>NW_028136547.1:1472447-2944895 GCF_964662115.1 Mustela nivalis | reverse complement strand
GCCCACCAGAAAGAAGTGCCCTATGGGTCTTCGTAGAAACCCACATGAGGATCCTCCTGCACGGCCCTCAATGGCACCCCAATATAATAGACCGACCTCTGCATACATTGTCTATCTGACACCGCCTGATCCCCGACCTCCTGTCAGCCACCCAGATAGTGGACCCCATATCCTCCAGGTGGGTCCAACCTTGGCCCGAGGCCATCATCTTGAAGCAACCTGGATATTCAGGTACCTGTCCCATACTTAGCTCAAATTCCTGCCCATAGGGGACTCGGGAGCACAAAAGAGTGCTCCTCCTTCCCCATGGCCAGAAAACTGAATGTTGAGATGGCTGTACAACGCTGAGTGGGAACCAGGTGCATGGTCCATGAGACCATGCCTACACAGGATGGGCAGCTGGGCACAAATGGGCATTGTGACCCTCAGAATGAGACCCCTTTCCAAAGATCCCCCTTGGGATCTGGACCAGGATCCCAAATCGAAGCTTTGGTTAAGTTTTCCCAGTGTCTGGACCCAGAACCCATCTCTGGAATCCCTGTTTGGACAGGATCCCAGAGATGGAATTCAGTCTTTTCCTCTTCCCCAGAAAGAAATCAAACTCTTGGGTGCCAAGCAGAATCACCAGAGTGGAAGAATATCCCATGGACACATGAGGTCACCCCTCCATTTAGTGGCCATCCTAGACACAAAATCCAGACAGAAAAGCCTGTGCTCCTCCCTCCCAGCCACCTGAATTTCAAATCCCGAGGAGCTTCCCTCAGGGTCTTCAGATTCGGACTGCCATCACCTCACTCCTACCTCTTATCCGAGGTTGTGTCTAAAGTCTTTGGTCCCAAAGTCCTGACACACATGACCTCCAGGATGGGGCCTCGAGAAACACATGACATCACTGGCCCTGCTCTCCTGAGGAAACCCTGCCCATCTCAGTTTCCCAAAATGTCCAGATTAGGAGAAAACTGCAAGGCCCCTGACTGCACCCCAATATCATAGGCCACTCTGGAAAAAGTGCACAGCCTGACACAGCCTCAGCACCTACCTCCAGGATGACATGCAGGCCAATGGCACTTAGTCCGAAGATTGAAACTTCCATGGCCCTAAAACCTCATCAGAACCCTAGCTTATGTTTTGAGGTCTCTCTTCCTAGAGGTCTGTTCTGGAAATTCAAGCATATGGTCCAACCTGTGGTCCGTGAGCCATACAAGAGCACACCTCCTGTCCCAAGAAGGAAACCTGGCTCCTGGGTACTGGGTCTAATCCTAAGGATAGAGAATCCTCAATGGTCAGAGAGCCGCCACCACATTCTAAGGTCTCCCTGGACACCAAGCAGCATTGGGACCTGTTAGACTGAGAACTTCCATCAACGCAAATCACTTGGAACTTGGAATCAGTGTCATTGGTTCAAGCTTACCCTGTTCCTCAGCTGCAATGGTAACACGAGATTGGCTTCCCAGGCCTCCATTCAGAGAGCATTGCTATCGAATCTTCCATATGGGGGACCCTGGAGCCCTGTAAGAAGACTTCTGCTGTCCCTTAGTAGGACACCTTGATATTTGGAGCAGCTCACAAGCTCCAGCTTGGAAAAACCTCCAAGAATTCTTGAGGCCTCCCCACCATTTGTTGGCCATCATGGATACAAACTCCAGTGTGAGCAGACATCTTCCCCTCGCCCAGGTGCTGGAGATCTCGAAACAACTGCTGTACATTGGAATAGACATGTGCTCGGCACTGAGCGTAACCGTAGCTTATGTTTTCATACTTCTGTCCTCACACTCCTCGCCTGCAAACCCTCCAACTTGGATATTCTGGAGCCGTAATGCAGCCATCTGCCTGCTCACCAGATAGAAGAAGTGAAGAAAGGGTCTGTGCAAAAATCCCCCATGAGGATCCAGTTGCACAGCTCTCAAAAGCACCCCAATATCATAGGCCGAACTCTCCACGAATGTTCTGTCTGACATTGCTCGATCCCGAGCTCCTGACAGGCACCCAGAAAGCAGGCCTCATTTTCTGCAGGTGGTTCCTGCCTTGGCCCGAGGACCTCATCTCAAAGTGAACTGGGTATTCAGGCACCGGTCCCAGAACTTAGCTCAAATTCCTGCCCATGGGGGAACCTGAAGCATAAAAAAGTACCCCTCCTTCCCCATGGCAGGAAAACTGAATGTTGAGATGGCAGTCCAACCCTCAGAGTGGGAGCCAAGGGCATAGCCCATGAGGTCACACCCACTCAGCATGGGCATCTGGGCAAAAACAGGCATTGTGACCCTCAGAATGAGACCCATTTCCAACAAGAACACTCGGGAGCTGTACCAGGAAAACATAGAGCAGGACCCTAGGCCCAAATCCTAAGCCTTGTTGCGGTGATCCAGGCTCCAGAACCCAGGACCCATCTCTGGAATGGCTGTTTGGACGGGATCCCTGACTCAGAAAACTGCGCTCCTCCCATCCCCCGGAAATACACCAAACTCTTGGGTGCCGAGCAGAATTCCCAGAGAGGTAGAATCTCACATGGACCCATGAGGCCACCCCTCCATTTCGTGGCCATCATAGACAAACAAGTCAGACAGAAAAGACTGTGATCCTGCCTCACAGCCGTCCGAATTTCATATCTGGAGATGCTTCGCTCAGGGTCTGCAGATTGGGTCTGCCATCACCTCGAGCTTAACTCTTACCCGAGTTTGTGTCTGAAGACTTTGGACCCAGAGTCCTGACCCATATGCCCTCCAGGATGGGGCCTCCAGGAACACACAACAGCACTGGGCCAGCTCTCCCAAGGAATGTCAGCCTGTCTCAGTTTCCCAACCCACCAGATTAAGAGAAAATTGCAAGGCCCCTAATACCACCCCAATTCCATAGGAAGCTCCAGAAAAAATGCATAGTCTGACACAGCCTCAGAATATACCTCCAGGAAGACACCCAGGTCAATGGGAAGGGATGAAATGGCCTAACCCATGGCAGGCTCGATGTGCTGGGTGTGAAGCCAACTGTCTCAATGTCTCTCACAAGGTCTGGGCTCAGGCTATGTAAGACAGAGCATAGTGTTTAGGGTAGCCTATGCAATTGGGGTGTTGCCGAGGGCTGAGCAGGTTGATTTTCATTTGGGGTTTCTGAGCAATGCCATAGACAATGTTTTTCTGTGGGGGGCAGGCAGAGTGCTTCGTTCTGGAACCAGACTTCCCAATCATGAGGGCTTTTGGGCCAGGAGTGCTAGGGTAGAGTCTGAGAACAAAAGATAGGGTGAGGTTGGGAGCAGGCACACTCTGCAAAGGCTGAAAGGATATCTCATGCATCTGAAGTCAGGCTGAGGATCAGACGTTGGCTGAGGTTGGATTGTGCCCTTGATAGCACCTTCATGAAGCAGGTGCCTCATGAGGCCAATGAAATTTTCCCACGCTGAGTTTGGAGGTTGCCACAAACCACAAGGTTTCCTTCTGCAAGACAGTCTAGTCCTGTTGAGTGGCTCCAGTACATACCATACGGAAGGACTGAAGAGGAGGGTTCAAAGGATGGATCCCTGAACAGCATGCCTCGCATTCCCTTTGGCCATTAACGACAAGATATGTTTGATCTGCTGGCTCTGGGGCGAGCTAACCAGTGGGCTGAGTTGAAATGGCCTCTCCTGAGGATGCGTCATAATGTGTGTTTCTGTCCATGGAGACCTTGGAATGTGATGGTTGTACTGTGGCCCTGCGGAATTCTCCGACCAGAAGGGTTTGATACAGATCCAGTAAGAAAGCACTCCATGTGGAGACGAGAGAGGTTTGGTTTGGAGCCTCAGAAAAACCTAATATGCTGGTATACGAAACCAGTCCTCAAGGACAGACACATGAAAACTAAAGCTAAGGTTCATATTAGGGCCTAAGGGCCTGTCCATTTCAATCTTCTGTCTCTGGGGACACTGTCTGAGAGTCTAAGTGGTGATAATGGCTCAGCTGGTGTCAGAGTGCCCCTTTTATTCCAGGGCAGCCTACACTATCAGGATGGCCTCAGGGGCCTTGGAGCTTTTCCCTAACATGTAGGGTTGTGGTCAATGGATTGGACACACTTTCCTTGGAGAGGGCAGGCACAATCTTTCGCTGTGGCTCCAGATGCCCTAGCCTGGAGGGTGTGTGAGTCCAGGCTGTGGGCACAGAAGTCTGAAAACACAAACTCAGCTTATGAGTGGCGCCGAGGGTATGGCAGGCCGGATGTACAGATAGAGAGTGAGCTCCTTGGCTTGTGAATCAAGGGCGAGATTCCTTTAGGCTTTTGTCTCTGGATGCGTCCAGGATAGCCGTAGATTGTAGGGGGTGGCCTCAGTGACTGTGGACAAGTATCCCTCTCTGGGGATTTGTCCCAGCTAACAGGAGTTTGGGGTCATTTTGTGGGAAGGGTGGAGTCCTGTTGTCTGGCTCATGTGTCTCTCCAAGAAAGTGATTCCAGAGCAGAGCCCCAGGAACGGGGGGGAGACTGGAAAACTCAAACACTGGTGAGGATTGGGTGTATAGGGGCTTGGCACGCCTCATATGCGGGCTCTTGGTCAAGGCCCTGACAGGCCTTTCTTTGATATTGGGCTCATGCTGAGGGTCACAGAGTGAATTTGTGCCCAAGGCAGCACTCAAGTTTGGGCGTGGTTTCAGGGGAAATGAAGGTTTCTCCCACCCTGAAGGTGTGACTCCATGCCAAGAGCAAGCCTTACAGCCATTGGGAAGAAGGAGTTCTGATTTGTGCTTCAGATGCCCAACTGTGTGGGGAATTGATATAATATCTGGGTTTAGATATCGGAAAACCAAGGTTAGGAAGAGATAACGGCATAAGACCATGGCGTGTCAGAAGTGCTAGGTGTGTGGCCAGCTGTCTCCTTGCCTGTCTGGACGTCTGGCATCAGGCTGTGAAAGGCAGAGCATTAGTGCCCAGAGCAGCCTATCAAATCTGAGTGCCGTCGAGGCAAGAGCAGGTTGATCCTCATCTGGGTTTTATGGAGAGCCCCACAAGGAAACGTTTTCTACCGGAGGGCAGTAACTGGGCTGGCTTGTGGTTCTGCAAATCCTACTCTGGAGGGATTGTTTGCCAGGAGTGTGAGGAAGGAAGTCTGAAAACACAAGCTAGCGTGAGGTTTGGGACCGAGGGCACGGCAGGCGACTCTGCAGAGGCTTAATCAAGATCTCCTGCATTGCGGTCATATCTACTATGAGACGTGCTTCAAGCTAGAGTTTTTGTCCATGATGGCCTCTCCCTGAAGGATATGGGGGGCTTCATGAGGCCTGGCAGGTTTGCCGTTTTCTCCTACACTGAAGGTTTGACTCACGGCCAGCAGCAAGGTTTCTTGCCATGGGGAAGGAGGGGTTCTGACTTGTGCATCAGGTTCCCCCTGTGCAGGGATTGGAGATAAGGTCTAGGTTCCGATGACTGAAAACCCAGGTTGGGAATGGATGCTGGCCTAAGGCAGTGGCGGGTCCAATGTGCTGGGTGTGCAGCCAGCTGTGTCGGTGTCTGTTGGAAGGTCTGGGCTCAGGCTATTTGCGACAGAGCATCACTGTTTAAGGTAGCCTATGCAATTGGGGTGTTGCCGAGGGCCAAGCAGTTTGATCCTCATTTGTGGTTTCTGGGCAGCACCATAGACAATGTTTTTCTCCTGGGAGGCAGGCAGAGTGCTTCAGTGTGGCCCCAGAATTCCCAGTAGGGAGGGTTTGTGGGCCAGGAGTGTGAGGACGGAAGTCTGAAAACACAAGCTAGGGTGAGGATTGGAGCCAAGGGCAGAGCAGGCCCAATCGGCAGAGGCTGAATCAAAATCTCCTGCATCTGAAGTCAGGCTGAGGATCAGAAGATGGCTGAGGATGGAGTATGTGTCCATGATGGCACCTTCATGAAGCGGGGGCCTCATGAGTTTGGGGTCATTTTGTGGGAAGGGTGGAGTCGTGTTGTCTGGCTCATGGGTCTCTCCAAGAAAGGGATTCCAGAGCAGAGCCCAGGTACAGGTGGGGCGACTGGAA
This sequence comes from Mustela nivalis, assembly GCF_964662115.1. Lineage (NCBI taxonomy): Eukaryota > Metazoa > Chordata > Mammalia > Carnivora > Mustelidae > Mustela > Mustela nivalis. The sequence continues at coordinate 2,938,926 of NW_028136547.1, read as the reverse complement.
AACTCAAACACTGGTGAGGATTGGGTGCATAGGGGCTTGGCAAGCCCCATATGCGGGCTCTTGGTCCAGGTCCTGGCAGGCCTTTCTTTGAGATGGGGCTCATGCTGAGGGTCACAGTGTGAATTTGTGCCCAAGCAGCACTCAAGTTTGGGCGTGGCATCAGGGGCCATGAAGGTTTCTCCCACCCTGAAGGTGTGACTCCATGCCAAGAGCAAGCTTGACAGCCATGGGGAAGGAGGAGTTCTGTTTTGTGCTTGCGATACCCAGCTGTGTGGAGAATTGATATAATGTCTAGGTTCAGATATCTGAAAACCAAGGTTAGGAAGAGGTGACGGCATAAGACCATGGCGTGTCCGAAGTGCTGGGTGTGTGGCCAGCTGTCTCTTTGTCTGTCTGGACGTCTGGCTTCAGGCTGTGTCAGACAGAGCATGAGGGCCCAGAGCAGCATATCCACTTCGGGGACCGTCGAGGCCCGAGCAGGTTGATCATCATCTGGGTTTTCTGGAGAGCCCCATAGGGAAGCGTTTTTCTTCCATTGGGCAGACACTGGGCTGGGTTGTGGTTCTGGAGTTCCTAGTCCGTAGGGCTTGTTTGCCAGGAGTGTGAAGAAGGAAGTCTGAAAACAAAAGCTAGTGTGAGGTTTGGGACCGAGGGCATGGCAGGGCCACTCTGCAGAGGGTGAATCGAGATCTCCTGCACTGAGGTCATGTCAACTATGAGACGTGCCTCAGGCTAGAGTTTTTGCCCAGCATGGCCTCTTCCTGAAGGGTGTGGGGGCTTCATGAAGCCAGGGAGGTTTGCCTACGATGGGATTTGTGAACTACTCCAAACCTCAAGCTTTCCTTCTGCACGACAGTCGAGTCCTATTGGATGGTTCCAGGAGGCCCCATACGGAAAGACTCGAGAGCAGGTGTCTAAGCATGGATGCCTGGGAACGCCACCTCATATTCCCACTCTTTAGGCAGGACAAGGCAGGCTCAATCTGCAGGCTCCTGGGTGAGCTACCCAGGGGGGAGAGTTGAAATGGACTCTCCTGAAGATGAGTCCTACTGTGACTTGGTGGCCTGGGAGACCTTTGAATGTGGAGTTGGCTCAGGGACTCTGCAGGGTTTTCCAAACTGAGGTGTTTGACACAGCTCCAACAGGGAAGCTTCCCATGTGGAGACGAGAGGAGTTCTGTTCAGTGCCTCAGGAAAGCCCCATATCCTGTTCTTTGAACCAAAGCCTCTGAGGAGTGACACCTGGAACCCAAAGCAAGAGTTGAGATTACGGCCTAAGGGCCTGTCCGGCTCATTCTTCTATCTCTGTTGACATCTGTGGGCATGCCTTCGTGGAGGTAGCTGCTCAGCTTGTGTCCGAATGCCCCTGTGTGTCAAGGGAGCCTCCCAGTAGTGGGATGTCCTCGGGGGCCTTGAGGTTTCTCATATTCTGGAGGTGTGTGTCCAAAGGAATGGACACAGTTTCCCAGGAGAGAGCAGGCACGGTCCTGTGGTATGGCTCCAGAGGACCCAGCCTAGAGGCTGTGTTTGCCAGGGCTGTGGGGACAGATGTCTGAAAAAGCAAACTTGGCTCAGCTAGTGGCCAAGGTAATGGCAGGACTGATCTCCAGTCCGTGAGGGGAGATCCTCTGGATATCAAAGGAGGGCAAGTGGGAGGCAGTCACTCAGGATTTTGTCTCTGGGTGTTGCGTTCACAGTGTCCGGTCAGGGTAGGGGTTGTCTCAGAGGCCGAGGAAGAGCCTTCCTCTCGGGGGATTGTCCAAGCTCCCAAGTGTTTGGGTTCATTCTGTGGGAAGGGAAGAGTACTGTTTTCTGCCACAGGGGACCCCCCAGGAGAGGGACTCTAGAGCACAGCAGTGGGTTCCCTCAACTGGAATACACACCATCTAGTTAATCCTGGGTGCCTATGGGCATGGCAAGCCACATATGCGGGCTCTTGGTCCAGTCACTGAGAGGCGTTACTTGAATAAGGTACTCACGCTGAGGGTCACAATGTGTGTTTGTGCCCAAGGCGGCCCTAACGCTTGGGCGTTGCTCATGGGCCATGTCGTTTTTCCTACACTGAAGGTTTGACTCACTGCCAGCAGCAAGGTTTCTTGCCATGGGGAAGGAGGAATTCTTATTTGTGCATCAGGTTCCCCCCTGTGCAGGGATTGGAGATAAGGTCTAGGATCTGATGACTGAAAACCCAGGTTTGGAATGGATGCTGGCCTAAGGCAGTGGCGGGTCCAATGTCCTAGGAGTGCAGCCAGCTGTGTCGGTGTCTGTTGGAAGGTCTGGGCTCAGGCTATTTGTGACAGAACATCAGTGTTTAAGGTAGCCTATGCAATTGGGGTGTTGCCGAGGGCCAAGCAGTTTGATCCTCATTTGGGGTTTCTGGGCAGCCTCATAGACAATGTTTTTCTCCTGGGAGGCAGGCAGAGTGTTTCAGTGTGGCACCAGAATTCCCAGTAGGGAGGGCTTGTGGGCCAGGAGTGTGAGGACGGAAGTCTGAAAACACAAGCTAGGGTGAGGATTGGAGCCAAAGGCAGAGCAGGCCCACTCTGCAGAGACTGAATCAAAATCTCCTGCATCTGAAGTCAGGCTGAGGATCAGACGTTGGCTGAGGCTGGAGTATGTGTCCATGATGGCACCTTCATGAAGCGGGGGCCTCATGAGGCCAAGGAAATTTTCCCACGCTGAGTTTGGAGGTTGCCCCAAACCACAAGGTTTCCTTCTGCGGGACATTCGAGTCCTGTTGCATGGCTCCAGGACATACCATATGGAAGGACTGGAGAGCAGTGTTCGAAGGATGGATCCCTGTACAGCATTCCTCGCATTCCAATAGGCCATTAGCGACAAGATATGTTTGATCTGCTGCCTCTGGGTCACGCTACCCAGGGGGCTGTGTTGAAATGGCCTCTCCTGAGGATGCGTCATAATGTGCGTTTGGGTCCATGGAGACCTTGGAATGTGCTGGTTGTTCGGTGGCATTGCGGAACTCTCCTACCTGAAGGGTTTGATACATCCCCAGTAAGAAAGCTGCCCATGTGGAGACGAGAGATGCTTGGTTTGGTGCCTCAGAGTAGCCCCATGTGCTGGTCTACGAAAACAGTCCTCTGAGAATGGACACATGGAAACAAAGCTAAGGTTCATATTAGGGCCTGGGGGCCTGTCCATTTCAACCTTCTGTCTCTGGGGACACTGTCTGAGAATCTAAGTGGAGATAGTTGCTCTGCTGGTGTCAGAGAGCCCCTCTTAGTCCAGGGTGGCCTACCTATTGATGGCCTCAGGGGCCTTGGAGCTTTTCCCTAAACTGTAGGGTTGTGGTCAATGGATTGGACACACTTTCCTTAGAGAGGGCCGGCACAATCTTTCGCAGTGGCTTCAGAGGCCCTAGCCTGAAGGTTGTGTGGGTCCATGCTGTGGGCACAGAAGTCTTAAAACACAAAGTCAGCTTATGAGTGGCGCCTAGGGTATGACAGGCCGGATGTACAGCCCGAGAGGGAACTCCTGGGCCTCTGAAACAAGGGCGAGTGGAAGGCGTTCCTTCAGGCTTTTGTCTCTGGATGTTGTGTCCGGGATAGCCGTGGATTGGAGCGGTGGCCTCAGGGACTGTGGACGAGTATCCCTCTCTGGGGATTTGTCCCAGCTCCCAAGAGTTTGGGGACATTTTGAGGGAAGGGTGGAGTCGTGTTGTCTGGCTCATGTGTCTCTCCAAGAAAGGGATTCCAGAGCAGAGCCCAGGTACAGGTGGGGCGACTGGAAAACTCAAACACTGGTGAGGATTGGGTGCATAGGGGCTTGGCAAGCCCCATATGCGGGCTCTTGGTCCAGGTCCTGACAGGCCTTTCTTTGACATGGGGCTCATGCTGAGGGTCACAGTGTGAATTTGTGCCCAAGCAGCACTCAAGTTTGGGCGTGGCTTCAGGGGCCATGAAGGTTTCTCCCACCCTGAAGGTGTGACTCCATGCCAAGAGCAAGCTTGACAGCCATGGGGAAGGAGGAGTTCTGTTTTGTGCTTGCGATACCCAGCTGTGTGGAGAATTGATATAATGTCTAGGTTCAGATATCTGAAAACCAAGGTTAGGAAGAGGTGACGGCATAAGACCATGGCGTGTCCGAAGTGCTGGGTGTGCGGCCAGCTGTCTCCTTGTCTGTCTGGACGTCTGGCTTCAGGCTGTGTCAGACAGAGCATGAGTGCCCAGAGCATCCTATCCAGTTCGGGTACCGTCGAGACCCGAGCAGGTTGATCCTCATCTGGGTTTTCTGGAGAGCCCCACAGGGAAACGTTTTTCTTCCGTTGGGCAGACACTGGGCTGGGTTTTGGTTCTGGAGTTTCTGGTCCGGAGGGCTTGTTTGCCAGGAGTGTGAGGAAGGAAGTCTGAAAACACAAGGTAGCGTGAGGTTTGGGACCGAGGGCACGGCAGGCCCACTCTGCAGAGGCTGAATCGAGATCTCCTGCACTGAGGTCATGTCAACTATGAGACGTGCCTCAGGCTAGAGTTTTTGTCCAGCATGGCCTCTTCCTGAAGGGTGAGGGCTTCATTAGGCCAGGGACGTTTGCCTATGATGGGATTTGTGAACTACTCCAAACCTCAAGGTTTCCTTCTGCACGACAGTCGAGTCCTATTGGATGGTTCCAGGAGGCCCCATACGGAAAGACTCGAGACAGGTGTCTAAGCATGGATGCCTGGGAACGCCACCTCATATACCCACTCTTTAGTCAGGACAAGGCAGGCTCAATCTGCAGGCTCCTGTTTGAGCTACCCAGAGGGGAGAGTTGAAATGGACTCTCCTGAAGATGAGTCCTACTGTGGCTTGGTGGCCTGGGAGACCTTGGAATGTGTAGGTGGCTCAGGGACTCTGCAGGGTTTTCCAAACTGAGGTGTTTGACACAGCATCAACAAGGAAGCTTCCCATGTGAAGACGAGAGGAGTTCTGTTCAGTGCCTCAGGAAAGCCCCATATGCTGTTCTTCGAACCAAAGCCTCTGAGGAGTAACACCTGGAACCCAAAGCAAGAGTTGAGATTACGGCCTAAGGGCCTGTCCGGCTCAACCTTCTATCTCTGTTACATCTGTGGGCATGCCTTCGTGGAGGTAGCTGCTCAGCTTGTGTCCGAATGCCACTGTATGTCCAGGGAGCCTCCCAGTAGTGGGATGTCCTCGGGGGCCCTGAGGTTTCTCATATTCTGGAGGTGTGTGTCCAAAGGAATGGACACAGTTTCCCAGGAGAGAGCAGGCACGGTCCTGTGGTATGGCTCCAGAGGACCCAGACTAGAGGCTGTGTTTGCCAGGGCTGTGGGGACAGATGTCTGAAAAAGCAAACTTGGCTCAGCTAGTGGCCAAGGTAATGGCAGGACTGATCTCCAGTCCGTGAGGGGAGATCCTCTGGATATCAAAGGAGGGCAAGTGGGAGGCAGTCACTCAGGATTTTGTCTCTGGGTGTTGCGTTCACAGTGTCCGGTCAGGGTAGGGGTTGTCTCAGAGGCCGAGGAAGAGCCTTCCTCTCGGGGGATTGTGCAAGCTCCCAAGTGTTTGGATTCATTCTGTGGGAAGGGAAGAGTACTGTTTTCTGCCACAGGGGACCCCCCAGGAGAGGGACTCTAGAGCACAGCAGTGGGTTCCCTCAACTGGAATACACACCATCTAGTTAATCCTGGGTGCCTATGGGCATGGCAAGCCACATATGCGGGCTCTTGGTCCAGTCACTGAGAGGCGTTACTTGAATAAGGTACTCACGCTGAGGGTCACAATGTGTGTTTGTGCCCAAGGCGGCCCTAACGCTTGGGCGTTGCTCATGGGCCATGTCGTTTTTCCTACACTGAAGGTTTGACTCACTGCCAGCAGCAAGGTTTCTTGCCATGGGGAAGGAGGAATTCTTATTTGTGCATCAGGTTCCCCCCTGTGCAGGGATTGGAGATAAGGTCTAGGATCTGATGACTGAAAACCCAGGTTTGGAATGGATGCTGGCCTAAGGCAGTGGCGGGTCCAATGTCCTAGGAGTGCAGCCAGCTGTGTCGGTGTCTGTTGGAAGGTCTGGGCTCAGGCTATTTGTGACAGAACATCAGTGTTTAAGGTAGCCTATGCAATTGGGGTGTTGCCGAGGGCCAAGCAGTTTGATCCTCATTTGGGGTTTCTGGGCAGCCTCATAGACAATGTTTTTCTCCTGGGAGGCAGGCAGAGTGTTTCAGTGTGGCACCAGAATTCCCAGTAGGGAGGGCTTGTGGGCCAGGAGTGTGAGGACGGAAGTCTGAAAACACAAGCTAGGGTGAGGATTGGAGCCAAAGGCAGAGCAGGCCCACTCTGCAGAGACTGAATCAAAATCTCCTGCATCTGAAGTCAGGCTGAGGATCAGACGTTGGCTGAGGCTGGAGTATGTGTCCATGATGGCACCTTCATGAAGCGGGGGCCTCATGAGGCCAAGGAAATTTTCCCACGCTGAGTTTGGAGGTTGCCCCAAACCACAAGGTTTCCTTCTGCGGGACATTCGAGTCCTGTTGCATGGCTCCAGGACATACCATATGGAAGGACTGGAGAGCAGTGTTCGAAGGATGGATCCCTGTACAGCATTCCTCGCATTCCAATAGGCCATTAGCGACAAGATATGTTTGATCTGCTGCCTCTGGGTCACGCTACCCAGGGGGCTGTGTTGAAATGGCCTCTCCTGAGGATGCGTCATAATGTGCGTTTGGGTCCATGGAGACCTTGGAATGTGCTGGTTGTTCGGTGGCATTGCGGAACTCTCCTACCTGAAGGGTTTGATACATCCCCAGTAAGAAAGCTGCCCATGTGGAGACGAGAGATGCTTGGTTTGGTGCCTCAGAGTAGCCCCATGTGCTGGTCTACGAAAACAGTCCTCTGAGAATGGACACATGGAAACAAAGCTAAGGTTCATATTAGGGCCTGGGGGCCTGTCCATTTCAACCTTCTGTCTCTGGGGACACTGTCTGAGAATCTAAGTGGAGATAGTTGCTCTGCTGGTGTCAGAGAGCCCCTCTTAGTCCAGGGTGGCCTACCTATTTATGGCCTCAGGGGCCTTGGAGCTTTTCCCTAAACTGTAGGGTTGTGGTCAATGGATTGGACACACTTTCCTTAGAGAGGGCCGGCACAATCTTTCGCAGTGGCTTCAGAGGCCCTAGCCTGAAGGTTGTGTGGGTCCATGCTGTGGGCACAGAAGTCTTAAAACACAAAGTCAGCTTATGAGTGGCGCCTAGGGTATGACAGGCCGGATGTACAGCCCGAGAGGGAACTCCTGGGCCTCTGAAACAAGGGCGAGTGGAAGGCGTTCCTTCAGGCTTTTGTCTCTGGATGTTGTGTCCGGGATAGCCGTGGATTGGAGCGGTGGCCTCAGGGACTGTGGACGAGTATCCCTCTCTGGGGATTTGTCCCAGCTCCCAAGAGTTTGGGGACATTTTGAGGGAAGGGTGGAGTCGTGTTGTCTGGCTCATGTGTCTCTCCAAGAAAGGGATTCCAGAGCAGAGCCCAGGTACAGGTGGGGCGACTGGAAAACTCAAACACTGGTGAGGATTGGGTGCATAGGGGCTTGGCAAGCCCCATATGCGGGCTCTTGGTCCAGGTCCTGACAGGCCTTTCTTTGACATGGGGCTCATGCTGAGGGTCACAGTGTGAATTTGTGCCCAAGCAGCACTCAAGTTTGGGCGTGGCTTCAGGGGCCATGAAGGTTTCTCCCACCCTGAAGGTGTGACTCCATGCCAAGAGCAAGCTTGACAGCCATGGGGAAGGAGGAGTTCTGTTTTGTGCTTGCGATACCCAGCTGTGTGGAGAATTGATATAATGTCTAGGTTCAGATATCTGAAAACCAAGGTTAGGAAGAGGTGACGGCATAAGACCATGGCGTGTCCGAAGTGCTGGGTGTGCGGCCAGCTGTCTCCTTGTCTGTCTGGACGTCTGGCTTCAGGCTGTGTCAGACAGAGCATGAGTGCCCAGAGCATCCTATCCAGTTCGGGTACCGTCGAGACCCGAGCAGGTTGATCCTCATCTGGGTTTTCTGGAGAGCCCCACAGGGAAACGTTTTTCTTCCGTTGGGCAGACACTGGGCTGGGTATTGGTTCTGGAGTTTCTGGTCCGGAGGGCTTGTTTGCCAGGAGTGTGAGGAAGGAAGTCTGAAAACACAAGGTAGCGTGAGGTTTGGGACCGAGGGCACGGCAGGCCCACTCTGCAGAGGCTGAATCGAGATCTCCTGCACTGAGGTCATGTCAACTATGAGACGTGCCTCAGGCTAGAGTTTTTGTCCAGCATGGCCTCTTCCTGAAGGGTGAGGGCTTCATTAGGCCAGGGACGTTTGCCTATGATGGGATTTGTGAACTACTCCAAACCTCAAGGTTTCCTTCTGCACGACAGTCGAGTCCTATTGGATGGTTCCAGGAGGCCCCATACGGAAAGACTCGAGACAGGTGTCTAAGCATGGATGCCTGGGAACGCCACCTCATATACCCACTCTTTAGTCAGGACAAGGCAGGCTCAATCTGCAGGCTCCTGTTTGAGCTACCCAGAGGGGAGAGTTGAAATGGACTCTCCTGAAGATGAGTCCTACTGTGGCTTGGTGGCCTGGGAGACCTTGGAATGTGTAGGTGGCTCAGGGACTCTGCAGGGTTTTCCAAACTGAGGTGTTTGACACAGCATCAACAAGGAAGCTTCCCATGTGAAGACGAGAGGAGTTCTGTTCAGTGCCTCAGGAAAGCCCCATATGCTGTTCTTCGAACCAAAGCCTCTGAGGAGTAACACCTGGAAACCAAAGCAAGAGTTGAGATTACGGCCTAAGGGCCTGTCCGGCTCAACCTTCTATCTCTGTTACATCTGTGGGCATGCCTTCGTGGAGGTAGCTGCTCAGCTTGTGTCCGAATGCCACTGTATGTCCAGGGAGCCTCCCAGTAGTGGGATGTCCTCGGGGGCCCTGAGGTTTCTCATATTCTGGAGGTGTGTGTCCAAAGGAATGGACACAGTTTCCCAGGAGAGAGCAGGCACGGTCCTGTGGTATGGCTCCAGAGGACCCAGACTAGAGGCTGTGTTTGCCAGGGCTGTGGGGACAGATGTCTGAAAAAGCAAACTTGGCTCAGCTAGTGGCCAAGGTAATGGCAGGACTGATCTCCAGTCCGTGAGGGGAGATCCTCTGGATATCAAAGGAGGGCAAGTGGGAGGCAGTCACTCAGGATTTTGTCTCTGGGTGTTGCGTTCACAGTGTCCGGTCAGGGTAGGGGTTGTCTCAGAGGCCGAGGAAGAGCCTTCCTCTCGGGGGATTGTGCAAGCTCCCAAGTGTTTGGATTCATTCTGTGGGAAGGGAAGAGTACTGTTTTCTGCCACAGGGGACCCCCCAGGAGAGGGATTCTAGAGCACAGCAGTGGGTTCCCTCAACTGGAATACACACCATCTAGTTGATCCTGGGTGCCTATGGGCATGGCAAGCCACATATGCGGGCTCTTGGTCCAGTCACTGAGAGGTGTTACTTGAATAAGGTACTCACGCTGAGGGTAACAATGTGTGTTTGTGCCCAAGGCGGCCCTAACGCTTGGGCGTTGCCTCATGGACCATGTCGTGTTTCCTACACTGAAGGTTTGACTCACTGCCAGCAGCAAGTTTTCTTGCCATGGGGAAGGAGGGGTTCTTATTTGTGCATCAGGTTCCCCCCTGTGCAGGGATTGGAGATAAGGTCTAGGTTCCGATGACTGAAAGCCCAGGTTGGGAATGGATGCTGGCCTAAGGCAGTGGCGGGTCCAATGTGCTGGGTGTGCAGCCAGCTGTGTCGGTGTCTGTTGGAAGGTCTGGGCTCAGGCTATTTGCGACAGAGCATCACTGTTTAAGGTAGCCTATGCAATTGGGGTGTTGCCGAGGGCCAAGCAGTTTGATCCACATTTGGGGTTTCTGGGCAGCACCATAGACAATGTATTTCTCCTGGGAGGCAGGCAGAGTGCTTCTTTGTGGCCCCAGAATTCCCAGTAGGGAGGGCTTGTGGGCCAGGAGTGTGAGGACGGAAGTCTGAAAACACAAGCTAGGGTGAGGATTGGAGCCAAAGGCAGAGCAGACCCACTCTGCAGAGGCTTAATCAAAATCTCCTGCATCTGTAGCCAGGCTGAGGATCAGACGTTGGCTGAGGCTGGAGTATGTGTCCATGATGGCACCTTCATGAAGCGGGGGCCTCATGAGGCCAAGGAAGTTTTCCCACGCTGAGTTTGGAGGTTGCCCCAAACCACAAGGTTTCCTTCTGTGGGACATTCGAGTCCTGTTGCATGGCTCCAGGACATACCATATGGAAGGACTGGAGAGCAGTGTTCGAAGGATGGATCCCTGTACAGCATGCCTCGCATTCCCATTGGCCATTAACGAAAAGATATGTTTGATCTGCTGCCTCTGGGTCACGCTACCCAGGGGGCTGAGTTGAAATGGCCTCTCCTGAGGATGCGTCATAATGTGCGTTTGGGTCCATGGAGACCTTGGAATGTGCTGGTTGTTCAGTGGCTCTGTGGAACTCTCCTACCTGAAGGGTTTGATACATCCCCAGTAAGAAAGCTCCCCATGTGGAGAGAGAGGTTTGGTTTGGTGCCTCGGAAAAGCCCCGTGTGCTGGTCTACGAAAACAGTCCTCTGAGATCGGACACATGGAAACAAAGCTAAGGTTCATATTAGGGCCTGGGGGCCTGTCCATTTCAACCTTCTGTCTCTGGGGACACTGTCTGAGAATCTAAGTGGAGATAGTTGCTCTGCTGGTGTCAGAGAGCCCCTCTTAGTCCAGGGTGGCCTACCTATTGATGGCCTCAGGGGCCTTGGAGCTTTTCCCTAAACTGTAGGGTTGTGGTCAATGGATTGGACACACTTTCCTTAGAGAGGGCCAGCACAATCTTTCGCTGTGGCTTCAGAGGCCCTAACCTGGAGGTTGTGTGGGTCCATGCTGTGGGCACAGAAGTCTTAAAACACAAAGTCAGCTTATGAGTGGCGCCTAGGGTATGACAGGCCGGATGTACAGCCCGAGAGGGAACTCCTGGGCCTCTGAAACAAGGGTGAGTGGAAGGCGATCCTTCAGGCTTTTGTCTCTGGATGTTGTGTCCGGGATAGCCGTGGATTGGAGCGGTGGCCTCAGGGACTGTGGACGAGTATCTCTCTCTGGGGATTTGTCCCAGCTCCCAAGAGTTTGGGGTCATTTTGAGGGAAGGGTGGAGTCGTGTTGTCTGGCTCATGGGTCTCTCCAAGAAAGGGATTCCAGAGCAGAGCTCAGGTACAGGTGGGGCGACTGGAAAACTCAAACACTGGTGAGGATTGGGTGCATAGGGGCTTGGCAAGCCCCATATGCGGGCTCTTGGTCCAGGTCCTGACAGGCCTTTCTTTGACATGGGGCTCATGCTGAGGGTCACAGTGTGAATTTGTGCCCAAGCAGCACTCAAGTTTGGGCGTGGCTTCAGGGGCCATGAAGGTTTCTCCCACCCTGAAGGTGTGACTCCATGCCAAGAGCAAGCTTGACAGCCATGGGGAAGGAGGAGTTCTGTTTTGTGCTTGCGATACCCAGCTGTGTGGAGAATTGATATAATGTCTAGGTTCAGATATCTGAAAACCAAGGTTAGGAAGAGGTGACGGCATAAGACCATGGCGTGTCCGAAGTGCTGGGTGTGCGGCCAGCTGTCTCCTTGTCTGTCTGGACGTCTGGCTTCAGGCTGTGTCAGACAGAGCATGAGTGCCCAGAGCATCCTATCCAGTTCGGGTACCGTCGAGGCCCGAGCAGGTTGATCCTCATCTGGGTTTTCTGGAGAGCCCCACAGGGAAACGTTTTTCTTCCATTGGGAAGACACTGGGCTGGGTTTTGGTTCTGGAGTTCCTGGTCCGGAGGGCTTGTTTGCCAGGAGTGTGAGGAAGGAAGTCTGAAAACACAAGGTAGCTTGAGGTTTGGGACCGAGGGCAAGGCAGGCCCACTCTGCAGAGGCTGAATCGAGATCTCCTGCACTGAGGTCATGTCAACTATGAGACGTGCCTCAGGCTAGAGTTTTTGTCCAGCATGGCCTCTTCCTGAAGGGTGAGGGCTTCATTAGGCCAGGGAGGTTTGCCTACGATGGGATTTGTGAACTACTCCAAACCTCAAGCTTTCCTTCTGCATGACAGTCGAGTCCTATTGGATGGTTCCAGGAGGCCCCATACGGAAAGACTCGAGAGCAGATTTCTAAGCATGGATGCCTGGGAACGCCACATCATATTCCCACTCTTTAGTCAGGACAAGGCAGGCTCAATCTGCAGGCTCCTGTTTGAGCTACCCAGAGGGGAGAGTTGAAATGGACTCTCCTGAAGATGAGTCCTACTGTGGCTTGGTGGCCTGGGAGACCTTGGAATGTGGAGGTGGCTCAGGAACTCTGCAGGGTTTTCCAAACTGAGGTGTTTGACACAGCTCCAACAAGGAAGCATCCCATGGGAGACGAGAGGAGTTCTGTTCAGTGCCTCAGGAAAGCCCCATATCCTGTTCTTCGAACCAAAGCCTCTGAGGAGTAACACCTGGAACCCAAAGCAAGAGTTGAGATTATGGCCTAAGGGCCTGTCCGGCTCAACCTTCTATCTCCGTTGACATCTATGTGCATGCATTCATAGATGTAGCTGCTCAGCTTGTGTCCGAATGCCCCTGTGAGTCCAGTGAGGCTCCCAGTAGTGGGATGTCCTCGGGGGCCTTGAGGTTTCTCATATTCTGGAGGTGTGTGTCCAAAGGAATGGACACAGTTTCCCAGGAGAGAGCAGGCACGGTCCTGTGGTATGGCTCCAGAGGACCCAGCCTAGAGGCTGTGTTTGCCAGGGCTGTGGGGACAGATGTCTGAAAAAGCAAACTTGGCTCAGCTAGTGGCCAATGTAATGGCAGGACTGATCTCCAGTCCGTGAGGGGAGATCCTCTGGAAATCAAAGTAGGGCAAGTGGGGGTCAGTCACTCAGGATTTACAGTGTCCGGTCAGGGTAGGGGTTGTCTCAGAGGCCGAAGAAGAGCCTTCCTCTCAGGGGATTGTCCAAGCTCCCAAGTGTTTGTGTTCATTCTGTGGGAATGAAGAGTACTGTTTTCTGCCACAGGGGACCCCCCAGGAGAGGGACTCTAGAGCACAGCAGTGGGTTCCCTCAACTGGAATATACACCATCTATTTAGTCCTGGGTGCCTATGGGCATGGCAAACCACATATGCGGGCTCTTGGTCCAGTCACTGAGAGGCGTTACTTGAATAAGGTACTCACGCTGAGGGTCACAATGTGTGTTTGTGCCCAAGGCGGCCCTCACGCATGTGCGTGGCCTCATGGGTCATGCCGTTTTCTCCAACACTGAAGGTTTGACTCACTGCCAGCAGCAAGGTTTCTTGCCATGGGGTAGGAGGGGTTCTGACTTGTGTGCATCAGAGGGGGTCCCCCCTGTGCAGGAATTGGATATAAGGTCTAGGACCGATGACTGAAAACCCAGGTTGGGAATAGATGGTGGCCTAAGGCAGTGGCGGGTCCAATGTGCTGGGTGTGCAGCCAGCTGTGTCGGTGTCTGTTGGAAGGTCTGGGCTCAGGCTATTTGCCTCAGAGCATCAGTGTTTAAGGTAGCCTATGCAATTGGGGTGTTGCCGAGGGCCAAGCAGTTTGATCCTCATTTGGTGTTTCTGGGCAGCACCATAGACAATGATTTTCTACTGGGAGGCAGGCAGAGTGCTTCATTGTGGCCCCAGAATTCCCAGTAGGGAGGGCTTGTGGGCCTGGAGTGTGATGACGGAAGTCTGAAAACACAAGCTAGTGTGAGGATTGGAGCCAAGGGCAGAGCAGGTCCATTCTGCAGAGGCTGAATCAAAATCTCCTGCATCTGAAGTCAGGCTGAGGATCAGACGTTGGCTGAGGCTGGAGTATTTGTCCATGATGGCACCTTCATGAAGCGGGGGCCTCATGAGGCCAAGGAAGTTTTCCCACGCTGAGTTTGGAGGTTGCCCCAAACCACAAGGTTTCCTTCTGCGGGACATTCGAGTCCTGTTGCATGGCTCCAGGACATACCATATGGAAGGACTGGAGAGCAGGGTTCGAAGGATGGATCCCTGTACAGCATGCCTGCATTCCAATAGGCCATTAGCGATAAGATATGTTTGATCTGGGGCCTCTGGAACACGCGATCCAGGGGGCTGAGTTGAAATGGCCTCTCCTGAGGATGCGTCATAATGTGCGTTTGGGTCCATGGAGACCTTGGAATGTGCTGGTTGTTCAGTGGCCCTTCGGAACTCTCCTACCTGAAGGGTTTGATACATCCCCAGTAAGAAAGCTGCCCATGTGGAGACGAGAGATCCTTGGTTTGGTGCCTCAGAAAAGCCCCATGTGCTGGTCTACGAAAACAGTCCTCTGAGAACGGACACATGGAACAAAGCTAAGGTTCATATTAGGGCCTGGGGGTCTGTCCATTTCAACCTTCTGTCTCTGGGGACACTTTCTGAGAGTCTAAGTGAAGATAGTTGCTCCGCTGGTGTCAGAGAGCCCCTCTTAGTCCAGGGTGGCCTACACTATTGATGTCCTCAGGGGCCTTGGAGCTTTTCCCTAACCTGTAGGGCTGTGCTCAATGGATTGGGCACACTTTCCTTGGAGAGGGCAGGCACAAACTTTCGCTGTGGCTCCAGAGGCCCTAGCCTGGAGGTGTGTGGGTCCAGGCTGTGGGCACAGAAGTCTGAAAACACAAACTCAGCTTATGAGTGGTGCCTAGGGTATGGCAGGCCGGATGTACAGCCCGAGAGGGAACTCCTGGGCCTCTGAAACAAGGGCGAGTGGGAGGCGTTCCTTCAGTCTTTTGTCTCTGGATGCTGTGTCCGGGATAGCCGTGGATTTGAGGGGTGGCCTCAGGGACTGTGGACGAGTATCCCTCTCTGGGGATTTGTCCCATCTTCCAAGATTGGGGTCATTATGTGGGAAGGGTGGAGTCGTGTTGTCTGGCTCATGTGTCTCTCCAAGAAAGGGATTCCAGAGCAGAGCCCCAGGTACGGGCGGGGCGACTGGAAATCTCAAACCCTGGTGAAAATTGGGTGCATAGGGGCTTGGCAAGCCCCATATGCGGGCTCTTTGTCCAGGCCCTCACAGGCCTTTCTTTGACATGGGGCTCATGCTAGGGTCACAGTGTGAATTTGTTCCCAATCAGCACTCAAGTGCTGCTTGGGCACTACCTGAAGGATTTGATACATCCCCAGTAAGAAAGCTCCCCATGTGGAGACGAGAGGAGTTCTGTTCAGTGCCTCAGGAAAGCCCCATATCCTGTTCTTCGAACCAAAGCCTCTGAGGAGTAACACCTGGAACCCAAAGCAAGAGTTGAGATTATGGCCTAAGGGCCTGTCCGGCTCAACCTTCTATCTCTGTTGACATCTGTGTGCATGCCTTCGTGGAGGTAGCTGCTCAGCTTGTGTGCGAATGCCCCTGTGTGTCCAGGGAGGCTCCCAGTAGTGGGATGTCCTCGGGGGCCTTGAGGTTTCTCATATTCTGGAGGTGTGTGGCCAAAGGAATGGACACAGTTTCCCAGGAGAGAGCAGGCACGGTCCTGTTGTATGGCTCCAGAGGACCCAGCCTAGAGGCTGTGTTTGCCAGGGCTGTGGGGACTGATGTCTGAAAAAGCAAACTTGGCTCAGGAAGGGGCCAAGGTAATGGCAGGCCTGATCTCCAGTCCGTGAGGGGAGATTCTCTGGATATCAAAGGAGGGCAAGTGGGAGGCAGTTGCTCAGGCTTTTGCCTCTGGGTGTTGCGTTCACAGTGTCCGGTCAGGGTAGGGGTTGCCTCAGGGGCCGAGGAAGAGCCTTCCTCTCGGGGGATTGTCCAAGCTCCCAAGTGTTTGGGTTCATTCTATGGGAAGTGAAGAGTACTGTTTTCTGCCAGAAAGGACCCCCCAGGAGAGGGACTCTAGAGCACAGCAGTGGGTTCCTTCAACTGGAATACACACCATCTAGTTAGTTTTGGGTGCCTATGGGCATGGCAGGGACTATATGCAGGATCTTCGTCACGAACCTGACAGGCCTTTCTTTGACATGGGGCTCATGCTAGGGTCACAGTGTGAATTTGTGCCCAAGCAGCACTCATGATTTGGTGTGGCATCAGGGGCCATGAAGGGTTCCCCACGTGAAGGTTGACTCCATGTGAAGAACAAGCATTACAGCCATGTGGAAGGCAGATTTCTGATTGTGATTCCGATACACAAACTCAGCTTCTTTTGGGGACGGTGGTATGGCAGGCCCAATATACAAACAATGAGAAGAACTCATGAAGATTTGAATATAGAGCGAGTCTGAGGCGCTTGCTCAGGCATTTGTCTCTGGAATTTTTATCAGCAAGGCCATAGAATGTCGGGGATGCTTCATGGGCCATGGACGAATCTACCTCTATGAGGATTTCGCCCGATTCCCAATTTTTTTTCGTCAAACTGTGGGATGGGAGGACTCCTTTCAGTTTTGTTACCTCAGGTGTCCCACGAAAAGAGGAATTCCAAAGCAAAGCCGTGGGGAAGACTGAAGGGACCACCAGAACTATGGTTCAAAATTGGGGACTAGGGGCATGGCAAGCCCAATATGCTATCTCTTCATCCAGCCACTGAGAGGCCTTACTTGAGGACTTTGGTCAGGCTGAGGGTCACAATGTGTGTTTGTGACCAATGTATCCTCCGAGCATGGCGGGGCCTCATGGGCAACACTGGATTCAACTACACTGAAAGTTGGACAACATGCCAACCACAAGGTATCTTGCCATGGGGAAGGAGTTCTGATTTCTGCATCCCATTCAACCCTGGGCAGTGATTGGAGGTAAGGTCTAGAATCTAAAGCCTGAAATCCGAGGTTGGGAAGAGATGATGACCTAAGGCCATGGCGGCTCGATGTGCTCAGTGTGCGGCCAGCTGTCTGGGACGGGCCAGGGAGTCCAGGCTCAGGCTGTGTCAAAAAGGGCATTAGTGCCCTGCTCAGCCTATGTATTTGGGGTACAGCCAAGGTCGGTGCAGGTTGATCCTCATTTGGGGTTACTGGGCAGAGTGCTGCATTGTAGTTCTGGATTGCCAAACTGGAGGGCTTGTGGGCCAGTAGTCTGACGACAAAGGTTTGAGAACACAAGCTAGGCTTAGGTTTCTGGGTGAGGCCATGGCAGGCACAATCTACAGACCTGAATCGAGATCTTATGCATCTGAAGTCAGGGCGAGGATCAGACGATCGCTCAGGTTGGAGTTTCTGTCCCTGATGGCCCCTTCATGAATGGGGGGGGGGATCACGAGGCCATGGGGGTTTTCCCACGATGGGAGTTGTGAGAAGCTCCAAACTGCAGAGAGTCTTCTGCAGGACAATTGAGACCTGTTGTTTGGCTCCAGGCCAATGATTCTGAGCAGGGTTCTAAGGATGGATGGCTGGGTAGCCCACCTCGCATTCCAATTGTCTCTTAGCAACAAGACAGGTTAGATCTCCTGGATCTGTGGGGAGCAACCGAGGACGCTGCATTGAAATGGACACCCCTGGGCATGGGTCCTAATGTGCTTTTGTGTCTAAGGAGACCTTGGAATGAAGCGGTGGCACTTGGGACCTAAAGAGTTCTAATAAACAGAGGCTTTGACACAGCTCCAACCTGCAAGTATCCCATGTGTAGATGAGATGTTTTCTGTTGGGTGAGTCAAGAAACAATTATATGCTACTTTTGAATTCCAGGCCTCTGAGGTGAGATGCCTGGAAACGAAAGCAATGGATCTGATTAGTGCCTAGGGACCGGTTCTTTCCTTTTTACCTCTGGGGACATCTCTCTATGGGTCTGAGTGCAGGTAGGTGCTCTGTAGTGCTCAGATTGCCCCTGTTTTTTCCTGGGAAGCCACCACTATTGAGATGGATCAGGGAATTTGGAGGTTTATCCTATTAGAAGGGTTGTGGCCATTGGAATGGGCACAAACAATTCCCTTGGAGAGAGCAAGTACAGTCCTCAGGTTCGGCTCCAGGGGCCTGAGCCTGTAGGTTGTGTAGGCCAGGGCTGTTTGGAAAGTTGTCTGAAAACAAACTCAGCTTAGGTTTGGGGACGTAGGTATCCCAGGCCCGATCTACAAACCATGAGAAGAATTGTTAAGGATATGAAGAAAGTGCGAGTCTGAGGCGCTTGCTCAGGCTTTTGTCTCTGGATTTTGTATCAGCGATGGCCGTGGAATGTCGGGGAGGCCTCATGGGCCATGGACGAATCTTCCTCTCTGAGGATTTGGCCCGATTCCCAATTGCTTTTCGTCAATCTGTGGGATGGGAGGACTCATTTCAGGTTTGTTACCTCAGGTGTCCCACCAAAAGAGGAATTCCAAAGCAAATCCGTGGGGAAGATTGAAGGGACAACCCGAACTATGGTTAAAAATTGGGGCCTAGGGGCATGGCAAGCCCAATATGCTATCACTTCATCCAGCCACTGAGTGGCCTTACTTGAGGACTGGGCTCAGCCTGAGGGTCACAATGTGTGTTTGTGACCAATGTGGCCCACGAGCATGGACGGGGCCACATGGGCCACACTGGTTTCAACCACACTGAACGTTGGACAACATGCCAACCACAAGGTTTCTTGCCATGGGGAAGGAGTTCTGATTTCTTCATCACCTTCAACTTTGTGCAGTGATTGGAGATAAGGTCTCGGTTTTGAAACCTGAAAACCGAGGTTGGGAAGAGATGACGACCTAAGACCACGGAGGCTCGATGTGCTCAGTGTGCGGCCAGCTGTCTGGGACGGGCCAGGGAGTCCAGGCTCAGGCTGTGTCAGAAAGGGCATTAGTGCCCTGGTCAGCCTATGTATTGGGTACAGCCAAGGTCGGTGCAGGTTAATCCTCATTTGGGGTTACTGGGTAGCCCCAGAGGACAATGTTTTTCTTATGGAGGGCAGGCAGAGTGCTGCATTGTCGTTCTGGAGTGCCAAACTGGTGGGCTTGTGGGCCAGTAGTCTGACGACAAAAGTCTGAGAACACAAGTTAGGCTTAATTTTCTGGGTGAGGCCATGGCAGGCACAATCTACAGACCTGAATCGAGATCTCGTGCATCTGAAGTCAGGGCGAGGATCAGACGATCGCTCAGGTTGGAGTTTCTGTCCCTGATGGCCACTTCATGAGTGGGGGGGGGCATCACGAGGCCATGGGGGTTTTCCCACTATGGGAGTTGTGAGAAGTTCCAAACAGCAGATAGTCTTCTACAGGTCAATTTAGACCTGTTGCTTGGCTCCAGGCCAATGATTCTGAGCAGGGTTCTAAGGATGGATGGCTGCGTAGCCCACCTCGCATTCCAATTGTCTCCTAGCAACAAGACAGGTTAGATCTCCTGGATCTGTGGGGAGCAACCGAAGACGCTGAGTTGAAATGGACACCCCTAAGGATGGGTCCTAATGTGCTTTTGTGTCTATGGAGACCTTGGAATGAAGCGGTGGCACTGGTGCCCTAAATGGTTCTCCTAAACAGAGGCTTTGACACAGCTCCAACGTGAAAGTTTCCCATGTATAGATGAGATGTTTTCTGATGGGTGAGTCAAGAAACAGCTATATGCTACTTTTGAAATCCAGGCCTCTGAGCAGAGATGCCTGGAAACCAAAGCAATGGATCTGATTAGTGCCTAGGGGCCTGTTCTTTCCTTTTTACTTCTGGGGACATCTCTCTATGGGTCTGAGTGCAGGTAGGTGCTCATTTGGGCTCAGATTGCCCCTGTTTTTCCTGGGAAGCCACCAC
This sequence comes from Mustela nivalis, assembly GCF_964662115.1. Lineage (NCBI taxonomy): Eukaryota > Metazoa > Chordata > Mammalia > Carnivora > Mustelidae > Mustela > Mustela nivalis. Next base: position 2,919,284 of record NW_028136547.1, on the reverse strand, counting down.
TATTGAGATGGATCAGGGACTTTGGAGGTTTATCCTATGAGAAGGGTTGTGGCCATTGGAATGGGCACACACAATTCCCTTGGAGAGGGCAAGTACAGTCCTCAGGTTTGGCTCCAGGGGCCTGAGCCTGTAGGTTGTGTAGGCCAGGGCTGTTTGGACAGTTGTCTGAAAACACAAACTCGACTTATGTTTCGGGTCATAGGTATGGCAGGACTGATCTACAGACCATGAGGAGAACTCTTCTGGATTTGAAAGAAGGGCGAGTGTAAGGCTCCTGCTCAAGTTTTTGTCTCTGGATATCGTGTCACTCATGGTCGTGGAATTTCTGGGTGACTTCATGGGAAATGGACGAGTCTTACTCTCTGGTGGTTTGGCCCCGTCCAAAGAGTTTGGGGTCATTCTGTGGGCTGGAAGAAGTCCGTTTTTTTTTTTTGTGTTGTTGTTGTTGTTTTCTTTTTTAACCTCAGGTGTCCCACTAAATGAGGGATTCCAGAGTAGAGCCCTAGGGAGGGGCGACTGGACAATCAGAAATCTGGATAAAAATTGGGGCCTAGGGACATGTCAAGCCCATTATGACATCTAATGATCCAGCCACTGAGAGGACTTACTAGAGGACAGGACTCATGCTGAGGGTCACAATGCGTGTGTATGCACTCGTCGCACTCAAGAATGGGCAGGGCCACAGGGTGAATGCTGGTTTCTCCTACACTGAACGTTGGACAACGTGCCAACCACAAGGGTTCTTGCCATGTGTAAGGAGGAGTACTGATTTCTGCATCACATTCACCCCTGGGCAGTGATTGGAGATAAGGTCTCGGTTCTGAAGCCTGAAAACTGAGGTAGGGAAGAGATGATGACCTAACGCCATGGCGGGTTTTATGTGCTCAGTGTGCTGTCAGCTTTCTGGGTGTTGGTCAGGTCGTCCAGGCTCAGGTTGTGTTCGACAGTGCATTAGTGCCCAGGTTAGACTATATAATTTGGGTAAGGTCGAGTGCTGTGTAGGTTTATCCTCATTTAAGTTGCCTGGGCAGCTCATGAGGCAATATTTTTTTTTTTTTCTAGAGGGCCGGCAGAGTGCTGCATTGTGGGCCCGGAATTGCCAAATTTTAGGACTTCGGGGCCAGGAGTGTGAGGACGGAAGTGTGAAAAGACAAGCTAGACTTGGATTTCAGCGCAAAGGCACAGCAGGTACCCCCTGCAGATCTGAACCAATATATCATGCTTCTGAAGTCAGGGCGAGGATCAGACGTTGGCTCAGGTTGGAGTTCCTGTGCATGACGGCCGCTTCATGAAGGGAGCGGAATCTCGAGGCCATTGAGGTTTTCCCACGTTGGGAGTTGTGGGATGCCCCCTTCAAGGATTCCTTCTGCGGGACAATTGAGACCTGTTGGACAGCTCCAGGACATCCCATATGGAAATACTCTAGAGCACCATTCGCGGATGGATGCCTGGAAAGCCCGCCTCGCATTCCAATTGTCTCCTAGCAACAAGACAGTTTAGATCTGATGGCTCTGCCGGAGCAACCGGGGTGGCTGAGTTGAAATGGACTTTCCTGAGGATGGGTCCTAATGTGTTTTTGTGTCCATGAGGGCCTTGGAATGGGGCGGTGGCACCGGCACCCAGAAGTACACTCCTAAGCTTTGGACATGGCTCCCATGCACAGGTTTCCTTGTGGAGACGAGATGAGTTCTGATGGGTGCCTCAGGAAAACCCCTATGCTCGTATTGGAATCAGGCTTTTGAGGATACATGCCTGTAACCCAAAGCAATGGATCCTATTATGGCCTAGGGTCCTGTCTGGGCCAATCTTCGTCTCTGGGGACATCCATCTATGGTATGAATGGAGGTCGATTATCAGCTGGTGTCAGACAGCCCTTTTTTGTTCCGGGCGACCTAAACTATTGGGATGGCCTCAGGGACTTTGGAGGTTTCTCCTAATTTGTACGATTTTGGACCATTGAATGGGCAGAATTCCCATGGATTGGTAGGCACAGTCCTAATGTGTGGCTCCAGGGGCCCAGCCTGGAGGGTGTGTGGCCCAAGACTTTGAGGACAGAAGTCTGAAAACACACACTCAGCTTAGGTTTTGGGACGTACTTATGGCAGGTCCGATCTACAAACCATGAGAAGAACTCTTCAGGATATGAAGAAAGTGCGAGTCTGAGGCGCTTGCTCAGGCTTTTGACTCTGGATTTTGTATCAGCGATGGCCGTGGAATGTCGGGGAGGCCTCATGGGCCATGGACGAATCTTCCTCTCTGAGGATTTGGCCCGATTCCCAATTGCTTTTCGTCAATCTGTGGGATGGGAGGGCACTTTCAGTTTTGTTACCTCAGGTGTCCCACCAAAAGAGGAATTCCAAAGCCAAGCCGTGGGGAAGACTGAAGGGACAACCCGAACTATGGTTAAAAATTGGGGCCTAGGGGCATGGCAAGCCCAATATTCTATCTCTTCATCCAGCCACTGAGTGGCCTTACTTGAGGACTGGGCTCAGCCTGAGCGTCACAATGTTTGTTTGTGACCAATGTGGCCCGCGAGCATGGGCGGGGCCTCATGGGCCACACTGGTTTCAACTACACTGAACGTTGGACAACATGCCAACCACAAGGTTTCTTGCCATGGGGAAGGAGTTCTGTTTTCTACATCACCTTCAACCCTGGGCAGTGATTGGAGATAAGGTCTAGGTTCTGAAACCTGAAAACCGAGATTGGGAAGAGATGACGACCTAAGGCCATGGCGGCTGGATGTGCTCAGTGTGCGGCCAGCTGTCTGGGAGGTTTAGGGGGTCCAGGCTCAGGCTGTGTCAAAAAGGGCATTAGTGCCCTGGTCAGCCTATGTATTTGGGGTACAGCCAAGGTCGGTGCAGGTTGATCCTCATTTGGGGTTACTGGGTAGCCCCAGAGGACAATGTTTTTATTCTGGACGGCCGGCAGAGTGCTGCATTGTAGTTCTGGATTTCCAAACTGGAGGGCTTGTGGGCCAGTAGTCTGACGACAAAAGTCTGAGAACACAAGCTAGGCTTAGGTTTCTGGGTGAGGCCATGGAAGGCCAAGATCTCTGAATCGAGATCTCGTGCATCTGAAGTCAGGGCAAGGATCAGACGATCGCTCAGGTTGGAGTTTCTGTCCCTGATGTCCCCTACATGAATGGGGGGGGGGGGCATCACGAGGCCATGGGTGTTTTCCCACGATGGGAGTTGTGAAAAGCTCCAAACTGCAGAGAGTCTTCTGCAGGACAATTGAGACCTGTTGTTTGGCTCCAGGCCAATGATTCTGAGCAGGGTTCTAAGGATGGATGGCTGGGTATCCCACCTCGCATTCCAATTGTCTCCCAGCAACAAGACAGGTTAGATCTCCTGGATCTGTGGGGAGCAACCGAGGATGCTGAGTTGAAATGGACACCCCTGGGGATGGGTCCTAATGTGCTTTTGTGTCTATGGAGACCTTGGAATGAAGCGGTGGCACTGGGGCCCTAAAGGGTTCTCCTAAACAGAGGCTTTGACACAGCTCCAATGTGCAAGTTTCCCATGTGTAGATGAGATGTTTTCTGATGGGTGAGTCAAGAAACAGCTAGATGATGCTTTTGAAATCCAGGAATGTGAGGAGAGATGCCTGGAAACCAAAGCAATGGATCTGATTAGTGCCTAGGGGCCTGTTCTTTCCTTTTTACCTCTGGGCACATCTGTCTATGGGTCTGAGTGCAGGTAGGTGCTCAGTTGGGCTCAGATTGCCCCTGTCTTTCCTGGGAAGCCACCACTATTGAGATAGATCAGGGACTTTGGAGGTTTATCCTATTAGAAGGGTTGTGGCCATTGGAATGGGCACACACAATCCCTTGGAGAGGGCAAGTACAGTCCTCAGGTTTGGCTCCAGGGGCCTGAGCCTGTAGGTTGTGTAGGCCAGGGCTGTTTGGACAGTTGTCTGAAAATACAAACTCGGCTTATGTTTCGGGTCATGGCAGGACTGATCTACAGACCATGAGGAGAACTCTTCGGGATTTGAAAGAAGGGCGAGTGTGAGGCTCCTGCTCAAGTTTTTGTCTCTGGATATCATGTCACTCATGGTCGTGCAATTTCTGGGTGACTTCTTGGGAAATGGCGAGTCTTACTCTCTGGTGGTTTGGCCCCGTCCAAAGAGTTTGGGGTCATTTTGTGGGCTGGAAGAAGTCCGTTTTTTTTTTGTTGTTTTTGTTGTTTTTCTTGTTTTCTTTTTTAACCTCAGGTGTCCCACTAAATGATGGATTTCAGAGTAGAGCCCTGGTGAGGGGCGACTGGACAATCAGAAATCTGGTTAAAAATTGGGGCCTAGGGACATGTCAAGCCCATTATGACATCTAATGGTCCAGCCACTGAGAGGACTTACTAAAGGACAGGACTCATGCTGAGGGTCACAATGCGTGTGTATGCCCTGTCGCACTCAAGAATGGGCGTGGCCTCAGGGTGAATGCTGGTTTCTCCTACACTGAACGTTGGACAACATGCCAACCACAAGGTTTCTTGCCATGGGTAAGGAGGAGTTCTGACTTCTGCATCACACTCACCCCTGGGCAGTGATTGGAGATAAGGTATCGGTTCTGAAGCCTGAAAACTGAGGTAGGAAAGAGATGATGACCTAAGGCCATGGCGGGTTTTATGTGACCGCTCACCCAGTGTGCGGTCAGCTTTCTGGGTGTTGGTCAGGAGGTCCGTGCTGAGGTTGTGTTCGACAGTGCATTAGTGCCCTGGTTACACTATATAATTTGGGTAAAGTCGAGTTCTGTGTAGGTTTACCCTCATTTAAGGTGCCTGGGCAGCTCATGAGGCAATAATATTTTTTCTAGAGGGCAGGCACAGTGCTGCATTGTGGGTCCGGAATTGGCAAACTTGAGGGCTTCAGGGCCAGGAGTGTGAGGACGGAAGTGAGAAGACAAGCTAGACTTGGGTTTCAGGCCGAGGGCACGGCAGGTACCCCCTGCAGATCTGAACCAATATCTCATGCATCTGAAGTAGGGCGAGGATCAGACGTTGGCTCAGGTTGGAGTTTCTGAGCATGACGGCCGCTTCATGAAGGGAGCGGAATCTCTAGGACATTGAGGTTTTCCCACTTTGGGAGTTGTGGGATGCCCCCTTCAAGGATTCCTTCTGCGGGACAATTGAGACCTGTTGGACAGCACCAGGACATCCCATATGGAATGACTCCAGAGCACCGTTCGCGGATGAATGCCTTGGAAGCCCGCCTCACATTCCAATTGTCTCCTAGCAACAAGACAGTTTAGATCTGATGGCTCTGCCGGAGCAACCGAGGTGGCTGAGTTGAAATGGACTTTCCTGAGGATGGGTCCTAATGTGTTTTTGTGTCCATGAGGGCCTTGGAGTGAGGCGGTGGCACCGGGACCCTGAAGTACTCTCCTAATTTGGACATGGCTCCCATGCACAGGTTTCCTTGTGGAGACGAGATGAGTTCTGATGGGTGCCTCAGGAAAACCCCTATGCTCGTATTGGAATCAGGCTTTTGAGGACACATGCCTGTAAACCAAAGCAATGGATCCTATTATGGCCTAGGGTCCTGTCTGGTTCAATCTTCTTCTCTGTGGACATCCATCTATGGTATGAGAGGAGGTCGATTATCAGCTGGTGTCAGACAGCCCTTGTTTGTTCCGGGAGACCTACACTATTGGGATGGCCTCAGGGACTTTGGAGGTTTCTCCTAATTTGTACGATTTTGGACCATGGAATGCGCAGAATTCCCATGGATTGGTAGGCACAGTCCTAATGTGTGGCTCCAGGGGCCCAGCCTGGAGGGTGTGTGGCCCAAGACTTTGAGGACAGAAGTCTGAAAACACAAACTCAGATTAGGTTTGGGGACGTAGGTATGGCAGGCCCGATCTACAAACCATGAGAAGAACTCTTCAGGATATGAAGAAAGTGCGAGTCTGAGGCGCTTGCTCAGGCTTTTGACTCTGGATTTTGTATCAGCGATGGCCGTGTAATGTCGGGGAGGCCTCATGAACCATGGACGAATCTTCCTCTCTGAGGATTTGGCCCGATTCCCAATTGCTTTTCGTCAATCTGTGGGATGGGAGGACTCATTTCAGTTTTGTTACTTCAGGTGTCCCACCAAAAGAGGAATTCCAAAGCCAAGCCGTGGGGAAGACTGAAGGGACAACCCAAACTATGTTTAAAAATTGGGGCCTAGGGGCATGGCAAGCCCAATATGCTATCTCTTCATCCAGCCACTGAGTGGCCTTACTTAAGGACTGGGCTCAGCCTGAGCGTCACAATGTGTGTTTGTGACCAATGTGGCCCATGAGCATGGGCGGGGCCTCATGGGCCACACTGGTTTCAACTACACTGAACGTTGGACAACATGCCAACCACAAGGTTTCTTGCCATGGGGAAGGAGTTCTGATTTCTGCATCACCTTCAACGCTGGGCAGTGATTGGAGATAAGGTCTAGGTTCTGAAACCTGAAAACCGAGGTTGGGAAGAGATGAAGACCTAAGGCCATGGCGGCTCGATGAGCTCAGTGTGCGGCCAGCTGTCTGGAAGGGGCCAGGGGGTCCAGGCTCAGGCTGTGTCAGAAAGGGCATTAGTGCCCTGGTCAGCCTATGTATTTGGGGTAAAGCCAGGTCGGTGCAGGTTGATCCTCATTTGGGGTTACTGGGTTGCCCCAGAGGACAATGTTTTTCTTCTGGAGGGCCGGCAGAGTGCTGCATTGTAGTTCTGAATTGCCAAACTGGAGGGCTTGTGGGCCAGGAGTCTGACGACAAAAGTCTGAGAACACAAGCTAGGCTTAGGTTTCTGGGTGAGGCCATGGCAGGCACAATCTACAGACCTGAATCGAGTTCTCGTGCATCTGAAGTCAGGGCGAGGATCAGACGATCGCTCAGGTTGGAGTTTCTGTCCCTGATGGCCCCTTCATGAATGGGGGGGGGGCATCACGAGGCCATGGGTGTTTTCCCACGATGGGAGTTGTGAAAAGCTCCAAACTGCAGAGAGTCTTCTGCAGGACAATTGAGACCTGTTGTTTGTCTCCAGGCCAATGATTCTGAGCAGGGTTCTAAGGATGGATGGCTGGGTATCCCACCTCGCATTCCAATTGTCTCCCAGCAACAAGACAGGTTAGATCTCCTGGATCTGTGGGGAGCAACCGAGGACGCTGAGTTGAAATGGACACCCCTGGGGATGGGTCCTAACGTGCTTTTGTGTCTATGGAGACCTTGGAATGAAGCGGTGTCACTGGGGCCCTAAAGGGTTCTCCTAAACAGAGGCTTTGACACAGCTCCAATGTGCAAGTTTCCCATGTGTAGATGAGATGTTTTCTGATGGGTGAGTCAAGAAACAGCTAGATGATGCTTTTGAAATCCAGGAATGTGAGGAGAGATGCCTGGAAACCAAAGCAATGGATCTGATTAGTGCCTAGGGGCCTGTTCTTTCCTTTTTACCTCTGGGCACATCTGTCTATGGGTCTGAGTGCAGGTAGGTGCTCAGTTGGGCTCAGATTGCCCCTGTCTTTCCTGGGAAGCCACCACTATTGAGATGGATCAGGGACTTTGGAGGTTTATCCTATTAGAAGGGTTGTGGCCATTGGAATGGGCACACACAATTCCCTTGGAGAGGGCAAGTACAGTCCTGAGGTTCGGCTCCAGGGGCCTGAGCCTGTAGGTTGTGTCGTCCAGCCCTTTTTGGACAGTTGTCTGAAAACACAAACTCGGCTTATGTTTCGGGTCATAGGTATGGCAGGACTGATCTACAGACCATGAAGAGAACTCTTCGGGATTTGAAAGAAGGGAGAGTGTGAGGCTCCTGCTCAAGTTTTTGTCTCTGGATATCGTGTCACTCATGGTCGTGGAATTTCTGGGTGACTTCATGGGAAATGGACGAGTCTTACTCTCTGGTGGTTTGGCCCCGTCCAAAGAGTTTGGGGTCATTCTGTGGGCTGGAAGAAGTACGTTTTATTTTGTTGTTGTTGTTGTTGTTTTTTTCTTTTTTAACCTCAGGTGTCCCACCAAATGATGGATTCCAGAGTAGAGCCCTGGGGAGGGGCGACTGGACAATCAGAAATCTGGTTAAAAATTGGGGCCTAGGGACATGTCAAGCCCATTATGACATCTAATGGTCCAGCCACTGAGAGGACTTACTAGAGGACAGGACTCATGCTGAGGGTCACAATGCGTGTGTATGCACTCGTCGCACTCAAGAATGGGCGGGGCTGCAGGGTGAATGCTGGTTTCTCTTACACTGAACGTTGGACAACGTGCCAACCACAAGGGTTCTTGCCATGGGTAAGGAGGAGTTCTGACTTCTGCATCACACTCACCCCTGGGCAGTGATTGGAGATAAAGTCTCGGTTTTGAAGTCTGAAAACTGAGGTAGGAAAGAGATGATGACCTAAGGCCATGGCGGGTTTTATGTGCTCAGTGTGCGGTCAGCTTTCTGGGTGTTGCTCAGGAGGTCCGGGCTCAGGTTGTGTTCGACAGTGCATTAGTGCCCAGGTTAGACTATATAATTTGGGAAAAGTCGAGTGCTGTGTAGGTTTACCCTCATTTAAGTTGCCTGGGCAGCTCATGAGGCAATAATTTTTTTTTCTAGAGGGCAGGCAGAGTGCTGCATTGTGGGTCCGGAATTGCCAAACTTGAGGGCTTCGGGGCCAGGAGTGTGAGGACGGAAGTCTGAGAAGACAAGCTAGACTTGGGTTTCAGGGCGAAGGCACGGCAGGTACCCCCGGCAGATCTGAAATAATATCTCATGCATCTGAAGTCAGGGCGAGGATCAGACGTTGGCTCAGGTTGGAGTTTCTGAGCATGACGGCCACTTCATAAAGGGAGCGGAATCTCGAGGCCATTGAGGTTTTCCCACGTTGGGAGTTTTGGGATGCCCCCTTCAAGGATTCCTTATGTGGGACAATTGAGACCTGTTGGACAGCTCCAGGTCATCCCATATGGAATGACTCCAGAGCACCGTTCGCAATGGATGCCTGGGAAGCCCGCCTCGTATTCCAATTGTCTCCTAGCAACAAGACAGTTTAGATCTGATGGCTCTGCCGAAGCAACCGGGGTGGCTGAGTTGAAATGGACTTTCCTGAGGATGGGTCCTAATGTGTTTTTGTGTCCATGAGGGCCTTGGAGTGAGGCGGTGGCACCGGGACCCTGAAGTACTCTCCTAATTTGGACATGGCTCCCATGCACAGGTTTCCTTGTGGAGACGAGATGAGTTCTGATGGGTGCCTCAGGAAAACCCCTATGCTCGTATTGGAATCAGGCTTTTGAGGACACATGCCTGTAAACCAAAGCAATGGATCCTTTATGGCCTAGGGTCCTGTCTGGTTCAATCTTCTTCTCTGTGGACATCCATCTATGGTATGAGAGGAGGTCGATTATCAGCTGGTGTCAGACAGCCCTTGTTTGTTCCGGGAGACCTACACTATTGGGATGGCCTCAGGGACTTTGGAGGTTTCTCCTAATTTGTACGATTTTGGACCATGGAATGCGCAGAATTCCCATGGATTGGTAGGCACAGTCCTAATGTGTGGCTCCAGGGGCCCAGCCTGGAGGGTGTGTGGCCCAAGACTTTGAGGACAGAAGTCTGAAAACACAAACTCAGATTAGGTTTGGGGACGTAGGTATGGCAGGCCCGATCTACAAACCATGAGAAGAACTCTTCAGGATATGAAGAAAGTGCGAGTCTGAGGCGCTTGCTCAGGCTTTTGACTCTGGATTTTGTATCAGCGATGGCCGTGTAATGTCGGGGAGGCCTCATGAACCATGGACGAATCTTCCTCTCTGAGGATTTGGCCCGATTCCCAATTGCTTTTCGTCAATCTGTGGGATGGGAGGACTCATTTCAGTTTTGTTACTTCAGGTGTCCCACCAAAAGAGGAATTCCAAAGCCAAGCCGTGGGGAAGACTGAAGGGACAACCCAAACTATGTTTAAAAATTGGGGCCTAGGGGCATGGCAAGCCCAATATGCTATCTCTTCATCCAGCCACTGAGTGGCCTTACTTAAGGACTGGGCTCAGCCTGAGCGTCACAATGTGTGTTTGTGACCAATGTGGCCCATGAGCATGGGCGGGGCCTCATGGGCCACACTGGTTTCAACTACACTGAACGTTGGACAACATGCCAACCACAAGGTTTCTTGCCATGGGGAAGGAGTTCTGATTTCTGCATCACCTTCAACCCTGGGCAGTGATTGGAGATAAGGTCTAGGTTCTGAAACCTGAAAACCGAGGTTGGGAAGAGATGAAGACCTAAGGCCATGGCGGCTCGATGAGCTCAGTGTGCGGCCAGCTGTCTGGAAGGGGCCAGGGGGTCCAGGCTCAGGCTGTGTCAGAAAGGGCATTAGTGCCCTGGTCAGCCTATGTATTTGGGGTAAAGCCAGGTCGGTGCAGGTTGATCCTCATTTGGGGTTACTGGGTTGCCCCAGAGGACAATGTTTTTCTTCTGGAGGGCCGGCAGAGTGCTGCATTGTAGTTCTGGATTGCCAAACTGGAGGGCTTGTGGGCCAGGAGTCTGACGACAAAAGTCTGAGAACACAAGCTAGGCTTAGGTTTCTGGGTGAGGCCATGGCAGGCACAATCTACAGACCTGAATCGAGATCTCGTGCATCTGAAGTCAGGGCGAGGATCAGACGATCGCTCAGGTTGGAGTTTCTGTCCCTGATGGCCCCTTCATGAATGGGGGGGGGGGCATCACGAGGCCATGGGTGTTTTCCCACGATGGGAGTTGTGAAAAGCTCCAAACTGCAGAGAGTCTTCTGCAGGACAATTGAGACCTGTTGTTTGTCTCCAGGCCAATGATTCTGAGCAGGGTTCTAAGGATGGATGGCTGGGTATCCCACCTCGCATTCCAATTGTCTCCCAGCAACAAGACAGGTTAGATCTCCTGGATCTGTGGGGAGCAACCGAGGACGCTGAGTTGAAATGGACACTCCTGGGGATGGGTCCTAACGTGCTTTTGTGTCTATGGAGACCTTGGAATGAAGCGGTGTCACTGGGGCCCTAAAGGGTTCTCCTAAACAGAGGCTTTGACACAGCTCCAATGTGCAAGTTTCCCATGTGTAGATGAGATGTTTTCTGATGGGTGAGTCAAGAAACAGCTAGATGATGCTTTTGAAATCCAGGAATGTGAGGAGAGATGCCTGGAAACCAAAGCAATGGATCTGATTAGTGCCTAGGGGCCTGTTCTTTCCTTTTTACCTCTGGGCACATCTGTCTATGGGTCTGAGTGCAGGTAGGTGCTCAGTTGGGCTCAGATTGCCCCTGTCTTTCCTGGGAAGCCACCACTATTGAGATGGATCAGGGACTTTGGAGGTTTATCCTATTAGAAGGGTTGTGGCCATTGGAATGGGCACACACAATTCCCTTGGAGAGGGCAAGTACAGTCCTGAGGTTCGGCTCCAGGGGCCTGAGCCTGTAGGTTGTGTCGTCCAGCCCTTTTTGGACAGTTGTCTGAAAACACAAACTCGGCTTATGTTTCGGGTCATAGGTATGGCAGGACTGATCTACAGACCATGAAGAGAACTCTTCGGGATTTGAAAGAAGGGAGAGTGTGAGGCTCCTGCTCAAGTTTTTGTCTCTGGATATCGTGTCACTCATGGTCGTGGAATTTCTGGGTGACTTCATGGGAAATGGACGAGTCTTACTCTCTGGTGGTTTGGCCCCGTCCAAAGAGTTTGGGGTCATTCTGTGGGCTGGAAGAAGTACGTTTTATTTTGTTGTTGTTGTTGTTGTTTTTTTCTTTTTTAACCTCAGGTGTCCCACCAAATGATGGATTCCAGAGTAGAGCCCTGGGGAGGGGCGACTGGACAATCAGAAATCTGGTTAAAAATTGGGGCCTAGGGACATGTCAAGCCCATTATAACATCTAATGGTCCAGCCACTGAGAGGACTTACTAGAGGACAGGACTCATGCTGAGGGTCACAATGCGTGTGTATGCACTCGTCGCACTCAAGAATGGGCGGGGCTGCAGGGTGAATGCTGGTTTCTCTTACACTGAACGTTGGACAACGTGCCAACCACAAGGGTTCTTGCCATGGGTAAGGAGGAGTTCTGACTTCTGCATCACACTCACCCCTGGGCAGTGATTGGAGATAAGGTCTCGGTTCTGAAGCCTGAAAACTGAGGTAGGAAAGAGATGATGACCTAAGGCCATGGCGGGTTTTATGTGCTCAGTGTGCGGTCAGCTTTCTGGGTGTTGCTCAGGAGGTCCGGGCTCAGGTTGTGTTCGACAGTGCATTAGTGCCCAGGTTAGACTATATAATTTGGGAAAAGTCGAGTGCTGTGTAGGTTTACCCTCATTTAAGTTGCCTGGGCAGCTCATGAGGCAATAATTTTTTTTTCTAGAGGGCAGGCAGAGTGCTGCATTGTGGGTCCGGAATTGCCAAACTTGAGGGCTTCGGGGCCAGGAGTGTGAGGACGGAAGTCTGAGAAGACAAGCTAGACTTGGGTTTCAGGGCGAAGGCACGGCAGGTACCCCCGGCAGATCTGAAATAATATCTCATGCATCTGAAGTCAGGGCGAGGATCAGACGTTGGCTCAGGTTGGAGTTTCTGAGCATGACGGCCACTTCATAAAGGGAGCGGAATCTCGAGGCCATTGAGGTTTTCCCACGTTGGGAGTTTTGGGATGCCCCCTTCAAGGATTCCTTATGTGGGACAATTGAGACCTGTTGGACAGCTCCAGGTCATCCCATATGGAATGACTCCAGAGCACCGTTCGCAATGGATGCCTGGGAAGCCCGCCTCGTATTCCAATTGTCTCCTAGCAACAAGACAGTTTAGATCTGATGGCTCTGCCGAAGCAACCGGGGTGGCTGAGTTGAAATGGACTTTCCTGAGGATGGGTCCTAATGTGTTTTTGTGTCCATGAGGGCCTTGGAGTGAGGCGGTGGCACCGGGACCCTGAAGTACTCTCCTAATTTGGACATGGCTCCCATGCACAGGTTTCCTTGTGGAGACGAGATGAGTTCTGATGGGTGCCTCAGGAAAACCCCTATGCTCGTATTGGAATCAGGCTTTTGAGGACACATGCCTGTAAACCAAAGCAATGGATCCTATTATGGCCTAGGGTCCTGTCTGGTTCAATCTTCTTCTCTGTGGACATCCATCTATGGTATGAGAGGAGGTCGATTATCAGCTGGTGTCAGACAGCCCTTGTTTGTTCCGGGAGACCTACACTATTGGGATGGCCTCAGGGACTTTGGAGGTTTCTCCTAATTTGTACGATTTTGGACCATGGAATGCGCAGAATTCCCATGGATTGGTAGGCACAGTCCTAATGTGTGGCTCCAGGGGCCCAGCCTGGAGGGTGTGTGGCCCAAGACTTTGAGGACAGAAGTCTGAAAACACAAACTCAGATTAGGTTTGGGGACGTAGGTATGGCAGGCCCGATCTACAAACCATGAGAAGAACTCTTCAGGATATGAAGAAAGTGCGAGTCTGAGGCGCTTGCTCAGGCTTTTGACTCTGGATTTTGTATCAGCGATGGCCGTGTAATGTCGGGGAGGCCTCATGAACCATGGACGAATCTTCCTCTCTGAGGATTTGGCCCGATTCCCAATTGCTTTTCGTCAATCTGTGGGATGGGAGGACTCATTTCAGTTTTGTTACTTCAGGTGTCCCACCAAAAGAGGAATTCCAAAGCCAAGCCGTGGGGAAGACTGAAGGGACAACCCGAACTATGTTTAAAAATTGGGGCCTAGGGGCATGGCAAGCCCAATATGCTATCTCTTCATCCAGCCACTGAGTGGCCTTACTTAAGGACTGGGCTCAGCCTGAGCGTCACAATGTGTGTTTGTGACCAATGTGGCCCATGAGCATGGGCGGGGCCTCATGGGCCACACTGGTTTCAACTACACTGAACGTTGGACAACATGCCAACCACAAGGTTTCTTGCCATGGGGAAGGAGTTCTGATTTCTGCATCACCTTCAACCCTGGGCAGTGATTGGAGATAAGGTCTAGGTTCTGAAACCTGAAAACCGAGGTTGGGAAGAGATGAAGACCTAAGGCCATGGCGGCTCGATGAGCTCAGTGTGCGGCCAGCTGTCTGGAAGGGGCCAGGGGGTCCAGGCTCAGGCTGTGTCAGAAAGGGCATTAGTGCCCTGGTCAGCCTATGTATTTGGGGTAAAGCCAGGTCGGTGCAGGTTGATCCTCATTTGTTGTTACTGGGTTGCCCCAGAGGACAATGTTTTTCTTCTGGAGGGCCGGCAGAGTGCTGCATTGTAGTTCTGGATTGCCAAACTGGAGGGCTTGTGGGCCAGGAGTCTGACGACAAAAGTCTGAGAACACAAGCTAGGCTTAGGTTTCTGGGTGAGGCCATGGCAGGCACAATCTACAGACCTGAATCGAGATCTCGTGCATCTGAAGTCAGGGCGAGGATCAGACGATCGCTCAGGTTGGAGTTTCTGTCCCTGATGGCCCCTTCATGAATGGGGGGGGGGGCATCACGAGGCCATGGGTGTTTTCCCACGATGGGAGTTGTGAAAAGCTCCAAACTGCAGAGAGTCTTCTGCAGGACAATTGAGACCTGTTGTTTGTCTCCAGGCCAATGATTCTGAGCAGGGTTCTAAGGATGGATGGCTGGGTATCCCACCTCGCATTCCAATTGTCTCCCAGCAACAAGACAGGTTAGATCTCCTGGATCTGTGGGGAGCAACCGAGGACGCTGAGTTGAAATGGACACCCCTGGGGATGGGTCCTAACGTGCTTTTGTGTCTATGGAGACCTTGGAATGAAGCGGTGTCACTGGGGCCCTAAAGGGTTCTCCTAAACAGAGGCTTTGACACAGCTCCAATGTGCAAGTTTCCCATGTGTAGATGAGATGTTTTCTGATGGGTGAGTCAAGAAACAGCTAGATGATGCTTTTGAAATCCAGGAATGTGAGGAGAGATGCCTGGAAACCAAAGCAATGGATCTGATTAGTGCCTAGGGGCCTGTTCTTTCCTTTTTACCTCTGGGCACATCTGTCTATGGGTCTGAGTGCAGGTAGGTGCTCAGTTGGGCTCAGATTGCCCCTGTCTTTCCTGGGAAGCCACCACTATTGAGATGGATCAGGGACTTTGGAGGTTTATCCTATTAGAAGGGTTGTGGCCATTGGAATGGGCACACACAATTCCCTTGGAGAGGGCAAGTACAGTCCTGAGGTTCGGCTCCAGGGGCCTGAGCCTGTAGGTTGTGTCGTCCAGCCCTTTTTGGACAGTTGTCTGAAAACACAAACTCGGCTTATGTTTCGGGTCATAGGTATGGCAGGACTGATCTACAGACCATGAAGAGAACTCTTCGGGATTTGAAAGAAGGGAGAGTGTGAGGCTCCTGCTCAAGTTTTTGTCTCTGGATATCGTGTCACTCATGGTCGTGGAATTTCTGGGGGACTTCATGGGAAATGGACGAGTCTTACTCTCTGGTGGTTTGGCCCCGTCCAAAGAGTTTGGGGTCATTCTGTGGGCTGGAAGAAGTACGTTTTATTTTGTTGTTGTTGTTGTTGTTGTTTTCTTTTTTAACCTCAGGTGTCCCACCAAATGATGGATTCCAGAGTAGAGCCCTGGGGAGGGGCGACTGGACAATCAGAAATCTGGTTAAAAATTGGGGCCTAGGGACATGTCAAGCCCATTATAACATCTAATGGTCCAGCCACTGAGAGGACTTACTAGAGGACAGGACTCATGCTGAGGGTCACAATGCGTGTGTATGCACTCGGCGCACTCAAGAATGGGCGGGGCTGCAGGGTGAATGCTGGTTTCTCTTACACTGAACGTTGGACAACGTGCCAACCACAAGGGTTCTTGCCATGGGTAAGGAGGAGTTCTGACTTCTGCATCACACTCACCCCTGGGCAGTGATTGGAGATAAGGTCTCGGTTCTGAAGCCTGAAAACTGAGGTAGGAAAGAGATGATGACCTAAGGCCATGGCGGGTTTTATGTGCTCAGTGTGCGGTCAGCTTTCTGGGTGTTGCTCAGGAGGTCCGGGCTCAGGTTGTGTTCGACAGTGCATTAGTGCCCAGGTTAGACTATATAATTTGGGAAAAGTCGAGTGCTGTGTAGGTTTACCCTCATTTAAGTTGCCTGGGCAGCTCATGAGGCAATAATTTTTTTTTCTAGAGGGCAGGCAGAGTGCTGCATTGTGGGTCCGGAATTGCCAAACTTGAGGGCTTCGGGGCCAGGAGTGTCAGGACGGAAGTCTGAGAAGACAAGCTAGACTTGGGTTTCAGGGCGAGGGCACGGCAGGTACCCCCGGCAGATCTGAAATAATATCTCATGCATCTGAAGTCAGGGCGAGGATCAGACGTTGGCTCAGGTTGGAGTTTCTGAGCATGACGGCCACTTCATAAAGGGAGCGGAATCTCGAGGCCATTGAGGTTTTCCCACGTTGGGAGTTTTGGGATGCCCCCTTCAAGGATTCCTTATGTGGGACAATTGAGACCTGTTGGACAGCTCCAGGTCATCCCATATGGAATGACTCCAGAGCACCGTTCGCAATGGATGCCTGGGAAGCCCGCCTCGTATTCCAATTGTCTCCTAGCAACAAGACAGTTTAGATCTGATGGCTCTGCCGAAGCAACCGGGGTGGCTGAGTTGAAATGGACTTTCCTGAGGATGGGTCCTAATGTGTTTTTGTGTCCATGAGGGCCTTGGAGTGAGGCGGTGGCACCGGGACCCTGAAGTACTCTCCTAATTTGGACATGGCTCCCATGCACAGGTTTCCTTGTGGAGACGAGATGAGTTCTGATGGGTGCCTCATGAAAACCACTATGCTCGTATTGGAATCAGGCTTTTGAGGACACATGCCTGTAAACCAAAGCAATGGATCCTAATATGGCCTAGGGTCCTGTCTGGTTCAATCTTCTTCTCTGTGGACATCCATCTATGGTATGAGAGGAGGTCGATTATCAGCTGGTGTCAGACAGCCCTTGTTTGTTCCGGGAGACCTACACTATTGGGATGGCCTCAGGGACTTTGGAGGTTTCTCCTAATTTGTACGATTTTGGACCATGGAATGCGCAGAATTCCCATGGATTGGTAGGCACAGTCCTAATGTGTGGCTCCAGGGGCCCAGCCTGGAGGGTGTGTGGCCCAAGACTTTGAGGACAGAAGTCTGAAAACACAAACTCAGATTAGGTTTGGGGACGTAGGTATGGCAGGCCCGATCTACAAACCATGAGAAGAACTCTTCAGGATATGAAGAAAGTGCGAGTCTGAGGCACTTGCTCAGGCTTTTGACTCTGGATTTTGTATCAGCGATGGCCGTGTAATGTCGGGGAGGCCTCATGAACCATGGACGAATCTTCCTCTCTGAGGATTTGGCCCGATTCCCAATTGCTTTTCGTCAATCTGTGGGATGGGAGGACTCATTTCAGTTTTGTTACTTCAGGTGTCCCACCAAAAGAGGAATTCCAAAGCCAAGCCGTGGGGAAGACTGAAGGGACAACCCAAACTATGTTTAAAAATTGGGGCCTAGGGGCATGGCAAGCCCAATATGCTATCTCTTCATCCAGCCACTGAGTGGCCTTACTTAAGGACTGGGCTCAGCCTGAGCGTCACAATGTGTGTTTGTGACCAATGTGGCCCATGAGCATGGGCGGGGCCTCATGGGCCACACTGGTTTCAACTACACTGAACGTTGGACAACATGCCAACCACAAGGTTTCTTGCCATGGGGAAGGAGTTCTGATTTCTGCATCACCTTCAACCCTGGGCAGTGATTGGAGATAAGGTCTAGGTTCTGAAACCTGAAAACCGAGGTTGGGAAGAGATGAAGACCTAAGGCCATGGCGGCTCGATGAGCTCAGTGTGCGGCCAGCTGTCTGGAAGGGGCCAGGGGGTCCAGGCTCATGCTGTGTCAGAAAGGGCATTAGTGCCCTGGTCAGCCTATGTATTTGGGGTAAAGCCAGGTCGGTGCAGGTTGATCCTCATTTGGGGTTACTGGGTTGCCCCAGAGGACAATGTTTTTCTTCTGGAGGGCCGGCAGAGTGCTGCATTGTAGTTCTGGATTGCCAAACTGGAGGGCTTGTGGGCCAGGAGTCTGACGACAAAAGTCTGAGAACACAAGCTAGGCTTAGGTTTCTGGGTGAGGCCATGGCAGGCACAATCTACAGACCTGAATCGAGATCTCGTGCATCTGAAGTCAGGGCGAGGATCAGACGATCGCTCAGGTTGGAGTTTCTGTCCCTGATGGCCCCTTCATGAATGGGGGAGGGGGGCATCACGAGGCCATGGGTGTTTTCCCACGATGGGAGTTGTGAAAAGCTCCAAACTGCAGAGAGTCTTCTGCAGGACAATTGAGACCTGTTGTTTGGCTCCAGGCCAATGATTCTGAGCAGGGTTCTAAGGATGGATGGCTGGGTATCCCACCTCGCATTCCAATTGTCTCCCAGCAACAAGACAGGTTAGATCTCCTGGATCTGTGGGGAGCAACCGAGGACGCTGAGTTGAAATGGACACCCCTGGGGATGGGTCCTAACGTGCTTTTGTGTCTATGGAGACCTTGGAATGAAGCGGTGTCACTGGGGCCCTAAAGGGTTCTCCTAAACAGAGGCTTTGACACAGCTCCAATGTGCAAGTTTCCCATGTGTAGATGAGATGTTTTCTGATGGGTGAGTCAAGAAACAGCTAGATGATGCTTTTGAAATCCAGGAATGTGAGGAGAGATGCCTGGAAACCAAAGCAATGGATCTGATTAGTGCCTAGGGGCCTGTTCTTTCCTTTTTACCTCTGGGCACATCTGTCTATGGGTCTGAGTGCAGGTAGGTGCTCAGTTGGGCTCAGATTGCCCCTGTCTTTCCTGGGAAGCCACCACTATTGAGATGGATCAGGGACTTTGGAGGTTTATCCTATTAGAAGGGTTGTGGCCATTGGAATGGGCACACACAATTCCCTTGGAGAGGGCAAGTACAGTCCTGAGGTTCGGCTCCAGGGGCCTGAGCCTGTAGGTTGTGTCGTCCAGCCCTTTTTGGACAGTTGTCTGAAAACACAAACTCGGCTTATGTTTCGGGTCATAGGTATGGCAGGACTGATCTACAGACCATGAGGAGAACTCTTCGGGATTTGAAAGAAGGGCGAGTGTGAGGCTCCTGCTCAAGTTTTTGTCTCTGGATATCGTGTCACTCATGGTCGTGCAATTTCTGGGTGACTTCATGGGAAATGGGCGAGTCTTACTCTCTGCTGGTTTGGCCCCGTCCAAAGAGTTTGGGGTCATTCTGTGGGCTGGAAGAAGTCCGTTTTTTTTTTTTTTTTTTTTGTTGTTGTTGTTGTTTTCTTTTTTAACCTCAGGTGTCCCACCAAATGATGGATTCCAGAGTAGAGCCCTGGGGAGTGTCGACTGGACAATCAGAAATCTGGTTAAAAATTGGGGCCTAGGGACATGTCAAGCCCATTATGACATCTAATGGTCCAGCCACTGAGAGGACTTACTAGAGGACAGGACTCATGCTGAGGGTCACAATGCGTGTGTATGCCCTCCTCGCATTCAAGAATGGGCGGGGCCTCAGGGTGAATGCTGGTTTCTCCTACACTGAACGTTGGACAACGTGCCAACCACAAGGGTTCTTGTCATGGGTAAGGAGGAGTTCTGACTTCTGCATCACACTCACCCCTGGGCAGTGATTGGAGATAAGGTCTCGGTTCTGAAGCCTGAAAACTGAGGTAGGAAAGAGATGATGACCTAAGGCCATGGCGGGTTTTATGTGCTCAGTGTGCGGTCAGCTTTCTGGGTGTTGCTCAGGAGGTCCGGGCTCAGGTTGTGTTCGACAGTGCATTAGTGCCCAGGTTAGACTATATAATTTGGGTAAAGTCGAGTGCTGTGTAGGTTTACCCTCATTTAAGGTGCCTGGGCAGCTCATGAGGCAATCATTTTTTTTCTAGAGGGCAGGCACAGTGCTGCATTGTGGGTCCGGAATTGCCAAACTTGAGGGCTTCGGGGCCAGGAGTGTGAGGACGGAAGTCTGAGAAGACAAGCTAGACTTGGGTTTCAGGGCGAGGGCACGGCAGGTACCCCCTGAAGATCTGAACCAATATCTCATGCATCTGAAGTCAGGGCGAGGATCAGACGTTGGCTCAGGTGGGAGTTTCTGAGCATGACGGCCGCTTCATGAAGGGAGCGGAATCTCGAGGCCATTGAGGTTTTCCCGCGTTGGGAGTTGTAGGATGCCCCCTTCAAGGATTCCTTCTGCGGGACAATTGAGACCTGTTGGACAGCTCCAGGACATCCCATATGGAATGACTCCAGAGCACCGTTCGCGGATGGATGCCTGGGAAGCCCGCCTCGCATTCCAATTGTCTCCTAGCAACAAGACAGTTTAGATATGATGGCTCTGCCGGAGCAAACGGGGTGACTGAGTTGAAATGGACTTTCCTGAGGATGGGTCCTAATGTGTTTTTGTGTCCCTGAGGGCCTTGGAATGGGGCGGTGGCACCGGGACCCTGAAGTACTCTCCTAAGCTTTGGACATGGCTCCCATGCACAGGTTTCCTTGTGGAGACGAGATGAGTTCTGATGGGTGCCTCAGGAAAACCCCTATGCTCGTATTGGAATCAGGCTTTTGAGGACACATGCCTGTAACCCAAAGCAATGGATCCTTTATGGCCTAGGGTCCTGTCTGGTTCAATCATATTCTCTGAGGACATCCTTCTATGGTATGAGTGAAGGTCGATTATCAGCTGGTGTCAAACAGCCCTTGTTTGTTCCGGGCGACCTACACTATTGGGATGGCCTCAGGGAATTTGGAGGTTTCTCCTAATTTGTACGATTTTGGACCATGGAATGGGCAGAATTCCAATGGATTGGTAGGCACAGTCCTAATGTGTGGCTCCAGGGGCCCAGCCTGGAGGGTGTGTGGCCCAAGTCTTTGAGGACAGAAGTCTGAAAACACAAACTCAGCTTAGGTTTGGGGACGTAGGTATGGCAGGCCCGATCTACAATCCATGAGAAGAACTCTTCAGGATATGAAGAAAGTGCGAGTCTGAGGCACTTGCTCAGGCTTTTGTCTCTGGATTTTGTATCAGCGATGGCCGTGGAATGTCGGGGAGACCTCATGGGCTATGGACGAATCTTCCTCTCTGAGGATTTGGCCCGATAACCAATTGCTTTTCGTCAATCTGTGGGATGGGAGGACTCATTTCAGGTTTGTTACCTCAGGTGTCCCACCAAAAGAGGAATTCCAAAGCAAAGCCGTGGGGAAGACTGAAGGGACAACCCAAACTATGGTTCAAAATTGGGGCCTAGGGGCATGGCAAGCCCAATATGCTATCTCTTCATCCAGGCACTGAGTGGCCTTACTTGAGGACTGGACTCAGCCTGAGAGTCACAATGTGTGTTTGTGACCAATGTGGCCCGCGAGCATGGGCGGGGTCTCATGGGCCACACTGGTTTCAACGACACTGAACGTTGGATAAGATGCCAACCACAAGGTTTCTCGCCATGAGGAAGGATTTCTGATTTCTGCATCACCTTCAACCCTGGGCAGTGATTGGAGATAAGGTCTAGGTTCTGAAACCTGAAAACCGAGGTTGGGAAGAGCTGACGACCTAAGGCCATGGTGGCTCAATGTCCTCAGTGTGCGGCCAGCTGTCTGGGAGGGTCCAGCGGGTCCATGCTCAGGCTGTGTCAGAAAGGGCATTAGTGCCCTGGTCAGCCTATGTATTGGGGGTACAGCCAAGGTCGGTGCAGTTTGATCCTCATTTGGGGTTACTGGGTAGCCCCAGAGGACAATGTTTTTCTTCTGGAGGGCCAGCAGAGTGCTGCATTATAGTTCTGGATTGCCAAACTGGAGGGCTTGTGGGCCAGGAGTCTGACGACAAAAGTCTGGGAACACAAGCCAGGCTTAGGTTTCTGGGTGAGGCCATGGCAAGCACAATCTACAGACCTGAATCGAGATCTCGTGCATCTGAAGTCAGGGCGAGGATCAGACGATCGCTCAGGTTGGAGTTTCTGTCCCTGATGGCCCCTTCATGAATGGGGGGGGGCATCACGAGGCCATGGGTGCTTTCCCACGATGGGAGTTGTGAGAAGCTCCAAACTGCAGAGAGTCTTCTGCAGGACAATTGAGACCTGTTGTTTGGCTCCAGGCCAATGATTCTGAGCAGGGTTCCAAGGATGGATGGCGGGGTAGCGCACCTCACATTCCAATGTCTCCTAGGAACCAGACAGGTTAGATCTCCTGGATCTGTGGGGAGCAACCGAGGACGCTGAGTTGAAATGGACACCCCTGGGGATGGGTCCTAACGTGCTTTTGTGTCTATGGAGACCTTGCAATAAAGCGGTGGCACTGGAGCCCTAAAGGGTTCTCCTAAACAGAGGCTTTGACACAGCTCCAACGTGCAAGTTTCCCATGTGTAGATGAGATGTTTTCTGATGGGTGAGTCAAGAAACAGCTATATGCTGCTTTTGAAATCCAGGCCTCTGAGGAGAGATGCCTGGAAACCAAAGCAATGGATCTGATTAGTGCCTAGGGGCCTGTTCGTTCCTTTTTAACTCTGGGGACATCTGTCTATGGGTCTGAGTGCAGGTAGGTGCTCAGTTGGGCTCAGATTGCCCCTGTCTTTCCTGGGAAGCCACCACTATTGAGATGGATCAGGGACTTTGGATGTTTATCCTATTAGAAGGGTTGTGGCCATTGGAATGGGCACACACAATTCCCTTGGAGAGGGCAAGTACATTCCTCAGGTTGGCTCCAGGGGCCTGATCCTGTAGGTTGTGTAGGCCAGGGCTGTTTGGACAGTTGTCTGAAAACACAAACTCGGCTTATGTTTCGGGTCATAGGTATGGCAGGACTGATCTACAGACCATGAGGAGAACTCTTCGGGATTTGAAAGAAGGGAGAGTGTGAGGCTCCTGCTCAAGTTTTTGTCTCTGGATATCGTGTCACTCATGGTCGTTGAATTTCTGGGTGACTTCATGGGAAATGGACGAGTCTTACTCTCTGGTGCTTTGGCCCCGTCCAAAGAGATTGGGGTCATTCTGTGGGCTGGAAGAAGTCCGTTTTTTTGTTGTTGTTGTTTTTGTTGTTTTTTTTTTTAACCTCAGGTGTCCCACCAAATGATGGATTCCAGAGTAGAGCCCTGGGGAGGGGCGACTGGACAATCAGAAATCTGGTTAAAAATTGGGGCCTTAGGGACATGTCAAGCCCATTATGACGTCTATAGGTCCAGCCACTGAGAGGACTTACTAAAGGACAGGACTCATGCTGAGGGTCACAATGCGTGTGTATGCCCTCCTCGCATTCAAGAATGGGCGGGGCCTCAGGGTGAATGCTGGTTTCTTTTACACTGAACGTTGGACAACGTGCCAACCACAAGGGTTCTTTCCATGTGTAAGGAAGAGTTCTGATTTCTGCATCACACTCACCCCTGGGCAGTGATTGGAGATAAGGTCTCGGTTCTGAAGCCTGAAAACTGAGGTAGGGAAGAGATGATGACCTAAGGCCATGGCGGGTTTTATGTGCTCAGTGTGCGGTCAGCTTTCTGGGTGTTGCTCAGGAGGTCCGGGCTCAGGTTGTGTTCGACAGTGCATTAGTGCCCAGGTTAGACTATATAATTTGGGTAAAGTCGAGTGCTGCGTAGGTTTACCCGCATTTAAGGTGCCTGGGCAGGTTGAGGCAATAATTTATTTTCTAGAGGGCAGGCAGAGTGCTGCATTGTGGGTCCGGAATTGCCAAACTTGAGGGCTTCGGGGCCAGGAGTGTGAGGACGGAAGTCTGAGAAGACAAGCTACACTTGGGTTTCAGGGCGAGGGCACGGCAGGTACCCCCTGCAGATCTGAACCAATATCTCATGCATCTGAAGTCAGGGCGAGGATCAGACGTTGGCTCAGGTTGGAGTTTCTGAGCATGACGGCCGCTTCATGAAGGGAGCGGAATCTCGAGGCCATTGAGGTTTTCCCACGTTGGGAGTTGTAGGATGCCCCCTTCAAGGATTCCTTCTGCGGGACAATTGAGACCTGTTGGACAGCTCCAGGACATCCCATATGGAATGAACCCAGAGAACCGTTCGCGGATGGATGCCTGGGAAGCCCGCCTCGCATTCCAATTGTCTCCTAGCAACAAGACAGTTTAGATCTGATGGCTCTGCCTGAGCAACCGGGGTGGCTGAGTTGAAATGGACTTTCCTGAGGATGTGTCCTAATATGTTTTTGTGTCCCTGAGGGCCTTGGAATGGGGCGGTGGCACCGGGACCCTGAAGTACTCTCCTAAGCTTTGGACATGGCTCCCATGCACAGGTTTCCTTGTGGAGACGAGATGAGTTCTGATGGGTGCCTCAGGAAAACCCCTATGCTCGTATTGGAATCAGGCTTTTGAGGACACATGCCTGTAACCCAAAGCAATGGATCCTATTATGGCCTAGGGTCCTGTCTGGTTCAATCTTCTTCTCTGGGGACATCCATCTATGGTATGAGTGGAGGTCGATTATCAGCTGGTGTCAGACAGCCCTTGTTTGTTCCGGACGACCTACACTATTGGAATGGCCTCAGGGACTTTGGAGGTTTCTCCTAATTTGTACGATTTTGGACCATGGAATGGGCAGAATTCCCATGGATTGGTAGGCACAGTCCTAATGTGTGGCTCCAGGGGCCCAGCCTGGAGGGTGTGTGGCCCAAGACTTTGAGGACAGAAGTCTGAAAACACAAACTCAGCTTAGGTTTGGGGACGTAGGTATGGCAGGCCCGATCACAAACCATGAGAAGAACCCTTCAGGATATGAAGAATTTGCGAGTCTGAGGCGCTTGCTCAGGCTTTTGTCTCTGGATTTTGTATCAGCGAAGGCCGTGGAATGTCGGGGAGGCCTCAGGGGCCATGGACGATTCTTCCTCTCTGAGGATTTGGCCCGATTCCTAATTGCTTCTCGTCAATCTGTGGGATGGGAGGACTCATTTCAGGTTTGTTACCTCAGGTGACCCACCAAAAGAGGAATTCCAAAGCCAAGCCGGGGGGAAGACTGAAGGGACAACCCGAACTATGGTTAAAAATTGGGGCCTAGAGGAATGGCAAGCACAATATGCTATCTCTTGATCCAGCCACTGAGTGGTCTTACTTGAGGACTGGGCTAGCCTGAGCGTCACAATGTGTGTTTGTGAAGAATGTGGCCCGCGAGCATGGGCGGGGCCTCATGGGCCACACTGGTTTCAACTACACTGAACGTTGGACAACATGCCAACCACAAGGTTTCTTGCCATGGGAAAGGAGTTCTGATTTCTGCATCACCTTCAACCCTGGGCAGTGATTGGAGATAAGGTCTAGGTTCTGAAACCTGACAACCGAGGTTGGGAAGAGATGACGACCTAAGGCCACGGAGGTTCGATGTGCTCAGTGTGCGGCCAGCTGTCTGGGACGGGCCAGGGAGTCCAGGCTCAGGCTGTGTCAGAAAGGGCATTAGTGCCCTGTCAGCCTATGTATTTGGGGTACAGCCAAGGTCGGTGCAGGTTGATCCTCATTTGGGGTTACTGGGTAGCCCCAGAAGACAAAGATTTCCTTCTGGAGGGCCGGCAAGTGCTGCATTGTAGTTCTGGATTGCCAAACTGGAGGGCTTGTGGGCCATTAGTCTGACAACAAAAGTCTGAGAACACAAGCTAGGCTTAGGTTTCTGGGTGAGGCCATGGCAGGCACAATCTACAGACCTGAATCGAGATCTCGTGCATCTGAAGTCAGGGCGAGGATCAGACGATCGCTCAGGTTGGAGTTTCTGTCCCTGATGGCCCCTTCATGAATGGGGGGGCATCACGAGGCCATGGGGGTTTTCCCACTATGGGAGTTGTGAGAAGCTCCAAACTGCAGAGAGTCTTCTGCAGGACAATTGAGACCTGTAGTTTGGCTCCAGGCCAATGATTCTGAGCAGGGTTCTAAGGTTGGATGGCTGGGTAGCCCACCTCGCATTCCAATTGTCTCCTAGCAACAAGACAGGTTAGATCTCCTGGATCTGTGGGCAACTACCGAGGATGCTGAGTTGAAATGGATACCTCTGGGGATGGTCCGAATGTGCTTTTGTGTCTATGGAGACATTGGATTGAAGCGGTGGCACTGGGGCCCTAAAGGGTTCTCCTAAACAGAGGCTTTGACACAGCTCCAACGTGCAAGTTTCCCATGTGTAGATGAGATTTTTTCTGATGGGTGAATCAAGAAACAGCTATATGCTGCTTTTGAAATCCAGGCTCTGAGGAGAGATGCCTGGAAACCAAGGCAATCGATCTCATTAGTGCCTAGGGGCCTGTTCTTTCCTTTTTACCTCTGGGGACATCTGTCTATGGGTCTGAGTGCAGGTAGGTGCTCAGTTGGGCTCAGATTGCCCCTGTTTTTCCTGGGAAGCCACCACTTTTGAGATTGATCAGGGATTTTGGAGGTGTATCCTATTAGAAGGGTTGTGGCCATTGGAATGGGCACACACAATTCCCTTGGAGAAGGCAAGTACAGTCCTCAGGTTTGGCTCCAGGGGCCTGAGCCTGTAGGTTGTGTAGGCCAGGGCTGTTTAGACAGTTGTCTAAAAACAAACTCAGCTTAGGTTTGGGGACGTAGGTATGGCAGGCCCGAATTACAAACCATGAGAAGAACTCTTCAGGATATGAAGAAAGTGCGAGTCTGAGTCGCTTGCTCAGGCTTTTGTCTCTGGATTTTGTATCAGCGATGGCCGTGGAATGTCGGGGAGGCCTCATGGGCCTTGGACGAATCTTCCTCTCTGAGGATTTGGCCCGATTCCCAATTACTTTTCGTCAATCTGTGGGATGGGAGGACTCATTTCAGTTTTGTTACCACAGGTGTCCCACCAAAAGAGGAATTCAAAAGCCAAGCCGTGGGGAAGACTGCAGGGTAAACCCGAACTATGGTTAAAAATTGGGGCCTAGGGGCATGGCAAGCCCAATATGCTATCTCTTCATCCAGCCACTGAGTGTCCTTACTTGTGGACTGGGCTCAGCCTGAGGGTCACAGGGTATGTTTGTGAGCAATGTGGCCCGCGAGCATGGGCGGGGCCTCATGGGCCACACTGGTTTCAACTACACTGAACGTTGGACAACATGCCAACCACAAGGTTTCTTGCCATGGGGAAGGAGTTCTGATTTCTGCATCACCTTCAACCCTGGGCAGTGATTGGAGATAAGGTCTAGGTTCTGAAACCTGAAAACCGAGGTTGGGAAGAGATGACGACCTAAGGCCATGGCGGCTCGATGTGCTCAGTGTGCGGACAGCTCTCTGGGAGGGGCCAGGGGGTCCAGGCTCAGGCTGTGTCAGAAAGGGCATTAGTGCCCTGGTCAGCCTATGTATTTGGGGTACAGCCAAGGTCGTGCAGGTTGATCCTCATTTGGGGTTACTGGGTAGCCCCAGAGGACAATGTTTTTCTTCTGGAGGGCAGGCAGAGTGCTGCATTATAGTTCTGGATTGCCAACCTGGAGGGCTTGTGGGCCAGTAGTCTGACGACAAAAGTCTGAGAACACAAGCTAGGCTTAGGTTTCTTGGTTAGGCCATGGCAGGCACATTCTACAGACCTGAATCGAGATCTCGTGCATCTGAAGTCAGGGCGAGGATCAAACGATCGCTCAGGTTGGAGTTTCTGTCCCTGATGGCCCCTTCATGAATGGGGGGGCATTACGAGGCCATGGGGATTTTCCCAATGGAAGTTGTGAGAAGCTCCAAACTGCAGAGTGTCTTCTGCAGGACAATTGAGACCTGTTGTTTGGCTCCTGGCCAATGATTCTGAGAAGGGTTCTAAAAATGGATGGCTGGGTAGCCCACCTCGCATTCCAATTGTCTCCTAGCAATAAGACAGTTTAGATCTCCTGGATCTGTGGGGAGCAACCGAGGACGCTGAGTTGAAATGTACACCCCTGGGGATGGGTCCTAATGTGCTTTTGTGTCTATGGAGACCTTAGAATGAAGCGGTGTCACTGGGGCCCTAAAGGGTTCTCCTAAACAGAGGCTTTGACACAGCTCCAACGTGCAAGTTTCCCATGTGTAGATGAGATGTTTTCTGATGGGTGTGTCAAGAAACAGCTATATGCTGCTTTTGAAATCCAGGCCTCTGAGGAGAGATGCCTGGAAACCAAAGCAATGGATCTTTTAGTGCCTAGGGGCCTGTTCTTTCCTACATACCTCTGGGGACATCTGTCTATGGGTCTGAGTGCAGGTAGGTGCTCAGTTGGGCTCAGATTGCCCCTGTTTTTCCTTGGAAGCCACCACTATTGAGATGGATCAGGGACTTTGGAGGTTTATCCTATTAGAAGGGTTGTTGCCATTGGAATGGGCACACACAATTCCCTTGGAGAGGGCAAGTTCAGTCCTCAGGTTTGGCTCCAGGAGCCTGAGCCTGTAGGTTGTGTAGGCCAGGGCTGTATGGACAGTTGTCTGAAAACACAAACTCGGCTTATGTTTCGGGTCAAAGGTATGGCAGGACTGATCTACAGACCATGAGGAGAACTCTTCGGATTTGAAAGAAGGGCGAAGTGAGGCTCCTGCGCAAGTTTTTGTCTCTAGATATCGAGTCACTCCTGGTTTGTAATTTCTGGGTGACTTTATGGGAAATGGACGAGTCTTACTCTGGTGGTTTGGCCCTGTCCAAAGAGTTTGGGGTCATTCTGTGGGCTGGAAGAAGTCCGTTTTTGTTGTTGTTGTTGTTGTTGTTTTCTTTTTTAACCTCAGGTGTCCCACCAAATGAGGTGTTCCAGAGTAGAGCCCTGGGGAGGGCGACTGGACAATCAGAAATCTGGTTAAAAATTGGGGCCTAGGGACATGTCAAGCCCATTATGACATCTAATGGTCCAGCCACTGAGAGGACTTACTAGAGGACAGGACTCATGCTGAGGGTCACAATGCGTGTGTATGTACTCGTCGCACTCAAGAATGGGAGGGGCCTCAGGGTGAATGCTGGTTTCTCCTACACTGAACGTTGGACAACGTGCCAACCACAAGGGTTCTTGCCATGGGTAAGGAGGAGTTCTGATTTCTGCATCACACTCACCCCTGGGCAGTGATTGGAGATAAGGTCTCGGTTCTGAAGCCTGAAAACTGAGGTAGGGAAGAGATGATGACCTAAGGCCATGGCGGGTTTTAAGTGCTCAGTGTGAGGTCAGCTTTCTGTGTGTTGGTCAGGAGGTCCTGGCTCAGGTTGTGTTCGACAGTGCATTAGTGCCCAGGTTAGACTATATAATTTGGGTAAAGTCGAGTGCTGTGTAGGTTTACCCTCATTTAAGGTGCCTGGGCAGCTCATGAGGCAATAATTTTTTTTCTAGAGGGCAGGCAGAGTGCTGCATTGTGGGTCCGGAATTGCCAAACGTGAGGGCTTCGGGGCCAGGAGTGTGAGGACGGAAGTCTGAGAAGACAAGCTAGACTTGGGTTTCAGGGCGAGGGCACGTAGGTACCCCCGGCAGATCTGAACCAATATCTCATGCATCTGAAGTCAGGCCGATGATCAGACTTTGGCTCAGTTGGGAATTTCTGAACGTTGGACAACGTGCCAACCACAAGGGTTCTTGCCATGGGTAAGGAGGAGTTCTGATTTCTGCATCACACTCACCCCTGGGCAGTGATTGGAGATAAGGTCTAGGTTCTGAAACCTGAAAACCGAGGTTGGGAAGAGATGACGACCTAAGGCCACGGCGGCTCGATGTTTTCAGTGTGCGGACAGCTGTCTGGGAGGGGCCAGGGGGTCCAGGCTCAGCCTGCGTCAGAACGGGCATTAGTGCCCTGGTCAGCCCATGTTATGGGGTACAGCCAAGGTCGGTGCAGGTTGATCCTCATTTGGGGTTACTGGGCTGCCCCAGAGGACAATGTTTTTCTTTTGGAGGGCAGGCAAAGTGCTGTATTATAGTTCTGGATTGCCAAACTGGAGGGCTTGTGGGCCAGTAGTCTGAGGACAAAAGTCTGAGAACACAAGCTAGGCTTAGGTTTCGGGGTGAGGCCATGGCAGGCACAATCTACAGACCTGAATCAAGATCTCGTGCATCTGAAGTCAGGGCGAGGATCAGACGATCGCTCAGGTTGGAGTTTCTGTCCCTGATGGCCCCTTCATGAATGGGGGGGCATCACGAGGCCATGAGGCTTTTCCCAATGGGAGTTGTGAGAAGCTCCAAACTGCAGAGAGTCTTCTGCAGGACAATTGAGACCTGTTGTTTGGCTCCAGGCCAATGATTCTGAGCAGGGTTCTAAGGATGGATAGCTGGGTAGCCCACCTCGCATTCCAATTGTCTCCTAGCAACAAGACAGGTTAGATCTCCTGGATCTGTGGGGAGCAACCGAGGACGCTGAGTTGAAATGTACACCCCTGGGGATGGGTCCTAATGTGCTTTTGTGTCTATGGAGACCTTGGAATGAAGCGGTGGCACTGGGGCCCTAAAGGGTTCTCCTAAACAGAGGCTTTGACACAGCTCCAACGTGCAAGTTTCCCATGTGTAGATGAGATGTTTCCTGATGGGTGAGTCAAGAAACAGCTAGATGCTGCTTTTGAAATCCAGGCCTCTGAGGAGAGATGCCTGGAAAAAAAAGCAATGGATCTGATTAGTGCCTAGAAGCCAGTCTTTCCTTCATACCTCTGGGGACATCTGTCTCTGGGTCTGAGTGCAGGTAGGTGCTCAGTTGGGCTCAGATTGCCCCTGTTTTTCCTGGGAAGCCACCACTATTGAGATGGATCAGGGACTTTGGAGGTTTATCCTATTTGAATGGTTGTGGCCATTGGAATGGGCACACACAATTCCCTTGGAGAGGGCAAGTACAGTCCTCAGGTTTGGCTCCATGGGCCTGAGCCTGTAGGTTGTGTAGGCCAGGGCTGTTTGGACAGTTGTCTGAAAACACAAACTCGGCTTATGTTTCGGGTCATAGGTATGGCAGGACTGATCTACAGACCTGAGGAGAACTCTTCGGGATTTGAAAGAAGGGCGAGAGTGAGGCTCCTGCTCCAGTTTTTGTCTCTGGATATCATGTCACTCATGGTCGTGGAATTTTTGGGTGACTTCATGGGATATGGACGAGTCGTACTCTCTGGTGGTTTGGCCCCGTCCAAAGAGTTTGGGGTCATTCTGTGGGCTGGAAGAAGTCCGTTTTTTTTGTTGTTGTTGTTGTTTTCTTTTTTATCCTCAGGTGTCCCACCAAATGAGGGATTCCAGAGTAGAGCCCTGGGGAGGGGCGACTGGACAATCAGAAATCTGGTTAAAAATTGGGGCCTAGGGACATGTCAAGCCCATTATGACATCTAATGGTCCAGCCTAGGAGAGGACTTACTAGAGGACAGGACTCATGCTGAGGGTCACAATGCGTGTGTATGTACTCGTCGCACTCAAGAATGGGCGGGGCCGCAGGGTGAATGCTGGTTTCTCCTACACTGAACGTTGGACAACGTGCCAACCACAAGGGTTCTTGCCATGGGTAAGGAGGAGTTCTGATTTCTGCATCACACTCACCCCTTGGCAGTGATTGGAGATAAGGTCTCGGTTCTGAAGCCTGAAAACTGAGGTAGGGAAGAGATGATGACCTAAGTCCATGGCGGGTTTTAAGTGCTCAGTGTGGGGTCAGCTTTCTGGGTGATGGTCAGGAGGTCCCGGCTCAGGTTGTGTTCGACAGTGCATTAGTGCCCAGGTTAGACTATATAATTTGGTTAAAGTCGAGTGCTGTGTAGGTTTATCCTCATTTAAGGTGCCTGGGCAGCTCATGAGGCAATAATTTTTTTTCTAGAGGGCAGGCAGAGTGCTGCATTGTGGGTCCGGATTTGCCAAACTTGAGGGCTTCGGCGTCAGGTGTGTGAGGACGGAAGTCTGAGAAGACAAGCTAGACTTGGGTTTCAGGGCCAGGGCACGGCAGGTACCCCCTGCAGATCTGAACAAATATCTCATGCATCTGAAGTCAGGCCGATGATCAGACGTTGGCTCAGTTGGGAGTTACTGAGTATGACGGCCGCTTCATGAAGGAGCGGAATCTCGAGGCCATTGAGGTTTTCCCATTTTGGGAGTTTTGGGATGCCCCCTTCAAGGATTCCTTCTGCGGGACAATTGAGACCTGTTGGACAGCTACAGGACATCCCATATGGAATGACTCCAGAGCACCGTTTGCTGATGGATGCCTGGGAAGCCCGGCTCGCATTCCAATTGTCTCCTAGCAACAAGACCTTTTAGATCTGATGGCTCTGCGGGAGCAAACGGGGTGGCTGAGTTGAAATGGACTTTCCTGAGGATGGGTCCTAATGTGTTTTTGTGTCCCTGAGTGCCTTGGAATGGGGCGGTGGCACCGGGACCCTGAAGTACTCTCCTAAGATTTGGACATGGCTCCATGCACAGGTTTCCTTGTGGAGACGAGTTGAGTTCTGATGGGTGCCTCAGGAAAACTCCTATGCTCGTATTGGAATCAGGATTTTGAGGACACATGCCTGTAACCCAAAGCAATGGATCCTATTATGGACTAGGGTCCTGTCTGGTTCAATCTTTTTCTCTGGGGACATGCATCTATGGTATGAGTGGAGGTCGATTATCAGCTGGTGTCAGACAACCCTTGTTTGTTCCGGGCGACCAAATCTATTGGGATGGCCTCAGGGAATTTGGAGGTTTCTCCTAATTTGTACGATTTTGGATCATGGAATGGGCAGAATTCCCATGGATTGGTAGGCACAGTCCTAATGTGTGGCTCCAGGGGCCCAGCCTGGAGGGTGTGTGGCCCAAGACTTTGAGGACAGAAGTCTGAAAACACAAACTCAGCTTAGGTTTGGGGACGTAGGTATGGCAGGCCCTATCTACAAACCATGAGAAGAACTCTTCAGGAAATGCAGAAAGTGCGAGTCTGAGGCGCTTGCTCAGGCTTTTGTCTCTGGATTTTGTATCAGCGATGGCCGTGGAATGTCGGGGAAGCCTCATGGGCCATGGACGAATCTTCCTCTCTGAGGATTTGGCCCGATTCCCAATTGCTTTTCGTCAATCTGTGGGATGGGAGGACTCATTTCAGTTTTGTTACCTCAGGTGTCCCACCAAAAGAGGAATTCCAAAGCCAAGCCGTGGGGAAGACTGCAGGGACACCCCGAACTATGGTTAAAAATTGGGGCCTAGGGGCATGGCAAGCCCAATATGCTATCTCTTCATCCAGCCACTGAGTGTCCTTACTTGATGACTGGGCTCAGCCTGAGGGTCACAAGGTATGTTTGTGAGCAATGTGGCCCGCGAGCATGGGCGGGGCCTCATGGGCCACACTGGTTTCAACTACACTGAACGTTGGACAACATGCCAACCAAAAGGTTTCTTGCCATGGGGAAGGAGTTCTGATTTCTGCATCACCTTCAACCCTGGGCAATGATTGGAGATAAGGTCTAGGTTCTGAAATTTGAAAACCGAGGTTGGGAAGAGATGACGACTTACGGCCACGGCGACTCGATGATTCAGTGTGCGGCCAGCTGTCTGGGAGGGGCCAGGGGGTCCAGGCTCAGGCTGCGTCAGAAAGGGCATTAGTGCCCTGGTCAGCCTATGTATTTGGGGTACAGCCAAGGTCGGTGCAGGTTGATCCTCATTTGGGGTTACTGGGTAGCCCCAGAGGACAATGATTTTCTTCTGGAGGGCAGGCAGAGTGCTGCATTATAGTTCTGGATTGCCAACCTGGAGGGCTTGTGGGCCAGTAGTCTGACGACAAAAGTCTGAGAACACAAGCTAGGCTTAGGTTTCGGGGTGAGGCCATGGCAGGCACAATCTACAGACCTGAATCGAGATCTCGTGCATCTGAAGTCAGGGCGAGGATCAGACGATCGCTCAGGTTGGAGTTTCTGTCCCTGATGGCCCTTTCATGAATGGGGGGGGCATCACGAGGCCATGGGGGTTTTCCCAAGATGGGAGTTATGAGAAGCTCCAAACAGTAGAGAGTCTTCTGCAGGACAATTGAGACCTGTTGTTTGGCTCCAGGCCAATGATTCTGAGCAGGGTTCTAAGGATGGATGGCTGGGTAGACCACCTCGCATTCCAATTGTCTCCTAGCAACAAGACAGGTTAGATCTCCTGGATCTGTGGGGAGCAACTGAGGACGCTGAGTTGAAATGGACACCCCTGGGGATGGGTCCTAACGTGCTTTTGTGTCTATGGAGACCTTGGAATAAAGTGGTGGCACCGGGGCCCTAAAGGGTTCTCCTAAACAGAGGCTTTGACACAGCTCCAACGTGAAAGTTTCCCATGTGTAGATGAGATATTTTCTGATGGGTGAGTCAAGAAACAGCTATATGCTGCTTTTGAAATCCAGGCATCTGAGGAGAGATGCCTGGAAACCAAAGCAATGGATCTGATTAGTGCCTAGGGGCCTGTTCTTTCCTGTTTACCTCTGGGGACATCTGTCTATGGGTCTGAGTGCAGGTAGGTGCTCAGTTGGGCTCAGATTGCCCCTGTCTTTCCTGGGAAGCCACCACTATTGAGATGGATCAGGGACTTTGGAGGTTTATCCTATTAGAAGGGTTGTGGCCATTGGAATGGGCACACACAATTCCCTTGGAGAGGGCAAGTACAGTCCTCAGGTTTGGCTCCAGGGGCCTGAGCCTGTAGGTTGTGTAGGCCAGGGCTGTTTGGACAGTTGTCTGAAAACACAAACTGGGCTTATGTTTCGGGTCATAGGTATGGCAGGACTGATCTACAGACCTGAGGAGAACTCTTCGGGATTTGAAAGAAGGGCGTGAGTGAGGCTCCTGCTCAAGTTTTTGTCTCTGGATATCATGTCACTCATGGTCGTGGAATTTTTGGGTGACTTCATGGGAAATGGACGAGTCTTACTCTCTGGTGGTTTGGCCCCGTCTAAAGAGTTTGGGGTCATTCTGTGGGCTGGAAGAAGTCCGTTTTTTTGTTGTTGTTGTTGTTGTTTTCTTTTTTATCCTCAGATGTCCCACCAAATGAGGGATTCCAGAGTAGAGCCCTGGGGAGGGGCGACTGGACAATCAGAAAACTGGTTAAAAATTGGGACCTAGGGACATGTCAAGCCCATTATGACATCTAATGGTCCAGCCTAGGAGAGGACTTACTAGAGGACATGACTCATGCTGAGGGTCACAATGCGTGTGTATGTACTCGTCGCACTCAAGAATGGGCGGGGCCGCAGGGTGAATGCTGGTTTCTCCTACACTGAACGTTGGACAACGTGCCAACCACAAGGGTTCTTGCCATGGGTAAGGAGGAGTTCTGATTTCTGCATCACACTCACCCCTTGGCAGTGATTGGAGATAAGGTCTCGGTTCTAAAGCCTGAAAACTGAGGTAGGGAAGAGATGATGACCTAAGGCCATGGCGGGTTTTAAGTGCTCAGTGTGCGGTCAGCTTTCTGGGTGATGGTCAGGAGGTCCCGGCTCAGGTTGTGTTCGACAGTGCATTAGTGCCCAGGTTAGACTATATAATTTGGGTAAAGTCGAGTGCTGTGTAGGTTTATCCTCATTTAAGGTGCCTGGGCAGCTCATGAGTCAATAATTTTTTTTTCTAGAGGGCAGTCAGAGTGCTGCATTGTGGGTCCGGAATTGCCAAACGTGAGGGCTTCGGGGCCAGGAGTGTGAGGACGGAAGTCTGAGAAGACAAGCTAGACTTGGGTTTCAGGGCCAGGGTACGGCAGGTACCCCCTGCAGATCTGAACGAATATCTCATGCATCTGAAGTCAGGCCGATGATCAGACGTTGGCTCAGTTGGGAGTTACTGAGCAGGACGGCCGGTTCATGAAAAGAGCGGAATCTCGAGTCCATTGAGGTTTTCCCATTTTGGGAGTTTTGGGATGCCCCCTTCAAAGATTCCTTCTGCGGGACAATTGAGACCTGTTGGACAGCTCCAGGACATCCCATATGGAATGACTCCAGAGCACCGTTTGCTGATGGATGCCTGGGAAGCACGCATCGCATTCCTATTGTCTCCTAGCAACAAGACAGTTTAGATCTGATGGCTCAGCGGGAGCAAACGGGGTGGCTAAGTTGAAATGGACATTCCTGAGGATGGGTCGTAATGTGTTTTTGTGTCCATGAGTGCCTTGGAATGGGGCGGTGGCACCGGGACCCTGAAGTACTCTCCTAAGCTTTGGACATGGCTCCATGCACAGGTTTCCTTGTGGAGACGAGTTGAGTTCTGATGGGTGCCTCAGGAAAACCCCTATGCTCGTATTGGAATCAGGATTTTGAGGACACATGCCTGTAACCCAAAGCAATGGATCCTATTATGGCCTAGGGTCCTGTCTGGTTCAAACTTCTTCTCTGGGGACATGCATCTATGGTGTGAGTGTAGGTCGATTATCAGCTGGTCTCAGAGAACCCTTGTTTGTTCCGGGCGACAAATCTATTGGGATGGCCTCAGGGACTTTGGAGGTTGCTCCTAATTTGTACGATTCTGGACCATGGAATGGGCAAAATTGCCATGGATTGGAAGGCACAGTCCTAATGTGTGGCTCCAGGGGCCCAGCCTGGAGGGTGTGTGGCACAAGACGTTAAGGACAGAAATCTGAAAACACATACTCAGCTTATGATTGGGGACGTAGGTATGGCAGGCCCGATCTACAAACCATGAGAGAACTCTTCAGGATATGACGAAAGTGCGAGTCTGAGGCGCTTGCTCAGGCTTTTGTCTCTGGATTTTGAATCAGCGATGGCCGTGGAATGTCGGGGAAGCCTCATGGGCCATAGACGAATCTTCCTCTCTGAGGATTTGGCCCGATTCCCAATTGCTTTTCGTCAATCTGTGGGATGGGAGGACTCATTCAGGTTTGTTACCTCAGGTGTCCCACCAAAAGAGGAATTCCAAAGCAAAGCCGTGGGGAAGCCTGAAGGGACAACCCGAACTATGGTTAAAAATTGGGGCCTAGGGGCATGGCAAGCCCAATATGCTATCTCTTCATCCAGCATCTGAGTGGCCTTACTTGAGGACTGGGCTCAGCCTGAGGGTCACAATGTGTGTTTGTGACCAATGTGGCCCGCGACCATAGGCGGGGCCTCATGGGCCACACTGGTTTCAACTACACTGAACGTTGGACAACATGCCAACCACAAGGTTTCTTGCCATGGGGAAGGAGTTCTGATTTCTGCATCACCCTCAACCCTGGGCAGTGATAGGAGATAAGGTCTAGGTTCTGAAACCTGAAAACCGATGTTGGGAAGAGATGACGACCTAAGGCCACGGCGGCTCGATGATTCAGTGTGCGGACAGCTGTCTGGGAGGGGCCAGGGGGTCCAGGCTCAGGCTGCGTCAGAAAGGGCATTAGTGCCCTGGTCAGCCTATGTATTTGGGGTACAGCCAAGGTCGGTGCAGGTTGATCCTCATTTGGGGTTACTGGGTAGCCCCAGATGACAATGATTTACTTCTGGAAGGCAGGCAAAGTGCTGCATTATAGTTCTGGATTGCCAAACTGGAGGGCTTGTGGGCCAGTAGTCTGACGACAAAAGTCTGAGAACACAAGCTAGGCTTAGGTTTCGGGGTGAGGCCATGGCAGGCAAAATCTGCAGACCTGAATCGAGTTCTCGTGCATCTGAAGTCAGGGCGAGGATCAGACGATCGCTCAGGTTGGAGTTTCTGTCCCTGATGGCCCTTTCATGAATGGGGGGGGGGATCACGAGGCCATGGGGGTTTTCCCAAGATGGGAGTTATGAGAAGCTCCAAACAGCAGAGAGTCTTCTGCAGGACAATTGAGACCTGTTGTTTGGCTCCAGGCCAATGATTCTGAGCAGGGTTCTAAGGATGGATGGCTGGGTAGACCACCTCGCATTCCAATTGTCTCCTAGCAACAAGACAGGTTAGATCTCCTGGATCTGTGGGGAGCAACCGAGGACACTGAGTTGAAATGGACACCCCTGGGGATGGGTCCTAACGTGCTTTTGTGTCTATGGAGACCTTGGAATGAAGCGGTGGCACTGGGGCCCTAAAGGGTTCTCCTAAACAGAGGCTTTGACACAGCTCCAACGTGCAAGTTTCCCATGTGTAGATGAGATGTTTCCTGATGGGTGAGTCAAGAAACAGCTATATGCTGCTTTTGAAATCCAGGTCTCTGAGGAAAGATGCCTGGAAACCAAAGCAATGGATCTGATTAGTGCCTAGGGGCCTGTTCTTTCCTTTTTACCTCTGGGGACATCTGTCTATGGGTCTGAGTGCAGGTAGGTGCTCAGTTGGGCTCAGATTGCCCCTGTTTTTCCTGGGAAGCCACCACTATTGAGATGGATCAGGGACTTTGGAGGTTTATCCTATTAGAAGGGTTGTGGCCATTGGAATGGGCACACACAATTCCCTTGGAGAGGGCAAGTACAGTCCTGAGGTTCGGCTCCAGGGGCCTGAGCCTGTAGGTTGTGTAGGCCAGGGCTGTTTGGACAGTTGTCTGAAAACACAAACTCGGCTTATGTTTCGGGTCATAGGTATGGCAGGACTGATCTACAGACCATGAGGAGAACTCTTCGGGATTTGAAAGAAGGGCGAGAGTGAGGCTCCTGCTCAAGTTTTTGTCTCTGGATATCGTGTCACTCATGGTCGTGGAATTACTGGGTGACTTCATGGGAAATGGACGAGTCTTACTCTCTGGTGGTTTGACCCCGTCTAAAGAGTTTGGGGTCATTCTGTGGGCTGGAAGAAGTCCGTTTTTTTTTTTTGGTGTTGTTGTTGTTGTTTTCTTTTTTAACCTCAGGTGTCCCACCAAATGAGGGATTCCAGAGTAGAGCCCTGGGGAGGGGCGACTGGACAATCGGAAATCTGGTTAAAAATTGGGGCCTAGGGACATGTCAAGCCCATTATGACATCTAATTGTCCAACCACTGAGAGGACTTACTAGAGGACAGGACTCATGCTGAGGGTCACAATGCTTGTGTATGCGCTCGTAACACTCAAGAATGGGCGGGGCCTCAGGGTGAATGCTGGTTTCTCCTACACTGAACTTTGGACAACGTGCCAACCACAAGGGTTCTTGCCATGGGTAAGGAGGAGTTCTGATTTCTGCATCACACTCACCCCTGGGCAGTGTTTGGAGATAAGGTCTTGGTTCTGAAGCCTGAAAACTGAGGTAGGAAAGAGATGATGACCTAAGGCCATGGCGGGTTTTATGTGCTCAGTGTGCGGTCAGCTTTCTGGGTGTTGGTCAGGAGGTCCGTGCTCAGGTTGTGTTCGACAGTGCATTAGTGCCCAGGTTAGACTATATAATTTGGGTAAAGTCGAGTGCTGTGTAGGTTTACCCTCATTTAAGGTGCCTGGGCAGCTCATGAGGCAATAATTTATTTTCTAGAGGGCAGGCAGAGTGCTGCATTGTGGGTCCGGAATTGCCAAACTTGAGGGCTTCGGGGCCAGGAGTGTGAGGACGGAAGTCTGAGAAGACAAGCTAGACTTGGGTTTCAGGGCGAGGGCACGGCAGGTACCCCCTGCAGATCTGAACGAATATCTCATCCATCTGAAGTCAGGGCAAGGATCAGACGTTGGCTCAGGTGGGAATTTCTGAGCATGACGGCCGCTTCATGAAGGGAGCGGAATCTCGAGGCCATTGAGGTTTTCCCACGTTGGGAGTTGTGGGATGCCCCTTTCAAGGATTCCTTCTGCGGGACAATTGAGACCTGTTGGACAGCTCCAGGACATCCCATATTGAATGACTCCAGAGCACGGTTCGCGGATGGATGCCTGGGAAGCCTGCCTCGCATTCCAATTGTCTCCTAGCAACAAGACTGTTTAGATCTGATGGCTCTGCTGGAGCAACCGGGGTGGCTGAGTTGAAATGGACTTTCCTGAGGATGGGTCCTAATGTGTTTTTGTGTCCATGAGGGCCTTGGAATGGGGCGGTGGCACCGGGACCCTGAAGTACTCTCCTAAGCTTTGGACATGGCTCCCATACACAGGTTTCCTTGTGGAGACGAGATGAGTTCTGATGGGTGCCTCAGGAAAACCCCTATGCTCGTATTGGAATCAGGCTTTTGAGGACACATGCCTGTAACCCAAAGCAATGGATCCTATTATGGCCTAGGCTCCTGTCTGGTTCAATCTTCTTCTCTGGGGACATCCATCTATGGTATGAGTGGAGGTCGATTATCAGCTGGTGTCAGACAGCCCTTGTTTGTTCCGGGCGACCCACACTATTGGGATGGCCTCAGGGACTTTGGAGGTTGCTCCTAATTTGTACGATTCTGGACCATGGAATGGGCAAAATTCCCATGGATTGGAAGGCACAGTCCTAATGTAAGGCTCCAGGGGCCCAGCCTGGAGGGTGTGTGGCACAAGACGTTAAGGACAGAAATCTGAAAACACATACTCAGCTTATGTTTGGGGACGTAGGTATGGCAGGCCCGATCTACAAACCATGAGAAGAACTCTTCAGGATATGAAGAAAGTGCGAGTCTGAGGCGCTTGCTCAGGCTTTTGTCTCTGGATTTTGTATCAGCGATGGCCGTGGAATGTCGGGGAGGCCTCATGGGCCATGGACCAATCTTCCTCTCTGAGGATTTGGCCCGATTCCCAATTTCTTTTCGTCAATCTGTGGGATGGGAGGACTCATTTCAGTTTTGTTACCTCAGATGTCCCACCAAAAGAGGAATTCCAAAGCCAAGCCGTGGGGAAGACTGAAGGGACAACCCGAACTATGGTTAAAAATTGGGGCCTAGGGGCATGGCAAGCCCAATATGCTATCTCTTCATCCAGCCACTGAGTGACCTTACTTGAGGACTGGGCTTAGCCTGAGTGTCACAATGTGTGTTTGTGACCAATGTGGCCCTCATGATGGGCGGGGCCTCATGGGCCACACTGGTTTCAACTACACTGAACGTTGGACAACATGCCAACCACAAGGTTTCTTGCCATGGGGAAGGAGTTCTGATTTCTGCATCACCTTCAACCCTGGGCAGTGATTGGAGATAAGGTCTAGGTTCTGAAACCTGAAAACTGATGTTGGGAAGAGATGACGACCTAAGGCCATGGCTGCTCCATGTGCTCAGTGTGCGGCCAGCTGTCTGGGAGGGTCCACGGGGTCCAGGCTCAGGCTGTGTCAGAAAGGGCATTAGTGCCCTGGTCAGCCAAAGTATTTGGGGTACAGCCAAGGTCGGTGCAGGTTGATCCTCATTTGGGGTTACTGGGTAGCCCCAGAGGACAATGATTTTCTTCTGGAGGGCAGGCAGAGTGCTGCATTATAGTTTTGGATTGCCAAACTGGAGGGCTTGTGGGCCAGTAGTCTGACGACAAAAGTCTGAGAACACAAGCTAGGCTTAGGTTTCTGGGTGAGGCCATGGCAGGCACAATCTACAGACCTGAATCGAGATCTCGTGCATCTGAAGTCAGGGCGAGGATCAGACGATCGCTCAGGTTGGAGTTTCTGTCCCTGATGGCCCCTTCATGAATGGGGGGGGGCATCACGAGGCCATGGGTGTTTTCCCACGATGGGAGTTGGGAGAAGCTCCAAACTGCAGAGAGTCTTCTGCAGGACAATTGAGACCTGTTGTTTGGCTCCAGGCCAATGATTCTGAGCAGGGTTGTAAGGATGGATGGCTGGGTATCCCACCTCGCATTCCAATTGTCTCCTAGCAACAAGACAGGTTAGATCTCCTGGATCTGTGGGGAGCAACCGAGGACGCTGAGTTGAAATGGACACCCCTGGAGATGGGTCCTAACGTGCTTTTGTGTCTATGGAGACTTTGGAATGAAGCGGTGGCACTGGGGCCCTAAAGGGTTCTCCTAAACAGAGGCTTTGACCGAGCTCCAACTTGCAAGTTTCCCATGTGTAGATGAGATGTTTTCTGATGGGTGAGTCAAGCAACAGCTAGATGATGCTTTTGAAATCCAGGAATGTGAGGAGAGATGCCTGGAAACCAAAGCAATGGATCTGATTAGTGCCTAGGGGCCTGTTCTTTCCTTTTTACCACTGGGGACATCTGTCTATGGGTCTGAGAGCAGGTAGGTGCTCAGTTGGGCTCAGATTGCCCCTGTCTTTCCTGGGAAGCCACCACTATTGAGATGGATCAGGGACTTTGGAGGTTTATCCTATTAGAAGTGTTGTGGCCATTGGAATGGGCACACACAATTCCCTTGGAGAGGGCAAGTACAGTCCTCAGGTTTGGCTCCAGGGGCCTGAGCCTGTAGGTTATGTAGGCCAGGGCTGTTTGTACAGTTGTCTGAAAACACAAACTCGGCTTATGTTTCGGGTCATAGGTATGGCAGGACTGATCTACAGACCATGAGGAGAACTCTTCGGGATTTGAAAGAAGGGCGAGTGTGAGGCTCCTGCTCAAGTTTTTGTCTCTGGATATCGTGTCACTCATGGTCGTGCAATTTCTGGGTGACTTCATGGGAAATGGGCGAGTCTTACTCTCTGCTGGTTTGGCCCCGTCCAAAGAGTTTGGGGTCATTCTGTGGGCTGGAAGAAGTCCGTTTTTTTTTTTTTTTTTTTTTTTTTGTTGTTGTTTTCTTTTTTAACCTCAGGTGTCCCACCAAATTATGGATTCCAGAGTAGAGCCCTTGGGAGGGGCGACTGGACAATCAGAAATCTGGTTAAAAATTGGGGCCTCGGGACATGTCAAGCCCATTATGACATCTAATGGTCCAGCCACTGAGAGGACTTACTAGAGGACAGGACTCATGCTGAGGGTCACAATGCTTGTGTATGCGCTCATAACACTCAAGAATGGGCGGGGCGTCAGGGTGAATGCTGGTTTCTCCTACACTGAACGTTGGACAACGTGCCAACCACAAGGGTTCTTGCCATGGGTAAGGAGGAGTCCTGATTTCTGCATCACACTCACCCCTGGGCAGTGATTGGAGATAAGGTCTCGGTTCTGAAGCCTGAAAACTGAGGTAGGGAAGAGATGATGACCTAAGGCCATGGCGGGTTTTATGTGCTCAGTGTGTGGTCAGCTTTCTGGGTGTTGGTCAAAAGGTCCGGGCTCAGGTTGTGTTCGACAGTGCATTAGTGCCCAGGTTAGACTATATAATTTGGGTAAAGTCGAGTGCTGTGTAGGTTTACCCTCATTTAAGGTGCCTGGGCAGCTCATGAGGCAATAATTTTTTTCTCTAGAGGGCAGGCAGAGTGCTGCATTGTGGGTCTGGAATTGCCAAACTTGAGGGCTTCGGGTTCAGGAGTGTGAGGACGGAAGTCTGAGAAGACAAGCTACACTTGGTTTTCAGGGCGAGGGCACGGCAGGTACCCCCTGCAGATCTGAACCAATATCTCATCCATCTGAAGGCAGGGCGAGGATCAGACGTTGGCTCAGGTGAGAGTTTCTGAGCATGACGGCCGCTTCATGAAGGGAGCAGAATCTCGAGGCCATTGAGGTTTTCCCACGTTGGGAATTGTGGGATGCCCCCTTCAAGGATTCCTTCTGCGGGACATTTGAACCTGTTGGACAGCTCCAGGACATCCCATATGGAATGACTCCAGAGCACGGTTCGCGGATGGATGCCTGGGCAGCCTGCCTCGCATTCCAATTGTCTCCTACCAACAAGACTGTTTAGGTCTGATGGCTCTGCTAGAGCAACCGGGGTGGCTGAGTTGAAATGGACTTTCCTGAGGATGGGTCCTAATGTGTTTTTGTGTCCATGAGGGCCTTGGAATGGGGCGGTGGCACCGGGACCCTGAAGTACTCTCCTAAGCTTTGGACATGGCTCCCATGCACAGGTTTCCTTGTGGAGACGAGATGAGTTCTGATGGGTGCCTCAGGAAAACCCCTATGCTCGTATTGGAATCAGGCTTTTGAGGACACATGCCTGTAACCCAAAGCAATGGATCCTATTATGGCCTAGGGTCCTGTCTGGTTCAATCTTCTTCTCTGGGGACGTCCATCTATGGTATGAGTGGAGGTTGATTATCAGCTGGTGTCAGACAGCCCTTGTTTGTTCCGGGCGACCCACACTATTGGGATGGCCTCAGGGACTTTGGAGGTTGCTCCTAATTTGTACGATTCTGAACCATGGAATGGGCAGAATTCCCATGGATTGGAAGGCACAGTCCTAATGTGTGGCTCCAGGGGCACAGCCTGGTGGGTGTGTGGCCCAGGACGTTGAGAACAGAAGTCTGAAAACACAAACTCAGCTTAGGTTTGGGGACGTAGGTATGGCAGGCCCGATCGACAAACCATGAGAAGAACTCTTCAGGATATGAAGAAAGTGCGAGTCTGAGGCGCTTGCTCAGGCTTTTGTCTCTGGATTTTGTATCAGCGATGGCCGTGGAATGTCGGGGAGGCCTCATGGGCCATGGACGAATCTTCCTCTCTGAGGATTTGGCCCGATTCCCAATTTCTTTTCGTCAAT
Organism: Mustela nivalis; assembly: GCF_964662115.1. Taxonomy (NCBI): domain Eukaryota; kingdom Metazoa; phylum Chordata; class Mammalia; order Carnivora; family Mustelidae; genus Mustela; species Mustela nivalis. The sequence goes on along the minus strand of NW_028136547.1, from coordinate 2,875,188 downwards.
CTGTGGGATGGGAGGACTCATTTCAGTTTTGTTACCTCAGATGTCCCACCAAAAGAGGAATTCCAAAGCCTAGCCGTGGGGAAGACTGAAGGGACAACCCGAACTATGGTTAAAAATTGGGGCCTAGGGGCATGGCAAGCCCAATATGCTATCTCTTCATCCAGCCACTGAGTGACCTTCCTTGAGGACTGGGCTCAGCCTGAGAGTCACAATGTGTGTTTGTGACCAATGTGGCCTGCCAGCATGGGCGGGGCCTCATGGGCCACACTGGTTTAACTACACTGAACGTTGGACAACATGCCAACCACAAGGTTTTTTGCCATGGGGGGAAAGAGTTCTGATTTCTGCATCACCTTCTACCCTAGGCAGTGATTGGAGATAAGGTCTAGGTTCTGAAACCTGAAAACCGATGTTGGGAAGAGATGACGACGTAAGGCCTTGGCGGCTCGATGTGCTCAGTGTGCGGCCAGCTGTCTGGGAGGGTCCACGGGGTCCAGGCTCAGGCTGTGTCAGAAAGGGCATTAGTGCCCTGGTCAGGCTAAGTATTTGGGGTACAGCCAAGGTCGGTGCAGGTTGATTCTCATTTGGGGTTACTGGGTAGCCCCAGAGGACAATGTTTTTCTTCTGGAGGGCCGGCAGAGTGCTGCATTGTAGTTCTGGACTGCCAAACTGGAGGGCTTGTGGGCCAGTAGTCTGACGACAAAAGTCTGAGAACACAAGCTAGGCTTAGGTTTCTGGGTGAGGCCATGGCAGGCACAATCTACAGACCTGAATCGAGATCTCGTGCATCTGAAGTCAGGGCGAGGATCAGACGATCGCTCAGGTTGGAGTTTCTGTCCCTGATGGCCCCTTCATGAATGGGGGGGCCATCACGAGGACATGGGTGTTTTCCCACGATGGGAGTTGTGAGAAGCTCCAAACTGCAGAGAGTCTTCTGCAGGACAATTGAGACCTGTTGTTTGGCTCCACGCCAATGATTCTGAGCAGGGTTCTAAGGATGGATGGCTGGGTATCCCACCTCGCATTCCAATTGTCTCCTAGCAACAAGACAGGTTAGATCTCCTGGATCTGTGGGGAGCAACCGAGGACACTGAGTTGAAATGGACACCACTGGGGATGGGTCCTAACGTGCTTTTGTGTTATGGAGACTTTGGAATGAAGCGGTGGCACTGGGGCCCTAGAGGTTTCTCCTAAACAGAGGCTTTGACACAGCTCCAACGTGCAAGTTTCCCATGTGTAGATGAGATGTTTTCTGATGGGTGAGTCAAAAAACAGCTATATGCTGCTTTTGAAATCCAGGAATGTGAGGAGAGATGCCTGGAAACCAAAGCAATGGATCTGATTTGTGCCTAGGGGCCTGTTCTTTCCTTTTTACCTCTGGGGACATCTGTCTATGGGTCTGAGTGCAGGTAGGTGCTCAGTTGGGCTCAGATTGCCCCTGTTTTTCCTGGGAAGCCACCACTATTGAGATGGATCAGGGACTTTGGAGGTTTATCCTATTAGAAGGGTTGTGGCCATTGGAATGGGCACACACAATTCCCTTGTAGAGGGCAAGTACAGTCCTCAGGTTTGGCTCCAGGGGCCTGAGCCTGTAGGTTGTGTAGGCCAGGGCTGTTTGGACAGTTGTCTGAAAACACAAACTCGGCTTATGTTTCGGGTCATAGGTATGGCATGACTGATCTACAGACCATGAGGAGAACCCTTCGGGATTTGAAAGAAGGGCGAGTGTGAGGCTCCTGCTCAAGTTTTTGTCTCTGGATATCGTGTCACTCATGGTCGTGGAATTTCTGGGTGACTTCATGGGAAATGGACGAGTCTTACTCTCTGGTGGTTTGGCCCCGTCCAAAGAGTTTGGGTTCATTCTGTGGGCTGGAAGAAGTCCGTTTTTGTTGTTGTTGTTGTTGTTTTCTTTTTTAACCTCAGGTGTCCCACCAAATGAGGGATTCCAGAGTAGAGCCCTGGGGAGGGGCGACTGGACAATAAGAAATCTGGTTAAAAATTGGGGCCTAGGGACATGTCAAGCCCATTATGACATCTAAAGGTCCAGGCACTGAGAGGACTTACTAGAGGACAGGACTCATGCTGAGGGTCACAATGCGTGTGTATGCCCTCGTAACACTCAAGAATGGGCGGGGCCTCAGGGTGAATGCTGGTTTCTCCAAAACTGAACTTTGAACAACGTGCCAACCACAAGGATTCTTGCCATGGGTAAAGAGGAGTTCTGATTTCTGCATCACACTCACCCCTGGGCAGTGATTGGAGATAAGGTCTCGTTCTGAAGCCTGAAAACTGAGGTAGGGAAGAGATGATGACCTAAGGCCATGGCGGGTTTTATGTGCTCAGTGTGCGGTCAGCTTTCTGGGTGTTGGTCAGGAGGTCCGTGCTCAGGTTGTGTTCGACAGTGCATTAGTGCCCAGGTTAGACTATATAATTTGGGTAAAGTCGAGTGCTGTGTAGGTTTACCCTCATTTAAGGTGCCTGGGCAGCTCATGAGGCAATAATTTTTTTTCTAGAGGGCAGGCAGAATGCTGCATTGTGGGTCCGGAATTGCCAAACTTGAGGGCTTCGGGGCCAGGAGTGTGAGGACGGAAGTCTGAGAAGACAAGCTAGACTTGGGTTTCGGGGGGGCATGGCAGGTACCCCCTGCATATCTGAACCAATATCTCATCCATGTGAAGTCAGGGCGAGGATCAGACGTTGGCTCAGGTGGGAGTTTCTGAGCATGACGGCCGCTTCATGAAGGGAGCAGAATCTCGAGGCCATTGAGGATTTCCCACGTTGGGAGTTGTGGGATGCCCCCTTCAAGGATTCCTTCTGCGGGACAACTGAGACCTTTTGGACAGCTCCAGGACATTCCATATGGAATGACTCCATAGCACCGTTCGCGGATGGATGCCTGGGAAGCCGGCCTCGCATTCCAATTTTCTCCTAGCAACAAGACAGTTTAGATCTGATGGCTCTGCCTGAGCAACCGGGGTGGCTGAGTTGAAATGGACTTTCCTGAGGATGGGTCCTAATGTGCTTGTGTGTCAATGAGTGCCTTGGAATGGGGCGGTGGCACCGGGACCCTGAAGTACTCTCCTAAGCTTTGGACATGGCTCCCATGCACAGGTTTCCTTGTGGAGACGAGATGAGTTCTGATGGGTGCCTCAGGAAAACCCCTATGCTCGTATTGGAATCAGGCTTTTGAGGACACATGCCTGTAACCCAAAGCAATGGATCCTATTATGGCCTAGGGTCCTGTCTGGTTCAATCTTCTTCTCTGGGGTCGTCCATCTATGGTATCAGTGGAGGTCGATTATCAGCTGGCGTTAGACAGCCCTTGTTTGTTCAGGGCGACCAAATCTATTGGGATGGCCTCAGGGACTTTGGAGGTTTCTCCTAATTTGTACGATTTTGGACCATGGAATGGGCAGAATTCCCATGGATTGGTAGGCACAGTCCTAATGTGTGGCTCCAGGGGCCCAGCCTGGAGGGTGTGTGGCCCAAGACTTTGAGGACAGAAGTCTGAAAACACAAACTCAGCATAGGTTTGGGGACGTAGGTATGGCAGGCCCGATCTACAAACCATGAGAAGAACTCTTCAGGATACGAAGAAAGTGCGAGTCTGAGGTGCTTGCTCGGGCTTTTGTCTCTGGATTTTGAATCAGCGATGGCCGTGGAATGTCGGGGAGGCCTCATGGGCCATGGACGAATCTTCCTCTCTGAGGATTTGGCCCGATTCCCAATTGCTTTTCGTCAATCTGTGGGATGGGAGGACTCATTTCAGTTTTGTTACCTCAGATGTCCCACCAAAAGAGGAATTCCAAAGCCTAGCCGTGGGGAAGACTGAAGGGACAACCCGAACTATGGTTAAAAATTGGGGCCTAGGGGCATGGCAAGCCCAATATGCGATCTCTTCATCCAGCCACTGAGTGACCTTAATTGAGGACTGGGCTCAGCCTGAGAGTCACAATGTGTGTTTGTGACCAATGTGGCCCGCCAGCATGGGCGGGGCCTCATGGGCCACACTGGTTTCAACTACACTGAACGTTGGACAACATGCCAACCACAAGGTTTTTTGCCATGGGGGGAAAGAGTTCTGATTTCTGCATCACCTTCTACCCTAGGCAGTGATTGGAGATAAGGTCTAGGTTCTGAAACCTGAAAACCGATGTTGGGAAGAGATGACGACCTAAGGCCATGGCGGCTCGATGTGCTCAGTGTGCGGCCAGCTGTCTGGGAGGGTCCACGGGGTCCAGGCTCAGGCTGTGTCAGAAAGGGCATTAGTGCCCTGGTCAGGCTAAGTATTTGGGGTACAACCAAGGTCGGTGCAGGTTGATTCTCATTTGGGGTTACTGGGTAGCCCCAGAGGACAATGTTTTTCTTCTGGAGGGCCGGCAGAGTGCTGCATTGTAGTTCTGGATTGCCAAACTGGAGGGCTTGTGGGCCAGTAGTCTGACGACAAAAGTCTGAGACCACAAGCTAGGCTTAGGTTTCTGGGTGAGGCCATGGCAGGCACAATCTACAGACCTGAATCGAGATCTCGTGCATCTGAAGTCAGGGCGAGGATCAGACGATCGCTCAGGTTGGAGTTTCTGTCCCTGATGGCCCCTTCATGAATGGGGGGGCCATCACGAGGACATGGGTGTTTTCCCACGATGGGAGTTGTGAGAAGCTCCAAACTGCATAGAGTCTTCTGCAGGACAATTGAGACCTGTTGTTTGGCTCCACGCCAATGATTCTGAGCAGGGTTCTACGGATGGATGGCTGGGTATCCCACCTCGCATTCCAATTGTCTCCTAGCAACAAGACAGGTTAGATCTCCTGGATCTGTGGGGAGCAACCGAGGACACTGAGTTGAAATGGACACCACTGGGGATGGGTCCTAACGTGCTTTTGTGTTATGGAGACTTTGGAATGAAGCGGTGGCACTGGGGCCCTAGAGGTTTCTCCTAAACAGAGGCTTTGACACAGCTCCAACGTGCAAGTTTCCCATGTGTAGATGAGATGTTTTCTGATGGGTGAGTCAAAAAACAGCTATATGCTGCTTTTGAAATCCAGGAATGTGAGGAGAGATGCCTGGAAACCAAAGCAATGGATCTGATTTGTGCCTAGGGGCCTGTTCTTTCCTTTTTACCTCTGGGGACATCTGTCTATGGGTCTGAGTGCAGGTAGGTGCTCAGTTGGGCTCAGATTACCCCTGTTTTTCCTGGGAAGCCACCACTATTGAGATGGATCAGGGACTTTGGAGGTTTATCCTATTAGAAGGGCTGTGGCCATTGGAATGGGCACACACAATTCCCTTGTAGAGGGCAAGTACAGTCCTCAGGTTTGGCTCCAGGGGCCTGAGCCTGTAGGGTGTGTAGGCCAGGGCTGTTTGGACAGTTGTCTGAAAACACAAACTCGGCTTATGTTTCGGGTCATAGGTATGGCATGACTGATCTACAGACCATGAGGAGAACCCTTCGGGATTTGAAAGAAGGGCGAGTGTGAGGCTCCTGCTCAAGTTTTTGTCTCTGGATATCGTGTCACTCATGGTCGTGGAATTTCTGGGTGACTTCATGGGAAATGGACGAGTCTTACTCTCTGGTGGTTTGGCCCCGTCCAAAGAGTTTGGGTTCATTCTGTGGGCTGGAAGAAGTCCGTTTTTGTTGTTGTTGTTGTTGTTTTCTTTTTTAACCTCAGGTGTCCCACCAAATGAGGGATTCCAGAGTAGAGCCCTGGGGAGGGGCGACTGGACAATAAGAAATCTGGTTATAAATTGGGGCCTAGGGACATGTCAAGCCCATTATGACATCTAAAGGTCCAGGCACTGAGAGGACTTACTAGAGGACAGGACTCATGCTGAGGGTCACAATGCGTGTGTATGCCCTCGTAACACTCAAGAATGGGCGGGGCCTCAGGGTGAATGCTGGTTTCTCCAAAACTGAACGTTGAACAACGTGCCAACCACAAGGATTCTTGCCATGGGAAAAGAGGAGTTCTGATTTCTGCATCACACTCACCCCTGGGCAGTGATTGGAGATAAGGTCTCGTTCTTAAGCCTGAAAACTGAGGTAGGGAAGAGATGATGACCTAAGGCCATGGCGGGTTTTATGTGCTCAGTGTGTGGTCAGCTTTCTGGGTGTTGGTCAAGAGGTCCGTGCTCAGGTTGTGTTCGACAGTGCATTAGTGCCCAGGTTAGACTATATAATTTGGGTAAAGTCGAGTGCTGTGTAGGTTTACCCTCATTTAAGGTGCCTGGGAAGCTCATGAGGCAATAATTTTTTTTCTAGAGGGCAGGCAGAATGCTGCATTGTGGGTCCGGAATTGCCAAACTTGAGGGCTTCGGGGCCAGGAGTGTGAGGACGGAAGTCTGAGAAGACAAGCTAGACTTGGGTTTCGGGGGGGCATGGCAGGTACCCCCTGCATATCTGAACCAATATCTCATCCATGTGAAGTCAGGGCGAGGATCAGACGTTGGCTCAGGTGGGAGTTTCTGAGCATGATGGCCGCTTCATGAAGGGAGCAGAATCTCGAGGCCATTGTGGATTTCCCACGTTGGGAGTTGTGGGATGCCCCCTTCAAGGATTCTTTCTGCGGGACAATTGAGACCTTTTGGACAGCTCCAGGACATTCCATATGGAATGACTCCATAGCACCGTTCGCGGATGGATGCCTGGGAAGCCCGCCTCGCATTCCAATTTTCTCCTAGCAACAAGACAGTTTAGATCTGATGGCTCTGCCTGAGCAACCGGGGTGGCTGAGTTGAAATGGACTTTCCTGAGGATGGGTCCTAATGTGCTTTTGTGTCAATGAGTGCCTTGGAATGGGGCGGTGGCACCGGGACCCTGAAGTACTCTCCTAAGCTTTGGACATGGCTCCCATGCACAGGTTTCCTTGTGGAGACGAGATGAGTTCTGATGGGTGCCTCAGGAAAACCCCTATGCTCGTATTGGAATCAGGCTTTTGAGGACACATGCCTGTAACCCAAAGCAATGGATCCTATTATGGCCTAGGGTCCTGTCTGGTTCAATCTTCTTCTCTGGGGACGTCCATCTATGGTATGAGTGGAGGTCGATTATCAGCTGGCGTTAGACAGCCCTTGTTTGTTCAGGGCGACCAAATCTATTGGGATGGCCTCAGGGACTTTGGAGGTTTCTCCTAATTTGTACGATTTTGGTCCAAGGAATGGGCAGAATTCCCATGGATTGGTAGGCACAGTCCTAATGTGTGGCTCCAGGGGCCCAGCCTGGAGGGTGTGTGGCCCAAGACTTTGAGGACAGAAGTCTGAAAACACAAACTCAGCTTAGGTTTGGGGACGTAAGTATGGCAGGCCCGATCACCAAACCATGAGAAGAACTCTTCAGGATACGAAGAAAGTGCGAGTCTGAGGTGCTTGCTCAGGCTTTTGTCTCTGGATTTTGAATCAGCGATGGCCGTGGAATGTCGGGGAGGCCTCATGGGCCATGGACGAATCTTCCTCTCTGAGGATTTGGCTCGATTCCCAATTGCTTTTCGTCAATCTGTGGGATGGGAGGACTCATTTCAGTTTTGTTACCTCAGGTGTCCCACCAAAAGAGGAATTCCAAAGCCAAGTCGTGGGGAAGACTGAAGGGACAACCCGAACTATGGTTAAAAATTGGGGCCTAGGGGCATGGCAAGTCCAATATGCTATCTCTTCATCATCCAGCCACTGAGTGGCCTTACTTGAGGACTGGGCTCAGCCTGAGCGTCACAATGTGTGTTTGTGACCAATGTGGCCCACGAGCATGGGCGGGGCCTCATGGGCCACACTGGTTTCAACTACACTGAACGTTGGACAACATGCCAACCACAAGGTTTCTTGCCATGGGGAAGGAGTTCTGATTTCTGCATCACCTTCAACCCTGGGCAGTGATTGGAGATAAGGTCTAGGTTCTGAAACCTGAAAACCGAGGTTGGGAAGAGATGACGACCTAAGGCCATGGCGGCTCGATGTGCTCAGTGTACGGCTAGCTGTCTGGGTGGGTCCACGGGGTCCAGGCTCAGGCTGTGTCAGAAAGGGCATTAGTGCCCTGGTCAGCCTATGTATTTGGAGTACATCCAATGTCGGTGCAGGTTGATCCTCATTTGGGGTTACTGGGTAGCCCCAGAGGACAATGTTTTTCTTCTGGAGGGCCGGCAGAGTGCTGCATTGTAGTTCTGGATTGCCAAACTGGAGGGCTTGTGGGCCAGGAGTCTGACGACAAAAGTCTGAGAACACAAGCTAGGCTTAGGTTTCTGGGTGAGGCCATGGCAGGCACCATCTACAGACCTGAATCGAGATCTCGTGCATCTGAAGTCAGGGCGAGGATCAGACGATCGCTCAGGTTGGAGTTTCTGTCCCTGATGGCCCCTTCATGAATGGGGGGGGCATCACGAGGCCATGGGGGTTTTCCCACGATGGGAGTTGTGAAAAGCTCCAAACTGCAGAGAGTCTTCTGCAGGACAATTGAGACCTGTTTTTGGCTCCAGGCCAATGATTCTGAGCAGGGTTCTAAGGATGGATGGATGGGTAGCCCACCTCGCATTTCAATTGTCTCCTAGCAACAAGACAGTTTAGATCTCCTGGATCTGTGGGGAGCAACCGTGGACGCTGAGTTGAAATGGACACCCCTGGGGATGGGTCCTAATGTGCTTTTGTGTCTATGGAGACCTTGGAATGAAGCGGTGGCACTGGGGCCCTAAAGGGTTCTCCTAAACAGAGGCTTTGACACAGCCCCTACGTGCAAGTTTCCCATGTGTAGATGAGATATTTTCTGATGGGTGAGTCAAGAAACAGCTATATGCTGCTTTTGAAATCCAGGCCTCTGAGGAGAGATGCCTGGAAACCAAAGCAATGGATTTGATTAGTGCCTAGGCGCCTGTTCTTTCCTTCATACCTCTGGGGACATCTGTCTATGGGTCTGAGTGCAGGTAGGTGCTCAGTTGGGCTCAGATTACCCCTGTTTTTCCTGGGAAGCCACCACTATTAAGATGGATCAGGGACTTTGGAGGTTTATCCTATTAGAAGGGTTGTGGCCTTTGGAATGGGCACACACAATTCCCTCTGAGAGGACAAGTACAGTCCTCAGGTTTGGCTCCAGGGGCCTGAGCCTGTAGGTTGTGTAGGCCAGGGCTGTTTGGAAAGTTGTGTGAAAACACACACCCTCCATGCTAGGGCCCCTGGAACCACACATCAGTATTGTTCCTGCCCTCTCAAAGGGAATTCTTCATATTCCATTGGCCACAACCATATAAATCAGTAGAAATCTCCAATGTCCCTGGGACCATCCCAATATTGTAGGCTGCTCGGAACAAACAGGGGTGATCTGACACTAGCTGAGCAACTAGCTCCACACAGACTCGGAGACAGATGTCCCCAGAGAAGAACATTGAACTAGACAGGCCCCTAGGCCCTAATCAGATCCATTGCTTTGGTTTCCAGGCATCTCTTCTCAGAGGCCTGTTTTCCAATACCAGCCTATGGGGTTTCCATAGGCTCCTTCAGAGCAAGTCTTGTCTGCACATTGGAAACTTGCTCGAGGAGCTATGTCAGAACCTCAGAGGCCTGGTTTTCAATACCACCATATGGGGGTTTCCTGAGGCATCAGTCAGAACAAATGTCTTCTCCACATGGGAAACGTGCTCTTTCAAGCTGTGTCAAAACCTCCGGCTAGGAAAATCCTTCAGAGCCCCGGTGCCACCACCTCATTCCAAGGTCTCCATGGACACAATCCCACATTAGGACCCATCTGCAGGAGAGTCTTTTTCAACTCAGTGCCCTTGGGTGCTCCCCTAGAGCCAGCAGATCGAACCTATCTTGTCACTAGGAGACAATTGGAATGTGAGGCGGACTGGCTAGGCATCCATCTGTAGAAAACTACTCTGAAGTAATTCCATATGGGACGTCCTGGAGCCATCCAACAGGTCACATCTGTCCTGCAGAAGGAATCCTTGCGCTTTGGAGCACCTCACAACTCCCATCATGGGAAAAGATCTGTGGCCTCGTGGTGCACTGTCCCCTTCATGAAAGAGCCATCTTGGACAGAAACTCCAACCTGAGCCAACGTCTAATCCTCACCCTGACTTCAGATGCACGAAATCTTGATTCAACTCTGCAGAGTGTGCCTGCCGAAACCCCGCCCCGAAGCAAAACCTAGCTATTGTTCTCAGACTTCGTCCTCACACTCCGAGCCCACCAGCCCTCCAGTTAGGGAATTCTGGAGAGACACAATGCAGCACTCTGACTGCCCTCCAGAAGGGAAACGTTGTCCTATGGGGCTAACCAGAAACACCAAATGAGGATCAACCTGCATGCCACTTGACTCTACCCCAATTATACAGTTTCACTTCGGCGTTAATGCCCTGTCTTGCACAGCCTGAGGTCTGAATTTTCAATCGACACCCAGACAGCTGGCTGTACACTGAGCACATCAGACCCGCCATGGCTTTAGGTCATCATCTCTTTTCAACCTTGGTTTTCAGGCTTCAGAACCTAGACCTTATATATACTCACTACCCAGGGGTGAACGTGATGCAGAAATGAAACTCCTTCTTCCTCAAGGCAAGAAACCTTGTGGTTGGCATGTTTTCCAACGTTCAGTGTAGGAGAATCCAGTGTAGCCCATGAGTCCCCGCCCATGCTTGAGAACCGCAATGGGCACAAACACATTGGGACCCTCAGTGTGAGCCCTGTCCTCAAGTAAAGCCTCTCAGGGTCTGGACCAAGAACCCGCATTGCCATCCCTAGTCCCCCAATATTAATGAGAGGTTGAGAGTTCTAATCACCCCTATTCAGGTCTCTGCTCTGGAACCCCTGAGGAAAAAAAATATTGAAGGGTCTCCTCCATCCCCTGAATGAGCCCCAAAACTTGGGATCTGACCAAATCTTAAAAGAGAAAGAATCATCCATGGCCAAAGAGGCCATCCCGTCATTCCATGGCCACCATTGACACAATATCTAGAGACAAAAGCCTGGAGATATGCCTCACACTTGCCCTTTGTTCATAGCCTGATAAATTCTTCTCGCGGTCTATAGATCAGGCTTGTCATACCTACGTCCCCAAATCTAAGCTGAGTTTGGGTTTTCAGGTTTCTGTCCCCACTGTCCTGGCCCACACACCCTCCAGGCTGGGGCCCCTGGAGCCATGCCTCAGGACTGTGCCTGCCTTCTCCAAGCAAATTCTGCCCATTCCATTGGCCACAACCCTAAAGATTAGGAGAACACTCCAACGTCCCTGAGGCCATCCCAATAGTGTTGGCCACTCAGGGCAAACAGGGTGATCTGTCCCAAGATGAGCAACTACCTCAACTCAGATCCATAGACAGATAACCCCAGAGAAGAAGATTGAACCGGACAGGCACCTAGGCCCTAATCAGATCCATTGCTTTTGATTCCAGGCATCTCTCCTCAGAGGCCTGGTTTCCAATACCAGCATATGTGTTCTTCAAGAGGTACCAGTCTGAACAAATCTCATTTCCACATGGGAAACATGCATTTTGGAGCTGTGTCACAACCTCCAGTTAAGGGAAACCTTCAGGTCCCAGCAGCCAACACCCCATTCCAAGGTCTCCATGGACACAAACCCGCATTATGACCCATCCGCAGGCGAGTCCATTTCAACACATCCCCTTTGTTTGCTCCCCAAAAGAAGCAGATCGAACCTGCCTTGTCACTAGGAGACAATAGGAATGTGAGGCGGGCACTCCAGGAATCCATCCTTAGAACCCTGCACTGCCGTGGTTCCGCATGGGACGTCCTGGAGCAATCTGACCGGTCTCGACTGTCCCGTAGAAGGAATCCTTGCCGATTGGAGCAACTTACAATGCCAATCGTGGGAAAGTCTCCATAGCCCCATGATGCCCCCCACCATCATGAAGGGGCCATCCTGAACAGAAACTTCAACCTGAGCCTTCGTCTGATCCTCGCCCTGACTTCAGATGCATGAGATTTAGATTTAGCTCTACAGAGTGTGCCTGCCATGATCTTGACCCAAAACCTAAGCCTAGCTTGTGTTCTCTCACTTCCTTCCTCACAATTCTGGCCCACAAGCCCTCCAGTGTGAGAATTCCGTCGCCACAATGCAGCACTCTTCCTTCCCTCCAGAAGAAAAACGTTGCCCCTGGGGCTACCCAGAAACGCCAAATGAGGATCAACCTGCATGCCACTCAACTTTACTCCAATTATACAGTCTAAGCTTGGCACTAATGCCCTGTCTGACACAGCCTGAGCCTGGACCTCCTGGATGACACCCAGAAAGGTGGTGTCACACCTAAGGACTGTGTCAGTGCTCTCCAAGGGAACTCTGCCCGTTTCATTTGCCACAACCTTACAGATTAGGAGAAACCTCCAATTCCCAAGACCAGCCCAATAGTGTTGGCCTCCCCCAACAAACATGGGTGATCTGACACAAGCTGAGCAGTGACCTCCATTCTGAATCTTAGACAGAGACACTCAGAGGAGAATATTGAAAAGGACAGGCCCCTAGACCGTAATCAGATCCATTGCTTTGGATTCCAGGCATTGTTCCCCAGATGCTTGGTTTCCAATACCAGGTTGTGGGGGTTTCAGAACAAATCTCGTCTCTACATGGGAAACTTGCTCTTTGGAGCTGCATCAAAACCTCAGGTTAGGAGAATTCTTCAGGGCAACAGAGCCACTGCCCCATTCCAAGGGATCCATGGACACAAATCCACATCATGACTGATCCTCATGAGAGTCCATTTCAATTCAGCCCCCTCGGTTGTTCCCCCAGTGACAGCAGATCGAATCCTCCTTTTCACTAGGACACAACTGGAATGCAAGTTGGACTGCCCAGGCATCCATCATTAGAACTGTGCTTTGGAGCATTTCTTATGGGACGTCCTTGATCCATCCAAAAGGTCGTGACTGTCCCGCTGACGGAATCCTTGTGGTTTGGAGCATCACACACTCACAAAGTTGGAAATCTTCCATGGTTTCCTGATGCCCCCCCACCTTCATGAAGGGGACATCATGTACAGAAACTCCAACCTAAGCCAACATCTGATCCTCGCCCTGACTTCAGATGCACGAGATCTCATTTCAGGTCTGTAGAGTGTGCCTGCCATGTCACCGCTGCGAATTCTAAGCTGAACTTGTATTCTCAGACTTCTGTCCAAAAACACCTGGCCCACAAGCCCTGAAGTTGGCAATTCTGGAGCCAGAATGCAGCACTCTGCCTGCCCTCCAGAAGAAAATCTTTGCCCTATGGGGCCAACCAGAAACCCCAAATGAGGACCAACCTTCACATCACTCGACTGTACCCCAATTATACAGTCTAGCCTGGGGACTAATGCCCTGCCTGACACAGCCTGAGCCCAGACCTCATGATGGACACAGACATCTGGCCGCACACTAAGTGCAACGGACCCACCATGGCCTTAGGTCGTCATCTCTTACCAACCTCGGTTTTCAGGCTTCAGAATCTAGACCTTATCTCTACTCACTGCCATGCCGTGTACGTGATGCAGAAATCAGAACTCCTCCTTCCCCATGACCAGAAACCCTGTGGTTGGCATGTTGTCCAACGTGCAGTGTAGGAGAAACCAGCATGGCCCATGAGGCATCAGACATGCTTGAGGGCTGTGATGGGCACAAACACACATTAGGACCCTAAGCATGAACCCTGGCCTCAAGTAAAGCCTCTCCAGGGCTGGACCAAGAGCCCACATATGGAGATTACCATGCCCCTACTCCCCAAACCTTAACCAGTGCTTGAGAAGTCTAGTCACCCCTACTCAGATCTCTTCTCTAGAATCCCTCCTTGGTGGGACACATGAGGTTAAAAAAAAATAGAGAAAGGACTCCTACCGTCCAAAGAATGACCGCAAACACTTGGAATTGGGCCAAATCCACAGAGAGAAATACTCGTCCATGGCTGATGAGGCCATCCTGACATTCCACGGCCACCATTGACACAAAATCCGGAGACAAAAGCCTGAAAAAGCGCCACACACTCGCCCTTTGTTCAAAGCCTGAAAAATTCTCACGGTCTGTAGATCGGGCCTGCCATACCTATGTCCCCAAACCTAAGCCAAGTTTGTGTTTTCAGACTTTTGTCTCCATTGTCCTGGCCCACACACCCTCAAGGCTTGGCCCCATGGAGCCACACCTCAGGACTGTGCCTGCCCTCTCCATGGGAATTCTGCTCATTCCTTTGGCACAACCTGACAGATTAGGAGAAACATCCGAAGTCCCCGAGGCCACCCCAATATTGTAGGATGTCCGGGACAAACTGGGACCATCTGCCACAAGCTGAGCCACTACCTCCAATCAGACCTGTAGATAGATATCCATAGAAAAGAAGATTGAAGAGGACAGGCACCTAGGCCCTAAACGAATTCATTGCTTTTGTTTTCATGTATCTCTCCTCAGAGGCCTGGATTCCAATACCAGCACATGGGGGTTTCTGGAGCTACCAATCAGAACAAATCGCATGCCACATGGGAATCATGCTATATGGAACTGTGTCAAAACCTCCAGTTAGGAGAAAATTTCACGTCACTGGAGCCACCGCCCCATTCCAATGTCTCAATGGACACAATCCCACATTATGACCCATCCTCAGGAGAGTCCATTTCAACTCAAACCTGGCGGTTGCTCACCCAGTGCCAGCAGATCAAACCTGCTTTGTCACTAGGAGACAATTGGAATGCGAGTTCGTTGCCCAGGTATCCATGTTAGAACTCTGCTCTGGAGAAATTCCTAATGGGGTGTCCTTGATCCATTCAGCAGGTCTCAACTGTCCTGCAGAAGGAATCCTTGTGGTTTGCAGCATCACACACTCGCACCGTGGGAAAACCTCCATGGCCTCGTGATGCCTCCACCTTCAGGTAGAGGACATCATGGACAGAAACTCCCGTCTGATCCTCGCCCTGACCTCAGATGCATGAGATCTCAATTCAGCTCTGCAGAGTGTGCCTGCCTTGCCCTCGCCCCAAAACCTAAGCCAGCTCGCGTTCTCAGACTTCCATCCTCACAGTCCTGGCCCACAAGCCTTCCACTTTGGGAATTCTGGAGACAAAATGCAGCACTCTGCCTGCCCTCCAGAAGAGAGACTTTGCCCTAGGGGTCTACCCAGAAACATCAAATGAGGATCAACCTGCAATTCTCTAGACTGTACCCCAATTATACAGTCTAGCCTGGGCACTAATGCCCTGTCTGACACAGCCTGACCCCAGACCTCGTGACCGACACCCAGACACCTGGCCTCACACTGAACACATCGAACATGCCATGGCCTTAGGTCATCATCTCTTCCCAACCTTGGTCTTCAGGCTTCAGAACCTAGACATTATCTCCACTCACAACTAAGTGATGTACGTGATGCAGAAATCAGAACTTCACCTTCCCCATGACCAGAAACCTTGTGGTTGGCATGTTGTCCAACGTTCAGTATATGAGAACCCAGCATGGCCAATGAGGCCTCAGACATGCTTGAGGGCTGTGATGGGCACAAACACACATTAGGACCCTAAGCATGAACCCTGGCCTCAAGTAAAGCCTCTCCGGGGCTGGACCAAGAGCCTGCATATGGGACTTGCCATGCCCCTACTCCCCCAATCCTAGCCAGATCTTGAGAAGTCTAGTCAACCTTATTCAGAGCTCTTTTCTGGAATCCCTATTTGGTGGGACACATAAGGTAAAAAAAAAAAAAAAAAAAAAAAGAAAAACAAAAAAAAAAAACCAAGATAAAGAAAAAAAAGAAAAGTAAGGACTCCTACCATCCAACGAATGACCCCAAACACTTGGAATCTGGCCAAATCCACAGAGAGAAATACTCGTCCATGGTCGATGAGGCCAGCCTGACATTCCACGGCCACCATTGACACAAAATCCGGAGACAAAAACCTGAAAAAGCGCCACACACTTGCCCTTTGTTCAGAGCCCCCAAATTTCTCAAGGTCTGTAGATCGGGCCTGCCATACCTATGTCCCCAAACCTAAGCCGAGTTTGTGTTTTCAGACTTCTGTCTCCATTGTCCTCACCCACACATTCTAAAGGCTGGGCCCCATGGAGCCACACCTCAGGACTGTGCCTGCCCTCTCCAAGGGAATTCTGCTCATTCATTTGGCACAACCTGACAGATTAGGAGAATCATCCAAAATCTCTGAGGCCATCCCAATAGTGTAGGATGTCCTGGACATACAGGAACCCTCTGGCACAAGCTGAGCCACTACCTCCAATCAGAACCTTAGACAGATATCCATAGAAAAGAATATTGAACAAGACAGGCACCTAGGCCCTAATTGGATCCATTGCTTTTGTTTTCAGGCATCTCTCCTCAGAGGCCTGGATTCCAATACCAGCATAAGGGGGTTTCCAGAGCTACCTATCAGAAAAAATCTCGTCTCCACATGGGAATCTTGCTCTATGGAGCTGTGTCATAACCTCCAGTTAGGAGAAAACTTCAGGTCACTGGAGCCACTGCCCCATTTGAATATCTCCATGGACACAATCCCAAATTATGACCCATCCTCAGGAGAGTCCATTTCAACTAAACCCCCTCGGTTGCTACTCCAGAGCCAGCAGATTGAACCTGCCTTGTCGCTAGGAGACAATTGAAATGCGAGTTGGGCTCCTCAGGCATCCATCCTTAGAACCCTGCTCTTGCGTCGTTCCTTATGGGACATCCTTGAGCCATCCAACAGGTCTCGACTGTCCCACAGGAGTCCTTGTGCATGGACCACCTAACAACTCATATCATGGAAAGCTTCCAAGGTCACATGATGCCCCCAATCTTCATGAAGGCAGATCATGGAAAGAAACTCCAACCTGAGCCAACAGCTGATCTCGCCTTGACTTCAGATGCACGAGATCTTGATTCAGCTCTTCAGAGTGTACCTGCTGTGCCCTCACCCCAAAACCTAAGCGTAGCTAGTGTTCTCCGACTTCCGTCCTCACTCTCCTGGACCACACGCCCTCTATTTTGGGATTTCCGATGACACAGTGCTGCACTCTGCCTGCCCTCTAGAAGAAAAATATTGCCCTATGGGTCTACCCAGAAACCTCAAATGAGGATAAACCTGCACGTCACTCAACTGTACACCAATTATATAGTCTAGCCTGTGCACTAATGCCCTGTCTGACAGAACCTGAGGCCTGAATTCCCAACCGACACCCAGACAGCTTGCAGTACACTGAGAACATCTGAACCGCCATGGCCTTAGGTCGCCATCTCTTTCCAACTTCGGTTTTCAGGCTACAGAATCCTAGACCTTATCTCTACTCACTTCCCATGGGTGAACGTGATGCAGAAATCAGAACTCCTCCTTCCCTCTCGCCAGAATCTTGTGGTTGGCATCTTGTCCTAGTAGTAGGGCCCCTGAGGGTAGTGTAGGGTCCCTGAGGCCCTGCCTATGCTTAAGAGCTGCGGTGGGCTCAAACACACATTGGGACCCTCAGTTTGAGCCCTGTCCTCAAGTAAAGCCTCTCAGTGGCTGGACCATGAGCCCGCATATGGGGCCTGCCATGCCCCAAGTCACCCAATCTTAACCAGAGGTAGAGACATCTAGTCACCCCTACTCAGGGCTCTGCTCTGGAATCCCTCTTTGGTGGGACATTTGAGGTAAATAAACACAGAAAGGACTCCTCCCACTCACAGAATGACCCCAATCACTTGGGATTGGGCCATCCCAAGTGATTGGGGTCCAGAGAGAAAGACTCGTCCATGGCCCATGAGGCCAGCCCGACATTCCACGGCCACTATTGACACAAAATCCAGAGACATAAGCTTCAGCAAGCGTTCACACTCACCCTTAGGTCATAGCCCAAAAAATTCTCCTCATAGTCTGTAGATTGGGCCTGCCATACCTACGTCCCCAAACCTAAGCCGAGTTTGTGTTTTCAGACTTCTATCCTGACATCCCTGTCCCACACACCCTCCAGACTGAGGCCCCTGGAGCCACACCTCAGGACTGTGCCTGCCCTCTCCAAGGAAATTCTTCCCATTCCATTGGCCACAACCCTACAGATAAGGAGAAACCTCCAAAGTCCCAGAGGCCATTCCAATAGTGTAGGCCACCCAGGACAAAGAGGGGCGATCTCTCACAAGCTGAGCAACGACGTCAACTCACCCGTAGACAGATAACCCAAGAGAAGAAGATTAAACTGGACTGGCCCCTAGAATGTAATTGGTTCCATTGCTTTTTTTTCTAAGCATCTCTCCTCAGAGGCCTGTTTTCCAATACCAGCATATGGGGGATTCCAGAGATACCAATCAGAACAAATCTTGTCTTCACATGGGAAACTTATCCTTTGGAGCTCTGTAAAAGCCTCCAGTTAGGAGAAACCTTCAGGTAGCCGGAGCAACCGCCCTATTCCAAGGTCTCCATGGACACATACCCGCATTATGACCATTCGGCAGGAGAGTACATTTCAACTCAGCCCCGTCGATTACTCCCCCAGAGGCAGAATATCAAACCTGCCTTGTCGCTAGGAGACAACTGGAATGCAAAGCAGACTCTCTAGGCATCCATCCATGGAATCCTGCTCTGGCGCCGTTCCATATGGGATGTTCTGGAGCCTTCCAAAAGGTCTTGACTGTCCCACAGAAGGAATCCTTGCAGATTGGAGCATCTCACAACTCCTATCGTGGGAAAACCTACATGGCCTCATGAGATGCTCCCCTTTATAAAGGGGCCATCATGGACAGAAACTCCAACCTGAGCCAACTTCTGATGCATTGCTTTGGTTTCTAGGTATCTCTCCTCAGAGGCCTGGTTTCCAATATCAGAATATGGGGGTTTCCTAAGGAAACAATCAGAACAGATCTCATCTCCACATGGGAAACTTGCTCTTTGGAGCTGTGTCAATACCTCAGGTTAGGAGGATCCTTCAGGGAGCTGGCACCATGGCCCAATCCCAAGGTCTCCAAGGACACAAACTTACATTATGAACCATTCTCAGGAGAGTCCATTTCAAATCAGCCCCCTCGGCTGCTCACCCAAGGCAGCAGATCAAACCTTCCTTGTCACTAGGAGACAGTTAGAATGGGAGGCGGCTTCCCAGGCATCCATCCTTAGAACCCTGCTCTGGAGAACTTCTTTATGGGACGTCTTGAATCCAACCAACCTGTCTTGACTGTCTCGCAGAATGAATCCTTGTGGTTTGAAGCATCACACAATAACACTGTGAGAAAACCTCCATTTCCTCATGATGCCCCACACCTTCATAAATGGGCCATCACGGAAAGAAACTCCATCCTAAGCCAAAGTCTGAGCCTCGCCCTGAATACAGAAGCATGAGATCTCGATTCAGCACTTGAGAGTGTGCCTGCTGGGCCCTCACCCTGAAACCTAAGCCTAACTTGTGTTCCCAGACTTCCGTCCTCAGAATCCTGGCCACACCCCTCCAGTTTGGAAATTCTGGAGACACAATGCAGCACTCTTTCTGCCCTCCAGAAGAAAAATGTTGCCCTATAGGGCTAACCAGAAACGCCAAATGAGTAACAACCTGCATGCCACTCGACCATACCCCAATTATACAGTCTAGCCTGTGCACTAAAGCCCTGTCTGACACAGCCTGAGGGCAGACCTCCAGTCCAACACCCAGACAGTTGGCCGTACACTGAGCATATCAAACCCACAATGATTTAGGCCATCATCTCTACCCAACCTCAATTTTCACCTTCAGAACCTAGACCTTATCTCCACTCACTGCTCAGGAGTGAACGTGATGCAAGAATCAGAACTTATCCTTCGCCTTGGCAAGAAACCTAGTGGTTGGCATGTTGTCCAATGTTCATTGTAGGAGAAAGCAGCATGGACTATGAGGCCCCACCTATCCCTGAGGGCCACAATTTGCACAAACACACATTGTGACACTCAGCATGAGCCCTATCCTCATGTAAAGCCTCTTAGTGACTGGAACAACAGCCCCCATATGGGGCTTGCCAAGCCCCTAGTCCCCCAATCTCAACCAGAGTTCGAGATGTCTAGTCACCCCTACTCAGGGCTCTACTCGGGAATCCCTCTTTGGTGGGACACCTGAGGTAAAAAAAAAAAAAAAATACAGAAAGGACTCTTCCCATTCACAGAATGATCCCAACCACTTGGGATCAGGCCAAATCACCAGAGAAAGAATTGTCCATGGCCCTTTAGGACACCCCGACATTCCACGGCCACCATTGACACAAAATCCAGAGACAAAACCCTGAGCAAGCGCCACATACTCGCCCTTTGTTCATAGCCCGGAAAATTCTCACGGTCTGTAGATCGAGCCTTCATACATACATCCCGAAACCTAAGCTGAGTTTGTGTTTTCAGACTTCTGTCCCCACAGTCCCGGCCCACACACCATCCAAGCTGGGGCCCCTGGAGCCACACCTCAGGACTGTGGCTTCCCTCTCCAGGGGAATTCTGCCATTTCCATTGGCCACAACCCTATAGATTAGGAGAATCCTCCAAACTCCCCCAGGCCATCCGAATTGTGTTGGCTGCCCAGGACAAACAGGGATGATCTTTCACAAGTTAGGAAACCAATTCCACTCACAACCAGAGACAGATATCCCCATAGAATAAGATTGAACTGGAAGGGCACTTAGGCCCTAATCAGATCCATTGCTTTTGATTCCAGTCATCTCTCCTCAGAGGCCTGGTTTCCAATACCAGCATATGGGAGATTCCTTAGGCACTCATCAAAACAATTCTCTTCTCTACATAGGAAACATACTCTTTAGAGCTCCATCAAAACCTCCGCTTATGAACATCCCTCAAGGCCCCGGATCAAGCACCCCATTCCAAGGTCTACATGGACACAAATGCACATTATGACCAATCCTCAACTCACCCATTTCAACACACCCGCCTCGGTTGCTCCCCTAGATCCAGCAGATCGAACTTGCCTTGGCTCTATGAGACACCTGGAATGGGAGGCAGGCTGCCCAGGCATCCATCCTTAGAACCCTGCTCTGGATAACTTTCTTATGGGATGTCCTGGAGCCATCCAACAGGTCTCGACGGTCCCACAGAAGAAATCATTGTGGTTTGGAGCATCTCACAATTCCCATCTTCGGAAAACCTCCATGTCCTCGTGACACCCTCCCCTTCATGAAGGGGCCGTCATGGACAGAAACTCCGACCTAAGCCAACGTCTGATCCTAGCTCTGTCTTCAGGTATACGGAATCTCGAATCATCTCTGCAGAGGGTGCCTGCCGTCCCCTCACCCAGAAATCTAAGTCTGGCTTGTGTTCTCAGAATTTTTTCCTCACACTCCTGGCCCACAAGCCTTCCAGTTTGGGAATGCTGGAACCACTATGTGGCACTGTGTCTTCCCTCCAGAAGAAAAACGTTGCCCTCTGGGGCTACCCAGTAACCACAAATGAGTACCATCCTGCACGAAACTCGACTGCACCCCAATGATACAGTCTAGCCTAGGCACTTATTCCCTGTCTGCCACAGCCTGAGCCTGCACCTCCCAACCCACACTCAACAGCTGGCCGAACACTGAGCACATCAGACACACCATGGCCTTAGGTCTTCATCTCTTCCCAAGCTCAGTTTTCAGGCTTCAGAACCTAGACCTTAAATCCAATCACAGTCCAGGAGTGAAAGTGTTGAAGAAATTAGAACTCCATCTTCCCCATGGTCAGAAAACTTGTGGTTCCCATACTGTGCAACGTTCAGTGTAGGAGGCACCAGCATGGTACTTTAGGCCACGCCCTGACTTGAAAGGATCCTTGGGCACAAAACCACATTGTGAAACTCAGTGTGAGACCTATCCTCAAGGAAGGCCTCTCAGTGTCTGGACCAAGAGCCCACATATGGGGCTTGCCATGTTCTTAGGTCCCAATGTTAACCAGAGGTCTGGTTGTCCAGTTGCCCCCACTCACGACTCTACTCTGGAATCCCTCTTTTGGTGGTCCACCTGAGGTAAAAAAAAAAAACAAAAAAAAAAAACAAAAAAAAAGTAAACAAAAAAAACAGAAAGGCCTCCTCCATTCCCACAGAATGACCCCAAACTTTTAGGATCGGGTCAAATCCCCAGAAAAGGAGCCTCATAATGGCCCATGAGGACACCCCGACATTCCATGGCAATCGGTGACACATTTCCAGAAAAAAAAAAAAAAAGCATGAGCAAGCAACTCACATTCGCCCTTTGTTCATATCCCGAAGAGGTCTCCTCACGGTCTATAGATCGGGCCGGCCATACCTACATCCCCCAACCTAAGTGGAGTTTGTGTTTTCATACTTTTGTCCAAATAGCCCTGGACCACACACGCTCCACACTTGGGTCCCTGGAGCCACACCTCAGGACTGTGCTTCCCTTTCAAGGGAATTCTTCCCATTCCATTGGCCACAACCTTGCAAATGAGGAAAAACCTCCAAAGTCACCGAGGCCATCCCAATAGTGTAGGCCGCCCAGGACAAACAGGGGTGATCTCAAACCAGCTGAGCAACTACCTCCACTTAGACAACAGATGTCCCAAGAGAAGAATATTGAACCGGACAGGCCCCTAGGCCCTAATCAGATCCATTGCTTTGGTTTCCAGGCATCTGTCCTCAGAGGCCTCGTTTCCAATACCAACATATGGTGGTTTCATGAGGCACCAATAAGAACAAATCTCGTCTCCCCATGGAAACTTGCTCATTGGAGCTTTGTCATAACCTCTGGTTAGGAGAATCCTTCAGGGCCCTGGTGCCACTGCCCCATACCAAGGTCTCCATGGACTCAAACCAACATTAAGACCATCCTCAGGAAAGTCCATTTCAACTCAGCCCCCTCTGTTGCTACCCCAAGCCAGCAGATCAAACGTTTCTTGTTGCTAGGAGACAATTGGAATGTGAGGCTGGCTGCCCAGGCATCCATACTTAGAACCATGTTCTGGAAAAATACCTTATAAGACGTCCTGGAGCCATCCAACAAATCTTAATTGTCCCACAGAAGGAATCCTTGCGGTTTGGAGTATCTCACAACTCCAATAGTGGGAAAACCCCCATGGCCTCATAATGCCCCCCATTCCTGAAGGGGCCAACATGGACAGAAACTCAAACCTGAGCCAAAGTCTGAAACTCGACCTGACTTCAGACGCATGAGATCTCAATTCAGCTCTGCAGAGTGTGCCTGCCATATCCTTGCCCCGAAACCTAAGCCTAGCTTGTGTTCTCAGACTTCCGTCCTCACTCTCCTGGCCCACAAGCCCTCCAGTTTGGGAATTCCGAAGCCACAATGCAGCACTCTGCCTGCCCTCCAGAAGAAAAACTTTGCCCTATGCTACTAATAAGAAACCCCAAATGATTTTCTAATGCATGCCACTCGATTGTAAAGCAATTATACAGCCCACCCTGTATACTAATGCCCTGTCTGGCACAGCCTGAGACAAGACATCCCAAACGACACCCAGACAGCTGGCCCCAACCTGGACACATAGGACCCGCTATGGCTGTAGGTCGTCATCTCTTCCCAACCTCGGTTTTCAGGCTTCAGAACCTAGACCTTATCTCCAATCACTGCCCAGGGGTGAACGTGATGCAGAAATTAGAATTCCACCTTCCCCATGGCCAGAAACCTTGTGGTTGGCATGTTGTCCAACGTTCAATGTGGGAAAACCTGCATTGTCCGAAAGGCCACGCCAGTGCTTGAGGGCCGCCTAGGGCACAGACATGCATTGTGACCTGCAGCGTGAGTCCCGTATTAAAGTAACGCCTCTCAGTGGCTGGACCAAGATCCTGCATATGGGGCTTGTCATATCCATAGGCCCCCAGGCTTAACCAGAGGGCGAGTATTCCAGTTGTCAGTACCCACTGCTATGCTCTAGAATCCCTCTACTGGGGGGACACATGAAGCAGAAAACAGGACACTTCCCTTCCCACAGAATGACCCCAAACTCTTGGGGGCTGGACAAACTACCAGAGAGGGAGACTTCTACGACCCATGAGGCAACTCCTACATTAAACGGCCATTGTGGACAAAACATCCAGAGACAAAAGCCTGAGCGACTGCCTCCCTCTCACCCTTCTTTCATATCCAGAGGAGCTCCCCTCATGGACTGTAGATCAGGCCTGCCGTAACCTCGGCCCCAAACCTGAGCTGAGTTAGGGTTTTTGGATGTCTGTCTGCACAGCCATGGCCCACACAGCCTCCAGGCTGGGGTCTCTGGAGCCACACCACAGAACTGTGCCTGCTCTCTCCTAAGAAACTGCCCATTCCATTGGCCACAACTCTACAAAATAGTAGAAACCTCAAGGTCCCCAAGGACATCCCACTACCGCAAGCCGCACTGGACAAATAGGGGCATTATGACACAAGCTGAGCAACTACTACCTCCATGCAGACACACAGACAGATATCCGCAGAGACAGAAGATTGAACCAGACAGGCCCCTAGGCCCTATTATGAACTCTTGCTTTGGTGTCCAGGTATCACTCCTCAGAGGCCTGGGTTCGAAGACCAGCATACGGGGCTTTCCTGAGGCACCAGACAGAAGACCTCTCATCTCCACATGGGAAGCTTCCTTGTTGGAGTTGTGTCAAGCCCTTCGGGTTGGAGAATCCTGCAGAGTCCCTTAGCTACTGCCACATTCCAAGGTCTCCATGGCCACCAACCCACATTATGACTCATCCTCAGGAGAGTCCATTTAAACTCAGGCTTCTGGGTAGCTCACCCAAGAGCCCGCAGATTGAGCGTGCCTTGTCTCCACCAGGCAATGGGAAGGTGAGTTGGCGTTTCTCGACATCCATGCTTAGGGCCCTGCTCTCGAGTCTTTCTGTATGGGGCATCCTGGAACCATCCAATAGTACTCGACTGTCCTGAAGAAGGAAACTTTGAAGTATGGAGCAGCTCACAACTCCCAGCGTAGGGAAACCTCCCTGGACTCATGACGCCAGCACCCCCTTCAGGAAGGGGCCGTCATGGACACAAACTCCAGCTTGAGGCAACATCTGATAATCGCCCGGACCTCACGTGCAGGAGATCTCGATTCAGCCTCTGCAGAGTGGGCCTGCCATGCTCTTGGCCCCAAAACTCGTGCTAGCTTGTGTTTTTAGACTTCCTTCCTCACAATCCTGGCCACACCCCTCCAGTTTGGCAATTCTGGAGACACAATGCAGCACTCTGCCTGCCCTCCAGAAGAAAAATGTTGCCCTATAGGGCTAACCGGAAACGCCAAATGAGTAACAACCTGCATGCCACTCGACCATACCCCAATTATACAGTCTAGCCTGTGCACTAAAGCCCTGTCTGACACAGCCTGAGGGCAGACCTCCAGTCCAACACCCAGACAGCTGGCCATACACCGAGCATATCACTCCCACAATGGCTTTAGGCCATCATCTCTACCCAACCTCAGTTTTCACCTTCAGAACCTAGACCTTATCTCCACTCACTGCTCAGGAGTGAATGTGATGCAAGAATCAGAACTTCTCCTTCGCATTGGCAAGAAACTTATTGGTTGGCATGTTGTCCAATGTTCATTGTAGGAGAAAGCAGCATGGACTATGAGGCCCCACCTATCCCTGAGGGCCACAATGTGCACAAACACACATTGTGACCCTCAGCGTGAGCCCTATGCTCATGTAAAGCCTCTTAGTGACTGGAACAACAGCCCCCATATGGGGCTTGCCAAGCCCCTAGTCCCCCAATCTCAACCAGAGTTCGAGATGTCTAGTCACCCCTACTCAGGGCTCTACTCGGGATTCCCTCTTTGGTGGGACACCTGAGGTAAAAAAAAAAAAAAATACAGAAAGGACTCTTCCCATCCACAGAATGATCCCAACCACTTGGGAACAGGCCAAATCACCAGAGAAAGAATTGTCCATGGCCCTTGAGGACACCCCGGCATTCCACGGCCACCATTGACACAAAATCCAGAGACAAAAACCTGAGCAAGCGCCACATACTCGCCCTTTGTTCATAGCCCGGAAAATTCTCACGGTCTGTAGATCGAGCCTTTATACATACATCCCCAAACCTAAGCGGAGTTTGTGTTTTCAGACTTCTGTCCCCACAGGCCTGGACCACACACTCTCCACACTTGGGTCCCTGGAGCCACACCTCAGGACTGTGCTTCCCTTTCAAGGGAATTATTCCCATTCCATTGGCCACAACCTTGCAAATTTGGAAAAACCTCCAAAGTCACTGAGGCCATCCCAATAGTGTAGGCTGCCTAGGACAAATAGGGGTGATCTCAAACCAGCTGAGCAACTACCTCCACTCAGACAACAGATGTCCCAAGAGAAGAATATTGAACCGGACAGGCCCCTAGGCCCTAATCAGATCCATTGCTTTGGTTTCCAGGCATCTGTCCTCAGAGGCCTCGTTTCCAATACCAGCATATGGTGGTTTCCTGAGGCACCAATAAGAACAAATCTCGTCTCCCCATGGAAAACTTGCTCATTGGAGCTTTGTCATAACCTCTGGTTAGGAGAATCCTTCAGGGCCCTGGTGCCACTGCCCCATACCAAGGTCTCCATGGACTCAAACCAGCATTAAGACCATCCTCAGGAAAGTCCATTTCAACTCAGCCCCCTCTGTTGCTACCCCAAGCCAGCAGATCAAACGTTTCTTGTTGCTAGGAGACAATTGGAATGTGATGCTGGCTGCCCAGGCATCCATACTTAGAACCCTGTTCTGGAAAAATACCTTATAAGACGTCCTGGAGCCATCCAACAAATCTTAATTGTCCCACAGAAGGAATTCCTTGCGGTTTGGAGCATCTCACAACTCCAATAGTGGGAAAACCCCCATGGCCTCATAATGCCCCCCCTTCCTGAAGGGGCCAACATGGACAGAAACTCAAACCTGAGCCAAAGTCTGAACCTCGACCTGACTTCAGACGCATGAGATCTCAATTCAGCTCTGCAGAGTTTGCCTGCCATGTCCTTGCCCCGAAACCTAAGCCTAGCTTGTGTTCTCAGACTTCCGTCCTCACTCTCCTGGCCCACAATCCCTCCAGTTTGGGAATTCCGAAGCCACAATGCAGCACTCTGCCTGCCCTCCAGAAGAAAAACTTTGCCCTATGCTACTAATAAGAAACCCCAAATGATTTTCTAATGCATGCCACTCGATTGTAAAGCAATTATACATCCCACCCTGTATACTAATGCCCTGTCTGGCACAGCCTGAGACAAGACATCCCAAACGACACCCAGACAGCTGGCCCCAACCTGGACACATAGGACCCGCTATGGCTGTAGGTCGTCATCTCTTCCCAACCTCGGTTTTCAGGCTTCAGAACCTAGACCTTATCTCCAATCACTGCCCAGGGGTGAACGTGATGCAGAAATTAGAATTCCTCCTTCCCCATGGCCAGAAACCTTGTGGTTGGCATGTTGTCCAACGTTCAATGTGGGAAAACCTGCATTGTCCGAAAGGCCACGCCAGTGCTTGAGGGCCGCCTAGGGCACAGACATGCATTGTGACCTGCAGCGTGAGTCCCGTATTAAAGTAACGCCTCTCAGTGGCTGGACCAAGATCCTGCATATGGGGCTTGTCATATCCATAGGCCCCTAGGCTTAACCAGAGGGCGAGTATTCCAGTTGTCAGTACCCACTGCTATGCTCTTGAATCCCTCTACTGGGGGGACACATGAAGCAGAAAACAGGACACTTCCCTTCCCACAGAATGACCCCAAACTCTTGGGGGCTGGACAAACTACCAGAGAGGGAGACTTCTACGACCCATGAGGCAACTCCTACATTAAACGGCCATTGTGGACAAAACATCCAGAGACAAAAGCCTGAGCGACTGCCTCCCTCTCACCCTTCTTTCATATCCAGAGGAGCTCCCCTCATGGACTGTAGATCAGGCCTGCCGTAACCTCGGCCCCAAACCTGAGCTGAGTTAGGGTTTTTGGATGTCTGTCTGCACAGCCATGGCCCACACAGCCTCCAGGCTGGGGTCTCTGGAGCCACACCACAGAACTGTGCCTGCTCTCTCCTAAGAAACTGCCCATTCCATTGGCCACAACTCTACAAAATAGTAGAAACCTCAAGGTCCCCAAGGACATCCCACTACCGCAAGCCGCACTGGACAAATAGGGGCATTATGACACAAGCTGAGCAACTACTACCTCCATGCAGACACACAGACAGATATCTGCAGAGACAGAAGATTGAACCAGACAGGCCCCTAGGCCCTATTATGAACTCTTGCTTTGGTGTCCAGGCATCACTCCTCAGAGGCCTGGGTTTGAAGACCAGCATACGGGGCTTTCCTGAGGCACCAGACAGAAGACCTCTCATCTCCACATGGGAAGCTTCCTTGTTGGAGTTGTGTCAAGCCCTTCGGGTTGGAGAATCCTGCAGAGTCCCTTAGCTACTGCCACATTCCAAGGTCTCCATGGCCACCAACCCACATTATGACTCATCCTCGGCAGAGTCCATTTAAACTCAGGCTTCTGGTTAGCTCACCCAAGAGACCGCAGATTGAGTGTGCTTTACTCGACCAGGCAATGGGAAGGTGAGTTGGCGTTTCTCGGCATCCATGCTTAGGCCCCTGCTCTCGAGTCTTTCTGTATGGGGCATCCTGGAACCATCCAATAGTACTCGACTGTCCTGAAGAAGGAAACTTTGAAGTTTGGAGCAGCTCACAACTCCCAGCGTAGGGAAACCTCCCTGGACTCATGACGCCCCCACCCCCTTCAGGAAGGGGCCGTCATGGACACAAACTCCAGCTTGAGGCAACATCTGATAATCGCCCTGACCAGACCTGCAGGAGATCTTGATTCAGCCTCTGCAGAGTGGGCCTGCCACGCTCTTGGCCCCAAAACTCGTGCTAGCTTGTGTTTTCAGACTTCCTTCCTCACAATCCTGGCCACACCCCTCCAGTTTGGCAATTCCGGAGACACAATGCAGCACTCTGCCTGCCCTCCAGAAGAAAAATGTTGCCCTATAGGGCTAACCAGAAACGCCAAATGAGTAACAACCTGCATGCCACTCGACCATACCCCAATTATACAGTCTAGCCTGTGCACTAAAGCCCTGTCTGACACAGCCTGAGGGCAGACCTCCAGTCCAACACCCAGACAGCTGGCCGTACACAGAGCATATCACACCCACAATGGCTTTAGGCCATCATCTCTACCCAACCTCAGTTTTCACCTTCAGAACCTAGACCTTATCTCCACTCACTGCTCAGGAGTGAACGTGATGCAAGAATCAGAACTTCTCCTTCGCCTTGGCAAGAAACCTAGTGGTTGGCATGTTGTCCAATGTTCATTGTAGGAGAAAGCAGCATGGACAATGAGGCCCCACCTATCCCTGAGGGCCACAATGTGCAGAAATACACATTGTGACCCTCAGCGTGAGCCCTATCCTCAGGTAAAGCCTCTTAGTGACTGGAACAACAGCCCCCATATGGGGCTTGCCAAGCCCCTAGTCCCCCAATCTCAACCAGAGTTCGAGATGTCTAGTCACCCCTACTCAGGGCTCTACTCGAGAATCCGTCTTTGGTGGGACACTTGAGGTAAAAAAAAAATACAGAAAGGACTCTTCCCATCCACAGAATGATCCCAACAACTTGGGATCAGGCCAAATCACCAAAGAAAGAATTGTCCATGGCCCTTGAGGACACCCCGACATTCCACGGCCACCATTGACACAAAATCCAGAGACAAAACCCTGAGCAAGCGCCACATACTCGCCCTTTGTTCATAGCCCGGAAAATTCTCAAGGTCTGTAGATCGAGCCTTCATACATACATCCCCAAACCTAAGCTGAGTTTGTGTTTTCAGACTTCTGTCCCCACAGGCCTGGACCACACACGCTCCACACTTGGGTCCCTGGAGCCACACCTTAGGACTGTGCTTCCCTTTCAAGGGAATTCTTCCCATTCCATTGGCCACAACCTTGCAAATTAGGAAAAACCTCCAAAGACACCGAGGCCATCCCAATAGTGTAGGCCGCCCAGGACAAACAGGGGTGATCTCAAACCAGCTGAGCAACTACCTCCACTAAGACAACAGATATCCCCAGAGAAGAATATTGAACCGGACAGGCACCTAGGCCCTAATCAGGTCCATTGCTTTGGTTTCCAGGCATCTGTCCTCAGAGGCCTCGTTTCCAATACCAGCATATGGTGGTTTCCTGAGGCACCAATAAGAACAAATCTCGTCTCCCCATGGAAAACTTGCTCATTGGAGCTTTGTCATAACCTCTGGTTAGGAGAATCCTTCAGGGCCCTGGTGCCACTGCCCCATACCAAGGTCTCCATGGACTCAAACCAACATTAAGACCATCCTCAGGAAAGTCCATTTCAACTCAGCCCCCTCTGTTGCTACCCCAAGCCAGCAGATCAAACGTTTCTTGTTGCTAGGAGACAATTGGAATGTGTGGCTGGCTGCCCAGGCATCCATACTTAGAACCCTGTTCTGGAAAAATACCTTATAAGACGTCCTGGAGCCATCCAACAAATCTTAATTGTCCCACAGAAGGAATCCTTGCGGTTTGGAGCATCTCACAACTCCAATAGTGGGAAAACCCGCATGGCCTCATAATGCCCCCCCTTCATGAAGGGGCCAACATGGACAGAAACTCAAACCTGAGCCAAAGTCTTAACCTCGACCTGACTTCAGACGCATGAGATCTCAATTCAGCTCTGCAGAGTGTGCCTGCCATGTCCTTGCCCCGAAACCTAAGCCTAGCTTGTGTTCTCAGACTTCCGTCCTCACTCTCCTGGCCCACAAGCCCTCCAGTTTGGGAATTCCGAAGCCACAATGCAGCACTCTGCCTGCCCTCCAGAAGAAAAACTTTGCCCTATGCTGCTAATAAGAAACCCCAAATGATTTTCTAATGCATGCCACTCGATTGTAAAGCAATTATACAGCCCACCCTGTATACTAATGCCCTTTCTGGCACAGCCTGAGACAAGACATCCCAAACGACACCCAGACAGCTGGCCCCAACCTGGACACATAGGACCCGCTATGGCTGTAGGTCGTCATCTCTTCCCAACCTCGGTTTTCAGTCTTCAGAACCTAGACCTTATCTCCAATCACTGCCCAGGGGTGAACGTGATGCAGAAATTAGAATTCCTCCTTCCCCATGGCCAGAAACCTTGTGGTTGGCATGTTGTCCAACGTTCAATGTGGGAAAACCTGCATTGTCCGAAAGGCCACGCCAGTGCTTGAGGGCCGCCTAGGGCACAGACATGCATTGTGACCTGCAGCGTGAGTCCTGTATTAAAGTAACGCCTCTCAGTGGCTGGACCAAGATCCTGCATATGGGGCATGTCATATCCATAGGCCCCCAGGCTAAACCAGAGGGCGAGTATTCCAGTTGTCAGTACCCACTCCTATGCTCTTGAATCCCTCTACTGGGGGGAAACATGAAGCAGAAAACAGGACACTTCCCTTCCCACAGAATGACCCCAAACTCTTGGGGGCTGGACAAACTACCAGAGAGGGAGACTTCTACGACCCATGAGGCAACTCCTACATTAAACGGCCATTGTGGACAAAACATCCAGAGACAAAAGCCTGAGCGACTGCCTCCCTCTCACCCTTCTTTCATATCCAGAGGAGCTCCCCTCATGGACTGTAGATCAGGCCTGCAGTAACCTCGGCCCCAAACCTGAGCTGAGTTAGGGTTTTTGGATGTCTGTCTGCACAGCCATGGCCCACACAGCCTCCAGGCTGGGGTCTCTGGAGCCACACCACAGAACTGTGCCTGCTCTCTCCTAAGAAACTGCCCATTCCATTGGCCACAACTCTACAAAATAGTAGAAACCTCAAGGTCCCCAAGGACATCCCACTACCGCAAGCCGCACTGGACAAATAGGGGCATTATGACACAAGCTGAGCAACTACTACCTCCATGCAGACACACAGACAGATATCCGCAGAGACAGAAGATTGAACCAGACAGGCCCCTAGGCCCTATTATGAACTCTTCCTTTGGTGTCCAGGTATCACTCCTCAGAGGCCTGGGTTCGAAGACCAGCATACGGGGCTTTCCTGAGGCACCAGACAAAAGACCTCTCATCTCCACATGGGAAGCTTCCTTGTTGGAGTTGTGTCAAGCCCTTCGGGTTGGAGAATCCTGCAGAGTCCCTTAGCTACTGCCACATTCCAAGGTCTCCATGGCCACCAACCCACATTATGACTCATCCTCAGGAGACTCCATTTAAACTCAGCCTTCTGGGTAGCTCACCCAAGAGCCCGCAGATTGAGCGTGCCTTGTCTCCACCAGGCAATGGGAAGGTGAGTTGGCGTTTCTCGGCATCCATGCTTAGGCCCCTGCTCTCGAGTCTTTCTGTATGGGGCATCCTGGAACCATACAATAGTACTCGACTGTCCTGAAGAAGGAAACTTTGAAGTTGGGAGCAGCTCACAACTCCCAGCGTAGGGAAACCTCCCTGGCCTCATGACGCCCCCACCCCCTTCAGGAAGGGGCCGTCATGGACACAAACTCCAGCTTGAGGCAACATCTGATACTCGCCCTGACCTCACCTGCAGGAGATCTCGATTCAGCCTCTTCAGAGTGGGCCTGCCATGCTCTTGGCCCCAAAACTCATGCTAGCTTGTGTTTTCAGAATTCCTTCCTCACAATCCTGGCCACACCCCTCCAGTTTGGCAATTCTGGAGACACAATGCAGCACTCTGCCTGCCCTCCAGAAGAAAAATGTTGCCCTATAGGGCTAACCGGAAACGCCAAATGAGTAACAACCTGCATGCCACTCGACCACACCCCAATTATACAGTCTAGCCTGTGCACTAAAGCCCTGTCTGACACAGCCTGAGGGCAGACCTCCAGTCCAACACCCAGACAGCTGGCCGTACACAGAGCATATCACACCCACAATGGCTTTAGGCCATCATCTCTACACAACCTCAGTTTTCACCTTCAGAACCTAGACCTTATCTCCACTCACTGCTCAGGAGTGAACGTGATGCAAGAATCAGAACTTCTCCTTCGCCTTGGCAAGAAACCTAGTGGTTGGCATGTTGTCCAATGTTCATTGTAGGAGAAAGCAGCATGGACTATGAGGCCCCACCTATCCCTGAGGGCCACAATTTGCACAAACACACATTGTGACCCTCAGCGTGAGCCCTATCCTCATGTAAAGCCTCTTAGTCACTGGAACAACAGCCCACATATGGGGCTTGCCAAGCCCCTAGTCCCCCAATCTCAACCAGAGTTCGAGATGTCTAGTCACACCTACTCAGGGCTCTACTCTGGAATCCCTCTTTGGTGGGAGAACTGAGGTAAAAAAAAATACATAAAGGACTCTTCCCATCCACAGAATGATCCCAACCACTTGGGATCAGGCCAAATCACCAGAGAAAGAATTGTCCATGGCCCTTGAGGACACCCCGACATTCCACGGCCACCGTTGACACAAAATCCAGAGACAAAAGCCTGAGCAAGCGCCACATACTCGCCCTTTGTTCATAGCCCGGAAAATTCTCACGGTCTGTAGATCGAGCCTTCATACATACATCCCCAAAACTAAGCTGAGTTTGTGTTTTCAGACTTCTGTCCCCACAGGCCTGGCCAACACACCATCCAAGCTGGGGCCCCTGGAGCCACACCTCAGGACTGTGGCTTCCCTCTCCAGGGGAATTCTGCTATTTCCATTGGCCACAACCCAATAGATTAGGAGAATCCGCCAAACTCCCCCAGGCCATCCGAATAATGTTGGCTGCCCAGGACACACAGGGATGATCTCTCACAAGTTAGGAAACTACCTCCACTCAGACCCAGAGACAGATATCCCCATAGAATAAGATTGAACTGGACAGGCACTTAGGCCCTAATCAGATCCATTGCTTTTGATTCCAGTCATCTCTCCTCAGAGGCCTGTTTTCCAATACCAGCATATGGGAGATTCCTTAGGCACTCATCAAAACAATTCTCTTCTCTACATAGGAAACATACTCTTTAGAGCTCCATCAAAACCTCCGGTTATGAACATCCCTCAAGGCCCCGGTTCAAGCACCCCATTCCAAGGTCTACATGGACACAAATGCACATTATGACCCATCCTCAACTCACCCATTTCAACACACCCGCCTCGGTTGCTCCCCTAGATCCAGCAGATCGAACTTGCCTTGGCGCTATGAGACACCTGGAATGGGAGGCAGGCTGCCCAGGCATCCATCCTTAGAACCCTGCTCTGGATAACGTCCTTATGGGATGTCCTGGAGCCATCCAACAGGTCTCGACTGTCCCACAGAAGGAATCATTGCGGTTTGGAGCATCTCACAATTCCCATCGTGGGAAAACCTCCATGTCCTCGTGACACCCTCCCCTTCATGAAGGGGCTGTCATGGACAGAAACTTCGACCTAAGCCAACGTCTGATCCTAGCTCTGTCTTCAGGTATACAGGATCTCGAATCATCTCTGCAGAGGGTGCCTGCCGTCCCCTCACCCCGAAATCTAAGTCTGGCTTGTGTTCTCAGAATTTTTTCATCACACTCCTGGCCCACAAGCCTTCCAGTTTGGGAATTCTGGAGCCACTATGTGGCACTGTGTCTTCCCTCCAGAAGAAAAACGTTGCCCTCTGGGGCTACCCAGTAACCACAAATGAGTACCATCCTGCACGAAACTCGACTGCACCCCAATGATACAGTCTAGCCTGGGCACTAATTCCCTGTCTGCCACAGCCTGAGCCTGCACCTCCCAACCCACACTCAACAGCTGGCCGAACACTGAGCACATCAGCCACACCATGGCCTTAGGTCTTCATCTCTTCCCAACCTCAGTTTTCAGGCTTCAGAACCTAGACCTTAAATCCAATCACAGTCCAGGAGTGAAAGTGTTGCAGAAATTAGAACTCCATCTTCCCCATGGCCAGAAAACTTGTGGTTGCCATATTGTGCAACGTTCCCTGTAGGAGAAACCAGCATGGTACATTAGGCCACGCCCTGACTTGAGGGGCTCCTTGGGCACAAAAACACATTGTGAAACTCAGTGTGAGACCATTCCTCAGGGAAGGCCTCTCAGTGTCTGGACCAAGAGCCCACATATGGGGCTTGCCATGTTCTTAGGTCCCAATGTTAACCAGAGGTCTGGTTGTCCAGTCGCCCCTCCCCAGGACTCTGCTCTGGAATCCCTCTTTTGGTGGTCCACCTTAGGTAAAAAAAAATAATAATAATAAAAAAATAAACAAAAAAACAAGAAAGGCCTCCTCCCTTCCCACAGAATGACCCCAAACTCTTGGGATCGGGTCAAATCCCCAGAAAGGGAGCCTCATCGATGGCCCATGAGGACACCCCGACATTCCATGGCAATCGGTGACACATTTCCAGAAAAAAAAAAAAAAAAAAAAAAGCATGAGCCAGCACCTCACATTCGCCCTTTGTTCATATCCCGAAGAGTTCTCCTCACGGTCTATAGATCGGGCCGGCCATACCTACATCCCCCAACCTAAGTGGAGTTTGTGTTTTCAGACTTTTGTCCAAATAGCCCTGGACCACACACGCTCCACACTTGGGTCCCTGGAGCCACACCTCAGGACTGTGCTTCCCTTTCAAGGGAATTCTTCCCATTCCATTGGCCACAACCTTGCAAATGAGGAAAAACCTCCAAAGTCACCGAGGCCATCCCATTAGTGTAGGCCGCCCAGGACAAACAGGGGTGATCTCAAACCAGCTGAGCAACTACCTCCACTCAGACAACAGATGTCCCCAGAGAAGAATATTGAACCGGACAGGCCCCTAGGCCCTAATCAGATCCATTGCTTTGGTTTTTAGGCATCTCTCCTCAGAGGCCTCGTTTCCAATACCAGCATATGGTGGTTTCCTGAGGCACCAATAAGAACAAATCTCGTCTCCCCATGGAAAACTTGCTCATTGGAGCTTTGTCATAACCTCTGGTTAGGAGAATCCTTCAGGGCCCTGGTGCCACTGCCCCATACCAAGGTCTCCATGGACTCAAACCAACATTAAGATCATCCTCAGGAAAGTCCATTTCAACTCAGCCCCCTCTGTTGCTACCCCAAGCCAGCAGATCAAACGTTTCTTGTTGCTAGGAGACAATTGGATTGTGAGGCTGACTGCCCAGGCATCCATACTTAGAACCCTGTTCTGGAAAAATACCTTATAAGACGTCCTGGAGCCATCCAACAAATCTTAATTGTCCCACAGAAGGAATCCTTGCGGTTTGGAGCATCTCACAACTCCAATAGTGGGAAAACCCCCATGGGCTCATAATGTCCCCCCTTCATGAAGGGGCCAACATGGACAGAAACTCAAACCTGAGCCAAAGTCTGATCCTCGACCTGACTTCAGACACATGAGATCTCAATTCAGCTCTGCAGAGTGTGGCTGCCATGTCCTTGCCCCGAAACCTAAGCCTAGCTTGTGTTCTCAGACTTCCGTCCTCACTCTCCTGGCCCACAAGCCCTCCAGTTTGGGAATTCCGAAGCCACAATGCAGCACTCTGCCTGCCCTCCAGAAGAAAAACTTTGCCCTATGCTTCTAATAAGAAACCCCAAATGATTTTCTAATGCATGCCACTCGATTGTAAAGCAATTATACAGCCCACCCTGTATTCTAATGCCCTGTCTGGCACAGCCTGAGACAAGACATCCCAAACGACACCCAGACAGCTGGCCCCAACCTGGACACATAGGACCCGCTATGGCTGTAGGTCGTCATCTCTTCCCAACCTCGGTTTTCAGGCTTCAGAACCTAGACCTTATCTCCAATCACTGCCCAGGGTGAACGTGATGCAGAAATTAGAATTCCTCCTTCCCCATGGCCAGAAACCTTGTGGTTGGCATGTTGTCCAACGTTCAATGTGGGAAAACCTGCATTGTCCGAAAGCCCACGCCAGTGCTTGAGGGCCGCCTAGGGCACAGACATGCATTGTGACCTGCAGGGTGAGTCCCGTATTAAAGTAACGCCTCTCAGTGGCTGGACCAAGATCCTGCATATGGGGCTTGTCATATCCATAGGCCCCAGGCTTAACCCGAGGGCGAGTATTCCAGTTGTCAGTACCCACTGCTATGCTCTAGAATCCCTCTACTGGGGGGACATATGAGGCAAAAAACAGGACACTTCCCTTCCCACAGAATGACCCCAAACACTTGGGGGCTGGACAAACTACCAGAGAGGGAGACTTCTACGACCCATGAGGCAACTCCTACATTAAACGGCCATTGTGGACAAAACATCCAGAGACAAAAGCCTGAGCGACTGCCTCCCTCTCACCCTTCTTTCATATCCAGAGGAGCTCCCCTCATGGACTGTAGATCAGGCCTGCCGTAACCTCGGCCCCAAACCTGAGCTGAGTTAGGGTTTTTGGATGTCTGTCTGCACAGCCATGGCCCACACAGCCTCCAGGCTGGGGTCTCTGGAGCCACACCACAGAACTGTGCCTGCTCTCTCCTAAGAAACTGCCCATTCCATTGGCCACAACTCTACAAAATAGTAGAAACCTCAAGGTCCCCAAGGACATCCCACTACCGCAAGCCGCACTGGACAAATAGGGGCATTATGACACAAGCTGAGCAACTACTACCTCCATGCAGACACACAGACAGATATCCGCAGAGACAGAAGATTGAACCAGACAGGCCCCTAGGCCCTATTATGAACTCTTCCTTTGGTGTCCAGGTATCACTCCTCAGAGGCCTGGGTTCGAAGACCAGCATACGGGGCTTTCCTGAGGCACCAGACAAAAGACCTCTCATCTCCACATGGGAAGCTTCCTTGTTGGAGTTGTGTCAAGCCCTTCGGGTTGGAGAATCCTGCAGAGTCCCTTAGCTACTGCCACATTCCAAGGTCTCCATGGCCACCAACCCACATTATGACTCATCCTCAGGAGAGTCCATTTAAACTCAGCCTTCTGGGTAGCTCACCCAAGAGCCCGCAGATTGAGCGTGCCTTGTCTCCACCAGGCAATGGGAAGGTGAGTTGGCGTTTCTCGGCATCCATGCTTAGGCCCCTGCTCTCGAGTCTTTCTGTATGGGGCATCCTGGAACCATACAATAGTACTCGACTGTCCTGAAGAAGGAAACTTTGAAGTTGGGAGCAGCTCACAACTCCCAGCGTAGGGAAACCTCCCTGGCCTCATGACGCCCCCACCCCCTTCAGGAAGGGGCCGTCATGGACACAAACTCCAGCTTGAGGCAACATCTGATACTCGCCCTGACCTCACCTGCAGGAGATCTCGATTCAGCCTCTTCAGAGTGGGCCTGCCATGCTCTTGGCCCCAAAACTCATGCTAGCTTGTGTTTTCAGAATTCCTTCCTCACAATCCTGGCCACACCCCTCCAGTTTGGCAATTCTGGAGACACAATGCAGCACTCTGCCTGCCCTCCAGAAGAAAAATGTTGCCCTATAGGGCTAACCGGAAACGCCAAATGAGTAACAACCTGCATGCCACTCGACCACACCCCAATTATACAGTCTAGCCTGTGCACTAAAGCCCTGTCTGACACAGCCTGAGGGCAGACCTCCAGTCCAACACCCAGACAGCTGGCCGTACACAGAGCATATCACACCCACAATGGCTTTAGGCCATCATCTCTACACAACCTCAGTTTTCACCTTCAGAACCTAGACCTTATCTCCACTCACTGCTCAGGAGTGAACGTGATGCAAGAATCAGAACTTCTCCTTCGCCTTGGCAAGAAACCTAGTGGTTGGCATGTTGTCCAATGTTCATTGTAGGAGAAAGCAGCATGGACTATGAGGCCCCACCTATCCCTGAGGGCCACAATTTGCACAAACACACATTGTGACCCTCAGCGTGAGCCCTATCCTCATGTAAAGCCTCTTAGTCACTGGAACAACAGCCCACATATGGGGCTTGCCAAGCCCCTAGTCCCCCAATCTCAACCAGAGTTCGAGATGTCTAGTCACACCTACTCAGGGCTCTACTCTGGAATCCCTCTTTGGTGGGAGAACTGAGGTAAAAAAAAAATACATAAAGGACTCTTCCCATCCACAGAATGATCCCAACCACTTGGGATCAGGCCAAATCACCAGAGAAAGAATTGTCCATGGCCCTTGAGGACACTCCGACATTCCACGGCCACCGTTGACACAAAATCCAGAGACAAAAGCCTGAGCAAGCGCCACATACTCGCCCTTTGTTCATAGCCCGGAAAATTCTCACGGTCTGTAGATCGAGCCTTCATACATACATCCCCAAAACTAAGCTGAGTTTGTGTTTTCAGACTTCTGTCCCCACAGGCCTGGCCAACACACCATCCAAGCTGGGGCCCCTGGAGCCACACCTCAGGACTGTGGCTTCCCTCTCCAGGGGAATTCTGCTATTTCCATTGGCCACAACCCAATAGATTAGGAGAATCCGCCAAACTCCCCCAGGCCATCCGAATAATGTTGGCTGCCCAGGACACACAGGGATGATCTCTCACAAGTTAGGAAACTACCTCCACTCAGACCCAGAGACAGATATCCCCATAGAATAAGATTGAACTGGACAGGCACTTAGGCCCTAATCAGATCCATTGCTTTTGATTCCAGTCATCTCTCCTCAGAGGCCTGTTTTCCAATACCAGCATATGGGAGATTCCTTAGGCACTCATCAAAACAATTCTCTTCTCTACATAGGAAACATACTCTTTAGAGCTCCATCAAAACCTCCGGTTATGAACATCCCTCAAGGCCCCGGTTCAAGCACCCCATTCCAAGGTCTACATGGACACAAATGCACATTATGACCCATCCTCAACTCACCCATTTCAACACACCCGCCTCGGTTGCTCCCCTAGATCCAGCAGATCGAACTTGCCTTGGCGCTATGAGACACCTGGAATGGGAGGCAGGCTGCCCAGGCATCCATCCTTAGAACCCTGCTCTGGATAACGTCCTTATGGGATGTCCTGGAGCCATCCAACAGGTCTCGACTGTCCCACAGAAGGAATCATTGCGGTTTGGAGCATCTCACAATTCCCATCGTGGGAAAACCTCCATGTCCTCGTGACACCCTCCCCTTCATGAAGGGGCTGTCATGGACAGAAACTTCGACCTAAGCCAACGTCTGATCCTAGCTCTGTCTTCAGGTATACAGGATCTCGAATCATCTCTGCAGAGGGTGCCTGCCGTCCCCTCACCCCGAAATCTAAGTCTGGCTTGTGTTCTCAGAATTTTTTCATCACACTCCTGGCCCACAAGCCTTCCAGTTTGGGAATTCTGGAGCCACTATGTGGCACTGTGTCTTCCCTCCAGAAGAAAAACGTTGCCCTCTGGGGCTACCCAGTAACCACAAATGAGTACCATCCTGCACGAAACTCGACTGCACCCCAATGATACAGTCTAGCCTGGGCACTAATTCCCTGTCTGCCACAGCCTGAGCCTGCACCTCCCAACCCACACTCAACAGCTGGCCGAACACTGAGCACATCAGCCACACCATGGCCTTAGGTCTTCATCTCTTCCCAACCTCAGTTTTCAGGCTTCAGAACCTAGACCTTAAATCCAATCACAGTCCAGGAGTGAAAGTGTTGCAGAAATTAGAACTCCATCTTCCCCATGGCCAGAAAACTTGTGGTTGCCATATTGTGCAACGTTCCCTGTAGGAGAAACCAGCATGGTACATTAGGCCACGCCCTGACTTGAGGGGCTCCTTGGGCACAAAAACACATTGTGAAACTCAGTGTGAGACCATTCCTCAGGGAAGGCCTCTCAGTGTCTGGACCAAGAGCCCACATATGGGGCTTGCCATGTTCTTAGGTCCCAATGTTAACCAGAGGTCTGGTTGTCCAGTCGCCCCTCCCCAGGACTCTGCTCTGGAATCCCTCTTTTGGTGGTCCACCTTAGGTAAAAAAAAATAATAATAATAAAAAAATAAACAAAAAAACAAGAAAGGCCTCCTCCCTTCCCACAGAATGACCCCAAACTCTTGGGATCGGGTCAAATCCCCAGAAAGGGAGCCTCATCGATGGCCCATGAGGACACCCCGACATTCCATGGCAATCGGTGACACATTTCCAGAAAAAAAAAAAAAAAAAAAAAAGCATGAGCCAGCACCTCACATTCGCCCTTTGTTCATATCCCGAAGAGTTCTCCTCACGGTCTATAGATCGGGCCGGCCATACCTACATCCCCCAACCTAAGTGGAGTTTGTGTTTTCAGACTTTTGTCCAAATAGCCCTGGACCACACACGCTCCACACTTGGGTCCCTGGAGCCACACCTCAGGACTGTGCTTCCCTTTCAAGGGAATTCTTCCCATTCCATTGGCCACAACCTTGCAAATGAGGAAAAACCTCCAAAGTCACCGAGGCCATCCCATTAGTGTAGGCCGCCCAGGACAAACAGGGGTGATCTCAAACCAGCTGAGCAACTACCTCCACTCAGACAACAGATGTCCCCAGAGAAGAATATTGAACCGGACAGGCCCCTAGGCCCTAATCAGATCCATTGCTTTGGTTTTTAGGCATCTCTCCTCAGAGGCCTCGTTTCCAATACCAGCATATGGTGGTTTCCTGAGGCACCAATAAGAACAAATCTCGTCTCCCCATGGAAAACTTGCTCATTGGAGCTTTGTCATAACCTCTGGTTAGGAGAATCCTTCAGGGCCCTGGTGCCACTGCCCCATACCAAGGTCTCCATGGACTCAAACCAACATTAAGACCATCCTCAGGAAAGTCCATTTCAACTCAGCCCCCTCTGTTGCTACCCCAAGCCAGCAGATCAAACGTTTCTTGTTGCTAGGAGACAATTGGATTGTGAGGCTGACTGCCCAGGCATCCATACTTAGAACCCTGTTCTGGAAAAATACCTTATAAGACGTCCTGGAGCCATCCAACAAATCTTAATTGTCCCACAGAAGGAATCCTTGCGGTTTGGAGCATCTCACAACTCCAATAGTGGGAAAACCCCCATGGGCTCATAATGTCCCCCCTTCATGAAGGGGCCAACATGGACAGAAACTCAAACCTGAGCCAAAGTCTGATCCTCGACCTGACTTCAGACACATGAGATCTCAATTCAGCTCTGCAGAGTGTGGCTGCCATGTCCTTGCCCCGAAACCTAAGCCTAGCTTGTGTTCTCAGACTTCCGTCCTCACTCTCCTGGCCCACAAGCCCTCCAGTTTGGGAATTCCGAAGCCACAATGCAGCACTCTGCCTGCCCTCCAGAAGAAAAACTTTGCCCTATGCTTCTAATAAGAAACCCCAAATGATTTTCTAATGCATGCCACTCGATTGTAAAGCAATTATACAGCCCACCCTGTATTCTAATGCCCTGTCTGGCACAGCCTGAGACAAGACATCCCAAACGACACCCAGACAGCTGGCCCCAACCTGGACACATAGGACCCGCTATGGCTGTAGGTCGTCATCTCTTCCCAACCTCGGTTTTCAGGCTTCAGAACCTAGACCTTATCTCCAATCACTGCCCAGGGTGAACGTGATGCAGAAATTAGAATTCCTCCTTCCCCATGGCCAGAAACCTTGTGGTTGGCATGTTGTCCAACGTTCAATGTGGGAAAACCTGCATTGTCCGAAAGCCCACGCCAGTGCTTGAGGGCCGCCTAGGGCACAGACATGCATTGTGACCTGCAGGGTGAGTCCCGTATTAAAGTAACGCCTCTCAGTGGCTGGACCAAGATCCTGCATATGGGGCTTGTCATATCCATAGGCCCCCAGGCTTAACCCGAGGGCGAGTATTCCAGTTGTCAGTACCCACTGCTATGCTCTAGAATCCCTCTACTGGGGGGACATATGAGGCAAAAAACAGGACACTTCCCTTCCCACAGAATGACCCCAAACACTTGGGGGCTGGACAAACTACCAGAGAGGGAGACTTCTACGACCCATGAGGCAACTCCTACATTAAACGGCCATTGTGGACAAAACATCCAGAGACAAAAGCCTGAGCGACTGCCTCCCTCTCACCCTTCTTTCATATCCAGAGGAGCTCCCCTCATGGACTGTAGATCAGGCCTGCCGTAACCTCGGCCCCAAACCTGAGCTGAGTTAGGGTTTTTGGATGTCTGTCTGCACAGCCATGGCCCACACAGCCTCCAGGCTGGGGTCTCTGGAGCCACACCACAGAACTGTGCCTGCTCTCTCCTAAGAAATTGCCCATTCCATTGGCCACAACTCTACAAAATAGTAGAAACCTCAAGGTCCCCAAGGACATCCCACTACCGCAAGCCGCACTGGACAAATAGGGGCATTATGACACAAGCTGAGCAACTACTACCTCCATGCAGACACACAGACAGATATCCGCAGAGACAGAAGATTGAACCAGACAGGCCCCTAGGCCCTATTATGAACTCTTCCTTTGGTGTCCAGGTATCACTCCTCAGAGGCCTGGGTTCGAAGACCAGCATACGGGGCTTTCCTGAGGCACCAGACAAAAGACCTCTCATCTCCACATGGGAAGCTTCCTTGTTGGAGTTGTGTCAAGCCCTTCGGGTTGGAGAATCCTGCAGAGTCCCTTAGCTACTGCCACATTCCAAGGTCTCCATGGCCACCAACCCACATTATGACTCATCCTCAGGAGAGTCCATTTAAACTCAGCCTTCTGGGTAGCTCACCCAAGAGCCCGCAGATTGAGCGTGCCTTGTCTCCACCAGGCAATGGGAAGGTGAGTTGGCGTTTCTCGGCATCCATGCTTAGGCCCCTGCTCTCGAGTCTTTCTGTATGGGGCATCCTGGAACCATACAATAGTACTCGACTGTCCTGAAGAAGGAAACTTTGAAGTTGGGAGCAGCTCACAACTCCCAGCGTAGGGAAACCTCCCTGGCCTCATGACGCCCCCACCCCCTTCAGGAAGGGGCCGTCATGGACACAAACTCCAGCTTGAGGCAACATCTGATACTCGCCCTGACCTCACCTGCAGGAGATCTCGATTCAGCCTCTTCAGAGTGGGCCTGCCATGCTCTTGGCCCCAAAACTCATGCTAGCTTGTGTTTTCAGACTTCCTTCCTCACAATCCTGGCCACACCCCTCCAGTTTGGCAATTCTGGAGACACAATGCAGCACTCTGCCTGCCCTCCAGAAGAAAAATGTTGCCCTATAGGGCTAACCGGAAACGCCAAATGAGTAACAACCTGCATGCCACTCGACCACACCCCAATTATACAGTCTAGCCT
This sequence comes from Mustela nivalis, assembly GCF_964662115.1. Lineage (NCBI taxonomy): Eukaryota > Metazoa > Chordata > Mammalia > Carnivora > Mustelidae > Mustela > Mustela nivalis. The sequence continues at coordinate 2,831,243 of NW_028136547.1, read as the reverse complement.
GTGCACTAAAGCCCTGTCTGACACAGCCTGAGGGCAGACCTCCAGTCCAACACCCAGACAGCTGGCCGTACACAGAGCATATCACACCCACAATGGCTTTAGGCCATCATCTCTACCCAACCTCAGTTTTCACCTTCAGAACCTAGACCTTATCTCCACTCACTGCTCAGGAGTGAACGTGATGCAAGAATCAGAACTTCTCCTTCGCCTTGGCAAGAAACCTAGTGGTTGGCATGTTGTCCAATGTTCATTGTAGGAGAAAGCAGCATGGACTATGAGGCCCCACCTATCCCTGAGGGCCACAATTTGCACAAACACACATTGTGACCCTCAGCGTGAGCCCTATCCTCATGTAAAGCCTCTTAGTCACTGGAACAACAGCCCACATATGGGGCTTGCCAAGCCCCTAGTCCCCCAATCTCAACCAGAGTTCGAGATGTCTAGTCACACCTACTCAGGGCTCTACTCTGGAATCCCTCTTTGGTGGGAGAACTGAGGTAAAAAAAAATACATAAAGGACTCTTCCCATCCACAGAATGATCCCAACCACTTGGGATCAGGCCAAATCACCAGAGAAAGAATTGTCCATGGCCCTTGAGGACACTCCGACATTCCACGGCCACCGTTGACACAAAATCCAGAGACAAAAGCCTGAGCAAGCGCCACATACTCGCCCTTTGTTCATAGCCCGGAAAATTCTCACGGTCTGTAGATCGAGCCTTCATACATACATCCCCAAAACTAAGCTGAGTTTGTGTTTTCAGACTTCTGTCCCCACAGGCCTGGCCAACACACCATCCAAGCTGGGGCCCCTGGAGCCACACCTCAGGACTGTGGCTTCCCTCTCCAGGGGAATTCTGCTATTTCCATTGGCCACAACCCAATAGATTAGGAGAATCCGCCAAACTCCCCCAGGCCATCCGAATAATGTTGGCTGCCCAGGACACACAGGGATGATCTCTCACAAGTTAGGAAACTACCTCCACTCAGACCCAGAGACAGATATCCCCATAGAATAAGATTGAACTGGACAGGCACTTAGGCCCTAATCAGATCCATTGCTTTTGATTCCAGTCATCTCTCCTCAGAGGCCTGTTTTCCAATACCAGCATATGGGAGATTCCTTAGGCACTCATCAAAACAATTCTCTTCTCTACATAGGAAACATACTCTTTAGAGCTCCATCAAAACCTCCGGTTATGAACATCCCTCAAGGCCCCGGTTCAAGCACCCCATTCCAAGGTCTACATGGACACAAATGCACATTATGACCCATCCTCAACTCACCCATTTCAACACACCCGCCTCGGTTGCTCCCCTAGATCCAGCAGATCGAACTTGCCTTGGCGCTATGAGACACCTGGAATGGGAGGCAGGCTGCCCAGGCATCCATCCTTAGAACCCTGCTCTGGATAACGTCCTTATGGGATGTCCTGGAGCCATCCAACAGGTCTCGACTGTCCCACAGAAGGAATCATTGCGGTTTGGAGCATCTCACAATTCCCATCGTGGGAAAACCTCCATGTCCTCGTGACACCCTCCCCTTCATGAAGGGGCTGTCATGGACAGAAACTTCGACCTAAGCCAACGTCTGATCCTAGCTCTGTCTTCAGGTATACAGGATCTCGAATCATCTCTGCAGAGGGTGCCTGCCGTCCCCTCACCCCGAAATCTAAGTCTGGCTTGTGTTCTCAGAATTTTTTCATCACACTCCTGGCCCACAAGCCTTCCAGTTTGGGAATTCTGGAGCCACTATGTGGCACTGTGTCTTCCCTCCAGAAGAAAAACGTTGCCCTCTGGGGCTACCCAGTAACCACAAATGAGTACCATCCTGCACGAAACTCGACTGCACCCCAATGATACAGTCTAGCCTGGGCACTAATTCCCTGTCTGCCACAGCCTGAGCCTGCACCTCCCAACCCACACTCAACAGCTGGCCGAACACTGAGCACATCAGCCACACCATGGCCTTAGGTCTTCATCTCTTCCCAACCTCAGTTTTCAGGCTTCAGAACCTAGACCTTAAATCCAATCACAGTCCAGGAGTGAAAGTGTTGCAGAAATTAGAACTCCATCTTCCCCATGGCCAGAAAACTTGTGGTTGCCATATTGTGCAACGTTCCCTGTAGGAGAAACCAGCATGGTACATTAGGCCACGCCCTGACTTGAGGGGCTCCTTGGGCACAAAAACACATTGTGAAACTCAGTGTGAGACCATTCATCAGGGAAGGCCTCTCAGTGTCTGGACCAAGAGCCCACATATGGGGCTTGCCATGTTCTTAGGTCCCAATGTTAACCAGAGGTCTGGTTGTCCAGTCGCCCCTCCCCAGGACTCTGCTCTGGAATCCCTCTTTTGGTGGTCCACCTTAGGTAAAAAAAATAATAATAATAAAAAAATAAACAAAAAAACAAGAAAGGCCTCCTCCCTTCCCACAGAATGACCCCAAACTCTTGGGATCGGGTCAAATCCCCAGAAAGGGAGCCTCATCGATGGCCCATGAGGACACCCCGACATTCCATGGCAATCGGTGACACATTTCCAGAAAAAAAAAAAAAAAAAAAAAAGCATGAGCCAGCACCTCACATTCGCCCTTTGTTCATATCCCGAAGAGTTCTCCTCACGGTCTATAGATCGGGCCGGCCATACCTACATCCCCCAACCTAAGTGGAGTTTGTGTTTTCAGACTTTTGTCCAAATAGCCCTGGACCACACACGCTCCACACTTGGGTCCCTGGAGCCACACCTCAGGACTGTGCTTCCCTTTCAAGGGAATTCTTCCCATTCCATTGGCCACAACCTTGCAAATGAGGAAAAACCTCCAAAGTCACCGAGGCCATCCCATTAGTGTAGGCCGCCCAGGACAAACAGGGGTGATCTCAAACCAGCTGAGCAACTACCTCCACTCAGACAACAGATGTCCCCAGAGAAGAATATTGAACCGGACAGGCCCCTAGGCCCTAATCAGATCCATTGCTTTGGTTTTTAGGCATCTCTCCTCAGAGGCCTCGTTTCCAATACCAGCATATGGTGGTTTCCTGAGGCACCAATAAGAACAAATCTCGTCTCCCCATGGAAAACTTGCTCATTGGAGCTTTGTCATAACCTCTGGTTAGGAGAATCCTTCAGGGCCCTGGTGCCACTGCCCCATACCAAGGTCTCCATGGACTCAAACCAACATTAAGACCATCCTCAGGAAAGTCCATTTCAACTCAGCCCCCTCTGTTGCTACCCCAAGCCAGCAGATCAAACGTTTCTTGTTGCTAGGAGACAATTGGATTGTGAGGCTGACTGCCCAGGCATCCATACTTAGGACCCTGTTCTGGAAAAATACCTTATAAGACGTCCTGGAGCCATCCAACAAATCTTTATTGTCCCACAGAAGGAATCCTTGCGGTTTGGAGCATCTCACAACTCCAATAGTGGGAAAACCCCCATGGCCTCATAATGCCCCCCCTTCCTGAAGGGGCCCACATGGACAGAAACTCAAACCTGAGCCAAAGTCTGATCCTCGACCTGACTTCAGACACATGAAATCTCAATTCAGCTCTGCAGAGTGTGGCTGCCATGTCCTTGCCCCGAAACCTAAGCCTAGCTTGTGTTCTCAGACTTCCGTCCTCACTCTCCTGGCCCACAAGCCCTCCAGTTTGGGAATTCCGAAGCCACAATGCAGCACTCTGCCTGCCCTCCAGAAGAAAAACTTTGCCCTATGCTTCTAATAAGAAACCCCAAATGATTTTCTAATGCATGCCACTCGATTGTAAAGCAATTATACAGCCCACCCTGTATTCTAATGCCCTGTCTGGCACAGCCTGAGACAAGACATCCCAATCGACACCCAGACAGCTGGCCCCAACCTGGACACATAGGACCCGCTATGGCTGTAGGTCGTCATCTCTTCCCAACCTCGGTTTTCAGGCTTCAGAACCTAGACCTTATCTCCAATCACTGCCCAGGGTGAACGTGATGCAGAAATTAGAATTCCTCCTTCCCCATGGCCAGAAACCTTGTGGTTGGCATGTTGTCCAACGTTCAATGTGGGAAAACCTGCATTGTCCGAAAGGCCACGCCAGTGCTTGAGGGCCGCCTAGGGCACAGACATGCATTGTGACCTGCAGCGTGAGTCCCGTATTAAAGTAACGCCTCTCAGTGGCTGGACCAAGATCCTGCATATGGGGCTTGTCATATCCATAGGCCCCCAGGCTTAACCCGAGGGCGAGTATTCCAGTTGTCAGTACCCACTGCTATGCTCTAGAATCCCTCTACTGGGGGGACATATGAGGCAAAAAACAGGACACTTCCCTTCCCACAGAATGACCCCAAACACTTGGGGGCTGGACAAACTACCAGAGAGGGAGACTTCTACGACCCATGAGGCAACTCCTACATTAAACGGCCATTGTGGACAAAACATCCAGAGACAAAAGCCTGAGCGACTGCCTCCCTCTCACCCTTCTTTCATATCCAGAGGAGCTCCCCTCATGGACTGTAGATCAGGCCTTCCGTAACCTCGGCCCCAAACCTGAGCTGAGTTAGGGTTTTTGGATGTCTGTCTGCACAGCCATGGCCCACACAGCCTCCAGGCTGGGGTCTCTGGAGCCACACCACAGAACTGTGCCTGCTCTCTCCTAAGAAATTGCCCATTCCATTGGCCACAACTCTACAAAATAGTAGAAACCTCAAGGTCCCCAAGGACATCCCACTACCGCAAGCCGCACTGGACAAATAGGGGCATTATGACACAAGCTGAGCAACTACTACCTCCATGCAGACACACAGACAGATATCCGCAGAGACAGAAGATTGAACCAGACAGGCCCCTAGGCCCTATTATGAACTCTTCCTTTGGTGTCCAGGTATCACTCCTCAGAGGCCTGGGTTCGAAGACCAGCATACGGGGCTTTCCTGAGGCACCAGACAAAAGACCTCTCATCTCCACATGGGAAGCTTCCTTGTTGGAGTTGTGTCAAGCCCTTCGGGTTGGAGAATCCTGCAGAGTCCCTTAGCTACTGCCACATTCCAAGGTCTCCATGGCCACCAACCCACATTATGACTCATCCTCAGGAGAGTCCATTTAAACTCAGCCTTCTGGGTAGCTCACCCAAGAGCCCGCAGATTGAGCGTGCCTTGTCTCCACCAGGCAATGGGAAGGTGAGTTGGCGTTTCTCGGCATCCATGCTTAGGCCCCTGCTCTCGAGTCTTTCTGTATGGGGCATCCTGGAACCATACAATAGTACTCGACTGTCCTGAAGAAGGAAACTTTGAAGTTGGGAGCAGCTCACAACTCCCAGCGTAGGGAAACCTCCCTGGCCTCATGACGCCCCCACCCCCTTCAGGAAGGGGCCGTCATGGACACAAACTCCAGCTTGAGGCAACATCTGATACTCGCCCTGACCTCACCTGCAGGAGATCTCGATTCAGCCTCTTCAGAGTGGGCCTGCCATGCTCTTGGCCCCAAAACTCATGCTAGCTTGTGTTTTCAGACTTCCTTCCTCACAATCCTGGCCACACCCCTCCAGTTTGGCAATTCTGGAGACACAATGCAGCACTCTGCCTGCCCTCCAGAAGAAAAATGTTGCCCTATAGGGCTAACCGGAAACGCCAAATGAGTAACAACCTGCATGCCACTCGACCACACCCCAATTATACAGTCTAGCCTGTGCACTAAAGCCCTGTCTGACACAGCCTGAGGGCAGACCTCCAGTCCAACACCCAGACAGCTGGCCGTACACAGAGCATATCACACCCACAATGGCTTTAGGCCATCATCTCTACCCAACCTCAGTTTTCACCTTCAGAACCTAGACCTTATCTCCACTCACTGCTCAGGAGTGAACGTGATGCAAGAATCAGAACTTCTCCTTCGCCTTGGCAAGAAACCTAGTGGTTGGCATGTTGTCCAATGTTCATTGTAGGAGAAAGCAGCATGGACTATGAGGCCCCACCTATCCCTGAGGGCCACAATTTGCACAAACACACATTGTGACCCTCAGCGTGAGCCCTATCCTCATGTAAAGCCTCTTAGTCACTGGAACAACAGCCCACATATGGGGCTTGCCAAGCCCCTAGTCCCCCAATCTCAACCAGAGTTCGAGATGTCTAGTCACACCTACTCAGGGCTCTACTCTGGAATCCCTCTTTGGTGGGAGAACTGAGGTAAAAAAAAATACATAAAGGACTCTTCCCATCCACAGAATGATCCCAACCACTTGGGATCAGGCCAAATCACCAGAGAAAGAATTGTCCATGGCCCTTGAGGACACTCCGACATTCCACGGCCACCGTTGACACAAAATCCAGAGACAAAAGCCTGAGCAAGCGCCACATACTCGCCCTTTGTTCATAGCCCGGAAAATTCTCACGGTCTGTAGATCGAGCCTTCATACATACATCCCCAAACCTAAGCTGAGTTTGTGTTTTCAGACTTCTGTCCCCACAGGCCTGGCCAACACACCATCCAAGCTGGGGCCCCTGGAGCCACACCTCAGGACTGTGGCTTCCCTCTCCAGGGGAATTCTGCTATTTCCATTGGCCACAACCCAATAGATTAGGAGAATCCGCCAAACTCCCCCAGGCCATCCGAATAATGTTGGCTGCCCAGGACACACAGGGATGATCTCTCACAAGTTAGGAAACTACCTCCACTCAGACCCAGAGACAGATATCCCCATAGAATAAGATTGAACTGGACAGGCACTTAGGCCCTAATCAGATCCATTGCTTTTGATTCCAGTCATCTCTCCTCAGAGGCCTGTTTTCCAATACCAGCATATGGGAGATTCCTTAGGCACTCATCAAAACAATTCTCTTCTCTACATAGGAAACATACTCTTTAGAGCTCCATCAAAACCTCCGGTTATGAACATCCCTCAAGGCCCCGGTTCAAGCACCCCATTCCAAGGTCTACATGGACACAAATGCACATTATGACCCATCCTCAACTCACCCATTTCAACACACCCGCCTCGGTTGCTCCCCTAGATCCAGCAGATCGAACTTGCCTTGGCGCTATGAGACACCTGGAATGGGAGGCAGGCTGCCCAGGCATCCATCCTTAGAACCCTGCTCTGGATAACGTCCTTATGGGATGTCCTGGAGCCATCCAACAGGTCTCGACTGTCCCACAGAAGGAATCATTGCGGTTTGGAGCATCTCACAATTCCCATCGTGGGAAAACCTCCATGTCCTCGTGACACCCTCCCCTTCATGAAGGGGCTGTCATGGACAGAAACTTCGACCTAAGCCAACGTCTGATCCTAGCTCTGTCTTCAGGTATACAGGATCTCGAATCATCTCTGCAGAGGGTGCCTGCAGTCCCCTCACCCCGAAATCTAAGTCTGGCTTGTGTTCTCAGAATTTTTTCATCACACTCCTGGCCCACAAGCCTTCCAGTTTGGGAATTCTGGAGCCACTATGTGGCACTGTGTCTTCCCTCCAGAAGAAAAACGTTGCCCTCTGGGGCTACCCAGTAACCACAAATGAGTACCATCCTGCACGAAACTCGACTGCACCCCAATGATACAGTCTAGCCTGGGCACTAATTCCCTGTCTGCCACAGCCTGAGCCTGCACCTCCCAACCCACACTCAACAGCTGGCCGAACACTGAGCACATCAGCCACACCATGGCCTTAGGTCTTCATCTCTTCCCAACCTCAGTTTTCAGGCTTCAGAACCTAGACCTTAAATCCAATCACAGTCCAGGAGTGAAAGTGTTGCAGAAATTAGAACTCCATCTTCCCCATGGCCAGAAAACTTGTGGTTGCCATATTGTGCAACGTTCCCTGTAGGAGAAACCAGCATGGTACATTAGGCCACGCCCTGACTTGAGGGGCTCCTTGGGCACAAAAACACATTGTGAAACTCAGTGTGAGACCATTCCTCAGGGAAGGCCTCTCAGTGTCTGGACCAAGAGCCCACATATGGGGCTTGCCATGTTCTTAGGTCCCAATGTTAACCAGAGGTCTGGTTGTCCAGTCGCCCCTCCCCAGGACTCTGCTCTGGAATCCCTCTTTTGGTGGTCCACCTTAGGTAAAAAAAAATAATAATAATAAAAAAATAAACAAAAAAACAAGAAAGGCCTCCTCCCTTCCCACAGAATGACCCCAAACTCTTGGGATCGGGTCAAATCCCCAGAAAGGGAGCCTCATCGATGGCCCATGAGGACACCCCGACATTCCATGGCAATCGGTGACACATTTCCAGAAAAAAAAAAAAAAAAAAAAAAAAAAGCATGAGCCAGCACCTCACATTCGCCCTTTGTTCATATCCCGAAGAGTTCTCCTCACGGTCTATAGATCGGGCCGGCCATACCTACATCCCCCAACCTAAGTGGAGTTTGTGTTTTCAGACTTTTGTCCAAATAGCCCTGGACCACACACGCTCCACACTTGGGTCCCTGGAGCCACACCTCAGGACTGTGCTTCCCTTTCAAGGGAATTCTTCCCATTCCATTGGCCACAACCTTGCAAATGAGGAAAAACCTCCAAAGTCACCGAGGCCATCCCATTAGTGTAGGCCGCCCAGGACAAACAGGGGTGATCTCAAACCAGCTGAGCAACTACCTCCACTCAGACAACAGATGTCCCCAGAGAAGAATATTGAACCGGACAGGCCCCTAGGCCCTAATCAGATCCATTGCTTTGGTTTTTAGGCATCTCTCCTCAGAGGCCTCGTTTCCAATACCAGCATATGGTGGTTTCCTGAGGCACCAATAAGAACAAATCTCGTCTCCCCATGGAAAACTTGCTCATTGGAGCTTTGTCATAACCTCTGGTTAGGAGAATCCTTCAGGGCCCTGGTGCCACTGCCCCATACCAAGGTCTCCATGGACTCAAACCAACATTAAGACCATCCTCAGGAAAGTCCATTTCAACTCAGCCCCCTCTGTTGCTACCCCAAGCCAGCAGATCAAACGTTTCTTGTTGCTAGGAGACAATTGGATTGTGAGGCTGACTGCCCAGGCATCCATACTTAGGACCCTGTTCTGGAAAAATACCTTATAAGACGTCCTGGAGCCATCCAACAAATCTTTATTGTCCCACAGAAGGAATCCTTGCGGTTTGGAGCATCTCACAACTCCAATAGTGGGAAAACCCCCATGGCCTCATAATGCCCCCCCTTCCTGAAGGGGCCCACATGGACAGAAACTCAAACCTGAGCCAAAGTCTGAACCTCGACCTGACTTCAGACGCATGAGATCTCAATTCAGCTCTGCAGAGTGTGGCTGCCATGTCCTTGCCCCGAAACCTAAGCCTAGCTTGTGTTCTCAGACTTCCGTCCTCACTCTCCTGGCCCACAAGCCCTCCAGTTTGGGAATTCCGAAGCCACAGTGCCGCACTCTGCCTGCCCTCAGGAAGAAAAACTTTGCCCTATGCTGCTAATAAGAAACCCCAAATGATTTTCTAATGCATGCCACTCGATTGTAAAGCAATTATACAGCCCACCCTGTATTCTAATGCCCTGTCTGGCACAGCCTGAGACAAGACATCCCAAATGACAGCCAGACATCTGGCCCCAACATGGACACATAGGACCCGCTATGGCTGTAGGTCGTCATCTCTTCCCAACCTTGGTTTTCAGGCTTCAGAACCTAGACCTTATCTCCAATCACTGCCCAGGGGTGAACGTGATGCAGAAATTAGAATTCCTCCTTCCCCATGGCCAGAAACCTTGTGGTTGGCATGTTGTCCAGCGTTCAATGTGGGAAAACCTGCATTGCCCGAAAGGCCACGCCAGTGCTTGAGGGCCACCTAGGGCACAGACATGCATTGTGACCTGCAGCGTGAGTCTTGTATTAAAGTAATGCCTCTCAGTGGCTGGACCAAGATCCTGCATATGGGGCTTGTCATATCCATAGGCCCCCAGGCTTAACCAGAGCGCGAGTATTCTAATTGTCAGTACCCACTGCTATGCTCAAGAATCCCTCTACTGGGGGGACACATGAGGCAGAAAACAGGACACTTCCCTTCCCACAGAATGACCCCAAACACTTGGGGGCTGGACAAACTACCAGAGAGGGAGACTTCTACGACCCATGAGGCAACTCCTACATTAAACGGCCATTGTGGACAAAACATCCAGAGACAAAAGCCTGAGCGACTGCCTCCCTCTCACCCTTCTTTCATATCCAGAGGAGCTCCCCTCATGGACTGTAGATCAGGCCTGCCGTAACCTCGGCCCCAAACCTGAGCTGAGTTAGGGTTTTTGGATGTCTGTCTGCACAGCCATGGCCCACACAGCCTCCAGGCTGGGGTCTCTGGAGCCACACCACAGAACTGTGCCTGCTCTCTCCTAAGAAATTGCCCATTCCATTGGCCACAACTCTACAAAATAGTAGAAACCTCAAGGTCCCCAAGGACATCCCACTACCGCAAGCCGCACTGGACAAATAGGGGCATTATGACACAAGCTGAGCAACTACTACCTCCATGCAGACACACAGACAGATATCCGCAGAGACAGAAGATTGAACCAGACAGGCCCCTAGGCCCTATTATGAACTCTTCCTTTGGTGTCCAGGTATCACTCCTCAGAGGCCTGGGTTCGAAGACCAGCATACGGGGCTTTCCTGAGGCACCAGACAAAAGACCTCTCATCTCCACATGGGAAGCTTCCTTGTTGGAGTTGTGTCAAGCCCTTCGGGTTGGAGAATCCTGCAGAGTCCCTTAGCTACTGCCTCATTCCAAGGTCTCCATGGCCACCAACCCACATTATGACTCATCCTCAGGAGAGTCCATTTAAACTCAGCCTTCTGGGTAGCTCACCCAAGAGCCCGCAGGTTGAGCGTGCCTTGTCTCGACCAGGCAATGGGAAGGTGATTTGGCGTTTCTCGGCATCCATGCTTAGGGCCCTGCTCTCGAGTCTTTCTGTATGGGGCATCCTGGAACCATCCAATAGTACTCGACTGTCCTGATGAAGGAATCTTTGAAGTTTGGAGCAGCTCACAACTCCCAGCGCAGGGAAACCTCCCTGGCCTCATGACGCCCCCACCCCCTTCAGGAAGGGGCCGTCATGGACACAAACTCCAGCTTGAGGCAACATCTGATACTCGCCCTGACCTCACCTGCAGGAGATCTCGATTCAGCCTTGCAGAGTGGGCCTGCCATGCTCTTTGCCCCAAAACTCGTGCTAGCTTGAGTTTTCAGACTTACTTCCTCACAATCCTGACCACACCCCTCCAGTTTGGCAATTCTGGAGACACAATGCAGCACTCTGCCTGCCCTCCAGAAGAAAAATGTTGCCCTATAGGGCTAACCAGAAACGCCAAATGAGTAACAACCTGCATGCCACTCGACCATACCCCAATTATACAGTCTAGCCTGTGCACTAAAGCCCTCTCTGACACAGCCTGAGGGCAGACCTACAATCCAACACCCAGACAGCTGGCCATACACAGAGCATATCACACCCACAATGGCTTTAGGACATCATCTATACCTAAACTCAGTTTTCACCTTCAGAACCTAGACCTTATCTCCACTCACTGCTCAAGAGTGAACGTGATGCAAAAATCAGATCTTCTCCTTCGCCTTGGCAAGAAACCTAGTGGTTGGCATGTTGTCCAATGTTCATTGTAGGAGAAAGCAGCATGGACTATGAGGACCCACCTATCCCTGAGGGCCACAATGTGCACAAACACACATTGTGACCCTCAGCGTGATCCCTATCCTCATGTAAAGCCTCTTAGTGACTGGAACACAGCCCACATATGGGGCTTGCCAAGCCCCTAGTCCCCCACTCTCAACCAGAGTTCGAGATGTCTAGTCACCCCTACTCAGGGCTCTACTCTGGAATCCCTCTTTGGTGGAACACCTGAGGTAAAAAAAAAAAAAATACAGAATGGACTCTGCCCATCCACAGAATGATCCCAACCGCTTGGGATCAGGCCAAATCACCAGAGAAAGAATTGTCCATGGCCCTTGAGGACACCCCGACATTCCACGGCCACCATTGACACAAAATCCAGAGACAAAAGCCTGAGCAAGCGCCACATACTCGCCCTTTGTTCATAGCCCGGAAAATTCTCACGGTCTGTAGATCGAGCCTTCATACATACATCCCCAAACCTAAGCTGAGTTTGTGTTTTCAGTCTTCTGTCCCCACAGTCCTGGCCCACACACCATCCAAGCTGGGGCCCCTGGAGCCACACCTCAGGACTGTGACTTCCCTCTCCAGGGGAATTCTGCCATTTCCATTGGCCACAACCCTATAGATTAGGAAAATCCTCCAAACTCCCACAGGCCATCCGAATTGTGTTGGCTGCCCAGGACAAACAGGGATGATCTTTCACAAGTTAGGAAACCACCTCCACTCAGACCCAGAGACAGATATCCCCATAGAGTAAGATTGAACTGGACGTGCACTGAGGCCCTAAACAGATCCATTGCTTTTGATTCCAGTCATCTCTCCTCAGAGGCCTGGTTTCCAATACCAGCATATGGGAGATTCCTTAGGCACTCATCAAAACAATTCTCTTCTCTACATAGGAAACATACTCTTTAGAGCTCCATCAAAACCTCCGGTTATGAACATCCCTCAAGGCCCCGGATCAAGCACCCCATTCCAAGGTCTACATGGACACAAATGCACATTATGACCCATCCTCAACTCACCCATTTCAAAACACCCGCCTCGGTTGCTCCCCTAGATCCAGCAGATCGAACTTGCCTTGGCTCTATGAGACACCTGGAATGGGAGGCAGGCTGCCCAGGCATCCATCCTTAGAACCCTGCTCTGGATAACTTCCTTATGGGATATCCTGGAGCCATGCAACAGGTCTCGACTGTCCCACAGAAAGAATCATTGTGGTTTGGAGCATCTCACAATTCCCATCGTCGGACAACCTCCATGTCCTCGTGACCCCCTCCCTTCATGAAGGGGCCATCATGGACAGAAACTCCGACCTAAGAAAACGTCTGATCCTAGCTCTGTCTTCAGGTGTACGGGATCTTGAATCATCTCTGCAGAGGCTCCTGCCGTCCCCTCACCCCGAAATCTAAGTCTGGCTTGTGTTCTCAGAATTTTTTCCTCATACTCCTGGCCCACAAGCCTTCCAGTATGAGAATTCTGGAGCCACTATGTGGCACTGTGTCTTCCCTCCAGAAGAAAAACGTTGCCCTCTGGGGCTACCCAGTAACCACAAATGAGTACCATCCTGCACGAAACTCGATTGCATCCCAATGATGCAGTCTAGCCTGGGCACTAATTCCCTGTCTGCCACAGCCTGAGCCTGCACCTCCCAACCCACACTCAACAGCTTACAGAACACTGAGCACATCAGACACACCATGGCCTTAGGGCTTCATCTCTTCCCAACCTCAGTTCTCAGGATTCAGAACCTAGACCTTAAATCCAATCACAGTCCAGGAGTGAAAGTGTTGAAGAAATTAGAACTCCATCTTCCCCATTGCCAGAAAACTTGTGGTTCCCATACTGTGCAACGTACAGTGTAGGAGAAACCAGCATGGTACATTTGGCCACCCCTGACTTGAGGGGCTCCTTGGGACAAAAAACACATTGTGAAACTCAGTGTGAGACATATCCTCAAGGAAGGCCTCTCAGTGTCTGGACCAAGAGCCCACATATGGGGCTTGCCATGTTCTTAGGTCCCAATGTTAACCAGCGGTCTGGTTGTGCAGTTGCCCCCACCCACGACTCTGCTCTGGAATCCCTCTTTTGGTGGTCCACCTGAGGTAAAAAAAAAAAAACAAAAAAAAAAACAAAAAAAATAAACAAAAAAAAACAGAAAGGCCTCCTCCCTTCCCACAGAATGACACCAAACTCTTGGAATCGGGTCAAATCCCCAGAAAGGTAGCCTCATCGATGGCCCATGAGGACACCCCGACATTCCATGGCAATCGGTGACACATCCAGAAAAAAAAAAAAAAAGCATGAGCAAGCACCTCACATTCGCCCTTTGTTCATATCCCGAAGGGGTCTCCTCACGGTCTATAGATCGGGCCGACCATACCTACATCCCCCAACCTAAGTGGAGTTTGTGTTTTAAGACTTTTGTCCAAATAGCCCTGGAACACACACGCTCCACACTTGGGTCCCTGGAGCCACACCTCAGGACTGTGCTTCCCTTTCAAGGGAATTCTTCCCATTCCATTGGCCACAACCTTGCAAATTAGGAAACACCTCCAAAGTCACTGAGGCCATCCCAATAGTGTAGGCCGCCCAGGACAAACAGGGGTGATCTCAAACCAGCTGAGCAACTACCTCCACTCAGACAACAGATGTCCCCAGAGAAGAATATTGAACCGGACAGGCCCCTAGGCCCTAATCAGATCCATTGCTTTGGTTTCCAGGTATCTGTCCTCAGATGCCTCGTTTCCAATACCATCATATGGTGGTTTCCTGAGGCACCAATAAAAACAAATCTCGTCTCCCCATGGAAAACTTGCTCATTGGAGCTTTGACATAACCTCTGGTTAGGAGAATCCTTCAGGACCCTGGTGCCACTGCCCCATACCAAGGTCTCCATGGACTCAAACCAACATTAAGACCATCCTCAGGAAAGTCCATTTCAACTCAGCCCCCTCTGTTGCTACCCCAAGCCAGCAGATCAAACGTTTCTTGTGCTAGGAGACAATTGGAATGTGAGGCTGGCTGCCCAAGCATCCATACTTAGAACCCTGTTCTGGAAAAATACCTTATAAGACGTCCTGGAGCCATCCAACAAATCTTAATTGTCCCACAGAAGGAATCCTTGCGGTTTGGAGCATCTCACAACTCCAAAAGTGGGAAAACCCCCATGGCCTCCTAATGCCCCCCCTTCCTGAAGGGGCCAACATGGACAGAAACTCAAACCTGAGCCAAAGTCTGAACCTCGACCTGACTTCAGACGCATGAGATCTCAATTCAGCTCTGCAGAGTGTGTCTGCCATGTCCTTGCCCCGAAACCTAAGCCTAGCTTGTGTTCTCAGACTTCCGTCCTCACTCTCCTGGCCCACAAGCCCTCCAGTTTGGGAATTCCGAAGCCACAATGCAGCACTCTGCCTGCCCTCCAGAAGAAAAACTTTGCCCTATGCTGCTAATAAGAAACCCCAAATGATTTTCTAATGCATGCCACTCGATTGTAAAGCAATTATACAGCCCACCCTGTATACTAATGCCCTGTCTGGCACAGCCTGAGACAAGACATCCCAAACGACACCCAGACAGCTGGCCCCAACCTGGACACGTAGACTCGCTATGGCTGTAGGTCGTCATCTCTTCCCAACCTCGGTTTTCAGGCTTCAGAACCTAGACCTTATCTCCAATCACTGCCCAGGGGTGAACGTGATGCAGAAATTAGAATTCCTCCTTCCCCATGGCCAGAAACCTTGTGGTTGGCATGTTGTCCAACGTTCAATGTGGGAAAACCTGCATTGTCCGAAAGGCCACGCCAATGCTTGAGGGCCGCCTAGGGCACAGACATGCATTGTGACCTGCAGCGTGAGTCCCGTATTAAAGTAACGCCTCTCAGTGGCTGGACCAAGATCTTGCATATGGGGCTTGTCATATCCATAGGCCCCCAGGCTTAACCAGAGGGCGAGTATTCCAGTTGTCAGTACCCACTGCTATGCTCTTGAATCCCTCTACTGGGGGGACACATGAAGCAGAAAACAGGACACTTCTCTTCCCACAGAATGACCCCAAACTCTTGGGGGCTGGACAAACTACCAGAGAGGGAGACTTCTACGACCCATGAGGCAACTCCTACATTAAACGGCCATTGTGGACAAAACATCCAGAGACAAAAGCCTGAGCGACTGCCTCCCTCTCACCCTTCTTTCATATCCAGAGGAGCTCCCCTCATGGACTGTAGATCAGGCCTGCCGTAACCTCGGCCCCAAACCTGAGCTGAGTTAGGGGTTTTGTTTGTCTGTCTACACAGCCATGGCCCACACAGCCTCAAGGCTGGCGTCTCTGGAGCCACACCACAGAACTGTGCCTGCTCTCTCCTAAGAAACTGCCCATTCCATTGGCCACTCTACAAAATAGTAGAAACCTCAAGGTCCCCAAAGAAATCCCACTACCGCAAGCCGTACTGGACAAATAGGGGCATTATGACACAAGCTGAGCAACTACTACCTCCATGCAGACACACAGACAGATATCCACAGAGACAGAAGATTGAACCAGACAGGCCCCTAGGCCCTATTATGAACTCTTGCTTTGGTGTCCAGGTATCACTCCTCAGAGGCCTGGGTTCGAAGACCAGCATACGGGGCTTTCCTGAGGCACCAGACAGAAGACCTCTCATCTCCACATGGGAAGCTTCCTGTTGGAGTTGTGTCAAGCCCTTCGGGTTGGAGAATCCTGCAGAGTCCCTTAGCTACTGCCACATTCCAAGGTCTCCATGGCCACCAACCCACATTATGACTCATCCTCATCAGAGTCCATATAAATTCAGCCTTCTGGGTAGCTCACCCAAGAGCCCGCAGATTGAGCGTGCCTTGTCTCTACCAGGCAATGGGAAGGTGGGTTGGCGTTTCTCGGCATCCATGCTTAGGGCCCTGCTCTCGAGTCTTTCTGTATGGGGCATCCTGGAACCATCCAATAGTACTCGACTGTCCTGAAGAAGGAAACTTTGAAGTTTGGAGCAGCTCACAACTCCCAGCGAAGGGAAAACTCCCTGGCCTCATGACGCCCCCACCCCCTTCGTAAGGGGCCGTCATGGACACAAACTCCAGCTTGAGGCAACATCTGATAATCGCCCTAACCTCACCTGCAGGAGATCTCGATTCAGCCTCTGCAGAGTGGGCCTGCCATGCTCTTGGCCCCAAAACTCATGCTAGCTTGTGTTTTCAGACTTCCTTCCTCACAATCCTGGCCACACCCCTCCAGATTGGCAATTCTGGAGACACAATGCAGCACTCTGCCTGCCCTCCAGAAGAAAAATGTTGCCCTATAGGGCTAACCAGAAACGCCAAATGAGTAACAACCTGCATGCCACTCGACCATACCCCAATTATAGTCTAGCCTGTGCACTAAAGCCCTGTCTGACACAGCCTGAGGGCAGACCTCCAGTCCAACACCCAGACAGCTGGCCATACACAGAGCATATCACACCCACAATGGCTTTAGGCCATCATCTCTACCCAACCTCAGTTTTCACCTTCAGAACCTAGACCTTATCTCCACTCACTGCTCAGGAGTGAACGTGATGCAAGAATCAAACTTCTCCTTCGCCTTGGCAAGAAACCTAGTGGTTGGCATGTTGTCCAATGTTCATTGTAGGAGAAAGCAGCATGGACTATGAGGCCCTACCTATCCCTGAGGGCCACAATGTGCACAAACACACATTGTGACTCTCAGCGTGAGCCCTATGCTCATGTAAACCTCTTAGTGACTGGAACAACAGCCCACATATGGGGCTTGCCAAGCCCCTAGTCCCCCAATCTCAACCAGAGTTCGAGAGGTCTAGTCACTCCTACTCAGGGCTCTACTCGGGAATCCCTCTTTGGTGGGACACCTGAGGTAAAAAAAAAAAAAAATACAGAAAGGAATCTTCCCATCCACAGAATGATCCCAACCACTTGGGATCAGGCCAAATCACCAGAGAAAGAATTGTCCATGGCCCTTGAGGACACCCCGACATTCCACGGCCACCATTGACACAAAATCCAGAGACAAAACCCTGAGCAAACGCCACATACTCGCCCTTTGTTCATAGCCCGGAAAATTCTCACGGTCTGTAGATCGAGCCTTCATACATACATCCCAAACCTAAGCTGAGTTTGTGTTTTCAGTCTTCTGTTCCCACAGTCCTGGCCCACACACCATTCAAGCTGGGGCCCCTGGAGCCACACCTCAGGACTGTGGCTTCCCTCTCCAGGGGAAATCTGCCATTTCCATTGGCCACAACCCTATAGATTAGGAGAATCCTCCAAACTCCCCCAGGCCATCCGAATTGTGTTGGCTGCCCAGGACAAACAGGGATGATCTTTCACAAGTTAGGAAACCACCTCCACTCAGACCCAGAGACAGATATCCCCATAGAGTAAGATTGAACTGGACAGGCACTTAGGCCCTAATCAGATCCATTGCTTTTGATTCCAGTCATCTCTCCTCAGAGGCCTGGTTTCCAATACCAGCATATGGGAGATTCCTTAGGCACTCATCAAAACAATTCTCTTCTCTACATAGGAAACATACTCTTTAGAGCTCCATCAAAACCTCCGGTTATGAACATCCCTCAAGGCCCCGGATCAAGCACCCCATTCCAAGGTCTACATGGACACAAATGCACATAATGACCCATCCTCAACTCACCCATTTCAACACACCCGCCTCGGTTTCTCCCCTAGATCCAGCAGATCGAACTTGCCTTGGCTCTATGAGACACCTGGAATGGGAGGCAGGCTGCCCAGGCATCCATCCTTAGAACCCTGCTCTGGATAACTTCCATATGGGATGTCCTGGAGCCATCCAACAGGTCTCGACTGTCCCACCGAAGAAATCATTGTGGTTTGGAGCATCTCACAATTCCCATCGTCGGACAACCTCCATGTCCTCGTGACACTCTCCCCTTCATGAAGAGGCCTTCATGGACAGAAACTCCGACCTAAGCCAACGTCTGATCCTAGCTCTATCTTCAGGTATAGGGGATCTCGAATCATCTCTGCAGAAGGTGCCTGCCTTCCCCTCACCCCGAAATCTAAGTCTGGCTTGTGATCTTAGAATTTTTTCCTCACACTCCTGGCCCACAATCCTTCCAGTTTGGATATTCTGGAACAACTATGTGGCACTGTGTCTTCCCTCCAGAAGAAAAACGTTGCCCTCTGGGGCTAACCAGTAACCACAAATGAGTACCATCCTGCACGAAACTCGACTGCACCCCAATGATACAGTCTAGCCTGGGCACTTATTCCCTGTCTGCCACAGCCTGAGCCTGCACCTCCCAACCCACACTCAACAGCTGGCCGAACACTGAGCACATCAGACACACCATGGCCTTAGGGCTTCATCTATTCCCAAGGTCAGTTTTCAGGCTTCAGAACCTAGACCTTAAATCCAATCACAGTCCAGGAGTGAAAGTGTTGCAGAAATTAGAACTCCATCTTCCCCATGGCCAGAAAACTTGTGGTTCCCATACTGTGCAACGTTCAGTGTAGGAGGCACCAGCATGGTACTTTAGGCCACGCCCTGACTGGAGGGGATCCTTGGTCACAAAACCACATTGTGAAACTCAGTGTGAGACCTATCCTCAAGGAAGGCCTCTCAGTGTCTGGACCAAGAGCCCACATATGGGGCTTGCCATGTTCTTAGGTCCCAATGTTAACCAGAGGTCTGGTTGTCCAGTTGCCCCCACCCACGACTCTGCTCTGGAATCCCTATTTGGTGGTCCACCGGAGGTTAAAAAAAAAAATAAAATAAACAAAAAAACCCAGAAAGGCCACCTCCCTTCCCACAGAATGACCCCAAACTCTTGGGATCGGGTCAAATGCCCAGAAAGGGAGCCTCATCGATGGCCCATGAGGACACCCCGACATTCCATGGCAATCGGTGACACATTTCCAGAAAAAAAAAAAAAAAAGCATGAGCAAGCACCTCACATTCGCCCTTTGTTCATATCCCGAAGAGGTCTCCTCACGGTCTATAGATCGAGCCGGCCATACCTACATCCCACAACCTAAGTGGAGTTTGTGTTTTCAGACTTTTGTCCAAATAGCCCTGGACCACACACGCTCCACACTTGGGTCCCTGGAGCCTCACCTCAGAACTGTGCTTCCCTTTCAAGGGAATTCTTCCCATTCCAATGGCCACAACCTTGCAAATTAAGAAAAACCTCCAAAGTCACCAAGGCCATCCCAATAGTGTAGGTCGACCAGGACAAACAGGGGTGATCTCAAACCAGCTGAGCAACTACCTCCACTCAGACAACAGATGTCCCCAGAGAAGAATATTGAACCGGACAGGCCCCTATGCCCTAATCAGATCCATTGCTTTGGTTTCCAGGCATCTCTCCTCAGAGGCCTCGTTTCCAATACCAGCATATGGTGGTTTCCTGAGGCACCAATAGGAACAAATCTCGTCTCCCCATGGAAACTTGCTCATTGGAGCTTTGTCATAACCTCTGGTTAGGAGAATCCTTCAGGGCCCTGGTGCCACTGCCCCATACCAAGGTCCATGGACTCAAACCAACATTAAGACCATCCTCAGGAAAGTCCATTTCAACTCAGCCCCCTCTGTTGCTACCCCAAGCCAGCAGATCAAACGTTTCTTGTTGCTAGGAGACAATTGGAATGTGAGGCTGCCTGCCCAGGCATCCAGACTTAAAACCCTGTTCTGGAAAAATACCTTATAAGATGTCCTGGAGCCATCCAACAAACCTTAATTGTCCCACCGAAGGAATCCTTGCGGTTAGGAGCATCTCACAACTCGAAAAGTGGGAAAACCCCCAAGGCCTCATAATGCCCCCCCTTCCTGAAGGGGCCAACATGGACAGAAACTCAAACCTGAGTCAAAGTCTGAACCTCGACCTGACTTCAGATTCATGGGATCTCATCTCAGCTCTGCAGAGTATGCCTGCCATGTCCTTGCCCTGAAACCTAAGCCTAGCTTGTGTTCTCAGACTTCCGTCCTCACTCTCCTGGCCCACAAGCCCTCCAGTTTGGGAATTCCGAAGCCACAATGCAGCACTCTGCCTGCCCTCCAGAAGAAAAACTTTGCCCTATGTTGCTAATAAGAAACCCCAAATGATTTTCTAATGCATGCCACTCGATTGTAAAGCAATTATACAGCCCACCCTGTATACTAATGCCCTGTCTGGCACAGCCTGAGACAAGACATCCCAAACGACACCCAGACAGCTGGCCCCAACCTGGACACATAGGACCCGCTATGGCTGTAGGTCGTCATCTCTTCCCAACCTCGATTTTCAGGCTTCAGAACCTAGACCTTATCTCCAATCACTGCCCAGGGGTGAACGTGATGCAGAAATTAGAATTCCTCCTTCCCCATGGCCAGAAAACTTGTGGTTGGCATGTAGTCCAACGTTCAATGTGGGAAAACCTGCATTGTCCGAAAGGCCACGCCAGTGCTTGAGGGCCGCCTAGGGCACATGCATTGTTACCTGCAGCGTGAGTCCCGTATTAAAGTAACGCCTCTCAGTGGCTGGACCAAGATCCTGCATATGGGGCTTGTCATATCCATAGGCCCCCAGGCTTAACCAGAGGGCGAGTATTCCAGTTGTCAGTACCCACTGCTATGCTCTAGAATCCCTCTAATGGGGGGACACATGAAGCAGAAAACAGGACACTTCCCTTCCCACAGAATGACCCCAAACTCTTGGGGGCTGGACAAACTACCAGAGAGGGAGACTTCTACGACCCATGAGGCAACTCCTACATTAAACGGCCATTGCGGACAAAACATCCAGAGACAAAAGCCTGAGCAACTGCCTCCCTCTCACCCTTCTTTCATATCCAGAGGAGCTCCCCTCATGGACTGTAGATCAGGCCTGCCGTAACCTCGGCCCCAAACCTGAGCTGAGTTAGGGTTTTTGGATGTCTGTCTGCACAGCCATGGCCCACACAGCCTCCAGGCTGGGGTCTCTGGAGCCACACCACAGAACTGTGCCTGCTCTCTCCTAAGAAACTGCCCATTCCATTGGCCACAACTCTACAAAATAGTAGAAACCTCAAGGTCCCCAAGGACATCCCACTACCGCAAGCCGCACTGGACAAATAGGGGCATTATGACACAAGCTGAGCAACTACTACCTCCATGCAGACACACAGACAGATATCCGCAGAGACAGAAGATTGAACCAGACAGGCCCCTAGACCCTATTATGAACTCTTGCTTTGGTGTCCAGGTATCACTCCTCAGAGGCCTGGGTTCGAAGACCAGCATACGGGGCTTTCCTGAGGCACCAGACAGAACACCTCTCTTCTCCACATGGGAAGCTTCCTTGTTGGAGTTGTGTCAAGCCCTTCGGGTTGGAGAATCCTGCAGAGTCCCTTAGCTACTGCCACATTCCAAGGTCTCCATGGCCACCAACCCACATTATGACTCATCCTCGGCAGAGTCCATTTAAACTCAGCCTTCTGGGTAGCTCACCCAAGAGCCCGCAGATTGAGCGTGCCTTGTCTCCACCAGGCATGGGAAGGTGAGTTGGCGTTTCTCGGCATCCATGCTTAGGCCCCTGCTCTCGAGTCTTTCTGTATGGGGCATCCTAGAACCATCCAATAGTACTCGACTGTCCTGAAGAAGGAAACTTTGAAGTTTGGAGCAGCTCACAACTCCCAGCGTAGGGAAACCTCCCTGGCCTCATGACGCCCCCACCCCCTTCAGGAAGGGGCCGTCATGGACACAAACTCCAGCTTGAGGCAATATCTGATACTCGCCCTGACGTCACCTGCAGGAGATCTCGATTCAGCCTCTGCAGAGTGGGCCTGCCATGCTCTTGGCCCCCAAACTCGTGCTAGCTTGTGTTTTCAGACTTCCTTCCTCACAATCCTGGCCACACCCCTCCAGTTTGGCAATTCTGGAGACACAATGCAGCACTCTGCCTGCCCTCCAGAAGAAAAATGTTGCCCTATAGGGCTAACCAGAAACGCCAAATGAGTAACAACCTGCATGCCACTCGACCATACCCCAATTATACAGTCTAGCCTGTGCACTAAAGCCCTCTCTGACACAGCCTGAGGGCAGACCTCCAGTCCAACACCCACACAGCTGGCCATACACAGAGCATATCACACCCACAATGGCTTTAGGCCATCATCTCTACCCAACCTCAGTTTTCACCTTCAGAACCTTGAACTTATCTCCACTCACTGCTCAGGAGTGAACGTGATGCAAGAATCAGAACTTCTCCTTCGCCTTGGCAAGAAACCTAGTGGTTGGCATGTTGTCCAATGTTCATTGTAGGAGAAAGCAGCATGGACTATGAGGCCCCACCTATCCCTGAGGGCCACAATGTGCACAAACACACATTGTGACCCTCAGCGTGAGCCCTAAACTCATGTAAAGCCTCTTAGTGACTGGAACAACAGCCCACATATATGGGGCTTGCCAAGCCCCTAGTCCCCCAATCTCAACCAGAGTTTGAGATGTCTAGTCACCCCTACTCAATGCTCTACTTGGGAATCCCTCTTTGGTGGGACACCTGAGGTAAAAAAATAAAAATACAGAAAGGAATCTTCCCATCCACAGAATGATCCCAACCACTTGGGATCAGGCCATATCACTAGAGAAAAAATTGTCCATGGCCCTTGAGGACACCCCGACATTCCACGGCCACCATTGACACAAAATCCAGAGACAAAATCCTGAGCAAGCGCCACATACTCGCCCTTTCTTCATAGCCCGGAAAATTCTCACGGTCTGTAGATCGAGCCTTCATACATACATCCCCAAACCTAAGCTGAGTTTGTGTTTTCAGACTTCTGTCCCCACAGTCCTGGCCCACACACCATCCAAGCTGGGGCCACTGGAGCCACACCTCAGGACTGTGGCTTCCCTCTCCAGGGGAATTCTGCCATTTCCATTGGCCACAACCCTATAGATTAGGAGAATCCTCCAAACTACCCCAGGCCATCCGAATTGTGTTGGCTGCCCAGGACACACAGGAATGATCTTTCACAAGTTAAGAAACCACTTCCACTCAGACCCAGAGACAGATATCCCCATAGAATAAGATTGAACTGGACGGGCACTTAGGCCCTAATCAGATCCATTGCTTTTGATTCCAGTCATCTCTCCTCAGAGGCCTGGTTTACAATACCAGCATATGGGAGATTCCTTAGGCACTCATCAAAACAATTCTCTTCTCTACATAGGAAATATACTCTTTAGAGCTCCATCAAAACCTCCGGTTATGAACATCCCTCAAGGCCCCGGATCAAGCACCCCATTCCAAGGTCTACATGGACACAAATGCACATTATGACCCATCCTCAACTCACCCATTTCAAAACACCCGCCTCGGTTGCTCCCCTAGATCCAGCAGATCGAACTTGCCTTGGCTCTATGAGACACCTGGAATGGGAGGCAGGCTGCCCACGCATCCATCCTTAGAACCCTGCTCTGGATAACTTCCTTATGGGATGTCCTGGAGCCATCCAACATGTCTCGATTGTCCCACAGAAGGAATCATTGTGGTTCGGAGCATCTCACAATTCCCATCGTGGGAAAACCTCCATGTCCTCGTGACACCCTCCCCTTCATGAATGGGCCGTCATGGACGGAAACTCCGACCTAAGAAAACGTCTGATCCTAGCTCTGTCTTCAGGTGTACGGGATCTCGAATCATCTCTGCAGAGGGTGCCTGCCGTCCCCTCACCCCGAAATCTAAGTCTGGCTTGTGTTCTCAGAATTTTTTCCTCACACTCCTGGCCCACAAGCCTTCCAGTCTGGGAATTTTGGAGTCACTATGTGGCACTGTGTCTTCCCTCCAGAAGAAAAACGTTGCCCTCTGGGGCTACCCAGTAACCACAAATGAGTACCATCCTGCACAAATCTCGACTGCACCCCAATGATGCAGTCTAGCCTGGGAACTAATTCCCTACTGCCACAGCCTGAGCCTGCACCACCAACCCACACTCAACAGCTGGCCGAACACTGAGCACATCAGACACACCATGGCCTTAGGGCTTCATCTCTTCCCAACCTCAGTTTTCAGGCTTCAGAACCTAGACCTTAAATCCAATCACAGTCCAGGAGTGAATGTGTTGCAGAAATTAGAACTCCATCTTCCCCATTGCCAGAATACTTGTGGTTCCCATACTGTGCAACGTTCAGTGTAGGAGAAACCAGCATGGTACATTAGGCCACGCCCTGACTTGAGGGGCTCCTTGGGCACAAAAACACATTGTGAAACTCAGTGTGAGACCTATCCTCAAGGAAGGCCTCTCAGTGTCTGGACCAAGAGCCCACATAAGGGGCTTGCCATGTTCTTAGGTCCCAATGTTAACCAGAGGTCTGGTTGTCCTGTTGCCCCCACCCACGACTCTGCTCTGGAATCCCTTTTTTGGTGGTCCACAGGAGGTTAAAAAAACAAAAAACAAAAACAAAAAAAAAAAACAAAAAAAACAAGAACGGCCTCCTCCCTTCCCACAGAATGAACCCAAACTCTTGGGATCGGGTCAAATCCCCAGAAAGGGAGCCTCATCGATGGCCCATGAGGACACCCCGACATTCCATGGCAATCGGTGACACATTTCCAGAAAAAAAAAAAAAAAGCATGAGCAAGCACCTCACATTCGCCCTTTGTTCATATCCCGAGGAGGTCTCCTCAAGGTCTGTAGATCGGGCCGGCCATACCTACAACCCACAACCTAAGTGGAGTTTGTGTTTTCAGGCTTTTGTCCAAACACTTGGGTCCCTGGAGCCACACCTCAGGACTGTGCTTCCCTTTCAAGGGAATTCTTCCCATTCCATTGGCCACAACCTTGCAAATTAGGAAAAACCTCCAAAGTCACCAAGGCCATCCCAATAGTGTAGGCTGCCCAGGACAAACAGGGGTGATCTCAAACCAGCTGAGCAACTACCTCCACTCAGACAACAGATGTCCCCAGAGAAGAATATTGAACCGGACAGGCACCTAGGCCCTAATCAGATCCATTGCTTTGGTTTCCAGGCATCTCTCCTCAGAGGCCTCGTTTCCAATACCAGCATATGGTGGTTTCCTGAGGCACCAATAAGAACAAATCTCGTCTCCCCATGGAAACTTGCTCATTGGAGCTTTGTCATAACCTCTGGTTAGGAGAATCCTTCAGGGCCCTGGTGCCACTGCCCCATACCAAGGTCTCCATGGACTCAAACCAACATTAAGACCATCCTCAGGAAAGTCCATATCAACTCAGCCCCCTCTGTTGCTACCCCAAGCCAGCAGATCAAACGTTTCTTGTTGCTAGGAGACTATTGGAATGTGAGTCTGGCTGCCCAGGCATCCATACATAGAACCCTGTTCTGGAAAAATACCTTATAAGACGTCCTGGAGCCATCCAACAAATCTTAATTGTCCCACCGAAGGAATCCTTGCGGTTTGGAGCATCTCACAACTCCAATAGTGGGAAAACCCCCATGGCCTCCTAATGCCCCCCCTTCCTGAAGGGGCCAACATGGACAGAAACTCAAACCTGAGCCAAAGTCTGAACCTCGACCTGACTTCAGACGCATGAGATCTCAATTCAGCTCTGCAGAGTGTGCCTGCGATGTCCTTGCCTTGAAACCTAAGCCTAGCTTGTGTTCTCAGACTTCCGTCCTCACTCTCCTAGCCCACAGTTTGGGAATTCCGAAGCCACAATGCAGCACTCTGCCTGCCCTACAGAAGAAAAACTTTGCCCTATGCTGCTAATAAGAAACCCCAAATGATTTTCTAATGCATGCCACTCGATTGTAAAGCAATTATACAGCCCACCCTGTATACTAATGCCCTGTCTGGCACAGCCTGAGACAAGACATCCCAAACGACACCCAGACAGCTGGCCCCAACCTGGACACATAGGACCCGCTATGGCTGTAGGTCGTCATCTCTTCCCAACCTCGGTTTTCAGGCTTCAGAACCTAGACCTTATCTCCAATCACTGCCCAGGGGTGAACGTGATGCAGAAATTAGAATTCCTCCTTCCCCATGGCCAGAAACCTTGTGGTTGGCATGTTGTCCAACGTTCAATGTGGGAAAACCTGCATTGTCCGAAAGGCCACGCCAGTGCTTGAGGGCCGCCTAGGGCACAGACATGCATTGTGACCTGCAGCGTGAGTCCCGTATTAAAGTAACGCCTCTCAGTGGCTGGACCAAGATCCTGCATATGGGGCTTGTCATATCCATAGGCCCCCAGGCTTAACCAGAGGGCGAGTATTCCAGTTGTCAGTACCCACTGCTATGCTCTAGATTCCCTCTACTGGGGGGACACATGAAGCAGAAAACAGGACACTTCCCTTCCCACAGAATGACCCCAAACTCTTGGGGGCTAGACAAAATACAAGAGAGGGAGACTTCTACGACCCATGAGGCAACTCCTACATTAAACGGCCATTGTGGACAAAACATCCAGAGACAAAAGCCTGAGCGACGGCCTCCCTCTCACCCTTCTTTCATATCCAGAGGAGCTCCCCTCATGGACTGTAGATCAGGCCTGCCGTAACCTCGGCCCCAAACCTGAGCTGATTTAGGGTATTTGGATGTCTGTCTGCACAGCCATGGCCCACACAGCCTCCAGGCTGGGGTCTCTGGAGCCACACCACAGAACTGTGCCTGCTCTCTCCTAAGAAACTGCCCATTCCATTGGCCACAACCCTACAAAATAGTAGAAACCTCAAGGTCCCCAAGGACATCCCACTACCGCAAGCCGCACTGGACAAATAGGGGCATTATGACACAAGCTGAGCAACTACTACCTCCATGCAGACACACAGACAGATATCCACAGAGACAGAAGATTGAACCAGACAGGCCCCTAGGCCCTAATATGAACTCTTGCTTTGGTGTCCAGGTATCACTCCTCAGAGGCCTGGGTTCGAAGACCAGCATACGGGGCTTTCCTGAGGCACCAGACAGAAGACCTCTTATCTCCACATGGGAAGCTTCCTTGTTGGAGTTGTGTCAAGCCCTTCGGGTTGGAGAATCCTGCAGATTCCCTTAGCTACTGCCACATTCCAAGGTCTCCATGGCCACCAACCCACATTATGACTCATCCTCGGCAGAGTCCATTTAAACTCAGCCTTCTGGGTAGCTCACCCAAGAGCCCGCAGATTGGGCGTGCCTTGTCTCCACCAGGCAATGGGAAGGTGAGTTGGCGTTTCTCGGCATCCATGCTTAGACCCCTGCTCTCGAGTCTTTCTGTATGGGGCATCCTGGAACCATCCAATAGTACTCGAATGTCCTGAAGAAGGAAACTTTGAAGTTTGGAGCAGCTCACAACTCCCAGCGTAGGGAAACCTCCCTGGCCTCATGACGCCCCACCCCCTTCAGGAAGGGGCCGTCATGGACACAAACTCCAGCTTGAGGCAACATCTGATACTCGCCCTGACCTCACGTGCAGGAGATCTCGATTCAGCCTCTGCAGAGTGGGCCTGCCATGCTCTTGGCCCCCAAACTCGTGCTAGCTTGTGTTTTCAGTCTTCCTTCCTCACAATCCTGGCCACACCCCTCCAGTTTGGCAATTCTGGAGACACAATGCAGCACTCTGCCTGCCCTCCAGAAGAAAAATGTTGCCCTATAGGGCTAACCAGAAACGCCAAATGAGTAACAACCTGCATACCACTCGACCATACCCCAATTATACAGTCTAGCCTTTGCACTAAAGCCCTGTCTGACACAGCCTGAGGGCAGACCTCCAGTCCAACACCCAAACAGCTGGCCGTACACAGAGCATATCACACCCACAATGGCTTTAGGCCATCATCTCTACCCAACCTCAGTTTTCACCTTCAGAACCTAGACCTTATCTCCACTCACTGCTCAGGAGTGAACGTGATGCAAGAATCAGAACTTCTCCTTCGCCTTGGCAAGAAACCTAGTGGTTGGCATGTTGTCCAATGTTCATTGTAGGACAAAGCAGCATGGACTATGAGGCCCCACCTATCCCTGAGGGCCACAATTTGCACAAACACACATTGAGACCCTCAGCGTGAGCCCTATCCTCATGTAAAGCCTCTTAGTGACTGGAACAACAGCCCACATATGAGGCTTGCCAAGCTCCAGTCCCCCAATATCAACACGAGTTCGAGATGTCTAGTTACCCCTACTCAGGGCTCTACTCGGGAATCCCTCTTTGGTGGGACACCAGAGGTAAAAAAAAAAAAAAAATACATATATATATATATATATAAATATACAGAAAGGACTCTTCCAATCCACAGAATGATCCCAACCACTTGGGATCAGGCCATATCACTAGAGAAAAAATTGTCCATGGCCCTTGAGGACATCCCGAAATTCCACCGCCACCGTTGACACAAAATTCAGAGACAAAAGCTTGAGCAAGCGCCACATACTCGCCCTTTGTTCATAGCCCGGAAAATTCTCACGGTCTGTAGATCGAGCCTTCATACATACATCCCCAAACCTAAGCTGAGTTTGTGTTTTCAGAATTCTGTCCCCACAGGCATGACCCACACACCATTCAAGCTGGGGCCACTGGAGCCACACCTCAGGACTGTGGCTTCCCTCTCCAGGGGAATTCTGCCATTTCCATTGGCCACAACCCTATAGATTAGGAGACTCCTCCAAACTCCCCCAGGCCATCCGAATTGTGTTGGCTGCCCAGGACACAAAGGGATGATCTTTCACAAGTTAGGAAACCACCTCCACTCAGACCCAGAGACAGATATCCCCATAGAATAAGATTGAACTGGACGGGCACAGAGGCCCTAATCTGATCCATTGATTTTGATTCCAGTCATCTCTCCTCAGAGGCCTGGTTTCCAATACCAGCATATGGGATATTCCTTAGGCACTCATCAAAACAATTCTCTTCTCTACATAGGAAATATACTCTTTAGAGCTCCATCAAAACCTCCGGTTATGAACATCCCTCAAGGCCCCGGATCAAGCACCCCATTCCAAGGTCTACATGGACACAAATGCACATTATGACCCATCCTCAACTCACCCATTTCAAAAACCCGCCTCGGTTGCTCCCCTACATCCAGCAGATCGAACTTGCCTTGGCTCTATGAGACACCTGGAATGGGAGGCAGGCTGCCCAGGCATCCATCCTTAGAACCCTGCTCTGGATAACTTCCTTATGGGATGTCCTGGAGCCATCCAACATGTCTCGACTGTCCCACAGAAGGAATCATTGTGGTTTGGAGCATCTCACAATTCCCATAGTGGGAAAACCTCCATGTCCTCGTGACACCCTCCCCTTCATGAATGGGCCGTCATGGACAGAAACTCCGACCTAAGAAAACGTCTGATCCTAGCTCTGTCTTCAGGTATACGGGATCTCGAATCATCTCTGCAGAGGGTGCCTGCCGTCCCCTCACCCCGAAATCTAAGTCTGGCTTGTGTTCGCAGAATTTTTTCCTCACACTCCTGGCCCACAAGCCTTCCAGTCTGGGAATTTTGGAGTCACTATGTGGCACTGTGCCTTCCCTCCAGAAGAAAAACGTTGCCCTCTGGGGCTACCCAGTAACCACAAATGAGTATCATCCTGTACGAAACTCGACTGCACCCCAATGATGCAGTCTAGCCTGGGCACTAATTCCCTGTCTGCCACAGCCTGAGCCTGCACCTCCCAACCCACACTCAACAGCTGGCCGAACACTGAGCACATCAGACACACCATGGCCTTAGGGCTTCATCTCTTCCCAACCTCAGTTTTCAGGCTTCAGAACCTAGACCTTAAATCCAATCACAGTCCAGGAGTGAAAGTGTTGCAGAAATTAGAACTCCATCTTCCCCATTGCCAGAAAACTTGTGGTTCCCATACTGTGCAATGTTCAGTGTAGGAGAAACCAGCATGGTACATTAGGCCACGCCCTGACTTGAGGGGCTCCTTGGGCACAAAAACACATTGTGAAACTCAGTGTGAGACCTATCCTCAAGGAAGGCCTCTCAGTGTCTGGACCAAGAGCCCACATAAGGGGCTTTCCATGTTCTTAGGTCCCAATGTTAAACAGAGGTCTGGTTGTCCAGTTTCCCCTACCCACGACTCTGCTCTGGAATCCCTCTTTTGGTGGTCCACCTGAGGTTAAAGAAAAAAAAAAAACAGAAAGGCCTCCTTCCTTCCCACAGAATGACCCCAATCTCTTGGGATCGGGTGAAATCCCCAGAAAGGGAGCCTCATCGATGGCCCATGAGGACACCCCGACATTCCATTGCAATCGGTGACATATTTCCAGAAAAAAAAAAAAAAAAACATGAGCATGCACATCACATTCGCCCTTTGTTCATATCCCGAAGAGGTCTCCTCACGGTCTATAGATCGGGCCGGCCATACCTAAATCCCACAACCTAAGTGGAGTTTGTGTTTTCAGACTTTTGGGCAAATAGCCCTGGACCACACACGCTACACACTTGGGGCCTGGAGCCACACCTCAGGACTGTGCTTCCCTTTCAAGGGAATTCTTCCCATTCCATTGGCCACAACCTTGCAAATTAGGAAAAACCTCCAAAGTCACCAAGGCCATCCCAATAGTGTAGGCTGCCCAGGACAAACAGGGGTGATCTCCAACCAGCTGAGCAACTACCTCCACTCAGACAACAGATGTCCCCAGAGAAGAATATTGAAGCGGACAGACCCCTAGGCCCTAAACAGATCCATTGCTTTGGTTTCCAGGCATCTCTCCTCAGAGGCCTCGTTTCCAATACCAGCATATGGTGGTTTCCTGAGGCACCAATAAGAACAAATCTCGTCTCCCCATGGAAAACTTGCTCATTGGAGCTTTGTCATAACCTCTGGTTAGGAGAATCCTTCAGGGCCCTGGTGCCACTGCCCCATACCAAGGTCTCCATGGACTCAAACCAACATTAAGACCATCCTCAGGAAAGTCCATTTCAACTCAGCCCCCTCTGTTGCTACTCCAAGCCAGCAGATCAAACGTTTCTTGTTGCTAGGAGACAATTGGAATGTGAGGCTGGCTGCCCAGGCATCCATACTTAGAACCCTGTTCTGGAAAAATACCTTATAAGACGTCCTGGAGCCATCCAACAAATCTTAATTGTCCCACCGAAGGAATCCTTGCGGTTTGGAGCATC
Source organism: Mustela nivalis (assembly GCF_964662115.1). NCBI lineage: Eukaryota > Metazoa > Chordata > Mammalia > Carnivora > Mustelidae > Mustela > Mustela nivalis. The sequence continues at coordinate 2,799,599 of NW_028136547.1, read as the reverse complement.
TCACAACTCCAATAGTGGGAAAACCCCCATGGCCTCCTAATGCCCCCCTTCCTGAAGGGGCCAACATGGACAGAAACTCAAACCTGAGCCAAAGTCTGAACCTCGACCTGACTTCAGACGCATGAGATCTCAATTCAGCTCTGCACAGTGTGCCTGCCATGTCCTTGCCCCGAAACCTAAGCCTAGCTTGTGTTCTCAGACTTCGGTCCTCACTCTCCTGGCCCACAAGCCCTCCAGTTTGGGAATTCCGAAGCCACAATGCAGCATTAGCCTGCTTTCCAGAAGAAAAACTTTGCCCTATGCTGCTAATAAGAAACCCCAAATGATTTTCTAATGCATGCCACTCGATTGTAAAGCAATTATACAGCCCACCCTGTATACTAATGCCCTGTCTGGCACAGCCTGAGACAAGACATCCCAAACGACACCCAGATACCTGGCCCCAACCTGGACACATAGGACCCGCTATGGCTGTAGGTCGTCATCTCTTCCCAACCTCGGTTTTCAGGCTTCAGAACCTAGACCTTATCTCCAATCACTGCCCAGGGGTGAACGTGATGCAGAAATTAGAATTCCTCCTTCCCCATGGCCAGAAACCTTGTGGTTGGCATGTTGTCCAACGTTCAATGTGGGAAAACCTGCATTGTCCGAAAGGCCACGCCAGTGCTTGAGGGCCGCCTAGGGCACAGACATGCATTGTGACCTGCAGCGTGAGTCCCGTATTAAAGTAACGCCTCTCAGTGGCTGGACCAAGATCCTGCATATGGGGCTTGTCATATCCATAGGCCCCCAGGCTTAACCAGAGGGCGAGTATTCCAGTTGTCAGTACCCACTGCTATGCTCTTGAATCCCTCTAATGGGGGGACACATGAAGCAGAAAACAGGACACTTCCCTTCCCACAGAATGACCCCAAACTCTTGGGGGCTGGACAAACTACCAGAGAGGGAGACTTCTACGACCCATGAGGCAACTCCTACATTAAACGGCCATTGTGGACAAAACATCCAGAGACAAAAGCCTGAGCAACTGCCTCCCTCTCACCCTTCTTTCATATCCAGAGGAGCTCCCCTCATGGACTGTAGATCAGGCCTGCCGTAACCTCGGCCCCAAACCTGAGCTGAGTTAGGGTTTTTGGATGTCTGTCTGCACAGCCATGGCCCACACAGCCTCCAGGCTGGGGTTTCTGGAGCCACACCACAGAACTGTGCCTGCTCTCTCCTAAGAAACTGCCCATTCCATTGGCCACAACTCTACAAAATAGTAGAAACCTCAAGGTCCCCAAGGACATCCCACTACCGCAAGCCGCACTGGACAAATAGGGGCATTATGACACAAGCTGAGCAACTACTACCTCCATGCAGACACACAGAGAGATATCCGCAGAGACAGAAGATTGAACCAGACAGGCCCCTAGGCCCTATTATGAACTCTTGCTTTGGTGTCCAGGTATCACTCCTCAGAGGCCTGGGTTCGAAGACCAGCATACGGGGCTTTCCTGAGGCACCAGACAGAAGATCTCTCATCTCCACATGGGAAGCTTCCTTGTTGGAGTTGTGTCAAGCCCTTCGTGTTGGAGAATCCTTCAGAGTCCCTTAGCTACTGCCACATTCCAAGGTCTCCATGGCCACCAACCCACATTATGAATCATCCTCAGCAGAGACCATTTAAACTCAGCCTTCTGGGTAGCTCACCCAAGAGCCCGCAGATTGAGCGTGCCTTGTCTCCACCAGGCAATGGGAAGGTGAGTTGGCGTTTCTCGGCATCCATGCTTAGGGCCCTGCTCTCGAGTCTTTCTGTATGGGGCATCCTGGAACCATCCAATAGTTCTCGACTGTCTTGAAGAAGGAAACTTTGAAGTTTGGAGCAGCTCACAACTCCCAGCGTAGGGAAACCTCCCTGGCCTCATGACGCCCCCACCCCCTTCAGGAAGGGGCCGTCATGGACACAAACTCCAGCTTGAGCTAACATCTGATACTCGCCCTGACCTCACGTGCAGGAGATCTCGATTCAGCCTCTGCAGAGTGGGCCTGCCATGCTCTTGGACCCAAAACTCGTGCTAGCTTGTGTTTTCAGTCTTCCTTCCTCACAATCCTGGCCACACCCCTCCAGTTTGGCAATTCTGGAGACACAATGCAGCACTCTGCCTGCCCTCCAGAAGAAAAATGTTGCCCTATAGGGCTAACCAGAAACGCCAAATGAGTAACATCCTGCATGCCACTCGACCATACCCCAATTATACAGTCTAGCCTGTGCACTAAAGCCCTGTCTGACACAGCCTGAGGGCAGACCTCCAGTCCAACAACCAGACAGCTGGCCGTAAACAGAGCATATCACACCCACAATGGCTTTAGGCTATCATCTCTACCCAACCTAAGTTTTCACCTTCAGAACCTAGACCTTATATCCACTCACTGCTCAGGAGTGAACGTGATGCAAGAATCAGGTCTTCTCCTTCGCCTTGGCAAGAAACCTAGTGGTTGGCATGTTGTCCAATGTTCTTTGTAGGAGAAAGCAGCATGGACTATGAGGCCACACCTATCTTTGAGGGCCACAATTTGCACAAAAACACATTGTGAAACTCAGTGTGAGACCTATCCTCAAGGAAGGCCTCTCAGTGTCTGGACCAAGAGCCCACATAAGGGGCTTGCCATGTTGTTAGGTCCCAATGTTAACCAGAGTTCTGGTTGTCCAGTTGCCCCCACCCAGGACTCTGCTCTGGAATCCCTCTTTTGGTGGTCCACCTGAGGTAAAAAAAACAAAAAACAAAAAACAAAAAAAATAAACAAAAAAAAAACAGAAAGGCCTCCTCCCTTCCCACAGAATGACCCCAAACTCTAGGGATCGTGTCAAATCCCCAGAAAGGGAGCCTCATCGATGGCCAACGAGGACACCCCGACATTCCATGGCTATCGGTGACACATTTCCAGAAAAAAAAAAAAAAATGCATGAGCATGCACATCACATTCGCCCTTTGTTCATATCCCGAAGAGGTCTCCTCACGGTCTATAGATCGGGCCGGCCATACCTACATCCCACAACCTAAGTGGAGTTTGTGTTTTCAGACTTTTGTCCAAATAGCCCTGGACCACACACGCTCCACACTTGGGTCCCTGGAGCCACACCTCAGGACTGTGCTTCCCTTTCAAGGGAATTCTTCCCATTCCATTGGCCACAACCTTGCAAATTAGGAAAAACCTCCAAAGTCACCGAGGCCATCCCAATAGTGTAGGCCGCCCAGGACAAACAGGGGTGATCTCAAACCAACTGAGCAACTACCTCCACTCAGACAACAGATGTCCCCAGAGAAGAATATTGAACCGGACAGGCCCCTAGGCCCTAAACAGATCCATTGCTTTGGTCCAGGCATCTCTCCTCAGAGGCCTCGTTTCCATTACCAGGATATGGTGGTTTCCTGAGGCACCAATAAGAACAAATCTCGTCTCCCCATGGAAACTAGCTCATTGGAGCTTTGTCATAACCTCTGGTTAGGAGAATCCTTCAGGGCCCTGGTGCCACTGCCCAATACCAAGGTCTCCATGGACTCAAACCAACATTAAGACCATTCTCAGGAAAGTAGATTTCAACTCAGCCCCCTCTGTTGCTACCCCAAGCCAGCAGATCAAACGTTTCTTGTTGCTAGGAGACAATTGGAATGTGAGGCTGGCTGCCCATGCATCCATACTTATAACCCTGTTCTGGGAAAATACCTTATAAGACGTCCTGGAGCCATCCAACAAATCTTAATTGTCCCACAGAAGGAATCCTTGCCGTTTGGAGCATCTCACAACTCCAATAGTGGGAAAACCCCCATGGCCTCATAATGCCTCCCCTTCCTGAAAAGGCCAACATGGACAGAAACTCAAACCTGAGCCAAAGTCTGAACATCGACCTGACTTCAGACGCATGAGATCTCAATTCAGCTCTGCAGAGTGTGCCTGCCATGTCCTTGCCCCGAAACCTAAGCCTAGCTTGTGTTCTCAGACTTCCGTCCTCACTCTCCTGGCCCACAAGCCCTCCAGTTTGGGAATTCCGAAGCCACAATGCAGCACTCTGCCTGCCCTCCAGAAGAAAAACTTTGCCCTATGCTGCTAATAAGAAACCCCAAATGATTTTCTAATGCATGCCACTCGATTGTAAAGCAATTATACATCCCACCCTGTATACTAATGCCCTGTCTGGCACAGCCTGAGACAAGACATCCCAAACGACACCCAGACAGCTGGCCCCAACCTGGACACATAGGACCCGCTATGGCTGTAGGTCGTCATCTCTTCCCAACCTCGGTTTTCAGGCTTCAGAACCTAGACCTTATCTCCAATCACTGCCCAGGGGTGAACGTGATGCAGAAATTAGAATTCCACCTTCCCCATGGCCAGAAACCTTGTGGTTGGCATGTTGTTCAACGTTCAATGTGGGAAAACCTGCATTGTCCGAAAGGCCACGCCAGTGCTTGAGGGCCGCCTAGGGCACAGACATGCATTGTGACCTGCAGCGTGAGTCCCGTATTAAAGTAACGCCTCTCAGTGGCTGGACCAAGATCCTGCATATGGGGCTTGTCATATCCATAGGCCCCCAGGCTTAACCAGAGGGCGAGTATTCCAGTTGTCAGTACCCACTGCTATGCTCTAGAATCCCTCTACTGGGGGGACACATGAAGCAGAAAACAGGACACTTCCCTTCCCACAGAATGACCCCAAACTCTTGGGGGCTGGACAAACTACCAGAGAGGGAGACTTCTACGACCCATGAGGCAACTCCTACATTAAACGGCCATTGTGGACAAAACATCCAGAGACAAAAGCCTGAGCGACTGCCTCCCTCTCACCCTTCTTTCATATCCAGAGGAGCTCCCCTCATGGACTGTAGATCAGGCCTGCCGTAACCTCGGCCCCAAACCTGAGCTGAGTTAGGGTTTTTGGATGTCTGTCTGCACAGCCATGGCCCACACAGCCTCCAGGCTGGGGTCTCTGGAGCCAAACCACAGAACTGTGCCTGCTCTCTCCTAAGAAACTGCCCATTCCATTGGCCACAACTCTACAAAATAGTAGAAACCTCAAGGTCCCCAAGGACATCCCACTACCGCAAGCCGCACTGGACAAATAGGGGCATTATGACACAAGCTGAGCAACTACTACCTCCATGCAGACACACAGACAGATATCCGCAGAGACAGAAGATTGAACCAGACAGGCCCCTAGGCCCTATTATGAACTCTTGCTTTGGTGTCCAGGTATCACTCCTCAGAGGCCTCGGTTCGAAGACCAGCATACGGGGCTTTCCTGAGGCACCAGACAGAAGACCTCTCATCTCCACATGGGAAGCTTCCTTGTTGGAGTTGTGTCAAGCCCTTCGGGTTGGAGAATCCTGCAGAGTCCCTTAGCTACTGCCACATTCCAAGGTCTCCATGGCCACCAACCCACATTATGACTCATCCTCAGGAGAGTCCATTTAAACTCAGGCTTCTGGGTAGCTCACCCAAGAGCCCGGAGATTGAGCGTGCCTTGTCTCCACCAGGCAATGAGAAGGTGAGTTGGCGTTTCTCGACATCCATGCTTAGGGCCCTGCTCTCGAGTCTTTCTATATGGGGCATCCTGGAACCATCCAATAGTACTCGACTGTCCTGAAGAAGGAAACTTTGAAGTATGGAGCAGCTCACAACTCCCAGCGTAGGGAAACCTCCCTGGACTCATGACGCCCCCACCCCCTTCAGGAAGGGGCCGTCATGGACACAAACTCCAGCTTGAGGCAACATCTGATAATCGCCCTGACCTCACCTGCAGGAGATCTCGATTCAGCCTCTGCAGAGTGGGCCTGCCATGCTCTTGGCCCCAAAACTCGTGCTAGCTTGTGTTTTCAGACTTCCTTCCTCACAATCCTGGCCACACCCCTCCAGTTTGGCAATTCTGGAGACACAATGCAGCACTCTGCCTGCCCTCCAGAAGAAAAATGTTGCCCTATAGGGCTAACCAGAAACGCCAAATGAGTAACAACCTGCATGCCACTCGACCATACCCCAATTATACAGTCTAGCCTGTGCACTAAAGCCCTCTCTGACACAGCCTGAGGGCAGACCTCCAGTCCAACACCCACACAGCTGGCCATACACAGAGCATATCACACCCACAATGGCTTTAGGCCATCATGTCTACCCAACCTCAGTTTTCACCTTCAGAACCTAGACCTTATCTCCACTCACTGCTCAGGAGTGAATGTGATGCAAGAATCAGAACTTCTCCTTCGCCTTGGCAAGAAACTTATTGGTTGGCATGTTGTCCAATGTTCATTGTAGGAGAAAGCAGCATGGACTATGAGGCCCCACCTATCCCTGAGGGCCACAATGTGCACAAACACACATTGTGACCCTCAGCGTGAGCCCTATGCTCATGTAAAGCCTCTTAGTGACTGGAACAACAGCCCCCATATGGGGCTTGCCAAGCCCCTAGTCCCCCAATCTCAACCAGAGTTCGAGATGTCTAGTCACCCCTACTCAGGGCTCTACTCGGGAATTCCATCTTTGGTGGGACACCTGAGGTAAAAAAAAAAAAAAATACAGAAAGGACTCTTCCCATCCACAGAATGATCCCAACCACTTGGGAACAGGCCAAATCACCAGAGAAAGAATTGTCCATGGCCCTTGAGGACACCCCGACATTCCACGGCCACCATTGACACAAAATCCAGAGACAAAAACCTGAGCAAGCGCCACATACTCGCCCTTTGTTCATAGCCCGGAAAATTCTCACGGTCTGTAGATCGAGCCTTTATACATACATCCCCAAACCTAAGCTGAGTTTGTGTTTTCAGACTTCTGTCCCCACAGGTCTGGACCACACACTCTCCACACTTGGGTCCCTGGAGCCACAACTCAGGACTGTACTTCCCTTTCAAGGGAATTATTCCCATTCCATTGGCCACAACCTTGCAAATTTGGAAAAACCTCCAAAGTCACTGAGGCCATCCCAATAGTGTAGGCTGCCTAGGACAAACAGGGGTGATCTCAAACCAGCTGAGCAACTACCTCCACTCAGACAACAGATGTCCCAAGAGAAGAATATTGAACCGGACAGGCCCCTAGGCCCTAATCAGATCCATTGCTTTGGTTTCCAGGCATCTGTCCTCAGAGGCCTCGTTTCCAATACCAGCATATGGTGGTTTCCTGAGGCACCAATAAGAACAAATCTCGTCTCCCCATGGAAAACTTGCTCATTGGAGCTTTGTCATAACCTCTGGTTAAGAGAATCCTTCAGGGCCCTGGTGCCACTGCCCCATACCAAGGTCTCCATGGACTCAAACCAACATTAAGACCATCCTCAGGAAAGTCCATTTCAACTCAGCCCCCTCTGTTGCTACCCCAAGCCAGCAGATCAAACGTTTCTTGTTGCTAGGAGACAATTGGAATGTGAGGCTGGCTGCCCAGGCATCCATACTTAGAACCCTGTTCTGGAAAAATAACTTATAAGACGTCCTGGAGCCATCCAACAAATCTTAATTGTCCCACAGAAGGAATTCCTTGCGGTTTGGAGCATCTCACAACTCCAATAGTGGGAAAACCCCCATGGCCTCATAATGCCCCCCCTTCCTGAAGGGGCCAACATGGACAGAAACTCAAACCTGAGCCAAAGTCTGAACCTCGACCTGACTTCAGACGCATGAGATCTCAATTCAGCTCTGCAGAGTTTGCCTGCCATGTCCTTGCCCCGAAAGCTAAGCCTAGCTTGTGTTCTCAGACTTCCGTCCTCACTCTCCTGGCCCACAAGCCCTCCAGTTTGGGAATTCCGAAGCCACAATGCAGCACTCTGCCTGCCCTCCAGAAGAAAAACTTTGCCCTATGCTACTAATAAGAAACCCCAAATGATTTTCTAATGCATGCCACTCGATTGTAAAGCAATTATACATCCCACCCTGTATACTAATGCCCTGTCTGGCACAGCCTGAGACAAGACATCCCAAACGACACCCAGACAGCTGGCCCCAACCTGGACACATAGGACCCGCTATGGCTGTAGGTCGTCATCTCTTCCCAACCTCGGTTTTCAGGCTTCAGAACCTAGACCTTATCTCCAATCACTGCCCAGGGGTGAACGTGATGCAGAAATTAGAATTCCTCCTTCCCCATGGCCAGAAACCTTGTGGTTGGCATGTTGTCCAACGTTCAATGTGGGAAAACCTGCATTGTCTGAAAGGCCACGCCAGTGCTTGAGGGCCGCCTAGGGCACAGACATGCATTTGACCTGCAGCGTGAGTCTCGTATTAAAGTAACGCCTCTCAGTGGCTGGACCAAGATCCTGCATATGGGGCTTGTCATATCCATAGGCCCCCAGGCTTAACCAGAGGGCGAGTATTCCAGTTGTCAGTACCCACTGCTATGCTCTTGAATCCCTCTACTGGGGGGACACATGAAGCAGAAAACAGGACACTTCCCTTCCCACAGAATGACCCCAAACTCTTGGGGGCTGGACAAACTACCAGAGAGGGAGACTTCTACGACCCATGAGGCAACTCCTACATTAAACGGCCATTGTGGACAAAACATCCAGAGACAAAAGCCTGAGCGACTGCCTCCCTCTCACCCTTCTTTCATATCCAGAGGAGCTCCCCTCATGGACTGTAGATCAGGCCTGCCGTAACCTCGGCCCCAAACCTGAGCTGAGTTAGGGTTTTTGGATGTCTGTCTGCACAGCCATGGCCCACACAGCCTCCAGGCTGGGGTCTCTGGAGCCACACCACAGAACTGTGCCTGCTCTCTCCTAAGAAACTGCCCATTCCATTGGCCACAACTCTACAAAATAGTAGAAACCTCAAGGTCCCCAAGGACATCCCACTACCGCAAGCCGCACTGGACAAATAGGGGCATTATGACACAAGCTGAGCAACTACTACCTCCATGCAGACACACAGACAGATATCCGCAGAGACAGAAGATTGAACCAGACAGGCCCCTAGGCCCTATTATGAACTCTTGCTTTGGTGTCCAGGTATCACTCCTCAGAGGCCTGGGTTCGAAGACCAGCATACGGGGCTTTCCTGAGGCACCAGACAGAAGACCTCTCATCTCCACATGGGAAGCTTCCTTGTTGGAGTTGTGTCAAGCCCTTCGGGTTGGAGAATCCTGCAGAGTCCCTTAGCTACTGCCACATTCCAAGGTCTCCATGGCCACCAACCCACATTATGAATCATCCTCAGGAGAGTCCATTTAAACTCAGCCTTCTGGATAGCTCACCCAAGAGCCCGCAGATTGAGCGTGCCTTGTCTCGACCAGGCAATGGGAAGGTGAGTTGGCGTTTCTCGGCATCCATGCTTAGGGCCCTGCTCTCGAGTCTTTCTGTATGGGGCATCCTGAACCATCCAATAATACTCGACTGTCCTGAAGAAGGAAACTTTGAAGTTTGGAGCAGCTCACAACTCCCAGCGTAGGGAAACCTCCCTGGCCTCATGACGCCCCCACCCCCTTCAGGAAGGGGCCGTCATGGACACAAACTCCAGCTTGAGGCAACATCTGATACTAGCCCTGACCTCACCTGCAGGAGATCTCGATTCAGCCTCTGCAGAGTGGGCCTGCCATGCTCTTGGACCCAAAACTCGTGCTAGCTTGTGTTTTCAGACTTCCTTCCTCACAATCCTGGCCACACCCCTCCAGATTGGCAATTCTGGAGACCCAATGCAGCACTCTGCCTGCCCTCCAGAAGAAAAATGTTGCCCTATAGGGCTAACAAGAAACGCCAAATGAGTAACAACCTGCATGCCACTCGACCATACCCCAATTATACAGTCTAGCCTGTGCACTAAAGCCCTGTCTGACACAGCCTGAGGACAGACCTCCAGTCCAACACCCAGACAGCTGGCCATACACAGAGCATATCACACCCACAATGGCTTTAGGCCATCATCTCTACCCAACCTCAGTTTTCACATTCAGAACCTAGAACTTATCTCCACTCACTGCTCAGGAGTGAACGTGATGCAAGAATCAGAACTTCTCCTTCGCCTTGGCAAGAAACCTAGTGGTTGGCATGTTGTCCAATGTTCATTGTAGGAGAAAGCAGCATGGACTATGAGGCCCCACCTATCCCTGAGGGCCACAATTTGCACAAACACACATTGTGACCCTCAGCGTGAGCCCTATCCTCATGTAAAGCCGATTAGTGACTGGAACAACAGCCCACATATGGGGTTTGCCAAGCCCCTAGTCCCCCAATCTCAACCAGAGTTCGAGATGTCTAGTCACCCCTACTCAGGGCTCTACTCTGGAATCCCTCTTTGGTGGGACACCGGAGGTAAAAAAAAAAAAAATACAGAAAGGACTCTTCCCATCCACAGAATGATCCCAACCACTTGGGATCAGGCCAAATGACAAGAGAAAGAATTGTCCATGGCCCTTGAGGACACCCCGACATTCCACGGCCACCATTGACACAAAATCCAGAGACAAAACCCTGAGCAAGCGCCACATACTCGCCCTTTGTTCATAGCCCGGAAAATTCTCACGGTCTGTTGATCGAGCCTTCATACATACATCCACAAACCTAATCTGAGTTTGTGTTTTCAGACTTCTGTCCCCACAGTCCTGGCCCACACACCATCCAAGCTGGGGCCCCTGGAGCCACACCTCTGGACTGTGGCTTCCCTCTCCAGGGGAATTCTGCCATTTCCATTGGCCACAACCCTATAGATTAAGAGAATCCTCCAAACTCCCCCAGGCCATCCGAATTGTGTTCGCTGCCCAGGACACACAGGGATGATCTTTCACAAGTTAGGAAACCACCTCCACTAAGACCCAGAGACAGATATCCCCATAGAATAAGATTGAACTGGACGGGCACTTAGGCCCTAATCAGATCCATTGCTTTTGATTCCAGTCATCTCTCCTCAGAGGCCTGGTTTACAATACCAGCATATGGGAGATTCCTTAGGCACTCATCAAAACAATTCTCTTCTCTACATAGGAAACATACTCTTTAGAGCTCCATCAAAACCTCCGGTTATGAACATCCCTCAAGGCCCCGGATCTAGCACCCCATTCCAAAGTCTACATGGACACAAATGCACATTATGACCCATCCTCAACTCACCCATTTCAAAACACCCGCCTCGGTTGCTCCCCTACATCCAGCAGATCGAACTTGCCTTGGCTCTATGAGACACCTGGAATGGGAGGCAGGCTGCCCACGCATCCATCCTTAGAACCCTGCTCTGGATAACTTCCTTATGGGATGTCCTGGAGCCATCCAACATGTCTCGACTGTCCCACAGAAGGAATCATTGTGGTTTGGAGCATCTCACAATTCCCATAGTGGGAAAACCTCCATGTCCTCGTGACACCCTCCCCTTCATGAATGGGCCGTCATGGACAGAAACTCCGACCTAAGAAAACGTCTGATCCTAGCTCTGTCTTCAGGTATACGGGATCTCGAATCATCTCTGCAGAGGGTGCCTGCCGTCCCCTCACCCCGAAATCTAAGTCTGGCTTGTGTTCTCAGAATTTTTTCCTCACACTCCTGGCCCACAAGCCTTCCAGTTTGGGAATGCTGGAACCACTATGTGGCACTGTGTCTTCCCTCCAGAGGAAAAACGTTGCCCTCTGGGGCTACCCAGTAACCACAAATGAGTACCATCCTGCACGAAACTTGACTGCACCCCAATGATGCAGTCTAGCCTGGGCACTAATTACCTGTCTGCCACAGCCTGAGCCTGCACCTCCCAACCCACACTCAACAGCTGGCCGAACACTGAGCACATCAGACACACCATGGCCTTAGGGCTTCATCTCTTCCCAAACTCAGTTTTCAGGCTTCAGAACCTAGACCTTAAATCCAATCACAGTCCAGGAGTGAAAGTGTTGCAGAAATTAGAACTCCATCTTCCCCATTGCCAGAAAACTTGTGGTTCCCATACTGTGCAACGTTCAGTGTAGGAGAAACCAGCATGGTACATTAGGCCACGCCCTGACTTGAGGGGCTCCTTGGGCACAAAAACACACTGTGAAACTCAGTGTGAGACCTATCCTCAAGGAATGCCTCTCAGTGTCTGGACCAAGAGCCCTCATGGAACTGGCCATGTTCTTAGGTCCCAATGTTAACCAGAGGTCTGGTTGTCCTGTTGCCCATACCCACGACTCTGCTCTGGAATCCCTCTTTTGGTGGTCCACCGGAGGTTAAAAAAAAAACAAAAAACAAAAAACAAAAAACATAAACAACAACAACAAAAAAAAAACAGAAAGGCCTCCTTCCTTCCCACAGAATGACCCCAAACTCTTGGGATCGGGTCAAATCCCCAGAAAGGGAGCCTCATCGATGGCCAACGAGGACACCCCGACATTCATGGCAATCGGTGACACATTTCCAGAAAAAAAAAAAAAAAAAGCATGAGCAAGCACCTCACATTCGCCCTTTGTTCATATCCCGAAGAGGTCTCCTCACGGTCTATAGATCAGGCCAGCCATACCTACATCCCACAACCTAAGTGGAGTTTGTGTTTTCAGACTTTTGTCCAAATAGCCCTGGACCACAGACGCTCCACACTTGGGTCCCTGGAGCCACACCTCAGGACTGTGCTTCCCTTTCAAGGGAATTCTTCCCATTCCATTGGCCACAACCTTGCAAATTAGGAAAAACCTCCAAAGACACCGAGGCCATCCCAATAGTGTAGGCCGCCCAGGACAAACAGGGGTGATCTCAAACCAGCTGAGCAACTACCTCCACTCAGACAACAGATGTACCCAGAGAAGAATATTAAACCGGACAGGCCCCTAGGCCCTAATCAGATCCATTGCTTTAGTTTCCAGGCATCTCTCCTCAGAGGCCTCGTTTCCAATACCAGCATATGGTGGTTTCCTGAGGCACCAATAAGAACAAATCTCGTCTCCCCATGGAAACTTGCTCATTGGAGCTTTGTCATAACCTCTGGTTAGGAGAATCCTTCAGGGCCCTGGTGCCACTGCCCCATACAAAGGTCTCCATGGACTCAAACCAACATTAAGACCATCCTCAGGAAAGTCCATATCAACTCAGCCCCCTCTGTTGCTACCCCAAGCCAGCAGGTCAAACGTTTCTTGTTGCTAGGAGACAATTGGAATGTGAGGCTGGCTGCCCAGGCATCCATACTTAGAACCCTGTTCTGGGAAAATACCTTATAAGACGTCCTGGAGCCATCCAACAAATCTTAATTGTCCCACAGAAGGAATCCTTGCGGTTTGGAGCATCTCACAACTCCAATAGTGGGAAAACCCCCATGGCCTCATAATGCCCCCCCTTCCTGATGGGGCCCACATGGACAGAAACTCAAACCTGAGCCAAAGTCTGAACCTCGACCTGACTTCAGACGCACGAGATCTCAATTCAGCTCTGCAGAGTGTGCCTGCCATGTGCTTGCCCTGAAACCTAAGCCTAGCTTGTGTTCTCAGACTTCCGTCCTCACTCTCCTGGCCCAAAAGCCCTCCAGTTTGGGAATTCCGAAGCCACAATGCAGCACTCTGCCTGCCCGCCAGAAGAAAAACTTTGCCCTATGCTGCTAATAAGAAACCACAAATGATTTTCTAATGCATGCCACTCGATTGTAAAGCAATTATACAGCCCACCCTGTATACTAATGCCCTGTCTGGCACAGCCTGAGACAAGACATCCCAAACGACACCCAGACAGCTGGCCCCAACCTGGACACATAGGACCCGTTATGGCTGTAGGTCGTCATCTCTTCCCAACCTCGGTTTTCAGGCTTCAGAACCTAGACCTTATCTCCAATCACTGCCCAGGGGTGAACGTGATGCAGAAATTAGAATTCCTCCTTCCCCATGGCCAGAAACCTTGTGGTTGGCATGTTGTCCAACGTTCAATGTGGGAAAACCTGCACTGTCCGAAAGGCCACGCCAGTGCTTGAGGGCCGCCTAGGGCACAGACATGCATTGTGACTTGCAGCGTGAGTCTCGTATTAAAGTAACGCCTCTCAGTGGCTGGACCAAGATCCTGCATATGGGGCTTGTCATATCCATAGGCCCCCAGGCTTAACCAGAGGGCGAGTATTCCAGTTGTCAGTACCCACTGCTATGCTCTAGAATCCCTCTAATGGGGGGACACATGAAGCAGAAAACAGGACACTTCCCTTCCCACAGAATGACCCCAAACTCTTGGGGGCTGGACAAACTACCAGAGAGGGAGACTTCTACGACCCATGAGGCAACTCCTACATTAAACGGCCATTGTGGACAAAACATCCAGAGACAAAAGCCTGAGAGACTGCCTCCCTCTCACCCTTCTTTCATATCCAGAGGAGCTCCCCTCATGGACTGTAGATCAGGCCTGCCGTAACCTCGGCCCCAAACCTGAGCTGAGTTAGGGTTTTTGGAAGTCTGTCTGCACAGCCATGGCCCACACAGCCTCCAGGCTGGGGTCTCTGGAGCCACACCACAGAACTGTGCCTGCTCTCTCCTAAGAAACTGCCCATTCCATTGGCCACATCTCTACAAAATAGTAGAAACCTCAAGGTCCCCAAGGACATCCCACTACCGCAAGCCGCACTGGACAAATAGGGGCATTATGACACAAGCTGAGCAACTACTACCTCCATGCAGAAACACAGACAGATATCCGCAGAGACAGAAGATTGAACCAGACAGGCCCCTAGGCCCTATTATGAACTCTTGCTTTGGTGTCCAGGTATCACTCCTCAGAGGCCTGGGTTCGAAGACCAGCATACGGGGCTTTCCTGAGGCACCAGACAGAAGACCTCTCATCTCCACATGGGAAGCTTCCTTGTTGGAGTTGTGTCAAGCCCTTCGGGTTGGAGAATCCTGCAGAGTCCCTTAGCTACTGCCACATTCCAAGGTCTCCATGGCCACCAACCCACATTATGACTCATCCTCAGGAGAGTCCATTTAAACTCAGCCTTCTGGATAGCTCACCCAAGAGCCCGCAGATTGAGCGTGCCTTGTCTCGACCAGGCAATGGGAAGGTGAGTTGGCGTTTCTCGGCATCCATGCTTATGGCCCTGCTCTCGAGTCTTTCTGTATGGGGCATCCTGGAACCATCCAATAGTACTCGACTGTCCTGAAGAAGGAAACATTGAAGTTTGGAGCAGCTCACAACTCCCAGCGTAGGGAAAGCTCCCTGGCCTCATGTCGCCCCCATCCCCTTCAGGAAGGGGCCGTCATGGACACAAACTTCAGCTTGAGGCAACATCTGATACTCGCCCTGACCTCACCTGCAGGAGATCTCGATTCAGCCTCTGCAGAGTGGGCCTGCCATGCTCTTGGCCCCAAAACTCGTGCTAGCTTGTGTTTTCAGTCTTCCTTCCTCACAATCCTGGCCACACCCCTCCAGTTTGGCAATTCTGGAGACCCAATGCAGCACTCTGCCTGCCCTCCAGAAGAAAAATGTTACCCTATAGGGCTAACCAGAAACGCCAAATGAGTAACAACCTGCATGTCACTCGACCATACCCCAATTATACAGTCTAGCCTGTGCACTAAAGCCCTGTCTGACACAGCCTGAGGGCAGACCTCCAGTCCAACACCCAGACAGCTGGCCGTACACAGAGCATATCACACCCACAATGGCTTTAGGCCATCATCTCTACCCAACCTCAGTTTTCACCTTCAGAACCTAGACCTTATCTCCACTCACTGCTCAGGAGTGAACGTGATGCAAGAATCAGAACTTCTCCTTCGCCTTGGCAAGAAACCTAGTGGTTGGCATGTTGTCCAATGTTCATTGTAGGAGAAAGCAGCATGGACAATGAGGCCCCACCTATCCCTGAGGGCCACAATGTGCACAAACACACATTGAGACCCTCAGCGTGAGCCCTATCCTCATGTAAAGCCGATTAGTGACTGGAACAACAGCCCACATATGGGGCTTACCAAGCCCCAGTCCCCCAATATCAACAAGAGTTCGAGATGTCTAGTCACCCCTACTCAGGGCTCTACTCGGGAATCCCTCTTTGGTGGGACACCTGAGGTAAAAAAAAAAAAATACAGAAAGGACTCTTCCCATCCACAGAATGATCCCAATCACTTGGGATCAGCCCATATCACCAGAGAAAAAATTGTCCATGGTCCTTGAGGACATCCTGAAATTCCACAGCCACCGTTGACACAAAATTCAGAGACAAAAGCCTGAGCAAGCGCCACATACTCGCCCTTTGTTCATAGCCCCGAAATTTCTCACGGTCTGTAGATCGAGCCTTCATACATACATCCCCAAACCTAAGCTGAGTTTGTGTTTTCAGAATTCTGTCCCCACAGGCATGGCCCACACACCATCCAAGCTGGGGCCCCTGGAGCCACACCTCAGGACTGTGGCTTCCCTCTCCAGGGGAATTCTGCCATTTCCATTGGCCACAACCCTATAGATTAGGAGAATCCTCCAAACTCCCCCAGGCCATCCGAATTGTGTTGGCTGCCCAGGACAAACAGGGATGATCTTTCACAAGTTAGGAAACCACCTCCACTCAGACCCAGAGACAGATATCCCCATAGAATAAGATTGAACTGTACGGGCACTGAGGCCCTAATCAGATCGATTGATTTTGATTCCAGTCATCTCTCCTCAGAGGCCTGGTTTACAATACCAGCATATGGGAGATTCCTTAGGCACTCATCAAAACAATTCTCTTCTCTACATAGGAAATATACCCTTTAGAGCTCCATCAAAACCTCCGGTTATGAACATCCCTCAAGGCCCCGGATCAAGCACCCCATTCCAAGGTCTACATGGACACAAATGCACATTATGACCCATCCTCAACTCACCCATTTCAAAACACCCGCCTCGGTTGCTCCCCTAGATCCAGCAGATCGAACTTGCCTAGGCTCTATGAGACACCTGGAATGGGAGGCAGGCTGCCCAGGCATCCATCCTTAGAACCCTGCTCTGGATAACTTCCTTATGGGATGTCCTGGAGCCATCCAACATGTCTCGACTGTCCCACAGAAGGAATCATTGTGGTTTGGAGCATCTCACAATTCCCATAGTGGGAAAACCTCCATGTCCTCGTGACACCATCCCCTTCATGAATGGGCCGTCATGGACAGAAACTCCGACCTAAGAAAACATCTTATCCTAGCTCTGTCTTCAGGTATACGGGATCTCGAATCATCTCTGCAGAGGGTGCCTGCCGTCCCCTCACCCCGAAATCTAAGTCTGGCTTGTGTTCTCAGAATCTTTTCCTCACACTCCTGGCCCACAAGCCTTCCAGTTTGGGAATTTTGGAGTCACTATGTGGCACTGTGTCTTCCCTCCAGAAGAAAAACGTTGCCCTCTGGGGCTACCCAGTAACCACAAATGAGTACCATCCTGCACGAAACTCGACTGCACCCCAATGATGCAGTCTAGCCTGAGCAATAATTCCCTGTCTGCCACAACCTGAGCCTGCACCTCCCAACCCACACTCAACAGCTGGCCGAACACTGAGCACATCAGACACACCATGGCCTTAGGGCTTCATCTCTTCCCAACCTCAGTTTTCAGGATTCAGAACCTAGACCTTAAATCCAATCACAGTCCAGGAGTGAAAGTGTTGCAAAAATTAGAACTCCATCTTCCCCATTGCCAGAAAACTTGTGGTTCACATACTGTGCAACGTTCAGTGTAGGAGAAACCAGCATGGTACATTAGGCCACGCCCTGACTTGAGGGGCTCCTTGGGCACAAAAACACATTGTGAAACTCAGTGTGAGACCTATCCTCAAGGAAGGCCTCTCAGTGTCTGGACCAAGAGCCCACATATGGGGCTTGCCATGTTCTTAGTTCCCATTGTTAACAAGAGGTCCTGTTGTCAGGTTGCCCCCACCCATGACTCTGCTCTGGAATCCCTCTTTTGGTGGTCCACCTGAGGTAAAAAAAACAAAAAAAAACAAAAAACAAAAAAAAATAATAAAAAAAAAAAACCAGAAAGGCTTCCTCCCTTCCCATAGAATGACCCCAATCTCTTGGGATCGGGTCAAATCCCCAGAAAGGGAGCCTCATCGATGGCCCATGAGGACACCCCGACATTCCATGGCAATCGGTGACACATTTCCAGAAAAAAAAAAAATAACCATG
This sequence comes from Mustela nivalis, assembly GCF_964662115.1. Lineage (NCBI taxonomy): Eukaryota > Metazoa > Chordata > Mammalia > Carnivora > Mustelidae > Mustela > Mustela nivalis. Next base: position 2,781,567 of record NW_028136547.1, on the reverse strand, counting down.
AGCATGCACATCACATTCGCCCTTTGTTCATATCCCGAAGAGGTCTCCTCACGGTCTATAGATCGGGCCGGCCATACCTAAATCCCACAACCTAAGTGGAGTTTGTGTTTTCAGACTTTTGGGCAAATAGCCCTGGACCACACACGCTCCACACTTGGGTCCCTGGAGCCACACCTCAGGACTGTGCTTCCCTTTCAAGGGAATTCTTCCCATTCCATTGGCCACAACCTTGCAAATTAGGAAAAACCTCCAAAGTCACCGAGGCCATCCCAATAGTGTAGGCCGCCCAGGACAAACAGGGGTGATCTCAAACCAGCTGAGCAACTACCTCCACTCAGACAACAGATGTCCCCAGAGAAGAATATTGAACAGGACAGGCCCCTAGGCCCTAAACAGATCCATTGCTTTGGTTTCCAGGCATCTCTCCTCAGAGGCCTCGTTTCCAATACCAGCATATGGTGGTTTCCTGAGGCACCAATAAGAACAAATCTCGTCTCCCCATGGAAACTTGCTCATTGGAGCTTTGTCATAACCTCTGGTTAGGAGAATCCTTCAGGGCCCTGGTGCCACTGCCCCATACAAAGGTCTCCATGGACTCAAACCAACATTAAGACCATCCTCAGGAAAGTCCATTTCAACTCAGCCCCCTCTGTTGCTACCCCAAGACAGCAGATCAAACGTTTCTTGTTGCTAGGAGACAATTGGAATGTGAGGCTGGCTGCCCAGGCATCCATACTTAGAACCCTGTTCTGGGAAAATACCTTATAAGACGTCCTGGAGCCATCCAACAAATCTTAATTGTCCCACAGAAGGAATCCTTGCGGTTTGGAGCATCTCACAACTCCAATAGTGGGTAAACCCACATGGCCTCATTATGCCCCCCCTTCCTGATGGGGCCAACATGGACAGAAACTCAAACCTGAGCCAAAGTCTGAACCTCGTCCTGACTTCAGACGCATGAGATCTCAATTCAGCTCTGCAGAGTGTGCCTGCCATGTCCTTGCCCCGAAACCTAAGCCTAGCTTGTGTTCTCAGACTTCCGTCCTCACTCTCCTGGCCCACAAGCCCTCCAGTTTGGGAATTCCGAAGCCACAATGCAGCACTCTGCCTGCCCTCCAGAAGAAAATCTTTGCCCTATGCTGCTAATAAGAAACCCCAAATGATTTTCTAATGCATGCCACTCGATTGTAAAGCAATTATACAGCCCACCCTGTATACTAATGCCCTGTCTGGCACAGCCTGAGACAAGACATCCCAAACGACACTCAGACAGCTGGCCCCAACCTGGACACATAGGACCCGCTATGGCTGTAGGTCGTCATCTCTTCCCAACCTCGATTTCAGGCTTCAGTACCTAGACCTTATCTCCAATCACTGCCCAGGGGTGAACGTGATGCAGAAATTAGAATTCCTCCTTCCCCATGGCCAGAAACCTTGTGGTTGGCATGTTGTCCAACGTTCAATGTGGGAAAACCTGCATTGTCCGAAAGGCCACGCCAGTGCTTGAGGGCCGCCTAGGGCACAGACATGCATTGTGACCTGCAGCGTGAGTCCCGTATTAAAGTAACGCCTCTCAGTGGCTGGACCAAGATCCTGCATATGGGGCTTGTCATATCCATAGGCCCCCAGGCTTAACCAGAGGGCGAGCATTCCAGTTGTCAGTACCCACTGCTATGCTCTATAATCCCTCTAATGGGGGGACACATGAAGCAGAAAACAAGACACTTCCCTTCCCACAGAATGACCCCAAACTCTTGGGGGCTGGACAAACTACCAGAGAGGGAGACTTCTACGACCCATGAGGCAACTCCTACATTAAACGGACATTGAGGACAAAACATCCAGAGACAAAAGCCTGAGCGACTGCCCCTCTCACCCTTCTTTCATATCCAGAGGAGCTCCCTCATGGACTGTAGATCAGGCCTGCCGTAACCTCGGCCCCAAACCTGAGCTGAGTTAGGGTTTTTGGATGTCTGTCTGCACAGCCATGGCCCACACAGCTTCCAGGTTGGGGTCTCTGGAGCTACACCACAGAACTGTGCCTGCTCTCTCCTAAGAAACTGCCCATTCCATTGGCCACAACTCTACAAAATAGTAGAAACCCCAAGGTCCCCAAGGACATCCCACTACCGCAAGCCGCACTGGACAAATAGGGGCATTATGACACAAGCTGAGCAACTACTACCTCCATGCAGACACACTGACAGATATCCGCAGAGACAGAAGATTGAACCAGACAGGCCCCTAGGCCCTATTATGAACTCTTGCTTTGGTGTCCAGGTATCACTCCTCAGAGGCCTGGGTTCGAAGACCAGCATACGGGGCTTTCCTGAGGCACCAGACAGAAGACCTCTCATCTCCACATGGGAAGCTTCCTTGTTGGAGTTGTGTCAAGCCCTTCGGGTTGGTGAATCCTGAAGAGTCCCTTAGCTACTGGCACATTCCAAGGTCTCCATGGCCACCAACCCACATTATGACTCATCCTCAGGAGAGTCCATTTAAACTCAGCCTTCTGGGTAGCTCACCCAAGAGCCCGCAGATTGAGCGTGCCTTGTCTCGACCAGGCAATGGGAAGGTGAGTTGGCGTTTCTCGGCATCCATGCTTAGGCCCCTGCTCTCGAGTCTTTCTGTATGGGGCATCAAGGGACCATCCAATAGTACTCGACTGTCCTGAAGAAGGAAACTTTGAAGTTTGGAGCAGCTCACAACTCCCAGAGTAGGGAAACCTCCCTGGCCTCATGACGCCCCCACCCCCTTCATGTAAGGGCCGTCATGGACACAAACTGCAGCTTGAGGCAACATCTGATACTCGCCCTGACCTCACCTGAAGGAGATCTCGATTCAGCCTCTGCAGAGTGGGCCTGCCATGCTCTTGGCCCCAAAACTCGTGCTAGCTTGTGTTTTCAGACTTCCTTCCTCACAATCCTGGCCACACCCCTCCAGTTTGGCAATTCTGGAGACACAATGCAGCACTCTGCCTGCCCTCCAGAAGAAAAATGTTGCCCTATAGGGCTAACCAGAAACGCCAAATGAGTAACAACTTGCATGCCACTCGACCATACCCCAATTATACAGTCTAGCCTGTGCACTAAAGCCCTGTCTGACACAGCCTGAGGGCAGACCTCCAGTCCAACACCCAGACAGCTGGCCATAAACAGAGCATATCACACCCACAATGGCTTTAGGCCATCATCTCTACCCAACCTCAGTTTTCACCTTCAGAACCTAGACCTTATCTCCACTCACTGTTCAGGAGTAAACGTGATGCAAGAATCAGAACTTCTCCTTCGCCTTGGCAAGAAACCTAGTGGTTGGCATGTTTTCCAACGTTCAGTGTAGTTGAAACCAGTGTGGCCCATGAGGCCCCGCCCATGTTTATGGGCCACATTGGTCACAAACACACATTGTGTCCCTCAGCCTGATCCCAGGCCTCAGGTAAGGCCTCTCAGTGGCTGGATGAAGAGACAGCATATTGGGCTTGCCATGCCCCTAGGCCCCAAATTTTACCCATAGTTCGGGTTCTCCCTTCACTTTTCCCCAAGGCTCTTCTTTGGAATTACTCTTTTGGCGGGACACCTGAGGTAACAAACCTGAAAGGAGTCCTCCCATTCCACAGATTGACGAAAAACAATTGGGAACGGGCCAAATCCACAGAGAGGAAAATTCGTCCATGTCCCATGAGGCCTCCCCGACATTCCTCGGCCGTCTCTGATACAAAATCCAGAGACAAAAGCCTGAGCAAGCGCCTCAGACTCGCTCTCTCTTCATATCCGGAAGAGTTCTTCTCATGGTTTATAGATCGGGCCTGCCATACCTACGTCCCCAAACCTAAGCTGAGTTTGTGTTTTCAGACTTCTGTCCTCAAAGTCCTGGGCCACACACCCTCCAGGCTGGGGCCCCTGGAGTCACACATTAGGACTGTGCCAACCCAATCCATGGGAATTCTGCCGATGCCATTGTCCAAAACAGTAAAATTTGGAGAACCCTACAAATCCCTGAGGCCATCCCAATAGTGCAGGTCGCCCGGGACAAACAACAGCAGTCTGATACCTGCTGAGCATCTACTTCCACTCATACCATAGATGGATGTCCCCTGAGAAGAAGATTGAACCAGACAGGACCCTAGGCCATAATAGGATACATTGCTTTGGATTACAGGCATGTCTCCTCAAAAGCCTGGATTCCAATACCAGCATAGAAGTTTTCCTGAGGCACCCATCAAAACAAATCTCGTCTCCACAAGGAACCTTGTGCATCAAGCTATGTCAAAAGCTTAGGAGAATACTTCAGGGTCCCGGTGCCACCGCCCCTTTTTAAGGCCCTCATGGACACAAACACACATTAGGACCCATCCTCAGGAAAGTCCATTTCAAGTCAGCCACCCCGGTTGCTCCCGCAGAGCCATCAGATCTAAACTGTCTTGTTGCTGGGAGACATTTGGAATGCGAGGCCGGCTTCCCAGGCATCCATCCTCGAACAGTGCTCTGGAGTCATTCCATATGGGATGTCCTGAAGCTGCCCAACAGGTCTCAATTGTCCCGCAGAAGGAATCCTTGATGGGGGCATCCCACAACTCCCAACGTGGGAAAAACTCCATGGCCTTGAGATTCTGCTCCCTTCATGAAGGGTCCGTCATGCTCAGAAACTCCAACCTGAGCCAACGTCTGATCCTCGCCCTGACTTCAGATGCATGAGATATTGGTTCAGATCTACAGTGGTACCTGCCGTGTCCTCGCCCTGAAACCCAAGTCTAGCTTGTGTTCTCAGACTTCCGTCCTCACACTCCTCTACACGATACCCTCAAGTTTAGCAATTCCGGACTGACAAGGAAGCACTCTGCCTGCCCTCTAGAAAACAAATTTTGCCTAATGAGCTGCCCAGACAACTTATATGAGGATAAATCTACATGGCACTCGACTGTACCCAAATTATATAGTCTAACCTGGGCACTAATGCACTGTCTGACACAACCTGAGCTCGGACCTCCTGAGCAACACCCAGACAGCTGACCGCACACTGAGCACATCAGAACCGCCATGGCCTTAGGTCATCATCTCTTCCCTACCTCAGTTTTTAGGCTTCAGTACCTAGACCTTATCTCCAATCACTGCCCAGGGGTGCCTGTGATGCAGAAATCAGAACTCTTCCTTACCCATGGCAAGAAACCTTGTGGTTGGCATGTTGTCCAACATTCAGTGTAGGAGAAACCAGGATTCACCATGAGGCCCTGCCCATTCTTGTTTGCGAAGTGGGCATAAACACGCATTGTGACCCTCAGCGTGAGTCCTGTCCTCTAGTAAGTCCTCTCAGTGGCTCGACCATTAGATGTCATAATGGGCTTGACGTGTCCCTAGGCCACAATTTTTAACCAGATTTCTAGTTGTCCGTTCGGCCCTCCCCAGGGCTCTACTCTGGAATCCCTCAATTGGTGGGACACCTGAGGTTAAAAAACAAAACATGGCAAATCAACAACAACAACAAAACGGACTTCTTCCATCCCACAGAATGACCCCAAACTCTTTGGATGGGGCCAAACCCCCAGAGTGTAAGACTCGTCCATTTCCCATGAAGTCACCAGGGAATTTCAAGACCATGAGTGACACGATATCCAGAGACAAAAACTTGAGCACGAGCCTCACACTCGCCCCTTATTCATATCCCGAAGAGTTCTCCTCATGGTCTGTAGATCAATCCTGCCATACCTATGACCTGAAACATAAGCCGCGTATGTGTTTTCAGACGACTGTCCAAACAGCTCTGCCTACACACCCTACAGGCTCAGGCCCCTGGAGCCAAACCTGAGGACTGTACTTGCCCTCTCCAAGGGAATTGTATGTGCCCATTCCAATGGCCACAACCCTACTAATAGGATAAACCTCCAAACTCCCTGAGGCAATCCCAATAGTGGTGGCTTCCCAGGACAAACTCGGGCAATCTGAGCCCATCTGAGAACCTGCATGCACTCAGACGCATAGACTGATGTTCCCAGAGGTAAAAAGGTACGAACAGGCCCCTAGGCACTATTCAGATTCATTGTTGTGGTATCCAGTCATCTCTCCTCAGAGGCCTGGATTTCAATACCAGCATATGGCTGTTTCCTGACTCATCCGTCATAAAAAATCTCATCTACATATGGGAAACTTGCACGTTGGAGCTGTGTCAAAGCCTCTGTTTGAAAAAACCCTTCAGGACCCCAGTGCCACCGCTTCATTCCAAGGTCTCCATAGACACAAAAACATATTAGGATCCATCCACAGGAGAGTCCATTTCAACTCAGATCCAGATTGCTCGCCCAGATCCAGCAGATATAACCTGTCTTGTTGCTAGGACACAATTGGAATGCAAGGTGGGCTACCCAGGCATCCATCCTTAGAACCCTGCTCGGAATCGTTGGCCTGGAGCCAACCAACATGTCTCAATTGTCCTGCACAAGAATCTTTGCAGTTTGGAGCTTCTCACAACTAACATCGTGGGAAAACCCCCACGGCCTCTTGACCCCCCCGCCCCTTCATGAAGGGGCCATCAGGGACAGAAACACCAACCTGAGCGATCTTCTGATCCTCGCCCTGACTTCAGAAGCACGAGATCTCGATTCAGGTCTGTAGATTGTTCCTGCCTTGTCCTCACCCAGAAACCTAAGCCTAGCTTGTGTTCTCAGATTTCCGTCTTCAGACTACTGACCCACAAGCCTCCAGTTTGCAAACCAGAACTATAATGCAGCACTCTTCCAGCCTTCAGGAAGAAAAACATTGCCCTGTGGGGCTACCCAGAAACTCCAAATGAGGATCAACCTGCATGCCATTCGACTGTACCCCAAATATATAGGCTGACCTGGGCACTATTGCCCTTTCTACACAGCCTGAGCCTGGACTTCCTCGCCCCACCCAGAAAGCTGGTCGAACACTGAGCACGCCGGACGAGCCATGTCCTTAGGTCGTCATCTCTTCCCAACCTCGATTCTCAAGTTTCAGAACCTAGACCTTATCTCCAATCACTGCCCAGGCTTGTAAGTGATGCAGAAATAACAACTCCTTCCCCGTGGTTAGAAACCATGTGGTTGGCATGTTTTCCAATGTTCAGTGTAGTTGAAACCAGTGTGGCCCATGGGGCCCCGCCCATGTTTATGGGCCACATTGGTCACAAACACACATTGTGACCCTCAGCCTGATCCCAGTCCTCAGGTAAGGCCTCTCAGTGGCTGGATGAAGAGACAGCATATTGAGCTTGCCATGCCCCTAGGCCCCAAATTTTACCCATAGTTCGGGTTGTCCCTTCGCTTTTCCACAGGGCTCTTCTTTGGAATTCCTCTTTTGGCGGGACACCTAAGGTAACCAACCTGAAAGGAGACCTCCCATTCCACAGATTGACGAAAAAGAATTGGGATCGGGCCAATTCCACAGAGAGGAAGATTCGTCAATGGCCCATGAGGTTTCCCAGACAATCCACGGCTATCGCTGATACCGAATCTAGAGACAAAAGACTGAACAAGCACCTCAGACTCGCTCTTTCTTCATATCCTGAAGAGTTCTTCTCATGGTTTATAGATCGGGCCTGCCATACCTATGTCTCCAAACCTAAGCTGAGTTTATGTTTTCAGACTTCTGTCCTCAAAGTCCTGGGCCACACACCCTCCACGCTGCGGTCCCTGGAGCCACACATAAGGACTGTGCCTACCCAATCCATGGGAACTCTGCCCATTCCATTGTCCAAAACCGTAAAATTAGGAGAACCCTCCAAATCCCTGAGGCCATCCCAATAGTGCAGGTCTCCCGTGACAAACAAGCGCGGTCTGATAGCAGCTGAGCATCAACCTCCACTCATACCATAGATGGATGTCTGCAGAGAAGAAGATTGAACCAGACAGGACCCTGGCCATATCGGATCCATTGCTTTGGTTACAGGCATGTCTCCTCAAAAGCCTGGATTCCAATACCAGCATAGGGGTTTTCCTGAGGCAGCAATCAGAACAAATCTCGTCTCCACAAGGAAACATGTGCATCGAGCTATGTCAAAAGCTTAGGAGAATACTTCAGGGTCCTGGTGCCACGGCCCCATTCCAAGGCCCCATGGACACAAACACACATTAGGACTCATCCTCAGGAAAGTCCATATCAAGTCAGCCACCCCGGTTGCTCCCGCAGAGCCATCAGATCTAAACTGGCTTGTTGCTAGGAGACAATTGGAATTCGAGGCTGGCTTCCCAGGCATCCTCCCTCGAACGGTGCTCTGGAGTCATTCCATATGGGATGTCCTGGAGCTGCCCAAAGGTCTCAATTGTCCTGCAGAAGGAATTCTTGAAGGGGGCAACCCACAACTCCCACGTGGGAAAAACTCCATGGACACGAGATTCCCACTCCCTTCATGAAGGGGCCGTCAGGCACAGACACTCCAACCTAAGCCAAAGTCTAATTCTCTCCCTGACTTGAAATGGATGAGATATTGGTTCAGATCTGCAGGGGGTACCTGCCGTGCCCTTGCCCTGAGCCCAAGTATAGCTTTTGTTCTCAGAATTCCGACCTCACTCTCCTGGCCTCAAAGCCCTCATGATTGGTAAATCCGGTCCCACAATGCAGCACATGGCCTGCTTTCTGGAAAAAAAATATTGCCTAAAGATCTGCCAAGGCACCTTATATGAAGATAAACCTACACGGTACTCGACTTTGCCCGAATTATATAGTCTAACCTGGGCACTAATGCACTGTCTGACACAACCTGAGCCCGGACTTCCTGACCAACACCCAGACAGCTGACCGCACACTGAGCACATCAGACCTGCCATGGCCTTAGGTCATCATCTCTTCCCTACCTCAGTTTTCAGGCCTCAGAAACTAGACTTTATCTCCAATCACTGCCCAGGGGTGAGTGTGATGCAGAAATCAGAACTTCTCCTTACACATGGCAAGAAACCTTGTGGTTGGCATGTTGTCCAACGTTCATTGTAGGAGAAACTAGCATTCACCCTGAGGCCCGCCTATTCTTGAGTGCGACGAGGGCATAAAAATGCATTGTGACCCTCAGTGTGAGTCCTGTCCTCTAGTAATTCCTCTCAGAGCCTGGATCACTAGATGTCATAATGGGCTTGACATAGCCCTAGGCCCCAATTTTTAACCAGATTTCTGGTTGTCCAGTCACCCCTCCCCAGAGCTCTTCTCTGGAATTCCTCATTTGGTGGGACAACGGAGGTTAAAAAATGAAACAAAACAAAGCAACAACAACAAAAAAAACGACTTCTTCCATCCCACAGTATGACCACAACCTCTTTGGAAGGGGCCAAATCCCCAGAGAGTAAGACTCGTCCATTTCCCATGAAGTCACCCGGAAATTTCACGACCATGAGTGACATGATATGCAGAGACAAAAACATGAGCAATAGCCTCACACTCGCTTTTTTTTCATATACCGAAATGTTCTCCTCATGGTCTGTAGATCAGTCCTGCCCTACCTATGACCCGAAACAGAAGTCGAGTTTGTGTTTTCAGACAACTGTCCAAACAGCCCTGGCTTACACACCCTATAGGCTCAGGCCCCTGAAGCCAAACCTGAGGACTGTTCTTGCCCTCTCCAAGGGAATTGTGTGAGCCCATTCCAATGGCGACAACGCAACTAAAAGTATAAACCTTTAAATTCCCTGAGGCCATCCCATAGTGTTGGCTTCCAAGGACAAACACGGGCAATCTGAGTTCATCTGAGCACCTACCTGCACTCTGACCCATAGATAGATGTCGCCCGAGGTAAAAAGAAACCAACAGGCCCCTAGGCACTAATCGGATTCATTGCTTTGGTTTCCAGGCATCTCTCCTCAGAGGCCTGGATTTCAATACCAGAATATGGCTGTTTCTTGACTCACCCATCAGAAAAATCTCCTCTACACATGGGAAACTTGCATGGTGGAGCTGTGTCAAACCTCTGTTTAGGAGAAGCCTTCAGGGCCCTAGTGCCACCGCTTAATGCCACAGTCTCCATAGACACAAAAACATATTAGGACCCATCCACAGGAGAGTCCATTTAAACTCAGCCTCCTCGGTTGCTCCCCGAGATCCAACAGATCTAGCCTATCTTGTAGCTAGGAGAATATTGGAATGCGAGGTGGGCTACCCAGCCTTCCATCCTTAGAACCCTGCTCAGAATCGTTGGCCTGGAGCCAACCAACTGGTCTCAATTGTCCCACAGTAGAATCTTTGCAGTTTGGAGCTTCTCACAACTCCCATGGTGGGAAAACCCCCACGGCCTCGTGATTCCCCCCCTTTATGAAGGGGCCATCAGGGACAGAAAGTCAAACCTGAGGCATCGTCTGATGCTCAACCTGACTTCAGGTGCACGAGATCTCGATTCAGGTCTGTAGATTGTGCCTGCCATGTCCTCACCCATAAAACCTAAGCCTAGCTTGTGTTCTCAGAGTTCCGTCCTCAGACTACCGGCCCACAAGCCCTCCAGTTTGGCAATCCGGAAGTACAATGCAGCACTCTGTGGGCCCTCCAAGAGAAACATTGCCCTCTGGGGCTACCTAGAAACCCCAAATGAAGATCAACCTGCACGCCATTTGGCTGTACACCAAATATATAGGCTGATCTGGGCATCATTGCCTTCTCTGACACAGCCTGAGCTGGACCTCCTGGCCCCACCCAGACAGCTGGCCGCACACTAGGCACATTGGAACCGCCATGGCCTTAGTTCGTCATCTCTTCCCAACCTCGGTTTTCAGGCTTCAGTACCTAGACCTTATCTCTAATCACTGCCCAGGTTTGAAAATGTTGCAGAAATCAGAACTCGTTCCCTTGGCAAGGAACCTCGTGGTTGGCATGGTGTCCAACGTTCAGTGTAGTTGAAATCAGTGTGGCACATGAGACCCAGCCCATGCTTGAGGGCTACATTGGTCTCAAACCCACATTGTGACCCTCAGCCTGAGCCCGGTCCTCAGGCAAGGCCTCTCAGTGGCTGCATGAAGAAACAGCATATTGGGCTTGCCATGCCCCTAGACCCCAATTTTTAACCATAGTTCGGGTTGTCCCTTCACTCTTGCCCAGGGCTCTGCTTTGGAATTCCTCTTTTGGTGGGACACCTCAGGTAACAAACCTTAAAGGAGTCCTCCCATCCCACAGATTCACGAAAAAGAATTAGGATCGGACCAGATCCACAGAGAGGAAGATTCGTCCATGGCCCAGGAGGCCTCCCCGACATTCCTCGGCCATCGCTGATACAAAATCCAGAGACAAAAGCCTGAGCAAGCGCCTCAGACTCGCTCTTTCTTCATATCCTGAAGAGTTCTTCTCCTGGTTTGTAGGTCGGGCTTGCCATACCTACGTTCCCAAACCTAAGATGAGTTTGTGTTTTTTGTTTTCTGTCCTCAAATTCCTGGGCCACATACCCTCCAGACTGAGCCCCTGGAGCCACACATTAGTACTGTGCCTACACAATCCATGGGAATTCTGCCCATGCCATTGTCTCAAACCGTTCAAATTAGGAGAACCCTCCATAGTCCCTGAGGCCATCTCAATGGTGTAGGTTGTCCCGGACAAACAAGGGCCGTCTGACACCAGCTGAGCATCAACCTCCACTCATACCATAGATGGATGTCCCCAGAGAAGAAGATTGAACCAGGCAGGACCCTAGGACATAATGGGATCCATAGCTTTGGTTTACAGGCATGTCTCCTCAAAAGCCTGGATTCCAATACCAGCATAGGGCTTCTCCTGAGGCTCCCATCAGAACAAATCTCGTCTCCACAAGGAAACTTGTGCATGGGAGCTATGTCAAAGGCTTAGGAGAATACTTCAGGGTGCCGGTGCCACCGCCCCATTCCAAGGCCCTCAGGGACACAAACAAACTTTAGGACCCATCCTCCGGAAAGTCCATTTCAACTCAGCCACCCCGGTAACACCTGCTGAGCCATCAGATCTATACTGTCTTGTTGCTAGAAGAAAATTCCATCAGATCTATACTGTCTTGTTGCTAATAGAAAATTGGAATGCGAGGCGGGCTTCCCAGGCATTCATCCTCGAATGGTGCTCTCGAGTCATTCCATATGTGATGTCCTGGAGCTGTCCAACAGGTCTCAATTGTCCCGCAGAAGGAATCTTTGAAGGGCCATCTCACAACTCCCAACGTGGGGAAACTTCCATGGACTAGAGATTCCACTCCCTTCATGAATGGGCCGTCATGTACAGAAACTCCAACCAGAGCCAATGTCTGATCCTCGCCCTGAATTCAGATGCATGAGATATTGGTTCAGATCTGCCGAGGTACCTGCCGTGCCCTCGACCTGAAACCCAAGTCTAGCTTGTCTTCTTAGACTTCCGTCCTCACACTCCTGGCCCAGAAGACCTCAAGTTTGGCAATTCCGAACCCACTGTGCAGCACTCTGCCTGCCCTCTAGAAAAAAAATATTGCCTCATGAGCTGCCCAGGCACATCATATGAGGATAAACCTACACGCCACTTGACTGTACGTAAATTATATACTCTAAGCTGTGCACTAATGCACGGTCTGACACACCTGAGCCCGGACCTCCTGACTAACACACAGACAGCTGACCTCACACTGAGCACAACAGACCAGCCATGGCCCTCGGACATCATCTCTTCCATACCTCAGTTTTCAGACTTCAGAACCTACCTTTTCTCCAATCACTGCCCAGGGGTGATGGTATGTAGAAATCAGAACTCCTCCTTACCCATGGCAAGAAACCTTGTGGTTGGCATGTTGTCCAACGTTCAGTGTAGTAGAAACCAGCATTCACCCTGAGGCCCAGCCCATTCTCAAGTGCGATGAGGGCATAAACACACCAAAATCTTTGGACGAGGCCAACCTTCTAAAGAGTAAGACTCGTCCATTTCCCATGAAGTCACCCGGAAATTTCACGACCATGAGTCACACGATATCCAGAGATAAACTTGAGCAAGAGCCTCACACTCGCCCTTTTTTCATATCCCGAAGAGTTCTTCTCATGTTCTGTAGATCAGTCCTGCCATACCTATGACCCGAAACATAAGCCGAGGTTGTGTTTTCAGACAACTGTCCAAACAGCCCTGGCCTACACACCCCAAAGGCTCAGGCCCTTGGAGCCAAACCTGAGGACTGTACTTGCCCTCTCCAAGGGAATTGTGTGTACCCATTCCAATGGCCACAATCCTACTAATAGGATAAACCTCCAAAGTTCCTGAGGCCATCCCAATAGTGGTGGCTTCCCAGGACAAACAGGAGCAATCTGAGCACATCAGAGCACCTACCTGCACTCAGACCCATAGACTGATGTCCCCAGAGGAAAAAAGGAATGAACAGACCACTAGGCACTAATCGGATCCATTGCTATGGTTTCCAGGCATGTCTCCTCAGAGGCCTGGATTTCAATACCAGCATATGGCTGTTTCTTGACTCACCCATCAGAACAAATCTCATCTACATATGGGAAACTTGCACGGTGGAGCTGTGTCAAAGTCTCTGTTTAGAAGAACCCATAAGGGACCCAGTGCCACCGCTTCATTCCAAGGTCTCCATAGACACAAAAACATATTAGGACACATCCACAGGAGAGTCAATTTCAACTCAGCCTCCTCAGTTGCTCCCCCAGATCCAGCAGATCTAACCTTTCTTGTAGCTAGGAGAAAATTGGAATGCCAGGTGTGGTACCTAGCCATCCATCCTCAGAACCATGCTTGGAATCCTTGGCCTGGCGCCAACTAACAGGTCTCAATTGTCCTGGAGAAGAATCTTTGTAGTTTGGAACTTCTCACAACTCCCATCGTGCGAAAACCCCCATGGCCTCATGATTCCCCCCCTTCATGAATGGGCCATCAGGGACAGAAAGTCCAACCTGAAGATCGTCTGATCCTCACCCTGACTTCAGATGCACGAGATCTCGATTCAGGTCTGTAGATTGTGCCTGCCATGTCCTCACCCATAAAAATTAAGCCTAGCTTGTGTTCTCAGACTTCAGTCCTCAGACTCTTGGCCCACAAGCCCTCCAGTTTGGCAATCCAGAAGTACAATGCGGCACTCTGCCTGCTCCCTGGAAGAAGAAAATTGCCCTCTGGGGCTACCCAGAAACCCCAAATGAGGATTAACCTGCACGCCATTTGGCTGTACACCAAATATATAGGCTGAAGTGGGCAGAGTTGCCCATTCTGACACAGCCTGAGCCTGGAACTCCTGGCCCCACCCAAACAGCTGGCCGCACACTGAGCACATCGGACCCGCCATGGCATTAGGTCGTCATCTCTACCCAACCTCGGTTTTCAGGCTTCAGAACCTTGACCTTATCTCCAATCACTGCCCAGGTTTGAAAATGTTGCAGAAATCCGAACTCGTTCCCTTGGCATGAAACCTCGTGGTTGGCATGTTGTCCAACTTTCAGTGTAGTTGAAACCAGTGTGGCACATGAGACCCAGCCCATGCTTGAGGGCCACATTGGTCTCAAACACACATTGTGACCCTCAGCCTGAGCCCGGTCCTCAGGCAAGGCCTCTCAGTGGCTGCATGAAGAAACAGCATATTGGGCTTGCCATGCCCCTAGACCCTAATTTTTAACCATATTTCGGGTTGTCCCTTCACTCTTGCCCAGGGCTCTGCTTTGGAATTCCTCTTTTGGTGGGACACCTCAGGTAACAAACCTTAAAGGAGTCCTCCCATCCCACAGATTCACAAAAAAGAATTGGGATAGGGCCAAATCCACAGAGAGGAAGATTCGTCCATGGCCCATGAGGCCTCCCCGACATTCCACGGCCATCGCTGATACAAAATCCAGAGACAAAAGCCTAACCAAGCGCCTCAGACTCGCTCTTTCTTCATATCCTGAAGAGTTCTTCTCATGATTTGTAGTTCGGCCGTGCCATACCTACGTTCCCAAACTTAAGCTGAGTTTATGTTTTTTGAGTTCTGTCCTCAAAGTCCTGGGCCACACACCCTCCAGGCTGGGCCCCTGGAACCACACATTAGGACTGTGCCTAACCAATCCATGGGAATTCTGCCCATTCCATTATCCAAAACCGTACAAATTAGGAGAAACCTCCAAATTCCCTGAGGCCATACCAATGGTGTAGGTTGTCCGGGACAAAAAATTGCCGTCTGACACCAGCTGAGCATCTACCTCCACTCATACCATAGATGGATGTCCCCAGAGAAGAAGATTGACCAGACAGGACCCCAGGCCATAATGGGATCCATAGCTTTGGTTTACAGGCATGTCTCCTCAAAAGCCTGGTTTCCAATACCAGCTGAGGGCTTCTCCTGAGGCACCCATCAGAACAAATCTCGTCTACACATGGGAAACTTGCATGTTGGAGCTCTCTCAAAGCCTCTGGTTAGAAGGACATTTCAGGTTCCCGGTGCCAGCGCCTCATTCCAAGGTCTCCATGGAGACACACCCACATTAGGACCCATCCACAGGAGAGTCCATTTCAACTCAGCCCCCTAAGTTGCTCCCCCTGATCCAGCAGATCTAACCCGTCTTGTCGCTAGGAGATGATTGGAATGAGAGGCAGGCTTCCCAGACATCCATACTTAGAACCATTCTCAGAATTATGCTGTATGGGAAGTCCTGGAGCCAACCAACAGGTCTCAATAGTCCCGCAGAAGAATCTATACTGTTTGGAGCATCTCACAACTCCCATTGTGGGCAAACCTCCATGGCCTCGTGATCCCGCCCCCTGTGCTTCATGAAGGGGCCATCAGGGACAGAAGCTCCAACCTGATCGATCGTCTGATCCTTGCCCTGACTTCAGATGCAGGACATCTTGATTCAGCTCTGCAGAGTGTGTCTGCCGTGCCCTTGCCCAGAAACGTAAGTCTAGTTTGTGTTCTCAACTTCCATCCTCACATTCCTGGCCCACAAGCCCTCCAGTTTGGCAATTCCAGAACTACAAGGCAGCACTCTGCCTGCTTTCCGGAAGAAAAACTTTGCCCTCTGGGGCTACCCAGATTCCCCAAATGAGGATCAACCTGCATGCCACTTGACTGGACCCCAATTATACAGGCTGCCCTGGGCACTACTGCCCTTTCTGGCACAGCCTGAGACTGAACCTCCTGGCTCGCACCCACCCAGCTAGCCACACACTGAGCACATCAGACCCGCCATGGCCTTAGGTCATCATCTCTTTCCAACCTCGGTTTTCAGGCTTCAGAACCTAAACCTTATCTCCAGTCACCACCCAGGGTTGAACATGATGCAGGAATCAGAACTCCTTCCCCATGGCAAGAAACCTTGTGGTTGGCATGTTGTCCAACGTAAAATGTAGTTGAAACCAGTGTGGCCCATGAGGCCCTGCAGATGCTTGAGGACCAAGTCGTTCACAAACATGCATTCTGACCCTCAACGTGAGCCCAGTTCTCAAGTAAGGCCTCTCAGTGGCTGGACCAAAAGACAGCATATTGGGCTTGTCATGCCCCTAGGACCCAATTTTTAACCAGATTTCTGGTTGTCCAGTCTCCCCTCCCCAGGGCTCGGCTTTGGAATCCCTCTTTTGGTGGGACACCTGAGGTAACAAAACTGAAAGGACTCCTCCCATCCCACAGTTTGACCCAAAACAATTGGAATCGGGCCAAATCCACAGAGCGGAAGACTCGTCCATGGCCCATGAGGCCTCCCTGACATTCCACGCCCATCGTTGACACAAAATCCAGAAACAAAAGCCTGAACAAGTGCCTCACAATCTCTCTTTCTTCATATCTGGAAGAATTCTCCTCACGGTCTGTAGATCGGGCCTGCCATACCTACGTCCCTAAACCTAAACTGAGTTTGTGTTTTAGACTTCTGTCTCCACAGTCCTGAGGCACACACCCTGCAGGCTGGGGCACCTGGAGCCACATCAAAACTGTGCCTTCCCTCTCCACGGGAATTCTGCCCATTCCATTGTCCATAATCATAAAATTAGGAGAAACCTCCAAAGTCCCCAAGGCCTTCACAATAGTGTAGGCCGCCTGGGACAAACAAGGGCCATCTGACACCAGCTGAGCATCTAACTCCACTAATACCTTAGATGGATGTACACAGAGAAGAAGATTCAACCGGACAGGCCCCTAGGCTCTAAACGGAGCCATTGCTTTGGTTTCCAGTTATCTCTCTTCAGAGGCCTATATTCCAATAACAGTATATGGGGGTTTCCTGAGGCACCAATCAGAACAAATCTTGTCTCCACATGGGAAACTTGTCCTTTGGAGATGTCTCCAAACCTCCGGTTAGGAGAATCCTTCAGGGCCCATGCACCAACGCCCCATTCCAAGGTCTCCATGGACACAAACCCACATTAGCATCCATCCTCAGGAGAGTCCATTTCAACTCAGCCCCCTTGGTTGCTCTGACAGAGCCAGCATATCAAACCTGTCTATTTGCTAGGAGACAACTGCAATGTGAGGCGGGCTTCCCATGCATCCATCCTAAGATCCCTGCTCTGGTGTCATTCTGTATGGTATGTACTGGAGTGATACAAAAGGTCTCAATTGTTGATCAGAAGGAATCTTTGTTGTTTGGAGCATCTCACAACTTCCATTGTGGGTAAACCTCCATGGACTGGAGATGCTGTCTCCTTCATAAAGTGGCCAGAATGGACAGAAATTCAAACCTAAGCCTAGGTTTGAACCTCGCCCTGACTTCAGATTCATGATATCCCGATTCAGATCTGCAGAGGGTGCCTGCCGTGCCCTCGCCCAGAACCTACGCCTAACATGTGTTCTCAGACTTCCGTCCTCACACTCCCCGTCCACAAGGCATCCACTTTGGAAATTCCGGAGCCACAATGCAGCACTCTGCCTGTTCTCCAGAAGAAAAACATTGCCCTTGGGGCTAACCAGAAATACCAAATAAAGATCAACCTGCACGGCACTCAGTTGTACCCCAATTATACAATCTACCCTGGGCACTAATGCCCTGTCTGACACAGCCCAAGCTTGGACCTCCCGACCAACACCCAGACAGCTGGCTCCACGCTGAGCATATCGGACCCAACATGGTCTTAGGTCGTCATCTCTTCCCAACCTCGGTTTTCAGACTTCACAACCTAGACCTTATCTCCAATCACTGCCCAGGGGTGAATGACATGCAGAAATCAGAATTAATCCTTCCCCATGGCAAGAACTCATGTGGTTGACATGTTGACTATCATTCAGTGTAGGAGAAACAAGCATGCACCATGAGTCCCCACCCATGCTTGAGTACCACGAGGGCATAAACACGCATTGTGACCCTCAGCATGAGTTCTGTCCTCAATGAAGGCCTCTCAGTGGCTGGACCATTAGAAGGCATATTGGGCTTGCCATGCACCTAGGCCTGTATTTTTAGTTAGATTTCTTGTTGTCCAGGGTTCTGCTCTGGAATCCCTCTTTTGGTGGGACACCTTAGTTAACAAAACTAAATCCCACAGATTAACCCAAAACAATTGGGATCTGGCCAAATCCACAGAGAGAAAGACTCTTCCATGGCCCATGAGGACTCCTCGACATTCCACAGCCATCATTGACACAAAATCCAGGGGCAAAAGCCTGACAAGTGTCACACTTTCACCCTTTATTCATATCCCAAAAAGTTCTCCTCATAGTCTGTAAATCGGACCTGCCATACCTACGTCCCCAAAGCTAAGCTGAGTTTGTGTTTTCAGACATCTGTCCCCACAGTCCTTGCCCACACACCCTCAAGGCTGGGCCCTTGGAGCCACACATCAGGTCTGTGCCTGCCCACTCCACAGGAATTCTGCCCATGCCATTGTCCATAATCATACAATTTAGGAGAAACCTCCAAAGTCCCCGAGGCCATCCCTATAGTGTAGGCCACCCGGACAAACAGGAGCGGTCTGACACCAGCTGAGCAACTACCTCCATTTCATAAAATAGACAGATGTCGACAGAGAAGATTGAACCAGAGAGGCTCCTAGGACCTAATTGGATGCATTGCTGTGGTTTCTATGTATCTCTCCTCAGAGGCCTGGTTCTAATACCAGCATATGTGGGTTTCCTGAGGCACCAATTAGAACAAATCTTGTCTCCACATGGAAAACTTGCTCTTTCGAGTTGTTTCAAAATCTCCGGTTAGAATCCTTTAGAGCCCTGGGGCCACCACCCCATTCCAACGTCCTCATGGACACAAACACACATTAAGACCCATCTTCAGGAGAGTCCATTTCAACTCAGCTCCCACGATTGCTCCTGCATAGCCATCAGATCGTACCTGTCTTGTGGCAGGGAGACAATTGGTGTAAGAGGCAGTCTGCTCAGGCATCCATCCTTAGAACCCGGCTCTGGAGTCATTCCATATGGGATGTCCTGGAGCCATCCAACAGTTCTCAATTTTCCCGCAGAAGGAATCCTTGCAGTTTGGAGCATCCCACAACTCCCAACGTGGGAAAACCTCCATGGCCTCGAGATTCCACCCCTTTGATGAAGGGGCCATCATGGACAGAAACTCCAACCTGCGCCTAAGTCTGATCCTCGTCCTGACTTCAGATGAATGAGATTTTGATTCGGATCTGCAGAGGGTGCCTGCCGTGCCCTCGCCCTGAAACTTAAGTCTAGCTTATGATCTCAGACTTACGTCCTCACACTCCTGGTCCCGACGCCCTCAAGTTTGGCAATTCTGGACCCACAATGCTGCACTCTGCCTGCCCACCAGAAGAAAAATTTTGCCCCAGTGAGCTTCCCTGACACAATAAATGAGGATGAACCTACATGGAACTCAACTGTACCCAAATTATACATTCTAACCTGGGCACTAATGCACTGTCTGACACAGCCTGAATCCATACCTCCTGAACAACACCCAGAAAGCTGACCGCACACTGAGCACATCGGACCCTCCATGACCTTAGGTTATCATCTCATCCCAACCTCGATTTTCTGGATTCAGAACTTAGATCTTATCTCCAGTCACTGCCCAGGGGTGAACATGATGCAGAAATCAGAATTCCTCCTTCCCCATGGAAAGAAACCTTGTGGTTCGTATGTTGTCCAAAGTTCAGTGTAGGAGAATCAAGCATGGCCCATGAGTCCCCGCCCATGCTTGATGCCTACATTGGGCACAAACATGCATTGTGACCCTCAGTGTGAGCACTGTACTCAAGTAAGACCTCTCAGTGGCTGGACCAAGGTACCCCATATGGGGATTGCCATGCCCTTAGGCCCCCAATCTTATACAGAGTTCGGGTTGTCCAGTCGCCCCTTCCCAGGGATCTGCTCTGGAATCCCTCTTTAGGGGCACACCTGAGGTAAAAAAAAAAAAAAAAAAAAAACAGAATGGACTCCTCCCATCCCACGGAATGACCCCAAAATATTGGGATCATCCAAATCCCCATAGAGGAAGTCTCACCCATGGTCCATGAGGACGCCCCTACATTCCACGGCCATCAGTGACACAAAATCCAGAGTCAAAAGCCTGAGCAAGTGCCTCACACTCACTCTTTGTTCATATCCTGAAGAGTTCTCCTCAAGGTCTGTAGATCGGGCCTCCCATACCTATGTCCCCAAACCTAAGACGAGTTTCTGTTTTCAGACTTCTGTCCCCACAGCTCTGACCCACACACCCTCCATGCTTGAGCCCCTAGAGCCACACCTCAGGATTGTGCCTTCCCTCCCCAAAGGAATTCTGCCCATTTCATTGGCCACAAACTTGCAAATTAGGAGAAACCTCCAAAGTCAAAGTGGCCATCCCAATAGTGTAGACTGCCCAGGACAAATAGGGGCAGTCTGACACCAGCTGAGGAACTACCTCCACTCAATCCCATAGACAGATGAACCGAGAGAAGAAGATTAAACCAGACAGGCCCCAGGCCCTAATCAGATCCATTGCCTTGGTTTCCAGGCATCTCTCCTCAGAGTTCTGGTTTCCAATACCAGCATATTGGGGGTTACTGAAGCACCAATGAGAACAAATCTTGTTTCCCCATGGGAAAAATGCTTCTTGGAGCTGTGTCAAAACCTCTGGTTAGGAGCATCCTTCAGAGCCCTGGTGCCACTGCCCCATTCCAAGGTCTCCATGGACACAATTCCACATTATGACCGATCCTCAGGAGAATGCATTTCAACTCAGCCCCCTCGGCTGCTACATCATAGGCAGCAATCAAACGTGCCGTTTCGCTAGGAGACAATTGGAATGCAAGGCCGGATGCCCAGGCATCCATCCTTAGAACCCTGCTCTGCAATTGTTCCATATGGGATGTCCTGGAGCCATCCAACAGGTTTCAACTGACCCGCAGAAAATCCTTGTGGTTTGGAGCATCTCACTACTGCCATCATGGGAAAGCACCAATGGCGGTGTGATGACCCCCCTTCATGAAGGGGCCATCATGGACAGAAACTCCAACCTGAGCCAATATATGAACCTCGCCCTGACCTCAGATGCATGAAATCTAAATTCAGCTCTGCAGAGTGTGCCTGCCATTTCCTCGCCCTGAAACCAAAGCAAAGCTTCAGTTCTCAGACTTACATCCTTGCATTCCTGGCCGCAAGGCCTCCAGTTTGGCAGTTCCGGAGCCAGAATGCAGCACTCTGCCTGCCCTCCAGAAGAAAGACTTTGCCTTATGGGGCTACGGAGAAACCCCAAATAATTATCTTCTGCATGCCACTCAACTGTACCCCAATTATACAGCGTATCTGGGCACGAATGCCCTGTCTGGCACAGCCTGAGTGCAGACATCCTGAACGACACCTAGAAAGCTGGCCCCAAACTGAACACATCGGACCCGCCATGGCCTTAGGTCGTCATCTCTTCCAAACCTCGGTTTTCAGGCTTCAGAACCTAGACCTTATCTCCAATTAGTGCCCAGAGGTGAACGTGATGCAGAAATCAAAACTCCTCCTTCCCCATGGCAAGAAACCCTGAGGTTGGCATGTCCAAGGTTCACTGTAGGAGAAACCTGCAAGCTCAATGAGGTCCCGCCCAATATTGAGGACCACCTTGGGCACAAACACACATTGTGACCCTCAGCATGAGTCCACTATTCAAGTAACGTCTCTCAGTGGCTGGACCAAGAATCTGCATATGGGCTTGCCATGCCCATAGGACCCCAGGCCTAACCAGAGGGTGGGTATTCCAGTTGTATGTACTCAGTGCTCTGCTCTAGAATCCCTCTATTGTGGGGAAACATGAGGCAGAAAACAGGACTCCTCCCTTCCCACAAAATGACCCCAATCTCTTGGGAGCCGGACAAATCACCAGAGAGGGAGACTTCCATGGCCCATGAGACCATGCTTACATTAAATGACCATCATGAATACAACATCCAGAGACATAAGCCTGAACGACCGCCTCTCACTCGCCTTACTTTCTAATCACAATGAGCTCCCCTCACGGACTGTAGATCACTCCTGCCATAACCTCAGCCCCAAACCTCAGCCGAGTTTGTGTTTTTGGATGTCTGTCCCCACAGCCCTGGCCCACACAGCCGCCAGGCTGGGGCCTCTGGAGCCACACCACAGGACTCTCCTGCTCTCTCCAAGGAGACTATGCCCATTCCATTGCCCATAACCCCACAGAATAGGAGAAACCTCAAGGCCCCCGAGGACATCCCACTACTATAAGCCTCTCTGGACAAAGGCATCCTGACACAAGCTGAGCAACTACCTCCATGCAGAAACACAGACAGATGTCGGCAGAGACAGTAGATTGAACCAGACAGGCCCCTGGGCCCTAATCTGAACTCTTGCTTTGGTTTCCAGGTGTCACTCCTCAGAGGCCTGGGTTTGAAGACCAGCATCTGGGGCTTTCCTGAGACACCAAACAGAACAACTATCGTCTCCACATGGGAAGCTTCATTGTTGGAGCTGTGTCAAACCCTTCGGTTTGGAGAAACCTGCAGAGTCCCTGAGCCCCCGCCACATTCCAAGGTCTCCATGGCCACCAACCCACAGTATGACTAATCCTCAGGAGAGTCCATTTCTACTCAGCCCTCTGAGAAACCCGCCCAAGAGCCTGCAGATTGAGCCTGCCTTGCCCCAAGCAGCCAGTGGGAATGTTAGGTGGCATTTGCAGACATTCATGCTTAGACCCCTTCTCTCGAGTCTTTCTGTAGGGGTCATCCTAGAACCATCTCATAGTACTCGACTGTCCTACAGAGGAAACCTTGATGTTTGGGGCAGCTCATAACTCCCAGCGTTGGGAAACCTCCCTGGCCTCATGACGCCCCCACCCCCTTCAGGAAGGGGCCATAATGGACACAAACTCCAACCTGAGGCAACATCTGATACTTGCCCTGACCTCAGATGCAGGAGATCTCGATTCAGTCTTAGCAGAGTGGGCCTGCCATGCCCTCGGCCCCAAACCTAACGCTAGCTTGTGTTTTCAGACTTCCCTCTTCACACTCCTGGCAAACAAGCCCTCCAGACTGGGAATTCCAGAACCACAACACAGTTTTCTGCCTGCCCACCAGAAGAAAAACGTTGCCCTATGGGGCTCTCCAGAAACCACAAACGAGAACCAACCTGCTCTGGCCTCTACCGCACCCTAACTGGAAAGGCTACCCTGGTCAGTAATGCTCTGTCTGACACAGCCTGACGTCCCGACAGACAAGGAAACAGCTGGCTGCACACTAAGCACATCAGACAGGCCATGGCCTTATGCCGTCATCTCTTCCCAACCTGGGTTTTCAGACATCTGACCCTAGATATTATATCAAATCCTGGCAAACGTGGGTAACTGAAGCACAAATCAGATCTTCTCCTTCCCCATGGCTGGAAAGCTTGCTGTTGGCATGGAGTCATACCTTCAGTGTAGGAGAAACCTTCATGGCCCCTGAGGCCAAGCCTAAACTTGAGTGCCTCCTTGGGTACAAACTCGCATTGGGACCATCAGCAGGGCCCCATGTCGAAGTAAGGTCTCTCAGGGCCTGGACCAAGAGCCCGCATATGGGGCTTGCCAAGCCCCTATGATCCCAATCTTCACAAGAGCTCGAGTATTTCATTTGCTCGAACCCAGGACTGTGATCTGGAGTCCCTCTCCTGGAAGAACACCTGAGCCAGACAGCAGGACTCCACCCTTCCCACAAAATGTCCCCAAAATCTTAAGAGCTGGACCAACTCCTCAGAGAGGGAGACTCTTCCATAGCCCCTGAGGTCACCCCTACATTCCACGGCTATGGGAGACAAAACATCCAAAGACAAAAGCTTGCGTGACTGCCTCCCATTTGCCCTTCTTTCATAAGCTGAGGATCTCCTCTCACGGTCTGTGGGTCCATCCTGCCATGCTCTCGGCTCCACACCCAAGCCGAGTTTGTGTTTTCAGACTTCTGTGCCCACAGCCCGGACCCACACACCCTCCAGGCTAGGGCCTATGGAGACACACTGAAGGACTGTGCCAGTCGTCTCCAAGAAAACTGTACCCAATCCATTGGCCACAACCCTAGAGATTAGGAGAATCCAATAAGGTCTCCAAGGCCATGCCTCGGCCATGGACTAAGAGGGGCACTCTGACACCAGCTGAGCAACTATCTCCACTTAGATACTCAGACAGTGTCCCCAGAGACAGAAGATTGAAACGGACAGGCATCTAGGCTCTAATCTGAACCCTAGCTTTGGTTTCCAGGTGTCTCTACTCAGAGAACTGGTTTGAAGACCAGTATCTGGGGCTTTTCTGAGGCACCAAAGAGAACCTGTCTCATCTCCACATAGGGATCTCTTTTTAATTGGAGCAATATTACACCCTTCGGTTAGGCGAATACTTCATGGCCCCTGAGCTGCCAACATATTCCAAGGACTCCATGCACACAAACCCACAATATGACCCATCCGCAGGAGAGTCCATTTCAATTCAGCCCCCTAGTTAGCTCGCCCCAGAGCCAGTAGTTCAAACATGTCTTGTCACAAAGAGCCAATGGGAATGTGAGGTATGCTGTACAGGCATCCATCCTTCGAATCCTGCTCTCCAGTCTTTCCGTATGGGACATCCTGGAGCCATTCAACAGGACTCGACTGTCCAGCAGATGGAAAGCTTGTGGTATGGGTCAACGCACAAACTAGAGTTTGTGCTGGTGTCTAAGGTGCTGTGCAGGATTCTCCAATCTTGAGGGTTTGGCACAGGTCGAAGGGCATATTTTCCTACTGGGGACAGGAGATATTCTATTGTGTGGCTCAGGGACCACATGTTGTATCCTAAGTTGGTATTTCAGAACAGGACCCTGAGGACAGATGCCTGAAAACCTAATCTAGTGTTCCAATGACGTCCTAGGAGCATGTCAGGTACAATCTTCTGACCCAGGAACATTGAAATGGCTGTCTGCTTGGATGTAGGTGATCAGGGCGTTTCAGACTGGCATTTGTGTCCAGTGCTGCCGACAATATTGGGTCGGGCTCAGGGCTCTTGCGTGTTTCTCCTAAACTGGAAGGTTTGGGCAGGTTTGACGGGCACAGTTTCCTTGGGGATGGCAGGCCCAGTCATGTGTTGTGGATCCAGAGACCCTGTCCTGGAGGGCATATGAGCCATGGTTTTGGGAGAGAAGTCTGCAAACACAAATGTGGGTTATGGTTAGTGGAAAGGTGATCACAGGCCCAATGAGTAGACCTGGAGTGCAGCTTGTCAGGAGTAATTAGGGTGACTGGAAGGCAGTAGCACAGGCTTTTCTCTCTATATTGTGTGTCCAGGATGGCCTTGGAATGCAGGTATAGTCTCATGGGTCCATGGGAAACTTTTCCTCTCTATGGATCTGTGCAGCTCATAGTTTGGTGGCTTTTTTGGGGAAGGGAAGAGTGTTGTTTTCCATCTTATGGGTGCCCCAAAACAGGGATTCCAGATACAGGCTCTTTTTCTGGGCATCTGGGACTTCCCACCAAGGGTTAGGATTTGCACCTAGGGGTGTATGAGGCCTGCAATGCAGGATCATGATGGTGCAACTGAGAGGGATTGTTTGAAAGCTTGCTCAGGCTGAGTCTCACTATGCCTGTTTGCTCCCATGGCGGCCCTCAGGAGTGGGAGTGGTCTCATTGGTCATATATCTGGCTCCCTCTTAGAGAGTTGGACACCCAACCCAACAGCCAAATGTCCTGCCATGAGGAAGGATGAGTTCTCTTCTGTCAGGTTCCTCTTTGCTTCAGGTTGCCCCATTGGCAGGGTTTCCAGCAAGGTCTCGAGATAGGTGCCTGAATACCAAGGATGGGTGGAGATGACGTACTTGGGCCATAGCAATCCCAAATGCTAGATATGAGGCCTAAAACTCGGTCGGGGCTCAGGCTCTGTCAGACACAGCGCTAGTGGCCATGGCAGCCTTTATATCAGAGTAGATTCGAGGGCGGAGCAGATTGATCCTCATGTGGAGTTTCTTGGGAAGATTCCCAGGCATTTGTTCATTCAATAGGGAAGGCAGAATGCTGTGTTGTGGCTCCAGGTTTCCCAATCACGAGAGCTTGGGGACCAGTCAGTTTTGGGTGGAATTGTAAACAAAAGCTATGGTTCAATTCAGTGCAAAGCAGAAGGCAGTTCCAATTTGTAGCAGTTTACTCGAGACATCCAGCACTGGAATAAGGGTGGATGTCAGATGCTTGCTCACACTAGAGTTTTTGTCTATGATGACCGACAAGTGGAGGGGTGGTATAAAGAGGCCATGGAGGAGTTCACATGCTGAGGCCTGTGAACTGCTGCAAAAAGTAACATTTCTTTGTACAGTGTAGGTGAAGTCTGGTTTGTTTACTCTAGGTTTCCCCATGTGGAAAGTTTGTGAAGAAGAGCTCTCCGGCATGGATGCCAGGAAAGCACACCTCCATTGACAATTGCAGCTGAGGAACATGGCAGATTCGTTCTGGTGGCTCTGGGACAAAGTGCCAAGGCCTTGAGTTGACATGGGATCTCTTGCAGATGGGTCACAATGCTTGTTTGTTACCAGGGAGAACTTAGAATGTGCTGGTTGCTAAGGTGCCATGCAGGATTCTCCTACCCTGAGGGTTTGGCACAGGTCCAAGAGCATGGTATTCTTCTGGGGACAGGGGATGTTCTGTCGTGTGGCTCAGAGACCACATGATGTGTCATAGATTGGTATTTCAGAACAGGCCCCTGAGGACAGATGCCTAAAAACCTAATGGGGTTCCATTGAGAGCCTAGGGGCATTTTAGGTTCAATCGTCTATCTCACGATCATTGACTTGGCTATTTCCCTGGATGTAGGTGATAAGGGTGTTTCAGACTGCGCATTTCCATCCCGAGTGGCCGGCAATATTGGTGTAGGCTCAGGGGCCACACAGGTTTCTCCTAATTTGGAAGGTTTGGGCAAATCTGATATGCACAGTGTCCTTGGGGTTGGCAGCCAGAGTTCTGTGGTGTGGCTTCAGAGATAACATTCTGGTGGGCATGTGAGCCATGGTTTTGGGAAAGAAGTCTGCAAACACAAATACAAATTAGGGTGAGTGGCGAGGTGATCACAGGCCCAATGCGTAGACCTGGAGGGAAGCTCTTCATGAAATATAATTAGGGAGACTGGAAGGCAGTAGCACAGGCTTTTCTCTTTGGATTGTGTGTCCAGCATGGCCTTGGAATGCAGGTGTGGTCTCATGGGTCCATGGGAGTCTTTTCCTCTCTATGGATCCTGGTGGCTCTCCATAGTTTGGTGGCTTTTTCGGGGAAGGGGATAGTGATGTTTTCCACCTTATGGGTGCCCCAAAACAGGGATTCCAGAGACGGGCTCTGGTTCATGGCATCTGGGACATCACAACAAGTGCTAGGATTTGGGCTTAGGGGCATATTAGGCCTGCAATGCGGGTTCATGGTGGTGCAACAGAGAAGGATTGTTTGAAAGCATGCTCAGGCTGAGTGTCACAAGGCCTGTTTGCCTCCAGGGCATCCCTGAGGAGTTTGTGTGGTCTCACTGGACTTGTAAATGACTCCCCCTTTCAGGGTTGAACACCCATCCTAACAGCCAAGTTTCCTGATATGAAGAAGGAGGAGTTCTCTATTGTGCTTCAGGATGCCCCATTGTCAGGGATTCCAGCAAAGGTCTGGGGACAGGTGCCTGAATACCAAGGATGGGTAGAGATGAAATACTTGAGCCATGGCAATCCCAAATGCTAGATGTGGGGCTCAAACTCTGGTGACTGACACTAGGTCTGGGCTCAGGCTCTGTCAGACACAGCACTAGTGGCCAGGGCAACCTATAAATCAGGGTCCCTCCGATATAGGGCCGAGCAGATTGATCCTCATGTGGGGTTTCTGGCCAGACTCACCAGGCACTTGTTTCTATCGGGAAGGCAGAATGCTGTGTTGTGTGTCCATAATTCGCTATCAAGAAGGCTTGGGGACCAGTCGGGTGAGGAAGGAATTGTAAACACAAGCTACAGTTCAATTCACTGCCAAGCGGAAGGCAGTTCCTGTGTCCATCAGCATTTTCCAGATATCCAGCACCTTAGTAAGGGAGGACGTCGGATATTTGCTCACACTGGAGTTTGTGTCTATGATGTCTGACAAATGGAGGGGTGGCGTCAAGAAGCCATGGAGGGATTTTCACGTTGAGACTCATGAGCTGCTCCAAATAGCAAGGTTTCATTCTACTGGACAGGTGGAGTGTGGTTTATTTGCTCCAGGGTCCCCCATGTGGAAAGTTTGGGTAGCAGAGCTCTACCGCATGGATGCCTGGAATGTTCAACTTCATTGACCATTGCAACTGAAGAACATGGCAGCTTTATTCTGGTGTCTCTGTAGCAAAGTACCAAGTCCTTGATTTGACATGGAATCTCTTGCAGATGTGCCACACAGCTGGTTTGTTACCAGGTACATCTTAGAATGTGCTGGTGGCTTAGTAGTTGTGCAGGAATCTACTACTCTGGGATTTTGCACAGATTGTAGGGCACGGTTTCCTTCTGGGGACAGGAGATGTTCTGTTGTGTGGCCCAGGCACCACATGTTGTATCATAAGTTCGCATTCTAGAACAGGCCTCTGAGGACACATGTCTGAAAACCGAATCAATGGTTCCAATGACGTCCTAGGGGCATGTTAGGTTCATTATTCTGACTCAGGACCATTGACTTGGCTGTGTTCCTGGATGTAGGGGATCAGGGTATTTCAGACTGTGCATTTGTGTTCAGAGCGGCCGCCGAAATTGGGGTAGGCCCAGAGGCCTTGTAGGTTTCTCCTAATCTAGACAGTTTGGGCAACTGTGATGGAAACAGTTTCCTTGTGGATGGCAGGGACAGTCCTGCAGTGTGGATCCAGAGACCCCATCCTGGAGGGCATGTGTGCCATGGTTTTGGTAGATAAGTCTGCAAACACAAATTTGAATTAGGGTGAGTGGCGAGGTGATCACAGGCCCAATGCATATACCTTGAGAGCAGCTCATCTGGAACTGTAATTAGGGTGAATAGAAGGCAGTAGCACAGGCTTTTCTCTCCGGATTGTGTGTCCAGGATGGCCTCGGAATGCAGGTGTGTTCTCAAGGGTCCATGGGAGACATTGCCTCTCTATGGATCCTGGTGGCTCCTCATAATTTGGTGACATTTTTGGGGAAGGGATGAGTGCTGTTTTCCATCTGAAGGGTGCACCAAAACAAAAATTCCAGAGATGGTCTCTGGGTCTGGGCACCTCGAAAATCCCACCAAGTTTTATGATTTGAACCTACAGACATACCAGGCCTGCAATGAGGGATCATTGTGGTGAATCTGAGAGGGATTTTTTGAAAGCATGCTCAGGGTGAGGGTCACAATGCCTGTTTGTGCCAAGGGTAGTCCTCAGGAGTGTGTGTGTGGTGTCATTGATGTTGTAACTGGCTCCCCCTTTGAGGGTAGAACACCCATCCCAAAAGCCAGGTTTATTGCCATGGGGAAAGAAGAGTTCTCTATTGTGCTTCAAGTTCCCTAATTGGCAGGGATC
The DNA here is from genome assembly GCF_964662115.1 of Mustela nivalis. Classification (NCBI taxonomy): domain Eukaryota; kingdom Metazoa; phylum Chordata; class Mammalia; order Carnivora; family Mustelidae; genus Mustela; species Mustela nivalis. Next base: position 2,751,815 of record NW_028136547.1, on the reverse strand, counting down.
CCTGCCAAGGTCTGGGGACAGGTGCCTGAATATCAAGGATGGGTAGAGATGACATACTTGGGCCATGGCAATCCCAAATGCTAGATATGGGGCCTGCTCTCTAGTGGCTGAAACTCAGTCGAGCTCAGGCTCTGTCAGACACGGCACTAGTGGCCATGGCAGCCTATAAATCGGTGTTGACTCGAGGGCCGACCTGATTGATCCTCATGTGGGTTTTCAGGGCAGACTCACCAGGCATTTCTTCATTCGATGGGGAAGGCAGAATGCTGCGTTGTGGCCCCAGATTTCCCTATCAAGAGGGCTTAGGGACCAGTCAGGTGGTGATGGAATTGTAAACACAAGCTATGGTTCAATTCAGTGCCAAGTGGAAGGCAGATCCAATGTGCAGTGGTTTATTCAAGACATCCAGCACCGGGATAAGGGTGCATGTCAGATGTTTGCTTAGACTGGAGTTTGTGTCTATGATGACCGACCAATGGAGTGGTGGCATCAAGAGGCCATGGAGCAGTTTACACGCTGAGGCCTGTGAGTTGATCCAAACATAAGGTTTCCTTCTACTGGACAGGGGAGGTCTGGTTTGTTTACACCAGGTTCCCCCATGTGCAAAGTTTGGGTAGCATAGTACTCGCACGTGGATACTGGAAAGCACACCTACATTGACCATTGCACCTAAGGAACAATGCAGGTTCTTTCTGGTTGCTCTAGGGCAAATTACCAAGGCCTGGTTTCTAATGAAGTTGGGTGACAATGCAGTTTTGTTACCACGGAAATCTTACTATGTGCTGGTGGCTAAGGGGCCATGTATGATTAGTCTATCCTGATGGTTTGACACCGGTCGAAGAACACGGTTTTTTTTTGGGTATCGGAGATATTCTGTTGTGGGGCTCACGGACCAAATGTTGTATCATAAGTTGGAATTCCAGAACAGGCCTCTGAGGACAGATGCCTAAAAACTTCATCTAGGGTTCCAATGAAGTCCAAGGGGAATTTCAGGTTCAATCATCAGACTCAGGACCATTGACTTCGGTGTCTGACTATATGTAGGCAATCAGGGTGTTTCTGACTGTGCCTTTGTGTACAGAGTGGCCTCCAATATTGGGGTGGGCTCTGGGGCCTTGCAGGTTTCTCCTAATCTTGAAGGTTTAGGAAAATTTGTGGGCACGGTTTCTTTGGGGGTGGCAGGCACTGTCCTGTGGTGTGGCTCCAGAGACTCCATCGTGGAGGGCATGTAAGCCATGGTTTTGGGAGAGAAGTCTGCAATCACAAACTCAGATTAGGTTGAGTTGCGAGGTGATCGTAGGCCCAATGCATAGACCTGGAGGGCAGATCGTCAGGAACTGTAAATCACGTACCTCGAAGGCACTAGCACTGGATTTTGTATCTGGATTGTGTGTCCATGATAGCCTTGGAATGCAGGTGTGTTCTAATGTTTCCATGAGAGTATTTTCCTCTCTACAGATCCTGGAAGCTCCCAATAGTATGGTGGCTTTCTCGTTTGAATGGAAGAGTGCTGTTTTCAATCTTAGATGTTCCCCAAAAAGGGATTCCAGAGAAGGGCTGTGAGTCTGGGTGCTTGGAAAATTCCACCAGGATTAGGATTTGGGCCTAGGGGAGTACCAGGCCTACAATGTGTGACTTGGAGGTACAACTGAGAGCGTTTGTTTGAAAGCATGCTAGTCTGAGTGTCACAATGCCTGATGTGATTAGGGCAGCCCTTATGAATGGGAGTTGTCTCCTTGGCCATGCAGCTGGCTACCACTTTAATGTAGGACACCCATCCCAACTACCAGGATTCCTGCCATGGAAAAGGAAGAATTCTCTATTGTGCCTCAGGTTCCCCCATTAGCAGGTATTCTAGCAAATGTCTGGGGACAGATGCCTGAATACCAAGGATGGGTAGAGATGAGGGACCTGAGACATGGCCAGTCTCACATGCCTGACTCTCTGAGTAGCTGACATGAATTGAGCACTCAGGCTCTGTCAGAAACAGAACTAGTGGTCAGGGCTGAGTATGAATCAGGGATCCCTCAAGGGCTGAGCAGATTGATCCTCATGCAGAGTTTCTGGGCAGAATCACCATGCCCTTCTTCTTTCTAAGGGGAAGGCAAAAGGCTGCGTTGTGGCCCCAGAATTCCCTATAAAGCGGGCTTGGGGACCAGTAGGGTGAGGATGGAATTGTAAACTCAAGCTAAGGTTCAATTCAGTGCCAAGCAAAAGGCAGTTCCATTGTGCAGTGTCTGATTCCAGATATCCAGCACCTGAGTAAAGGTGAAAGTCAGACATTTCCTCATGCTGGAGTTTATGTCTATGATGACCGATGAATGGAGGGGTGGCGTCAAGAGGCCATGGAGAATTTCACATGCTGGGGCTTGTGAGATGCTTCAAACAGCAAAGTTTCCTTCTACCACACAGGGGGAGACTGGTTTATTTGCTCCAGGGTCCCCCATGTGGAAAGTTTGGGTAGCAGAGCACTCCCACGTGGATGCCTGAAAAGCACACCTCCATTAAAATTGCAGCTGAGAAACATGGCCAATTCGTTCTGGTGGCTCTTGGGCGAATTACCAAGGCCTGGAGTTGACATGAAGTCTCATGAAGATGGGTCATAATGCAGGTTTGTTACCATGGAGACCTTAGAGTGTGCTGGTGGCTAAGGGACCATGTAGGATTCATCTACCCTGAGGGTTTGACACTGGTCAAAGGGCACGGTTTCCTTCTCGGACCAGAGATGTTCTGATGTGGGGCTAACGGACCAAATGTATCATAATTTGGTATTGCAGAACAGGCCTCTGAGGATAGATTCCTGAAAATTTAATCTAGGGTTCCAATAAAATCCTAACGGAATGTCAGGTTCAATCCTCTGACTCAGTATCATTGACTTCAAAGTCTGCCTAGATGTAGGTGATCAGGGTGTTCCAGACTGTGCATTTGTGTACAGAGTGGCAACCAGTATTGGGGTGGGCTCAGGGGCCTTGCAGGTTTCTCCTAATCTGGAAAGATAGGGGAATTTGATGGGCACAGTTTCCTTGGCAATGGTGGGCACAGTCCTGTGGTGTGGCTCCAGAGACCCCATGCTGGAGGGCATGAGAGCCATGGTTTTGGGAGGGAAGTCTGCAAACACAAATGCAGGTTAGGTTTAGTGGCAAAGTGATTGTAGGCCCAATGCATACTCCTGGAGGGAAGCTCCGTGTGAAATGTAAATCGCATGCCTCAAAGGAGGTAGCACAGGCTTTTTTATCTGGATTGTGTATCCACGATGGACTAAGAATGCAGGTGTGGTCTCAGGTGTCCATGGGTGATATTTCCTCTCAAGTATCCTGGCGGCTCCTTATAATGTGGTGGCTTTCTCAGAGAGGAAAGAGTTCTGTTTTCCATATTAAGGGTGTCCCATAACAGGGATTGCAGAGAAGTGCTCTGGCTCTGGGCACCTGGAAATACCCACCAAGGGTTATGATTTGGGCATAGGGGCTTACCAGGCCTCCAATGCAAGTCCTGGAGATACAACTGAGAGCGTTTGTTTGAAAGCATGCTCAGGCTGAGGGTCACTATGCAAGCTTTTGCATAGGGTGGCCCTCAGGAATGGGGGTGGTCTCAATGGCCATTCAGTAGGCTAACACTCTGAGTGTTGGACACCCTTCCGAACTTACAGGAATCCTGCCATGGGGAATGAGGATTTACCTATTGTGATTCAGGTTCCCTCATTGGTAGGGATTCCAGGAAAGGTCTGGGGACACATGCCTGAATACCAAGGATGGGTATAGATGACGGCTCTGTTCCGTGGCCAGTCTAACATGCGGGATATGGGCCCCGCCTTCTAGGTGGCTGACACGAGGTCGGGGCTTAGGCTCTGTCAGACACAACACTAGGGGCCAGGGCTGTCTATAATTCAGGGTTCCCTCAAGGGACAAGTAGATTGATCATAATGTGGAGTTTCTGGGCAGACTCACCAGGCCCTTCTTCTTTCTATTGGGAAGGCAGAATGCTGTGTTGTGGCTGCAGAATTCCCTATCATGAGGGCTTGTGGGCCAGTAGGGTGAGGATGGAATTGTAAACCCAAGCTATGAATAAATTCAGTGACAAGCGAATGGCATTTCCAGTATGCAGCGGCTGATTCGAATATCCAGCACCTGAGTAAGCGCAGACGTCAGATGTTTGCTCAAGCTGGAGTTTGTGTCTATAATGACCGACAAATGGAGAGGAGTTGAAAAGAGGTCATAGAGGATTTCCCACACTTGAGCTTGTGAGATGCTCCAAACAGCCAGGTTTCCTTCTACAGGACAGGGCAGTCAGATTTGTTTGCTCGAGAGTCCCCCATGTGGAAAGTTTGGGTAGCAGAGCACTCCCACATGGATGCCTGGAAAGCACACTTCCACTGAACATTGCAGCTGAGGAACATGCCAGGTTCTTTCTGAAGGCTCTGGGGTGAAGTACCAAGGCCTGTAGTTGACATGGAATCTCATGAAGATGGCTCACAATGCTGGCTTGTTACCAGTGAGATCTTAGAATCTGCTGGTGGCTACGGGCCAAGTAGGATTCATCTACCCTGAGGGTTTGACACAGTTCCAAGAGCACGGCTTCCATCTAGAGAAAGGAGATGTTCTGTTGTGGGGATCAGGGACCACATGTTGTATCTTAAGTTGGTACTCCAGAACAGGTCTCTGATTACAAATGCCTGAAAACCTAATCAGGGGTTACAATGAGGTCATAGGAGCATGTCAGGTTCAATCTTCTGACTGAGAAACACTGACTTGGGTATCTGCCTGGATTCAGGTGATCAGCGTATTTCAGAATGCACATTTGTGTCCAGAGGGGCCTCCAGTATTGGGGTGGGCTCAGGGGCCTTGCAGGTTTCTCCTTATCTCGAAGTTTTAGGCAAATGTGACGGACACATTTTCCTTGGGGATGGCAGGCACAGTCCTTTGGTGTGGCTCCAGAGACCCCATCCTGGAGGAAATATGAGCCATGGTTTCGGGATAGAAGTCTGTAAGCACAAACTCGGGTTAAGATTAGTGTGAGGTGATCGCAGGCCCAATGCATAGACCTGGAGGGCAGCTCGTCTGGAACTATAAATTAGTTGCCTTGAAGGTGGTAGCACAGGCTTGTGTATCTGGCTTTTGTGTCCAGGATGGCCTCGGAATGCAGGTGTGGTCTCATGGATCCATGGGAGATTTTTCCTCTCAAGGATCCTAGCGGCTCCCTATACTATGGTGGCTTTCTTGGCGAAGGGGAGAGTGCTATTTTACATCTTAGGGGTGTCCCAAAACAGGGATTCCAGAGACAGGCTGTGTTTCTGGTCCCCTGAAAAATCCCACCAGGTGTTAGGATTTGTGCTTAGGGGAATATCAGGCCTGCAAATTTGGATTCTGGAATGCAACTGAGAGTGTTTGTTTGAAAGCATGCTCATGTTGGGGGTCACAATGCCTGCTTGTGTCCAGGGCGGCCCTCATGAGTGGGCGGGTTATCATTGGCCATTCAGCTGGCTACCACTCTGAGGTCTGGAAACCCATCCCAAGAGCCATCATTCCTGCCATGGGGAAGGAGGATTTCCCTATTGTGCTTCTGGTTCCCCCATTGGCAGGGATTTCAGCAAATGTCTGGGGACAGATGCCTGAATCAAGAATGGGTAGAGATGACAGCCCTGGGACATGGCTGGTCTCACATTCTGGAGTTGGAGCCCAGTCTCTGGGTCCTGACACGAGGTCAGAGACGAGGTTCTGTCAGACTCAGCGCTAGTGGCCAGGTAAACCTATAAATGGGGTTCACTCGAGGGTCGAGTAGATTTATCCTCATGTAGGTTTTCTGGGCAGTCTCTCCAGGCTGTTTTTTCTTGCTATGGGGAAGGCAGAATGCTGTGTTGTGGCTTCAGAATTCCCTATCAAGAGAGCTTACTGAACACCAGGGTGAGGATGGAATTGCAAACCCAAGCTACTTTTTTTTTTTTTAAGATTTTATTTATTTGTCAGAGAGCGCGCGAGAGCAAGCACAGGCAGACAGAGTGGAAGGCAGAGTCAGACGGAGAAGCAGGCTCCCTGCGGAGCAAGGAGCCTGATGTGGGACTCGATCCCAGGACGCTGGGATCATGACCTGAGCCGAAGGCAGCTGTTTAACCAACTGAGCCACCCAGGCGTCCCGCCAAGCTACTTTTAAATTCAGTGCCAAGCATAAGGCAATTCCAGTGTGTAGCAGCTGATTCAAATATCCAGCACTTGAGTAAGTGCAGATGTCAGTTGATTGCTCACACTGGAGTTAGTGTCTATGATGACCAACAAATGGATGGGTGGCCTCAAGAGGCCATGGAGGATTACCCACCCTCAGGCTTGAGATACTCCATACAGAAAAGATTCCTTTTACCGTACAGGGGAGTCTGGTTTGTTTCCTCCAGGGTTCCCCATGTGGAAAGTTGGTATCAGAGCACTCCCGCTGGATGCCTGGAAAGTACACCTACATTGACCATGGCAGCAGAGGAACATGGCAGTTTCATTCTGGTGGCTCTGGGCCGAAGTACCAAGGGCTGGAGTTGTCATGGTGTCTCATGAAGATGGGTCACAATGCTGGTATGTTGTCAGGGAGATCATAGAATGTGCTGGTTGCCAGGGGGCCTTGAAGGATTCATCTACCCAGAGTGTTTGACACAGGTCCAGAGCACAGCTTTCTTCTAAGGACAGATGTTCTTTTGTGTGGCTCAGTGACCATATTGTATCATACATTGATATGCAGAACAGCCTTCTGAGTACAGATACCTGAAAACCTATTCTAGTGTTCCAGTGAATCCTAGGAGCATGTCAGGTTCAATCTTCTGTCTGAGGACCATTGACTTGGATATCAGCCTGGATGTAGATGATATGGTGTGTCAGACTGTGCATTTGCGTCCAGAGTGGCCTCCAATATTGGGCTGGGCTTAGGGGCCTTGCAGGTTTCTCCTAATCTAGAGGGTTTGTTTAATAGTGACAATCACAGTTTCCTTTGGGAAGACAGGTACAATCCCGTGGTGTGGCTCCAGTTATCACAAACTGGAGGGCATGTGAGCCATGGTTTTGGGAGGGAAGTCTGAAAACACAAACTTGGGTTAGGGTTAGTGGCAAGGTTATCACAGGCCCAATGCATAGACATGGATGGCAGCTCTTCAGGAACTGTTAATCGGGTGACTCAAAGGCAGAATCACAGGCTTTTTTCTCTGTATTGTGTGCAGGATGGCCTCAGAATGCAGTTGTGGCCTCATGGGTCCATGGGAGATTTTTCCTCTCTAAGGATCCTGGTGGCTCCCAATAGTTGGTGGCTTTTTCGGGGAAGGGAAGAGTGCTGTTTTTCATGTTAGGGGTGCCCCAAAATATGGATTCCAGAGACGGACTCTGGGTTTGGTCCCCTGGAAAATCCCACCAAGTGTTAGGATTTGGGCCTAGTGGCTTACCAGGCCTGCATGCAGGATCCTGGAGGTGCAACTGAGAGGTCTTGTTTGAAATCATTCTCAGGCTGAGGGTCACAATACTTGCTTATGCCCAGGTGGCCCTCATGAGGCCAATGGTCACATTGGCCATGCAGCTGGCTCCCACTTTGAGGGTTGGACAACCATCCCAACAGCCAGAATCCAGCCATGGGGAAAGAGGAGTTCTCTATAGTGCTTCAGGTTCCCCCATTAGTGGGGATTCCAGCAAAGGTCTGGGGACAGAGGCCTGAATACCAAGGATGGGTAAAGATGATGGACATGGGCCATGGCCAGTATCAAATCATGGATATGGGCCCCGATCACTGGGTGGCTGACACTAGGTCTTGGCTCAGGCTCTGTCAGACACAGCACTAGTGCCCAGGGCAGCCTATAAATTGGGGTTCCCTCGAGTGCCGAGCAGATTGATCCTCATGTATGGTTTCTGGGCAGACTCACCAGGCCCTTCTTGTTTGTAAGGGGAAGGCAGAATGCTGTTTTGTGGCTCTAGAATTCACTATCAAGAGGGCTTGTGGACCAGGAGGCTGAGGATGGAATTGTAAACCTAAGCTATGGTTACATTCTGTATCAAGCGAAAGAAATTTCCAGTGTGCAATGTTTGAATCCAATATTCAGCACTTGAGTGAGGGTGGATGTCAGATATTTGCTCATGCTGGAGTTTGTGTCTATGATGACACAAAAATGGAGGGGTGGCGTCAAGAGGTTATGGAGGATTTCCCAATCTGGTGTTTTTGAGATGCTCCAAACAGCAAGGTTTCCTTCTACCAGACAGGGGCAGTCTGATTTGTTTCCTCCATGGTTCCCCATGTCGAAAGATCGGATAACATAGATCTCCCACATGGGTGACTGGAAAGCACACCTTCATTGACCATGACAGCGAAGGAACATGGCATCTGGTGGCTTTGAGGCGAAGAAATAAAGACTGGATTGGACATGGAACCTCATGAAGATGGGTCAAAATGTTGGTTTGTTACCAGGGAGATCTTAGAATGTGCTGGTGGTTAATGGGCCATGCAGGATTCATCTAGCCTGAGGATTTGACACAGGCCCAAGAGCCTGGATTGCTTCTGGGGGCAGGAGATATTCTGTTGTGGGGCTCAGCGGCCATATGTTGTATCATAAATTGGTAATCCAGAACAGGTCTCTGAGGACAGAAGCCTGAAAACCTAATAAAGGGTTTGAATGAGGCCCTAGGGGAATGTCATTCAATCTTCTGACTCAGGATCATTGACTCTGGTGTCTGACTGGATGCAGGTGATGAGGGTGTTTCAGACTGTGCATTTGTGTCCAGAGTAGCATCCAATACTAGGGTTGGCTCAGGTTCCTTGCAGGTTTCCCTTATATGGGGTTTTTGGACAACTGTGATGGGTAGTTTCCTTGGGGATTGCAGGAACTGTCCTGTGGTGTGACTCCAGAGACCCCATCCTGGAGGACATGTGCGCCATGATTTTGAGAGAGAAGTCTGCAAACACAAACTTAGGTTAGGGTTAGTGGCAAGGTGATCATAGTCCCAATCCATAGACCAGGAGGGCAGCAAGTCTGGAACTGTAAATCACGTAACTCAAAGGTGGTAGCACAGGTAATTGTATCTGGATTTAATTTCCAGAATGGCCTTTATTGCAGGTGTTGTCTCAAGGGTCCATGGGAGATTTCTCCTCTCAAGGATCCTGGCGGTTCTCAATAGTTTGTTGGATTTCTCTGGGAAGGGATGAGTACTGTTTTCCAGCTTAAGCGTGCCCCAAAACAGGCATTCCAGAGATGAGCTCTGGGTCTAAGTGCTTGGAAAATCCCACCAAGGGTTAATATTTAGGCCTAGGGCCATACCAGGCCTGCAATGCGGGATCCTGGAGGTGCAACTGAGAGCGTTTGTTTGAAAGTATGGTCAAGCTGAGGGTCCCAATGCCTGCTTGTGCCCCGGAGGCCATCAGGATTGGGCGATGTCTACTCAGCCATGCAGCCAGTTCCCATTCCTAGGGTTGGACACCCATCCAAAAGCCAGGATTCCTGCCATGGCGAAGGATGAATTCTCTATTGTGCTTCAGGTCCCCCCATTGGTAGGGATTCCAGCTAAGATCTAGGGGACAGATGCCTGAATACCAAGGATGGGTAGTAATGACAGCCCTGGGCCATGGCCGGTCTCACATGGTTAATGTGGGCCCCACCCTCTGGGTTGCTGACACGAGGTAGGGGCTCAGGCTCTGTCAGACACAGCACTAGTGGCTAGGGCAAACTATAAATAGGGGTTCCCTCCTGGGCTGAGTATATTGATCTTCATGTGCAGTTTATGGGCAGACTCACCAGGTCCTTCTATCTATGAAGAAGGCAGAATGTTGCGTTGTGGCTCCAGAATTCCCTATCAAGAGATATGGCAGACCAGTAGGGTGAGGATGAAATTGTAGTCTGAAGCTAGGCTTAAATTCATTGCAAAGCGAAAGGCAGTTCCAGTGTGCAGCAGCTGATTCCAATATCAGCGCCTGAATATGGGCGGATGTCAGATGTTTGCTCAGGCTGGAGTTTGTGTCTACGATGACCAACAAATGGAGAGGTGGCGTCAAGAGGCCATGGAGGATTTCCCACCCTGGGGCTCAGGGGCCATAATTTGTATCATAAGTTGGTATTCCAGAAGAGGCCTCTGAGGACAGGTGCCTGAAAAGTTAATCCCTCTTCCAATGAGGTCCTAGGGCCATGTCAGGTTCAATTATCTGACTCAGGACCATTGATTTGGGTGTCTGCCTGGATGGAGGTGATCAGGGTGTTTCAGACTGTGCATTTGCATCCAGAGCAGCCTCCAATATTGGGATGTGCTCAGGAGCCTTCCGGGTTTCTCCTAATCAGGAGGGTTTGGGCAACTGTGATGGGCCCAGTTTCCTTGGGGATGGCAAGCACAGTCTTGTGGTGTGACTCTAGGGGCCCCATCCTGGAGGACATGCGAGCTATTGTTTTTAGAGAGAGATCTGCAAACACAAACTCGGGATAAGGTTAATGGAGAGGTGTTCACAGTCCCAATCCAAAGATCTGGAGGGCAGCACGTCAGGAACTGTAAATCAGGTGACTCGAAGCCAGTAGCACAGTCTCTTGTATCTGGATAGCATATCCACGCTGGCCTCGGAATACAGGTGTGGACTCATGGGACCATGGGAGATTCTTCTTCTCAAGGATCCTGGGGGATCCCATTAGTTTGGTGGCTTTCTCAGGGAAGTGAAGAGTGCTGTTTTCCATCTTAGGGGTGCCTCAAAACAGGGATTCCAGTGACGGGCTCTGGGTATGTGCACATGGAACATCCCACGATGTGTTAGGATTTGGGCTTAAGGGCATATCAGGCCTGCAATGCAGGATCCTGGAGGTGCAACTAAGAGCATTTTTTTGAAGGCTTGATCAAGCTGAGGGTTACAATGGCTACTTGTGCTCAGGGCAGCCCTCATGAGTGGGCATTGTCTCCTTGGCCATGCAGCTGGCTCCCACTTTGAGGTTTGGACACTCATATCAACAGCCAGGATTCCTACCATGGGGAAGGAGGAGTTCTCTATTGTGCTTTAGGTTACCCCATTGGTAGGGATTACATAAAAGGTCTGGGGACAGGTGCCTGAATACCAAGGATGGGTAGAGATGATGGAATTGGGCCCTGGCCAATCTCACATGCTGGATATGGGCTCATATCTTTGGGTGCCTGAAACTAGGTCTTGGCTCAGGCTCTGTCAGACACAGTACTAGTACTAGTGCCCAGGACAGCCTATAAATCAAGGTTCCATCGAGTGCCAAGTAGATTGAACCTCATGTGGAGTTTCTGGGAAGATTCACCAGGCCCTATTTCTTTCTAGTGGGAATGCAGAATGTTGCCTTGTGGCTCCAAATTCCCTCTCTAGAGGGCTTGCAGACCAGGAGGCTGAGGATGGAATTCTAAACCCAAGCTATGGATAAATTCAGTGTCAAGTGAAACGCAGTTCTAGTGTGCAGTGGTGGAAAAGAAAGTGCAGAATCTAAATAACGGCAGATTTCAGATGTTTTCTCATGCTGGAGTTTTTGTCTATGATGACTGACAAATGGAGGGGTTGTGTCAAGGGCCATGGAGGATTTCTCCTGCTGGTGCTTCTGAGATGCTCCAAACAGAGGGTTCCCTTCTACTGGTCAGTGGCAGTCTGGTTTGTTTGCTCCAGGGTCCCACATGTGGAAAGAATAAGTAGAAGAGCACTCCCACATGGATGCCTGGAAAGCACACCTCCACTGACCATATCAGGTGAGGAACATGGCAGGTTCATTCTGGTGGCTCTGGGGCGAATTACCAAGGACTTGAAGTGACATGGAATCTCATGAAGATGGATCACAATGCTGTTTGTTTGTTACCAGAGAGATCTTAGAATGTGCTGGGGGCTAAGGGGCTGTGCATAATTCATATACCCCGACCCTTGACACAAGTTGAAGAGCACGAATTCCATCTGGGGACAGGAGATATTCTATTGTGGGGTTCAGGGACCAATCTTCTGACTCAGGACCATTGACTTGGGTGTCTTCCTGGATGGAGGTGATCAGGGTGTTGCACACTGTGCATTTGTGTCCAGAGTGGCCTCCAATATTGGACTGGGCTCAGGGGACTTGCAGGTCTCTCCTAATCTGGAGGGTTTGGGCAACTGTGATTGACACAGTTTCATTGGGGATAGCAGGATCTTTCCTGTGGTGTGGCTACAGAGACCCATCATAGAGGGCATGTGAGCCATGGTTTTGGGAAAGAAGTCTGCAAACACAAACTTGGGGTAGGGTTAATGGCGAGGTGATCACAGGCCCAATGCGTAGGTCTGTAGGGCAGCTCGTCTGGAACTGTAAACCAGGTGATTCGAAGGTGGTAGCACAGTCTCTTGTATCTGGATTGTGTGTCCAGGATGGCCTCGGAATGAAGGTGTGGTCTTATGGAGCCCTGGGAGATTTTTCTTCTCTACGCATCCTGGCAGCTCCTAATAGTTTTCTCAGGGGAGGGAAGATTGCTGTTTTCCATCATAGGGGTGCTTCAAAACAGAGATTCCAGAGACGGGCTCTGGTTATGTTGGCATGGAAAATCCCACGAAGTGTTAGGATTTGGTCCTAAGGGCATACCAGCCCTCAATGCGGGACCCTGCAGAAACAACTGAGAGCATTTGTTTGAATGCATGCTAAGGTTGAGGGACACAATGCCTGCTTTGGCCCAGGCGGCCCTTATGATTGGGCGTTGTCTCATTGGCCATGCACCTGGTTCTAATTCTGAGGGTTGGGCACCCATAGCAACAGCCAGGCTTCCTGCCATGGGGAAGGAGGAGTTATCAATTGTGCTTCAGGTTCCCCCACTGGTAGGGATTCCAGCAAAGGTCTGGGATAGTTGCCGGAATACCAAGGATGGGTAGAGATGACTGGGCCATGGCCAGTCCCACATGCTGGATAAGGGCCCCACACTCTGGGTGGCTGACACGAGGTTGGGGCTCAGGCTCTCTCAGACACAGCGCTAGTGGCCAGCGCAAAGTATAAATCGGGGTTCCCTCGAGGGCCAAGTAGATTGATCTTCATGGGGAGTTTCTGGGCAGACTCACCAGGCCCTTCTTTCTATGGGGAAGGCAGAATGTTGCGTTTTGTCTCCCTAATTCCCTCTCAAGAGGACTTGCAGTCCAGTAGGGTGAGGATGGAATTGTAAACCCAAACTGTGCAAGAATACAGTGTCAAGTGAAAGGTATTTCCAGTGTGCGTGACTGATTCGAATATCCAGCACCTGAGTAAGAGCAGATGTCAGATGTTTGCTCATGCTGAAATTTGTGTCTATGATGACTAACAAATGGAGGGTTGGCATCAAGAGAATGTGGAGGACTTCCCAGGCTGGGGCTTGTGAGATGCTCCAAACAACCAAGGTTTCCTTCAACCTGACAGGAGCAGTCTTATTTGTTTGCTCTAGGGTTCCCTATGTGGAATTTTTGTGTAGCAGAGAACTACCTCTTGGATGCCTAGAAAGCACACGTCCATTGACCTTTGTACCTGAGGAACATGGCAGATTCGTTTCATGGCTCTTGGGCAAAGTACCAACACCTTGAGTTGGCATCAAGTCTCAGGAAGTTGGGTCACAATGCTGGTTTGTTACCAGGGAGATCATAGAAGGTGCTGGGGCTAATGGGTCATGCAGGATCCATCTACCCTGAAAGTTGGACATAGATCCAAGAGCACATTTTCCTTCTGGAGACAGGAGATGTTCTGTTGTGGGAATCAGGGACCACATGTTGTATCATAATTTGGTATTCCAGAACAGGACTCTGAGATCAGATGTCTGAAGACCCAATCTAGGGTTCCAGTGAAGTCCTAGGGGCATGTCAGGTTCAATCATCTGACTCAGAACCATTGACTTGGCTTTCTGCCTCGATGGAGGTGCTCAGGGTGGTTCAGACTGCACGTTTGCATCCAGAGCAACCGCCAATATTGGGGTGGGTTCAGGGGCCTGGCAGGTTTCTCCTAATCTGGAGGGTTTGGACAACCTGATGGGCACTGTTTTCTTGGGGATGGCAGGAACTTTCCTGTGATGTGGCTTGAGGGACCACATCTTGGTGGGCATGTAAGCCATGGTTTTGGGAGAGAAGTCGGCAAACACAAACTGGGGTTAGGGTTAGTGTCGAGATGATCACAGGTCCAATGCATAGACATGGAGGGCAGCTCGTCAGGAAATGTAAATAGGATGACTCAAAGGCGGTAGCAAAGACTTTTCTCTCTGGATTGTGTGGACAGGATGGCCTCGGAATGCAGGTTTGTTTTCATGGGTCCATGGGAGATTTTTTCTCTCTAAGGATCCTGGCGGCTCCCAATAGTTTGGTGCCTTTCTCAGGGAAGGGAAGAGTGCTGTTTTCCACATGATATGTATCTGGATTGTATGTCCAGGATGGCCTCGGAATGCAGGTGTGTTCTCATGGGTCTATGGCAGATTTTTCCACTCAAGGATCCTGGTGGCTACCAAGAGTTTGGTGACTATCTCGGGGAAGGGAAGAGTGCTGTTTTCCATCTTAAGGGTCCCCCAAAATAGGGATTCCAGAGATGGGCTCTGTGTCTGGGCCCCTGTAAAATCCCACCAGTGTTAGGATTTGGGCCTAGGTGTGTACTAGGCCTGCAATTCGGGATCCCAGAGATGCAATTGAGAGCGTTTGGTTGAAAGCATGCTCAGGCTGAGGTCACAATGCCTGCTTGTGCCCGGGGAAGCCATCATGAGTGCACATGGTCTCCTTGGCCATGGAGCTGCCTTCCACTTTGAGGGTTGAGCAACTATCCCAACTGTCAGAATACCTTCCATGGGGAAGGAGGAGTTCTCTATTGTGCTTCAGGTTCCCCCAATGGCAAGGATTTCAGCAAAGGTGTGGGTACAGATGCCTGAATACCAAGAATAGAAGAGAAGACAGACTTGGGCCATAGCTGGTCTCACATGCTGTATATGGGCCCTGATCTCTCAGTGGCTGACACTAGGTCCTGGCTCCGGCTATGTCAGACACAGCACTAGTGCCCAGGGCAGCCTATGAATCAGGGTTCCGTCTAGCACCGAGAAGATTGACCATCATATGGAGTTTCTGGGCAGACTCTCCAGGCCCTTTTTCTTTCTATGGGGAAGGCAGAATATTGTGTTGTAGCTCCAGAATTCCCTCACAATAGGGCTTGTGGACCAGTAGGCTGAGGATGGAATTGTAAACCCAAGCTATGGCTTAATTCAGTCAAACTAAAGGCAGTTCCAGTGTGCAGCGATCGAATTGAAATCCAGCACCTGAGTAAGGGCGGATGTCAGATGTTTGCTCATGCTGGAGTTTGTGTCAATGATGACTGACAAATGGAGTGGTGGCTTCCAGAGGAAATGGAGGATTTCCCACGCTGGGGCTTGTGAGATGCTCCAAACAGAAGGTTTCCTTCTACCGGACAGGGGCATTCTGTTTTTTTGTCTCAAGGGTCCCCGCCAATTGCAAAGTTTGTGTAGCAGAGCACCCCCGTATGGTTGCCTGGAAACCACACCTCCACTGACCATTGCAGCTTAGGAACATGGCAAGTTCATTCTGGTGGCTCTGGGGCGAAGTACTAAGGGCTCATTTTTACATGGAATGTCATGAATATGGGTAACAATGCTGTTTTGTTACCTGGGAATTCTTAGCCTGTCATCTGTACACATCCTTGGTATTAAGGCAACTTTCCACAGACCTTTCCTGTAACCCTGCCAATGGGGGAACCTGAAGCACAATAGAGAATTCCTCTTTCCATTGCAGGAAGCCTGGCTGTTGCAATGGGTGTCCAACCCTCAAAGTGGGATCCAGCTATATGGCCAATGAGGCTACGCCCTCTCCTGAGGGCCCCCCTGGGCACAAAGAGGCATGATGACCCTCAGCCTGAGCATGCTTTCAAACAAGCCCTCTCTGTTACACCATTAGGATCCTGCATTGCAGGCCTGGAATGCCCCTAGGCCCAAATCCTAACACTTGGTGGGATATCCGGGCACCCAGACCCAGATCTCGTCTCTGGAATCCCTGTTTTGGCATAAGCCTAGGTTGGAAAACAGCATTCTTCCCTGTTTTGGAGCACCCCTAAGATGGAAAAGAGCACTCTTTTCTTCTCTAAAAAACCACCAGTCTATGGAGATCCACCAGGATCCTTAGAGAGGAAAAGTCTCCCATTGAACCATGAGACCACGTCTACATTCAGAGCCCATCCTGGACACACAATCCAGATAGAAATGCCTGTGCTACCAGCTTTCAGTCACCCTAATTACAGTTCCTGACGTGATGCCTTCTAGGTCTATGCATTGGACCTGCGATCACCTTGCCACTATCCCTGACCCAAATTTGTGTTTGCAGACTTCCCTCCCAAAACCATGGCTCTCATATCCTCAAGGAGGTGGTCTCTGAAGCCTTACCACAGGACTAGGCCTGCCATCCCCAAGGAAACTGTGCCCATCACAGTTCCCCAAAGCCTCCAAGTTAGGAGAAACCTGCAAGGCCCCTGAGCCCACCCCAATATTGGAAGTGGCTCTGGATGCAAATGCACAGTCTGAAACACCCTGATCACCTACATCCAGTCAGACAACCATATCAATGGTCCTTAGTAAGAAAATTGAACCTGATGGGCACCAAGGACATCATTGGATCTCTAGATTAGGTTGCAAGCATCAATCCTCAGAGGCCTGTTCTTGAATACAAAGTCAGGATACAACATATGTACCCTGAGCCACAAAACAGAACATCTCCTCTCCCAAGATGGAAACTGTGCACATCGACCTGTGCCAAACCCTCAGCGTGGCCCATAGCCACCAATACATTCTAAGAACTCCCTTGTAACAAACCAGTTTTGGGACACATCTGTAAGAGATTCCAAGTCAACTCAAGGCCTTGGTACTTGGCACCAGAACCACCAAAACGAACCTGTCATGTTCTTCAGCTGCAATGGTCATTGGACGTGTGCTTTCCAGTCATCCATGCGGGAGGGATCTGCTACGCAAACTTCCACTTGAGGGACCCTGGAGGAAAAAAAAACAGACTCCTCCTGTCCATTAGAAGGAAACCTTGTTGTTTGGAGCATCTCACAATCTTAAGCGTGGGTAATCCTCCATTGCCTCCTGAAGCCACCCCTCCATTAGTCGTCATCCTAGACACAAACTCCAGTGTGAGCAAATATCTGACATCTGCCCTTACTCAGGTGCTGGATATCTCGTATAAGCTGCTGCACATTGAAACTGACTTCCGCTTGGCACTCAATTTAAGCATAGCTGGTGTTTACAATTGCATTCTCACCCTATTTGTCCCCAAACCCTCTTGATAGGGAATTCTGGATCCATAAGGCAGCATTCTGCCTGCCCCACAGAAAGAAGTGCTTCGTGAGTCTGGCCAGAAACCCTACATGAGGATCAATTTACTCGGCCCTGGAGAGAACCCCAATATATAGACTTCTCTGGCCACTAGTGCTGTGTCTGACACAGCCTGAGCCCAGACCTCGTGTCAGCCACCCAGAGAGCGGGGCCCATATCCAGCATGTGAGAACGGCCATGGCCCAAATCTGTCATCTCTATGCATCCTTGGTATTCAGGCATCTGTCCCCAGACCTTTGCTGTAATCCCTGCCTATGGGGGAACATGAAGCACAATAGACATTTCCTCCTTCCCCATGGCTGGAAACCTGGCCATTGGAATGTGTGTCCATCCCTCAGTGTGGGAGCCAGAAAATGGACAATGGGACCACGCCCACTCCTGAGGGCCACCCTGGGCACAAACAGGCATTGTAATGCTCAGCCAGAGCATGCTTCCAAACAAGCCCTCTCAGTTGCACCACCAAGATCCTGCATTGCAGGCCTGGTCTGCCCATAAGCCCAAATCCCAACCCTTGGTGGGATTTTCCAGGCGCCTAGACCCAGAGCCCATCTCTGGAATCCCTGTTTTGGGGCACACCTAAGATCGAAAATAGCAGTCTTCCCATCTCAAAAAGTCATCAAAATATTGGGAGCCGCCAGTATCCTTAGAGGAAAAATCTCCCATGGACCCATGAGGCCATAGCTACATTCTGAGGTCACCCTAGACACACAATCCAGATATAAAAGCCTGTGCTTCCACCTTCGGGTCATTCCAGTTACTGTTCCTGACGAGTAGCCTTCCAGGTCTACACATTGCCCTGCGATAACCTAGCCACTAAACCTAACCCGAGTTTGTGTTTGCAGACTTCCCTCCCAGAACCATGGCTCACATGCCCTCCAGGGTGGAGTCTCTGGAGCCACACCACAGGACTGTGCTTGCCATCCCCATGGAAATTGTGCATGTCAGTTAACCAAACCCTCCAGAGTTGGTTGAAACATTCAAGGCCCCTGTGGCCACCCCAATATTGGAGGTTACTCTGGACATAAGTGCGCAGTCTGAAACTCCCTGATCACCTACATCCTGGCAGACACCCAAGTCAACTTTCCTAAGTCTGAAGATTGAACCTCTCATGCCCCTGGGACTCATTGGAACCCTAGATTAGGTTGTCGGGCATCTGTCTTCAGAGGCCTGTTCTTGAATAGGAACTTATGATATGGCATGTGGTCCCTGAGCCACAAAACAATACATCTCCTGTCCCCAGAGGGTAACCGTGCTCTTCGACCTGTGTTAAACCCTCAGGGTAGGAGAATCTTGCAGGCACCTTAGCCACCAACACATTCTAAGATCTACCTGGTAAAAAAAAACCAGCATTGTAACCCATCTTCAAGAGATTCCATGTCAACTCAAGACCTTGGTGCTTCGCCCCAGAAGCACCGTACAGAACCTGCATGTTCCTCAGCTGCATTGGTCAATGGAGGTGTGCTTTCCAGGCATCCATGTGGAAGGGCTCTGCTACCCATACTTTTCACATGGGGAGCCCTGCAGAAAACATACCAGACTCTAACTGTCCAGCAGAAAAAACAACCTTGCTGTTTAGAGCATCTCACATGCATCAGCCTCTTGATGCCACTCCTCCATTCGGTCATCAGAGACACAAACTCCAGTGTGCGTAAACATCTGAAATCCACCTTTACTCAGGTGCTGGATATTTCATTTGTTGGCCACGATAGATACAAACTTTATCATGAGCAGACATCTGACCCTCGCCTGTACTCAGATGCTGGAGATCTCGAAAAAACCACTGCACATTGGAACGGCCATGTTCTCGGCACTGAGATTAAGCATAGATTGTGTTTTCTGCCTTCTGTTCTCACACTCCTCGCCTTCAAGTCCCCCATATTGGGAATTTGGGAGCCACAATGCCTTCTGCCTGCCCACCAGAAAAAGAGGTGCCCTATGGGTCTGCGTGAAACTCCATATAAGGTTCCACCAGCACAGCCCTCTATAGCACCACAATATCATAGGCCACCTTGTGAACTAATGCTTTGTCTGACACAGCTCGAGCCCCGACCTCCTGGTAGCCACCTAGATAGCGGGACCCATATCTGGCAGGTGTGACCTGCCTTGACCTGAGTCCTTCATCTCAAACCAACCTGATTATTCACGTACCAGTCCCAGAACATAGCTCAAATTACTGTGCATGGGGGAATCTGAAGCACAAAAGAGTACTCCTCCTTCCTCATAGAAGGAAAATTAAATGTTGATATGGTGGTCCAACCCTCATATTGGGATCCAGGTGCATGGAACAAGAGCCAATGCCCACTCAGGATGGGCATCTGGGCACAAACAGGCATTGTGACCCTTACCCTGAGACCCATTTCCAACAAGTCTCCATGGGAGCTGAACCAAAGCCCCACAGAGCCAGGCAGTCAAGCCTCTAGGCCCAAATACTAAGCCTTTGTAGGGTTATCCAGGCACAGGGACCTATAACCCATCTCTGGAATCCCTGTGTTGACGGAAACACTGAAACAGTAAACCACGCTCTCTCCTTCTCAGTGAGACACCAAACTCTTGGGTGCTGGGAAGAATCCCCAGAGAGGTAGAATATTCCATGGACACATGAGGACACCCCACCATTCCAAGGCCATCCTAGACACAATCCAGACAGAAAAGCCTTTGCTCCTGCCTCCCAGCCACACGAATTTCAAATCCTGAGGAGCTGCCCTCAGCGTCTGCAGATCGGGGCTGCCATCACCTCCCTCCTAATTGATACACAATTTTGTGTCTGAAGACTTTGGTCCCAGAGCCCTTAACCACATTCCCTGCAGGATGGGGCTGACAGAACCACACTACATCACTGGGCCTGATCTCTGGATGAAATTCTGCCGTCTCAGTTGCACAAACCCTCCAGATTAGGAAGAGCCTGCAAGGCCCCTGAGCCCACCCCAATTTCATAGGCCACTCTGGAAAAAATGCACAGTCTGACACAGCCTGAGCATCTACCTCCAGGAAGACTCACAGGTCAAAGTCCCTAAGTCCGAAGGTTGAGGATGACATGCCCCTACAACCTCATAAGAACCCTAGCCTAGATATTCAGGCCTCTGTGCCCAGAGGCCTGGTCTTGAATCCAACATATGATCCGACATGTGGTCCCTGAGCCATACAAGAATACCCCTCCTGTCCCGAGAAGGGAACCTGGCTCCTGGGAACTGGGTCTAACCCTCAGGTAGGAGAATCCTGCATGGCCACAGACCCACAACCACATTCTTTTTTTTTATATAGATTTTATTTATTTATTTGACAGAGAGAGATCACAAGTAGGCATAGAGGAAGGCAGAGAGAGAGAGAGGAAGAAGCAGGCTCCCTGCTGAGCAGAGAGCCTGATGCGGGACTCAATCCCAGGACCCTGAGATCATGACCTGAGCCGAAGGCAGCGGCTTAGCCCATTGAGCCACCCAGGCACCCTCACCACCACATTCTAAGGTCTCCCTGGACACCAAGCAGCATTGTGACTCATTAGACTGAGAACATCCGTCAACTTAGATCACTTGGAAATTTGAACAAAAACCAGCAGATCAAGCCTGCAATGTTCCTCAGCTGCAATGGTCATGCAAGGAAGACTTCCCAGGCCCCCATTCAGAGACCTCTGCTGTCGAATCTTTCTATATGGGGGACCCTGGAGCCTTGTAAGCGGACTTCCCCTGTCCCACAGTAGGACACCTTGCTGTTTGGAGCAGCTCACAAGGTCCTGCTTGGGAAAATCTCCAAGAATTCTTGAGGCCACCCCACAATTCGTTGACCATCATGGATGCAAACCCAGCGTGAGCAGACATCTGACCCTCGCCCATACTCAGGTGCTGGAAATCTCGAAACAACCACTGCACAATGGAATGGTCCTGTGGTCGGCACTGAGCTTATCCGTGGTTTGTGTTTTCAGACTTCTGTCTTCACACTCCTCGCCTACAAGCCCTTCATATTGGGAATTCTGAAGCCACAGTGCAGCTTTCTGCCTGCCCACCAGAAAGAAGTGCCCTATGGGTCTTCGTAGAAACCCACATGAGGATCCTCCTGCACGGCCCTCAATGGCACCCCAATATAATAGACCGACCTCTGCATAAATTGTCTATCTGACACCGCCTGATCCCCGACCTCCTGTCAGCCACCCAGATAGTGGGCCCCATATCCTCCAGGTGGGTCCAACCTTGGCCCGAGGCCATCATCTTGAAGCAACCTGGATATTCAGGTACCTGTCCCAGACTTAGCTCAAATTCCTGCCCATAGGGGACTCAGAAGCACAAAAGAGTGCTCCTCCTTCCCCATGGCCAGAAAACTGAATGTTGAGATGGCTGTACAACCCTGAGTGGGAACCAGGTGCATGGTCCATGAGACCATGCCTACACAGGACGGGCAGCTGGGCACAAATAGGCATTGTGACCCTCAGAATGAGACCCCTTTCCAAAGATCCCCCTTGGGATCTGGACCAGGATCCCAAATCGAAGCTTTGGTTAAGTTTTCCCAGTGTCTGGACCCAGAACCCATCTCTGGAATCCCTGTTTGGACAGGATCCCAGAGATGGAATACAGTCTTTTCCTCTTCCCCAAAAAGAAATCAAACTCTTGGGTGCCAAGCAGAATCACCAGAGTGGAATAATATCCCATGGACACATGAGGTCACCCCTCCATTTAGTGGCCATCCTAGACACACAATCCAGACAGAAAAGCCTGTGCTCCTCCCTCCCAGCCACCTGAATTTCAAATCCCGAGGAGCTTCCCTCAGGGTCTTCATATTCGGACTGCCATCACCTCACTCCTATCTCTTATCCGAGGTTGTGTCTAAAGTCTTTGGTCCCAAAGTCCTGACACACATGACCTCCAGGATGGGGCCTCGAGAAACACATGACATCACTGGCCCTGCTCTCCTGAGGAAACCCTGCCCATCTCAGTTTCCCAAAATGTCCAGATTAGGAGAAAACTGCAAGGCCCCTGACTGCACCCCAATATCATAGGCCACTCTGGAATAAGCGCACAGCCTGACACAGCCTCAGCACCTACCTCCAGGATGACATGCAGGCCAATGGCACTTAGTCCGAAGATTGAAACTTCCATGGCCCTAAAACCTCATCAGAACCCTAGCTTATGTTTTGAGGTCTCTCTTCCTAGAGGTCTGTTCTGGAAATTCAAGCATATGGTCCAACCTGTGGTCCGTGAGCCATACAAGAGCACACATCCTGTCCCAAGAAGGAAACCTGGCTCCTGGGTACTGGGTCTAATCCTAAGGATAGGGAATCCTCAATGGTCAGAGAGCCGCCACCACATTCTAAGGTCTCCCTGGACACCAAGCAGCATTGGGACCTGTTAGACTGAGAACTTCCATCAACGCAAATCACTTGGAACTTGGAATCAGTGTCATTGGTTCAAGCTTACCCTGTTCCTCAGCTGCAATGGTAACACGAGATTGGCTTCCCAGGCCTCCATTCAGAGAGCATTGCTATCGAATCTTCCATATGGGGGACCCTGGAGCCCTGTAAGAAGACTTCTGCTGTCCCTTAGTAGGACACCTTGATGTTTGGAGCAGCTCACAAGCTCCAGCTTGGAAAAACCTCCAAGAATTCTTGAGGCCTCCCCACCATTTGTTGGCCATCATGGATACAAACTCCAGCGTGAGGAGACATCTTCCCCTCGCCCAGGTGCTGAAGATCTCGAAACAACTGCTGTACATTGGAATAGACATGTGCTCGGCACTGAGCGTAACCGTAGCTTATGTTTTCATAATTCTGTCCTCACACTCCTCGCCTGCAAACCCTCCAACTTGGATATTCTGGAGCCGTAATGCAGCCATCTGCCTGCTCACCAGATAGAAGAAGTGAAGAAAGGGTCTGTGCAAAAATCCCCCATGAGGATCCAGTTGCACAGCTCTCAAAAGCACCCCAATATCATAGGCCGAACTCTCCACGAATGTTCTGTCTGACACAGCTCGAGCCCGAGCTCCTGACAGCCACCCAGAAAGCAGGCCTCATTTTCTGCAGGTGGGTCCTGCCTTGGCCCGAGGACCTCATCTCAAAGTGAACTGGGTATTCAGGCACCGGTCCCAGAACTTAGCTCAAATTCCTGCCCATGGGGGAACCTGAAGCATAAAAAAGTACCCCTCCTTCCCCATGGCAGGAAAACTGAATGTTGAGATGGCAGTCCAACCCTCAGAGTGGGAGCCAAGTGCATAGCCCATGAGGTCACACCCACTCAGCATGGGCATCTGGGCAAAAACAGGCATTGTGACCCTCAGAATGAGACCCATTTCCAACAAGAACACTCGGGAGCTGTACCAGGAAAACATAGAGCAGGACCCTAGGCCCAAATCCTAAGCCTTGTTGCGGTGATCCAGGCTCCAGAACCCAGGACCCATCTCTGGAATGGCTGTTTGGACGGGATCCCTGACTCAGAAAACTGCGCTCCTCCCATCCCCCGGAAATACACCAAACTCTTGGGTGCCAAGCAGAATTCCCAGAGAGGTAGAATCTCACATGGACCCATGAGGCCACCCCTTCATTTCGTGGCCATCATAGACAAACAAGTCAGACAGAAAAGACTGTGCTCCTGCCTCACAGCCGTCCGAATTTCATATCTGGAGATGCTTCGCTCAGGGTCTGCAGATTGGGTCTGCCATCACCTCGAGCTTAACTCTTACCCGAGTTTGTGTCTGAAGACTTTGGACCCAGAGACCTGACCCATATGCCCTCCAGGATGGGGCCTCCAGGAACACACAACAGCACTGGGCCAGCTCTCCCAAGGAATGTCAGCCTGTCTCAGTTTCCCAACCCACCAGATTAAGAGAAAATTGCAAGGCCCCTAATACCACCCCAATTCCATAGGAAGCTCCAGAAAAAATGCATAGTCTGACACAGCCTCAGAATATACCTCCAGGAAGACACCCAGGTCAATGGAAAGGGATGAAATGGCCTAACCCATGGCAGGTTCGATGTGCTGGGTGTGAAGCCAACTGTCTCAATGTCTCTCACAAGGTCTGGGCTCAGGCTATGTAAGACAGAGCACAGTGTTTAGGGTAGCCTATGCAATTGGGGTGTTGCCGAGGGCTGAGCAGGTTGATTTTCATTTGGGGTTTCTGAGCAATGCCATAGACAATGTTTTTCTTTGGGGGGCAGGCAGAGTGCTTCGTTCTGGAACCAGAATTCCCAATCATGAGGGCTTTTGGGCCAGGAGTGCTAGGGTAGAGTCTGAAAACAAAAGATAGGGTGAGGTTGGGAGCAGGCACACTCTGCAAAGGCTGAAAGGATATCTCATGCATCTGAAGTCAGGCTGAGGATCAGACGTTGGCTGAGGTTGGATTGTGCCCTTGATAGCACCTTCATGAAGCAGGTGCCTCATGAGGCCAACGAAATTTTCCCACGCTGAGTTTGGAGGTTGCCACAAACCACAAGGTTTCCTTCTGCAAGACAGTCGAGTCCTGTTGAGTGGCTCCAGTACATACCATACGGAAGGACTGAAGAGGAGGGTTCAAAGGATGGATCCCTGAACAGCATGCCTCGCATTCCCTTTGGCCATTAACGACAAGATATGTTTGATCTGTTGGCTCTGGGGCAAGCTAACCAGCGGGCTGAGTTGAAATGGCCTCTCCTGAGGATGCGTCATAATGTGTGTTTCTGTCCATGGAGACCTAGGAATGTGATGGTTGTACTGTGGCCCTGCGGAATTCTCCGACCAGAAGGGTTTGATACAGATCCAGTAAGAAAGCACTCCATGTGGAGACGAGAGAGGTTTGGTTTGGAGCCTCAGAAAAACCTAATATGCTGGTATACGAAACCAGACCTCTGAGGACAGACACATGAAAACTAAAGCTAAGGTTCATATTAGGGCCTAAGGGCCTGTCCATTTCAATCTTCTGTCTCTGGGGACACTGTCTGAGAGTCTAAGTGGTGATAATGGCTCAGCTGGTGTCAGAGTGCCCCTTTTAGTCCAGGGCAGCCTACACTATCAGGATGGCCTCAGGGGCCTTGGAGCTTTTCCCTAACCTGTAGGGTTGTGGTCAATGGATTGGGCACACTTTCCTTGGAGAGGGCAGGCACAATCTTTCGCTGTGGCTCCAGATGCCCTAGCCTAGAGGGTGTGTGGGTCCAGGCTGTGGGCACAGAAGTCTGAAAACACAAACTCAGCTTATGAGTGGCGCCGAGGATATGGCAGGCCGGATGTACAGATAGAGAGTGAGTTCCTTGGCTTGTGAATCAAGGGCGAGATTCCTTCAGGCTTTTGTCTTTGGATGCGTCCAGGATAGCCGTAGATTGTAGGGGGTGGCCTCAGTGACTGTGGACAAGTATCCCTCTCTGGGGATTTGACCCAGCTAACAGGAGTTTGGGGTCATTTTGGGGGAAGGGTGGAGTCCTGTTGTCTGGCTCATGTGTCTCTCCAAGAAAGTGATTCCAGAGCAGAGCCCCAGGAACGGGGGGGAGACTGGAAAACTCAAACACTGGTGAGGATTGGGTGTATAGGGGCTAGGCACGCCCCATATGCGGGCTCTTGGTCAAGGCCCTGACAGGCCTTTCTTTGATATTGGGCTCATGCTGAGGGTCACAGAGTGAATTTGTGCCCAAGGCAGCACTCAAGTTTGGGCGTGGTTTCAGGGGAAATGAAGGTTTCTCCCACCCTGAAGGTGTGACTCCATGCCAAGAGCAAGCCTTACAGCCATGGGGAAAAAGGAGTTCTGATTTGTGCTTCAAATGCCCAACTGTGTGGGGAATTGATATAATATCTGGGTTTAGATATCGGAAAACCAAGGTTAGGAAGAGATAACGGCATAAGTCCATGGCGTGTCAGAAGTGCTAGGTGTGTGGCCAGCTGTCTCCTTGTCTGTCTGGAAGTCTGGCATCAGGCTGTGAAAGGCAGAGCATTAGTGCCCAGAGCAGCCTATCACATCTGAGTGCCGTCGAGGCAAGAGCAGGTTGATCCTCATCTGGGTTTTATGGAAAGCCCCACAAGGAAACGTTTTCTACCGGTGGGCAGTAACTGAGCAGGCTTGTGGTTCTGCAATTCCTACTCTGGAGGGATTGTTTGCCAGGAGTGTGAGGAAGGAAGTCTGAAAACACAAGCTAGCGTGAGGTTTGGGACCGAGGGCACGGCAGGCCACTCTGCAGAGGCTGAATCAAGATCTCCTGTATTGCGGTCATGTCTACTATGAGACGTGCTTCAAACTAGAGTTTTTGACCATGATGGCCTCTCCCTGAAGGATATGGGGGGCTTCATGAGGCCGGGCAGGTTTGCCGTTTTCTCCTACACTGAAGGTTTGACTCACGGCCAGCAGCAAGTTTTCTTGCCATGGGGAAGGAGGGGTTCTGACTTATGCATCAGGTTCCCCCCTGTGCAGGGATTGGAGATAAGGTCTAGGTTCCGATGACTGAAAACCCAGGTTGGGAATGGATGGTGGCCTAAGGCAGTGGCGGGTCCAATGTGCTGGGTGTGCAGCCAGCTGTGTCGGTGTCTGTTGGAAGGTCTGGGCTCAGGCTATTTGCGACAGAGCATCAGTGTTTAAGGTAGCCTATGCAATTGGGGTGTTGCCGAGGGCCAAGCAGTTTGATCCTCATTTGGGGTTTCTGGGCAGCACCATAGACAATGTTTTTCTCCTGGGAGGCAGGCAGAGTGCTTCAGTGTGGCCCCAGAATTCCCAGTAGGGAGGGTTTGTGGGCCAGGAGTGTGAGGACGGAAGTCTGAAAACACAAGCTAGGGTGAGGATTGGAGCCAAGGGCAGAGCAGGCCCAGTCTGCAGAGGCTGAATCAAAATCTCCTGCATCTGAAGTCAGGCTGAGGATCAGAAGTTGGCTGAGGCTGGAGTATGTGTCCATGATGGCACCTTCATGAAGCGGGGGCCTCATGAGTTTGGGGTCATTTTGTGGGAAGGGTGGAGTCGTGTTGTCTGGCTCATGTGTCTCTCCAAGAAAGGGATTCCAGAGCAGAGCCCAGGTACAGGTGGGGCGACTGGAAAACTCAAACACTGGTGAGGATTGGGTGCATAGGGGCTTGGCAAGCCCCATATGCGGGCTCTTGGTAGAGGTCCTGACAGGCCTTTATTTGACATGGGGCTCATGCTGAGGGTCACAGTGTGAATTTGTGCCCAAGCAGCACTCAAGTTTGGGCGTGGCATCAGGGGCCATGAAGGTTTCTCCCACCCTGAAGGTGTGACTCCATGCCAAGAGAAAGCTTGACAGCCATGGGGAAGGAGGAGTTCTGTTTTGTGCTTGCGATACCCAGCTGTGTGGAGAATTGATATAATGTCTAGGTTCAGATATCTGAAAACCAAGGTTAGGAAGAGGTGACGGCATAATACCATGGCGTGTCCGAAGTGCTGGGTGTGTGGCCAGCTGTCTCTTTGTCTGTCTGGACGTCTGGCTTCAGGCTGTGTCAGACAGAGCATGAGTGCCCAGAGCAGCATATCCAGTTCGGGGACCGTGAAGGCCCGAGCAGGTTGATCCTCATCTGGGTTTTTTGGAGAGCCCCACAGGGAAACGTTTTTCTTCCGTTGGGCAGACACTGGGCTGGGTTGTGGTTCTGGAGTTCCTAGTCCGTAGGGCTTGTTGCCAGGAGTGTGAGGAAGGAAGTCCGAAAACAAAAGCTAGCGTGAGGTTTGGGACCGAGGGCATGGCAGGGCCACTCTGCAGAGGCTGAATCGAGATCTCCTGCACTGAGGTCATGTCAACTATGAGACGTGCCTCAGGCTAGAGTTTTTGTCCAGCATGGCCTCTTCCTGAAGGGTGAGGGCTTCATTAGGCCAGGGATGTTTGCCTACGATGGGATTTGTGAATTACTCCAAAACTCAAGGTTTCCTTCTGCACGACAGTCGATTCCTATTGGATGGTTCCAGGAGGCCCCATACGGAAAGACTCGAGAGCAGGTGTCTAAGCATGGATGCCTGGGAACGCCACCTCATATTCCCACTCTTTAGTCAGGACAAGGCAGGCTCAATCTGCAGGCTCCTGGGTGAGCTACCCAGAGGGGGAGTTGAAATGGACTCTCCTGAAGATGAGTCCTACTGTGGCTTGGTGGCCTGGGAGACCTTGGAATGTGGAGGTGGCTCAGGGACTCTGCAGGGTTCTCCAAACTGAGGTGTTTGACACAGCTCCAACATGGAAGCTTCCCATGTGGAGAGGAGTGGAGTTCTGTTCAGTGCCTCAGGAAAGCCCCATATCCTGTTCTTCGAACCAAAGCCTCTGAGGAGTAACACCTGGAACCCAAAGCAAGAGTTGAGATTACGGCCTAAGGGCCTGTCCGGCTCAACCTTCTATCTCTGTTGACATCTGTGGGCATGCCTTCGTGGAGGTAGCTGCTCAGCTTGTGTCCGAATGCCCCTGTGTGTCCAAGGAGCCTCCCAGTAGTGGGATGTTTTCGGGGGACTTGAGGTTTCTCATATTCTGGAGGTGTGTGGCCAAAGGAATGGACACAGTTTCCCAGGAGAGAGCAGGCACGGTCCTGTGGTATGGCTCCAGAGGACCCAGCCTAGAGGCTGTGTTTGCCAGGGCTGTGGGGACAGATGTCTGAAAAAGCAAACTTGGCTCAGCTAGTGGCCAAGGTAATGGCAGGACTGATCTCCAGTCCGTGAGGGGAGATCCTCTGGATATCAAAGGAGGGCAAGTGGGAGGCAGTCACTCAGGATTTTGTCTCTGGGTGTTGAGTTCACAGTGTCCGGTCAGGGTAGGGGTTGTCTCAGAGGCCGAGGAAGAGCCTTCCTCTCGGGGGATTGTCCAAGTTCCCAAGTGTTTGGGTTCATTCTGTGGGAAGGGAAGAGTACTGTTTTCTCCCACAGGGAACCCCCCAGGAGAGGGACTCTAGAGCACAGCAGTGGGTTCCCTGAACTGGAATACACACCATCTAGTTAGTCCTGGGTGCCTATGGGCATGGCAAGCCACATATGCGGGCTCTTGGTCCAAACACTGAGAGGCGTTACTTGAATAAGGTACTCACGCTGAGGGTCACAATGTGTGTTTGTGCCCAAGGCGGCCCTAAAGCTTGAGCGTTGCCTCATGGGCCATGTCGTTTTTCCTACACTGAAGGTTTGACTCACTGCCAGCAGCAAGTTTTCTTGCCATGGGGAAGGAGGGGTTCTGATTTGTGCATCAGGTTCCCCCCTGTGCAGGGATTGGAGATAAGGTCTAGGATCCGATGACTGAAAACCCAGGTTGGGAATGGATGGTGGCCTAAGGCAGTGGCAGTTCCAATGTCCTAGGAGTGCAGCCAGCTGTGTCGGTGTCTGTTGGAAGGTCTGGGCTCAGGCTATTTGCGACAGAGCATCAGTGTTTAAGGTAGCCTATGCAATTGGGGTGTTGCCGAGGGCCAAGCAGTTTGATCCTCATTTGGGGTTTCTGGGTAGCACCATAGACAATGTTTTTCTCCTGGGAGGCAGGCAGAGTGCTTCAGTGTAGCCCCAGAATTCCCAGTAGGGAGGGTTTGTGTGCAAGGAGTGTGAGGACGGAAGTCTGAAAACACAAGCTAGGGTGAGTATTGGAGCCAAGGGCAGAGCAGGCCCACTCTGCAGAGGCTGAATCAAAATCTCCTGCATCTGAAGTCAGGCTGAGGATCAGACGTTGGCTGAGGCTGGAGTATGTGTTCATGATGGCAACTTCATGAAGCGGGGGCCTCATGAGGCCAAGGAAGTTTTCCCACGCTGAGTTTGGAGGTTGCCCCAAACCACAAGGTTTCCTTCTGCGGGACATTGGAGTCCTGTTGCATGGCTCCAGGACATACCATATGGAAGGACTGGAGAGCAGGGTTCGAAGGATGGATCCCTGTACAGCATTCCTCGCATTCCAATTGGCCATAAGCGACAAGATATGTTTGATCTGCTGCCTCTGGGTCACGCTACCCAGGGGGCTGAATTGAAATGGCCTCTCCTGAGGATGTGTCATAATGTGCGTTTGGGTCCATCGAGACCTTGGAATGTGCTGGTTGTTCGGTGGCCTTGCGGAACTCTCCTACCTGAAGGGTTTGATACATCCCCAGTAAGAAAGCTGCCCATGTGGAGACGAGAGATGCTTGGTTTGGTGCCTCAGAAAAGCCCCATGTGCTGGTCTACGAAAACAGTCCTCTGAGAACGGACACATGGAAACAAAGCTAAGGTTCATATTAGGGCCTGGGGGCCTGTCCATTTCAACCTTCTGTCTCTGGGGACACTGTCTGAGAATCTAAGTGGAGATAGTTGCACTGCTGGTGTCAGAGAGCCCCTCTTAGTCCAGGGTGGCCTACCTATTGATGGCCTCAGGGGCCTTGGAGCTTTTCCATAAACTGTAGGGTTGTGGTCAATGGATTGGACACACTTTCCTTAGAGAGGGCCGGCACAATCTTTCGCTGTGGCTTCAGAGGCCCTAGCCTGGAGGTTGTGTGGGTCCATGCTGTGGGCACAGAAGTCTTAAAACACAAAGTCAGCTTATGAGTGGCGCCTAGGGTATGACAGGCCGGATGTACAGCCCGAGAGGGAACTCCTGGGCCTCTGAAACAAGGGCGAGTGGAAGGCGTTCCTTCAGGCTTTTGTCTCTGGATGTTGTGTCCGGGATAGCCGTGGATTGGAGCGGTGGCCTCAGGGACTGTGGACGAGTATCCCTCTCTGGGGATTTGTCCCAGCTCCCAAGAGTTTGGGGTCATTTTGAGGGAAGGGTGGAGTCGTGTTGTCTGGCTCATGTGTCTCTCCAAGAAAGGGATTCCAGAGCAGCGCCCAGGTACAGGTGGGGCGACTGGAAAACTCAAACACTGGTGAGGATTGGGTGCATAGGGGCTTGGCAAGCCCCATATGCGGGCTCTTGGTCCAGGTCCTGACAGGCCTTTCTTTGACATGGGGCTCATGCTAGGGTCACAGTGTGAATTTGTGCCCAAGCAGCACTCAAGTTTGGGCGTGGCATCAGGGGCCATGAAGGTTTCTCCCACCCTGATGGTGTGACTCCATGCCAAGAGCAAGCTTGACAGCCATGGGGAAGGAGGAGTTCTGTTTTGTGCTTGCGATACCCAGCTGTGTGGAGAATTGATATAATATCTAGGTTCAGATATCTGAAAACCAAGGTTAGGAAGAGGTGACGGCATAAGACCATGGCGTGTCCGAAGTGCTGGGTGTGCGGCCAGCTGTCTCCTTGTCTCTCTGGATGTCTGGTTTCAGGCTGTGTCAGACAGAGCATGAGTTCCCAGAGCAGCATATCCAGTTCAAGTTCCGTCGAGGCCCGAGCAGGTTGATCCTCATCTGGGTTTTCTGGAGAGCCCCACAGGGAAACGTTTTTCTTCCGTTGGGCAGACACTGGGCTGGGTTTTGGTTCTGGAGTTTCTTGTCCGGAGGGCTTGTTTGCCAGGAGTGTGAGGAAGGAAGTCTGAAAACACAAGCTAGCATGAGGTTTGGGACCGAGGGCACGGCAGGCCCACTCTGCAGAGGCTGAATCGAGATCTCCTGCACTGAGGTCATGTCAACTATGAGACATGCCTCAGGCTAGAGTTTTTGTCCAGCATGGCCTCTTCCTGAAGGGTGAGGGCTTCATTAGGCCAGGGATGTTTGCCTACGATGGGATTTGTGAACTACTCCAAACCTCAAGTTTTCCTTCTGCACGACAGTCGATTCCTATTGGATGGTTCCAGGAGGCCCCATACGGAAAGACTCGAGAGCAGGTGTCTAAGCATGGATGCCTGGGAACGCCACCTCATATTCCCACTCTTTAGTCAGGACAAGGCAGGCTCAATCTGCAGGCTCCTGGGTGAGCTACCCAGAGGGGAGAGTTGAAATGGACTCTCCTGAAGATGAGTCCTACTGTGGCTTGGTGGCCTGGGAGACCTTGGAATGTGGAGGTGGCTCAGGGACTCTGCAGGGTTCTCCAAACTGAGGTGTTTGACACAGCTCCAACAGGGAAGCTTCCCATGTGGAGAGGAGAGGAGTTCTGTTCAGTGCCTCAGGAAAGCCCCATATCCTGTTCTTCGAACCAAAGCCTCTGAGGAGTAACACCTGGAACCCAAAGCAAGAGTTGAGATTACGGCCTAAGGGCCTGTCCGGCTCAACCTTCTATCTCTGTTGACATCTGTGGGCATGCCTTCGTGGAGGTAGCTGCTCAGCTTGTGTCCGAATGCCCCTGTGTGTCCAGGGAGCCTCCCAGTAGTGGGATGTCCTCGGGGGCCTTGAGGTTTCTCATATTCTGGAGGTGTGTGGCCAAAGGAATGGACACAGTTTCCCAGGAGAGAGCAGG
This sequence comes from Mustela nivalis, assembly GCF_964662115.1. Classification (NCBI taxonomy): domain Eukaryota; kingdom Metazoa; phylum Chordata; class Mammalia; order Carnivora; family Mustelidae; genus Mustela; species Mustela nivalis. Next base: position 2,719,370 of record NW_028136547.1, on the reverse strand, counting down.
CACGGTCCTGTGGTATGGCTCCAGAGGACCCAGCCTAGAGGCTGTGTTTGCCAGGGCTGTGGGGACAGATGTCTGAAAAAGCAAACTTGGCTCAGTTAGTGGCCAAGGTAATGGCAGGACTGATCTCCAGTCCGTGAGGGGAGATCCTCTGCATATCAAAGGAGGGCAAGTGGGAGGCAGTCACTCAGGATTTTGTCTCTGGGTGTTGAGTTCACAGTGTCCGGTCAGGGTAGGGGTTGTCTCAGAGGCCGAGGAAGAGCCTTCCTCTCAGGGGATTGTCCAAGCTCCCAAGTGTTTGGATTCATTCTGTGGGAAGGGAAGAGTACTGTTTTCTGCCACATGGGACCCCCCAGGAGAGGGACTCTAGAGCAAAGCAGTGGGTTCCCTGAACTGGAATACACACCATCTAGTTAATCCTGGGTGCCTATGGGCATGGCAAGCCACATATGCGGGCTCTTGGTCCAGTCACTGAGAGGCGTTACTTGAATAAGGTACTCACGCTGAGGGTCACAATGTGTGTTTGTGCCCAAGGCGGCCCTAAAGCTTGGGCGTTGCCTCATGGGCCATGCCGTTTTCTCCTACACTGAAGGTTTGAATCACTGCCAGCAGCAAGTTTTCTTGCCATGGGGAAGGAGGGGTTCTGACTTGTGTATCAGGTTCCCCCCTGTGCAGGGATTGGAGATAAGGTCTAGGTTCCGATGACTGAAAACCCAGGTTGGGAATGGATGGTGGCCTAAGGCAGTGGCGGGTCCAATGTGCTGGGTGTGCAGCCAGCTGTGTCGGTGTCTGTTGGAAGGTCTGGGCTCAGGCTATTTGCGACAGAGCATCAGTGTTTAAGGTAGCCTATGCAATTGGGGTGTTGCCGAGGGCCACGCAGTTTGATCCTCATTTGGGGTTTCTGGGCAGCACCATAGACAATGTTTTTCTCCTGGGAGGCAGGCAGAGTGCTTCATTGTGGCCCCAGAATTCCCAGTAGGGAGGGCTTGTGGGCCTGGAGTGACAGGACGGAAGTCTGAAAACACAAGCTAGGGTGAGGATTGGAGCCAAGGGCAGAGCAGGCCCATTCTGCAGAGGCTGAATCAAAATCTCCTGCATCTGAAGTCAGGCTGAGGATCAGACGTTGGCTGAGGCTGGAGTATGTGTCCATGATGGCACCTTCATGAAGCGGGGGCCTCATGAGGCCAAGGAAGTTTTCCCACGCTGAGTTTGGAGGTTGCCCCAAACCACAAGGTTTCTTTCTGCGGTACATTCGAGTCCTGTTGCATGGCTCCAGGACATACCATACGGAAGGACTGGAGAGCAGGGTTCGAAGGATGGATCCCTGTACAGCATGCCTCGCATTCCAATTGGCCATTAGCGATAAGATATGTTTGATCTGGGGCCTCTGGAACACGCGACCCAGGGGGCTGAGTTGGTTCCTTCAACTGGAATACACACCATGTAGTTAGTCCTGGGTGCCTATGGGCATGGCAGGGACTATATGCAGAATCTTCGTCCCGAACCTGACAGGCCTTTCTTTGACATGGGGCTCATGCTAGGGTCATAATGTGAATTTGTGCCCAAGCAGCACTCATGTTTTGGCGTGGCATCAGGGGCCATGAAGGGTTCCCCACGTGAAGGTGTGACTCCATGTAAAGAACAAGCATTACAGCCATGTGGAATGCAGAGTTCTGATTGTGATTCTGATACACAAACTCAGCTTTTTTTGGGGACGTCGGTATGGCAGGCCCAATATACAAACCATGAGAAGAACTCATGAAGATTTGAATATAGAGCGAGTCTGAGGCGCTTGCTCAGGCATTTGTCTCTGGAATTTGTATCAGCAATGGCCGTAGAATGTCGGGGATGATTCATGGGCCATGGACGAATCTACCTCTATGAGGATTTCGCCCGATTCCCAATTTTTTTTCGTCAAAATGTGGGATGGGAGAACTCCTTTCAGTTTTGTTACCTCAGGTGTCCCACAAAAAGAGGAATTCCAAAGCAAAGCCGTGGGGAAGACTGAAGGGACCACCAGAACTATGGTTCAAAATTGGGGACTAAGGGCATGGCAAGCCCAATATGCTATCTCTTCATCCAGCCACTGAAGGCCTTACTTGAGGACTTTGGTCAGGCTAAGGTTCACAATGTGTGTTTGTGACCAATGTAGCCTGCGAGCATGGCGGGGCCTCATGGGCAACACTGGATTCAACTACACTGAAAGTTGGACAACATGCCAAACACAAGGTATCTTGCCATGGGGAAGGAGTTCTGCTTTCTGCATCCCGTTCAACCCTGGGCAGTGATTGGAGGTAAGGTCTAGAATCTAAAGCCTGAAATCCGAGGTTGGGAAGAGATGACGACCTAAGGCCATGGCGGCTCGATGTGCTCAGTGTGCGGCCAGCTGTCTGGGACGGGCCAGGGAGTCCAGGCTCAGGCTGTGTCAGAAAGGGCATTAGTGCCCTGGTCAGCCTATGTATTTGGGGTACAGCCAAGGTCGGTGCAGGTTGATCCTCATTTGGGGTTACTGGGTAGCCCCAGAGGACAATGTTTTTCTTCTGGAGGGCAGGCAGAGTGCTGCATTGTAGTTCTGGATTGCCAAACTGGAGGGCTTGTGGGCCAGTAGTCTGACGACAAAAGTTTGAGAACACTAGCTAGGCTTAAATTTCTGGGTGAGGCCATGGCAGGCACAATCTACAGACCTGAATCGAGATCTCATGCATCTGAAGTCAGGGCGAGGATCAGACGATCGCTCAGGTTGTAGTTTCTGTCCATGATGGCCCCTTCATGAATTGGGGGGGCGGATCACGAGGCCATGGGGGTTTTCCCACGATGGGAGTTGTGAGAAGCTCCAAACTGCAGAGAGTCTTCTGCAGGACAATTGAGACCTGTTGTTTGGCTCCAGGCCAATGATTCTGAGTAGGGTTCTAGGATGGATGGCTGGGTAGCCCACCTCGCATTCCAATTGTCTCCTAGCAACAAGACAGGTTAGATCTCCTGGATCTGTGGGGAGCAACCGAGGACGCTGCATTAAAATGGACACCCCTGGGCATGGTTCCTAATGTGCTTTTGTGTCTAAGGAGACCTTGGAATGAAGCGGTGGCACTTGGGCCCTAAAGAGTTCTACTAAAGAGAGGCTTTGACACAGCTCCAACGTGCAAGTATCCCATATTTAGATGAGATGTTTTCTGTTGGATGAGTCAAGAAACAGCTATATGCTGCTTTTGAATTCCAGGCTTCTGAGGAGAGATGCCTGGAAACGAAAGCAATGGATCTGATTACTGCCTAGGGGCCTGTTCTTTCCTTTTTACCTCTGGGGACATCTGTCTATGGGTCTGAGTGCAGGGAGGTGCTCTGTAGTGCTCAGATTGCCCCTGTTTTTCCTGGGAAGCCACCACTATTGAGATGGATCAGGGACTTTGGAGGTTTATCCTATTAGAAGTGTTGTGTCCATTGGAATGGGCACACACAATTCCCTTGGAGAGGGCAAGTACAGTCCTCAGGTTTGGCTCCAGGGGCCTTAGCCTGTAGGTTGTGTAAGCCAGGGCTGTTTGGACAGTTGTCTGAAAACACAAACTCGGATTATGTTTCGGGTCATAAGTATGGCAGGACTGATCTACAGACCATGAGGAGAACTCTTCTGGATTTGAAAGAAGGGCGAGTGTGAGGCTCCTGCTCAAGTTTTTGTCTCTGGATATCGTGTCACTCATGGTCGTGGAATTTCTGGGTGACTTCATGGGAAATGGACGATTCTTACTCTCTGGTGGTTTGGCCCCGTCCAAAGAGTTTGGGGTCATTCTGTGGGCTGGAAGAAGTCCTTTTTTTTGTTGTTGTTGTTGTTGTTTTCTTTTTTAACCTCAGGTGTCCCACCAAATGAGGGATTCCAGAGTAGAGCCCTGGGGAGGGGCGACTGGACAATCAGAAATCTGGTTAAAAATTGGGGCCTAGGAACATGTCAAGCCCATTATGTCATCTAATGGTCCAGCCAATGAGAGGACTTACTAGAGGAGAGGACTCATGCTGAGGGTCACAATGCGTGTGTATGCCCTCGTCGCACTCAAGAATGTGCAGGGCCTCAGGGTGAATGCTGGTTTCTCCTACAGTGAACGTTGGACAACGTGCCAACCACAAGGGTTCTTGCCATGGGTAAGGAGGAGTTCTGATTTCTGCATCACACTCACACCTGGGCAGTGATTGGAGATAAGGTCTCGGTTCTGAAGCCTGAAAACTGAGGTAGGGAAGAGATGATGACCTAAGGCCATGGCGGGTTTTATGTGCTCAGAGTGCGGTCAGCTTTCTGGGTGTTGGTCAGGAGTTCCGGGCTCAGGTTGTGTTCGACAGTGCATTAGTGCCCAGGTTAGACTATATAATTTGGGTAAAGTCGAGTGCTGTGTAGGTTTACCATCATTTAAGGTGCCTGGGTAGCTCATGAGGCAATAATTTTTTTTTCTAGAGGGCAGGCACAGTGCTGCATTGTGGGGCCGGAATTGCCAAACTTGAGGGCTTCGGGGCCAGGAGTGTGAGGACAGAAGTCTGAGAAGACAAGCTAGACTTCGGTTTCAGGGCGAGGTCACGGCAGGTACCCCCTGCAGATCTGAACCAATATCTTATGCATCTGAAGTCAGGGCGAGGATCAGACGTTGGCTCAGGTTGGATTTTCTGTGCATGATGGACGCTTCATGAAGGGAGCGGAATCTCGAGGCCATTGAGGTTTTCCCACGTTGGGAGTTGTGGGATGCCCCCTTCAAGGATTCCTTCTGCGGGACAATTGAGACCTGTTGGACAGCTCCAGGACATCCCATATGGAATGACTCCAGAGCACCGTTCGCGGATGGATGCCTGGGAAGCCCACCTCGCATTTCAATTGTCTCCTAGCAACAAGACAGTTTAGATCTGATGGCTCTGCGGGAGCAACCTGGGTGGCTGAGTTGAAATGGACTTTCCTGAGGATGTGTCCTAATGTGTTTTTGTGTCCATGAGGGCCTTGGAATGGGGCGGTGGCACCGGGAATCTGAAGTTCTCTCCTAAGCTTTGGACATGGCTCCCATGCACAGGTTTCCTTGTGGAGACGAGATTAGTTCTGATGGGTGCCTCAGGAAAACCCCTATGCTCGTATTGGAATCAGGCTTTAGAGGACACATGCCTGTAACCCAAAGCAATGGATCCTATTATGGCCTAGGGTCCTGTCTGGTTCAATCTTCTTCTCTGGGGACATCCACCTATGGTATGAGTGGAGGTCGATTATCAGCTGGTGTCAGACAGCCCTTGTTTGTTCCGGGCGACCTACACTATTGGGATGGCCTTAGGGACTTTGGAGGTTTCTCCTAATTTGTACGATTATGGACCATGGAATGGGCAGAATTCCCATGGATTGGTAGGCACAGTCCTAATGTTTGGCTCCAGGGTCCCAGCCTGGAGAGTGTGTGGCCCAAGACTTTGAGGACAGAAGTCTTAAAACACAAACTCAGCTTAGGTTTGGGGATGTAGGTATGGCAGGCCCGATCGACAAAACATGAGAAGAACTCTTCAGGATATGAAGAAAGTGCGAGTCTGAGGCACTTGCTCAGGCTTTTTTCTCTGGATTTTGTATCAGCGATGGCCGTGGAATGTCGGGGAGGCCTCATGGGCCATGGACAAATCTTCCTCTCTTAGGATTTGGCCCGATTTCCAATTGCTTTTCGTCAATCTGTGGGATGGGAGGACTCATTTCAGTTTTGTTACCTCAGGTGTCCCACCAAAAGAGGAATTCCAAAGCCAAGCCGTGGGGAAGACTGAAGGGACAACCCGAACTATGGTTAAAAATTGGGGCCTAGGGGCATGGCAAGCCCAATATGCTATCTCTTCATCCAGCCACTGAGTGGCCTTACTTCAGGACTGGGCTCAGCCTGAGGGTCACAATGTGTGTTTGTGAGCAATGTGGCCTGCGAGCATGGGCGGGGCCTCATGGGCCACACTGGTTTCAACGACACTGAACGTTGGACACATGCCAACCACAAGGTTTCTTGCCATGGGGAAGGAGTTCTGATTTCTGCATCACCTTCAGCGTGGGCAGTGATTGGAGATAAGTTCTAGGTTCTGAAACCTGGAAACCGAGGTTGGGAAGAGATGACGACCTAAGGCCATGGCGGCTCAATGTGCTAAGTGTGCGGCCAGCTGTCTGGGAGGGGCCAGGCGTCCAGGCTCAGGCTGTGTCAGAAAGGGCATTTGTGCCCTGGTCAGCCTATGTATTTGGGGTACAGCCAAGGTCGGTGCAGGTTGATCCTCATTTGGGGTTACTGGTTAGCCCCAGAGGACAATGTTTTTTTTATCTGGAGGGCAGGCAGAGTGCTGCATTGTAGTTCTGGATTGCCAAACTGGTGGGCTTGTGGGCCAGTAGTCTGACGACAAAAGTCTGAGAAAACAAGCTAGGCTTAGGTTTCTGGGTGAGGCCATGGCAGGCACAATCTTCAGACCTGAATCGAGATCTCGTGCATCTGAAGTCAGGGCGAGGATCAGACGATCGCTCAGGTTGGAGTTTCTGTCCCTGAAGGCTCCTTCATGAATGGGGGGGATCACGAGGCCATGGGGGTTTTCCCACGATGGGAGATGTGAGAAGCTCCAAACTGCAGAGAGTCTTCTGCAGGACAATTGAGACCTGTTGTTTGGCTCCAGGCCAATGATTCTGAGCAGGGTTCTAAGGATGGATGGCTGGGTAGCCCACCTCGCATTCCAATTGTCTCCTAGCAACAAGACAGGTTAGATCTCCTGGATCTGTGGGGAGTAACCGAGGACGCTGCATTGAAATGGACACCCCTGGGCATGGGTCCTAATGTGCTTTTGTGTCTAAGGAGACCTTGGAATGAAGCGGTGGCACTTGGGCCCTTAAGAGTTCTACTAAACAGAGGCTTTGACACAGCTCCAACGTGCAAGTTTCCCATGTGTAGATGAGATGATTTCTGTTGGGTGAGTCAACAAACAGCTATATGCTGCTTTTGAATTCCAGGCCTCTGAGGAGAGATGCCTGGAAACCAAAGCAATGGATCTGATTAGTGCCTAGGGGCCTTTTCTTTCCTTTTTACCTCTGGGCACATCTGTCTATGGGTCTGCGTGCAGGTAGGTGCTCTGAAGGGCTCAGATTGCCCCTGTTTTTCCTGGGAAGCCACCACTATTGAGATGGATCAGGGACTTTGGAGGTTTATCCTATTAGAAGGGTTGTGGCCATTGGAATGGGCACACACAATTCCCTTGGAGAGGGCAAGTACAGTCCTCAGGTTTGGCTCCAGGGGCCTTAGCCTGTAGGTTGTGTAAGCCAGGGCTGTTTGGACAGTTGTCTGAAAACACAAACTCGGATTATGTTTCGGGTCATAGGTATGGCAGGACTGATCTACAGACCATGAGGAGAACTCTTCTGGATTTGAAAGAAGGGCGAGTGTGAGGCTCCTGCTCAAGTTTTTGTCTCTGGATATCGTGTCACTCATGGTCGTGGAATTTCTGGGTGACTTCATGGGAAATGGACGATTCTTACTCTCTGGTGGTTTGGCCCCGTCCAAAGAGTTTGGGGTCATTCTGTGGGCTGGAAGAAGTCCGTTTTTTTTTTTGTTGTTGTTGTTGTTTTCTTTTTTAACCTCAGGTGTCCCACCAAATGAGGGATTCCAGAGTAGAGCCCTGGGGAGGGGCGACTGGACAATCAGAAATCTGGTTAAAAATTGGGGCCTAGGAACATGTCAAGCCCATTATGACATCTAATGGTCCAGCCAAGGAGAGGACTTACTAGAGGAGAGGACTCATGCTGAGGGTCACAATGCGTGTGTATGCCCTCGTCGCACTCAAGAATGGGCAGGGCCTCAGGGTGAATGCTGGTTTCTCCTACACTGAACGTTGGACAACGTGCCAACCACAAGGGTTCTTGCCATGGGTAAGGAGGAGTTCTGATTTCTGCATCACACTCACACCTGGGCAGTGATTGGAGATAAGGTCTCGGTTCTGAAGCCTGAAAACTAAGGTAGGGAAGAGATGATGACCTAAGGCCATGGCGGGTTTTATGTGCTCAGTGTGCGGTCAGCTTTCTGGGTGTTGGTCAGGAGTTCCGGGCTCAGGTTGTGTTCGACAGTGCATTAGTGCCCAGGTTAGACTATATAATTTGGGTAAAGTCGAGTGCTGTGTAGGTTTACCCTCATTTAAGGTGCCTGGGTAGCTCATGAGGCAATAATTTTTTTCTAGAGGGCAGGCACAGTGCTGCATTGTGGGTCCGGAATTGCCAAACTTGAGGGCTTCGGGGCCAGGAGTGTGAGGACAGAAGTCTGAGAAGACAAGCTAGACTTCGGTTTCAGGGCGAGGTCACGGCAGGTACCCCCTGCAGATCTGAACCAATATCTCATGCATCTGAAGTCAGGGCGAGGATCCGACGTTGGCTCTGGTTGGATTTTCTGTGCATGATGGACGCTTCATGAAGGGAGCGGAATCTCGAAGCCATTGAGGTTTTCCCACGTTGGGAGTTGTGGGATGCCCCCTTCAAGGATTCCTTCTTCCGGACAATTGAGATCTGTTAAACAGCTCCAGGACATCCCATATACAAGGACTCCAGAGCACCGTTCGCGGATGGATGCCTGGGAAGCCCGCCTCGCATTCCAATTGTCTCCTAGCAACAAGACAGTTTAGATCTGATGGCTCTGCCTGGTCAACCGGGGTGGCTGACTTGAAATGGACTTTCCTGAGGATGTGTCCTAATGTGTTTTTGTGTCCATGAGGGCCTTGGAATGGGGCGGTGGCACCGGGAATCTGAAGTTCTCTCCTAAGCTTTGGACATGGCTCCCATGCACAGGTGTCCTTGTCTAGAAGAGATGAGTTCTGATGGGAGCCTCAGAAAAACCCCAATGCTCGTATTGGAATCAGGCTTTTGAGGACACATGCCTGTAACCCAAAGCAATGGATCCTATTATGGCCTAGGGTCCTGTCTGGTTCAATCTTCTTCTCTGGGGACATCCATCTATGGTATGAGTGGAGGTCGATTATCAGCTGGTGTCAGACAGCCCTTGTTTGTTCCGGGCGACCAAATCTATTGGGATGGCCTTAGGAACTTTGGAGGTTTCTCCTAATTTGTAAGATTATGGACCATGGAATGGGCAGAATTCCCATGGATTGGTAGGCACAGTCCTAATGTGTGGCTCCAGGGTCCCAGCCTGGAGAGTGTGTGGCCCAAGACTTTGAGGACAGAAGTCTGAAAACACAAACTCAGCTTAGGTTTGGGGACGTAGGTATGGCAGGCCCGATCTACAAACCATGAGAAGAACTCTTCAGGATATGAAGAAAGTGCGAGTCTGAGGCGCTTGCTCAGGCTTTTGTCTCTGGATTTTGTATCAGCGATGGCCTTGGAATGTCGGGGAGGCCTTATGGGCCATGGACGAATCTTCCTCTCTGAGGATTTGGCCAGATTCCCAATTGCTTTTCGTCAATCTGTGGGATGGGATGACTCATTTCAGTTTTGTTACCTCAGGTGTCCCACCAAAAGAGGAATTCCAAAGCCAAGCCGTGGGGAAGACTGAAGAGACAACACGCACTATGGTTAAAAATTGGGGCCTAGGGGCATGGCAAGCCCAATATGCTATCTCTTCATCCAGCCACTGAGTGGCCTTACTTGAGGACTGGGCTCAGCCTGAGGGTCACAATGTGTGTTTGTAACCAATGTGGCCCACGAGCATGGGCGGTGCCTCATGGGCAACACTTGTTTCAACGACACTGAACGTTTGACAACATGCCAACCACATGGTTTCTTGCCATGGGGAAGGAGTTCTGATGTCTGCATCACCTTCAACCTGGGCAGTGATTGGAGATAAGGTCTAAGTTCTGAAACCTGGAAACCGAAGTTGGGAAGAGATGACGACCTAAGGCCATGGGCGCTCGATGTGCTCAGTGTGCGGCCAGCTGTCTGGGAGTGGCCAGGGGTCCAGGCTCAGGCTGTGTCAGAAAGGGCATTAGTGCCCTGGTCAGCCTATGTATTTGGTGTACAGCCAAGGTCGGTGCAGGTTGATCCTCATTTGGGGTTACTGGTTAGCCCCAGAGGACAATGTTTTTTATCTGGAGGGCAGGCAGAGTGCTGCATTGTAGTTCTGGATTGCCAAACTGGAGGGCTTGTGGGCCAGTAGTCTGACGACAAAAGTCTGAGAACACAAGCTAGGCTTAGGTTTCTGGGTGAGGCCATGGCAGGCACAATCTACAGCCCTGAATCGAGATCTCGTGCATCTGAAGTCAGGGCGAGGATCAGACTATCGCTCAGGTTGGAGTTTCTGTCCCTGATAGCCCCTTCATGAATGGGGGGGGGCATCAGGAGGCCATGGGGGTTTTCCCACGATGGGAGTTGTGAGAAACTCAAAACTGCAGAGAGTCTTCTGCAGGACAATTGAGACCTGTTGTTTGGCTCCAGGCCAATGATTCTGAGCAGGGTTCTAAGGATGGATGGCTGGGTAGCCCACCTCGCATTCCAATTGTCTCCTAGCAACAAGACAGGTTAGATCTCGTGGATCTGTGGGGAGTAACCGAGGACGCTGCATTGAATTGGACACCCCTGGGCATGGGTCATAATGTGCTTTTGTGTCTAAGGAGACCTTGGAATGAAGCGGTGGCACTTGGGCCCTAAAACGTTCTACTAAACAGAGGCTTTGACACAGCTCCAACGTGCAAGTTTCCCATGTGTAGATGAGATGTTTTATGATGGGTGTGTCAAGAAACAGCTATATGCTGCTTTTGAAATCCAGGCCTCTGAGGAGAGATGCCTGGAAACCAAAGCAATGGATCTGATTAGTGCCTAGGGGCCTGTTCTTTCCTTTTTACCTCTGAGGACATCTGTCTATGGGTCTGAGTGCAGGTAGGGGCTCATTTGGGCTCAGATTGCCCCTGTTTTTCCTGGGAAGCCACCACTATTGAGATGGATCAGGGACTTTGGAGGTTTATCCTATTAGAAGGGTTGTGGCCATTGGAATGGGCACACACAATTCCCTTGGAGAGGGCAAGTAGAGTCCTCAGGTTTGGCTCCAGGGTTCTGAGCCTGTAGGTTGTGTAGGCCAGGGCTGTTTGGACAGTTGTGAAAACACAAACTCGGCTTATGTTTCGGGTCATAGGTATGGCAGGACTGATCTACAGACCATGAGGAGAACTCTTCTGGATTTGAAAGAAGGACGAGTGTGAGGCTCCTGCTGAAGTTTTTGTCTCTGGATATCGTGTCACTCATGGTCGTGGAATTTCTGGGTGACTTCATGAAATGGACGAGTCTTACTCTCTGGTGGTTTGGCCCCGTCCAAAGAGTTTGGGTTCATTCTGTGGGCTGGAAGAAGTCCGTTTTTGTTGTTGTTGTTGTTGTTTTCTTTTTTAACCTCAGGTGTCCCACCAAATGAGGGATTCCAGAGTAGAGCCCTGGGGAGGGGCGACTGGACCATCAGAAATCTGGTTAAAAATTGGGGCCTAGGGACATGTCAAGCCCATTATGACATCTAATGGTCCAGCCAATGAGAGGACTTACTAGAGGAGAGGACTCATGCTGAGGGTCACAATGCGTGTGTATGCCCTCGTCGCACTCAAGAATGTGCAGGGCCTCAGGGTGAATGCTGGTTTCTCCTACAGTGAACGTTGGACAACGTGCCAACCACAAGGGTTCTTGCCATGGGTAAGGAGGAGTTCTGATTTCTGCATCACACTCACACCTGGGCAGTGATTGGAGATAAGGTCTCGGTTCTGAAGCCTGAAAACTGAGGTAGAGAAGAGATGATGACCTAAGGCCATGACGGGTTTTATGTGCTCAGTGTGCGGTCAGCTTTCTGGGTGTTGGTCAGGAGTTCCGGGCTCAGGTTGTGTTCGACAGTGCATTAGTGCCCAGGTTAGACTATATAATTTGGGTAAAGTCGAGAGCTGTGTAGGTTTACCCTCATTTAAGGTGCCTGGGCAGCTCATGAGGCAATAATTTTTTTTCTAGAGGGCAGGCAGAGTGCTGCATTGTGGGTCCGGAATTGCCAAACTTGAGGGCTTTGGGGCCAGGAGTGTGAGGACGGAAGTCTGAGAAGACAAGCTAGACTTGGGTTTCAGGGCGAGGGCACGGCAGGTACCCCCTGCAGTCTGAACCAATATCTCATGCATCTGAAGTCAGGGCGAGGATCAGACGTTGGCTCAGGTTGGAGTTTCTGAGCATGACGGCCGCTTCATGAAGGGAGCGGAATCTCGAGGCCATTGAGTTTTTCCCACGTTGGGAGTTGTGGGATGCCCCCTTCAAGGATTCCTTCTGCGGGACAATTGAGACCTGTTGGACAGCTCCAGGACATCCCATATGGAATGACTCCAGAGCACCGTTCGGGGATGGATGCCTGGGAAGCCCGCCTCGCATTCCAATTGTGTCCTAGCAACAAGACAGTTTAGAACTGATGGCTCTGCGGGAGCAACCTGGGTGGCTGAGTTGAAATGGACTTTCCTGAGGATGTGCCCTAATGTGTTTTTTTGTCCATGAGGGCCTTGGAATGGGGCGGTGGCACCGGGACCCTGAAGTACTCTCCTAAGCTTGGACATGGCTCCCATGCACAGGTTTCCTTGTGGAGACGAGATGAGTTCTGATGGGTGCCTCAGGAAAACACCTATGCTCGTATTGGAATCAGGCTTTTGAGGACACATGCCTGTAACCCAAAGCAATGGATCCTATTATGGCCTAGGGTCCTGTCTGGTTCAATCCACTTTTCTGGGTACATCCATCTATGGTATGAGTGGAGGTCGATTATCAGCTGGTGTCAGACACCCCTTGTTTGTTCCGGGCGACCCACACTATTGGGATGGCCTCAGGGTCGTTGGAGGTTTCTCCTAATTTGTACGATTTTGGACCATGGAATGGGCAGAATTCCCATGGATTGGTAGGCACAGTCCTAATGTGTGGCTTCAGGCGCCCAGCCTGGAGGGTGTGTGGCCCAAGACTTTGAGGACAGAAGTCTGAAAACACAAACTCAGCTTAGGTTTGGGGACATAGTTATGGCAGGCCCGATAGACAAACCATGAGAAGAACTCTTCAGGATATAAAGAAAGTGCAAGACTGAGTCGCTTGTTCAGGCTTTTGTGTCTGGATTTATTATCAGCGATGGCCGTGGAATGTCGGGGAGGCCTCATGGTCCATGGACGAATCTTCCTCTCTGAGGTTTTGGCCCGATTCCGAATTGCTTTTCGTCAATCTGTGGGATGGGAGGTCTCCTTTCAGGTTTGTTACCTCATGTGTCCCACCAAAAGAGGAATTCCAAAGCCAAGCCGTGGGGAAGACTGAAGGGACATCCCGAAATATGGTTAAAAATTGGGGCCTAGGGGCATGGCCAGCCCAATAGCTATCTTTCATCCAGCCCCTGAGTGGCCTTAATTTAGGACTGGGCTCAGCCTGAGGATCACAATGTGTGTTTGTGACCAATGTCCCCCGCGAGCATGGGCAGGGCCACATGGGCCACACTGGTTTCAACCACACTGAACGTTAGACAACATGCCAACCACAAGGTTTCTTGCCATGGGAAAGGAGTTCTGATTTCTGCATCACCTTCAACCTTGGGCAGTTATTGGAGATAAGGTCTAGGTTCTGAAACCTGGAAACCGAGGTTGGGAAGAGATGACGACCTAAGGCCACGGAGGCTCGATGTGCTCAGTGTGTGGCCAGCTGTCTGGGACGGGCCAGGGAGTCCAGGCTCAGACTGTGTCAGAAAGGGCATTAGTGCCCAGGTCAGCCTATGTATTTGGGGTACAGCCAAGGTCGGTGCAGGTTGATCCTCATTTGGGGTTACTGGGTAGACCCAGAGGACAATGTTTTTCTACTGGAGGGCCGGCAGAGTGCTGCATTGTAGTTCTGGATTGCCAAACTGGTGGGCTTGTGGGCCAGTAGTCTGACGACAAAAGTCTGAGAACACAAGCTAGGCTTAGGTTTCTGGGTGAGGCCATGGCAGGCACAATCTACAGACCTGAATAGAGATCTCGTGCATCTGAAGTCAGGGCGAGGATCAGACGATCGCTCAGGTTGGAGTTTCTGTCCCTGATGGCCCCTTCATGAATTGGGGGGGGGTATCACGAGGCCATGGGGGTTTTCCCACGATGGGAGTTATGAGAAGCTCCAAACAGAAGAGAGTCTTCTGCAGGTCAATTGAGACCTGTTGCTTGGCTCCAGGCCAATGATTCTGAGCAGGGTTCTAAGGATGGATGGCTGCGTATCCAACCTCGCATTCCAATTGTCTCCTAGCAACAAGACAGGTTAGATCTCCTGGATCTGTGGGGAGTAACCGAGGACGCTGAGTTGAAATGGACACCCCTGGTGATGGGTCCTAATGTGCTTTTGTGTCTATGGAGACCTTGGAATGAAGCGGTGGCACTGGGGCCCTAAAGGGTTCTCCTAAACAGGGGCTTTGACACAGCTCCAACGTGCAAGTTTCCCATGTGTCGATGAGATTTTTTCTGATGGGTGAATCAAGAAACAGCTATATGCTGCTTTTGAAATCCAGGCTCTGAGGAGAGATGCCTGGAAACCAAAGCAATGGATCTGATTAGTGCCTAGGGGCCTGTTCTTTCCTTTTTACCTCTGGGGACATCTGTCTATGGGTCTGAGTGCAGGTAGGTGCTCATTTGGGCTCAGATTGCCCCTTTTTTTCCTGGGAAGCCACCACTTTTGAGATGGAACAGGGATTTTGGAAGTTTATCCTATTAGAAGGTTTGTGGCCATTGGAATGGGCACAAACAATTCCCTTGGAGAAGGCAAGTACAGTCTCAGGTTTGGCTCCAGGGGCCTGAGCCTGTAGTTTGTGTAGGCCAGGGCTGTTTAGACAGTTGTCTGAAAACAAACTCAGCTTAGGTTTGGGGACGTAGATATGGCAGGCCTGATCTACAAACCATGAGAAGAACTCTTCAGGATATGAAGGAAGTGCGAGTCTGAGTCGCTTGCTCAGGCTTTTGTCTCTGGATTTTGTATCAGCGATGGCCGTGGAATGTCGGGGAGGCCTCATGGGCCATGGACGAATCTTCCTCTCTGAGAATTTGGCCCGATTCCCAATTGCTTTTCGTCAATCTGTGGGATGGGAGGACTCATTTCAGGTTTGTTACCTCAGTTGTCCCACCAAAAGAGGAATTCCAAAGCAAAACCGTGGGGAAGACTGAAGGGACAACCCGAAATATGGTTAAAAATTGGGGCCTAGGGGCATGGCAAGCCCAATATGCTATATCTTCATCAAGCCACTAGGTGGCCTTACTTGAGGACTGGGCTCAGCCTGAGGGTCACAATGTGTGTTTGTGACCAATGTGGCCCGCAGCATTGGCGGGGCCTCATGGGCCACAATGGTTTCAACGACACTGAACGTTGGACAACATGCCAACCACAAGGTTTCTTGCCATGGGGAAGGAGTTCTGATTTCTGCATCACCTTCAACCTTGGGCATGATTGGAGATTAGGTCTAGGTTCTGAAACCTGGAAACCGAGTTTGGGAAGAGATGACGACCAAAGGCCACGGAGGCTCGATGTGCTCAGTGTGCGGCCAGCTGTCTGGGACGGGCCAGGGAGTCCAGGCTCAGGCTATGTCAGAAAGGGCATTAGTGCCCTGGTCAGCCTATGTATTTGGGGTACAGCCAAGGTCGGTGTAGGTTGATCCTCATTTGGGGTTACTGGGTAGCCCCAGATGGCAATGTTTTTCTTCTGGAGGGAAGGCAAGTGCTGCACTGTAGTTCTGGATTGCCAAACTGGAGGGCTTGTGGGCAAGTAGTATGACGACAAAAGTCTGAGAACACAAGCTAGGCTTAGGTTTCTGGGTGAGGCCATGGCAGGCACAATCTACAGACCTGAATCGAGATCTCGTGCATCTGAAGTCAGGGCGAGGATCAGACGATCGCTCAGGTTGGAGTTTCTGTAGCCCACCTCGCATTCCAATTGTCTCCTAGCAACAAGACAGGTTAGATCTCCTGGATCTGTGGGGAGCAACCGAAAACGCTGAATTGAAATGGACACCCCTGGGGATGGGTCCTAACGTGCTTTTGTATCTATGGAGACCTTGGAATGAAGCGGTGGCACTGGGGCCCTAAAGAGTTCTCCTAAACAGAGGCTTTGACACAGCTCCAACGTGCAAGTTTCCCATGTGTAGATGAGATGTTTTCTGATGGGTGAGTCAAGAAACAGCTATATGCTGCTTTTGAAATCCAGGCCACTGAGGAGAGATGCCTGGAAACCAAAGCAATGGATCTGATTAGTGCCTAGGGGCCTGTTCTTTCCTTTTTACCTCTGGGCACATCTGTCTATGGGTCTGAGTGCAGGTAGGTGCTCAGTTGGGCTCAGATTGCCCCTGTTTTTCCTGGGAAGCCACCACTATTGAGATGGATCAGGGACGTTGGAGGTTTATCCTATTAGAAGGGTTGTGGCCATTGGAATGGGCACACACAATTCCCTTGGAGAGGGCAAGTACAGTCCTCAGGTTTGGCTCCAGGGGCCCGAGCCTGTAGGTTGTGTAGGCCAGGGCTGTTTGGACAGTTGTCTGAAAACACAAACTCGGCTTATGTTTCGGTCATAGGTATGGCAGGACTGATCTACAGACCATGAGGAGAACTCTTCGGGATTTGAAAGAAGGGCGAGTGTGAGGCTCCTGCTCAAGTTTTTGTCTCTGGATATCGTGTCACTCATGGTCGTGGAATTTCTGGGTGACTTCATGGGAAATGGACGAGTCTTATCTCTGGTGGTTTGGACCCGTCCAAAGAGTTTGGGGTTATTCTGTGGGCTGGAAGAAGTCCGTTTTTTTTTTTGTTGTTGTTGTTGTTGTTTTCTTTTTTAACCTCAGGTGTCCCACCAAATGATGGATTCCAGAGTAGAGCCCTGGGGAGGGGCGCATGGACAATCAGAAATCTGGTTAAAAATTGGGGCCTAGGGACATGTCAAGCCCATTATGACATCAAATGGTTCAGCCACTGAGAGGACTTACTAGAGGACAGGACTCATGCTGAGGGTCACAATGCGTGTGTATGCCCTCATCGCACTCAAGAATGGGCGGGGCCTCAGGGTGAATGCTGGTTTCTCCTACACTGAACGTGCCAACCACAAGGATTCTTGCCATGGGTAAGGATGAGTTCTGATTTCTACATCACACTCACCCCTGGACAGTAATTGGCGATAAGGTCTCGGTTCTGAAGCCTGAAAACTGAGGTAGGGAAGAGATGATGACCTAAGGCCATGGCGGGTTTTATGTGTTCAGTGTGCGGTCAGCTTTCTGGCTGTTGGTCAGGAGGTCCGTACTCAGGTTGTGTTCGACAGTGCATTAGTGCCCAGGTTAGACTATATAATTTGGTTAAAGTCGAGTTCTGTGTAGGTTTACCCTCATTTAAGGTGCCTGGGCAGCTCATGAGGCAATAATTTTTTTCCTAGAGGGCCGGCAGAATGCTGCATTGTGGGTCCGGAATTGCCAAACTTGAGGGCTTCGGGGCCAGGAGTGTGAGGACGGAAGTCTGAGAAGACAAGCTAGACTTGGGTTTCAGGGCGAGGGCACGGCAGGTACCCCCTGCAGATCTGAACCAATATCTCATGCATCTGAAGTCAGGGCGAGGATCAGACTTTGGCTCAGGTTGGAGTTTCTGAGCATGACGGCCGCTTCATGAAGGGAGCGGAATCTCGAGGCCATTGAGTTTTTCCCACGTTGGGAGTTGTGGGATGCCCCCTTCAAGGATTCCTTCTGCGGGACAATTGAGACCTGTTGGACAGCTCCAGGACATCCCATATGGAATGACTCCAGAGCACCGTTCGGGGATGGATGCCTGGGAAGCCCGCCTCGCATTCCAATTGTGTCCTAGCAACAAGACAGTTTAGAACTGATGGCTCTGCGGGAGCAACCTGGGTGGCTGAGTTGAAATGGACTTTCCTGAGGATGTGCCCTAATGTGTTTTTTTGTCCATGAGGGCCTTGGAATGGGGCGGTGGCACCGGGACCCTGAAGTACTCTCCTAAGCTTGGACATGGCTCCCATGCACAGGTTTCCTTGTGGAGACGAGATGAGTTCTGATGGGTGCCTCAGGAAAACACCTATGCTCGTATTGGAATCAGGCTTTTGAGGACACATGCCTGTAACCCAAAGCAATGGATCCTATTATGGCCTAGGGTCCTGTCTGGTTCAATCCACTTTTCTGGGTACATCCATCTATGGTATGAGTGGAGGTCGATTATCAGCTGGTGTCAGACACCCCTTGTTTGTTCCGGGCGACCCACACTATTGGGATGGCCTCAGGGTCGTTGGAGGTTTCTCCTAATTTGTACGATTTTGGACCATGGAATGGGCAGAATTCCCATGGATTGGTAGGCACAGTCCTAATGTGTGGCTTCAGGCGCCCAGCCTGGAGGGTGTGTGGCCCAAGACTTTGAGGACAGAAGTCTGAAAACACAAACTCAGCTTAGGTTTGGGGACATAGTTATGGCAGGCCCGATAGACAAACCATGAGAAGAACTCTTCAGGATATAAAGAAAGTGCAAGACTGAGTCGCTTGTTCAGGCTTTTGTGTCTGGATTTATTATCAGCGATGGCCGTGGAATGTCGGGGAGGCCTCATGGTCCATGGACGAATCTTCCTCTCTGAGGTTTTGGCCCGATTCCGAATTGCTTTTCGTCAATCTGTGGGATGGGAGGTCTCCTTTCAGGTTTGTTACCTCATGTGTCCCACCAAAAGAGGAATTCCAAAGCCAAGCCGTGGGGAAGACTGAAGGGACATCCCGAAATATGGTTAAAAATTGGGGCCTAGGGGCATGGCCAGCCCAATAGCTATCTTTCATCCAGCCCCTGAGTGGCCTTAATTTAGGACTGGGCTCAGCCTGAGGATCACAATGTGTGTTTGTGACCAATGTCCCCCGCGAGCATGGGCAGGGCCACATGGGCCACACTGGTTTCAACCACACTGAACGTTAGACAACATGCCAACCACAAGGTTTCTTGCCATGGGAAAGGAGTTCTGATTTCTGCATCACCTTCAACCTTGGGCAGTTATTGGAGATAAGGTCTAGGTTCTGAAACCTGGAAACCGAGGTTGGGAAGAGATGACGACCTAAGGCCACGGAGGCTCGATGTGCTCAGTGTGTGGCCAGCTGTCTGGGACGGGCCAGGGAGTCCAGGCTCAGACTGTGTCAGAAAGGGCATTAGTGCCCAGGTCAGCCTATGTATTTGGGGTACAGCCAAGGTCGGTGCAGGTTGATCCTCATTTGGGGTTACTGGGTAGACCCAGAGGACAATGTTTTTCTACTGGAGGGCCGGCAGAGTGCTGCATTGTAGTTCTGGATTGCCAAACTGGTGGGCTTGTGGGCCAGTAGTCTGACGACAAAAGTCTGAGAACACAAGCTAGGCTTAGGTTTCTGGGTGAGGCCATGGCAGGCACAATCTACAGACCTGAATAGAGATCTCGTGCATCTGAAGTCAGGGCGAGGATCAGACGATCGCTCAGGTTGGAGTTTCTGTCCCTGATGGCCCCTTCATGAATTGGGGGGGGGTATCACGAGGCCATGGGGGTTTTCCCACGATGGGAGTTATGAGAAGCTCCAAACAGAAGAGAGTCTTCTGCAGGTCAATTGAGACCTGTTGCTTGGCTCCAGGCCAATGATTCTGAGCAGGGTTCTAAGGATGGATGGCTGCGTATCCAACCTCGCATTCCAATTGTCTCCTAGCAACAAGACAGGTTAGATCTCCTGGATCTGTGGGGAGTAACCGAGGACGCTGAGTTGAAATGGACACCCCTGGTGATGGGTCCTAATGTGCTTTTGTGTCTATGGAGACCTTGGAATGAAGCGGTGGCACTGGGGCCCTAAAGGGTTCTCCTAAACAGGGGCTTTGACACAGCTCCAACGTGCAAGTTTCCCATGTGTCGATGAGATTTTTTCTGATGGGTGAATCAAGAAACAGCTATATGCTGCTTTTGAAATCCAGGCTCTGAGGAGAGATGCCTGGAAACCAAAGCAATGGATCTGATTAGTGCCTAGGGGCCTGTTCTTTCCTTTTTACCTCTGGGGACATCTGTCTATGGGTCTGAGTGCAGGTAGGTGCTCATTTGGGCTCAGATTGCCCCTTTTTTTCCTGGGAAGCCACCACTTTTGAGATGGAACAGGGATTTTGGAAGTTTATCCTATTAGAAGGTTTGTGGCCATTGGAATGGGCACAAACAATTCCCTTGGAGAAGGCAAGTACAGTCTCAGGTTTGGCTCCAGGGGCCTGAGCCTGTAGTTTGTGTAGGCCAGGGCTGTTTAGACAGTTGTCTGAAAACAAACTCAGCTTAGGTTTGGGGACGTAGATATGGCAGGCCTGATCTACAAACCATGAGAAGAACTCTTCAGGATATGAAGGAAGTGCGAGTCTGAGTCGCTTGCTCAGGCTTTTGTCTCTGGATTTTGTATCAGCGATGGCCGTGGAATGTCGGGGAGGCCTCATGGGCCATGGACGAATCTTCCTCTCTGAGAATTTGGCCCGATTCCCAATTGCTTTTCGTCAATCTGTGGGATGGGAGGACTCATTTCAGGTTTGTTACCTCAGTTGTCCCACCAAAAGAGGAATTCCAAAGCAAAACCGTGGGGAAGACTGAAGGGACAACCCGAAATATGGTTAAAAATTGGGGCCTAGGGGCATGGCAAGCCCAATATGCTATATCTTCATCAAGCCACTAGGTGGCCTTACTTGAGGACTGGGCTCAGCCTGAGGGTCACAATGTGTGTTTGTGACCAATGTGGCCCGCAGCATTGGCGGGGCCTCATGGGCCACAATGGTTTCAACGACACTGAACGTTGGACAACATGCCAACCACAAGGTTTCTTGCCATGGGGAAGGAGTTCTGATTTCTGCATCACCTTCAACCTTGGGCATGATTGGAGATTAGGTCTAGGTTCTGAAACCTGGAAACCGAGTTTGGGAAGAGATGACGACCAAAGGCCACGGAGGCTCGATGTGCTCAGTGTGCGGCCAGCTGTCTGGGACGGGCCAGGGAGTCCAGGCTCAGGCTATGTCAGAAAGGGCATTAGTGCCCTGGTCAGCCTATGTATTTGGGGTACAGCCAAGGTCGGTGTAGGTTGATCCTCATTTGGGGTTACTGGGTAGCCCCAGATGGCAATGTTTTTCTTCTGGAGGGAAGGCAAGTGCTGCACTGTAGTTCTGGATTGCCAAACTGGAGGGCTTGTGGGCAAGTAGTATGACGACAAAAGTCTGAGAACACAAGCTAGGCTTAGGTTTCTGGGTGAGGCCATGGCAGGCACAATCTACAGACCTGAATCGAGATCTCGTGCATCTGAAGTCAGGGCGAGGATCAGACGATCGCTCAGGTTGGAGTTTCTGTAGCCCACCTCGCATTCCAATTGTCTCCTAGCAACAAGACAGGTTAGATCTCCTGGATCTGTGGGGAGCAACCGAAAACGCTGAATTGAAATGGACACCCCTGGGGATGGGTCCTAACGTGCTTTTGTATCTATGGAGACCTTGGAATGAAGCGGTGGCACTGGGGCCCTAAAGAGTTCTCCTAAACAGAGGCTTTGACACAGCTCCAACGTGCAAGTTTCCCATGTGTAGATGAGATGTTTTCTGATGGGTGAGTCAAGAAACAGCTATATGCTGCTTTTGAAATCCAGGCCATTGAGGAGAGATGCCTGGAAACCAAAGCAATGGATCTGATTAGTGCCTAGGGGCCTGTTCTTTCCTTTTTACCTCTGGGCACATCTGTCTATGGGTCTGAGTGCAGGTAGGTGCTCAGTTGGGCTCAGATTGCCCCTGTTTTTCCTGGGAAGCCACCACTATTGAGATGGATCAGGGACGTTGGAGGTTTATCCTATTAGAAGGGTTGTGGCCATTGGAATGGGCACACACAATTCCCTTGGAGAGGGCAAGTACAGTCCTCAGGTTTGGCTCCAGGGGCCCGAGCCTGTAGGTTGTGTAGGCCAGGGCTGTTTGGACAGTTGTCTGAAAACACAAACTCGGCTTATGTTTCGGTCATAGGTATGGCAGGACTGATCTACAGACCATGAGGAGAACTCTTCGGGATTTGAAAGAAGGGCGAGTGTGAGGCTCCTGCTCAAGTTTTTGTCTCTGGATATCGTGTCACTCATGGTCGTGGAATTTCTGGGTGACTTCATGGGAAATGGACGAGTCTTATCTCTGGTGGTTTGGACCCGTCCAAAGAGTTTGGGGTCATTCTGTGGGCTGGAAGAAGTCCGTTTTTTTTTTTTTTGTTGTTGTTGTTGTTTTCTTTTTTAACCTCAGGTGTCCCACCAAATGATGGATTCCAGAGTAGAGCCCTGGGGAGGGGCGCATGGACAATCAGAAATCTGGTTAAAAATTGGGGCCTAGGGACATGTCAAGCCCATTATGACATCAAATGGTTCAGCCACTGAGAGGACTTACTAGAGGACAGGACTCATGCTGAGGGTCACAATGCGTGTGTATGCCCTCATCGCACTCAAGAATGGGCGGGGCCTCAGGGTGAATGCTGGTTTCTCCTACACTGAACGTGCCAACCACAAGGATTCTTGCCATGGGTAAGGATGAGTTCTGATTTCTACATCACACTCACCCCTGGACAGTAATTGGCGATAAGGTCTCGGTTCTGAAGCCTGAAAACTGAGGTAGGGAAGAGATGATGACCTAAGGCCATGGCGGGTTTTATGTGTTCAGTGTGCGGTCAGCTTTCTGGCTGTTGGTCAGGAGGTCCGTACTCAGGTTGTGTTCGACAGTGCATTAGTGCCCAGGTTAGACTATATAATTTGGTTAAAGTCGAGTTCTGTGTAGGTTTACCCTCATTTAAGGTGCCTGGGCAGCTCATGAGGCAATAATTTTTTTCCTAGAGGGCCGGCAGAATGCTGCATTGTGGGTCCGGAATTGCCAAACTTGAGGGCTTCGGGGCCAGGAGTGTGAGGACGGAAGTCTGAGAAGACAAGCTAGACTTGGGTTTCAGGGCGAGGGCACGGCAGGTACCCCCTGCAGATCTGAACCAATATCTCATGCATCTGAAGTCAGAGCGAGGATCAGACGTTGGCTCAGGTTGGAGTTTCTGAGCATGACGGCCGGTTCATGAAGGGAGCGGAATCTCGAGGCCATTGAGGTTTTCCCACGTTGGGAGTTGTGGGATGCCCTCTTCAAGGATTCCATCTGCGGGACAATTGAGACATGTTGGACAGCTCCAGGACATCCCATATGGAATGACTCCAGAGCACCGATCGCGGATGGATGCGTGGGAAGCCCGCCTCGCATTCCAATTGTCTCCTAGCAACAAGACAGTTTAGATCTGATGCCTCTGCCGGAGCAACCGGGGTGGCTGAGTTGAAATGGACTTTCCTGAGGATGGGTCCTAATGTGATTTTGTGTCCATGAGGGCCTTGGAATGGGGCGGTGGCACCGGGACCCTGAAGTACTCTCCTAAGCTTTGGACATGGCTCCCATGCACAGGTTTCCTTGTGGAGACGAGATGAGTTCTGATGGGTGCCTCAGGAAAACCCCTATGCTCGTATTGGAATCAGGCTTTTGAGGACACATGCCTGTAACCCAAAGCAATGGATCCTATTATGGCCTAGGGTCCTGTCTGGTTCAATCTTCTTCTCTGGGGACATCCATCTTTGGTATGAGCGGATGTCGATTATCAGCTGGTGTCAGACAGCCCTTGTTTGTTCCGGGCGAACTACACTATTGGGATGGCCTCAGGGACTTTGGAGGTTTCTCCTAATTTGTACTATTTTGGACCATGTAATGGGCAGAATTCCCATGGATTTGTAGGCACAGTCCTAATGTGTGGCTCCAGGGGCCCAGCCTGCAGGGTGGTTGGCCCAAGACGTTGAGGACAGAAGTCTGAAAACACAAACTCAGCTTAGATTTGGGGATGTAGAAATGGTAGGCCCGATCTACAAACCATGAGAAGAACTCTTCAGGATATGAAGAAAGTGCTACTCTGAGGCGCTTGCTCAGGCTTTTGTCTCTGGATTTTGTATCAGCGATGGCCGTGGAATGTCGGGGAGGCCTCATGGGCCATGGACGAATCTTCCTCTCTGAGGATTTGGCCCGATTTCCAATTGCTTTTCGTCAAACTGTGGGATGGGAGGACTCATTTCAGGTTTGTTACCTCAGGTGTCCCACCAAAAGAGGAATTCCAAAGCCAAGCCGTGGGGAAGACTGAAGGGACAACCCGAACTATGGTTAAAAATTGGGGCCTAGGGGCATGGCAAGCCCAATATGCTATCTCTTCATCCAGCCTCTGAGCGGCCTTACTTGAGGACTGGGCTCAGCCTGAGCGTCACAATGTGTGTTTGTGACCAATGTGTCCCGCGAGCATGGGCGGGGCCTAAAGGGCCACACTATTTTCAACTACAGTGAACGTTGGACAACATGCCAACCACAAGGTTTCTTGCCATGGGAAGGAGTTCTGATTTCTGCATCACCTTCAACCCTGGGCAGTGATTAGAGATAAGGTCTAGGTTCTGAAACCTGAAAACCGAGGTTGGGAAGAGATGACGACCTAAGGCCATGGCGGCTGGATGTGCTCAGTGTGCGGCCAGCTGTCTGGGAGGGGCCAGGGGCTCCAGGCTCAGGCTGTGTCAGAAAGGGCATTAGTGCCCTGGTCAGCCTATGCATTTGGGGTACAGCCATGGTCGGTGCAGGTTGATCCTCATTTGGGGTTACTGGGTAGCCCCAGAGGACAATGTTTTTCTTCTGGAGGGTCGGCATAGTGCTGAATTGTAGTTCTGGATTGCCAAACTGGAGGGCTTGTGGGCCAGTAGTCTGACGACAAAAGTCTGAGAACACAAGCTAGGCTTAGGTTTCTGGGTGAGGCCATGGCAGGCACAATCTACAGACCTGAATCGAGATCTCGTGCATCTGAAGTCAGCGCGAGGATCAGACGATCGCTCAGGTTGGAGTTTCTGTCCCTGATGGCCCCTTCCTGAATGGGGGGGGGGCATCACGAGGCCATGGGTGTTTTCGCACGATGGGAGTTGTGAGAAGCTCCAAACTGCAGAGAGTCTTCTGCAGGACAATTGAGACCTGTTGTTTGCCTCCAGACCAATGACTCTGAGCAGGGTTCTAAGGATGGATGGCTGGGTAGCCCACCTCGCATTCCAATTGTCTCCTAGCAACAAGACAGGTTAAATGTCCTGGATCTGTGGGGAGCAACCGAGGACGCTGTGTTGAAATGGACACCCCTAAGGATGGGTCCTAATGTGCTTTTGTGTCTATGGAGACCTTGGAATGAAGAGGTGGCACTGGTGCCCTAAAGGGTTCTCCTAAACAGAGGCTTTGACACAGCTCCAACGTGCAAGTTTCCCATGTGTAGATGAGATGTTTTCTGATGGGTGAGTCAAGAAACAACTGTATGCTGCTTTTGAAATCCAGGCCTCTGAGGAGAGATGCCTGGAAACCAAAGCAATGGATCTGATTAGTGCCTATGTGCCTGTTCTTTCCTTTTTACCTCTGGGCACATCTGTCTATGGGTCTGAGTGCAGGTAGGTGCTCTGAAGGGCTCAGATTGCCCCTGATTTTCCTGGGAAGCCACCACTTTTGAGATGGATCAGGGACTTTGGAGGTTTATCCTATGAGAAGGGTTGTGGCCATTGGAATGGGCACACACAATTCCCTTGGAGAGGGCAAGTACAGTCCTCAGGTTTGAATGCAGGGGCCTGAGCCTGTACGTTGTGTAGGCCAGGGCTGTTTGGACAGTTGTCTGAAAACACAAATTTGGCTTATGTTTCGGGTCATAGGTATCGCAGGACTGATCTACAGACCATGAGGAGAACTCTTCGGGATTTGAAAGAAGGGCGAGTGAGGCTCCTGCTCAAGTTTTTGTCTCTTGATATCGTGTCACTCATGGTCGTGGAATTTCTGGGTGACTTCATGGGAAATGGACGAGTCTTACTCTCTGGTGGTTTGGCCCCGTCCAAAGAGATTGGGGTCATTCTGTGAGTTGGAAGAAGTCCGTTTTTTTTTTTTTTTTTTTTTGTTGTTGTTTTCTTTTTTAACCTCAGGTGTCCCACCAAATGAAAGATTCCAGAATAGAGACCTGGGGAGGGGCGACTGGACAGTCAGAAATCTGGTTAAAACTTGGTGCCTAGGGACATGTCAAGCCCATTATGACATCTAAAGGTCCAGCTACTGAGAGGACTTACTAGAGGACAGGACTCATGCTGAGGGTCACAATGCGTGTGTATGCCCTTGTCGCACTCAAGAATGGGCGGGGCCTGAGGGTGAATGCTCGTTTCTCCTACACTGAACGTTGGACAACGTGCCAACCACAAGGGTTCTTGCCATGGGTAAGAAGGAGTTCTGATTTCTGCATAACATTCACCCCTGGGCAGTGATTGGAGAAAAGGTCTCGTTTCTGAAACCTGAAAACTGAGGTAGGGAAGAGATGATGACCTAAGGCCATGGCGGGTTTTATGTGCTCAGTGTGCGGTCAGCTTTCTGGGTGTTGGTCAGGAGGTCCGGGCTCAGGTTGTGTTCGACAGTGCATTAGTGCCCAGGTTAGACTATATAATTTGGGCAAGGTCGAGAGCTGTGTAGGTTTATTTTCATTTAAGGTGCCTGGGCAGCTCATGAGGCAATAATTTTTTTTTTTTTCTAGAGGGCCGGGAGAGTGCTGCATTGTGGGTCCGGAATTGCCAAATTTTAGGACTTCGGGGCCAGGAGTTTGAGGACGGAAGTGTGAGAAGACAAGCTAGACATGGGTTTCAGGGCGAGGGCACGACAGGTACCCCCTGCAGATCTGAACCAATATCTCATGCTTCTGAAGTCAGAGCGAGGATCAGACGTTGGCTCAGGTTGGAGTTCCTGTGCATTACGGCCGCTTTATGAAGGGAGGGGAATCTCGGGGCCATTGAGGTTTTCCCACGTTGGGAGTTGTGGGATGCCCCCTTCAAGGATTCCTTCTGCGGGACAATTGAGACCTGTTGGACAGCTCCAGGACATCCCATATGGAATGACTCCAGAGCACCGTTCGCGGATGGATGCCTGGGAAGCCCGCCTCGTATTTCAATTGTCTCCTAGCAACAAGACAGTTTTAATCTGATGGCTCTGCCGGAGCAACCGGGGTGGCTGAGTTGAAATGGACTTTCCTGAGGATGGGTCCTAATGTGTTTTTCTGTCCATGAGGGCCTTGAATGGGGCGTTGGCACCGGGACCCTGAAGTACTCTCCTAAGCTTTGGACATGGCTCCCATGCACAGGTTTTTTTGTGTAGACGAGATGAGTTCTGATGGATGCCTCAGGAAAACCCCTATGCTCGTATTGGAATCAGGCTTTTGAGGACACATGCCTGTAACCCAAAGCAATGGATCCTATTATGGCCTAGGGTCCTGTCTGGTCAATCTTCTTCTCTGGGGACATCCATCTATGGTATGAGTGGATGTCGATTATCAGCTGGTGTCAGACAGTCCTTGTTTGTTCCGGGCGACCTACACTATTGGGATGGCCTCAGGGACTTTGGACGTTTCTCCTAATTTGTACGATTTTAGACCATGGAATGGGCAGAATTCCCATGGATTGGTAGGCAGAGTCCTAATGTGGCTCCAGGCGCCAAGCCTGGAGCGTGTGTGGCCCAAGATTTTGAGGACAGAAGTCTGAAAACACAAACTCAGCTTAGGTTTGGGGACGTATGTATGGCAGGCCCGATCGAAAAACCATGAGAAGAACTCTACAGGATATGAAGAAAGTGCGAGAATGAGGCGCTTGCTCAGGCTTTTGTCTCTGGATTTTGTATCAGCGATGGCCGAGGAATGTCGGGGAGGCCTTATGGTCCATGGACGAATCTTCCTCTCTGAGGATTTGGCCCGATTCCCAATTGCTTTTCGTCAAACTGTGGGATGGGAGGACTCATTTCAGGTTTGTTACCTCAGGTGTCCCACCAAAAGAGGAATTCCAAAGCAAAGCCGAGGGGAAGACTGAAGGGACAACCCGAACTATGGTTAAAAATTGGGGCCTAGGGGCATGGCAAGCCCAATATGCTATCTCTTCATCCAGCCACTGAGTGGCCTTACTTGAGGACTGGGCTCAGCCTGAAGGTCACAATGTGTGTTTGTGACCAATGGGGCCCGCGAGCATGGGCGGGGCCTTATGGGCCACACTGGTTTCAACTACACTGAATGTTGGACAACATGCAAACCACAAGGTTTCTTGCCATGGGGAAGGAGTTCTGATTTCTGCATCACCTTCAACCTTGGGCACTGATTGGAGATAAGGTCTAGGTTCTGAAACCTGAAAACCGAGGTTGGGAAGAGATGACGACCTAAGGCCATGGCGGCTGGATGTGCTCAGTGTGCGGCCAGCTGTCTGGGAGGGGCCAGGGGCTCCAGGCTCAGGCTGTGTCAGAAAGGGCATTAGTGCCCTGGTCAGCCTATGTATTTGGGGTACAGCCAAGGTCGGTGCAGGTTGATCCTCATTTGGGGTTACTGGGTAGCCCCAGAGGACAATGTTTTTCTTCTGGAAGGCCGGCAGAGTGCTGCATTGTAGTTCTGGATTGCCAAACTGGAGGGCTTGTGGGCAAGTAGTATGACGACAAAAGTCTGAGAACACAAGCTAGGCTTAGGTCTGGGTGAGGCCATGGCAGGCACAATCTACAGACCTGAATCGAGATCTCGTGCATCTGAAGTCAGGGCGAGGATCAGACGATCGCTCAGGTTGGAGTTTCTGTCCCTGATGGCCCCTTCATGAATGGGGGGGGCATCACGAGGCCATGGGTGTTTTCCCATGATGGGAGTTGTGAGAAGCTGCAAACCGTAGAGAGTCTTCTGCAGGACAATTGAGACCTGTTGTTTGGCTCCAGGCCAATGATTCTGAGCAGGGTTCTAAGGATGGATGGATGGGTAGCCCACCTCGCATTCCAATTGTCTCCTAGCAACAAGACAGGTTAGATCTCCTGGATCTGTGGGGAGCAACCGAAAACGCTGAGTTGAAATGGACACCCCTGGGGATGGGTGCTAACGTGCTTTTGTATCTATGGAGACCTTGGAATGAAGCGGTGGCACTGGGGCACTAAAGGGTTCTCCTAAACAGAGGCTTTGACACAGCTCCAACGTGCAAATTTCCCATGTGTAGATGAGATGTTTTCTGATGGGTGAGTCAAGAAACAGCTATATGCTGCTTTTGAAATCCAGGCCTCTGAGGAGAGATGCCTGGAAACCAAAGCAATGGATCTGATTAGTGCCTAGGGGCCTGTTCTTTCCTTTTTACCTCTGGGGACATCTGTCTATGGGTCTGAGTGCAGGTAGGTGCTCACTTGGGGTCAGATTGCCCCTGTTTTTCCTGGGAAGCCACCACTTTTGAGATGGAGGAGGGACTTTGGAGGTTTATCCTATTAGAAGGGTTGTGGCCATTGGAATGGGCACACACAATTCCCTTGGAGAGGGCAAGTACAGTCCTCAGTTTTGGCTCCAGGGGCCTGAGCCTGTAGGTTGTGTAGGCCAGGGCTGTTTGGACAGTTGTCTGAAAACACAAACTCGGCTTATGTTTCGGGTCTTAGGTATGGCAGGACTGATTTACAGACCATGAGGAGAACTCTTCGGGATTTGAAAGAAGGGTGAGTGTGATGATCCTTCTCAAGTTTTTGTCTCTTGATATCGTGTCACACATGGTCGTGGAATTTCTGGGTGACTTTATGGGAAATGGACGAGTCTTACTCTCTGGTGGTTTGGCCCCGTCCAAAGAGATTGGGGTCATTCTGTGGGCTTGAAGAAGTCCGTTTTTTTGTTGTTGTTGTTGGTGTTGTTGTTTTCTTTTTTAACCTCAGGTGTCCCACCAAATGAGGGATTCCAGAATAGAGACCTGGGGAGGGGCGCCTGGACAGTCAGAAATCTGGTTAAAAATTGGGGCCTAGGGACATGTCAAGCCCATTATGACATCTAAAGGTCCAGGCACTGAGAGGACTTACTAGAGGACAGGACTCATGCTGAGGGTCACAATGCGTGTGTATGCCCTCGTCGCACTCAAGAATGGGCGGGGCCTCAGGGTGAATGCTGGTTTCTCCTACACTGAATGTTGGACAACGTGCCAAACACAAGGGTTCTTGCCATGGGTAAGGAGGAGTTCTGATTTCTGCATCAGACTCACCCCTGGGCAGTGATTGGAGAAAAGGTCTCGTTTCTGAAGCCTGAAAACTGAGTTAGGGAAGAGATGATGACCTAAGGCCATGGCGGGTTTTATGTGCTCAGTGTGCGGTCAGCTTTCTGGGTGTTGGTCAGGAGGTCCGGGCTCAGGTTGTGTTCGACAGTGCATTAGTGCCCAGGTTAGACTATATAATTTGGGCAAGGTCGAGTGCTGTGTAGGTTTATCCTCATTTAAGGTGCCTGGGCAGCTCATGAGGCAATAATTTTTTTTTTTCTAGAGGGCCGGGAGAGTGCTGCATTGTGGGTCCGGAATTGCCAAATTTTAGGACTTCGGGGCAAGGAGTTTGAGGACGGAAGTGTGAGAACACAAGATAGACATGGGTTTCAGGGCGAGGGCACGACAGGTACCCCCTGCAGATTTGAACCACTATCTCATGCTTCTGAAGTCAGGGCGAGGATCAGACGTTGGCTCAGGTTGGAGTTCCTGTGCATGACGGCCGCTTTATGAAGGGAGCGGAATCTCGGGGCCATTGAGGTTTTCCCACGTTGGGAGTTGTGGGATGGCCCCTTCAAGGATTCCTTCTGCGGGACAATTGAGACCTGTTGGACAGCTCCAGGACATCCCATATGGAATGACTCCAGAGCAGCGATCACGGATGGATGCCTGGGAAGCCCGCCTCGCATTCCAATGTCTCCTAGCAACAAGACAGTTTTAATCTGATGGCTCTGCCGGAGCAACCGGGGTGGCTGAGTTGAAATGGACTTTCCTGAGGATGGGTCCTAATGTGTTTTTGTGTCCATGAGGGCCTTGGAATGGGGCGGTGGCACCGGGACCCTGAAGTACTCTCCTAAGCTTTGGACATGGCTCCCATGCACAGGTTTCCTTGTGGAGACGAGATGAGTTCTGATGGGTGCCTCAGGAAAACCCCTATGCTCGTATTGGAATCAGGCTTTTGAGGACACATGCCTGTAACCCAAAGCAATGGATCCTATTATGGCCTAGGGTCCTGTCTGGTCAATCTTCTTCTCTGGGGACATCCATCTATGGTATGAGTGGATGTCGATTATCAGCTGGTGTCAGACAGTCCTTGTTTGTTCCGGGCGACCTACACTATTGGGATGGCCTCAGGGACTTTGGAGGTTTCTCCTAATTTGTACGATTTTGGACCATGGAATGGGCAGAATTCCCATGGATTGGTAGGCACAGTCCTAATGTTTGGCTCCAGGCGCCCAGCCTGGAGCGTGTGTGACCCAAGACTTTGAGGACAGAAGTCTGAAAACACAAACTCAGCTTAGGTTTGGGGACGTAGGAATGGCAGGCCCGATCGACAAACCATGAGAAGAACTCTTCAAGATATGAAGAAAGTGCGAGTCTGAGGCGCTTGCTCAGGCTTTTGTCTCTGGATTTTGTATCAGCGATAGCCGTGGAATGTCGGGGAGGCCTCATGGGCCATGGTCGAATCTTCCTCTCTGTGGATTTGGCCCGATTCCCAATTGCTTTTCGTCAAACTGTGGGATGGGAGGACTCATTTCAGGTTTGTTACCTCAGGTGTCCCACCAAAAGAGGAATTCCAAAGCCAAGCCGTGGGGAAGACTGAAGGGACAACCCGAACTATGGTTAAAAATTGGGGCCTAGGGGCATGGCAAGCCCAATATGCTATCTCTTCATCCAGCCACTGAGTGGCCTTACTTGAGGACTGGGCTCAGCCTGAGGGTCACAATGTGTGTTTGTGACCAATGTGGCCCGCGAGCATGGGCGGGGCCTCATGGGCCACACTGGTTTCAACGACACTGAACGTTGGACAACATGCCAACCACAAGGTTTCTTGCCATGGGGAAGGAGTTCTGATTTCTGCATCACCTTCAACCTTGGGCAGTGACTGGAGATAAGGACTAGGTTCTGAAACCTGAAAACCGAGGTTGGGAAGAGATGACGACCTAAGGCCATGGCGGCTGGATGTGCTCAGTGTGCGGCCAGCTGTCTGGGAGGGGCCAGGGGCTCCAGGCTCAGGCTGTGTCAGAAAGGGCATTAGTGCCCTGGTCAGCCTATGTATTTGTGGTACAGCCATGGTCGGTGCAGGTTGATCCTCATTTGGGGTTACTGGGTAGCCCCAGAGGACAATGTTTTTCTTCTGGAGGGCTGGCAGAGTGCTGCATTGTAGTTCTGGATTGCCAAACTGGAGGGCTTGTGGGCCAGTAGTCTGACGACAAAAGTCTGAGAACACAAGCTAGGCTTAGGTCTGGGTGAGGCCATGGCAGGCACAATCTACAGACCTGAATCGAGATCTCGTGCATCTGAAGTCAGGGCGAGGATCAGACGATCGCTCAGGTTGGAGTTTCTGTCCCTGACGGCCCCTTCATGAATGGGCGGGGGGCATCACGAGGCCATGGGTGTTTTCCCACGATGGGAGTTGTGAGAAGCTGCAAACTGCAGAGAGTCTTCTGCAGGACAATTGAGACCTATTGTTTGGCTCCAGACCAATGATTCTGAGCAGGGTTCTAAGGATGGATGGCTGGGTAGCCCACCTCGCATTCCAATTGTCTCCTAGCAACAAGACAGGTTAAATGTCCTGGATCTGTGGGGAGCAACCGAGGACGCTGTGTTGAAATGGACACCCCTAAGGAAGGTTCCTAATGTGCTTTTGTGTCTATGGAGACCTTGGAATGAAGAGGTGGTACTGGTGCCCTAAAGGGTTCTCCTAAACAGAGGCTTTGACACAGCTCCAACGTGCACGTTTCCCATGTGTAGATGAGATGTTTTCTGATGGGTGAGTCAAGAAACAACTATATGCTGCTTTTGAAATCCAGGCCTCTGAGGAGAGATGCCTGGAAACCAAAGCAATGGATCTGATTAGTGCCTAGGGGCCTGTTCTTTCCTTTTTACCTCTGGGGACATCTGTCTATGGGTCTGAGTGCATGTAGGTGCTCATTTGGGCTCAGATTGCCCCTGTTTTTCCTGGGAAGCCACCACTTTTGAGATGGATCAGGGACTTTGGAGGTTTATCCTATGAGAAGGGTTGTGGCCATTGGAATGGGCACACACAATTCCCTTGGAGAGGGCAAGTACAGTCCTCAGGTTTGGCTCCAGGGGCCTGAGCCTGTAGGTTGTGTAGGCCAGGGCTGTTTGGACAGTGGTCTGAAAACACAACACGGCTTATGTTTCGGGTCTTAGGTATGGCAGGACTGATGTACAGACCATGAGGAGAACTCTTCGGGATTTGAAAGAAGGGTGAGTGTGAGGATCCTTCTCAAGTTTTTGTCTCTTGATATCGTGTCACACATGGTCGTGGAATTTCTGGGTTACTTTATGGGAAATGGACGAGTCTTACTCTCTGGTGGTTTGGCCCCGTCCAAAGAGATTGGGGTCATTCTGTGGGCTGGAAAAAGTCCGTTTTTTTTTTTTTTTTTTGTTTTCTTTTTTAACCTCAGGTGTCCCACCAAATGAGGGATTCCAGAATAGAGACCTGGGGAGGGGCGACTGGACAGTCAGAAATCTGGTTAAAAATTGGGGCCTAGGGACATGTCAAGCCCATTATGACATCTAAAGGTCCAGCCACTGAGAGGACTTACTAGAGGACAGGACTCATGCTGAGGGTCACAATGCGTGTGTATGCCCTGGTAACACTCAAGAATGGGCGGGGCCTCAGGGTGAATGCTGGTTTCTCCTACACTGAACGTTGGACAACGTGCCAACCACAAGGGTTCTTGCCATGGGTAAGGAGGAGTTCTGATTTCTGCATAACATTCACCCCTGGGCAGTGATTGGAGATAAGGTCTCGGTTCTGAAGCCTGAAAACTGAGGTAGGGAAGAGATGATGACCTAAGGCCATGGCGGGTTTTATGTGCTCAGTGTGCGGTCAGCTTTCTGGGTGTTGGTAAGGAGGTCCGGGCTCAGGTTTGTTCGACAGTGCATTAGTGCCCAGGTTACACTATATAATTTGGGTGAAGTCGAGTGCTGTGTAGGTTTACCCTCATTTAAGGTGCCTGGGCAGCTCATGACGCAATAATTTTTTTTCTAGAGGGCATGCAGAGTGCTGCATTTTGGGTCCGGAATTGCCAAACTTGAGGGCTTCGGGGCCAGGAGTGTGAGGACAGAAGTCTGAGAAGACAAGCTAGACTTCGGATTCAGGGCGAGGGCATGGCAGGTACCCCCTGCAGATCTAAACCAATATCTCATGCATCTGATGTCAGGGCGAGGATCAGACGTTGGCTCAGGTTGGAGTTTCTGAGCATGACGTCCGCTTCATGAAGGGAGCGGAATCTCGAGGCCATTGAGGTTTTCCCACGTTGGGAGTTGTGGGATGCCCCCTTCAAGGATTCCTTCTGCGGGACAATTGAGACCTGTTGGACAGCTCCAGGACATCCCATATGGAATGACTCCAGAGCACCGTTCGCGGATGGATGCCTGGGAAGCCCGCCTCGCATTCCAATTGTCTCCTAGCAACAAGACAGTTTAGATCTAATGGCTCTGCCGGAGCAACCGGGGTGGCTGAGTTGAAATGGACTTTCCTGAGGATGGGTCCTAATGTGTTTTTGTGTCCATGAGGGCCTTGGAATGGGGCGGTGGCACCGGGACCCTGAAGTACTCTCCTAAGCTTTGGACATGGCTCCCATGCACAGGTTTCCTTGTGGAGACGAGATGAGTTCTGATGGGTGCCTCAGGAAAACTCCTATGCTCGTATTGGAATCAGGATTTGAGGACACATGCCTGTATCCCAAAGCAATGGATCCTATTATGGCCTAGGGTCCTGTCTGGTTCAATCTTCTTCTCGGGGACATCCATCTATGGTATGAGTGGAGGGTGATTATCAGCTGGTGTCAGACAGCCCTTGTTTGTTCCGGGCGACCTACACTATTGGGATGGCCTCAGGGACTTTGGAGGTTTCTCCTAATTTGTACTATTTTGGACCATGGAATGGGCAGAATTCCCATGGATTGGTAGGCACAGTCCTAATGTGTGGCTCCAGGGGCCCAGCCTGCAGGGTGGTTGGCCCAAGACTTTGAGGACAGAAGTCTGAAAACACAAATTCAGCTTAGATTTGGGGACGTAGGTATGGCAGGCCCGATCTACAAACCATGAGAAGAACTCTTCAGGATATGAAGAAAGTGCGAGTCTGAAGTGTTTGCTCAGGCTTTTGTCTCTGGATTTTGTATCAGCGATGGCCGTGGAATGTCGGGGAGGCCTCATGGGCCATGGACGAATCTTCCTCTCTGAGGATTTGGCCCGATTCCCAATTGCTTTTCGTCAATCTGTGGGATGGGAGGACTCATTTCAGTTTTGTTACCTCAGGTGTCCCACCAAAAGAGGAATTCCAAAGCCAAGCCGTGGGGAAGACTGAAGGGTCAACCCGAACTATGGTTAAAAATTGGGGCCTAGGGGCATGGCAAGCCCAATATGCTATCTCTTCATCCAGCCACTGAGCGGCCTTACTTTAGGACTGGGCTCAGCCTGAGCGTCACAATGTGTGTTTGTGACCAATGTGTCCCGCGAGCATGGGCAGGGCCTCATGGGCCACACTGGTTTCAACTACACTGAACGTTGGACAACATGCCAACCACAAGGTTTCTTGCCATGGGGAAGGAATTCTGATTTCTGCATCACCTTCAACCCTGGGCAGTGATTGGAGATAAGGTCTAGGTTCTGAAACCTGAAAACCGAGGTTGGGAAGAGATGACTACCTAAGGCCATGGCGTCTCGATGTGCTCAGTGTGCGGCCAGCTGTCTGGGAGGGTCCAGGGGGTCCAGGCTCAGGCTGTGTCAGAAAGGGCATTAGTGCCCTGGTCAGCCTATGTATTTGGGGTACAGCCATGGTCGGTGCAGGTTATCCTCATTTGGGGTTACTGGGTAGCCCCAGAGGACAATGTTTTTCTTCTGGAGGGCCGGCAGATTGCTGCATTGTAGTTCTGGATTGCCAAACTGGAGGGCTTGTGGGCCAGTAGTCTGACGACAAAAGTCTGAGAACACAAGCTAGGCTTAGGTTTCTGGGTGAGGCCATGGCAGGCACAATCTACAGACCTGAATCGAGATCTCGTGCATCTGAAGTCAGGGCGAGGATCAGACGATCGCTCAGGTTGGAGTTTCTGTATGTGATGGCCCCTTCATGAATGGGGGGGGGCTTCACGAGGCCATGGGTGTTTTCCCACGATGGGAGTTGTGAGAAGCTCCAAACTGCAGAGAGTCTTCTGCGGGACAATTGAGACCTGTTGTTTGGCTCCAGGCCAATGATTCTGAGCAGGGTTCTAAGGATGGATGGCTGGGTAGCCCACCTCGCATTCCAATTGTCTCCTAGCAACAAGACAGGTTAGATCTCCTGGATCTGTGGGGAGCAACCGAGGACGCTGTGTTGAAATGGACACCCCTGGGGATGGGTCCTAACGTGCTTTTGTGTCTATGGAGACCTTGGAATGAAGCGGTGGCACTGGGGCCCAAAAGGGTTCTCCTAAACAAAGGCTTTGACACAGCTCCAACGTGCAAGTTTCCCATGTGTAGATGAGATGTTTTCTGATGGGTGAGTCAAGAAACAGCTATATGCTGCTTTTGAAATCCAGGCCTCTGAGGAGAGATGCCTGGAAACCAAAGCAATGGATCTGATTAGTGCCTAGGGGCCTGTTCTTTCCTTTTTACCTCTGGGGACATCTGTCTATGGGTCTGAGTGCAGGTAGGTGCTCAGTTGGGCTCAGATTGCCCCTGTTTTTCCTGGGAAGCCACCACTATTGAGATGGATCAGGGTCTTTGGAGGTTTATCCTATGAGAAGGGTTGTGGCCATTGGAATGGGCACACACAATTCCCTTGGAGAGGGCAAGTACAGTCCTCAGTTTTGGCTCCACGGGCCTGAGCCTGTAGGTTGTGTAGGCCAGGGCTGTTTGGACAGTTGTCTGAAAACACAAACTCGGCTTATGTTTCGGGTCATAGCTATGGCAGAACTGATCTACAGACCATGAGGAGAACTCTTCGGGATTTGAAAGAAGGGCGAGTGTGAGGCTCTGCTCAAGTTTTTGTCCTGGATATCATGTCACTCATGGTCGTTGAATTTCTGGGTGACTTCATGGGAAATGGACGAGTCTTACTCTCTGGTGGTTTGGCCCCATCCAAAGAGTTTGCGGTCATTCTGTGGGCTGGAAGAAGTCCGTTTTTTTTTTTGTTGTTGTTGTTGTTGTTGTTTTTTTCTTTTTTAACCTCAGGTGTCCCACCAAATGATGGATTCCAGAGTAGAGCCCAGGGGAGGGGCGACTGGACAATCAGAAATCTGGTTAAAAATTGGGGCCTAGGGACATGTCATCCCATTATGACATCTAAAGGTCCAGCCACTGAGAGGACTTACTAGAGGACAGGACTCATGCTGAGGTTCACAATGCGTGTGTATGCCCTCATCGCACTCAAGAATAGGCGGGGCCTCAGGGTGAATGCTGGTTTCTCCTACACTGAACGTTGGACAACGTGCCAACCACAGGTTTCTTGCCATGGGTAAGGAGGAGTTCTGATTTCTGCATCACACTCACCACTGGGAAGTGATTGGAGATAAGGTCTCGGTTCTGAAGCCTGAAAACTGAGGTAGGGAAGAGATGATGACCTAAGGCCATGGCGGGTTTTATGTGTTCAGTGTGCGGTCAGCTTTCTGGGTGTTGGTCAGGAGGTCCGGGCTCAGGTTGTGTTCGACAGTGCATTAGTGCCCAGGTTAGACTATATAATTTGGGTAAAGTCGAGGGCTGTGTAGGTTTACCCTCATTTAAGGTGCCTGGGCAGCTCATGAGGCAATAATTTTTTTTCTAGAGGGCAGGCAGAGTGCTGCATTGTTGGTCCGGAATTGCCAAACTTGAGGGCTTTGGGGCCAGGAGTGTGAGGACGGAAGTCTGAGAAGACAAGCTAGACTTGGGTTTCAGGGCGAGGGCACGGCAGGTACCCCCTGCAGATCTGAACCAATATCTCATGCATCTGAAGTCAGAGCGAGTATCAGACGTTGGCTCAGGATGGAGTTTCTGAGCATGACGGCCGCTTCATGAAGGGAGCGGAACTCGAGGCCATTGAGGTTTTCCCACGTTGGGAGTTGTGGGATGCCCCCTTCAAGGATTCCTTCTGCGGGACAATTGAGACCTGTTGGACAGCTCCAGGACATCCCATATGGAATGACTCCAGAGCACCGCTCGCGGATGGATGCCTGGGAAGCCCGCCTCGCATTGCAATTGTCTCCTAGCAACAAGACAGTTTAGATCTGATGGCTCTGTTGGAGCAACCGGGGTGGCTGAGTTGAAATGGACTTTCCTGAGGATGGGTCCTAATGTGTTTTTGTGTCCATGAGGGCCTTGGAATGGGGCGGTGGCCCGGGACCCAGAAGTACTCTCCTAATCTTTGGACATGGCTCCCATGCACAGGTTTCCTTGTGGAGACGAGATGAGTTCTGATGGGTGCCTCAGGAAAACCCCTATGCTCGTATTGGAATTAGGCTTTTGAGGACACATGCCTGTAACCCAAAGCAATGGATCCTATTATGGCCTAGGGTCCTGTCTGGTACAATCTTCTTCTCTGGGACCATCCATCTATGGTATGAGTGGAGGGCGATTATCAGCTTGTGTCAGACAGCCCTTGTTTGTTCCGGGCGACCTACACTATTGGGATGGCCTCAGGGACTTTTGGAGCCGCTCCAATCCACGGCTATCCCGACACAACATCCAAAGACAAAAGCCTGAAGGAACGCCTCCCACTCGCCCTTGTTTCAGAGGCCCAGGAGCTCCCTCTCGGGCTGTACATCCGGCCGGCCATATCCTAGGCGCCACTCATAAGCTGAGTTTGTGTATTCAGACTTCTGTGCCCACAGCCTGGACCCACACAACATCCAGGCTAGGGCCTCTGGACCAAACATCGAAAGATTGTGCCTGCCCTCTCCAAGGAAAGCGTGCCCAATCCATTGACCACAACACTACAGGTTAGGGAAAAGCTCCAAGGTCCCTGAGGCCATCAATAGTATAGGCCACCCTGGACTAAGAGGGGCTCTCTGACACCAGCGGAGCAACTATCTCCACTTAGATCTCATACAGTGTCCCCAGAGACAGATGGTTGAAATGGACAGGCCCCCAGGCCCTAATCTGAACCTTAGCTTTGGTTTCCATGTTTCCGTTCTCAGAGGACTGTTTTCGTAGACCAGCACATGGGGCTTTTCTGAGGCACCAAACCAAACATCTCTCATCTCCACATGGGCAGCTTTCTTACTGGGATGTATCAAACACTTCAGGTAGGAGAGTTCCGCAGGGCCACTGAACAACCAGCTCATTCCAAGGTCTCCATGGACCCAAATGCACATTATGACGCATCCTCAGGAGAGGCCATTTCAACTCAGCCCCCTGGGTCACGTGTTCCAGAGGCAGCAGATCAAACATATCTTGTTGCTAATAGCCAATGGGAATGCGAGGCATGCTGTACAGGGATCCATCCTTCGAACCCTGCTCTCCAGTCCTTCCATATGCTATGTCCTGGAGCCATGCAACAGGACTCGAATGTCCCACAAAAGGAAACCTTGTGGTTTGGGGCAACCTCCAAACTCAGCGTGGGAAAACTTCCTTGGCCTCATGAGGCCCCCACTTCATGAAGGTGCCATCATGGACACATACTCCAGCCTCAGCCAACGTCTGATCCTCAGCCTGACTTCAGATGCAGGAGATTTTGATTCAGCCTCTGCAGAGTGGGCCTGCTCTGCCCTTGGCTCCAATCCTCACACTAGCTTGTGTTTTCAGACTTCCGTCCTCACACTCCTGGCCCACAAACCCTCCCTACTGGGAATTCTGGGGCCACAATGAAGCACTGTGCCTGCCTCCCAGGAGAAAAACATTTTCTATGGCGCTGCCCAGAAACCCCAAATGAGGATCAAACTGCTTGGCCATCGGCAACACCCCAATTGCATAGGCTACCTTAAACAGTGATGCTCTGTCGCAAATAGCCTGAGACCAGACCTTCCAACAGACACCGACACAGCTGGCTGCACACCCAGCACATTGGACCCGCCACTTCCTTAGGCCACCATCCATTCCCAACCTGGGTTTTCAGTCATCGGAACCTAGACCTTATCTCCAATCCCTGCACAGGGGGGAACCTGATGCACAAGTCAGAACCCCTCCTACCCCATGGCAAGAAACCTTGCTGCTGGCAGTGAGTCAAACCTTCAGTGTAGGAGAAAACGGCATGGCCCATTAGGCCACGCCCAAGCGTGAGGGCCGCCTTGGGCACAAACACACATTGTGACCCTCAGCGTGAGTACCTTATTCAAGTAACGCCTCTCAGTGACTGGACCAAGAGCCCGCATATGTGGCTTGCCATGCCCATAGGCACCCAGGACTAACTAGATGGTGTGTATTCCAGTTGAGGGAACCCACTGCTGTGCTCTAGAGTCCCTCTCCTGGGGGGTCCCCTGTGGCAGAAAACAGTACTCTTTATTCCCACTGAATGAACACAAACACTTGGGAGCTTGGACAATCCCCCGAGAGGAAGGCTCTTCCTCGGCCTCTGAGACAACCCCTACCCTGACCGGACACTGTAAACGCAACACCCAGAGGCAAAATCCTGAGTGACTGCCTCCCACTTGCCCTACTTTGATTTCCAGAGGATCTCCCCTCACGGACTAGAGATCAGGCCTGCCATTACATTGGCCCCTAGCTGAGCCAAGTTTGCTTTTTCAGACATCTGTCCCCACAGCCCTGGCAAACACAGCCTCTAGGCTGGGTCCACTGGAGCCATACCACAGGACCGTGCCTGCTCTCTCCTGGGAAACTGTGTCCATTCCTTTGGCCACAGACCTCCAGAATATGAGAAACCTCAAGGCCTCCGAGGACATCCCACTACTGGGAGCCTCACTGGACTCACAGGGGCATTCGGACACAAGCTGAGCAGCTACATCCATGAATGCATGCACACAGATGTCAACAGAGATAGAAGGTTGAGCCGGACAGGCCTTTAGGCCGTAGTCTCAACTCTTGCTTTGGTTTCCAGGTGTCACTCCTTAGAGGCTTTGGTTCGAAGAACAGGGTACGGGGCTTTCCTGAGGCACGGAACAGAACTCCTCTCGTCTCCACATGGGAAGTTTCCTTGTTGGAGCCGTGTCAAACACCTCATGTTGGAGAATCCTGCAGAGTCCTTGAGCCACCTCCACATTCCAAGGTCTCCCAGGCCACCAAGCCACAGTAGGCCTCATCTTCAGGAGAGACCATTTCAACTCTCCCCTCTCGGTAGCTCACCCAGGAGCCCGCAGATTGAGCCTGCCTTGTCCTGACTAAAGAGTGGGAATATGAGGTGGCGTTCCCAGGCATCCATGCTTAGACACCTGCTCTCGAGTCTTTCCCTTGGAACCATCCAATAGGACTCGACTGTCGTGCAGAAGGTAACCTTCAGTTTTGGAGCAGTTCACAAATCCAATCGTAGCCAAAACTTTCTGGCCTCATGAAGCCCCCACACCCTTCAGGAAGAGGCCATGCTGGACAAGAACTCTAGCCTGAGGCACGTCTCATAGTTGACATGACCTCAGTGCAGGAGATCTCGATTCAGCCTCTGCAGAGTGGGCCTGCCGTGCCCTCGGTCCCAAACCTCACGCTAGCTTGTGTTTTCAGACTTCCTTCCTCACACTCCTGGCAAACAAGCCCTCCGGACTAGGAACTCCGGAACCAAAACCCAGCCCAGTGTCTGCCCAATGAAAGAAAAACGTTTCCCTGTGGGGGTCTCCAGAAATCCCAGATGAGGATCAACCTGCTCGGGCCTCGACGGTACCCGAACTGGATAGGCTGCTCTGGGCACTCATGCTCTGCCTGACTCAGCCTGAAGCCAGACGTCCATACAGACAAGGAGACAGCTGGCCGCACACCCAGCACTTCGGACACGCCATGGTCTTATGCCGTCACCTCATCCTAACCTTGGTTTTCAGATATCTGAACCTAGACATTATATCAATTCTCCACACAGCTGGGTATAGCAAGCACAAAACAGAACCCCTCCTTCCCC
This sequence comes from Mustela nivalis, assembly GCF_964662115.1. Lineage (NCBI taxonomy): Eukaryota > Metazoa > Chordata > Mammalia > Carnivora > Mustelidae > Mustela > Mustela nivalis. The sequence goes on along the minus strand of NW_028136547.1, from coordinate 2,677,397 downwards.
ATGGCTGTCAAGCTTGCTTTTGGCATGCAGTCACACCTTCAGGGTGGGAGAATCCTTCATGGCCCCTGATTCCACGCACAAACTTGAGTGCTGCTTGGGCACAAATTCACACTGTGACCCTCAGCATGAGCCCCATGTCAAAGAAAGGCCTGTCAGGGCCTGGACCAAGAGCCCACATATGGGGCTTGCCAAGCCCCTATGCACCCAATCCTCACCACGGTTTGAATTTTCCAGTCGCCCCGCCCGTACCTGGAGCTCTGCTCTGGAATCCCTTTCTTGGAGAGACCCATGAGCCAGACAACACGACTCCACCCTTCCCACAAAATGACCCCAAACTCTTGGGAGCTGGGACAAATCCCCAGAGAGGGATACTCGTCCACAGTACCTGAGGCCACCGCTCCAATCCACGGCTATCCCGGACACAACATCCAGAGACAAAAGCCTGAAGGAACGCCTCCCACTCGCCCTTTTTTCAGAGGCCCAGGAGCTCCCTCTCGGGATGTACATCCGGCCGGCCATACCCTAGGCGCCATTCATAAGCTTAGTTTGTGTATTCAGACTTCTGTGCCCACAGCCTGGACCCACACAACATCCAGGCTAGGGCCTCTGGACCAAACAGCGAATGATTGTGCCTGCCCTCTCCAAGGAAAGTGTGCCCAATCCATTGACCACAACCCTACAGGTTAGGGAAAAGCTCCAAGGTCGCTGAGGCCATCAATAGTATAGGCCACCCTGGACTAAGAGGGGCTCTCTGACACCAGCGGAGCAACTATCTCCACTTAGACTCTCATACAGTGTCCCCAGAGACAGAAGGTTGAAATGGACAGGCCCCCAGGCCCTAATCTGAACCTTAGCTTTGGTTTCCATGTTTCCGTTCTCAGAGGACTGTTTTCGTAGACCAGCACATGGGGCTTTTCTGAGGCACCAAACCAAACATCTCTCATCTCCACATGGGCAGCTTTCTTACTGGGATGTATCAAACACTTCAGGTAGGAGAGTTCCGCAGGGCCACTGAACAACCAGCACATTCCAAGGTCTCCATGGACCCAAACGCACATTATGACGCATCCTCAGGAGAGGCCATTTCAACTCAGCCCCCTGGGTCGCGTGTTCCAGAGGCAGCAGATCAAACATATCTTGTCCCTAATAGCCAATGGGAATGCGAGGCATGCTGTACAGGGATCCATCCTTCGAACCCTGCTCTCCAGTCCTTCCATATGCTATGTCCTGGAGCCATGCAACAGGACTCGAATGTCCCGCAGAAGGAAACCTTGTGGTTTGGGGCAACCTCCAAACTCAGCGTGGGAAAACTTCCTTGGCCTCATGAGGCCCCCACTTCATGAAGGTGCCATCATGGACACATACTCCAGCCTCAGCCAACGTCTGATCCTCAGCCTGACTTCAGATGCAGGAGATTTTGATTCAGCCTCTGCAGAGTGGGCCTGCTCTGCCCTTGGCTCCAATCCTCACACTAGCTTGTGTTTTCAGACTTCCGTCCTCACACTCCTGGCCCACAAACCCTCCCTACAGGGAATTCTGGGGCCACAATGAAGCACTGTGCCTGCCTCCCAGGAGAAAAACATTGTCTATGGCGCTGCCCAGAAACCCCAAATGAGGATCAAACTGCTTGGCCCTCGGCAACACCCCAATTGCATAGGCTACCTTAAACAGTGATGCTCTGTCGCAAATAGCCTGAGCCCAGACCTTCCAACAGACACCGACACAGCTGGCTGCACACCCCGCACATTGGACCCGCCAATTCCTTAGGCCACCATCCATTCCCAACCTGGGTTTTCAGTCATTGGAACCTAGACCTTATCTCCAATCCCTGCACAGGGGGGAACCTGATGCACAAGTCAGAACCCCTACTACCCCATGGCAAGAAACCTTGCTGCTGGCAGTGAGTCAAACCTTCAGTGTAGGAGAAAATGGCATGGCCCATGAGGCCACGCCCAAGCGTGAGGGCCGCCTTGGGCACAAACACACATTGTGACCCTCTGCGTGAGTACCTTATTCAAGTAACGCCTCTCAGTGACTGGACCAAGAGCCCGCATATGTGGCTTGCCATGCCCATAGGCACCCAGGACTAACTAGATGGTGTGTATTCCAGTTGAGGGAACCCACTGCTGTGCTCTAGAGTCCCTCTCCTGGGGGGTCCCCAGTGGCAGAAAACAGTACTCTTCATTCCCACAGAATGAACACTAACACTTGGGAGCTTGGACAATCCCCGAGAGGAAGGCTCTTCCTTGGCCTCTGAGACAACCCCTACCCTGACCGGACACTGTAAACGCAACACCCAGAGGCAAAATCCTGAGTGACTGCCTCCCACTTGCCCTACTTTGATTTCCAGAGGATCTCCCCTCACGGACTAGAGATCAGGCCTGCCATTACATTGGCCCCTAGCTGAGCCAAGTTTGCTTTTTCAGACATCTGTCCCCACAGCCCTGGCAAACACAGCCTCTAGGCTGGGTCCTCTGGAGCCATACCACAGGACCGTGCCTGCTATCTCCTAGGAAACTGTGTCCATTCCTTTGGCCACACACCTCCAGAATATGAGAAACCTCAAGGCCCCCGAGGACATCCCACTACTGGGAGCCTCACTGGACTCACAGGGGCATTCGGACACAAGCTGAGCAGCTACATCCATGAATGCATGCACACAGATGTCAACAGAGATAGAAGGTTGAGCCGGACAGGCCTTTAGGCTGTAGTCTCAACTCTTGCTTTGGTTTCCAGGTGTCACTCCTCAGAGGCTTTGGTTCGAAGAACAGGGTATGGGGCTTTCCTGAGGCACGGAACATAACTCCTCTCGTCTCCACATGGGAAGTTTCCTTGTTGGAGCCGTGTCAAACACCTCATGTTGGAGAATCCTGCAGAGTCCCTGAGCCACCTCCACATTCCAAGGTCTCCCAGGCCACCAAGCCACAGTAGGACTCATCTTCAGGAGAGACCATTTCAACTCTCCCCTCTGGGTAGCTCACCCAGGAGCCCGCAGATTGAGCCTGCCTTGTCCTGACTAAAGAGTGGGAATATGAGGTGGCATTCCCAGGCATCCATGCTTAGACACCTGCTCTCGAGTCTTTCCATATGGGGCCTCTTGGAATTATCCAATAGGACTCGACTGTCGTGCAGAAGGTAACCTTCAGTTTTGGAGCAGTTCACAAATCCCATCGTAGCCAAAACTTTCTGGCCTCATGAAGCCCCCACACCCTTCAGGAAGAGGCCATGGTGGACAAGAACTCTAGCCTGAGGAACGTCTCATAGTTGACATGACCTCAGTGCAGGAGATCTCGATTCAGCCTCTGCAGAGTGGGCCTGCCGTGCCCTCGGTCCCAAACCTCACGCTAGCTTGTGTTTTCAGACTTCCTTCCTCACACTCCTGGCAAACAAGCCCTCCGGACTAGGAACTCCACAACCAAAACCCAGCCCAGTGTCTGCCCAACGGAAGAAAAACGTTTCCCTGTGGGGCTCTCCAGAAAACCCAGATGAGGATCAACCTGCTCGGGCCTCGACGGTACCCGAACTGGATAGGCTGCTCTGGGCACTCATGCTCTGCCTGACACAGCCTGAAGCCAGACGTCCAGACAGACAAGGAGACAGCTGGCCGCACACACAGCACTTCGGACACGCCATGGTCTTATGCCGTCACCTCATCCTAACCTTGGTTTTCAGATATCTGAACCTAGACATTATATCAATTCTCCACACAGCTGGGTATAGCAAGTACAAAACAGATCTCCTCCTTCCCCATGGCTGTCAAGCTTGCTCTTGGCATGGAGTCACACCTTCAGGGTGGGAGAAACCTTCATGGCCCCTGATGCCACGCCCAAACTTGAGTGCTGCTTGGGCACAAATTCACACTGTGACCCTCAGCATGAGCCCCATGTCAAAGAAAGGCCTGTCAGGGCCTGGACCAAGAGCCCACATATGGGGTTTGCCAAGCCCCTATGCACCCAATCCTCACCACGGTTTGAATTTTCCAGTCGCCCCGCCCGTACCTGGAGCTCTGCTCTGGAATCCCTTTCTTGGAGAGACCCATGAGCCAGACAACACGACTCCACCCTTCCCACAAAATGACCCCAAACTCTTGGGAGCTGGGACAAATCCCCAGAGAGGGATACTTGTCCACAGTACCTGAGGCCACCGCTCCAATCCACGGCTATCCCGGACACAACATCCAGAGACAAAAGCCTGAAGGAACGCCTCCCACTCGCCCTTGTTTCAGAGGCCCAGGAGCTCTCTCTCGGGCTGTACATCCGGCCTGCCATACCCTAGGCGCCACTCATAAGCTGAGTTTGTGTATTCAGACTTCTGTGCCCACAGCCTGGACCCACACAACATCCAGGCTAGGGCCTCTGGACCAAACAGCTAAAGATTGTGCCTGCCCTCTCCAAGGAAAGTGTGCCCAATCCATTGACCACAACCCTACAGGTTAGGGAAAAGCTCCAAGGTCCCTGAGGCCATCAATAGTATAGGCCACCCTGGACTAAGAGGTGCTCTCTGACACCAGCGGAGCAACTATCTCCACTTAGACTCTCAGACAGAGTCCCCAGAGACAGAAGGTTTAAATGGACAGGCCCCCAGGCCCTAATCTGAACCTTAGCTTTGGTTTCCATGTGTCCGTCCTCAGAGGACTGTTTTCGTAGACCAGCACACGGGGCTTTTCTGAGGCACCAAACCAAACCTCTCTCGTCTCCACATGGGGAGCTTTCTTATTGGGGATGTATCAAACCCTTCAGGTAGGAGAGTTCCGCAGGGCCACTGAACAACCAGCACATTCCAAGGTCTCCATGGACCCCAAACGCACATTATGACGCATCCTCAGGAGAGGCCATTTCAACTCAGCCCCCTGGGTCGCGTGCCCCAGAGGCAGCAGATCAAACATATCTTGTTGCTTATGGCCAAGGGGAATGCGAGGCATGCTGTATAGGGATCCATCCTTCGAACCCTGCTCTCCAGTCCTTCCGTATGGTATGTCCTGGAGCCATGCAACCGGACTCGAATGTCCCGCAGAAGGAAATCTTGTGGTTTGGGGCAACCTCCAAACTCAGCGTGGGAAAACTTCCTTGGCCTCATGAGGCCCCCGCTTCATGAAGGTGCCATCATGGACACATACTCCAGTCTCAGCCAACGTCTGATCCTCAGCCTGACTTCAGATGCAGGAGATTTTGATTCAGCCTCTGCAGAGTGGGCCTGCTCTGCCCTTGGCTCCAATCCTCACACTAGCTTGTGTTTTCAGACTTCCGTCCTCACACTCCTGGCCCACAAACCCTCCCTACTGGGAATTCTGGGGCCACAATGAAGCACTGTGCCTGCCTCCCAGGAGAAATACATTGTCTATGGTGCTGCACAGAAACCCCAAATGAGGATCAAACTGCTTTGCCCTCGGCAACACCCCAATTGCATAGGCTACCTTAAACACTGATGCTCTGTCGCGAAAGCCTGAGCCCTGACCTTCCAACAGACACCGACACAGCTGACTGCACACCCAGCACATTGGACCCGCCACTGCCTTCGGACACCATCCATTCCCAACCTGGGTTTTCAGTCATTGGAACCTAGACCTTATCTCCAATCCCTGCACAGGGGGGTACCTGATGCATAAGTCAGAACCCCTCCTTCCCCATGGCAAGAAAACTTGCTGCTGGCCGTGAGTCAAACCTTCAGTGTAGGAGAAAACGGCAAACCTGCCCGGCCTCATGAAGCCCCCCATATCCTTCAGGGAGAGGCCATCATGGTCAAAAACTCTAGTTTGAAGCACGTCTCATAGTAGACATGACCGCAATGCAGGAGATCTTGATTCAGCCTCTGCAGAGTGGCCTGCCGTGCCCTCGGTCCCAAACCTCACGCTAGCTTGTGTTTTCAGACTTCCTTCCTCACACTCCTGGCAAACAATCCCTCCAGAGTAGGAATTGCAGAACCACAAGCCTGCTCAGTTACTGCCCACCGGTAGAAAACGTTTCCTTGTGGGGCTTTCCATAAAACCCAGATGAGGATCAACCTGCTCTTGCCTCGACGGCACTCAGATTTGATAGGCTGCTCTGGGCACTAATGCTCTGCCTTTCACAGCCTGATGCCAGACTTCCAGACAGACAAGGAGACAGCTGGCCACACACCTAGCACTTCTGACACGCCATGGACTTATGCCGTTATCTCTTCCTAACCTTGGTTTTCCGATATCTAAACCCAGATATTATATCAATTCCCCACACACTTGGGCATTTGAAGCACAAATCAGAACTCCTTTTTCCCCATGGCTGTAAGGCTTGCTCTTGGCATGGAGTCACACCTTCAGGGTGGGAGAAACCTTCATTTCCCCTGAAACCACGCCCAAACTTGAGTGCTGCCTTGGGCACAAATTCACTCTGTGACCCTCAGCATGAGCCCAATATCAAAGAAAGTCCTGTCAGGGCCTTGACCAAGAGCCCTCATATGGGGTGTGCCAAGCCCCTATACACCCAATCCTCAACAGTGTTTGAGTTTTCCAGTATCCCCCCTGTTCCTGGGGCTCTGCTCTGGAATCACTTTCTTGGAGAGACACATGAGCCAGACAACAGGACTCCACCCTTCCCACAAAATGACCCCAAACTCCTGTTAGCTGGGACAAATACCCAGAGAGGTTACTCGTCCACAGTCACTGAGGCCACCCCATACAATCCACGGCTATCCTGGACGCATCCAGAGACAAAAGCCTGAAGGAATCTCGCCCTTGATTCACAAGCCAAGGAGCTCACTCTTTATCTGTACATCCGGCCTGCCATACCTCGGCGCCACTCATAAGCTGAGTTTTTGTTTTCAGTCTTATGTGCCCACTGCCTGGACCCACACACCCTCCAGGCTAGGGCATCTGGAGCCACAGTGAAAGATTGTGCCTGCCATCTCCAAGGAAAGTGTGCCCAATCCATTGACCACAACCCTACAGGTTAGGGAAAAGTTCCAAGGCCCCTGAGGCCATCCTGATAGTGTAGGCTGCCCTGGACTAAAAGGGGCACTCTGACACCAGCTGAGCCATTATCACCACTTAGACTTTCAGACAGTGTCCCCAGAGACAGAAGATTGAAATGGACAGGCCCTTAGGCCCTATTATGAACCTTAGCTTTAGTTTTCATGTGTCTGTCCTCAGAGGACTGGTTTCTTATACCAGCATATTAGGTTTTTCTGAGGCTCCAAACCAAACCTCTCTCGTCTCCACATGGAGTGCTTTCTTACTGGATCTGTATCAAACCCTTCTGGTCGGAGAATTCCGCAGGGCCACAGTACAACCATCACATTCCAAGGTCTCCATGGACAGAAACACACATTATGACGCATCCTCAGGAGAGGCCATTTCAACTCAGCCCACTGGTTAGCTTGCCCCAGAGCCAGCAGAACAAACATATCTTGTCGTTAATGGCCAAAGGGAATGCGAGGCATGTTGTTCAGGGATCCATCCTTTGAACCCTCCTCTTCAGTCGTTCCGTATGGTATGTACTGGAGCCATTCAACAGGACTCGACTGTCTTGCAGAAGGAAACCTTGTGGTTTGTGGCAACCTCCAAACTCAGCGTGGGAAAACTTCGTCAACCTCATGAGGCACCTGCTTCATGAAGGTGCCATCAAGGGCACAATCCAACCTCAGCCAATGTCTGATCCTCAGCCTGACTTCAGATGCATGAGATATCCTTTCAGCCTTTGCAGAGTGGGCCTGCTCCCCACCTCACCCTATGTTTTGTTTTCAGACTCTACCCTAGCACTCCTGGCCCAAAAGCCCTCATGATTGGGAATTCTGGTTCCAGAACGTAGCACTCTGCCTGCCCCCCAAAGAAAAACATTGTCTATGGCATTGCTCAGAAACCCCAAATGAAAATCAACCTGCTCATCCCTCGGCAACACCCCAATTGCATAGGCTACCCTAAACACTATGCTCTGTCTTACATAGCCTGAGCCCAGACCTTGTGAGAGACATTGAGACAGTTGGCTTCACACCCAGCACATCGAACCTGCCATGGGTTAGGCCATTTCATCCCTTCCCATTGACCTGGGTGTCTTCCTGGAGGTATATTCTGAGGCTGTGTCAGACTATGCATTTTTTCTGGAGCTTCCTATGGAATTGGGGTGGTATTAGGGGCCTTGCAATTTTCTCTTAATCTGGTGGGTTGGGAAACTGAGACAGGCTGACATTCCTTGGGAGAGCTGGCCCAGTGCTGTTGTGTGTTCCTGGAGGCCCCATCCTGGAGGGCATATGGGTCAGGACTCTGGGTCCAAAGTCTTCAGACACAAACTCGGGTAAGAGTTAAGCTCGAGGTGATGGCAGACCCAATCTGCAGACCCTGAGCGAAGCATCTCCAGATATGAAATTCGGACGGCTGTGAGGCAGGAGCACAGTCTTTTCTGTCTGACTTGTTTGTCTATGATGGCCACGAAATGAAGGGGTGGCCTCATGGGTCCATGTGAGATTCTACCTCTCTGGGAATTCTGCTCGGCACCCAAGAGTTTGGTGTATTTCCGGGGGATGGGAGGAGCGCAGTTTTATGAGTCAGGGATCCCGTCCAAACAGCCATTCCAGAGATGGATCCTGGGTTCTGGAGCCTGGATCACCGCAACAAGGCTTAGGATTTGGGCCTAGGGTCCTGCTCTATGTTTTCCTGGTACAGCTCCCGAGTGTTCTTGTTGGAAATGGGTCTCATTCTGAGGGTCACAATGCCTGTTTTTGCCCAGATGCCCAAGCTGAGTGGGTGTGACCTCATGGGCTATGCACTTGGCTCCCACTCTGAGGGTTGGACTGCCATCTCAACATTCAGTTTTCCTGCCATGGGGAAGGAGGTGTACTTTTTTATGCTTCAGGTTCCCCCATGGGCAGGAATTTGAGCTAAGTTCTGGGACAGGTGCCTGAATACCCAGTTCACTTTGAGATGAGGTCCTCGGGCCAAGGCAGGACCCACCTGCAGAAAATGAGGCCTGCTTTCTGGGTGGCTGTCAGGAGCTCGGACTCGAGCTGTGTCAGACAGAACATTCGTGGAGAGTTCGGCCTATGATATTGGGGTGCTTTTGAGAGCTGTGCAACTGGATCCTCATGGGGGATTTTTGCACAGACCCTTTCTTCACTTCTTCTATCTGGTGAGCAGGCAGATGGCTGCATTACGGCTCCAGAATATCCAAGTTGGAGGGTTTGCAGGCGAGGAGTGTGAGGACAGAAGTATGAAAACATAAGCTACGGTTACGCTCAGTGCCGAGCACATGTCTATTCCAATGTACAGCAGTTGTTTCGAGATCTTCAGCACCTGGGCGAGGGGAAGATGTCTGCTCACGCTGGAGTTTGTATCCATGATGGCCAACAAATGGTGGGGAGGCCTCAAGAATTCTTGGAGATTTTTCCAAGCTGGAGCTTGTGAGCTGCTCCAAATATCAAGGTGTCCTACTAAGGGACAGCAGAAGTCTTCTTACAGGGCTCCAGGGTCCCCCATATGGAAGATTCGATAGCAATGCTCTCTGAATGGAGGCCTGGGAAGCCAATCTCTTGTTACCATTGCAGCTGAGGAACAGGGTAAGCTTGAACCAATGACACTGATTCCAAGTTCCAAGTGATTTGCGTTGATGGAAGTTCTCAGTCTAACAGGTTCCAATGCTGCTTGATGTCCAGGGAGACCTTAGAATGTGGTGGCGGCTCTCTGACCATTGAGGATTCTCTATCCTTAGGATTAGACCCAGTACCCAGGAGCCAGGTTTCCTTCTTGGGACAGGAGGTGTGCTCTTGTATGGCTCACGGACCACAGGTTGGACCATATGCTTAAATTTCCAGAACAGCCCTCTAGGGAGAGAGACCTCAAAACATAAGCTAGGGTTCTGATGAGGTTTTAGGGCCATGGAAGTTTCAATCTTCGGACTAAGTGCCATTGGCCTGCATGTCATCCTGGAGGTAGGTGCTGAGGCTGTGTCAGGCTGTGCACTTTTCCCAGAGTGGCCTATGATATTGGGGTGCAGTCAGGGGCCTTGCAGTTTTCTCCTAATATGGACATTTTGGGAAACTGAGAAGGGCAGGGTTTCCTCAGGAGAGCAGGGCCAGTGATGTCATGTGTTTCTCGAGGCCCCATCCTGGAGGTCATGTGTGTCAGGACTTTGGGACCAAAGACTTTAGACACAACCTCGGATAAGAGATAGGAGTGAGGTGTTGGCAGTCCGAATCTGAAGACCCTGAGGGAAGCTCCTCGGGATTTGAAATTCAGGTGGCTGGGAGGGAGGGGCACAGGCTTTTCTGTCTGGATTTTGTGTCTAGGATGGCCACTAAATGGAGGGGTGACCTCATGTGTCCATGGGATATTCTTCCACTCTGGTGATTCTGCTTGGCACCCAAGAGTTTGATTTCTTTCTGGGGAAGAGGAAAAGACTGTATTCCATCTCTGGGATCCTGTCCAAACAGGGATTCCAGAGATGGTTTCTGTGTCCAGACACTGGGAAAACTTAACCAAAGCTTCGATTTGGGTTCCTGGTCCAGATCCCAAGGGGGATCTTTGGAAAGGGGTCTCACTCTGAGGGTCACAATGCCTGTTTGTGCCCAGCTGCCCATCCTGTGTAGGCGTGGTCTCATGGACCATGCACCTGGTTCCCACTCAGCGTTGTACAGCCATCTCAACATTCAGTTTTCTGGCCATGGGGAAGGAGGAGCACTCTTTTGTGCTCCGAGTCCCCTATGGGCAGGAATTTGAGCTAAGTCTGGGAAAGGTACCTGAATATTCAGGTTGCTTCAAGATGATGGCCTCGGGCCAAGGTTGGACCCACCTGGAGGATATGGGGCCCACTATCTGGGTGGCTGACAGGAGGTCGGGGATCAGGCGGTGTCAGACAGACAATTTATGCAGAGGTCGGTCTATTATATTGGGGTGACATTGAGGGCCGTGCAGGAGGATCCTCATGTGGGTTTCTACGAAGACCCATAGGGCACTTCTTCTTTCTGGTGGGCAGGCAGAAAGCTGCACTGTGGCTTCAGAATTCCCAATATGGAGGGCTTGTAGGCGAGGAGTGTGAAGACAGAAGTCTGAAAACACAAGCCAGGGATAAGCTCAGTGCCGACCACAGGACCATTCCATTGTGCAGTGGTTGTTTCGAGATTTCCAGCACCTGAGTATGGGCGAGGGTCAGATGTCTGCTCACGCTGGGTTTGCATCCATGATGGTCAACGAATTGTGGGGTGGCCTCAAGAATTCTTGGAGATTTTCCCAAGCAGGACCTTGTGAGCTGCTCCAAACAGCAAGGTGTCCTACTGTGGGACAGGGGAAGTCCGCTTACAAGGCTCCAGGGTCCCCCATATAGAAAGATTCGACAGCAGAGGTCTCTGAATGGGGGCCTGGGAAGTCTTCCTTGCATGACCATTGCAGCTGAGGAACATTGCAGGCTTGATCTGCTGGTTTTTGTTCAAATTTCCAAGTGATCTAAGTTGACGGATGTTCTCAGTCTAATGAGTCACAATGCTGCTTGGTGTCCAGGGAGACCTTAGAATGTGGTGGTGAGGGTGCCTGGGTGGCTCAATGGGCTAAGCCGCTGCCTTCGGCTCAGGTCATGATCTCAGGGTCCTGGGATTGAGTCCCGCATCAGGCTCTCTGCTCAGCAGGGAGCCTGCTTCTTCCTCTCTCTCTCTCTGCCTTCCTCTATGCCTACTTGTGATCTCTCTCTGTCAAATAAATAAATAAAATCTATATAAAAAAAAGAATGTGGTTGTGGGTCTGTGGCCATGCAGGATTCTCCTACCTGAGGGTTAGACCCAGTTCCCAGGAGCCAGGTTCCCTTCTCGGGACAGGAGGGGTTCTCTTGTATGCCTCAGGGACCACATGTCGGATCATATGTTGGATTTCAAGACCAGGCCTCTGGGCACAGAGGCCTGAATATCTAGGCTAGGGTTCTTATGAGGTTGTAGGGGCATGTCATCCTCAACCTTCGGACTTAGGGACTTTGACCTGTGAGTCTTCCTGGAGGTAGATGCTCAGGCTGTGTCAGACTGTGCATTTTTTCCAGAGTGGCCTATGAAATTGGGGTGGGCTCAGGGGCCTTGCAGGCTTTTCCTAATCTGGAGGGTTTGTGCAACTGAGACGGCAGAATTTCATCCAGAGATCAGGCCCAGTGATGTAGTGTGGTTCTGTCAGCCCCATCCTGCAGGGAATGTGGTTAAGGGCTCTGGGACCAAAGTCTTCAGACACAAAATTGTGTATCAATTAGGAGGGAGGTGATGGCAGCCCCGATCTGCAGACGCTGAGGGCAGCTCCTCAGGATTTGAAATTCGTGTGGCTGGGAGGCAGGAGCAAAGGCTTTTCTGTCTGGATTGTGTCTAGGATGGCCTTGGAATGGTGGTGTGTCCTCATGTGTCCATGGAATATTCTACCTCTCTGGGGATTCTGCCCAGCACCCAAGAGTTTGGTGTCTCACTGCGAAGGAGAGAGCGTATTTTACTGTTTCACGGTTCCCGTCAACACAGGGATTCCAGAGATGGGTTATAGGTCCCTGTGCCTGGATAACCCTACAAAGGCTTAGTATTTGGGCCTAGAGGCTTGACTGCCTGGCTCTGTGGGGCTTTGGTTCAGCTCCCATGGAGACTTGTTGGAAATGGGTCTCAGGGTAAGGGTCACAATGCCTGTTTGTGCCCAGATGCCCATCCTGAGTGGGCATTGGCTCTTGTTCCATGCACCTGGATCCCAATATGAGGGTTGGACCACCATATCAACATTTAATTTTCCTTCTATGAGGAAGGAGGAGTACTCTTTTGTGCTTCAGATTCCCCCATGCACAGTAATTTGAGCTATGTTCTGGGACTGGTACGTGAATAACCAGGTTGGTTTGAGATGAAGGACTCAGGTCAAGGCAGGTCACACCTGCCAGATATGGGTCCCGCTAACTAGGTGGCTACCAGGAGGTCGGGGCTCGAGCTGTGTCAGACAAAGCATTAGTTCACAAGGTGGCCTATGATATTGTGGTGCTATAGAGGGCTGTGCTGGTGGAACCTTATATGGAGTTTCACGCAGACCCATAGGGCACCTCTTTTTTCTGGTGGGCAGGCAGAAGGCTGCATTGTGGCTCCCAAATTCCCAATATGGGGGACTTGAAGGCGAGGAGTGTGAGAACAGAAGGCAGAAAACACAATCTATGCTTAATCTCAGTGCCGAGAACATGGCCGTTCCAATGTGCAGTGGTTTTTTTAGAGATCTCCAGCATCTGAGTACAGGCGAGGGTCAGATGTCTGCTCATGATAGAGTTTGTATCTATCGTGGCCAACAAATGAAATATCCAGTACCTGAGTAAAGGTGGATTTCAGACGTTTACGCACACTGGAGTTTGTGTCTCTGATGACCGAATGGAGGAGTGGCATCAAGAGGCTGATGCATGTGAGATGCTCCAAACAGCAAGGTTGTTTTTTCTACTGGACAGTTAGAGTCTGGTATGTTTTCTGCAGGGCCCCCCATGTGAAAAGTATGGGTAGCAGAGCCCTTCCACATGGATGCCTGGAAAGCACTCCTTCATTGACCAATGCAGCTGAGGAACATGCAGGTTCTGTACGGTGCTTCTGGGGCGAAGCACCAAGGTCTTGAGTTGACATGGAATCTCTTGAAGATGGGTTACAATGCTGGTTTTTTTTTTTACCAGGTAGATCTTAGAATGTGTTGGTGGCTAAGGTGCCTGCAGGATTCTCTTACCCTGAGGGTTTAACACAGGTCGAAGAGCACGGTTACCTTCTGGGGACAGGAGATGTAGTGTTTTGTGGCTCAGGGACCACATGCCGTATCATAAGTTCCTATTCAAGAACAGGCCTCTGAAGACAGATGCCCGACAACCTAATCTAGGGTTCCAATGAGTCCCAGGGGCATGAGAGGTTCAATCTTCAGACTTAGGACAGTTGACTTGGGTGTCTGCCAGGATGTAGGTGATCAGGGAGTTTCAGACTGTGCACTTATGTCCAGAGTAACCTCCAATATTGGGGTGGCCACAGGGGCCTTGAATGTTTCAACCAACTCTGGAGGGTTTGGTTAACTGACATGCACAATTTCCATGGGGATGGCAAGCACAGTCCTGTGGTGTGGCTCCAGAGACTCCACCCTGGAGGGCATGTGAGCCATGTTTCTGGGAGGGAAGTCTGCAAACACAAACTTGGGTTAGGTTTAGTGGCTAGGTTATCGCAGGGCAATGTGTAGACCTGGAAGGCTACTCGTCAGGAACAGTAACTGGAATGACCCGAAGGTGGAAGCACAGGCTTTTATATCTGGATTGTGTGTCTAGGGTGACGTCAGAATGTAGCTGTGGCCTCATGGGTCCATGGGAGATTTTTCCTCTAAGGATACAGGCGGCTCCCAATATTTTGATGACTTTTTGGTATGGGAAGACTGCTATTTTCGATCTTAGGTGTGCCCCAAAACAGGGATTCCAGAGATGGGCTCTGGGTCTAGGCGCCTGGAAAATCCCACCAAGGGTTGGGATTTGGGCTTATGGGCAGACCAGGCCTGCAATGCAGGATCTTGGTGGTGCAACTGAGAGGGCTTGTTTGGAAGCATGCTCAGGCTGAGCATTACAATGCCTGTTTGTGCCCAGGGTGGCCCTCAGGAGTGGGCGTGGTCCCATTGTCCATTTTCTGGCTCCCACACTGAGGGATGGACACACATTCCAATGGCCAGGTTTCCAGCCATGGGGAAGGAGGAAATGTCTATTGTGCTTCATGTTCCCCCATAGGCAGGGATTACAGCAAAGGTCTGGGGACAGATGCCTGAATACCAAGGATGCATAGAGATGACAGATTTGGGCCATGGCCGTTCTCACATGCTGGATATGGGCCCCGCTCTCTGGGTGGCTGACACGAGGTCTGGGCTCAGGCTGTGTCAGACACAGCACTAGTGGCCAGAGAAGTCTATATATTGGGGTTCTCTCCAGGGCCGAGTAAATTGATCCTCATGTAGGGTTTCTGGCCAGACTCACGAAGCACTTCTTTCTGTGGGGCAGGCAGAATGCTGCCTTATGGATCCAGAATTCCCTATCAAGAGGGTTTGGGGACAAATAGGGTGAGAATGCAATTGTAAACACCAGCTATGCTTAAATTGAGTGCCAAGCGGAAGTCAGTTTCAATGTGCAGCAGCTTATACGAGATATCCAGCACCTGAGTAAGGGCAGATGTCAGATATTTGCTCACACTGGAGTTTGTGTCTAGGATGACGACTAATGGAGGGGTGGCTTCAGGAGGCAATGGAGGATTACCCACGCTTAAGATTGTGAGATGCTCCAAACAACAAGGTTTCCTTCTAATGGACAGGAGGAGTCTGTTTTTTTTTCCTGCAGGGTCCCTCAAGTGGAAGTTTGCGTAGCAGAGCCCTCCTGCATGGATGACTGGAAAGCACACGTCCAATGACCATTGCAGCTGAGGAACATGACAGGTTCGTTTTGGTGGTTCTGGTGCCAAGTACCAAGGCCTTGAGTTGACTTGGAATCTCTTACAGATGTGTCCCAAAACTGGTTTGTTACAAGGGAGGTCTTAGAATGTATTGGTGCTATGGGCCACGCTGAGGGTTTGGCACAGGTCGATGTGCACAGTTTCCATCTTGGGAGAGGAGATGTTCTGTTTTGTGGCTCAGGGTACATATGTTGTATCCTGACTTGGTATTCAAGAACAGGCCTCTGAGGATTGATGCTGGCAACCTAATCTAGAGATCCAATGATGTCCTTGGTGCCCATCAGGTTCAATTTTCTTACTAAGGACCATTGATATGGTTGTCTGACTGGATGTAGGTGATCAGGGTGTTTCAGACTGTGCATTTGCATCCAGAGCCACTTCCACTATTGGGGTGGGCTCAGGGGCCTTGCAGGTTTCTCCTAACTTGGAGGCTTTGGGGAACTGTGATGGGCACAGTTTCCTTGGGGATGGCAGGCCCAGTCCTGTGGTAAGGCTTCAGAGACCACCTCCTTGAGGATATGAGAGCCATGGTTTTGGGAGGGAAGTCTGCAAACACAAATTTGGGTCAGGGATAGTGGCAAGGTGATCGCAGGTCCAATGCATAGACCTAGAAGGCATCACGTCAGGAACTGTAATTAGGGTGACTGAAAGCTGGTAGCACAGGCATTTCTATCTGGATTGTGTGTCCAGGATGGGCTCTGAATGTAGACGTGGTCTCATGGTTCAATGGGAGACTTTTCCTCTCTAAGGATCCTGGTGGATCTCCATAGATTGGTGGTTTTTCAGAGAAGAAAAGAGTGCTCTTTTCCATCTTAGGGGTGCTCCAAAACAGGGAAGAATGCTGTTTTCCAACTTAGGCTTATGCCAAAACAGGGATTCCAGAGACGGGCTCTGGGTCTGGGTGCCCGGATATCCCACCAAGTGTTAGGATTTGGGCCTAGGGGCATTCCAGGCCTGCAATGCAGGATCCTAATGGTGTAACAGAGAGGGCTTGTTTGAAAGCATGCTCAGGCTGAGGGTCATCATGCCTCTTTGTGCCCAGGGGGGCCCTCAGGAGAGGGCATAGTCTCATTGGCCATATAGCTGGATCCCACTTTGAGGGTTGGACACCCATTGCAACAGCCAGGCTTCCTGCAATGGAAAGAGGAGTTCTCTATTGTGCTTCAGGTTCCCCCATTGGCAGGGTTACAGGAAAGGTCTGTGGAAAGTTGCCTTAATACCAAGGATGTGTACAGATGACTGGCTAAGAATTCCCAGGTAACAAAACAGCATTGTTACCCATATTCATGACATTCCATGTAGAAATAAGCCCTTAGAACTTCGCCCCAGAGCCACCAGAATGAACTTGCCATGTTCCTAAGCTGCAATGGTCAGTGGAGGTGTGGTTTCCAGGCAACCATACGGGGGTGCTCTGCTACACAAACTTTGCAATTGGCGGGGACCCTTGAGACAAAAAAACAGAATGCCCCTGTCCGGTAGAAGGAAACCTTCTGTTTGGAGCATCTCACAAGCCCCAGCTTGGGAAATCCTCCATTTCCTCTTGAAGCCACCACTCCATTTGTCAGTCATCATAGACACAAACTCCAGCATGAGCAAACATCTGACATCCGCCCTTACTCAGGTGCTGGATTTCAATTTGATCGCTGCACACTGGAATTGCCTTTAGTTTGACTGAATTAAGCCATAGCTTGGGTTTACAATTCCATCCTCAACCTACTGGTCCACAAGCCCTATTGTGAGGGAATTCTGGAGCTACAACACAATATTCTGCCTTCCCCATAGAAAGAAAAAGGGCCTGGAGAGTCTGCCCAGAAACTCCATATGATGGTCAATCTTCTCGGTGCTAGACGGAACCCTGATTCATAGGCTGCCCTGGGCACTAGTGCTGTGTCTGACATAGCCGGAGCCAGGACCTAGTGTCAGCCACTGAGAGATCAGGGCCCATATACAGCATGTGAGACCAGCTATGGCCCAAGTCTGTCTTCTCTTCTATTCTTGGTATTCAGGCATCTGTACCCACACCTTTGCTGAAATCCTTGCCATTGGGGAAACCTGTAGCACAATAGAGAACTCCTCCTTCCCCATGGAAGGTATTCTGACAGTTGGGATAGTTGCTCAACCCTCAAAGTGGAAGGCAGCTCCATGGCCAAGCAGACCATGTGCACTCATGATGGCTTCCCCGTGCACAAGCAGGCATTGTGACCTCAGCCTGAGCATGCTTTCAACCAAACGCTCTCAATTGCATCTCTGGGACCCCGAATTGCAGGCCTAGTACACACCTAGGCCCAAATCCTAACCCTGGTGGGATTTTACAGGGGCCCAGACACAGAGCCCATCTCTGGAATCCCTATTTTGGGGGACGCTTAAGATGGAAAACAGCACTCTTCCCTTCCCCGAGATAGTCACCAAACTCTTGGTAGCCACCAGGATCCTTGAGTGGAAAAATCTGCCATAGACCCATGAGAACACACCTGCATTCCGAGGCCATCCTGGACATACAATCCAGATACATATCATGTGCTATCACCTTTGAGTCATCGGATTTACAGTTCCTGACGAGCTGCCTTCCAGGTCTATGCATTGGGCCTGCAATCACCTTGCCATTAACCTAAACTGAGTTTCTGTTTGCAGACTTCCTTCCTAAAACCATGGCTCACATGACCTCCAGGTTCTGGCATCTGAAGCCACACCACAAGACTGTACATGAGATCCTCAAGGAAACTGTGCCCATCACTTTTGCCCGATACCTTTAGATTAGGAGAAACCTGCAAGGCCCCTGAGTGCAGCCAAATAATGGAGGCCGCTCTGGGCACAAATGCACAGTCTGAGACACCCTGATCCCCTCCATACAGGCAGACACCCAAGTCAATGCTCCTGAGTCAGAAGATTGAACCTGACATGCCCCGAGGACTTCATTGGCACACTAGATTAGGTTTACAGGTATCTGTCATCAGAGGCCTGCTCTGGAATATCAACTTATGATAAAATATATAGTCCCTGAGCCACAGAACAGAATATGTCCTCCCCAAAAAGGAAGCCATGCTCCTGGAATTGTGTCATACCCTTAGGGTATTTGGATCCTGAATGGCCCCTTAGCAACCAGCACATTCTATGATATTCCTGGTAACAAACCATCATTGTGCCCCATCTTCATGAGACTCCATGTCAACTCAAGGTCTCGATATATTGCCCCAGAGCCACCAGAATGCACCTGCCATGTTCCTCAGGTGCAATGGTCAAAGGAGGGGTGATTTCCAGGCATCCCTGTGGGGTTCTCTGCTACAAAACTTTCCACATGGAGAAACCAGAGAAAACAAACCAGACTTCTCCTGTCCGGTAGAAAGAAACTTTGCTATTTGGAGCATCTCACAAGCCCCAGCATGGGAAATCCTCCATGGCCTCTTGACGCCACCCTTCCATTTGTGGGTAATCACAGACACAAACTCCAGTGTGAGCAAACATCTGACATCCACCCTTACTCAGGTGCTGGATATTCGAAACGGCAGCTGCACACTGGAACTGCCTTTTGCTTTTCACTGAACTTAACCATAGCTTTGTATTACTATTCTATCCTCACCACACTGGTCCACAATATCTCTTGATAGGGAATTCTGGAGCCACAACGCAGTGTTCTGCCTTCCACATAGAAAGAAGAAGGACCTGTTGAGTCTGCCCAGAAACCTCACATGAGGATCAATCTACTCAGACCACGAGGCAACCCTGATTAATAGATTTCCCTGACCACTAGTGCTGTGTCTGACAGAGTCTAAGCCCCGACCTCGTGTCAGCCACCCAGAGTTGAGGGCCCATATTTAGCATGAGAGATCGGCCATGGCCCTGGGCCATCATCTGTACCCATCCTTGGTATCCAGTCATCTGTCCCCCAAACTTTGCTGGAATTCCTGCCAATGGCGAACCTGAAACACAATAGAGAACACCTCCTTCCCCATGGCCGGAATATTGGTTGTCCAACCCTCAGCGTGGGAGCCAGCTGCATGGCCAAGGAGACCATGCCCACTCCTGAGGGCCGACATGGGCACAGGCAGGCATGGTGATCCTCAGCCTGAGCATGTTTTCAAACAAACACTCTCAGTTGCTCCTCCAGTACCAGCATTGCAGGCCTGGTATGCCCCTAGGCCCAAATCCTAACCCTTGGTGGGATTTTCCAGGTGCCCAGACCCAGAGTCTGTCTCAGAATCCCTGTTTGGGGCACCCTTAAGATGTAAAACAGCACTCTTCCCTTCCCTGAGAAAGGCACCAAACTATTGGGAGCCGCCAGGATCCTTAGAGAGAAAAAATCTCCCATGGACCCATGAAAACAAACCTGCATTCCGAGGCCATCCTGTCCACACAATCCAGAGAGAAAAGTCTTTGCTACCGCCTTCGAGTCATCCTATTTACATTTCCTGACGAGCTGCCCTCCATGTCTATGCATTGGGCCTGTGATCATCTCGACACTAACCCTAACCCCAGTATGTGTTTGCCGACTTCTCTCCCAAAACCATGGCTTACATGCCCACCAGGATGTGGTCCCTCAAGCCACATCACAGGAAAGTTCCTGCCATCCCCAAGAAAACTGTGCCCATCAGGTTGTCCAAACCCTCCAGATTAGGAGAAACCTGCCAGGCCCCTGAACCCACCCCAATATTGGCGGTTGCTCTGGATGCAAACGTGCAGTCTGAACCACCCTGAGCACCTCCATCGAGGCAGAAAGCCAAGTCAATGGTTCTGAGTCAGATGATTGAACCTGACATGCCCCTAGGACTTCACTGGAACCCTAGATTGGGTCTTCAGACATCTGTTCTCAGAGTCCTGTTCTGGAATACCAAGTTATGATACAACATGTGGTCCCTGATTCCCACAACAGAACATCTCCTGTCTCCAGAAGGAAAATGTGCTCTTGGATCTATGTCCAACTTTCAGGGTAGATGGATCCTGCATGACCCATTAGCCCCAGCACCTTCTATGATCTCCCTGGTAACAAACCAGCATTGTGACCCAACTTCCTGAGACTTGATGCCAACTCAAGGTGTTGGTACTTTGCCCAAGAGCCATGAAACGAATCTGCCATGTTCCTCAGGTACAAAGGTCAATGGACGTGTGCTTTCTAGGCATCCAAGAGGTAGTTCTCTGCTACACAAAAATTCCACATAGGGAACCCTAGAGCAAACAAATAAGACTGCTCCTGTCAGGTTGAAGGAAACCTTGGTTGTTTGGAGCATCTCACAAGCCCCAGCCTGGGAAGTCCTCCACATTCTCTTGATGCCAACCCTCCATTTGTTAGTCATCATAGACACAAATTCCAGCATGAGCAAACATCTGACATCTGCTCTTACTCAGGTGCTGGATATTCGAATCAGTCACGCACACTGGAAATACCTTTCACTTGACACTGTATTCTTGCATAGTTTGGGTTTACAATTCCATCCTCACCCTACTGGACTGCAAGTCCTCTTGAGAGGGAATTAGGGAGACAAAACGCAACATTCTGCCTTCCCCATAGAAAGAAGAAGGGCCTGGTGAGTCTGCCCAGAAACTCCCCATGAAGATCAATCTACTTGGCCCTCGAGGGAACCCCGATTTATACTTTGCGCTGGCCACTAGCGCTGTGTCTGAGAGAGCCTGAGCCCCAAACTCGTGCCAGCCACCCAGAGTGTGGGGCCCTTATCCAGCATGTGGGACTGGCCATGGCCCAGTCATCTCTACCCATCCTTGGTATTCCGGCAACTATCCCAGACCTTTGCTGGAATCCCTACCAGTGGGGGAACCTGAAGCACAATTGAGAACTCCTCCTTCCCCATGGCAGGAAGCCTGGCTGTTGCTATGGGTGCCCAACCCTCAGAATTAGAACCAGGTGCATGGCCAATGAGACAACGCCCAATCATAAGGGCCGCCTGGGCCAAAGCAGGCATTGTGTCCCTCAACCTTAGCATGCATTCAAACAAATGCTCTCAGTTGTTTCTGCAGGGTCCCGCATCGCAGGCCTGGTATGCCCTTAGGACCAAATCCTAACACTTCGTGGGATTTTCCATGCCAACATAACCAGAGCCCGTCTCTGGAATCTCTGTTTTGAAGCACCCCTATGATGGAAAACAGCACTCTTCCCTCCCCTGAGAAAACTATTAGGAGCTGCCAGGATGCGTAGAGAGGAAAAATCTCCCAGGGCTCCATAAGACCACACCTTCATTCCGAGGCCATCCTGGACACACAATCCAGATACAAGAGACTGTGCTACCACCTTCGAATCACCTGGTTTACAGTTCCAGACGAGCTGCCCTACAGACCTATGCATTGGGCCTGTGATCACCTCACCATTAACCCTACCCCAAGTTTGTGTTTGCAGACTTCTTTCCCAAAACCATGGCTCACATGCCCTCTATGATGGGTCTCTGTAGCCACACCACAGGAAAGATCCTGCTATCCCCAATGAAACTGTGTCCATCACAGTTGCCCAAACCCTCCAGATTAGGAGAGACCTGCAAGTCCCCTGAGCCCAGTCCAATATTGGAGACCACTCTGGACACAAATGCACAGTGTGCAACACCCTGATCACCTCCATCCAGGAAGACACCCAAGTCAATGGTCCTGAGTCAGAAGATTGGTCCCTGAACCCCACAATAGAATATCTCCTGTCCCCAGATGGAATTCGTGCTCTTCAACTTGTGTCAAGGGTCGGGGTATATGAATTATGCACAGCCCCTTAGCCCCCAGCACATTCTAAGATCTCTCTGGTAACAAACAAACAGCATTGTGATCCATCTTCATGAGATTCCATGTCACTTCAAGTCCTTGGTAATTCGCCCCAGAGCCACCAGAATGAACCTGCCATGTTCCTCACCTGATATGGTCAGTGGAGGTGTGCTTTCCAGGCATCCATGTGGGAGTGCTCTTCTACTTATTCTTTCCACATGTGGGACCCTGGAGCAAACAAACCAGACTGCCACTGACCAGTAGAAGGGAACCCTCTGTTTGGAGCATCTCAGAAGCACCAGCAGGAGAAATCCTTCATGGCCCTTGACACAACCCCTTCATTTGTCAGTCATCATAGACAAAAACTCCAGCATGAGAAAACATCTGAAATCTGCCGTTATTTAGATTCTGCATTTTCTTTTCCACCACTGCACACTGGAACTGCGTTTCACTTGACACTGAATTTAACAATAGCTTGGGTTTAGAATTCCATCCTCAGCCTCCTGGTCTGCAAGCCCTCTAGAGAGGGAATTTGGAGCCACAAGGCAACATTCTCCATTCCCACTAGAAAGAAATAGGGCCTGGTGAATCTTCCCAGAAACTCCACATGAGGATCAATCTACTTGGCACTCGATGGAACCTTGATTTATAGGCTGTCCTGGGCACTAGTACTAGTACTAGTACTAGTACTAGTACTAGTACTAGTACTGTGTCTGACAGAGCCTGAGCCAAGACGTAGTTTCAGGCACCCAAAGATATGAGCCCATATCCAGCATGTGAGATTGGCCAGGGCCCAAGTCCATCATCTCTACCCATCCTTGGTATTCAGGCACCTGTCCCCAGACCTTTTATGTAATCCCTACCAATGGGGTAACCTAAAGCACAATAGAGAACTCCTCCTTCCCCATGGTAGGAATCCTGGCTGTTGATATGGGTGTCCAAACCTCAAAGTAGGAGCCAGCTGCATGGCCAAGGAGACAATGCCCACTCATGAGGGCTGCCCTGGGCACAAGTAGCCATTGTAACCCTCAGCTTGATCAAGCCTTCAAAAAAATGCTCTTAGTTGCACCTCCAGGATCCTGCATTGCAGGCCTGATATGCCCTTAAGCCCAAATCCTAACACATCGTGGGATGTTCCATGTGCACATACCCAGAGCCCGTCACTGGAATCCCTGTTTTGAGGCACCCCTAAGATGGAAAACAGCACTCTTCACTTCCCTGAGAAAGCCACCAAACTAATGGGATCCCCCAGGATCCTTGAGAAGAAGAATCTCCCATGGTCCCATGAGTCCACACCTGTATTCCGAGGCCAGCGTGGATATGCTATCCAGATACAAGAGACTGTGCTACTGGCTTCGAGTCACCTGATTTACAGTTCCTGACGTGCTGCCCTCCAGATCTTTGAATTGGGGCTGTGAACACCTCTCCATTAACCTTATCCCGAGTTTGTGTTTGCAGATCTCTCTCTAAAAACCATTGCTCACATGTCCTCCAGGATGGGGCCCCTAGAGTCACACCACAAGACTGTGCTTGCCATCCCCAAGGAAACTGGGCCCATCACAGTTGCCCAAACCCTCCTGATTAGGAGAAACCTGGAAGGCTCCTGAGCACATCCCAATATTGGAGGCTGCTCTGGATGCAAATGCACAGTCTGAAACACCCTGATCACCTCCATCCAGGCAGACACCCAAATCAATGGTCCTGAGTCAGATAATTGAACCTGACATGGCCCTAGGACCTCATTGGAAGAGGGATTAACTTTTCAGGCACCTGTCCTCAGAGGCCTCTTCTGGAATACCAACTTATGATACAAATTATGGCCCCTGAGCCCCAGGGTGGGAAATCCTCCATGGCCTCTTGACGCCACCTCTCCATTTGTTGGTCATCGTAGACACAAACTCCAGCCTGAGCAAACATCTGACATCCGCCCATATTCAGGCGCTGATATTTGAATCAGCTGCTGCACACTGGAACTGCCTTTCGCTTTGCAATGAATTTAAGCCTAGCTTCAGACTACAATTTCATCCTCACCCTACTGGTCTGCCATATCTCTTGATAGGGAATTCTGGAGCCACAACGCAACATTCTGCCTTCTTCATAGATAGAAGGACCTGGTGAGTCTGCCCATAAACTGCACATGAAGATCAATATACTCAGCCCAGGAGGGAACCCCTATTTATAGTTTGCCCTAGCCACTAGTGCTGTGTCTGACAGAGCCTGAGCCCCTACCTCGTGTCAGCAACCCAGAGGGTGGGGCCCACATTAACCATGTGAGACCGGCCATGGCCCAGGGCTGTCATTACTACCCATCCTTGGTATTCAGGCATCTGTCCCCTAGATCTTAGCTGGAATCCCTACCAATGGGGGGACCTGAAGCACAATAGAGAATTCATCCTTCGCCATGGCAGGAATCCTGGCTTTTGGATGGGTGTCCAACCCTAGGAATGGGAACTGGCTGCATGGCTGAGTAGACATCGCCCAATCCTGATGGCCTCCGGGGCACAAGCAGGCATTGGGACCCTCAGCTTGACCATACTTTCAAACAAACGCTCTCAGTTGCACCTCCAGGATCCCGCATTGCAGGCCTGGTATGGCCCTAGGCCTAAATATTAACCCTTGGTGGGATTTTCCAAGCACTTAGACCCAGAGCTCATCTCTGGAATGCCTGTTTTGGGGCACACCTAAGCTGGAAAACAGTACTCATCCCTTCCCGGAGAAATCCAACAAACTATTGAGAACCGCCAGGATCCTTGAGAGGAGAAATCTCCCATGGACCCTTGAGACAACACCTGCAATAAAGGCCATTCTGGAAATTAAATCCAGATACAATTACCTGTGCTACCACCTTTGAGTTACGTGATTTACAGTTCCAGACTTGCTGCCCTCCTGGTCTATGGATTGGGACTATGATCACCTTGCCACTAACCCTAACCTAAGTTTGTGTTTGCAGACTTCTCTCTCAAAATCATGGCGCACATGTCCTCCAGGATGGGGTCTCTGGAGTCACACCACAGGACAGTTCCTGCAATCCCCAAGGAAACTGCCCATCACAGTTGTCCAAAAACCCCATATAAGGAGAAACCTGCAAGGAACCTGAGCCAACCCTAGTATTGGATGCCACTCTGGACACAAATGCACAGTCTGAAACACCCTCATCACCTGCATCCAGTCAGACACCAGAGTCAATGATCCTGAGTCAGAAGATTGAATGACATTCCCCTAGGGCCTCATTCAAACCCTTTATTAGGTTTTCAGGCTTCTGTCCTCAGAGACCTGTTCTGGATTACCAATTTATGATACAACATATGGCCGCTGAGCCCCACAACAGAATATCTCCTGCCCCCAGAAGCAATCCGGGCTCTTGGGCCTGTGTCAAATCCTCAGGCTAGATGAATCCTGCATGGCCCATTAACCACCAGCACATTCTACGATCTCCCTGGTAACAAACCAACATTTTGACCCATCTTCATGAGGTTCCATGTCCAATCCAGTCTTTATTTCTTCGCCTCAAAGCCACCAGATGCCATGTTCCTTCGCTGTCATGGTCAATGAAGGTGTGCTTTCCAGTCACCCATGTGGGAGATCTATGTTATCCGATCTTTCAACATGGGGAACCATGGAGGAAACAAATCAGACTGCCCCTGTCTGGTAGAAGGAAACCTTGCTGTTTGGAGCATCTCAAAAACACCAGATTGGGAAATCCTCCATAACCTCTTGACGCCACCCCTCCATTTTTGTTTCATCATAGACACAAACTCCAGCATGAGCAAATATCTGACATCCACCCTCACTCAAGTGCTGAATATTGGATTCAAACATTGCACACTGGAAATTCCTTTTGCTAGATACAGAATGTAACCATAGCTTAGGTTTACAATTCCATCCTCAGCCTCCTGGTCCACAAGCCCTCTTGATAGTGAATTCTAGAGCCACAAAGCAGCATTCTGCCTTCCCCTTACAAACAAGAAGGGCCTGGTGAGTCTGCCCAGAAACCATACATGAGGATCAATCTGCTCGGCACTTGAAGGAACCCCAATTTATAGGCTGCCCTGGGCACTAGTGCTGTGTCTGACAGAGCCTGAGCCAAGACCTAGTGTCAGCCACCCAGTGATCGGGGCCCATATCCACGATTTGATACTGGCCATGGCCCATGTCCATCATCTTTACCCATCCTTGGTATTCAGGCCTCTGTACCCAGACCTTTGCTGGAATCCCCGCTAATGGGGGCACCTGAAGCACTATAGAGAACTCCTCTTTCCCCATGGCAGAATTCTGGCTGTTGGGATGGTTGTCCAACCCTCAAAGTGGGAGCCAGCTGCATGGCCAATGTGACCACGCCCACTCATGAGGGCCACCTGGGCATAAGCAAGTATTGTGACCCTCAGCCTGAGAATGATTTCAAACAAGCCCTCTCAGTTTGACCTCCAGGATCCTGCATGCAGGCCTGGTAAGCCACTAGGCCCAAATCCTAACACTTGGTGGTATTTTCCAGGGGACCAAACCCAGAGTCCGTCTCTGGAATCCATATTTTGGGGCACCCCTAACATGAAAAACAGCACTCTTCCCTTCCCCGAAAAAGCCACCAACTATTGGGAGCCACCAGGATCCTTAGAGAGGAAAAATCTCCCATGGACCCATGAGGCCACAACTGCATTCTGAGGCCATCCTGCACACAATACAGAGAAAAAAGCCTGTGATTCTGCCTTTGAGTCACCCGATTAACAGTTCCTGAAGAGCTGCCATCCATGTCTATGCATTGGGCCTGTGATAACCTTGCCACTAACCCTAACCCAAGTTTGTGTTTTCAGACTTCCCTCCCAAAACCATGGCTCACATGCCCTCCAGTTTGTGATAACTGGAGCCACACCACGGGATTGTACCTGTCTTCCCGAAGGAAACTGTGATTGTCACTATTAAACAAACCCTCTAGATTAGGAGAAACCTGCAAGGCCCCTAAGCCCAGCCCAATATTGGAGGCCACTCTGGACGCAAATGCACAGTCTGACACACCATATCACCTACATCCAGGCTGATATCCAAGTCAATGGTCCTCAGACAGAAGATTGAACCTGACATGCTCCTAGGATTCACTGGAACACTAGAATAGGTTTTCAGGTATCTGTACTCAGAAGGCTGTTCTGAATATCAATGTATGATACAATATGGTCACTGAGCCACACAAAAGAACATCTCCTGTCCTTAGAAGAAAGCTGTGCTCTGGACCTGTGTCAAACACTCTGGGTAGATGAATCCTTCAAGGCCCCCTGGCAACCAGCACATTCTATGATCTCCCTGACAACATACCAGCATTGTGACCCATCTTCATGAGACTCCATGACAACTCTAGCCCTTGGTACTTCGGCCCAGAGCGACCAGAATGAAACTGCCATGTTCCTCTGCTGCCATGGTCAATGTAGGTGTACTTTCCAGGCATCCAGCGGGAGTGCTCTGATACCAACTTTCCACATGGGGAACCCTGGAGGAAACAAACCAGACTCCCCTGTACGGTAAAAGGAATCTTTTCTGTATGGAGTATCTCAAGCCTGAGGGTGGGTAATCCTCCATGGCCTCTTGAGGCCACCCATCCATTTGTTGGTCATCATAGACACTAACTCCCGCGTGAGCAATCAACTGACATCTGCAGTTACTCAAGTGCTGGATATTTGAATCAGCTGCTACACACTGGAATTGCCTTATGCTTGGCACTGAATTTAAAAGTAGCTTGGCGGGACGCCTGGGTGGCTCAGTTGGTTAAACAGCTGCCTTCGGCTCAGGTCATGATCCCAGCGTCCTGGGATCGAGTCCCACATCAGGCTCCTTGCTCCGCAGGGAGCCTGCTTCTCCGTCTGACTCTGCCTTCCACTCTGTCTGCCTGTGCTTGCTCTCGCGCGCTCTCTGACAAATAAATAAAATCTTAAAAAAAAAAAAAGTAGCTTGGGTTTGCAATTCCATCCTCACCCTGGTGTTCAGTAAGCTCTCTTGATAGGGAATTCTGAAGCCACAACACAGCATTCTGCCTTCCCCATAGCAAGAAAAAACAGCCTGGAGAGACTGCCCAGAAACCCTACATGAGGATAAATCTACTCGACCCTCGAGTGAACCCCATTTATAGGTTTACCTGGCCACTAGCGCTGAGTCTGACAGAACCTCGTCTCTGACCTCGTGTCAGGACCCAGAGACTGGGCTCCAACTCCAGAATGTGAGACCAGCCATGTCCCAGGGCTGTCATCTCTACCCATTCTTGATTCAGGCATCTGTCCCCAGACATTTGCTGAAATCCCTGCCAATGGGGGAACCAGAAGCACAATAGGGAAATCCTCCTTCCCCATGGCAGGAATGATGGCTCTTGGGATGGGTTTCCAGACCTCAGAGTGGTAGCCAGCTGAATGGCCAATGATAACCCGCCCACTCATGAGGGCCGCCCTGGACACAAGCAGGCATTGTGACCCCCAACATGAGCATGCTTTCAAACAAACACTCTCAGTTGCATTCCAGAATCCAAATTTGCAGGCCTGATATGCCCCTAAGCACAAATCCTAACACCTGGTGGGATTTTTCAGGGGCCCAGAAACACAGCCTGTCTCTGGAATCCCTGTTTTGGGACACCCCTAAGATGGAAAATGGCACTCTCCCCTTCGCCAAGAAAGCCACCATAGTATAGGGAGCCGCTAGAATCCTTCAGAGGAAAAATCTCCCATGGATCCATGAGACCACACCTGTATTCCGAGGCCATCCTGGACACAAAAGCCAGATACACAAGCCTGTGCTACCACCTTCAAGGCAAATAATTTATAGTTCCAGACGAGCTGCCCTCCAGGTCTATGCATTGGGCCTGCGATCACCTCACCGCTAACCTTAACCCGAGTTTGTGCTTACAGACTTCTATCCCGAAACCATGGCTCATATTTCCTCCAGGATGGGGTCTCTGGAGCCACACCAAAGGACTGTGCCTGCCATCCCCAAGGAAAATGTGTCCGTCACATTTGCCTAAAACTTCGAGATAAGGAGAAACCTGCAAGGCCCCTGAGCCCACCCCAATACTGGAGGCCCCTCTGGACACAAATGTGCAGTCTGAAATACGCTGATCACCTGAATCCAGGCAGATACCCAAGTCAGTGTTTCTCAGTCAGAAGATTGAACCTGACATGCTCCTATGACCTCATTGTAACCCCTGATTAGGTTTTCAGGCATCTGTAATCAGAGACCTGTTCTGGAGTACCAACTTAAGATACAACATATGGTCCCTGATCCCCACAACAGAACATCTCCTTTCTCTAGATGGAAGCCGTGCTCTTGGAACTGTGTCAAACCTTCAGGGTAGATGAATCCTACTTGGCCCGTAGCCACCAGCAGATTCTAAGATCTCACTGGTAACAAGCCAGCATTGTGAGCCATCTTCATGAGATTCCATGTCAACTACAGGCCTTGGTACTTCACCCCAGAGCCTTCAGAAAGAACCTGTCATGTTCCTCAGCTGCAATGTTCAGTGGAAGTGTGCTTTCCAGGCATCCATGTGGGAGTGCTCTGCTACCCAAACTTTCCACATGGGGGACTCTCGAGCAAACAAATCTGACTGCCCTGTCCTGTAGAAGGAAACCTGGCTGTTTGGAGCATCTCACAAGCTCAAGTGTGGGAAATCCTCTATGACCTCTTTTCAACTCCTCTCCATTTGTCGGTCATTATAGACACAAACTCCAGCTTGAGCAAACATCTGACGTCTGCGCTTACTCAGGTGCTGGATATTCGAATCAGCCGCTGCATACTGGAAATGCCATTCGCTTGTCACTGAATTTATTCATAGCTTGGGTTTACAATTCCATCCTCACCCTACTGGTCCACAAGCCCTCATGATAGGGAATTCTGCAGCCACAACACAGCATTCTGCCTTCCCAATAGAAAGAAGAAGGGCCTGGTGAGTCTGCCCAGAAACTCCACATTATGATCAATCTACTTGTCCCTTGAGGGAACCCTGAATTATAGACAGCCCTGGCCCCTAGTGTTGTGTCTGACAGAGCCTAAGCCCCGACCTCGTGTCAGCCACCTAAAAGGCGGGGCCCATATCCCGCATGTTAGACTGGCCATGGAACAGAGCCGTCATCTTTACCCATCCTTGGTATTCAGGCATGTGTCCCCAGACCTTTCCTGGAATCCCTACCAATGAGGGAACCTGAATCACAATAGAGAAATCCTCATTCCCCATGGCAGGATTCCTGTAAGTTCGGAAGGGTGTCCAACACTCAGAGTGTTAGCCTACTGAATGGCCATTGAGACCACCCCCATTCCTGAGGGCCACCCTATGCAAAAGCTTGCATAGTGACCCTCAGCCTGAGCATGCTTTCAAACAAACGCTCTCAGTTGTATCTCCAGGACTTGCATTGGAGGCCTGGTAAGCCCCTATGCCCAAATCATAACCCTTGGTGGGTATTTCCAGGTGCCCAGAGCCAGAGCACTTCTCTGCAATCCCTGTTATGGGACACCCTTAATATGGAAAACAGAACTCTTTCCTCTCTGAGAAAGCCACCACATTATAAGGAGCCGCCAGGATACTTGAGAGGAAATATCACCCATGGACACCTGAGACCACACCTGCATTCTTAGTCCATCGTGGATACACAATCCAGATAAAAAAGCCTGTGCTACCTCCTTTGAGGCATGCGATTTACATTTCTCACGGAGCTTCCCTCCAGGAGTATGCATTGGGCCTACAATCACTTCGCCACTAAACCTAACCTGCATTTGTGTTTGCAGACTTCCCTCCCAAAACCATGGCTCTCATGCCCTCCAGCATGGGGTCTCTGGAGCCACACCACAGGACTGTGCCCACCATTGCCAAGGAAACTGTGCCCATCAAATTGCCCTATCTTTCCAGATTAGGAGAAACCTGCAAGGCCCCTGAGCCCACCCCAATACTGGTTGCCACTTTGTACACAAATGCACAGTCTGGAACACCCTGATCACCTACATCTAGGCAGAATTTGAAGTCAATGATACTGAGTCAGAGGATTGAACCTGACATTCCGTTAGGATTTTATTGGAACCCTAGATTAAATTTTCAGGCATCTATCCTCAGAGGCCTGTTCTGCAATACCAAATTATGATACATTTGGTCCGTTAGCCCCACATCAGAACATCTCTGGTCCGAGAAGGAAACCGTGCCCTTTGACCAGTGTCAAACCCTCAGGGTAGATGAATCCTACATGGTCCCTTAGCCACCAGCACACTGTAAGGTCTCCATGGTAACAAACCTGCATTATGACCCATCTTCATGAGACTTCATGTCAACTCCAGGCCTTGGTAATTCGCCCAAGAGCCACCAGAACGAATTGGCCATGTTTCTCAGCTGCAAT
This sequence comes from Mustela nivalis, assembly GCF_964662115.1. Classification (NCBI taxonomy): domain Eukaryota; kingdom Metazoa; phylum Chordata; class Mammalia; order Carnivora; family Mustelidae; genus Mustela; species Mustela nivalis. The sequence goes on along the minus strand of NW_028136547.1, from coordinate 2,645,967 downwards.
TTTAATGGAGGTGTGCTTTTCAGGCATCCACGTGGGAGTGCTCTGCTACCCAAACTTTCCACATGGGGGACCCTGGAGCAAATAAACCAGACTCCCCCTGTGTGGTAGAAGGAAACTTTGCTGTTTGAAGCATCTCACAAGCCCCAGCATGTGAAATCCTCCATGGCCTCTTGACGCCACCCCTCCATTCATCGGTCATCATAGACATAAACTCCAGCATGAGGAAATGTCTGACTTTCACCTTTACTCAGGTGCTGGATATCTGGAATCAGACACTGCACAATGGAACTGCCTTTTGCTTGGCACTGAATTGAACCTTAGCTTGAGTTTACAATTCCATCCTCACCCTACTGGTCCCCAAGCCCGCTTGATAGGGAATTCTGGGGCCACAACGCAGCTTTTTGCCTTCCCCTTAGAAAGAAGAAGGGCATGGTGATTCTGCCCAGAAACTCTGCATGAGGATCAATCTGCTCAGCCCTTGAGGGATCCCTGATTCATACTCAGCCCTGACCACTAGTTCTGTTTCTGACAGAGCCTGAGTGCTCAATTCATGTCAGCTACTCAGAGAGTCAGGCATGTGAGACTGGCCATGTCTCAGGTCCCTCATCTCTACCCATCCTTGGTATTCAGGCATCTGTCCCCAGACATTTGCTAGAATACCTGCTAATGGGGGAACCTGAGGCACAATAGAGAATTCTTCCTTTTCCATGGCAGGAATCCTGGTAGTTGGGATGGTTGTCCTACATTAAAGTGGTAGCCAGCTGCATGGCCAAGGAGACAACTCCCACTCATAAGGGCTGCCCTAATCACATCAGGCATTGTGACACTCAGACTAGCATGCTTTCAAACAAACGCTCTCAGTTGTACCTCCAAGTCACACATTGTAGGCCTGGTACTCCCCTAGGCCCAAATCCTAATCCTGGTGGGATTTTCCAAGCACCCAGACTCACAGCCCTTCTCTGGAATCCCTTTTTGGGGAACATCTAAGATTGAAAACAGCACTCTTCCATTCAAACGAGAAAGCCACCATACTATTGGGAGCTTCCAGGATCCGTAGAGAGGAAAATACTCTCATGGAAACATTAGAACACACCTGCATTCCAAGGCTATCATGGACACACAATCCAGATACAAAAGCCAGTGCTAGTGCCTTCGAGGTACGTGATTTACAGTTCCTGACGATCTGCCCTCCAGGTCTATGCATTGGGCCTACGATCACCTCGCAACTCAACCTAATCTGAGTTTGTGATTGCAGACTTCTCTCCCAAAACCATGGCTTACATGCCCTCCACGATGGAGTCTCTGGAGCCACACCACAGGACTGTGCCTGCCACCCCCAAGGAAACCGTGCCCACAAATTTGCCTAAACCTTCAAGATTAGGAGAAACCTGCAAGGCCCCAGAGCCCACCCCAATATTGGAGGCCACTCTGTACACAAAGGCACAGTCAGAAACATTCTGGTTGCCTACATATAGGCAGACACTGAAGTCAATGGTCCTGAGTCTGATGATTCAACCTGAAATTCCCCTTGGACTTCATTGGAACCCTAGATGAAGTTTTTAGGCATCTGTCCTCAGAGGCCTGTTCTGGAATACCGACTTATGATACAACATTTGGTCCGTGAGCCCCACAACAGAACATCTCCGATACCCAGAAAGAAACCGTGTTCTTCGACCGGTGTCAAACCATCAGGATAGACTAATCATACATGGCCCCTTAGCCACCAGCACATAGTAAGATTTCCGTGGTAACAAAACTGCATTGTGACCCAACTTTATTAGAATCCAGGCCTTGGTACTTTGCCCTAGAGCAACCAGAAAGAACCTGCCATGTTCCTTAGGTGCAATGGTTAATGTAGGTGTGCTTTCCAGTATCCACGTGCGAGTACTATGCTACCCAAACTTTGCACATGCGGGAACCTGGTGTAAACAAACCAGACCTCCCCTGTCCAGTAGAAGGAAACCTTATGTTTGGATCAACTCACAGGCCTCAGCGTGTAAACTGCTCCATGGCCTCTTGATGCCACCACTCCATTGGTTGGTCATCATAGACACAAACTCCAGTCTAAGCAAACATCTGACATGCACCCTTATCCCAGTGCTGGATGTCTTGAATAAACCACTGCACATTGGAACTGCCTTCCACTTGGCACTGAATTGAACCATAGCTTGTGTTTACAATTCCATCCTCACCTGACTGGTCCCTAAGCCCTCTTGATAGGGAAATCTGGGGCCACAACGCAGCATTCTGCCTTCCCCATCGAATGAAGAAATGCCTGGTGAGTCTGCCCTGAAAACCCACATGAGGATCAATCAGGTCGGCCCTCGAGTCAACACCGATTTATAGGCTGCCATGGCCACTAGTGCCGTGTCTGACAGAGCCTGAGCTCGACTGAGTTTCAGCCACTAAAGAGCAGGCCCCATATCTAGCATTTGGGATTGCCATGGCCCAAGTATGTCATCTCTACCCATCCTTGATATCCAGGCACCTGTCCCCAGACCTTGGCAGGGATCCCTGCCAATTAGGGAACTTGAAGCACAATAGAGAACTCTTCTTTCCCCATGGCAATAAACCTGGCTTTTGGGATGGGTGTTCTACCCTCAAAGGGGGAGCCAGTTACAACATCAATGACACCACACACACTCCTGAGGACTACCCTTGGCACAAACAGGCATTGTGACCCTCACCCTGAGCATGCTTTCAAAAAATCCCTCTCAGATTCACCACAATGATCCCTCATTTCAGGCCTGGTATGCCTGTAGGTTCAAATCATAAAACTTGGTGGGATTTTCGAGGTGCCCAGACCCAGAGACCATCTCTGGAATTTTTGTTTTGGTGCACCCTTCAGATGGAAAACAGCACTCATCCCTTCCCCAAAAATGTCACCAAATTATGAGGAGCCACCAGGATCCATAGAGAGGCAATGTCTCCCATGGACCCATGAGAACACACCTGCATTCCGAGGCCATCCTGGACACACAATCCGGAGAGAAAAGCCTGTGCTACTGCCTTCCATTCACCCTAATTACAGTTCCAGATGAGCTGCTCTCAAGGTATATGCATTGGGCCTGTGATCACCTCGCCACTCACCCTAATTCGAATTTGTTTTTGCAGACTTATCTACCAAAACCATGGCACACATGCCCTCCAGGATGGGGTCTCTGGATCCACACTGCAGGACTGTCCCTGCCATCCACAAGGAAACTGTTTCCATCACAGTTGCCAAAACTGTCTAGATTAGGAGAAACCTACAAGGCCTCTGGGCCTACCCCAATTTCGGCGGCCGCACTGAACACAAATGCACAGTCTGAAATACCCTGATCTCCTACATCCAGGAACACAGCCAAGTCAATGGTCCTGAGTCAGAATAATGAACCTAACATGCCCCTAGGACGTCATTGGAACCATTGATTCGGTTTTCAGACATGTGTCCTCAGAGGCCTGTTCTAGAATGCGAACTTATGATACAACATGTGGTGGCTGGGCCACACAACAGAACATCTCCTGTCCCCAGAAGGAAACCGTGCCCTACAATCTGTGCAAAATCCCAGAGTAGTAGATTCCTGCACAACTACTAAGCCACCAGCACATTCTAAGATCTACCTGGTAACAAACCAGCTGTGTGGCCCATCTGCAAGAGATTCCATGTCAAATCAAGGACTTGGTACTTTGCTACAGAGACACCAGAATAAAGCTGCCATGTTCTTCAGTGGCAATGGTCAATGAAGTTGAACATTCCAGGCATCCATGCGGTAGAGCTCTGCTACCCAAACTTTCCACATGGGGGACCCTGGAGCAAATAAACCACACTCCACCTGTCCAGTAGAATGAAACCTTGCTATTTGGAGCAGCTCATGAGTCTCAACGTGAAAATCCCTACATGGCTTCTTGACGCCACCCCTCCATTTGTCAGTCATCATAGACACAAACTCCAGTGTGAGCAAATATCCGACGTCCTCTCTTACTAAGGTGCTGGATATCTCGAATAAGCTGCTGGACACAGGAACTGCCTTCCGCTTGGCAGTGAATTGAACTGTAGCTTGTGTTTACAATTCCTTCCTCACCCGACTGGTCCCCAAGCCTTCTTGATAGCGAATTATGGAGACACAACACAGCATTCTGCCTTCCCGATAGAAACAAGTGCCTGGTGAGTCTGGCCAGAAACCCCACATGAGGATCAATCTGCTCGGCCCTATATCGGAGGGACCCTGATTTATAGGTTGCCCTGGCCACTAGTGCTGTGTCTGACAGAGCCTGAGCCCAGACCTAGTGTCAGTCACCAGAGTTTGAGCCCCACATCTAGTATTTGGGAATGCCATGGCTCAAGTATTTCATCTCTACCCATCCTTGGTATTCATGCACCTGTCCCCAGACCTTTGCTGGAATCCCTGATAATGGGGCATCCTGAAGCACAATAGAGAACTCCTCCTTCTTCATATCAGGAAACTTGGCTGTTAGGATGGGTGTTCAACCCTGAAAGGGGGAGTCATTTACAATTCCAGTGAGACCACACAAACTCCTCAGGGATGCCCTGGAGGCAAACAGGCCTTGTGACCCTCAGCCTGAGCATGCTTTCAAACAATCCTTCTCTGTTGCACCACCATGAACCCGCATTGCAGGCCTAATATGCCCCTAAGCCCAAATCCTAGCACTTGTTGTGATGTCCCAGATGCCATGAACCAGAGCCCGTCTCTGGAATCCCTGTTTTGGGGCACCCATAAGGTGGAAAACATCACTATCCCCTTCCCCGAAAAAGCCACCAAACTATGGAGAGCCACCAGGATCCATAGAGAGGAAAAGACTCCCATGGACCCATGAGACCACACCTGCATTCCAAGGCCATCCTGGACACACAATCCAGAGAGAAAAGCCTGTGCTACTGCCTTCCAGTCTCCCTAATTATAGTTCATGACGAGCTTCCCTCCAGGTCTACGCATTGGGCCTGTGATCACCTCGCCACTCACCCTAATTTGTATTTGTGTTTGCAGACTTCTCTCCCAAAACCATGGCTAACATGCCCACCAGAATGTGATCCCTGGAGCCACACCACAGAACTCTGGCTGCCAACCCCAAGGACACTGTGCATATCAGATTTGCCCAAACCTTCCAGATTAGGAGAAACCTGTGTGGCCCCTGAGCCCACACCAATATTGCCGGCCACTCGGGATGGAAATGCGCAGTCTGAAACACCCTTATCACCTACATCCAGGGAAATAGCCAAGTCAATGATCGTGAGATAGACGATTGAACCTAAAATGCCAGCAGGCTCTCAATGGAACCCCATTAGGTTTTCAGGCATCTGTCCTCAGGGGCCTGTTCTGAAATACCAATCTATGACACATCATGTGGTCTCTGAGCCACACGACAGAACATCCCCTGTTCCCAGAAGAATACCATGCTCTTCGACCTGTGCCAAACCCTCAGGGTAGGAGAATCCTGCATGGCACCTTAGCAACCAGCACATTCTAAGTTCTCCCTGGTAACAAACAAGCATTGTGACCCATCTGCAAGAGATCCCATGTCAACTCAAGGCCTTGGCACTTTGTCCCAGAGCCACCAGAACGAATCTGCCATGTTCCTCAGCTGCAATTGTAAATGGAGGTGTGCTTTCCTGGCATCCATGCCGGAGAGCTCTTCTTCACAAACTTTCCACATGGGGAAACCTAGAGTAAACAAACCAGACTTCACCTACTCTGTACAAAGAAATGTTACTTTTTGCAGCAGTTCACAGGCCTCAGCATGTGAACTCCTCCATGGCCTCTTTATACCACCCCTCCACTTGTCGGTCATCATAGACAAAAACTCTAGTGTGAGCAAGCATCTGACATCCACCCTTATTCCAGTGCTGGATGTCTCGAGTAAACTGCTACAAATTGGAACTGCCTTCTGCTTGGCACTGAATTGAACCATAGCTTTTGTTTACAATTCCACCCAAAACTGACTGGTCCCCAAGCTCTCGTGATTGGGAAATCTGGAGCCACAACACAGCATTCTGCCTTCCCTATTGAATGAACAAATGCCTGGGAATCTTCCCAAGAATCTCCCCATGAGGATCAATCTGCTCCGCCCTCGAATCTACTCTGATATAAAGGCTGCCATGGCCACTAGCGCTGTGTCTGACAGAGCCTGAGCCCCGACCGAGTTTTAGGCCTCATATCTAGCATTTGGGATTGCTATGGCCCAAGTACGTCATCTCCACCCATCCTTGGTATTCAGGCACCTATCTCGAGACCTTGCTGGAAACCCTGACAATGGGGCAACCTGAAGCACAGAGGAACCTGACGGAAGAGAACTCATCCTTCCTCATGGCAGGACATTTGGCTGTTGGGTTGGGTGTCCAACTCTCTAAGAGGGAGCCAGATATATGACCAATGAGACCACTCCCACTCCTGAGGGCCGCCATGGGAGCAAACAGGCATTGTGAGACTCAGCCTGAGCAAGCTTTCAAACAATCCCTCTCAGTTGCACCATCATGATCCCGCATTGCAGGCCTCATACACCCCTAGGTGCAAATCCTAACCCTTCGTGGGAAGTCCCAGATGCCCAGAAAAAGAGCCTGTATCTGGAATCCCTGTTTTGGGGCACCCATAAGATGGAAAACAACACTCTTCCCTTCCCCAAAAAAGCCACCAAACTATGAGCTGCACAGATCCATAGAGAGGAAAAGTTTCCCATGGACCCATGAGACTATACCTGCATTCCGAGGCCATCCTGGACACACAATATAGAGAGAAAAGCCTGTGCTACTGCCTTCCAGTCACCCTAATTACAACTCCTGACAAGCTGCACTCCAGGTCTACTCATTGGGCCTGTGATCACCTTTCCACTAACCATAACCCACATTTGTGTTTGCAGACTTCTCTCCCAAAACCATGGCTCATATGCCCTCCAGGACAGGGTCTCTGGATCCACAACACATGACTAGGCCTGCCATCCCCAAGGAAACTGTGCCCGTCAAACCTGCCCAAACCTTCCAGTTTAGGAGAAACACGCAAGAGCCCTGAGCCCGACCCAATATTGTCGGCAGCACTGGACACAAATGCCAGTCTGAAACGCCCTGATCACCTACATCCAAGCAGACAGCCATTTCAATGTTCCTGGGTCAGAAGATTGTACCTGACATGCTCCTAGGACGTCATTGGAACACTAGATTAGGTTTTCAGGCATCTGTCCTCAGGGTCCTGTTCTGAAATATCAACTTAGGATACAACATGTGGTCCCTGAGCCACACAATAGAATATCTCCTGTCCCCAGTAGGAAACCATGCCCTTCGACCTGTGCCAAACCCTCAAGATTGGAGAATCCTGCACAGCACCTTAGACACCAGCACAAACTCTAGTTTGTGCGTTGACCCATACCACAAGCTTTCCATCTGCTGGACAGTCGAGTCCTGTTGAATGGCTCCAGGATGTCCCATAAGGAAAGACTGGAGAGCAGGATTCGAAGGATGGATGCCTGTACAGCATACCTCACATTCCCATTGGCTCTTTGTGACAAGACATGTTTGAACTACTGGCTCTGGGGCGAGCTAACTAGGGGGCTGAATTGAAATGGACTCTCCTGCGGATGGGTCATAATGTGGGTTTGTGTGCATGGAGACCTTGGAATATGTTGGCAGCTCAGGGGCCATGAAGTATTCGCCTAACCGAAGGGTGTAATATTGCTCCAATTAAAAAGAGATCCCTATGTGGAGATGAGACAGGTTCTCTTTGGTGCCTCAGAAAAGCCCCAGATACTGGTCTTCAAACCAGTTCTCTGAGTAGAGACACCTGGAAACCAAAGCTAGGGTTCAGATTAGAGCCTAGATGCCTGTCCGTTTCAATCTTCTGTCTCTGGGGACACTGTCTGAGTATATAAGTGGAGATAGTTGCTCAGCTGGTGTAAGAGTGCCCCTCTTAGTCCATGGCCGAGGCATGGCCTTGGAGACCTTATTGGATTCTCCTAATCTCTAGGGTTGTGGCCAATGGATTGGGTACAGTTTTCTTGGAGAGGACTGGCACAGTCCTTCAGTGTGTCTCCATAGGCCCTAGCCTGGAGGGTGTGTGGGTCCGGGCTGTGGGCACAGAAGTATGAAAACACAAACTCGGCTTGGGTGCGGAGCCGAGAGCATTGCAGGATGGACCCACAGACCGTGAGAGGAGATCCTCAGCTTATGAAAGAAGGGCAAATGGGAGGCAGTCACGCAAGCTTTTGTCTTTGGATGTTTTGTCTCCCATAGCCGTGGAATGTAGGGGTGACCTCAGGGGCCATGGAAGAGTCACCCTCTCTGAGGAGTTGGTCCAGCTCTTAAGATTTTGGGGACATTTTGTGGGAAGGGTGGAGTCCTGCTGTCTGGCTCAGGTGTTCTTCCAGGAGAGGGACTCCAGATCACAGTCCTGGGTTCGAGCAAATGGAATACTCGAGCTCTTGTGAAGATTGGGATCATAGGGGCTTGGCAAGCCCCATATGCGGGCTCTTAGTCCAGGTCCTGAGAGACCTTACTTCGACATGGGGCCCATGCTGATGGTCCCAATGCGAGTTTGTACCCAGGGAGGCACTCACGTTTAGACTTGGCCTCAGGGGCCATGAAGGTTTCTCCTACACTGAAGGTATGACTCCATGCCAACAGCAAGCTTTCCAGCCATGGGGAAGGAGAAGATCTGATTTGTGCTTCAGTTACCCACGTTTGCCAGGATTTGATATAATATCTAGGTCAGATGTCTGAAAACCCAGGTTGGGAAGAGATGACAGCATAAGGCCATGGCCTGTCTGATGTGCTTAGTGTGCAGCCAGCTGTTTCCTTGTCTGTCGGGACGTCAGGCTGTGTCAGACAGAGCAATACTGACCAGGGTAGCTTTTCCAGTTAGGGTGCGGTCGAGGCCAGAGCAGATTGGTTTTCATTTCTGGTTTCTGGAATGCCCCATAGGGCAACGTTTTTCTTCTGGTGGGCAGGCAGAAAACTGTGTTGTGGTTCTGGAATTCCCAGTCTGGAGGGCTTGTTTGCCAGGAGTGTGAAGAGGGAAGTCTGAAAACACAAGCTAGCGTTAGGTTTGGGGCATGGCAGGCCCACTCTGCAGAGACTGAATCAAGATCTCCTGCATCTGAGGTCAGGGCGAGTATCAGACGTTGCCTCAGGTTGGAGTTTGTGTCCATTATGGCCCCTTCCTGAAGGGGGTGGGGGCGTCATGAGGCCAGGGAGGTTTCCCAACGCTGGGAGTTATGAGCTGCCCCAAACATCAAGGTTTCCTCTGTAGGACAGTCGAGTACTATGAGATGGTTCTAGGATGACCCCTACAGAAAGACTCGAGAGAAGGGGTCTAAGCATGAATGTCTGCAAATGCCACCTCACATTCCCACTGGCTGCTTGGGGCAAGGCAGGCTCAATCTGCAGGCTCTTGGGCGGGTTTCTCAGAGGGCTGAGTTGAAATGGACTCTCCTGAGGATGAGTCATACTGTGGGTTGGTGGCCATGGAGACCTTGGAATGTGGCGGGGGCTCAGGGACTCTGCAGGTTTCTCCAAACCGAAGGGTTTGACACAGCTCCAACAATGAAGCTTCCCATGTGGAGATGATCGTTGTTCTGTTTGGTGTCTCAGGAAAGCCCCAGATGCTGGTCTTCAAACCCAGGCCTCTGAGGAGTGACACCTGGAAACCAAAGCAAGAGTTCAGATTAGGGCGCAGGGGCCTGTCTGGTTCAATCTACTGTCTCTGCCGACATCTGTCTGTGTTTCTGCATGGAGGTAGTTGCTCAGCTAGTGTCAGGATGCCTTTGTCCAGAGAGGCTTATAGTAGTGGGATGTCCTCGGGGGCCTTGAGGTTTCTCCTATTCTGTGGGGTTATGGGCAATGGAATGGGCATAGTCTCCTTGGAGAGAGCAGGAGAGTCCTGTGGTGTGGCTCCAGAGGCCCCAGCCTGGCGGCTGTGTGGGCCAGGGCTGTGGGGACAGACATCCAAAAACACAAACTCGGCTGAGGTTTGGGGCTGAGGTTATGGCAGGAGTGATCTACAGTCCGTGAGGGGAGCTCATTGTGATTAGAAAGTAAGGCGAGTGAGAGGCGGTCGTTCAGGCTTATGTCTCTGGATGTTGTATTCATGATGGTCATTTAATGTAAGCATGGTCTCATGGGCCATGGAAGTCTCCCTCTCTGGTGATTTGTCCGGCTCCCAAGAGATTGGGGTCATTTTGTGGGAAGGGAGGAGTCCTGTTTTCTGCCTCATGTGTCCCCACAATAGAGGGATTCTAGAGCAGAGCACTGGGTACATACAACTGGAATACCCACCCTCTGGTTAGGCCTGGGGTCCTATGGGCATGGCAAGCCCATATGCAGATTCTTGGTCCAGCCACTGAGAGACGTTACTTGAATAGTGGACTCATGCTGAGGGTCACAATGTGTGTGTTTGTGCCCAAGGTGGTCCTCAATATTGGGCGGGACTTCATTGAGCTTGCAGGTTTCTCCTACAGTGAACCTTGGACATGCCAACCTCAGGGTTTCTTGCCATGGGGAAGGAGGAGTTTTGATTTCTGCATCACGTTCACCTCTGGGCACTAATTGGAGATAAGGTCTAGGTTCTGAAGCCTGAAAACCGAGGTTTGGAAGAGATGACGACCTAAGGCCATGGCGGGTCCGATGTGTTCAGTTTGGGGTCAGCTTTCTAGGTGTCGTTCAGGAGGTCTGCACTCAGGCTGTGCCAGACAGGGCATTCGTGCCCAGATACGCTGTATAATTGGGGTACAGTTGAGTGGCATGCAGAAGATAATTATTTGGGGTTTCTCAGTAGCCCCATAGGGCAAAGTCTTTCTTCTGGAGGGCAGGCAGAGTGCTGCATTCTGGCTCCGGAACTGCCAAACTGGAGTCCTTGGGGCCACGAATGCAAGGATGTAAGTCTGAGAACTGAAGCTTTGCTTTGGTTTCAGGGCGAGGACATGGCAGGCACACTCTGCAGAGCTGAATTGAGATTTCATGCATCTGAGGTCAGGGCGAGGTTCATATGTTGGCTCAGGTTGGAGTTTCTGTCCATGATGGCCCCTTCATGAAGAGGGGTCATCACACCGCCATTGGTGTTTTCCCATGATGGCAGTAGTGAGATGCTCCAAACCACAAGGATTTTCTGCGGGTCAGGGTCAGTTGAAACCTGTTGGATGGCTCCAGGGCATCCCATATGGAACAATTGCAGAGCAGGGTTCTAAGGATGGATGCCTGGGCATCCGGCCTTGCATTCCAATTGTCTCCTAGCGAAACGGCACGTTTGATTGCTGCCTATGATGTAGCAGCCGAGGGGGCTGAGTTGAAATGCATTCTCCTGAGGATCGGTCATAATGTGGGATTGTGTCCATGGAGACCTTGGAATGGGGCAGTGGCACCAGGGCTCTGAAGGATGCTCCTAACCAGAGGTTTTGACACAGCTCCAAGAAGCATTTTTCCCATGGGGAAACAAGATTTGTTCTCATTGGTGCTTCAGTAACCCCCAATATGCTGGTATTGGAAACCAGAACTCTGAGGAGAGATGCCTGGAAACCAAGGCAATGGATCTGATTAGGGCCTGGGGCCTGTCTGGTTTAATCTTCTTCTCTCGGTTCATCTGTCTATGGGATTGAGTGGAGGTAGTTCCTCAGCTGGTGTCAGATTGCCCCTATTTGTCCTGGGCAGTCTACACTATTGGGATGGCCACTTAGACTTTGGAGGTTTCTCCTAATTTGCAAGTTTGTGGCCAATGAAATGGGCAGAATTCCTTTGGGGAGGGAAGGCACAATCCTGAGGTGGGGCTCTAGGGGCTCAAGCATGGAGGGTGTGTGGGTCAGAGCTGTGGGGACAGAAGTCTGAAAACAGAAACTCGTCTTGGGTTTGGGGACATAGGTATGGGAGGCCCGATCTACAGACCTTGAGCAGAACTCTTCAGGATATGAACAAAGAGTGAGTGTGAGGCACTTGCTCAGGCTTTTGACTCTGGATTTTGTGTCACTGATGGCCGTGGAATGTAGGGGCGTCCTCATGGACCATGGGTGAGACTTCCTCTATGGGGATTTGGATGATCCCAATATTTTGGGGTCATTCCGTGGGATGGGAGGAGTACATTCTGGTTTTTTTTTTTTTTTTTTTTTACCTCAGGTGTGCCACTAAAGAGGGATTCCAGAGCAGAACCCTGGGAAGGGGCGACTGGACAACCCGAACTCTGTATAAGATAGGGGGCCTAAGGGCATGGCAATCCCCATATGGGGTACCTTGGTCCAGCCACTGAGAGGTCTTACTTGAGTACAGTGCTCACACTGAGGGTCACAATGCATGTTTGTGCCCAATGTAGGCATCAAGCATGGGCGGGGACTCATGGGCCATGCTTGATTCTCCTACACTGAACTTTGGACAACATACGAACCACAAGGTTTCTTTCCATGGGGAAGGAGGAATTCTGATTTCTGCATCATGTTCACCCCTGGGCAGTGACTGGAGATAAGATCTAAGTTCTGAATCCAGAAAATCGAGGTTGGGATGAGATGATAACCTAAGGTCATGGAGGGTCCGATGTGCTCAGTGTGCGGTCAGCTTTCTGGGTGTTGTTCAGGAGGTATGGATTCAGGCTGTGTCAGACAGTGCATTAGTGCCCAGGTTAGAATGTATAATTTGGGTACAGTTGAGTTCCATGTAGGTTCATCCTCATTTATTGTGTCAGGGAAGCTCACTGGGGCAACATTTTTCTTCTGGTGGGCAGGCAGAGTGCAGCATTGTGGGTCCAGAATTGCCAAACTTGAGGGCGTCGGGACCAGGAGTGTGAGGACGTAAGTCTGAGATCATAAGCTAAACTTAAGTTTCAGGGCGAGGGCACGGCAGGCACCCTCTGCAGATCCGAATCAAAATCTCATTCATCTGAAGTCAGGACGAGGATCAGACTTAGGCGCAGGTTGGAGTTTCTGTCCATGATGGCCCCTTCATCAAAGGGGTGGAATCTCGAGGCCATGGAGGTTTTCCCACGTTGGGAGTTGTGGGATGCTCCAAACTGCAAGGATTCCTTCTGCGGGAAAATTGAGAACTGTTGGATGGCTCCAGGACATCCCATATGGAATGACTCCAGAGCCGGGTTCTAAGGATGGATGCCTGAGCATCCTCTTACACCAATTGTCTCCCTGCCACAAGACAGGTACGATCTGATGGCTATGCAGGAGCAATCGTGGGAGCTGAGTTGAAATGGACTCTCCTGAAGATGGGTCTTAATGTGTGTTTGTGTCCATGAGGACGTTGGAATGGGGTGGTGGCCCCAGGGCTCTAAAGGATTCTAACCGGAGATTTTGAAACAACTCGAAAGAGCAAGTTTTCCATGTGGAGACAAGATTTGTTCTAATTGGTGCCTCAGGAAACCAACATATGCTGGTATTAGAACCAGGCCTCTGAGGAGAGATACATAGAAACCACAGCAATGCATCCAATTAGGTCCTAGGAGCCTCTCTGGTTCAATCTTCTTCTCTGTCGACATCTGTCTATTTTATGAAATGGAGGTAGTTGCTCAGCTGGTGTCAGACCGCTCCTGTTTGTCCGGGCGGCCTACACTATAGGGATGGCCTCGGGGACTTTGGAGGTTTCTCCTAAATTGTATGATTATGGACAATGGAATGGGCAGAATTCCTGTGGAGTGGGCAGGCACAGACCTGATGTGTGGCTCCAAGGGCCCAGCCTTGAGGGTGTGCGGGCAAGGACTGTGGGGACAGATGTCTTAAAACACAAACTCAGCTTAGGTTTGGGGACGTAGGTATGGCAGGCCCGATTTACAGACTATGAGGAGAACTTTTTGGGATCTGAATAAAGGGTGAAAGTGTGACACTTGTCAGGCTTTTGCCCCTGGATTTTGTGTCAATGATGGCCGTGGAATGTCGAGGAGTCCTCATGGGCCATGGAAGAGTCTTTCTCTCTGTGGATTTGGCCAGATCCCAATTGTTTTGGGTTAATCTGTGGGATTCAGTTTTGTTAACTAAGGTGTCCCACCAAAAGAGGGATTCCAGAGCAGAGCCCTGGACAACAAGAAATCTAACTAAAAATACGGGCCTAGGGGCATGGCAAGCCCAATATGCCTTCTAATGGTCCAGCCACTGAGAGGCCTTCATTGAGGACAGAACTCATGCTGAGGGTCACAATGCGTGTTTATGCCCTCGTGGTACTCAAGCATGGGTGGGGACTCATGGTGCATGCTTGTTTCTCCTACACTGAATGATAGTCAACATGTCAACCACATGAGTTCTTGCCATGGGGAAGGATTAATTCTGATTTCTGCATGTCATTCACCCCTGGGTAGTGATTGGACATAAGGTCCAGGTTGTGAAGTCTGAAAAGCGAGGTTGGGAAGAGATGACGACCTAAGGCCATGTCGGGTCCGATATGCTCAGCTTGGAGCCAGCTGTCTGGGTGTTGGTCGGGAGGTCCAAGCTTGGGCTGTGTCAGACAGGGCCTTAGTGCCCAGGGTAGATTGTATAATTGGGGTACAACTGAATGCCGTGCAGGTTGATCTTTATTTGGCATTTCTGGGTAGCCCCAAGGGCAATGTTTTTCTTCTGGAGGACAGGCAGAGTGCTGCATTGTTGCTCCGGAATTTCCAAAGTGGATGCCTTGTGGACGGGGAGTGTGAGGACGGAAGTCTGAGAACACATGTTAGGCGTAGGTTCTGGGCGAGGGCACGGCAGGCACCCTCTGCAGATCTGAATCGGGATATCATGAATCTGAAGTCAGGGCGAGGTTCAAACCTTGGCTTAGGTTTGAATTTCTGTCCATTCTGGCCACTTTATGAAGGGGACAGCATCTCCAGTCCATGGAGGTTTACCCACGATGGGAGTTGTGAGATGCTCCAAACAACAAGGATTCCTTCTGATCAACAATTGAGACCTTTTGTATCACTCCAGTACATACCATACAGAATGACACCAGAGCAGGGATCTTAGGATGGATGCATGGGAAGCCCGCCTCACATTGCAGTTGTCTCCTAGCAAATAGACAGGTTTGATATGCTGGCTCTGTCAGAGCAACCAAGGGGGCTGAGTTGAAATGGACTCTCCTGAGGATGGATGCTAATGTGGGTTTGTGTCCATGGAGACCTTGGAATGGGGCGTTGGTGCATGGGCCCTGAAGGATTCTCCTAACCGGAGGTTTTGAGACATCTCCAAAGGACAAGTTTCCCATGTGGAGACGAGATTTGTTCTGATTGGTGCCTCAGGAAACCCCCATATACTGTTATTGGAATATAGGCCTCTGAAGAGAGATAACTGGAAACCAAAGCAATGGCTCCGTTTAGAGCCTAGGGGCCTGTCCGGTTGAATCTTCTTCTCTGTGTACATCCATCTAAGGTATTAGTGGAGTTAGATGCTCAGCTGGTGTCAGATGGCCCTTGTTTGTCCCAGGCGGCCTACACTATTGTGAAGGCCTTGGGGACTTTGGAGGTTTCTCCTAATTTTATGATTATGGACAATGGAATGGGCAGAATTCCCGTGGAGAGGGAAGGCACAGTTTTGATGCGGCTCCAGGGGCCCCAGCCTGCAGGGTGTGTGCCTCAGGACTGTGGAGACAGAAGTCTAAAACACAAACTCAGTTTAGGTTTAGGGACGTAGGTATGGCAGGCCCGATCTACAGACCGTGAGGAGAATTCTTCCAGATATGAAGAAAGAGAGATTGTGAGGCACTTGATCAGGCTTTTGTTTCTGGATTTTGTGTCAACGATGGGCGTGGAATGTCCGGGAGGCCTCATGGGCCATGGACGAGTCTTCCGCTCTGTGGATTTGGCCCGATTCCAATTGTTTTGGGTCAAACTGTGGGATGGGAGGAGTCCTTTCAGTTTTGTTACCTCAGGTGACCCACCAAAAGAGGGATTCCAAAGCCGAGCCCTGGGGAGGGGAGACTGGACAACCAGAAATCTGGTTAAAAATTGGGGCCTAGGGGCATGACAAGCCCAATATGCTGTCTTTTGGTCCAGCCACTGAGAGGCCTTACTTGAGAACTGGGCTCACGTTGAGGGTCAGAATGCATGTTTGTGAACGACTTGGTCCTCAAGCATCTGCAGGGCCTCATGGGCCACACTGGTTTCAACTACATTTTACGTTGGACAACATGCCAACCACAAGGTTTCTTGCCATGGGGAAGGAGTTCGGATTCCTGCATCATGTTCAACCCTGGGTGGTGACTGGAGATAAGGTTTAGGTTCTGAAGCCTGAAAACCGAGGTTGGAAAGAGATGATGACCTAAGGCCATGGCGGGTCTGATGTGCTCAGTGTGTGGCTAGCTGGGTGGGTGCGAGCCAGGAGGTTCAGTCTCAGGCTGTTCCAGAAAGGGCAGTAGTGCCCAGGGCAGCCTGTATAATTGGGGTCCAGTCAAGTGGCATGCAGGTTGATCCTCATTTGGGGAATCTGGGTAGACCCAGAGGGCAATGTTTTTCTTCCGGAAAGCAGGCAGAGTGCTGCCTTGTAGTTCTGGAATTGCCAAACTGGAGGGCTTGTGGGCCAGGAATGTGAGGATGGAAGTTGAGAACACAAATTAGACTTACGTTTCTGGGCAAGGGCACGGCAGACACACTCTGCAGAGATGAATCAAGATGTCCTGCATCTGAAGTCAGGGCGAGGATCAGACGATCGCTCAGGTTGGAGCTTCTGTCCCTGATGGCCCCTTCATGAAGCACAGGGGGCGAAATCACGAGGCCATGGAGGTTTGCCCACGATGGGAGTTGTGAGATGCTCCAAACAGTAAAGATTCTTCTGCGGGACTATTGAGACCTGTTGGTTGGCTCCAGGACTTCCCATACAGCATAATTCTGAGAATGGTTCTAAGTATGGATGTCTGGGAAGCCTGCCTCTCATTCCAATCATCTCCTAGCGACAAGACGGGTTAGATCTGCTGGATCAGGGGGAGCAACTGAGGGGGCTGAGTTGAAATGGACTCTCCTGTGGATGGGTCCTAATGTGGGTGTGTCTCCATGGAGACCTTGGAATGAGGCGCTGGCACCGGGAACCTGAAATGTCCTTCTAACCAGAGGCTTTGAGAGAGCTCCAACATGCAAGTTTCCCATGTGTAGACGAGGTTTGTTCTGATGGGTGCCTCAGGAGAAGCCCTCAGCTGGTATTGGAAACCAGGCTTTTGAGGAGACATGCCTGTAAACCAAAGCTATGGATCCCATTATGGCCTGGGGTTCTGTCTGGTCAATCTTCTTCTCTGGGGACATCCATCTATGGTATGAGTGGAGGTAGATGCTCAGCTGGTGTCAGACGGCCCTTTTTTGTCCTGGACAAACTAGACCATTGGTATGGCCTCAGGGAATTTGGAGGTTTCTCCTAATTTGTACGGTTTTGGATAATGGAATGGGCAGAATTCCCATGGATTGGTTAGGCACAGTCCTAATGTGTGGTTCCAGGGGCCCAGCCTGGAGGGTGTGTGGCCCAGGACTTTGAGGACAGAACTCAAAAAACACAAACTCAGCTTAGGTTTGGGAACGTAGGTATGGCACGGCCGAACTACAATTCATGAGAAGAACTCTTCAGGATATGAAGAAAGAGCGAGTCTGAGGCGCTTGGTTAGGCTTTTGTCTCTGGATTTTGTATCAGCGATGGCCGTGGAATGTCGGGGAGGCCTCATGGGCCATGGACGAATCTTCCTCTCTGTGGATGTGGCCCTATCCCAATTCTTTTTCGTGAATCTGTGGGATGGGAGGACTCCTTTAAGGTTTGTTACCTGAGGTGTCCCACCAAAAGAGGAATTCCAAAGCAGAGCCCTGGGCAAGAGTGAAGGGACAACCCGAAATATGGTTAAAAATTAGGGTCTAGGGGCATGGCAAGCCCAATATGCTGTTTCTTCATGCAGCCACTGAGAGGCCTTGCCTGAGGACCGGGCTCAGGCTGAGGGTCACAATGTGTGTTTGAGACCAATGTGGCCCTCAAGCATGGGCTGGGTCTCATGTGCCACACTGGTTTCAACTACACTAAAAGTTGGACAACATGCCAACCACGAGGTTTCATGCCAAGGGAACGAGTTCGGATTTCTGCAACATTTTCAAACCTGGGCAGTGATTGGAGATAAGGTCAAGGTTCTGAAGCCTGAAAACCGAGGTTGGGTAGAGATGACGACCTAAGGCCATGGCGGGTCCGATGTGCTCAGTGTGCGGCCAGCTGTCTGGGTGGGGCCAGGACTTCCAGGCTCAGGCTGTGTCAGAATGGGCAATTGTGCCCACTTCAGCCTATATATTTGGTGTACAGCCAAATGGCGTGCAGGTTGATCCTCATTTGGGGTTTCTGGGTAGCCCCAGAGGGCAATGTTCTTCTTCCAGGGAGCAGGCAGAGTGCCGCATTGTACTTCTGGATTGCCAAACTGGATGGCTTGTGGGCCAGTAGTCTGAGGACTGAAGTCTGAGAACACAAGCTAGGCTTAGTTTTTATGGGTGAGGACATGGCAGGCACAATCTACAGACCTGAATCGAGATCTCGTGCATCTGAAGTCAGGGTGAGGATCAGACGATCTTCAGGTTGGACTTTCTGTCCCTGATGGCCCCTTCATGAAGGGGGGGAATCACGAGGCCATGGGGGTATTCGCACGATGGGAGTTGTGAGAAGCTCCAAACTACAAAGATTCTTCTCCAGGACAATTGAGACCTGTTAGTTGGCGCCAGTCCAAGGATTCCAAGCATGGTTCTGAGGATGGATGGCTAGGTACCACACCTGGCATTCCAATTTTCTCCTAGCTACAAGAAAGGTTAGATCTGCTGGATCTGGGGGAGCAACTGAGGAGGCTGAGTTGAAATTGACTCTCCTGTGGATGTGTCCTAATATGTTTTTGTGTCTATGGAGACCTTGGAATGAAGCGGTGGCACTGGGTCCCTTATGGGTTCTTCTAAACAGAGACTTTGACACAGCTCCACCGTGCAAGTTTCCCATATGTAGATGAGATTTGTTCTGATGTGTGAGTCAAGAAACAGCCATATGCTGGTATTGAAATCCAGGCCTCTGAGGAGACATGCCTGGAAACCATAGCAATGGATCCGATTAGTGCCTAGTGGTCTGTTCATTCCTTTTTTCCTCTGGGGACATCAGTCTATGGGTCTGAGTGCAGGTAGGTGCTCTGATGTGCTCAGATTGCTCCTGTTTGTCCTGGGAAGCCACCACTATTGGGATGGCCTCAGGAACTTTGGAGGTTTATCCTATTAGTAGGATTGTGGCCATTGGAATGGGTACACACAATTCCCTTGGAGAGGGCAAGTACAGTCCTCAGGTTTGGCTCCAAGGGCCTGAGCCTTTGGGGTGTGTAGGCCAGGGCTGTTTGGACAGTTGTCTGAAAACACAACCTCGGCTTATGTTTCGGGTCATAGGTATGGCAGGACTGATCTACAGAACATGAGAAGAACTCTTCGGGATATGAAAAAAGGGCGAGTGTGAGGCTCTTGCTCAAGTTTATCTCTGGATATCGTGTGACTCATGGTCGTGAAATTTCCGGGTGACTTCATGGGAAATGGACGAGTCTTACTCTTTAGAAGGTTGGCCTCGTCCAAAGAGTTTGGTGTGTTTATGCCCTCGTCGCACTTGAGAATGGGCTGTGCCTCAGGGTGAATGCTGGTTTCTCCTACACTGAACGTTGGACAACATGCCAACCACAAGGTTTCTTGCCATGGGTAAGGAGGAGTTCTGATTTCTACATACCATCACCCCTGGGCAGTGATTGGAGAAAAGGTAGGTTCTGAAGCCTGAAAACTGAGGTATGGAAGAGATGATGTCCGAGGGCCATGGCTGGTCTGTTGTGCTCAGTGTGTGGTCAGCTGTCTGTGTGTTAGTCAGGAGGTCCGGGCTCAGGTGTGTCAGACCGTGCATTAGTGCACAGCTTAGAGTATATAATTTACGTACAGTCAAGTGGCGTGTAGGTTTATCCTCATATGATGTGCCTGGGCAGCTCATGAGGCAATATTTTTTTTCTAGAGGGCAGGCAGAGTGCTGCACAGTGGGTTCGGAATTGCCAAACTTGAGGTCTTCTGGGCCAGGAGTGTGAGGACGGAAGTCTGAAAACACAAGCTAGACTTGGGTTTCAGGTCGAGGGCACGGCAGGTACCTCGGCAGATCTGAACCAATATCTCATGCATCTGAATTCAGGGCGAGGATCAGACATTGGCTCTGGTTGGAGTTTCTGTACATGACGGCCCATTCATGAAGGGAGTGGAATCTCTAGTCCATGGAGGTTTCCCCCACGTTGGGAGTTGTGAGATGGCCCTTCAAAGATTCCTTCTGCGGGACAATTGAGACCTGTTGGACAGCTCCAGGACATCACATATGGAATGACTCGAGAGCACCATTCGAGGATGAATGCCTGGGAAGCCCGCCTTGCATTCCAATTTTCTTCTAGCAACAAGACAGTATAGATCTGATGGCTCAGCAGGTGTTACCGGGGTGGCTGAGTTGAAATGGACTTTCCGGAGGATGGGTCCTAATGTTTGTTTGTGTCCCTGAGGGCCTTGGAATGGGGCGGTGGCACCGGCACCCTGAAGTATTCTCCTAAGCCTTTGACATAGCTCCCATGCACAAGTTTCCTTGTGGAGACGAGATTTGTTCTGATGGGTGCCTCAGGAGAAGCCCTATGCTGGTATTGGAATCCAGGCTTTTGAGGAGACATGCCTGTAAACCAAAGCTATGGATCCCATTATGTCCTAGGGTCCTGCCTGGTTCAATCTTCTTCTCTGGGAACATCCATCTATGGTATGAGTGGAGGTTGATGCTCAGCTGGTGTCAGACGGCCCTTGTTTGTCCGGGACAACCTACACCATTGGGATGGCCTCAGGGACTATGGAGGGTTCTCCTAATTTGAACGGTTTGAGACAATGGCATGGGCAGAATTCCCACGGATTGGGTAGGCACAGTACTAATGTGTGGCTCCAGGGGCTCAGTCTGGAGGGTATGTGGCCCAGGAATTTGAGGACAGAAAACAAAAAAAAAAAACTCATCTTAGGTTTGGGAACGTAGGTATGGCAAGCCCGACCTACAAACCAGGAGAAGAACTCTTCAGGATATGAAGAAAGAGCGAGTCTGAGGCGCTTGCTCAGGCTTTTGTCTCTGGATTTTGTATCAGCGATGGCCGAGGAATGTCGGGGAGGCCTCCTGGGCCATGGACGAATCTTCCTCTCTGTGGATCTGGTCCGATCCCAATTCTTTTTCGTGAATCTGTGGGATGGGAGGACTCCTTTAAGGTTTGTTACCTGAGGTGTCCCACCAAAAGAGGAATTCCAAAGCAGAGCCCTGGGCAAGAGTGAAGGGACAACCCGAACTATGGTTAAAAATTGGGGTCTAGGGGCATGGCAATCCCAATATGCTGTTTCTTCATGCAGCCACTGAGAGGCCTTGCCTGAGGACCGGGCTCAGGCTGAGGGTCACAATGTGTGTTTGAGACCAATGTAGCCCTCAAGCATGGGCTGGGTCTCATGTGCCACACTGGTTTCAACTACACTAAAAGTTGGACACCATGCCAACCACGAGGTTTCTTGCCAAGGGAACGAGTTCTGATTTCTGCAACATTTTCAAACCTGGGCAGTAATTAGAGATAAGGTCTAGGTACTGAAGCCTGAAAACCGAGGTTGGGAAGAGATGACGAACTAAGGCCATGTTGGTTCCAATGTGCCTAGTGTGTGGCCAGCTGTCTGGGTGGGGCCAGGAGGTCCAGCTCAGGCTGTGTCAGAGAAGGCAATGATGCCCAGATCAGCCTATATATTTGGTGTACAGCCAAATGGCGTGCAGGTTGATCTTCATTTGGGGTTTCTAGGTAGCCCCAGAGGGCAATGTTTCTCTTGGAGGGCCCACAGAGTGCTGCATTGTACTTCCGGATTGCCAAACTGGAGGGCTTGTGGGCCGGTAGTCTGAGGACGGAACTCTGAGAATACAAGCTAGGCTTAGGTTTTATGGTGAGGACATGGCAGGCACAATCTACAGACCTGAATCGAGATCTCGTGCACCTGAAGTCAGGTTGAGCATCAGACGATGCCTCAGGTTTGACTTTCTGTCCCTGATGGCCCCTTCATAAAAAGGGGGAATCACGAGGCCGTGGGGGTTTTCCCACCATGGGAGTTGTGAGAAGCTCCAAACTGCAAAGATTCTACTGTGGGACAATTGAGACCAGTTGGTTGGCTCCAGGCCAACGATTCTGAGCAGGGTTCTAAGGATGGATGGCTGGGTAGCCCACCTCGCATTCCAATATTCTCCTAGCTACAAGATAGGCTAGATCTGTTGGATCTCGGGGAGCAACCGAGGAGGCTGAGTTTAAATGGACTCTCCTGTGGATGCGTCCTAATATGTTTTTGTGTCTATGGAGACTGTGGTATTAAGCGGTGGCACTAGGGCCCTGAAGGCTTCTCCTAAACAGAGGTTTGACACAGCTCCACCATGCAAGTTTCCCATGTGTAGAGGAGATTTGTTCTGATGGGTGAGTCAAGAAACAGCCATATTCTGGTATTGAAATCCAGGCCTCTGAGGAGAGATGCCTGGAAACCAAAGCAATGAATCCGATTAGTGCCTAGGGGCCTGTTGGTTTCTTTTTACCTCGGGCGACATCTATCTATGGGTCAGAGTGCAGGTAGGTGCTCAGATGAACTCAGATTGCCCGTGTTTGTCCTTGGAAGCCAACACTATGGGATGGCCTCAGGGAATTTAAAGGTTTATACTTTAAGTTGCGTTGTCGCCATTGGAATGGGCTCACACAATTCCCTTGCGAGGGCAAGAACAGTCCTCAGGTTTGGCTTCAGGGGCCTGAGCCTATAGGGTGTGTAAGCCAGGGCTGTTTGGACAGTTGTCTGAAAACACAAACTCGACTTCTGTTTCGGGTCATAGGTAGGGCAGGACTGATCTACAAACCATGAGGAGAACATTTCGGTATATGAAAAAAAAGCGAGTGTGAGGCTATTGCTCATGTTTTTGTCTCTGCATATCATGTCACTCATGGTCGTGAAATTTCCGGGTGACTTCATGGGAAATGGACGATTCTTACTCTCTGGGGATTTGGCCCCTTCCAAAGAGGTTGGGGTCATTCTGTGGGATGGAAGAAGTCGTTTTTTTTGTTGTTGTTGCTTTGTTTTGTTTCATTTTTTAACCTCCGTTGTCCCACCAAATGAGGAATTCCAGAGTAGAGCTCTGGGGAGGGGTGACTGGACAACCAGAAATCTGGTTAAAAATTGGGGCCTAGGGCTATGTCAAGCCCATTATGACATCTAGTGATCCAGGCTCTGAGAGGAATTACTAGAGGACAGGACTCACACTGAGGGTCACAATGCATATTTATGCCCTCGTCGCACTCAAGAATAGGCGGGCCTCAGGGTGAATGCTAGTTTCTCCTACAATGAACGTTGGACAACATGCCAACCACAAGGTTTCTTGCCATGTGTAAGGAGAAGTTCTGATTTCTGCATCACACTCACCCCTGGGCAGTGATTGGAGATAAAGTCTAGTTTCTGAGGCCTGAAAACTGAGGTAGGGAAGAGATGATGACCTAAGGCCATGGCGGTTCTGATGTGCTCAGTGTGCGGTCAGCTGTCTGGGTGTTGGTCAGGAAGTCCGGGCTCAGGTTGTGTCAGATAGTGCATTAGTGCCCAGGTTAGACTATATAATTCGGGCAAAGTCGAGTACCGTGTAGGTTTATCTTCATATAAGGTGCCTTGGCAGCTCTTTAGGCAATATTTTTTTTCCAGAAAGCAGGCCATGTGCTGCATTGTGGGACCGGATTTACCAATCATGAGGGCTTTGAGGCCAGGAGAGTGAGGTCGGAATTCTGAGAACAAAAGCTATACTTGGGCTCAGGGCAAGGGCACGGCAGGTACCCCCTGAGAATCTGAACCAATATCTCATCCATTTCAAGTGAGGGAGAGAATTAGACTTTGGCTTAGGTTGGAGTGTCTGTGCCTGACGGCCCCTTCATGAAGGGAGCGGGAATCTCGTGTCCATGGAGTTTTTCCCACGTGGGAGTTGTGGGTTGCCCCCTTCAAGAATTCCTTCTGCGGGACAATTGAGACCTTTGGGCAGCTCCAGGACATCCCATATGGAATGACTCCAGAGCACCGTTCGAGGGAGGATGCCTGGGAAGCCAGCCTCGCATTCCAATTGTCTCCTAGCAACAAGCCAGTTTAGATCAGATGGCTCTGCGGGAGCAACCGGGGTGGCTGACTTGATATGGACTTTCCTGAGGATGGGTCCTAATGTGTGTTTGTGTCCATGGGGACTTGGAATGGGGCCGTGGCACCAGGACCCTGAAGTATTCTCCTAAGCTTTTGACATAATTCGATGCACATGTTTCCTTGTGGAGACGAGATTTGTTCTGATTGCTGCCTCAGGAAAACCCCTATGCTGGTATTGGAATCCAGGCTTTTGAGGAGACATGCCTGTAACCAAAGCAATGGATCCGATATGGCCAGGGTCCTGTCTGGTTCAATCTTCTTCTCTGCAGACATCCATCTATGGTATGAGTGGAGGTTGATGCTCAGCTGCTATCAGACCGCGCTTGTTCGTCACGGGCGACCTGCACTATTGGGATGGCCTCAGGGATTTGGAGGGTTCTCCTAATTTTACGGTTTTGGACAATGGAATGGGCAGAGTTCCTATGGATTGGGTAGGCACAGTCCTTATGTGTGGCTCCAGGGACCGCAGCGTGGAGGGTGTGTGGCCCAGGACTTTGAGGACAGAAGTCTGAAAACATTAACTCAGCTTAGGTTTGGAGACATAGGTATGGCAGGCCCGATCTATAAACCATGAGAAGAACACTTCAGGATATGAGGAAAGAGCGAGTCTGAGGTGCTTGTTCAGTCTTTTGTCTCTAGATTCGGTATCAGCGATGGCCGTGGATTGTCTGGGAAACCTCATGGGCCATTGACGAATCTTCCTCTCTGTGGAATTGGCCCGATCCCAATTCTTTTTCGTCAATCTGTGGAATGGGAGGTCTCCTTTCAGGTTGGTTACCTTAGGTGTCCCGCCAAAAGAGGAATTCCAAAGAAGAGCCCTGGGGAAAAGCGAAGGGACAACCCGAACTATGGGTAAAATTTGGGGCCTAGGGGCATGGCAAGCCCAATATGCTATCTCTTCATCCAGCCACTGAGAGGCCTTACCTGAGGACTGGGATCAGGCTGAGGGTCACAATGTGTGTTTCTGACCAATGTGGCCCATAAACATGGGCGGGGCCTCATGGGCCACACTGGTTTCAACTACACTGAACATTGGAAAACATGCCAACCACATGGTTTCTAGCCACGGGGAAGGAGTTGTGATTTCTGCATCACTTACAAGCCTGGGCAGTGATTGGAGATAAGGTCTAGGTTCTGAAACTTGAGAATCGAGATTGGGAAGAGATGACGACCTAAGGACATGGCTCGTCCGGCGTGCTCAGTGTTCGACCAGCTTTCTGGGTGGGGCCAGGAAGTCCAGGCTCAGGCTGTGTAGAAAGGGCAATAGTGCCCAGGTCAGCCTATATATTTGGGGTACAGTCGAATGGCGTGCAGGTTGATCCTCATTTGGAGTTTCTGGGTAGCCCCACAGGGCAATGTTTTTCTTCCTGAAGGCTGGAAGAGTGCTGCATTATAGTTCTGGTTTGCAAACTGGAGGCTTGTGGGCCAGTAGTCTAAAGACGGAAATCTGAGAACACAAGCTAGGCTTAGGTTTCTGGGTGAGGACAAGGCAGGAACAATCTACAGACCTGAATCGAGATCTCGTGCTTCTGAAGTCAGGGCGAGGATCAGAAGATCGCTCAGGTTGGTGTTTCTGTCCCTGATGGCCCCTTCATGAAGGGGCGGGGGGGTCAAGAGGCCGTAGGGGTTTTCCCACGATGTTAGTTGTGAGAAGCTCCAAACTGCAAAGATTCTTGTGCAGGACAATTGAGACTTGTTGGTTGGCTCCAGGCCAACGATTCCGAGCAGGGTTCTAAGGATGGATGCCTGGGTAGCCCACCTTGCATTCCAATTGTGTCCTAGCAACAAGACAGGTTATATCTGCTGGATCTGGGCGAGCAATCTGGATCTGAGTTGAAATGGACTCTCCTGTGGATGGATCCTAATATGTTTTTGTGTCTATGGAGACCTTGGAATGAAGCGGTGGCACTGGGGTCCTGAAGGGTTTTTTCAAACAGAGGCTTTGACACAGCTCCAACGTGCAAGTTTCCCATATGTAGATGAGATTTTTTATGACGGATGAGTCAGGAAACAGCCATATGCTGGTATTGAAATCCAGGCCTCTGAGGAGAGATGACTGGATACCACAACAATGAATCTGAATAGTGCCTAGGGGCCTGTTCGTACCTTTTTACCTCTGGGAACATCAGTCTATGCGTCTGAGTGCATGCAGGTTCTCAGATGGGCTCAGATTGCCCGAGTTTGTCCTGGGAAGCCACCACTATTGGGATTGCCTCAGGGAGTTTGGAGGTTTATCCTATTAGTAGGGTTGTGGCCATTGGAATGGGCACATACAATTCCCTTGGAGAGGGCAAGTACAGTCCTCAGGTTTGGCTCCAGGGGCCTGAGCCTGTAGGGTGTGTAGGCAGAGCTGTTTGGACAGTCGTCTGAAAACACATACGCGGCTTATGTTTCAGGTCATAGGTATGGCAGGATTGATCTACAGACCATGAGGAGAACTCTTCGGGATATGAATAAGGGGCGAGTGTGAGGCTCGTGCTCAAGTTTTTGTCTCTGGATATCGTGTCACTCATGGTCTTGAAATTCCCTGGTGACTTCATGGGAAATGGACGAGTCTTACACTCTGGGGGTTTGGCCCCATCCAAAGAGTTTGGGTTCATTCTGTGGGATGGAAGAAGTCCGTTTTGTTGTTGTTGTTGATTTGCCATGTTTTGTTTTTTAACCTCAGGTGTCCCACCAAATGAGGGATTCCAGAGTAGAGCCCTGGGGAGGGCCGAACGGACAACTAGAAATCTGGTTAAAAATTGTGGCCTAGGGACACGTCAAGCCCATTATGACATCTAATGGTCGAGCCACTGAGAGGACTTACTAGAGGACAGGACTCACGCTGAGGGTCACAATGCGTGTTTATGCCCACTTCGCAAACAAGAATGGGCAGGGCCTCATGGTGAATCCTGGTTTCTCCTACACTGAACGTTGGACAACATGCCAACCACAAGGTTTCTTGCCATGGGTAAGGAAGAGTTCTGATTTCTGCATCACAGGCACCCCTGGGCAGTGTTTGGAGATAAGGTCTAGGTACTGAAGCCTAAAAACTGAGGTAGGGAAGAGATGATGACCTAAGGCCATGGCGGTTCTGATGTGATCAGTGTGCGGTCAGCTGTCTGGGTGTTGGTCAGGAGGTCCGAGCTCAGGTTGTGTCAGACAGTGCATTAGTGCCCAGGTTAGACTATATAATTTGGGTACAGTCGAGTGCCATGTAGATTTATCCTCATATAAGTTGTCTGGGCAGCTCATTAGGCAAAATTTGTTTTCTAGAGGGCAGGCAGTGTGCTTCATTTTCAGTCCGGAATTGCTAAACTTGAGGGCTTCGTGTAGAGGAGTGTGAGGACGGAAGTCTGAGAACACAAGCTAGACTTGGGTTTCAGGGCGAGGACACGGCAGGTACCACTGTAGATCTGAACCAATATCTCATGCATCTGAAGTCAGGGCGAGGATCAGACGTTGGCTCAGGTTGGAGTTTCTGTGCATGACGGACCCTTCATGAAGGGAGCGGAATCTCAAGGCCATGGAGTTTTTCCCACGTTGGGAGTTGTGGGATGTCCCCATCAAGGATTCCTTCTGCGGGACAATTGAGACCTGTTGGGCAGCTTCAGGACATCCCATATGGAATGACTCCAGGGCACTGTTCGAGGATGGATGCCTGGGAAGCCGGCCTCGCATTCCAAATGTCTCCCAGCAACAAGACAGTTTAGATCTGATGGTTCTGCGGGAGCAACCGGGGTGGCTGACTTGAAATGGACTTTCCTGAGGATGGGTCCTAATGTGTGTTTGTGTCCATGAGGGCCTTAAAAAGGGGCGGTGGCACCGGGACCCTGAAGTATTCTCCTAAGCTTTTGACATAGCTCGATGCACAAGGTTCCTTGTGGAGACGAGATTTGTTCTGATGGGTGCCTCAGGAAAACCTCTATGCTGGTATTGGAATCCAGGCTTTTGAGGAGACATGCCTGTAATCCAAAGCAATGTATCCGATTATGGCCTAGGGTCCTGTCTGGTTCAATCTTCTTCTCAGGGGACATCCATCTATGGTATGAGTGGAGGTAGATGCTCAGCAGGTATCAGACTGCCCTTGTTTGTCCCGGGCGACCTGCACTATTGGGATGGCCTCAGGGATTTGGAGGGTTCTCCAAATTTTACTGTTTTGGACAATGGCATCCGCAGAATTCCCATGGATTGGGTTGGCACAGTCCTAATGTGTGACTCCAGGGGCACCAGCCTGGAGGGTGTGTGGCCCAGGACTTTGAGGACAGAAGTCTGAAAACACAAACTCAGCTTAGGTTTGGGGACGTAGGTATGGCAGGCCCGATCTATAAACCATGAGAAGAACTCTTCCGGATATGAAGAGAGAGCGAGTCTGAGGCGCTTGCTCAGGCTTTTGTCTCTGGATTTTGTATCAGAGATGGCCGTGGAATGTCGGGGAGGCCTCATGGGCCATGGACGAATTTTCCTCTCTGTGGATTTGGCCCGATCCCAATTGTTTTTGGTCAATCTGTGGAATGGGAGGACTCCTTACAGGTTTGTTACCTCAGGTGTCCCTCCAAAAGAGTAATTCCAAAGAAGAGCCCTGGGGAAAAGTGAAAGGAGAACCCGAACTATGGGTAAAATTTGGGGCCTAGGGGCATGGCAAGCACAATATGCTGTCTCTTCATCCAGCCACTGAGAGGCCTTACCTGAGGCCTGGGATCAGGCTGAGAGACACAATGTGTGTTTGTGACCAATGTGGCCCATAAACATGGGCGGGGCCTCATGGGCCACACTGGTTTCAACTACACTGAACGTTGGAAAACATGCCAACCACTAGGTTTCTTGCCAAGGCGAAGGAGAAGTTCTGATTCTTGCATCACGTTTACTCCTGAACAGTGAGTGGAGATAAGGTCTAGGTTCTGAAGGTGAAAACTGAGGTTGGGTAGAGATGATGGCCTAAAGCCATTGTGGGTGTGATATGCTCTGTGTATGGCCAGCTGTCTGGGTGTTGGACTGGAGGTCTGCCCTCAGGCTGTGTCAGACAGGGCTTTAGTGCTCAGGCTAGACTGTATAATTGGGGTATGGTCGAGTGGCATGCAAGTTGTTACTCATTTGGCGTTTCTGGTTAGCCCTATAGGGCAACATTTTTCTTCTGGAGGGCAGGCAGAGTGCTGCACTGTGTCTCCAGAATTGCCAAACTGGAGGGGTGTGGCCAGGATTGTGAGGAAGGAAGTCTGAAAACACAAGCTAGGACAAGTTTTGGGGCCAAGAGCATGGCAGGCCCACTCTGCAGAGGCTGAATCGAGATCTCCTGCAGGTGAGGTCAGGGCGAGTATCAGATGTTGCCTCAAGCTGCAGTTTGTGTCCATGACGGCCCTTACATGAAGGGGGTGGGGGCGTCATGAGGCCAGGGAGGTTTCCCTACGCTGGGAGTTGTGAGCTGCTCCAAACTTCAAAGTTTCCTTCTTCAGGACAGTCGAGTACTATTGGATGGTCCCCTGATGCCCCATACAGAAAGACTCGAGAGCAGGGGCCTAAGCATGGATGCCGAGAAACTCCAACTCACCTTCCCATTGCCTGGTCGAGACAAGGCACGCTCAATCTGTGGGCTCTTGGGTGATCTACCCAGAAGGCTGAGTTTAAATGGACTCTCCTGAGGATGAGTCATAATGTGGGTTGGTGGCCATGGAGACCTTGGAATGTGGCAGTAGCTAAGGGACTCTGCAGCATTCTCCAACCCGAAGGGCTTGACACAACTCCAACAAGGAAGCTTCCCATGTGGAGATGAGAGGTCTTCTGTCTGGTGCCTCAGGAAAGCCCCGTATGCTGGTCTTCGAACTCAGGCCTCTGAGGAGTGATACCTGGACACCAAAGCAAGAGTTCATAATAGGGCCTAGGGGCCTGTCTGGTTCAATCTTCTGTCTCTGCGGATATCTGTCTGTGTGTCTGCATGGAGGTAGTAGTTGCTCAGCTTGTGTCATAATGCCCCTATTTGTCCAGTGCGGCTTGCGGTAGTGGGATGTCCTTGGGGACCTTGAGGTTTCTACTATTTAGTAGAGTTGTGGCCAATGGAATGGGCAGTTTCTTAGGAGAGAGCAGGCACAGTTCTGTGGTGTGGCTCCAGAGACCCCAGCCTGGAGGCTGTGTGGGCCATGGCTGTGCAAACAGACATCCAAAAACCCTAACTCAGCTCAGGTTTGGGGCCGAGGATACGGCAGGCCTGATCTACAGTCCATGAGGGGAGCTCCTCTAGATATGAAAGGAGGGTGAGAGGGAGGCAGTCGCTCAGGCTTTTGTCTCTGGATGTTTTGTCCACAATGGCCGTTTAATGTAGGAGTTGCCTCATGGGTCGTAGAAGTCTCCCTCTCTGGTAGTTTGTCCAGGCCCAAGAGTTTGGGGTCATTCTGTGGGAAGGGAAGTGTCCTGTTTTCTGCTTCATGTGTCCCCCAGTAGAGGGATTCTAGAGCATAGCAGTGGGTACTGACAACTGGAATACTCGCCCTCTGGTTAAGCCTGGGGGCCTATGGATATGACAAGCCCCATATGCAGGATCTTGGTCCAGCCACTGAGAGGCGTTACTTTAATACGGGACTCACGCTGCAGGTCACAATGCATGTCTGTGCCCTAGGCGGCCCTCAAGCACTGGCGTGGCCTTTCGGACAATGCAGGTTTTCCCACATTGAACGTTGGACAACATGCCAACCACAAGGTTTCTGGCCATGGGGAAGGAGGAATTCTAATTTCTGCATCACGTTCACCCCTGGGCAGTGATTGGAGATAAGGTCTAGGTTCTGAAGGCTGAAAACCGAGGTTGGGAAGAGATGACGACCTACAGCCATAGCGGGTCCTATGTGTCCAGGTTGGGGCCAGCTGTCTGGGTGTCGTTTGGGATGTCTTGTCTCAGGCTGTGCCAGACAGGGCATTAGTATACAGGGTGGGCTGTATAATTGCTTTACAATCGAGTGGCATGCATTAGAAAATCATTTGGGGTTTCTTATTAGCAGCATAGGGCAAAATTTTTCTTCTGGAGGGCAGGCAGAGTGCTGCATTGTGGCTTCGGAATTCCCAAACTGGAGGGCTTGTGGGCCAGGAGAGTGAGGACGGAAGTCTGAGAACACAAGCTAGGCTTAGGTTTCGGGGCAAGGACATGGCAGGCAAACTCTGCAGAGCTGAATTGAGATCTCATGCGTCTGAAGTCAGGTCGAGGTTCAGACTTTGGCTCAGGTTTGAGTTTCTGTCCATGTTGGCCCCTTCAGGAAGGGGGGGCATTATGAGGCCATGGGTGTTTTCCCACTATTGGAGTTGTGAGATGCTCCAAACCGCAAGGATTCCTTCTGTGGGACAATTAAGATTTGTTGGATGGCTCCAGGACGTCTTATAAGGTATTTTTCCAGAACAGGGTTCTAAGTATGGATGCCTGGGCAGCCAGCCTCACATTCCAATTGTCTCCTAGCAACAAGAAACGTTTGATCTGCTGGCTTGGGGTAGCAACAGAGGGGGCTGAGTTGATATGGACTTTCCTGAGGATGGTCTTAATGTTGGTTTGAGTCCATGGAGACCTTGGTATGGGGCAGTGGCACCAGGGCCCTGAAGGATTCTCCTAACCAGAGGTTATGACAAAGCTCCAATGAGCAAGTTTCCATGGGGAGACGAGATTTGTTCTTATTGGTGCCTCAGGAAACCACCATATGCTGGTATTGGAAACGAGGCCTCTGAGGAGAGATGCCTGGAAACCAAAGGAATGGATCTGTTTAGGGCCTAGGGGCCTGTCCGGTCAATATTCTTCTCTGGGGACATCTGTTGTCTGAGTGGAGGTAGTTGCTCAGCTTGTTTGAGATCACCCCTGTTTGTCATGGGCGGCCTACACTATTGGGATGGCCTCGGTGACTTTGGAGGTTTTTCCTAATTTGCAAGGTTGTGGCCAATGGAATGGGAAGAATTCCCTTGAAAGGGAAGCACAGTCCTGAGGTGTGGCTCCAGGGACCAAAGTGTGGAGCGTGTGTGGTCCAGGGCTATTTGGACAAAAGTCTGAAAACACAAACTCCACTTAGTTTGTGGGATGTAGGTATGGCCGGCCCGATCTATAGACCGAGAGGAGACCTCTTCGGGATATGATCAAAGGGCGAATGTGATGTGCATGCTCATGCTTTTTTTTTTTTTCTGGAAATGTGTCACCGACTGCCATGGAATGTCGGGGTGTCCTCATGGGCCATCGATGAGGCTCCCTTTCTGGGGATTTGACCCGATCCCAAGAGATTGGGGTCATTCTGTGGGAAGGGAGGAGGCCTTTCTGGGTTTTTTTTTTTTATTATTATTATTTTTTTTATTATTATTTTTTTTAACCTCAGGTGGACCACCAAAAGAGGGATTCCAGAGCAGAGTCGTGGGTGGGGGCAACTGGACAACCAGACCTCTGGTTAACATTGGGACCTAAGAACATGGCAAGCCCCTTATGTGGGCTCTTGGTCCAGACACTGAGAGGCCTTCCTTGAGGATAGGTCTCACACTGAGTTTCACAATGTGTTTTTGTGCCCAAGGAGCCCCTCAAGTCAGGGCGTGGCCTAATGTACCATGCTGGTTTCTCCTACAGGGAACGTTGCACAATATGGCAACCACAAGTTTTCTGGCCATGGGGAAGATGGAGTTCTAATTTCTGCAACACTTTCACTCCTGGACTGTGATTGGATTTAAGGTCTAGGTTCTGAAGCCTGAAAACTGAGGTTGGGAAGAGATGAAGCCCTAAGGCCATGGTGTGTCTGATGTGCTCAGTGTTCGGCCAGCTGTTGAGTGTGGGTTGGGAGGTGCAGGCTCAGGCTGTGGCAGACAGGGAATTAGTGCCCAGGCTAGACTGCATCATTTGGGTGTAGTCGAGTTTCGTGCAGGATGGTACTCATTTGAGGTTACTGGGTAGCCCCAGAGGGCAACGTTTTTCTTCTGGAGGGAAGACACAGTGCCACATAGTGACTCCAAAATTCCCAAACTGGAAGGCTTGTGGGCCAGGATTGTGAGGAAAAAATTCTGAGAACACAAGCCAGACTTAGATTTCGGGGTGAGGGGACGACAGGCACCCTCTGCAGAGATGATTCGAGATCCGTATACCTGAAGACAGAGCTAGGATCAGACGTTTTCTTAGGTCGGAGTTTCTGTCCATGACGGCCCATTCATGAAGGGGAGGGTGTCACGAGGACATGGAGGTTTTCCCACTATGGGAATTGTGAGATGCTCCAAACCACAATGATTCCTTCTGTGGGACAGTCGAGACATGTTGGATGGCTCCAGGACATCCCATAAGGAAGTTATCCAGAGCAGGGTTCTAAGGATGGATGCCTGGGCAGCCTGCCTCCCATTCCAGGTGTCTCATAGAGCCTAGGCAAGTTCGATCTGCTGGATCTAGGGGAGCAACCGAGAAGGGTGTTTTGAAATGGATGAGTTGAGGATGGGTCATGATGTGCATTTGTGTGCATGTAGACCTTGGAATGGGGTGCTTGATCCGGGGCCTTGAGGGATGTTCATAACCGGAGGTTTTGATGGAGCTCTAAAGAGTATGTTTCCTATGTAGAGAAGAGAATTGTTTTGATGAGTGCCTAAGGAATCTCCCATATGCTGGTATTGGAAACCAGGCCTCTGAGGAGAGATGACTGGAATCAAAATCAATGGATCTGATTAGGGCCTCAGTGCCCGTCCAGTTCAATCTTATTCTATGGGGATATCTGTCTCTGGGTCTGAGTGGAGGTGGTTTCCTAACTTGTGAAAGATCATCCCTGTGTGTCCTGCGCAGCCAACACAATTCGGATGGCCTGGGGGAGTTTGGAGGATTCTCCTAATCTATAGGGTTGTGTCCAATGGAAATGGCAGAATTCCCGTGGAGAGGGAAGCCAAAGTCCTGAGGTGTGGTTCCAGGGGCCCCAGCTTGGATGGTGTGTGGGCCAGGACTGTGGGGACAGAAGTCTGAAAACACAAACTCAGCTTAGGTTTGGGGATGTATGTATGAAGGCTCGATCTACAGACCGTGAGAATTTTCCGGGCTATGAACAAAGGGCGAGTATGTGGCTCTTGCTCAGGGTTTTGTATCTGGATTTTGTGTCAATGGTGGCCGTGGAATGTCGGGGTGTCCTCAAGGGCCATGGACAATTCTTTCTCTGGTCATTTGGCCTGATCCCAAGTGGTTGGGATCATTCTGTGGATGCGAAGATTCCTTTCTGTATTTTTTTTTTTTTATCTCAGGTGTACCACCAAAGAGGGATTCCAGAGTAGAGCACTGAGTAGGGCTCACTAGACATCTCGAACTCTGGTTGAGATTGGGGGACTAGGGGCTTGGCAAGCCCCATATATGGGCTGTTGTTATAGTCACTAAGAGGCTTTACATGAGGATACGGCTCACGCTGAGGGTCACAATGTGTGTTTGTGCAAATTGTGGCCCTCAGGCTTAGGTGGGGCCTCATAGTCCATGCTGCTTTCTCCTACAAAGAACATTGGACAACATGCCAACCACTAGGTTTCTTGCCAAGGCGAAGGAGAAGATCTGATTCTTGCATCACGTTCACTCCTGAGCAGTGAGTGGAGATAAGGTCTAGGTTCTGAAGGTGAAAACTGAGGTTGGGTAGAGATGATGGCCTAAAGCCATTGTGGGTGTGATATGCTGTGTGTACGGCCAGCTGTCTGGGTGTTGGACTGGAGTTCTGCCCTCAGGCTGTGTCAGACAGGGCTTTAGTGCTCAGGCTAGACTGTATAATTGGGGTATGGTCGAGTGGCATGCAGGTTGTTACTCATTTGGCGTTTCTGGTTAGCCCTATAGGGCAACATTTTTCTTCTGGAGGGCAGGCAGAGTGCTGCATTGTGTCTCCAGAATTGCCAAACTGGAGGGGAGTGGCCAGGATTTTGAGGAAGGAAGTCTGAAAACACAAGCTAGCACGAGTTTTGGGGCCAAGAGCATGGCAGGCCCACTCTGCAGAGGCTGAATCGAGATCTCCTGCAGGTGAGGTCAGGGCGAGTATCAGATGTTGCCTCACGCTGGAGTTTGTGTCCATGACGGCCCCTTCCTGAAGGGGGTGAGGGCGACATGAGGCCAGGGAGGTTTCCCTACGCTGGGAGTTGTGAGCTGCTCCAAACTTCAAAGTTTCCTTCTTCAGGACAGTCGAGTACTATTGGATGGTTCCAGGATGCCCCATACAGAAAGACTCGAGAGCAGGGCCCTAAGCATGGATGCCGAGAAACGCCAACTCACCTTCCCATTGCCTGGTCGAGACAATCACGCTCAATCTGCGGGCTCTTGGGTGAGCTACCCATAAGGCTGAGTTTAAATGGACTCTGCTGAGGATGAGTCATAATGTGGGTTGGTGGCCATGGAGACCTTGGAATGTGGCAGTAGCTAAGGGACTCTGCAGGATTCTCCAACCCGAAGGGCTTGACACAACTCCAACAAGGAAGCTTCCCATGTGGAGATGAGAGGCCTTCTGTCTGGTGCCTCAGGAAAGCCCCGTATGCTGGTCTTCGAACCCAGGTTTCTGAGCAGTGATACCTGGACAACAAAGCAAGAGTTCATAATAGGGCCTAGGGGCCTGGCTGGGTCAATCTTCTGTCTCTGCGGATATCTGTCTGTGTGTCTGCATGGAGGTAGTAGTTGCTCAGCTTGTGTCATAATGCCCCTATTTGTCCAGTGCGGCTTGCGGTAGTGGGATGTCCTTGGGGACCTTGAGGTTTCTCCTATTTTGTAGAGTTGTGGCCAATGGAATGGGCAGTTTCTTAGGAGAGAGCAGGCACAGTTCTGTGGTGTGGCTCCAGAGACCCCAGCCTGGAGGCTGTGTGGGCCATGGCTGTGCAGACAGACATCCAAAAACCCTAACTCAGCTCAGGTTTGGGGCCGAGGTTACAGCAGGCCTGATCTACAGTCCATGAGGGGAGCTCCTCTGGATATGAAAGAAGGGTGAGAGGGAGGCAGTCGCTCAGGCTTTTGTCTCTGGATGTTTTGTCCACAATGGCCGTTTAATGTAGGAGTTGCCTCATGGGTCGTAGAAGTCTCCCTCTCTGGTAGTTTGTCCAGCCCCCAAGAGTTTGGGGTCATTCTGTGGGAAGGGAGGTGTCCTGTTTTCTACTTCATGTGTCCCCCCAGTAGAGGGATTCTAGAGCATAGCAGTGGGTACTGTCAACTGGAATACTCGCCCTCTGGTTAAGCCTGGGGGCCTATGGATATGACAAGCCCCATATGCAGGATCTTGGTCCAGCCAATGAGAGGCGTTACTTTAATACGGGACTCACGCTGCAGGTCACAATGCATGTCTGTGCCCTAGGCGGCCCTCAAGCACTGGCGTGGCCATTCGGACAATGCAGGTTTCCCCACATTGAACGTTGGACAACATGCCAACCACAAGGTTTCTGGCCATGGGGAAGGAGGAATTCTAATTTCTGCATCACGTTCACCCCTGGGCAGTGATTGGAGATAAGGTCTAGGTTCTGAAGCCTGAAAACCGAGGTTGGGAAGAGATGACGACCTACAGCCATAGCGGGTCCTATGTGTCCAGGTTGGGGCCAGCTGTCTGGGTGTCGTTTGGGATGTCTTGTCTCAGGCTGTGCCAGACAGGGCATTAGTATACAGGGTGGGCTGTATAATTGCTTTACAATCGAGTGGCATGCATTAGAAAATCATTTGGGGTTTCTTATTAGCAGCATAGGGCAAAGTTTTTCTTCTGGAGGGCAGGCAGAGTGCTGCATTGTGGCTTCGAAATTCCCAAACTGGAGGGCTTGTGGGCCAGGAGAGTGAGGACGGAAGTCTGAGAACACAAGCTAGGCTTAGGTTTCGAAGCAAGGACATGGCAGGCACACTCTGCAGAGCTGAATTGAGATCTCATGCGTCTGAATTCAGGTCGAGGTTCAGACTTTGGCTCAGGTTTGAGTTTCTGTCCATGTTGGCCCCTTCAGGAAGGGGGGGCATTATGAGGCCATGGGGGTTTTCCCACTATTGGAGTTGTGAGATGCTCCAAACCGCAAGGATTCCTTCTCTGGGACAATTAAGATTAGTGGGATGGCTCCAGGACGTCTTATAAGGTATTTTTCCAGAACAGGGTTCTAAGTATGGATGCCTGGGCAGCCAGCCTCACATTCCAATTGTCTCCTAGCAACAAGAAACGTTTGATCTGCTGGCTTGGGGTAGCAACAGAGGGGGCTGAGTTGATATGGGCTTTCCTGAGGATGGTCTTAATGTTGGTTTGAGTCCATGGAGACCTTGGTATGGGGCAGTGGCACCAGGGCCCTGAAGGATTCTCCTAACCAGAGGTTATGACAAAGCTCCAATGAGCAAGTTTCCATGGGGAGACGAGATTTGTTCTTATTGGTGCCTCAGGAAACCACCATATGCTGGTATTGGAAACGAGGCCTCTGAGGAGAGATGCCTGGAAACCAAAGCAATGGATCTGTTTAGGGCCTAGGGGCCTGTCCAGTTCAATATTCTTCTCTGGGGACATCTGTTGTCTGAGTGGAGGTAGTTGCTCAGCTTGTTTGAGATCACCCCTGTTTGTCATGGGCGGCCTACACTATTGGGATGGTCTCGGTGACTTTGGAGGTTTTTCCTAATTTGCAAGGTTGTGGCCAATGGAATGGGAAATATTCCCTTGAAAGGGAAGCACAGTCCTGAGGTGTGGCTCCAGTGACCCAAGTGTGGAGCGTGTGTGGTCCAGGGCTATTTGGACAAAAGTCTGAAAATTCAAACTCCACTTAGGCTGGGGGATGTAGGTATGGCCGGCCCGATCTATGGACCGTGAGGAGACCTCTTCGGGATATGAACAAAGTGCGAATGTGATGTGCATGCTCATGCTTTTTTTTTTTTTTTTCTGGAAATGTGTCACCGATTGCCATGGAATGTCGGGGTGTCTTCATGGGCCATCGATGAGGCTCCCTTTCTGGGGATTTGACCCGATCCCAAGAGATTGGGGTCATTCTGTGGGAAGGGAGGAGGCCGTTCTTGTTTTTTTTTTTTTTTTTTTTTTTTTAACCTCAGGTGGACCACCAATAGAGGGATTCCAGAGCAGAGTCGTGGGTGGGGGCAACTGGACAACCAGACCTCTGGTTAACATTGGGACCTAAGAACATGGCAAGCCCCATATGTGGGCTCTTGGTCTAGACACTGAGAGGCCTTCCTTGAGGATATTTCTCACACTGAGTTTCACAATGTGTTTTTGTGCCCAAGGAGCCCCTCAAGTCAGGGCGTGGCCTAATGTACCATGCTGGTTTCTCCTACACTGAACGTTGCACAGTATGGGAACCACAAGTTTTCTGGCAATGGGGAAGATGGAGTTCTAATTTCTGCAACACTTTCACTCCTGGACTGTGATTGGATTTAAGGTCTAGGTTCTGAAGCCTGAAAACTGAGGTTGGGAAGAGATGAAGCCCTAAGGCCATGGTGTGTCTGATGTGCTCAGTGTTCGGCCAGCTGTTGAGTGTGGGTTGGGAGGTGCAGGCTCAGGCTGTGGCAGACAGGGAATTAGTGCCCAGGCTAGACTTCATCATTGGGGTGCAGTCGAGTTTCGTGCAGGATGGTACTCATTTGTGGTTACTGGGTAGCCCCAGAGGGCAACGTTTTTCTTCTGGAGGGAAGACACAGTGCCACATAGTGACTCCAAAATTCCCAAACTGGAAGGCTTGTGGGCCAGGAGTGTGAGGAAAAAATTCTGAGAACACAAGCCAGACTTAGATTTCGGGGTGAGGGGACGGCAGGCACCCTCTGCAGAGATGATTCGAGATCCCGTATACCTGAAGACAGAGCTAGGATCAGACGTTTTCTTAGGTCGGAATTTCTGTCCATGACGGCCCCTTAATGAAGGGGAGGGTGTCACGAGGACTTGGAGGTTTTCCCACTATGGGAATTGTGAGATGCTCCAAACCACAATGATTCCTTCTGTGGGACAGTCGAGCCATGTTGAATGGCTCCAGACATCCCATAAGGAAGTTATCCAGAGCAGGGTTCTAAGGATGGATGCCTGGGCAGCCTGCCTCCCATTCCAGGTGTCTCATTGGGCCAAGGAAAATTTGATCTGCTGGATCTAGGGGAGCAACCGAGGCGGGTGTTTTGAAATGGGTGAGTTGAGGATGGGTCATAATGTGCATTTGTGTCCATGTAGACCTTGGAATGGGGTGCTTGATCCGGGGCCTTGAGGGATGTTCATAACCGGAGGTTTTGATGGAGCTCTAAAGAGTATATTTCCTATGTAGAGAAGAGAATTGTTTTGATGAGTGCCTAAGGAATCTCCCATATGCTGGTATTGGAAACCAGGCCTCTGAGGAGAGATGACTGGAATCAAAATCAATGGATCTGATTAGGGCCTCAGTGCCCGTCCAGTTCAATCTTATTCTATGGGGATATCTGTCTCTGGGTCTGAGTGGAGGTGGTTTCCTAACTTGTGAAAGATCATCCCTGTGTGTCCTGGGCAGCCAACACAATTCGGATGGCCTGGGGGAGTTTGGAGGATTCTCCTAATCTATAGGGTTGTGGCCAATGGAAATGGCAGAATTCCCCTGGAGAGGGAAGCCAAAGCCCTGAGGTGTGGCTCCAGGGGCCCCACCTTGGATGGTGTGTGGGCCATGCCTGTGGGGACAGAAGTCTGAAAACACAAACTCAGCTTAGGTTTGGGGATGTATGTATGAAGGCTCGATCTACAGACCGTGAGAATTTTCCGGGCTATGAACAAAGGGCGAGTATGTGGCGCTTGCTCAGGCTTTTGTCTCTGAATTTTGTGTCAACGGTGGCCATGGAATTTCGGTATGTCCTCAAGGGCCATGGAAAATTCTTTCTCTGGTGATATGGCCTGATCCCAAGTGGTTGGGATCATTCTGTGGATTGGAAGAGTCCGTTCTGTATATATATATATATATATATATATATATATATATATATATATATATTTTTTTTTTTTTTTTTACCTCAGGTGTCACACCAAAGAGGGATTCTGAGTAGAGCCCTGAGTAGGGGTGACTAGACATCTCGAACTCTTGTTGATATTGGGGGACTGGGGCTTGGCAAGCCCCATATGTGGGCTGTTGTTCCAGTCACTAAGAGGCTTTACATGAGGATAGGGCTCACGCTGAGGGTCTCAATGTGTGTTTGTGGAAATTGTGGCCCTCAGGGATAGGTGGGGCCTCATAGTCCATGCTGCTTTCTCCTACAATGAACATTGGACAACATGCCAACCACTAGGTTTCTTGCCAAGGCGAAGGAGAAGTTCTGATTCTTGCATCACGTTCACTCCTGAGCAGTGAGTGGAGATAAGGTTTAGGTTCTGAAGGTGAAAACTGAGGTTGGGTAGAGATGATGGACTAAAGCCATTGTGGGTGTGATATGCTCTGTGTACGGCAAGCTGTTTGGGTGTTGGACTGGAGGACTGCCCTCAGGTTGTGTGAGACAGGGCTTTAGTGCCCAGGCTAGACTGTATAATTAGGGTATGGTCGAGTGGCATGCAGGTTGTTACTCATTTGGCGTTTCTGGTTAGCCCTATAGGGCAACATTTTTCTTCTGGAGGGCAGGCAGAGTGCTGCATTGTGTCTCCAGAATTGCCAAACTGGAGGGGTGTGGCCAGGATTGTGTGGAAGGAAGTCTGAAAACACAAGCTAGCACGAGTTTTGGGGCCAAGAGCATGGCAGGCCCACTCTGCAGAGGCTGAATCGAGATCTCCTGCAGGTGAAGTCAGGGCGATTATCAGATGTTGCCTCAAGCTGGAGTTTGTGTCCATGACGGCCCCTTCCTGAAGGGAGTGGGAGCGACATGAGGCCAGGGAGGTTTCCCTACGCTGGGAGTTGTGAGCTGCACCAAACTTCAAAGTTTCCTTCTTCAGGACAGTCGAGTACTATTGGATGGTTCCAGGATGCCCCATACAGAAAGACTCGATAGCAGGGGCCTAAGCATGGATGCCGAGAAACGCCAACTCTCCTTCCCATTGCCTGGTCGAAGAAAGGCACGCTCAATCTGCGGGCTCTTGGGTGAGCTACCCAGAAGGCTGAGTTTAAATGGACTCTCCTGAGGATGAGTCATAATGTGGGTTGGTGTCCATGGAGACCTTGGAATGTGGCAGTAGCTAAGGGACTCTGCAGGATTCTCCAACCCGAAGGGCTTGACACAACTCGAACAAGGAAGCTTCCCATGTGGAGATGAGAGGTCTTCTGTCTGGTGCCTCAGGAAAGCCACGTATGCTGGTCTTCGAACCCAGGCCTCTGAGGAGTGATACCTGGACACCAAAGCAAGAGTTCATAATAGGGCCTAGGGGCCTGTCTGGTTCAATCTTCTGTCTCTGCGGATATATGTCTGTGTTTCTGCATGGAGGTAGTACTTGCTCAGCTTGTGTCATAATGCCCCTATTTGTCCAGTGCGGCTTGCGGTAGTGGGATGTCCTTGGGGACCTTGAGGTTTCTACTATTTTTATAATTGTGGCCAATGGAATGGGCAGTTTCTTAGGAGAGAGCAGGCACAGTTCTGTGGTGTGGCTCCAGAGACCCCAGCCTGGAGGCTGTGTGGGCCATGGCTGTGCAGACAGACATCCAAAAACCCTAACTCAGCTCAGGTTTGGGGCCAAGGTTACGGCAGGCCTGATCTACAGTCCATGAGGGGAGCTCCTCTAAATATGAAATAAGGGTGAGAGGGAGGCAGTCGCTCAGGCTTTTGTCTCTGGATGTTTTGTCCACAATGGCCGTTTAATGTTGGAGTTGCCTCATGGGTCGTAGAAGTCTCCCTCTCTGGTAGTTTGTCCAGCCCCCAAGAGTTTGGGGTCATTCTGTGGGAAGGGAAGTGTCCTGTTTTCTGCTTCATGTGTCCCCCCAGTAGAGGGATTCTAGAGCATAGCAGTGGGTACTGACAACTGGAATACTCGCCCTCTGGTTAAGCCTGGGGGCCTATGGATATGACAAGCCCCATATGCAGGATCTTGGTCCAGCCACTGAGAGGCGTTACTTTAATACGGGACTCACGCTGCAGGTCACAATGCATGTCTGTGCCCTAGGCGGCCCTCAAGCACTGGCGTGGCCTTTCGGACAATGCAGGTTTCCCCACATTGAACGTTGGACAACATGCCAACCACAAGGTTTCTGGCCATGTGGAAGAAGGAATTCTAATTTCTGCATCACGTTCACCCCTGGGCAGTGATTGGAGATAAGGTCTAGGTTCTGAAGCCTGAAAGCCGAGGTTGGGAAGAGATGAAGACCTACAGCCATAACGGGTCCTATGTGTCCAGGTTGGAGCCAGCTGTCTGGGTGTCGTTTGGGATGTCTTGTCTCAGGCTGTGCCAGACAGGGCATTAGTATACAGGGTGGGCTGTATAATTGCTTTACAATCGAGTGGCATGCATTAGAAAATCATTTGGGGTTTCTTATTAGCAGCAGAGGGCAAAGTTTTTCTTCTGGAGGGCAGGCAGAGTGCTGCATTGTGGCTTCGAAATTCCCAAACTGGAGGGCTTGTGGGCCAGGAGAGTGAGGACAGATGTCTGAGAACACAAGCTAGGCTTAGGTTTCGGGCAAGGACATGGCAGGCACACTCTGCAGAGCTGAATTGAGATCTCATGCGTCTGAATTCAGGTCGAGGTTCAGACTTTGGCTCAGGTTTGAGTTTCTGTCCATGTTGGCCCCTTCAGGAAGGGGGGGCATTATGAGGCCATGGGGGTTTTCCCACTATTGGAGTTGTGAGATGCTCCAAACTGCAAGGATTCCTTCTGTGGGACAATTAAGATTAGTGGAATGGCTCCAGGACGTCTTATAAGGTATTTTTCCAGAACAGGGTTCTAAGTATGGATGCCTGGGCAGCCAGCCTCACATTCCAATTGTCTCCTAGCAACAAGAAACGTTTGATCTGCTGGCTTGGGGTAGCAACAGAGGGGGCTGAGTTGATATGGGCTTTCCTGAGGATGGTCTTAATGTTGGTTTGAGTCCATGGAGACCTTGGTATGGGGCAGTGGCACCAGGGCCCTGAAGGATTCTCCTAACCAGAGGTTATGACAAAGCTCCAATGAGCAAGTTTCCATGGGGAGACGAGATTTGTTCTTATTGGTGCCTCAGGAAACCACCATATGCTGGTATTGGAAACGAGGCCTCTGAGGACAGATGCCTGGAAACCAAAGCAATGGATCTGATTAGGGACTAGGGGCCTGACCGGTTCAATATTCTTCTCTGGGGACATCTGTTGTCTGAGTGGAGGTAGTTGCTCAGCTGGTTTGAGATCACCCCTGTTTGTCCTGGGCAGCCTACACTATTGGGATGGCCTCGGTGACTTTGGAGGTTTTTCCTAATTTGCAAGGTTGTGGCCAATGGAATGGGAAGAATTCCCTTGAAAGGGAAGCACAGTCCTGAGGTGTGGCTCCAGGGACCCAAGTGTGGAGCGTGTGTGGTCCAGGGCTATTTGGACAAAAGTCTGAAAACACAAACTCCACTTAGGTTGGGGGATGTAGGTATGGCCGGCCCGATCTATAGACCGTGAGGAGACCTCTTCGGGATATGAACAAAGGGCGAATGTGAGGTGCTTGCTCATGTTTTTTTTTTTTTTTTTCTGGAAATGTGTCACCGATTGCCATGGAATGTCAGGGTGTCCTCATGGGCCATCGATGAGGCTCCCTTTCTGGGGATTGACCCTTTCCCAAGAGTTTGGGGTCATTCTGTGGGAAGGAAGGAGGCCTTTCTGGTTTTTTTTTTTTGTTGTTTATTTTTTTTGTTTTTTGATTTTTGTTTTTTTTTAACCTCCGGTGGACCACCAAAAGAGGGATTCCAGAGCAGAGTCGTGAGTGGGGGCAACAGGACAACCAGACCTCTGGTTAACATTGGGACCTAAGAACATGGCAAGCCCCTTATGTGGGCTCTTGGTCCAGACACTGAGAGGCCTTCCTTGAGGATAGGTCTCACACTGAGTTTCACAATGTGTTTTTGTGCCCAAGGAGCCACTCAAGTCAGGGCGTGTCCTAATGTACCATGCTGGTTTTTCCTACACTGAACGTTGCACAGTATGGGAACCACAAGTTTTCTGGCAATGGGGAAGATGGAGTTCTAATTTCTGCAACACTTTCACTCCTGGACTGTGATTGGATTTAAGGTCTAGGTTCTGAAGCCTGAAAACTGAGGTTGGGAAGAGATGAAGCCCTAAGGCCATGGTGTGTCTGATGTGCTCAGTGTTCGGCCAGCTGTTGAGTGTGGGTTGGGAGGTGCAGGCTCAGGCTGTGGCAGACAGGGAATTAGTGCCCTGGCTAGACTGTATCATTGGGGTGCAGTCGA
Source organism: Mustela nivalis (assembly GCF_964662115.1). Classification (NCBI taxonomy): domain Eukaryota; kingdom Metazoa; phylum Chordata; class Mammalia; order Carnivora; family Mustelidae; genus Mustela; species Mustela nivalis. The sequence goes on along the minus strand of NW_028136547.1, from coordinate 2,601,658 downwards.
GTTTTGTGCAGGATGGTAGTCATTTGAGGTTACTGGGTAGCCCCAGAGGGCAACGTTTTTCTTCTGGAGGGAAGACACAGTGCCACATAGTGACTCCAATATTCCCAAACTGGAAGGCTTGTGGGCCAGGAGTGTGAGGAAAAAATTCTGAGAACACAAGCCAGACTTAGATTTCGGGGTGAGGGGATGGCAGGCACCCTCTGCAGAGATGATTCGAGATCCCGTATACCTGAAGACAGAGCTAGGATCAGACGTTCTTAGGTCGGAGTTTCTGTCCATGACGGCCCATTCATGAAGGGGAGGGTGTCACGAGGACATGGAGGTGTTCCCACGATGGGAATTGTGAGATGCTCCGAACCACAATGATTCCTTCTGTGGGACAGTCGAGACATGTTGAATGGCTCCAGGACATCCCATAAGGAAGTTATCCAGAGCAGGGTTCTAAGGATGGATGCGTGGGCAGCCTGCCTCCCATTCCAGGTGTCTCATAGAGCCAAGGCAAGTTCGATCTGCTGGATCTAGGGGAGCAACCGAGGCGGGTGTTTTGAAATGGGTGAGTTGAGGATGGGTCATAATGTGCATTTGTGTGCATGTAGAACTTGGAATGGGGTGCTTGATCCGGGGCCTTGAGGGATGTTCATAACCGGAGGTTTTGATGGAGCTCTAAAGAGTATGTTTCCTATGTAGAGAAGAGAATTGTTTTGATGAGTGCCTAAGGAATCTCCCATATGCTTGTATTGGAAACCAGGCCTCTGAGGAGAGATGACTGGAATCAAAAGCAATGGATCTGATTAGGGCCTAAGTGCCCGTCCAGTTCAATCTTATTCTATGGGGATATCTGACTCTGGGTCTGAGTGGAGGTGGTTTCCTAACTTGTGAAAGATCATCCCTGTTTGTCCTGGGCAGCCAACACAATTCGGATGGCCTGTGGGAGTTTGGAGGATTCTCCTAATCTATAGGGTTGTGGCCAATGGAAATGGCAGAATTCCCCTGGAGAGGGAAGCCACAGTCCTGAGGTGTGGCTCCAGGGGCCCCAGCTTGGATGGTGTGTGGGCCAGGACTGTGGGGACAGAAGTCTGAAAACACAAACTCAGCTTAGGTTTGGGGATGTATGTATGAAGGCTCGATCAACAGTCCGTGAGAATTTTCCGGGCTATGAACAAAGGGCGAGTATGTGGCGCTTGCTCAGGGTTTTGTCTCTGGATTTTGTGTCAATGGTGGCCGTGGAATGTCGGGGTGTCCTCAAGGGCCATGGACAATTCTTTCTCTGGTCATTTCGCCTGATCCCAAGGGGTTGGGATCATTCTGTGGATGCGAAGAGTCCTTTCTGTATTTTTTTTTTTTTTACCTCAGGTGTCCCACCAAAGAGGGATTCCAGAGTAGAGCCCTGAGTAGGGGTGACTAGACATCTCGAACTCTGGTTGAGATTGGGGGAATAGGGGCTTGGGAAGCCCCATATGTGGGCTGTTGTTCCAGTCACTAAGAGGCTTTACATGAGGATAGGGCTCACGCTGAGGGTCACAATGTGTGTTTGTGCACATTGTGGCCCTCAGGGATAGGTGGGGCCTCATAGTCCATGCTGCTTTCTCCTACAATGAACATTGGACAACATGCCAACCTCTAGGTTTCTTGCCAAGGCGAAGGAGAAGTTCTGATTCTTGCATCACGTTCACTCCTGAGCAGTGAGTGGAGATAAGTTCTAGGTTCTGAAGTTGAAAACTGAGGTTGGGTAGAGATGATGGCCTAAAGCCATTGTGGGTGTGATATGCTCTGTGTATGGCCAGCTTTCTGGGTGTTGGACTGGAGGTCTGCCCTCAGGCTGTGTCAGACAGGGCTTTAATGCACAGGCTAGACTGTATAATTGGGGTATGGTCGAGTGGCATGCAGGTTGTTACTCATTTGGCGTTTCTGGTTAGCCCTATAGGGCAACATTTTTCTTCTGGAGGGCAGGCAGAGTGCTGCATTGTGTCTCCAGAATTGCCAAACTGGAGGGGTGTGGCCAGGATTGTGAGGAAGGAAGTCTGAAAACACAAGCTAGCACGAGTTTTGAGGCCAAGAGCATGGCAGGCCCACTCTGCAGAGGCTGAATCGAGATCTCCTGCAGGTGAGGTCAGGGCGAGTATCAGATGTTGCCTCAAGCTGGAGTTTGTGTCCATGACGGCCCCTTCCTGAAGGGGGTGGGGGCGTCATGAGTCCAGGGAGGTTTCCCTACGCTGGGAGTTGTGAGCTGCTCCAAACTTCAAAGTTTCCTTCTTCAGGACAGTCGAGTACTATTGGATGGTTCCAGGATGCCCCATACAGAAACACTTGAGAGCAGGGGCCTAAGCATGGATGCCGAGAAACGCCAACTCACCTTCCCATTGCCTGGTCGAGACAAGGCACGCTCAATCTGCGGGCTCTTGGGTGAGCTACCCAGAAGGCTGAGTTTAAATGGACTCTCCTGAGGATGAGTCATAATGTGGGTTGGTGGCCATGGAGACCTTGGAATGTGGCAGTAGCTAAGGGACTCTGCAGGATTCTCCAACCCGAAGGGCTTGACACAACTCCAACAAGGAAGCTTCCCATGTGGAGATGAGAGGTCTTTTGTCTGGTGCCTCAAGAAAGCCCCGTATGCTGGTCTTCGAACCCAGGCCTCTGAGGAGTGATACCTGGACACCAAAGCAAGAGTTCATAATAGGGCCTAGGGGCCTGTCTGGTTCAATCTTCTGTCTCTGCGGATATCTGTCTGTGTGTCTGCATGGAGGTAGTAGTTGCTCAGCTTGTGTCATTATGCCCCTATTTGTCCAGTGCGTCTTGCGGTAGTGGGATGTCCTTGGGGACCTTGAGGTTTCTACTATTTTGTAGAGTTGTGGCCAATGGAATGGGCAGTTTCTTAGGAGAGAGCAGGCACAGTTCTGTGGTGTGGCTCCAGAGACCCCAGCCTGGGGGCTGTGTGTGCCATGGCTGTGCAGACAGACATCCAAAAACCCTAACTCAGCTCAGGTTTGGGGCCGAGGTTACGGCAGGCCTGATCTACAGTCCATGAGGGGAGCTCCTCTGGATATGAAAGAAGGGTGAGAGGGAGGCAGTCGCTCAGGCTTTTGTCTCTGGATGTTTGGTCCACAATGGCCGTTTAATGTAGGAGTTGCCTCATGGGTCGTAGAAGTCTCCCTCTCTGGTAGTTTGTCCAGCCCCCAAGAGTTTGGGGTCATTCTGTGGGAAGGGAAGTGTCCTGTTTTCTGCTTCATGTGTCCCCCCAGTAGAGGGATTCAAGAGCATAGCAGTGGCTACTGACAACTGGAATACTCGCCCTCTGGTTAAGCCTGGGGGCCTATGGATATGACAAGCCCCATATGCAGGATCTTGGTCCAGCCACTGAGAGGCGTTACTTTAATACGGGACTCACGCTGCAGGTCACAATGCATGTCTGTGCCCTAGGCGGCCCTCAAGCACTGGCGTGGCCTTTCGGACAATGCAGGTTTTCCCACATTGAACGTTGGACAACATGCCAACCACAAGGTTTCTGGCCATGGGGAAGGAGGAATTCTAATTTCTGCATCACGTTCACCCCTGGGCAGTGATTGGAGATAAGGTCTAGGTTCTGAAGCCTGAAATCGAGGTTGGGAAGAGATGACGACCTACAGCCATAGCGGGTCCTATGTGTCCAGGTTGGGGCCAGCTGTCTGGGTGACGTTTGGGATGTCTTGTCTCAGGCTGTGCCAGACAGGGCATTAGTATACAGGGTGGGCTGTATAATTGCTTTACAATCGAGTGGCATGCATTAGAAAATCATTTGGCGTTTCTTATTAGCAGCATAGGGCAAAGTTTTTCTTCCGGAGGGCAGGCAGAGTGCTGCATTGTGGCTTCGGAATTCCCAAACTGGAGGGCTTGTGGGCCAGGAGAGTGAGGACGGAAGTCTGAGAACACAAGCTAGGCTTAGGTTTCGGGGCAAGGACATGGCAGGCACACTCTGCAGAGCTGAATTGAGATCTCATGCGTCTGAATTCAGGTCGAGGTTCAGACTTTGGCTCAGGTTTGAGTTTCTGTCCATGTTGGCCCCTTCAGGAAGGGGGGGCATTATGAGGCCATGGGGGTTTTCCCACTATTGGAGTTGTGAGATGCTCCAAACCGCAAGGATTCCTTCTGTGGGACAATTAAGATTTGTTGGATGGCTCCAGGACGTCTTATAAGGTATTTTTCCAGAACAGGGTTCTAAGTATGGATGCCTGGGCAGCCAGCCTCACATTCCAATTGTCTCCTAGCAACAAGAAACGTTTGATCTGCTGGCTTGGGGTAGCAACAGAGGGGGCTGAGTTGAAATGGACTTTCCTGAGGATGGTCTTAATGTTGGTTTGAGTCCATGGAGACCTTGGTATGGGGCAGTGGCACCAGGGCCCTGAAGGATTCTCCTAACCAGAGGTTATGACAAAGCTCCAATGAGCAAGTTTCCATGGGGAGACGAGATTTGTTCTTATTGGTGCCTCAGGAAACCACCATATGCTGGTATTGGAAACGAGGCCTCTGAGGAGAGATGCCTGGAAACCAAAGCAATGGAACTGATTAGGGCCTAGGGGCCTGTCCGGTTCAATATTCTTCTCTGGGGACATCTGTTGTCTGAGTGGAGGTAGTTGCTCAGCTGGTTTGAGATCACCCCTGTTTGTCCTCGGCAGCCTACACTATTGGGATGGCCTCGGTGACTTTGGAGGTTTTTCCTAATTTGCAATGTTGTGGCCAATGGAATGGGAAGAATTCCCTTGAAAGGGAAGCACAGTCCTGAGGTGTGGCTCCAGGGACCCAAGTGTGGAGCGTGTGTGGTCCAGGGCTATTTGGACAAAAGTCTGAAAACACAAACTCCTCTTAGTTTGTGGGATGTAGGTATGGCCGGCCCGATCTATAGACCGTGAGGAGACCTCTTCGGGATATGAACAAAGGGCGAATGTGATGTGCATGCTCAAGCTTTTTTTTTTTTTTTTCTGGAAATGTGTCACCGATTGCCATGGAATGTCGGGGTGTCCTCATGGGCCATCGATGAGGCTCCCTTTCTGGGGTTTTGACCCGATCCCAAGAGTTTGGGGTCATTCTGTGGGAAGGGAGGAGGCCTTTTTTTTGTTTTTTATTTTTTTTTGTTTTTTGTTTTTTGTTTTTTTACCTCAGGTGGACCACCAAAAGAGGGATTCCAGAGCAGAATGGTGGGGGGCGCAACTGCACAACCAGAACTCTGGTTAACATTGTGACCCAAGAACATGGCAAGCCCTATATGTGGGCTCTTGGTCCAGACACTGAGAGGCCTTCCTTGAGGATAGGTCTCACACTGAGTTTTACAATGTGTTTTTGTGCCCAAGGAGACCCTCAAGTCAAGGCGTGGCCTAATGTACCATGATGGTTTCTCCTACACTGAACATTGCACAGTATGGGAACCACAAGTTTTCTGGCAATGGGGAAGATGGAGTTCTAATTTCTGCAACACTTTCACTCCTGGACTGTGATTGGATTTAAGGTCTAGGTTCTGAAGCCTGAAAACTGAGGTTGGGAAGATATGAAGCCCTAAGGCCATGGTGTGTCTGATGTGCTCAGTGTTCGGCCAGCTGTTGAGTGTGGGTTGGGAGGTGCAGGCTCAGGCTGTGGCAGACAGGGAATTAGTGCCCAGGCTAGACTGTATCATTGGGGTGCAGTCGAGTTTTGTGCAGGATGGTACTCATTTGTGGTTACTGGGCAGCCCCAGAGGACAACGTTTTTCTTCTGGAGGGAAGACACAGTGCCACATAGTGGCTCCAGAATTCCCAAACTGGAAGGCTTGTGGGCCAGGAGTGTGAGGAAAAAATACTGAGAACACAAGCCAGACTTAGATTTCGGGGTGAGGAGACGGCAGGCACCCTCTGCAGAGATGATTCGAGATCCCGTATACCTGAAGACAGAGCTAGGATCAGACGTTTTCTTAGGTCGGAATTTCTGTCCATGACGGCCCCTTAATGAAGGGGAGGGTGTCACGAGGACATGGAGGTTTTCCCACGATGGGAATTGTGAGATGCTCCAAACCACAATGATTCCTTCTGTGGGATAGTCGAGACATGTTGGATGGCTCCAGGACATCTCATAAGGAAGTTATCCAGAGCAGGGTTCTAAGGATGGATGCGTGGGCAGCCTGCTTCCCATTCCAGGTGTCTCATAGAGCCAAGGCAAGTTCGATCTGCTGGATCTAGGGGAGCAACCGAGGCGGGTGTTTTGAAATGGGTGAGTTGAGGATGGGTCCTAATGTGCATTTGTGTCCATGTAGACCTTGGAATGGGGTGCTTGATCCGGGGCCTTGAGGGATGTTCATAACCGGAGGTTTTGATGGAGCTCTAAAGAGTATGTTTCCTATGTAGAGAAGAGAATTGTTTTGATGAGTGCCTAAGTAATCTCCCATATGCTGGTATTGGAAACCAGGCCTCTGAGGAGAGATGACTGGAATCAAAAGCAATGGATCTGATTAGGGCCTAAGTGCCCGTCCAGTTCAATCTTATTCTATGGGGATATCTGTCTCTGGGTCTGAGTGGAGGTGGTTTCCTAACTTGTGAAAGATCATCCCTGTTTGTCCTGGGCAGCCAACACAATTCGGATGGCCTGGGGGAATTTGGAGGATTCTCCTAATCTATAGGGTTGTGGCCAATGGAAATGGCAGAATTCCCCTGGAGAGTGAAGCCACAGTCCTGTGGTGTGGCTCCAGGGGCCCAGCTTGGATGGTGTGTGGGCCAGGACTGTGGGGACAGAAGTCTGGGGACAAACTCAGCTTAGGTTTGGCGATGTATGTATGAAGGCTCGATCTACAGACCGTGAGAATTTTCCGGGCTATGAACAAAGGGCGAGTATGTGGCGCTTGCTCAGGGTTTTGTCTCTGGATTTTGTGTCAATGGTGGCCGTGGAATGTCGGGGTGTCCTCAAGGGCCATGGACAATTCTTTCTCTGGTGATTTGGCCTGATCCCAAGGGGTTGGGATCATTCTTTGGATGGGAAGAGTCCTTTATGTATTTTTTTTTTTTACCTCAGTTGTCCCACCAAAGAGGGATTCCAGAGTAGAGACCTGAGTAGGTGTGACTAGAAATCTCGAACTCTGGTTGAGATTGGGGGACTAGGGGCTTGGCAAGCCCCATATGTGGGCTGTTGTTCCAATCACTAAGAGGCTTTACTTGAGGATAGGGCTCACGCTGAGGGTCACAATGTGTGTTTGTGCAAATTGTGGCCCTCAGGGATAGGTGGGGCCTCATAGTCCATGCTGCTTTCTCCTACAATGAACATTGGACAACATGCCAACCACTAGGTTTCTTGCCAAGGCGAAGGAGAAGTTCTGATACTTGCATCACGTTCACACCTGAGCAGTGAGTGGAGATAAGGTCTAGGTTCTGAGGTGAAAACTGAGGTTGGGTAGAGATGATGGACTAAAGCCATTGTGGGTGTGATATGCTCTGTGTATGGCCAGCTGTCTGGGTGTTGGACTGGAGGTCTGCCCTCAGGCTGTGTCAGACAGCGCTTTAGTGCACAGGCTAGACTATAATTGGGGTATGGTCGAGTGGCATGCATGTTGTTACTCATTTGGTCTTTCTGGTTAGCCCTATAGGGCAACATTTTTCTTCTGAATGGCAGGCAGAGTGCTGCATTGTGTCTCCAGAATTGCCTAACTGGAGGGGTGTGGCCAGGATTGTGAGGAAGGAAGTCTGAAAACACAAGCTAGCACGAGTTTTGGGGCCAAGAGCATGGCAGGCCCACTCTGCAGAGGCTGAATCGAGATCTCCTGCAGGTGAGGTCAGGGCGATTATCAGATGTTGCCTCAAGCTGGAGTTTGTGTCCATGACGGCCCCTTCCTGAAGGGGGTGGGGGCGTCATGAGGCCAGGGATGTTTCCCTACGCTGGGAGTTGTGAGCTGCTCCAAACTTCAAAGTTTCCTTCTTCAGGACAGTCGAGTACTATTGGATGGTTCCAGGATGCCCCATACAGAAAGACTCGAGAGCAGGGCCCTAAGCATGGATGCCGAGAAACGCCAACTCACCTTCCCATTGCCTGGTCGAGACAAGGCACGCTCAATCTGCGGGCTCTTGGGTGAGCTACCCAGAAGGCTGAGTTTAAATGGACTCTCCTGAGGATGAGTCATAATGTGGGTTGGTGGCTATGGAGACCTTGGAATGTGGCAGTAGCTAAGGGACTCTGCAGGATTCTCCAACCCGAAGGGCTTGACACAACTCCAACAAGGAAGCTTCCCATGTGGAGATGAGAGGTCTTCTGTCTGGTGCCTCAGGAAAGCCCCGTATGCTGGTCTTCGAACCCAGGCCTCTGAGGATTGATACCTGGACACCAAAGCAAATGTTTATAATAGGGCCTAGGGGCCTGTCTGGTTCAATCTTCTGTCTCTGCGGATATCTGTCTGTGTGTCTACATGGAGGTAGTAGTTGCTCAGCTTGTGTCATAATGCCCCTATTTGTCCAGTGCGCTTGCGGTAGTGGGATATCCTTGGAGACCTTGAGGTTTCTACTATTTTGTAGAGTTGTGGCCAATGGAATGGGCAGTTTCTTAGGAGAGAGCAGGCACAGTTCTGTGGTGTGGCTCCAGAGACCCCAGCCTGGAGGCTGTGTGAGCCATGGCTGTGCAGACAGACATCCAAAAACCCTAACTCAGCTCAGGTTTGGGGCCGAGGTTACGGCAGGCCTGATCTACAGTCCATGAGGGGAGCTCCTCTGGATATGAAAGAAGGGTGAGAGGGAGGCAGTCGCTCAGGCTTTTGTCTCTGGATGTTTGGTCCACAATGGCCGTTTAATGTAGGAGTTGCTTCATGGGTCGTAGAAGTCTCCCTCTCTGGTAGTTTGTCCAGCCCCCAAGAGTTTGGGGTCATTCTGTGGGAAGGGAAGTGTCCTGTTTTCTGCTTCATGTGTCCCCCCTGTAGAGGGATTCTAGAGCATAGCAGTGGGTACTGACAACTGGAATACTCGCCCTCTGGTTAAGCCTGGGGGCCTATGGATATGACAAGCCCCATATGCAGGATCTTGGTCCAGCCACTGAGAGGCGTTACTTTAATACGGGACTCACGCTGCAGGTCACAATGCATGTCTGTGCCCTAGGCGGCCCTCAAGCACTGGCGTGGCCTTTCGGACAATGCAGGTTTTCCCACATTGAACGTTGGACAACATGCCAACCACAAGGTTTCTGGCCATGGGGAAGGAGGAATTCTAATTTCTGCATCACGTTCACCCCTGGGCAGTGATTGGAGATAAGGTCTAGGTTCTGAAGCCTGAAAACCGAGGTTGGGAAGAGATGAAGACCTACAGTCATAGCGGGTCCTATGTGTCCAGGTTGGGGCCAGCTGTCTGGGTGTCGTTTGGGATGTCTTGTCTCAGGCTGTGCCAGACAGGGCATTAGTATACAGGGTGGGCTGTATAATTGCTTGACAACCGAGGGGCATGCATTAGAAAATCATTTGGGGTTTCTTATTAGCAGCATAGGGCAAAGTTTTTCTTCTGGAGGGCAGGCAGAGTGCTGCATTGTGGCTTCGGAATTCCCAAACTGGAGGGCTTGTGGGCCAGGAGAGTGAGGACGGAAGTCTGAGAACACAAGCTAGGCTTAGGTTTCGGAGCAAGGACATGGCAGGCACACTCTGCAGAGGTGAATTGAGATCTCATGAGTCTGAAGTCAGGTCGAGGTTCAGACTTTGGCACAGGTTTGAGTTTCTGTCCATGTTGGCCCCTTCAAGAAGGGGGGGCATTATGAGGCCATGGGTGTTTTCCCACTATTGGAGTTGTGAGATGCTCCAAACCGCAAGGATTCCTTCTGTGGGACAATTAAGATTTGTTGGATGGCTCCAGGACGTCTTATAAGGTATTTTTCCAGAACAGGGTTCTAAGTATGGATGCCTGGGCAGCCAGCCTCACATTCCAATTTTCTCCTAGCAACAAGAAACGTTTGATCTGCTGTCTTGGAGTAGCAACAGAGGGGGCTGAGTTGAAATGGACTTTCCTGAGGATGGTCTTAATGTTGGTTTGAGTCCATGGAGACCTTGGTATGGGGCAGTGGCACCAGGGCCCTGAAGGATTCTCCTAACCAGAGGTTATGACAAAGCTCCAATGAGCAAGTTTTCCATGGGGAGACGAGATTTGTTCTTATTGGTGCCTCAGGAAACCACCATATGCTGGTATTGGAAACGAGGCCTCTGAGGATAGATGCCTGGAAACCAAAGCAATGGATCTGATTAGGGCCTAGGGGCCTGTCCGGTTCAATATTCTTCTCTGGGGACATCTGTTGTCTGAGTGGAGGTAGTTGCTCAGCTGGTTTGTGATCACCCCTGTTTGTCCTGGGCGGCCTACACTATTGGGATGGCCTCGGTGACTTTGGAGGTTTTTCCTAATTTGCAAGGTTGTGGCCAATGGAATGGGAAGAATTCCCTTGAAAGGGAAGCACAGTCCTGAGGTGTGGCTCCAGGGACCCAAGTGTGGAGCGTGTGTGGTCCAGGCCTGTGGGGACAGAAGTCTGAAAACACAAACTCAGCCTAGGTTTGGGGATATATGTATGAAGGCTCAATCTACAGACCGTGAGAATTTTCCGGGCTATGAACAAAGGGCGAGTATGTGGTGCTTGCTCAGGGTTTTGTCTCTGGATTTTGTGTCAATGGTGGCCGTGGAATGTCTGGGTGTCCTCAAGGGCCATGGACAATTCTTTCTCTGGTGATTTGGCCTGATCCCAAGTGGTTGGGATCATTCTGTGGATGGGAAGAGTCCTTTCTGTATTTTTTTTTTTTTTTATCTCAAGTGTCTCACCAAAGAGGGATTCCCGAGTAGAGCCCTGAGTAGGGGTGACTAGACATCTGGAACTCTGGTTGAGATTGGGGGACTAGGGGCTTGGCAAGCCCCATATGGGGGCTGTTGTTCCAGTCACTAAGAGGCTTTACATGAGGATAGGGCTCACGCTGAGGGTCACAATGTGTGTTTGTGCACATTGTGGCCCTCAAGGATAGGTTGGGCCTCATAGTCCATGCTGCTTTCTCCTACAATGAACATTGGACAACATGCCAACCACTAGGTTTCTTGCCAAGGCGAAGGAGAAGTTCTGATTCTTGCATCACGATCACTCCTGAGCAGTGAGTGGAGATAAGGTCTAGGTTCTGAGGGTGAAAACTGAGGTTGGGTAGAGATGATGGCCTAAAGCCATTGTGGGTGTGATATGCTCTGTGTACAGCCAGCTGTCTGGGTGTTGGACTGGAGGTCTGCCCTCAGGCTGTGTCAGACAGGGCTTTAGTGCACAGGCTAGACTGTATAATTGGGGTATGGTCGAGTGGCATGCAGGTTGTTACTCATTTGGCTTTTCTGGTTAGCTCTATAGGGCAACATTTTTCTTCTGGAGGGCAGGCAGAGTGCTGCAGTGTGTCTCCAGAATTGCCTAACTGGAGGGGTGTGGCCAGGATTGTGAGGAAGGAAGTCTGAAAACACAAGCTAGCACGAGTTTTGGGGCCAAGAGCATGGCAGGCCCACTCTGAAAGAGCCTGAATCGAGATCTCCTGCACCTGAGGTCCAGGCGATTATCAGATGTTGCCTCAAGCTGGAGTTTGTGTCCATGACGGCCCCATCCTGAAGGGGGTGGGGGCGTCATGAGTCCAGGGAGGTTTCCCTACGCTGGGAGTTGTGAGCTGCTCCATACTTCAAAGTTTCCTTCTTCAGGACAGTCGAGTACTATTGGATGGTTCCAGGATGCCCCATACAGAAAGACTCGAGAGCAGGGCCCTAAGCATGGATGCCGAGAAACGCCAACTCACCTTCCCATTGCCTGGTGGAGACAAGGCAGGCTCAATCTGCGGGCTCTTGGGTGAGCTACCCAGAAGCCTGAGTTTAAATGGAATCTGCCGAGGATGAGTCATAATGTGGGTTGGTGGCCATGGAGACCTTGGAATGTGGCAGTAGTTAAGGGACTCTGCAGGATTCTCCAACCCGAAGGGCTTGACACAACTCCAACAAGGAAGCTTCCCATGTGGAGATGAGAGGTCTTCTGTCTGGTGCCTCAGGAAAGCCCCGTATGATGGTCTTCGAACCCAGGCTTCTGAGGAGTGATACCTGGACACCAAAGCAAGAGTTCATAATAGGGCCTAGGGGCCTGTCTGGTTCAATCTTCTGTCTCTGCGGATATCTGTCTGTGTGTCTGCATGGAGGTAGTAGTTGCTCAGCTTGTGTCATAATGCCCATATTTGTCCAGTGCGGCTTGCGGTAGTGGGATGTCCTTGGGGACCTTGAGGTTTCTACTATTTTGTAGAGTTGTGGCCACTGGAATGGGCAGTTTCTTAGGAGAGAGCAGGCACAGTTCTGTGGTGTGGCTCCAGAGACCCCAGCCTGGAGGCTGTGTGGGCCATGGCTGTGCAGACAGACATCCAAAAACCCTAACTCAGCTCAGGTTTGGGGCCGAAGTTACAGCAGGCCTGATCTACAGTCCATGAGGGGAGCTCCTCTGGATATGAAAGAAGGGTAAGAGGGAGGCAGTCGCTCAGGCTTTTGTCTCTGGATGTTTTGTCCACAATGGCCGTTTAATGTAGGAGTTGCCTCATGGGTCGTAGAAGTCTCCCTCTCTGGTAGTTTGTCCAGCCCCCAAGAGTTTGGGGTCATTCTGTGGGAAGGGAAGTGTCCTGTTTTCTGCTTCATGTGTCCCCCCAGTAGAGGGATTCTAGAGCATAGCAGTGGGTACTGACAACTGGAATACTCGCCCTCTGGTTAAGCCTGGGGGCCTATGGATAGACAAGCCCCATATGCAGGATCTCTGTCCAGCCACTGAGAGGCGTTACTTTAATACGGGACTCACGCTGCAGGTCACAATGCATGTCTGTGCCCTAGGCGGCCCTCAAGCACTGGCGTGGCCTTTCGGACAATGTAGGTTTTCCCACATTGAACGTTGGACAACATGCCAACCACAAGGTTTCTGGCCATGGGGAAGGAGGAATTCTAATTTCTGCATCACGTTCACCCCTGGGCAGTGAATGGAGATAAGGTCTAGGTTCTGAAGCCTGAAAACAGAGGTTGGGAAGAGATGACGACCTACAGCCATAGCGGGTCCTATGTGTCCAGGTTGGGGCCAGCTGTCTGGGTGTCGTTTGGGATGTCTTGTCTCAGGCTGTGCCAGACAGTGCATTAGTATACAGGGTGGGCTGTATAATTGCTTTACAATCGAGTGGCATGCATTAGAAAATCATTTGGGGTTTCTTATTAGCAGCATAGGGCAAAGTTTTTCTTCTGGAGGGCAGGCAGAGTGCTGCATTGTGGCTTCGGAATTCCCAAACTGGAGGGCTTTTGGGCCAGGAGAGTGAGGACGGAAGTCTGAGAACACAAGCTAAGCTTAGGTTTCGGGGCAAGGACATGGCAGGCACACTCTGCAGAGCTGAATTGAGATCTCATGCGTCTGAAGTCAGGTCGAGGTTCAGACTTTGGCTCAGGTTTGAGTTTCTGTCCATGTTGGCCCCTTCAGGAAGGGGGGGCATTATGAGGCCATGGGGGTTTTCCCACTATTGGAGTTGTGAGATGCTCCAAACCGCAAGGATTCCTTCTGTGGGACAATTAAGATTTGTTGGATGGCTCCAGGACGTCTTATAAGGTATTTTTCCAGAACAGGGTTCTAAGTATGGATTCCTGGGCAGCCAGCCTCACATTCCAATTGTCTCCTAGCAACAAGAAACGTTTGATCTGCTGGCTTGGGGTAGCAACAGAGGGGGCTGAGTTGAAATGGACTTTCCTGAGGATGGTCTTAATGTTGGTTTGAGTCCATGGAGACCTTGGTATGGGGCAGTGGCACCAGGGCCCTGAAGGATTCTCCTAACCAGAGGTTATGACAAAGCTCCAATGAGCAAGTTTTCCATGGGGAGACGAGATTTGTTCTTATTGGTGCCTCAGGAAACCACCATATGCTGGTATTGAAAACGAGGCCTCTGAGGACAGATGCCTGGAAACCAAAGCAATGGATCTGATTAGGGCCTAGGGGCCTGTCCGGTTCAATATTCTTCTCTGGGGACATCTGTTGTCTGAGTGGAGGTAGTTGCTCAGCTGGTTTGAGATCACCCCTGTTTGTCCTGGGCGGCCTACACTATTGGGATGGCCTCGGTGACTTTGGAGGTGTTTCCTAATTTGCAAGGTTGTGGCCAATGGAATGGGAAGAATTCCCTTGAAAGGGAAGCACAGTCCTGAGGTGTGGCTCCAGGGACCCAAGTGTGGAGCGTGTGTGGTCCAGGCCTGTGGGGACAGAAGTCTGAAAACACAAACTCAGCTTAGGTTTGGGGATGTATGTATGAAGGCTCGATCTACAGACCTTGAGAATTTTCCAGGCTATGAACAAAGGGCGAGTATGTGGCACTTGCTCAGGGTTTTGTCTCTGGATTTTGTGTCAATGGTGGCCGTGGAATGTCGGGGTGTCCTCAAGGGCCATGGACAATTCTTTCTCTGGTGATTTGGCCTGATCCCAAGTGGTTGGGATCATTCTGTGGATGGGAAGAGTCCTTTCTGTATTTTTTTTTTTTACCTCAAGTGTCCCACCAAAGAGGGATTCCCGAGTAGAGCCCTGAGTAGGGGTGACTAGACATCTCGAACTCTGGTTGAGATTGGGGGACTAGGGGCTTGGCAAGCCCCATATGGGGGCTGTTGTTCCAGTCACTAAGAGGCTTTACATGAGGATAGGGCTCACGCTGACGGTCACAATGTGTGTTTGTGCACATTGTGGCCCTCAGGGATATGTGGGGCCTCATAGTCCATGCTGCTTTCTCCTAAAATGAACATTGGAGAACATGCCAACCACTAGGTTTCTTGCCAAGGCGAAGGAGAAGTTCTGATTCTTGCATCACGTTCACTCCTGAGCAGTGAGTGGAGATAAGGTCTAGGTTCTGAAGGTGAAAACTGAGGTTGGGTAGAGATGATGGCCTAAAGCCATTGTGGGTGTGATATGCTCTGTGTATGGCCAGCTGTCTGGGTGTTGGACTGGAGGTCTGCCCTCAGGCTGTGTCAGACAGGGCTTTAGTGCACAGGCTAGACTGTATAATTGGGGTATGGTCGAGTGGCATGCAGGTTGTTACTCATTTGGCGTTTCTGGTTAGCCCTATAGGGCAACATTTTTCTTCTGGAGGGCAGGCAGAGTGCTGCATTGTGTCTCCAGAATTGCCAAACTGGAGGGGTGTGGCCAGGATTGTGAGGAAGGAAGTCTGAAAACACAAGCTAGCACAAGTTTTGGGGCCAAGAGCATGGCAGTCCCACTCTGCAGAGGCTGAATCGAGATCTCCTGCACGTGAGGTCAGGGCGATTATCAGATGTTGCCTCAAGCTGGAGTTTGTGTCCATGATGGCCCCTTCCTGAAGGAGGTGGGGGCGTCATGAGTCCAGGGAAGTTTCCCTACGCTGGGAGTTGTGAGCTGCTCCAAACTTCAAAGTTTCCTTCTTCAGGACAGTCGAGTACTATTGGATGGTTCCAGGATGCCCCATACAGAAAGACTCGAGAGCAGGGCCCTAAGCATGGATGCCGAGAAACGCCAACTCACCTTCCCATTGCCTGGTGGAGACAAGGCACGCTCAATCTGCGGGCTCTTGGGTGAGCTACCCAGAAGCCTGAGTTTAAATGGACTCTGCCGAGGATGAGTCATAATGTGGGTTGGTGGCCATGGAGACCTTGGAATGTGGCAGTAGCTAAGGGACTCTGCAGGATTCTCCAACCCGAAGGGCTTGACACAACTCCAACAAGGAAGCTTCCCATGTGGAGATGAGAGGTCTTCTGTCTGGTGCCTCAGGAAAGCCCCGTATGCTGGTCTTCGAACCCAGGCCTCTGAGGAGTGATACCTGGACACCAAAGCAAGAGTTCATAATAGGGCCTAGGGGCCTGTCTGGTTCAATCTTCTGTCTCTGCGGATATCTGTCTGTGTGTCTGCATGGAGGTAGTAGTTGCTCAGCTTGTGTCATAATGCCCCTATTTGTCCAGTGCGGCTTGCGGTAGTGGGATGTCCTTGGGGACCTTGAGGTTTCTACTATTTTGTAGAGTTGTGGCCAATGGAATGGGCAGTTTCTTAGGAGAGAGCAGGCACAGTTCTGTGGTGTGGCTCCAGAGACCCCAGCCTGGAGGCTGTGTGGGCCATGGCTGTGCAGACAGACATCCAAAAACCCTAACTCAGCTCAGGTTTGGGGCCGTGGTTACAGCAGGCCTGATCTACAGTCCATGAGGGGAGCTCCTCTGGATATGAAAGAAGGGTGAGAGGGAGGCAGTCGCTCAGGCTTTTGTCTCTGGATGTTTTGTCCACAATGGCCGTTTAATGTAGGAGTTGCCTCATGGGTCGTAGTAGTCTCCCTCTCTGGTAGTTTGTCCAGCCCCCAAGAGTTTGGGGTCATTCTGTGGGAAGGGAAGTGTCCTGTTTTCTGCTTCATGTGTCCCCCCAGTAGAGGGATTCTAGAGCATAGCAGTGGGTACTGACAACTGGAATACTCGCCCTCTGGTTAAGCCTGGGGGCCTATGGATATGACAAGCCCCATATGCAGGATCTTGGTCCAGCCACTGAGAGGCGTTACTTTAATACGGGACTCACGCTGCAGGTCACAATGCATGTCTGTGCCCTAGGCGGCCCTCAAGCACTGGCGTGGCCTTTCGGACAATGCAGGTTTTCCCACATTGAACGTTGGACAACATGCCAACCACAAGGTTTCTGGCCATGGGGAAGGAGGAATTCTAATTTCTGCATCACGTTCACCCCTGGGCAGTGATTGGAGCGAAGGTCTAGGTTCTGAAGCCTGAAAACCGAGGTTGGGAAGAATGACGACCTACAGCCATAGCGGGTCCTATGTGTCCAGGTTGGGGCCAGCTGTCTGGGTGTCGTTTGGGATGTCTTGACCCAGGCTGTGCCAGACAGGGCATTAGTATACAGGGTGGGCTGTATAATTGCTTTACAATCGAGTGGCATGCATTAGAAAATCATTTGGGGTTTCTTATTAGCAGCATAGGGCAAAGTTTTTCTTCTGGAGGGCAGGCAGAGTGCTGCATTGTGGCTTCGGAATTCCCAAACTGGAGGGCTTGTGGGCCAGGAGAGTGAAGACGGAAGTCTGAGAACACAAGCTAGGCTTAGGTTTCGGGGCAAGGACATGGCAGGCACACTCTGCAGAGCTGAATTGAGATCTCATGCGTCTGAAGTCAGTTCGAGGTTCAGACTTTGACTCAGGTTTGTGTTTCAGTCCATTTTGGCCCCTTCAGGAAGGGGGGGGCATTATGAGGCCATGGGGGTTTTCCCACTATTGGAGTTGTGAGATGCTCCAAACCGCAAGGATTCCTTCTGTGGGACAATTAAGATTTGTTGGATGGCTTCAGGACGTCTTATAAGGTATTTTTCCAGAACAGGGTTCTAAGTATGGATGCCTGGGCAGCCAGCCTCACATTCCAATTGTCTCCTAGCAACAAGAAACGTTTGATCTGCTGGCTTGGGGTAGCAACAGAGGGGGCTGAGTTGAAATGGACTTTCCTGAGGATGGTCTTAATGTTGGTTTGAGTCCATGGAGACCTTGGTATGGGGCAGTGGCACCAGGGCCCTGAAGGATTCTCCTAACCAGAGGTTATGACAAAGCTCCAATGAGCAAGTTTTCCATGGGGAGACGAGATTTGTTCTTATTGGTGCCTCAGGAAACCACCATATGCTGGTATTGGAAACGAGGCCTCTGAGAATAGATGCCTGGAAACCAAAGCAATGGATCTGATTAGGGCCTAGGGGCCTGTCCGGTTCAATATTCTTCTCTGGGGACATCTGTTGTCTGAGTGGAGGTAGTTGCTCAGCTGGTTTGAGATCACCCCTGTTTGTCCTGGGCGGCCTACACTATTGGGATGGCCTCGGTGACTTTGGAGGTGTTTCCTAATTTGCAAGGTTGTGGCCAATGGAATGGGAAGAATTCCCTTGAAAGGGAAGCACAGTCCTGAGGTGTGGCTCCAGGGACCCAAGTGTGGAGCGTGTGTGGTCCAGGCCTGTGGGGACAGAAGTCTGAAAACACAAACTCAGCTTAGGTTTGGGGATGTATGTATGAAGGCTCGATCTACAGACCGTGAGAATTTTCCGGGCTATGAACAAAGGGCGAGTATGTGGCGCTTGCTCAGGGTTTTGTCTCTGGATTTTGTGTCAATGGTGGCCGTGGAATGTCGGGGTGTCCTCAAGGGCCATGGACAATTCTTTCTCTGGTGATTTGGCCTGATCCCAAGTGGTTGGGATCATTCTGTGGATGGGAAGAGTCCTTTCTGTATTTTTTTTTTTTTTTTACCTCAAGTGTCTCACCAAAGAGGGATTCCCGAGTAGAGCCCTGAGTAGGGGTGACTAAACATCTCGAACTCTGGTTGAGATTGGGGGACTAGGGGCTTGGCAAGCCCCATATGAAGGCTGTTGTTCCAGTCACTAAGAGGCTTTACATGAGGATAGGGCTCACGCTGAGAGTCACATTGTGTGTTTGTGCACATTGTGGCCCTCAGGGATAGGTGGGGCCTCATAGTCCATGCTGCTTTCTCCTACAATGAACATTGGACAACATGCCAACCACTAGGTTTCTTGCCAAGGCGAAGGAGAAGTTCTGATTCTTGCATCACGTTCACTCCTGAGCAGTGAGTGGAGATAAGGTCTAGGTTCTGAGGGTGAAAACTGAGGTTGGGTAGAGATGATGGCCTAAAGCCATTGTGGGTGTGATATGCTCTGTGTACAGCCACCTGTCTGGGTGTTGGACTGGAGGTCTGCCCTCAGGCTGTGTCAGACAGGGCTTTAGTGCACAGGCTAGACTGTATAATTGGGGTATGGTCGAGTGGCATGCAGGTTGTTACTCATTTGGCGTTTCTGGTTAGCTCTATAGGGTAACATTTTTCTTCTGGAGGGCAGGCAGAGTGCTGCATTGTGTCTCCAGAATTGCCTAACTGGAGTGGTGTGGCCAGGATTGTGAGGAAGGAAGTCTGAAAACACAAGCTAGCACGAGTTTTGGGGCCAAGAGCATGGCAGGACCAATCTGCAGAGCCTGAATCGAGATCTCCTGCCCGTGAGGTCCAGGCGATTATCAGATGTTGCCTCAAGCTGGAGTTTGTGTCCATGACGGCCCCATCCTGAAGGGGGTGGGGGCGTCATGAGGCCAGGGAGGTTTCCCTATGCTGGGAGTTGTGAGCTGCTCCATACTTCAAAGTTACCTTTTCAGGACAGTCGGGTACTATTGGATGGTTCCAGGATGCCCCATACAGAAAGACTCGAGAGCAGGGCCCTAAGCATGGATGCCGAGAAACGCCAACTCACCTTCCCATTGCCTGGTGGAGACAAGGCACGCTCAATCTGCGGGCTCTTGGGTGAGCTACCCAGAAGCCTGAGTTTAAATGGACTCTGCCGAGGATGAGTCATAATGTGGGTTGGTGGCCATGGAGACCTTGGAATGTGGCAGTAGTTAAGGGACTCTGCAGGATTCTCCAACCCGAAGGGCTTGACACAACTCCAACAAGGAAGCTTCCCATGTGGAGATGAGAGGTCTTCTGTCTGGTGCCTCAGGAAAGCCCCGTATGCTGGTCTTCGAACCCAGGCCTCTGAGGAGTGATACCTGGACACCAAAGCAAGAGTTCATAATAGGGCCTAGGGGCCTGTCTGGTTCAATCTTCTGTCTCTGCGGATATCTGTCTGTGTGTCTGCATGGAGGTAGTAGTTGCTCAGCTTGTGTCATAATGCCCCTATTTGTCCAGTGCGGCTTGCGGTAGTGGGATGTCCTTGGGGACCTTGAGGTTTCTACTATTTTGTAGAGTTGTGGCCAATGGAATGTGCAGTTTCTTAGGAGAGAGCAGGCACAGTTCTGTGGTGTGGCTCCAGAGACCCCAGCCTGGAGGCTGTGTGGGCCATGGCTGTGCAGACAGACATCCAAAAACCCTAACTCAGCTCAGGTTTGGGGCCGAGGTTACAGCAGGCCTGATCTACAGTCCATGAGGGGAGCTCCTCTGGATATGAAAGAAGGGTGAGAGGGAGGCAGTCGCTCAGGCTTTTGTCTCTGGATGTTTTGTCCACAATGGCCGTTTAATGTAGGAGTTGCCTCATGGGTCGTAGAAGTCTCCCTCTCTGGTAGTTTGTCCAGCCCCCAAGAGTTTGGGCTCATTCTGTGGGAAGGGAAGTGTCCTGTTTTCTGCTTCATGTGTTCCCCCAGTAGAGGGATTCTAGAGCATAGCAGTGGGTACTGACAACTGGAATACTCGCCCTCTGGTTAAGCCTGGGGGCCTATGGATATGACAAGCCCCATATGCAGGATCTCTGTCCAGCCACTGAGAGGCGTTACATTAATACCGGCCTCACGCTGCAGGTCACAATGCATGTCTGTGCCCTAGGCGGCCCTCAAGCACTGGCGTGGCCTTTCGGACAATGCAGGTTTCCCCACATTGAACGTTGGACAACATGCCAACCACAAGGTTTCTGGCCATGGGGAAGGAGGAATTCTAATTTCTGCATCACGTTCACCCCTGGGCAGTGATTGGAGATAAGGTCTAGGTTCTGAAGCCTGAAAACCGAGGTTGGGAAGAGATGACGACCTACAGCCATAGCGGGTCCTATGTGTCCAGGTTGGGGCCAGCTGTCTGAGTGTCGTTTGGGATGTCTTGTCTCAGGCTGTGCCAGACAGGGCATTAGTATACAGGGTGGGCTGTATAATTGCTTTACAATCGAGTGGCATGCATTAGAAAATCATTTGGGGTTTCTTATTAGCAGCATAGGGCAATGTTTTTCTTCTGGAGGGCAGGCAGAGTGCTGCATTGTGGCTTCGGAATTCCCAAACTGGAGGGCTTTTGGGCCAGGAGAGTGAGGACCGAAGTCTGAGAACACAAGCTAGGCTTAGGTTTCGGGGCAAGGACATGGCAGGCACACTCTGCAGAGCTGAATTGAGATCTCATGCGTCTGAAGTCAGGTCGAGGTTCAGACTTTGGCTCAGGTTTGAGTTTCTGTCCATGTTGGGCCCTTCAGGAAGGGGGGGGGGCATTATGAGGCCATGGGGGTTTTCCCACTATTGGAGTTGTGAGATGCTCCAAACCGCAAGGATTCCTTCTGTGGGACAATTAAGATTTGTTGGATGGCTTCAGGACGTCTTATAAGGTATTTTTCCAGAACAGGGTTCTAAGTATGGATGCCTGGGCAGCCAGCCTCACATTCCAATTGTCTCCTAGCAACAAGAAACGTTTGATCTGCTGGCTTGGGGTAGCAACAGAGGGGGCTGAGTTGAAATGGACTTTCCTGAGGATGGTCTTAATGTTGGTTTGAGTCCATGGAGACCTTGGTATGGGGCAGTGGCACCAGGGCCCTGAAGGATTCTCCTAACCAGAGGTTATGACAAAGCTCCAATGAGCAAGTTTTCCATGGGGAGACGAGATTTGTTCTTATTGGTGCCTCAGGAAACCACCATATGCTGGTATTGGAAACGAGGCCTCTGAGGACAGATGCCTGGAAACCAAAGCAATGGATCTGATTAGGGCCTAGGGGCCTGTCCGGTTCAATATTCTTCTCTGGGGACATCTGTTGTCTGAGTGGAGGTAGTTGCTCAGCTGGTTTGAGATCACCCCTGTTTGTCCTGGGCGGCCTACACTATTGGGATGGCCTCGGTGACTTTGGAGGTTTTTCCTAATTTGCAAGGTTGTGGCCAATGGAATGGGAAGAATTCCCTTGAAAGGGAAGCACAGTCCTGAGGTGTGGCTCCAGGGACCCAAGTGTGGAGCGTGTGTGGTCCAGGCCTGTGGGGACAGAAGTCTGAAAACACAAACTCAGCTTAGGTTTGGGGATGTATGTATGAAGGCTCGATCTACAGACCGTGAGAATTTTCCGGGCTATGAACAAAGGGCGAGTATGTGGCGCTTGCTCAGGGTTTTGTCTCTGGATTTTGTGTCAATGGTGGCCGTGGAATGTCGGGGTGTCCTCAAGGGCCATGGACAATTCTTTCTCTGGTGATTTGGCCTGATCCCAAGTGGTTGGCATCATTCTGTGGATGGGAAGAGTCCTTTCTGTATTTTTTTTTTTTTACCTCAAGTGTCCCACCAAAGAGGGATTCCCGAGTAGAGCCCTGAGTAGGGGTGACTAAACATCTCGAACTCTGGTTGAGATTGGGGGACTAGGGGCTTGGAAAGCCCCATATGAAGGCTGTTGTTCCAGTCACTAAGAGGCTTTACATGAGGATAGGGCTCACGCTGAGGGTCACAATGTGTGCTTGTGCACATTGTGGCCCTCAGGGATAGGTGGGGCCTCATAGTCCATGCTGCTTTCTCCTACAATGAACATTGGACAACATGCCAACCACTAGGTTTCTTGCCAAGGCGAAGGAGAAGTTCTGATTCTTGCATCACGTTCACTCCTGAGCAGTGAGTGGAGATAAGGTCTAGGTTCTGAAGGTGAAAACTGAGGTTGGGTAGAGATGATGGCCTAAAGCCATTGTGGGTGTGATATGCTCTGTGTATGGCCAGCTGTCTGGGTGTTGGACTGGAGGTCTGCCCTCAGGCTGTGTCAGACAGGGCTTTAGTGCACAGGCTAGACTGTATAATTGGGGTATGGTCGAGTGGCATGCAGGTTGTTACTCATTTGGCGTTTCTGGTTAGCCCTATAGGGCAACATTTTTCTTCTGGAGGGCAGGCAGAGTGCTGCATTGTGTCTCCAGAATTGCCAAACTGGAGGGGTGTGGCCAGGATTGTGAGGAAGGAAGTCTGAAAACACAAGCTAGCACAAGTTTTGGGGCCAAGAGCATGGCAGGCCCACTCTGCAGAGGCTGAATCGAGATCTCCTGCACGTGAGGTCCGGGCGATTATCAGATGTTGCCTCAAGCTGGAGTTTGTGTCCATGACGGCCCCTTCCTGAAGGGGGTGGGGGCGTCATGAGTCCAGGGAGGTTTCCCTACGCTGGGAGTTGTGAGCTGCTCCAAACTTCAAAGTTTCCTTCTTCAGGACAGTCGAGTACTATTGGATGGTTCCAGGATGCCCCATACAGAAAGACTCGAGAGCAGGGCCCTAAGCATGGATGCCGAGAAACGCCAACTCACCTTCCCATTGCCTGGTGGAGACAAGGCACGCTCAATCTGCGGGCTCTTGGGTGAGCTACCCAGAAGCCTGAGTTTAAATGGACTCTGCCGAGGATGAGTCATAATGTGGGTTGGTGGCCATGGAGACCTTGGAATGTGGCAGTAGCTAAGGGACTCTGCAGGATTCTCCAACCCGAAGGGCTTGACACAACTCCAACAAGGAAGCTTCCCATGTGGAGATGAGAGGTCTTCTGTCTGGTGCCTCAGGAAAGCCCCGTATGCTGGTCTTCGAACCCAGGCCTCTGAGGAGTGATACCTGGACACCAAAGCAAGAGTTCATAATAGGGCCTAGGGGCCTGTCTGGTTCAATCTTCTGTCTCTGCGGATATCTGTCTGTGTGTCTGCATGGAGGTAGTAGTTGCTCAGCTTGTGTCATAATGCCCCTATTTGTCCAGTGCGGCTTGCGGTAGTGGGATGTCCTTGGGGACCTTGAGGTTTCTACTATTTTGTAGAGTTGTGGCCAATGGAATGGGCAGTTTCTTAGGAGAGAGCAGGCACAGTTCTGTGGTGTGGCTCCAGAGACCCCAGCCTGGAGGCTGTGTGGACCATGGCTGTGCAGACAGACATCCAAAAATCCCTAACTCAGCTCAGGTTTGGGGCCGAGGTTACGGCAGGCCTGATCTACAGTCCATGAGGGGAGCTCCTCTGGATATGAAAGAAGGGTGAGAGGGAGGCAGTCGCTCAGGCTTTTGTCTCTGGATGTTTTGTCCACAATGGCCGTTTAATGTAGGAGTTGCCTCATGGGTCGTAGAAGTCTCCCTCTCTGGTAGTTTGTCCAGCCCCCAAGAGTTTGGGGTCATTCTGTGGGAAGGGAAGTGTCCTGTTTTCTGCTTCATGTGTCCCCCCAGTAGAGGGATTCTAGAGCATAGCAGTGGGTACTGACAACTGGAATACTCGCCCTCTGGTTAAGCCTGGGGGCCTATGGATATGACAAGCCCCATATGCAGGATCTTGGTCCAGCCACTGAGAGGCGTTACTTTAATACGGGACTCACGCTGCAGGTCACAATGCATGTCTGTGCCCTAGGCGGCCCTCAAGCACTGGCGTGGCCTTTCGGGCAATGCAGGTTTTCCCACATTGAACGTTGGACAACATGCCAACCACAAGGTTTCTGGCCATGGGGAAGGAGGAATTCTAATTTCTGCATCACGTTCACCCCTGGGCAGTGATTGGAGATAAGGTCTAGGTTCTGAAGCCTGAAAACCGAGGTTGGGAAGAATGACGACCTATAGCCATAGCGGGTCCTATGTGTCCAGGTTGGGGCCAGCTGTCTGGGTGTCGTTTGGGATGTCTTGACCCAGGCTGTGCCAGACAGGGCATTAGTATACAGGGTCGGCTGTATAATTGCTTTACAATCGAGTGGCATGTATTAGAAAATCATTTGGGGTTTCTTATTAGCAGCTTAGGGCAAAGTTTTTCTTCTGGAGGGCAGGCAGAGTGCTGCATTGTGGCTTCGGAATTCCCAAACTGGAGGGCTTGTGGGCCAGGAGAGTGAGGACGGAAGTCTGAGAACAGAAGCTAGGCTTAGGTTTCAGGGCAAGGACATGGCAGGCACACTCTGCAGAGCTGAATTGAGATCTCATGCGTCTGAAGTCAGGTCGAGGTTCAGACTTTGACTCAGGTTTGAGTTTCTGTCCATGTTGGGCCCTTCAGGAAGGGGGGGGCATTATGAGGCCATGGGGGTTTTCCCACTATTGGAGTTGTGAGATGCTCCAAACCGCAAGGATTCCTTCTGTGGGACAATTAAGATTTGTTGGATGGCTCCAGGACGTCTTATAAGGTATTTTTCCAGAACAGGGTTCTAAGTATGGATGCCTGGGCAGCCAGCCTCACATTCCAATTGTCTCCTAGCAACAAGAAACGTTTGATCTGCTGGCTTGGGGTAGCAACAGAGGGGGCTGAGTTGAAATGGACTTTCCTGAGGATGGTCTTAATGCTGGTTTGAGTCCATGGAGACCTTGGTATGGGGCAGTGGCACCAGGGCCCTGAAGGATTCTCCTAACCAGAGGTTATGACAAAGCTCCAATGAGCAAGTTTTCCATGGGGAGACGAGATTTGTTCTTATTGGTGCCTCAGGAAACCACCATATGCTGGTATTGGAAACGAGGCCTCTGAGGACAGATGCCTGGAAACCAAAGCAATGGATCTGATTAGGGCCTAGGGGCCTGTCCGGTTCAATATTCTTCTTTGGGGACATCTGTTGTCTGAGTGGAGGTAGTTGCTCAGCTGATTTGAGATCACCCCTGTTTGTCCTGGGCGGCCTACACTATTGGGATGGCCTCGGTGACTTTGGAGGTTTTTCCTAATTTGCAAGGTTGTGGCCAATGGAATGGGAAGAATTCCCTTGAAAGGGAAGCACAGTCCTGAGGTGTGGCTCCAGGGACCCAAGTGTGGAGCGTGTGTGGTCCAGGCCTGTGGGGACAGAAGTCTGAAAACACAAACTCAGCTTA
Source organism: Mustela nivalis (assembly GCF_964662115.1). Taxonomy (NCBI): domain Eukaryota; kingdom Metazoa; phylum Chordata; class Mammalia; order Carnivora; family Mustelidae; genus Mustela; species Mustela nivalis. The sequence continues at coordinate 2,576,194 of NW_028136547.1, read as the reverse complement.
GGTTTGGGGATATATGTATGAAGGCTCAATCTACAGACCGTGAGAATTTTCCGGGCTATGAACAAAGGGCGAGTATGTGGTGCTTGCTCAGGGTTTTGTCTCTGGATTTTGTGTCAATGGTGGCCGTGGAATGTCGGGGTGTCCTCAAGGGCCATGGACAATTCTTTCTCTGGTGATTTGGCCTGATCCCAAGTGGTTGGGATCATTCTGTGGATGGGAAGAGTCCTTTCTGTATTTTTTTTTTTTTTACCTCAAGTGTCTCACCAAAGAGTGATTCCCGAGTAGAGCCCTAAGTAGGGGTGACTAGACATCTCGAACTCTGGTTGAGATTGGGGGACTAGGGGCTTGGCAAGCCCCATATGGGGGCTGTTGTTCCAGTCACTAAGAGGCTTTACATGAGGATAGGTCTCACGCTGAGGGTCACAATGTGTGCTTGTGCACATTGTGGCCCTCAGGGATAGGTGGGGCCTCATAGTCCATGCTGCTTTCTCCTACAATGAACATTGGACAACATGCCAACCACTAGGTTTCTTGCCAAGGCGAAGGAGAAGTTCTGATTCTTGCATCACGTTCACTCCTGAGCAGTGAGTGGAGATAAGGTCTAGGTTCTGAAGGTGAAAACTGAGGTTGGGTAGAGATGATGGCCTAAAGCCATTGTGGGTGTGATATGCTCTGTGTATGGCCAGCTGTCTGGGTGTTGGACTGGAGGTCTGCCCTCAGGCTGTGTCAGACAGGGCTTTAGTGCACAGGCTAGACTGTATAATTGGGGTATGGTCGAGTGGCATGCAGGTTGTTACTCATTTGGCGTTTCTGGTTAGCCCTATAGGGCAACATTTTTCTTCTGGAGGGCAGGCAGAGTGCTGCATTGTGTCTCCAGAATTGCCAAACTGGAGGGGTATGGCCAGTATTGTGAGGAAGGAAGTCTGAAAACAAAAGCTAGCACAAGTTTTGGGGCCAAGAGCATGGCAGGCCCACTCTGCAGAGGCTGAATCGAGATCTCCTGCACGTGAGGTCCGGGCGATTATCAGATGTTGCCTCAAGCTGGAGTTTGTGTCCATGATGGCCCCTTCCTGAAGGGGGTGGGGGCGTCATGAGTCCAGGGAGGTTTCCCTACGCTGGGAGTTGTGAGCTGCTCCAAACTTCAAAGTTTCCTTCTTCAGGACAGTCGAGTACTATTGGATGGTTCCAGGATGCCCCATACAGAAAGACTCGAGAGCAGGGCCCTAAGCATGGATGCCGAGAAACGCCAACTCACCTTCCCATTGCCTGGTGGAGACAAGGCACGCTCAATCTGCGGGCTCTTGGGTGAGCTACCCAGAAGGCTGAGTTTAAATGGACTCTGCCGTGGATGAGTCATAATGTGGGTTGGTGGCCATGGAGACCTTGGAATGTGGCAGTAGCTAAGGGCCTCTGCAGGATTCTCCAACCCGAAGGGCTTGACACAACTTCAACAAGGAAGCTTCCCATGTGGAGATGAGAGGTCTTCTGTCTGGTGCCTCAGGAAAGCCCCGTATGCTGGTCTTCGAACCCAGGCCTCTGAGGAGTGATACCTGGACACCAAAGCAAGAGTTCATAATAGGGCCTAGGGGCCTGTCTGGTTCAATCTTCTGTCTCTGCGGATATCTGTCTGTGTGTCTGCATGGAGGTAGTAGTTGCTCAGCTTGTGTCATAATGCCCCTATTTGTCCAGTGCGGCTTGCGGTAGTGGGATGTCCTTGGGGACCTTGAGGTTTCTACTATTTTGTAGAGTTGTGGCCAATGGAATGGGCAGTTTCTTAGGAGAGAGCAGGCACAGTTCTGTGGTGTGGCTCCAGAGACCCCAGCCTGGAGGCTGTGTGGGCCATGGCTGTGCAGACAGACATCCAAAAACCCTAACTCAGCTCAGGTTTGGGGCCGAGGTTATGGCAGGCCTGATCTACAGTCCATGAGGGGAGCTCCTCTGGATATGAAAGAAGGGTGAGAGGGAGGCAGTCGCTCAGGCTTTTGTCTCTGGATGTTTTGTCCACAATGGCCGTTTAATGTAGGAGTTGCCTCATGGGTCGTAGAAGTCTCCCTCTCTGGTAGTTTGTCCAGCCCCCAAGAGTTTGGGGTCATTCTGTGGGAAGGGAAGTGTCCTGTTTTCTGCTTCATGTGTCCCCCCAGTAGAGGGATTCTAGAGCATAGCAGTGGGTACTGACAACTGGAATACTCGCCCTCTGGTTAAGCCTGGGGGCCTATGGATATGACAAGCCCCATATGCAGGATCTTGGTCCAGCCACTGAGAGGCGTTACTTTAATATGGGACTCACGCTGCAGGTCACAATGCATGTCTGTGCCCTAGGCGGCCCTCAAGCACTGGCGTGGCCTTTCGGGCAATGCAGGTTTTCCCACATTGAACGTTGGGCAACATGCCAACCACAAGGTTTCTGGCCATGGGGAAGGAGGAATTCTAATTTCTGCATCACGTTCACCCCTGGGCAGTGATTGGAGATAAGGTCTAGGTTCTGAAGCCTGAAAACCGAGGTTGGGAAGAATGAGGACCTATAGCCATAGCGGGTCCTATGTGTCCAGGTTGGGGCCAGCTGTCTGGGTGTCGTTTGGGATGTCTTGACCCAGGCTGTGCCAGACAGGGCATTAGTATACAGGGTGGGCTGTATAATTGTTTGACAATCGAGTGGCATGCATTAGAAAATCATTTGGGGTTTCTTATTAGCAGCTTAGGGCAAAGTTTTTCTTCTGGAGGGCAGGCAGAGTGCTGCATTGTGGCTTCGGAATTCCCAAACTGGAGGGCTTGTGGGCCAGGAGAGTGAGGACGGAAGTCTGAGAACACAAGCTAGGCTTAGGTTTCGGGGCAAGGACATGGCAGGCACACTCTGCAGAGCTGAATTGAGATCTCATGCGTCTGATGTCAGGTCGAGGTTCAGACTTTGACTCAGGTTTGAGTTTCTGTCCATGTTGGCCCCTTCAGGAAGGGGGGGCATTATGAGGCCATGGGGGTTTTCCCACTATTGGAGTTGTGAGATGCTCCAAACCGCAAGGATTCCTTCTGTCGGAAAATAAGATTTGTTGGATGGCTCCAGGACGTCTTATAAGGTATTTTTCCAGAACAGGGTTCTAAGTATGGATGCCTGGGCAGCCAGCCTCACATTCCAATTGTCTCCTAGCAACAAGAAACGTTTGATCTGCTGGCTTGGGGTAGCAACAGAGGGGGCTGAGTTGAAATGGACTTTCCTGAGGATGGTCTTAATGCTGGTTTGAGTCCATGGAGACCTTGGTATGGGGCAGTGGCACCAGGGCCCTGAAGGATTCTCCTAACCAGAGGTTATGACAAAGCTTCAATGAGCAAGTTTTCCATGGGGAGACGAGATTTGTTCTTATTGGTGCCTCAGGAAACCACCATATGCTGGTATTGGAAACGAGGCCTCTGAGGACAGATGCCTGGAAACCAAAGCAATGGATCTGATTAGGGCCTAGGGGCCTGTCCGGTTCAATATTCTTCTTTGGGGACATCTGTTGTCTGAGTGGAGGTAGTTGCTCAGCTGATTTGAGATCACCCCTGTTTGTCCTGGGCGGCCTACACTATTGGGATGGCCTCGGTGACTTTGGAGGTTTTTCCTAATTTGCAAGGTTGTGGCCAATGGAATGGGAAGAATTCCCTTGAAAGGGAAGCACAGTCCTGAGGTGTGGCTCCAGGGACCCAAGTGTGGAGCGTGTGTGGTCCAGGCCTGTGGGGACAGAAGTCTGAAAACACAAACTCAGCTTAGGTTTGGGGATATATGTATGAAGGCTCAATCTACAGACCGTGAGAATTTTCCGGGCTATGAACAAAGGGCGAGTATGTGGCGCTTGCTCAGGGTTTTGTCTCTGGATTTTGTGTCAATGGTGGCCGAGGAATGTCGGGGTGTCCTCAAGGGCCATGGACAATTCTTTCTCTGGTGATTTGGCCTGATCCCAAGTGGTTGGGATCATTCTGTGGATGGGAAGAGTCCTTTCTGTATTTTTTTTTTTTTTTTACCTCAGGTGTCCCACCAAAGAGGGATTCCCGAGTAGAGCCCTGAGTAGGGGTGACTAGACATCTCGAACTCTGGTTGAGATTGGGGGACTAGGGGCTTGGCAAGCCCCATATGGGGGCTGTTGTTCCAGTCACTAAGAGGCTTTACATGAGGATAGGGCTCACGCTGAGGGTCACAATGTATGTTTGTGCACATTGTGGCCCTCAGGGATAGGTGGGGCCTCATAGTCCATGCTGCTTTCTCCTACAATGAACATTGGACAACATGCCAACCACTAGGTTTCTTGCCAAGGCGAAGGAGAAGTTCTGATTCTTGCATCACGTTCACTCCTGAGCAGTGAGTGGAGATAAGGTCTAGGTTCTGAAGGTGAAAACTGAGGTTGGGTAGTGATGATGGCCCAAAGCCATTGTGGGTGTGATATGCTCTGTGTATGGCCAGCTGTCTGGGTGTTGGACTGGAGGTCTGCCCTCAGGCTGTGTCAGACAGGGCTTTAGTGCACATGCTAGACTGTATAATTGGGGTATGGTCGAGTGGCATGCAGGTTGTTACTCATTTGGCGTTTCTGGTTAGCCCTATAGGGCAACATTTTTCTTCTGGAGGGCAGGCAGAGTGCTGCATTGTGTCTCCAGAATTGCCAAACTGGAGGGGTGTGGCCAGGATTGTGAGGAAGGAAGTTTGAAAACACAAGCTAGCACGAATTTTGGGGCCAAGAGCATGGCAGGCCCACTTTGCAAGGCTGAATCGAGATCTCCTGCACGTGAGGTCCGGGCGATTATCAGATGTTGCCTCAAGCTGGAGTTTGTGTCCATGACGGCCCCTTCCTGAAGGGGGTGGGGGCGTCATGAGTCCAGGGAGGTTTCCCTACGCTGGGAGTTGTGAGCTGCTCCATACTTCAAAGTTTCCTTCTTCAGGACAGTCGAGTACTATTGGATGGTTCCAGGATGCCCCATACAGAAAGACTCGAGAGCAGGGCCCTAAGCATGGATGCCAAGAAACGCCAACTCACCCTCCCATTGCCTGGTGGAGACAAGGCACGCTCAATCTGCGGGCTCTTGGGTGAGCTACCCAGAAGCCTGAGTTTAAATGGACTCTGCCGAGGATGAGTCATAATGTGGGTTGGTGGCCATGGAGACCTTGGAATGTGGCAGTAGTTAAGGGACTCTGCAGGATTCTCCAACCCGAAGGGCTTGACACAACTCCAACAAGGAAGCTTCCCATGTGGAGATGAGAGGTCTTCTGTCTGGTGCCTCAGGAAAGCCCCGTATGCTTGTCTTCGAACCCAGGCCTCTGAGGAGTGATACCTGGACACCAAAGCAAGAGTTCATAATAGGTCCTAGGGGCCTATCTGGTTCAATCTTCTGTCTCTGCGGATATATGTCTGTGTGTCTACATGGAGGTAGTAGTTGCTCAGCTTGTGTCATAATGTCCCTATTTGTCCAGTGCGGCTTGCGGTAGTGGGATGTCCTTGGGGACCTTGAGGTTTCTACTATTTTGTAGAGTTGTGGCCAATGGAATGTGCAGTTTCTTAGGAGAGAGCAGGCACAGTTCTGTGGTGTGGCTCCAGAGACCCCAGCCTGGAGGCTGTGTGGGCCATGGCTGTGCAGACAGACATCCAAAAAACCCTAACTCAGCTCAGGTTTGGGGCCGAGGTTACGGCAGGCCTGATCTACAGTCCATGAGGGGAGCTCCTCTGGATATGAAAGAAGGGTGAGAGGGAGGCAGTCGCTCAGGCTTTTGTCTCTGGATGTTTTGTCCACAATGGCCGTTTAATGTAGGAGTTGCCTCATGGGTCGTAGAAGTCTCCCTCTCTGGTAGTTTGTCCAGCCCCCAAGAGTTTGGGGTCATTCTGTGGGAAGGGAAGTGTCCTGTTTTCTGCTTCATGTGTCCCCCCAGTAGAGGGATTCTAGAGCATAGCAGTGGGTACTGACAACTGGAATACTCGCCCTCTGGTTAAGCCTGGGGGCCTATGGATATGACAAGCCCCATATGCAGGATCTTGGTCCAGCCACTGAGAGGCGTTACTTTAATACGGGACTCACGCTGCAGGTCACAATGCATGTCTGTGCCCTAGGCGGCCCTCAAGCACTGGCGTGGCCTTTCGGACAATGCAGGTTTTCCCACATTGAACGTTGGACAACATGCCAACCACAAGGTTTCTGGCCATGGGGAAGGAGGAATTCTAATTTCTGCATCACGTTCACCCCTGGGCAGTGATTGGAGATAAGGTCTAGGTTCTGAAGCCTGAAAACCGAGGTTGGGAAGAATGACGACCTACAGCCATAGCGGGTCCTATGTGTCCAGGTTGGGGCCAGCTGTCTGGGTGTCGTTTGGGATGTCTTGACCCAGGCTGTGCCAGACAGGGCATTAGTATACAGGGTGGGCTGTATAATTGCTTTACAATCGAGTGGCATGCATTAGAAAATCATTTGGGGTTTCTTATTAGCAGCATAGGGCAAAGTTTTTCTTCTGGAGGGCAGGCAGAGCTCTGCATTTTGGCTTCGGAATTCCCAAACTGGAGGGCTTGTGGGCCAGGAGAGTGAGGACGGAAGTCTGAGAACACAAGCTAGGCTTAGGTTTCGGGGCAAGGACATGGCAGGCACACTCTGCAGAGCTGAATTGAGATCTCATGCGTCTGAAGTCAGGTCGAGGTTCAGACTTTGACTCAGGTTTGAGTTTCTGTCCATCTTCGGCCCTTCAGGAAGGGGGGGGCATTATGAGGCCATGGGGGTTTTCCCACTATTGGAGTTGTGAGATGCTCCAAACCGCAAGGATTCCTTCTGTGGGACAATTAAGATTTGTTGGATGGCTCCAGGACGTCTTATAAGGTATTTTTCCAGAACAGGGTTCTAAGTATGGATGCCTGGGCAGCCAGCCTCACATTCCAATTGTCTCCTAGCAACAAGAAACGTTTGATCTGCTGGCTTGGGGTAGCAACAGAGGGGGCTGATTTGAAATGGACTTTCCTGAGGATGGTCTTAATGTTGGTTTGAGTCCATGGAGACCTTGGTATGGGGCAGTGGCACCAGGGCCCTGAAGGATTCTCCTAACCAGAGGTTATGACAAAGCTCCAATGAGCAAGTTTTCCATGGGGAGACGAGATTTGTTCTTATTGGTGCCTCAGGAAACCACCATATGCTGGTATTGGAAACGAGGCCTCTGAGGACAGATGCCTGGAAACCAAAGCAATGGATCTGATTAGGGCCTAGGGGCCTGTCCGGTTCAATATTCTTCTCTGGGGACATCTGTTGTCTGAGTGGAGGTAGTTGCTCAGCTGGTTTGAGATCACCCCTGTTTGTCCTGGGCGGCCTACACTATTGGGATGGCCTCGGTGACTTTGGAGGTTTTTCCTAATTTGCAAGGTTGTGGCCAATGGAATGGGAAGAATTCCCTTGAAAGGGAAGCACAGTCCTGAGGTGTGGCTCCAGGGACCCAAGTGTGGAGCGTGTGTGGTCCAGGCCTGTGGGGACAGAAGTCTGAAAACACAAACTCAGCTTAGGTTTGGGGATGTATGTATGAAGGCTCGATCTACAGACCGTGAGAATTTTCCGGGCTATGAACAAAGGGCGAGTATGTGGCGCTTGCTCAGGGTTTTGTCTCTGGATTTTGTGTCAATGGTGGCCGTGGAATGTCGGGGTGTCCTCAAGGGCCATGGACAATTCTTTCTCTGGTGATTTGGCCTGATCCCAAGTGGTTGGCATCATTCTGTGGATGGGAAGAGTCCTTTCTGTATTTTTTTTTTTTTACCTCAAGTGTCCCACCAAAGAGGGATTCCCGAGTAGAGCCCTGAGTAGGGGTGACTAGACATCTCGAACTCTGGTTGAGATTGGGGGACTAGGGGCTTGGCAAGCCCCATATGGGGGCTGTTGTTCCAGTCACTAAGAGGCTTTACATGAGGATAGGGCTCACGCTGAGGGTCACAATGTGTGCTTGTGCACATTGTGGCCCTCAGGGATAGGTGGGGCCTCATAGTCCATGATGCTTTCTCCTACAATGAACATTGGACAACATGCCAACCACTAGGTTTCTTGCCAAGGCGAAGGAGAAGTTCTGATTCTTGCATCACGTTCACTCCTGAGCAGTGAGTGGAGATAAGGTCTAGGTTCTGAAGGTGAAAACTGAGGTTGGGTAGAGATGATGGCCTAAAGCCATTGTGGGTGTGATATGCTCTGTGTATGGCCAGCTGTCTGGGTGTTGGACTGGAGGTCTGCCCTCAGGCTGTGTCAGACAGGGCTTTAGTGCACAGGCTAGACTGTATAATTGGGGTATGGTCGAGTGGCATGCAGGTTGTTACTCATTTGGCGTTTCTGGTTAGCCCTATAGGGCAACATTTTTCTTCTGGAGGGCAGGCAGAGTGCTGCATTGTGTCTCCAGAATTGCCAAAGTGGAGGGGTGTGGCCAGGATTGTGAGGAAGGAAGTCTGAAAACACAAGCTAGCACAAGTTTTGGGGCCAAGAGCATGGCAGGCCCACTCTGCAGAGGCTGAATCGAGATCTCCTGCACGTGAGGTCCGGGCGATTATCAGATGTTGCCTCAAGCTGGAGTTTGTGTCCATGACGGCCCCTTCCTGAAGGGGGTGGGGGCGTCATGAGTCCAGGGAGGTTTCCCTACGCTGGGAGTTGTGAGCTGCTCCAAACTTCAAAGTTTCCTTCTTCAGGACAGTCGAGTACTATTGGATGGTTCCAGGATGCCCCATACAGAAAGACTCGAGAGCAGGGCCCTAAGCATGGATGCCGAGAAACGCCAACTCACCTTCCCATTGCCTGGTGGAGACAAGGCACGCTCAATCTGCGGGCTCTTGGGTGAGCTACCCAGAAGCCTGAGTTTAAATGGACTCAGCCGAGGATGAGTCATAATGTGGGTTGGTGGCCATGGAGACCTTGGAATGTGGCAGTAGCTAAGGGACTCTGCAGGATTCTCCAACCCGAAGGGCTTGACACAACTCCAACAAGGAAGATTCCCATGTGGAGATGAGAGGTCTTCTGTCTGGTGCCTCAGGAAAGCCCCGTATGCTGGTCTTCGAACCCAGGCCTCTGAGGAGTGATACCTGGACACCAAAGCAAGAGTTCATAATAGGGCCTAGGGGCCTGTCTGGTTCAATCTTCTGTCTCTGCGGATATCTGTCTGTGTGTCTGCATGGAGGTAGTAGTTGCTCAGCTTGTGTCATAATGCCCCTATTTGTCCAGTGCGGCTTGCGGTAGTGGGATGTCCTTGGGGACCTTGAGGTTTCTACTATTTTGTAGAGTTGTGGCCAATGGAATGGGCAGTTTCTTAGGAGAGAGCAGGCACAGTTCTGTGGTGTGGCTCCAGAGACCCCAGCCTGGAGGCTGTGTGGACCATGGCTGTGCAGACAGACATCCAAAAATCCCTAACTCAGCTCAGGTTTGGGGCCGAGGTTACGGCAGGCCTGATCTACAGTCCATGAGGGGAGCTCCTCTGGATATGAAAGAAGGGTGAGAGGGAGGCAGTCGCTCAGGCTTTTGTCTCTGGATGTTTTGTCCACAATGGCCGTTTAATGTAGGAGTTGCCTCATGGGTCGTAGAAGTCTCCCTCTCTGGTAGTTTGTCCAGCCCCCAAGAGTTTGGGGTCATTCTGTGGGAAGGGAAGTGTCCTGTTTTCTGCTTCATGTGTCCCCCCAGTAGAGGGATTCTAGAGCATAGCAGTGGGTACTGACAACTGGAATACTCGCCCTCTGGTTAAGCCTGGGGGCCTATGGATATGACAAGCCCCATATGCAGGATCTTGGTCCAGCCACTGAGAGGCGTTACTTTAATACGGGACTCACGCTGCAGGTCACAATGCATGTCTGTGCCCTAGGCGGCCCTCAAGCACTGGCGTGGCCTTTCGGGCAATGCAGGTTTTCCCACATTGAACGTTGGACAACATGCCAACCACAAGGTTTCTGGCCATGGGGAAGGAGGAATTCTAATTTCTGCATCACGTTCACCCCTGGGCAGTGATTGGAGATAAGGTCTAGGTTCTGAAGCCTGAAAACCGAGGTTGGGAAGAATGACGACCTATAGCCATAGCGGGTCCTATGTGTCCAGGTTGGGGCCAGCTGTCTGGGTGTCGTTTGGGATGTCTTGACCCAGGCTGTGCCAGACAGGGCATTAGTATACAGGGTCGGCTGTATAATTGCTTTACAATCGAGTGGCATGTATTAGAAAATCATTTGGGGTTTCTTATTAGCAGCTTAGGGCAAAGTTTTTCTTCTGGAGGGCAGGCAGAGTGCTGCATTGTGGCTTCGGAATTCCCAAACTGGAGGGCTTGTGGGCCAGGAGAGTGAGGACGGAAGTCTGAGAACAGAAGCTAGGCTTAGGTTTCAGGGCAAGGACATGGCAGGCACACTCTGCAGAGCTGAATTGAGATCTCATGCGTCTGAAGTCAGGTCGAGGTTCAGACTTTGACTCAGGTTTGAGTTTCTGTCCATGTTGGGCCCTTCAGGAAGGGGGGGGCATTATGAGGCCATGGGGGTTTTCCCACTATTGGAGTTGTGAGATGCTCCAAACCGCAAGGATTCCTTCTGTGGGACAATTAAGATTTGTTGGATGGCTCCAGGACGTCTTATAAGGTATTTTTCCAGAACAGGGTTCTAAGTATGGATGCCTGGGCAGCCAGCCTCACATTCCAATTGTCTCCTAGCAACAAGAAACGTTTGATCTGCTGGCTTGGGGTAGCAACAGAGGGGGCTGAGTTGAAATGGACTTTCCTGAGGATGGTCTTAATGCTGGTTTGAGTCCATGGAGACCTTGGTATGGGGCAGTGGCACCAGGGCCCTGAAGGATTCTCCTAACCAGAGGTTATGACAAAGCTCCAATGAGCAAGTTTTCCATGGGGAGACGAGATTTGTTCTTATTGGTGCCTCAGGAAACCACCATATGCTGGTATTGGAAACGAGGCCTCTGAGGACAGATGCCTGGAAACCAAAGCAATGGATCTGATTAGGGCCTAGGGGCCTGTCCGGTTCAATATTCTTCTTTGGGGACATCTGTTGTCTGAGTGGAGGTAGTTGCTCAGCTGATTTGAGATCACCCCTGTTTGTCCTGGGCGGCCTACACTATTGGGATGGCCTCGGTGACTTTGGAGGTTTTTCCTAATTTGCAAGGTTGTGGCCAATGGAATGGGAAGAATTCCCTTGAAAGGGAAGCACAGTCCTGAGGTGTGGCTCCAGGGACCCAAGTGTGGAGCGTGTGTGGTCCAGGCCTGTGGGGACAGAAGTCTGAAAACACAAACTCAGCTTAGGTTTGGGGATATATGTATGAAGGCTCAATCTACAGACCGTGAGAATTTTCCGGGCTATGAACAAAGGGCGAGTATGTGGTGCTTGCTCAGGGTTTTGTCTCTGGATTTTGTGTCAATGGTGGCCGTGGAATGTCGGGGTGTCCTCAAGGGCCATGGACAATTCTTTCTCTGGTGATTTGGCCTGATCCCAAGTGGTTGGGATCATTCTGTGGATGGGAAGAGTCCTTTCTGTATTTTTTTTTTTTTTACCTCAAGTGTCTCACCAAAGAGTGATTCCCGAGTAGAGCCCTAAGTAGGGGTGACTAGACATCTCGAACTCTGGTTGAGATTGGGGGACTAGGGGCTTGGCAAGCCCCATATGGGGGCTGTTGTTCCAGTCACTAAGAGGCTTTACATGAGGATAGGTCTCACGCTGAGGGTCACAATGTGTGCTTGTGCACATTGTGGCCCTCAGGGATAGGTGGGGCCTCATAGTCCATGCTGCTTTCTCCTACAATGAACATTGGACAACATGCCAACCACTAGGTTTCTTGCCAAGGCGAAGGAGAAGTTCTGATTCTTGCATCACGTTCACTCCTGAGCAGTGAGTGGAGATAAGGTCTAGGTTCTGAAGGTGAAAACTGAGGTTGGGTAGAGATGATGGCCTAAAGCCATTGTGGGTGTGATATGCTCTGTGTATGGCCAGCTGTCTGGGTGTTGGACTGGAGGTCTGCCCTCAGGCTGTGTCAGACAGGGCTTTAGTGCACAGGCTAGACTGTATAATTGGGGTATGGTCGAGTGGCATGCAGGTTGTTACTCATTTGGCGTTTCTGGTTAGCCCTATAGGGCAACATTTTTCTTCTGGAGGGCAGGCAGAGTGCTGCATTGTGTCTCCAGAATTGCCAAACTGGAGGGGTATGGCCAGTATTGTGAGGAAGGAAGTCTGAAAACAAAAGCTAGCACAAGTTTTGGGGCCAAGAGCATGGCAGGCCCACTCTGCAGAGGCTGAATCGAGATCTCCTGCACGTGAGGTCCGGGCGATTATCAGATGTTGCCTCAAGCTGGAGTTTGTGTCCATGATGGCCCCTTCCTGAAGGGGGTGGGGGCGTCATGAGTCCAGGGAGGTTTCCCTACGCTGGGAGTTGTGAGCTGCTCCAAACTTCAAAGTTTCCTTCTTCAGGACAGTCGAGTACTATTGGATGGTTCCAGGATGCCCCATACAGAAAGACTCGAGAGCAGGGCCCTAAGCATGGATGCCGAGAAACGCCAACTCACCTTCCCATTGCCTGGTGGAGACAAGGCACGCTCAATCTGCGGGCTCTTGGGTGAGCTACCCAGAAGGCTGAGTTTAAATGGACTCTGCCGTGGATGAGTCATAATGTGGGTTGGTGGCCATGGAGACCTTGGAATGTGGCAGTAGCTAAGGGCCTCTGCAGGATTCTCCAACCCGAAGGGCTTGACACAACTTCAACAAGGAAGCTTCCCATGTGGAGATGAGAGGTCTTCTGTCTGGTGCCTCAGGAAAGCCCCGTATGCTGGTCTTCGAACCCAGGCCTCTGAGGAGTGATACCTGGACACCAAAGCAAGAGTTCATAATAGGGCCTAGGGGCCTGTCTGGTTCAATCTTCTGTCTCTGCGGATATCTGTCTGTGTGTCTGCATGGAGGTAGTAGTTGCTCAGCTTGTGTCATAATGCCCCTATTTGTCCAGTGCGGCTTGCGGTAGTGGGATGTCCTTGGGGACCTTGAGGTTTCTACTATTTTGTAGAGTTGTGGCCAATGGAATGGGCAGTTTCTTAGGAGAGAGCAGGCACAGTTCTGTGGTGTGGCTCCAGAGACCCCAGCCTGGAGGCTGTGTGGGCCATGGCTGTGCAGACAGACATCCAAAAACCCTAACTCAGCTCAGGTTTGGGGCCGAGGTTATGGCAGGCCTGATCTACAGTCCATGAGGGGAGCTCCTCTGGATATGAAAGAAGGGTGAGAGGGAGGCAGTCGCTCAGGCTTTTGTCTCTGGATGTTTTGTCCACAATGGCCGTTTAATGTAGGAGTTGCCTCATGGGTCGTAGAAGTCTCCCTCTCTGGTAGTTTGTCCAGCCCCCAAGAGTTTGGGGTCATTCTGTGGGAAGGGAAGTGTCCTGTTTTCTGCTTCATGTGTCCCCCCAGTAGAGGGATTCTAGAGCATAGCAGTGGGTACTGACAACTGGAATACTCGCCCTCTGGTTAAGCCTGGGGGCCTATGGATATGACAAGCCCCATATGCAGGATCTTGGTCCAGCCACTGAGAGGCGTTACTTTAATATGGGACTCACGCTGCAGGTCACAATGCATGTCTGTGCCCTAGGCGGCCCTCAAGCACTGGCGTGGCCTTTCGGGCAATGCAGGTTTTCCCACATTGAACGTTGGGCAACATGCCAACCACAAGGTTTCTGGCCATGGGGAAGGAGGAATTCTAATTTCTGCATCACGTTCACCCCTGGGCAGTGATTGGAGATAAGGTCTAGGTTCTGAAGCCTGAAAACCGAGGTTGGGAAGAATGAGGACCTATAGCCATAGCGGGTCCTATGTGTCCAGGTTGGGGCCAGCTGTCTGGGTGTCGTTTGGGATGTCTTGACCCAGGCTGTGCCAGACAGGGCATTAGTATACAGGGTGGGCTGTATAATTGTTTGACAATCGAGTGGCATGCATTAGAAAATCATTTGGGGTTTCTTATTAGCAGCTTAGGGCAAAGTTTTTCTTCTGGAGGGCAGGCAGAGTGCTGCATTGTGGCTTCGGAATTCCCAAACTGGAGGGCTTGTGGGCCAGGAGAGTGAGGACGGAAGTCTGAGAACACAAGCTAGGCTTAGGTTTCGGGGCAAGGACATGGCAGGCACACTCTGCAGAGCTGAATTGAGATCTCATGCGTCTGATGTCAGGTCGAGGTTCAGACTTTGACTCAGGTTTGAGTTTCTGTCCATGTTGGCCCCTTCAGGAAGGGGGGGCATTATGAGGCCATGGGGGTTTTCCCACTATTGGAGTTGTGAGATGCTCCAAACCGCAAGGATTCCTTCTGTCGGAAAATTAAGATTTGTTGGATGGCTCCAGGACGTCTTATAAGGTATTTTTCCAGAACAGGGTTCTAAGTATGGATGCCTGGGCAGCCAGCCTCACATTCCAATTGTCTCCTAGCAACAAGAAACGTTTGATCTGCTGGCTTGGGGTAGCAACAGAGGGGGCTGAGTTGAAATGGACTTTCCTGAGGATGGTCTTAATGCTGGTTTGAGTCCATGGAGACCTTGGTATGGGGCAGTGGCACCAGGGCCCTGAAGGATTCTCCTAACCAGAGGTTATGACAAAGCTTCAATGAGCAAGTTTTCCATGGGGAGACGAGATTTGTTCTTATTGGTGCCTCAGGAAACCACCATATGCTGGTATTGGAAACGAGGCCTCTGAGGACAGATGCCTGGAAACCAAAGCAATGGATCTGATTAGGGCCTAGGGGCCTGTCCGGTTCAATATTCTTCTTTGGGGACATCTGTTGTCTGAGTGGAGGTAGTTGCTCAGCTGATTTGAGATCACCCCTGTTTGTCCTGGGCGGCCTACACTATTGGGATGGCCTCGGTGACTTTGGAGGTTTTTCCTAATTTGCAAGGTTGTGGCCAATGGAATGGGAAGAATTCCCTTGAAAGGGAAGCACAGTCCTGAGGTGTGGCTCCAGGGACCCAAGTGTGGAGCGTGTGTGGTCCAGGCCTGTGGGGACAGAAGTCTGAAAACACAAACTCAGCTTAGGTTTGGGGATATATGTATGAAGGCTCAATCTACAGACCGTGAGAATTTTCCGGGCTATGAACAAAGGGCGAGTATGTGGCGCTTGCTCAGGGTTTTGTCTCTGGATTTTGTGTCAATGGTGGCCGAGGAATGTCGGGGTGTCCTCAAGGGCCATGGACAATTCTTTCTCTGGTGATTTGGCCTGATCCCAAGTGGTTGGGATCATTCTGTGGATGGGAAGAGTCCTTTCTGTATTTTTTTTTTTTTTTTACCTCAGGTGTCCCACCAAAGAGGGATTCCCGAGTAGAGCCCTGAGTAGGGGTGACTAGACATCTCGAACTCTGGTTGAGATTGGGGGACTAGGGGCTTGGCAAGCCCCATATGGGGGCTGTTGTTCCAGTCACTAAGAGGCTTTACATGAGGATAGGGCTCACGCTGAGGGTCACAATGTATGTTTGTGCACATTGTGGCCCTCAGGGATAGGTGGGGCCTCATAGTCCATGCTGCTTTCTCCTACAATGAACATTGGACAACATGCCAACCACTAGGTTTCTTGCCAAGGCGAAGGAGAAGTTCTGATTCTTGCATCACGTTCACTCCTGAGCAGTGAGTGGAGATAAGGTCTAGGTTCTGAAGGTGAAAACTGAGGTTGGGTAGTGATGATGGCCCAAAGCCATTGTGGGTGTGATATGCTCTGTGTATGGCCAGCTGTCTGGGTGTTGGACTGGAGGTCTGCCCTCAGGCTGTGTCAGACAGGGCTTTAGTGCACATGCTAGACTGTATAATTGGGGTATGGTCGAGTGGCATGCAGGTTGTTACTCATTTGGCGTTTCTGGTTAGCCCTATAGGGCAACATTTTTCTTCTGGAGGGCAGGCAGAGTGCTGCATTGTGTCTCCAGAATTGCCAAACTGGAGGGGTGTGGCCAGGATTGTGAGGAAGGAAGTTTGAAAACACAAGCTAGCACGAATTTTGGGGCCAAGAGCATGGCAGGCCCACTTTGCAAGGCTGAATCGAGATCTCCTGCACGTGAGGTCCGGGCGATTATCAGATGTTGCCTCAAGCTGGAGTTTGTGTCCATGACGGCCCCTTCCTGAAGGGGGTGGGGGCGTCATGAGTCCAGGGAGGTTTCCCTACGCTGGGAGTTGTGAGCTGCTCCATACTTCAAAGTTTCCTTCTTCAGGACAGTCGAGTACTATTGGATGGTTCCAGGATGCCCCATACAGAAAGACTCGAGAGCAGGGCCCTAAGCATGGATGCCAAGAAACGCCAACTCACCCTCCCATTGCCTGGTGGAGACAAGGCACGCTCAATCTGCGGGCTCTTGGGTGAGCTACCCAGAAGCCTGAGTTTAAATGGACTCTGCCGAGGATGAGTCATAATGTGGGTTGGTGGCCATGGAGACCTTGGAATGTGGCAGTAGTTAAGGGACTCTGCAGGATTCTCCAACCCGAAGGGCTTGACACAACTCCAACAAGGAAGCTTCCCATGTGGAGATGAGAGGTCTTCTGTCTGGTGCCTCAGGAAAGCCCCGTATGCTTGTCTTCGAACCCAGGCCTCTGAGGAGTGATACCTGGACACCAAAGCAAGAGTTCATAATAGGTCCTAGGGGCCTATCTGGTTCAATCTTCTGTCTCTGCGGATATATGTCTGTGTGTCTACATGGAGGTAGTAGTTGCTCAGCTTGTGTCATAATGTCCCTATTTGTCCAGTGCGGCTTGCGGTAGTGGGATGTCCTTGGGGACCTTGAGGTTTCTACTATTTTGTAGAGTTGTGGCCAATGGAATGTGCAGTTTCTTAGGAGAGAGCAGGCACAGTTCTGTGGTGTGGCTCCAGAGACCCCAGCCTGGAGGCTGTGTGGGCCATGGCTGTGCAGACAGACATCCAAAAAACCCTAACTCAGCTCAGGTTTGGGGCCGAGGTTACGGCAGGCCTGATCTACAGTCCATGAGGGGAGCTCCTCTGGATATGAAAGAAGGGTGAGAGGGAGGCAGTCGCTCAGGCTTTTGTCTCTGGATGTTTTGTCCACAATGGCCGTTTAATGTAGGAGTTGCCTCATGGGTCGTAGAAGTCTCCCTCTCTGGTAGTTTGTCCAGCCCCCAAGAGTTTGGGGTCATTCTGTGGGAAGGGAAGTGTCCTGTTTTCTGCTTCATGTGTCCCCCCAGTAGAGGGATTCTAGAGCATAGCAGTGGGTACTGACAACTGGAATACTCGCCCTCTGGTTAAGCCTGGGGGCCTATGGATATGACAAGCCCCATATGCAGGATCTTGGTCCAGCCACTGAGAGGCGTTACTTTAATACGGGACTCACGCTGCAGGTCACAATGCATGTCTGTGCCCTAGGCGGCCCTCAAGCACTGGCGTGGCCTTTCGGACAATGCAGGTTTTCCCACATTGAACGTTGGACAACATGCCAACCACAAGGTTTCTGGCCATGGGGAAGGAGGAATTCTAATTTCTGCATCACGTTCACCCCTGGGCAGTGATTGGAGATAAGGTCTAGGTTCTGAAGCCTGAAAACCGAGGTTGGGAAGAATGACGACCTACAGCCATAGCGGGTCCTATGTGTCCAGGTTGGGGCCAGCTGTCTGGGTGTCGTTTGGGATGTCTTGACCCAGGCTGTGCCAGACAGGGCATTAGTATACAGGGTGGGCTGTATAATTGCTTTACAATCGAGTGGCATGCATTAGAAAATCATTTGGGGTTTCTTATTAGCAGCATAGGGCAAAGTTTTTCTTCTGGAGGGCAGGCAGAGCTCTGCATTTTGGCTTCGGAATTCCCAAACTGGAGGGCTTGTGGGCCAGGAGAGTGAGGACGGAAGTCTGAGAACACAAGCTAGGCTTAGGTTTCGGGGCAAGGACATGGCAGGCACACTCTGCAGAGCTGAATTGAGATCTCATGCGTCTGAAGTCAGGTCGAGGTTCAGACTTTGACTCAGGTTTGAGTTTCTGTCCATCTTCGGCCCTTCAGGAAGGGGGGGGCATTATGAGGCCATGGGGGTTTTCCCACTATTGGAGTTGTGAGATGCTCCAAACCGCAAGGATTCCTTCTGTGGGACAATTAAGATTTGTTGGATGGCTCCAGGACGTCTTATAAGGTATTTTTCCAGAACAGGGTTCTAAGTATGGATGCCTGGGCAGCCAGCCTCACATTCCAATTGTCTCCTAGCAACAAGAAACGTTTGATCTGCTGTCTTGGGGTAGCAACAGAGGGGGCTGAGTTGAAATGGACTTTCCTGAGGATGGTCTTAATGTTGGTTTGAGTCCATGGAGACCTTGGTATGGGGCAGTGGCACCAGGGCCCTGAAGGATTCTCCTAACCAGAGGTTATGACAAAGCTCCAATAAGCAAGTTTTCCATGGGGAGACGAGATTTGTTCTTATTGGTGCCTCAGGAAACCACCATATGCTGGTATTGGAAACGAGGACTCTGAGGACAGATGCCTGGAAACCAAAGCAATGGATCTGATTAGGGCCTAGGGGCCTGTCCGGTTCAATATTCTTCTCTGGGGACATCTGTTGTCTGAGTGGAGGTAGTTGCTCAGCTGATTTGAGATCACCCCTGTTTGTCCTGGGCGGCCTACACTATTGGCATGGCCTCGGTGACTTTGGAGGTATTTCCTAATTTGCAAGGTTGTGGCCAATGGAATGGGAAGAATTCCCTTGAAAGGGAAGCACAGTCCTGAGGTGTGGCTCCAGGGACCCAAGTGTGGAGCGTGTGTGGTCCAGGCCTGTGGGGACAGAAGTCTGAAAACACAAACTCAGCTTAGGTTAGGGGATGTATGTATGAAGGCTCGATCTACAGACCGCGAGAATTTTCCGGGCTATGAACAAAGGGCGAGTATGTGGCGCTTGCTCAGGGTTTTGTCTCTGGATTTTGTGTCAATGGTGGCCGTGGAATGTCGGGGTGTCCTCAAGGGCCATGGACAATTCTTTCTCTGGTGATTTGGCCTGATCCCAAGTGGTTGGGATCATTCTGTGGATGGGAAGAGTCCTTTCTGTATTTTTTTTTTTTTACCTCAAGTGTCCCACCAAAGAGGGATTCCCGAGTAGAGCCCTGAGTAGGGGTGACTAGACATCTCGAACTCTGGTTGAGATTGGGGGACTAGGGGCTTTGCAAGCCCCATATGGGGGCTGTTGTTCCAGTCACTAAGAGGCTTTACATGAGGATAGGGCTCACGCTGAGGGTCTCAATGTGTGTTTGTGCACATTGTGGCCCTCAGGGATAGGTGGGCCTCATAGTTCATGCTGCTTTCTCCTACAATGAACATTGGACAACATGCCAACCACTAGGTTTCTTGCCAAGGCGAAGGAGAAGTTCTGATTCTTGCATCACGTTCACTCCTGAGCAGTGAGTGGAGATAAGGTCTAGGTTCTGAAGGTGAAAACTGAGGTTGGGTAGAGATGATGGCCTAAAGCCATTGTGGGTGTTATATGCTCTGTGTATGGCCAGCTGTCTGGGTGTTGGACTGGAGGTCTGCCCTCAGGCTGTGTCAGACAGGGCTTTAGTGCACAGGCTAGACTGTATAATTGGGGTATGGTCGAGTGGCATGCAGGTTGTTACTCATTTGGCGTTTCTGGTTAGCCCTATAGGGCAACATTTTTCTTCTGGAGGGCAGGCAGAGTGCTGCATTGTGTCTCCAGAATTGCCAAAGTGGAGGGGTGTGGCCAGGATTGTGAGGAAGGAAGTCTGAAAACACAAGCTAGCACAAGTTTTGGGGCCAAGAGCATGGCAGGCCCACTCTGCAGAGGCTGAATCGAGATCTCCTGCACGTGAGGTCCGGGCGATTATCAGATGTTGCCTCAAGCTGGAGTTTGTGTCCATGACGGCCCCTTCCTGAAGGGGGTGGGGGCGTCATGAGTCCAGGGAGGTTTCCCTACGCTGGGAGTTGTGAGCTGCTCCAAACTTCAAAGTTTCCTTCTTCAGGACAGTCGAGTACTATTGGATGGTTCCAGGATGCCCCATACAGAAAGACTCGAGAGCAGGGCCCTAAGCATGGATGCCGAGAAACGCCAACTCACCTTCCCATTGCCTGGTGGAGACAAGGTACGCTCAATCTGCGGGCTCTTGGGTGAGCTACCCAGAAGCCTGAGTTTAAATGGACTCTGCCGAGGATGAGTCATAATGTGGGTTGGTGGCCATGGAGACCTTGGAATGTGGCAGTAGCTAAGGGCCTCTGCAGGATTCTCCAACCCGAAGGGCTTGACACAACTTCAACAAGGAAGCTTCCCATGTGGAGATGAGAGGTCTTCTGTCTGGTGCCTCAGGAAAGCCCCGTATGCTGGTCTTCGAACCCAGGCCTCTGAGGAGTGATACCTGGACACCAAAGCAAGAGTTCATAATAGGGCCTAGGGGCCTGTCTGGTTCAATCTTCTGTCTCTGCGGATATCTGTCTGTGTGTCTGCATGGAGGTAGTAGTTGCTCAGCTTGTGTCATAATGTCCCTATTTGTCCAGTGCGGCTTGCGGTAGTGGGATGTCCTTGGGGACCTTGAGGTTTCTACTATTTTGTAGAGTTGTGGCCAATGGAATGTGCAGTTTCTTAGGAGAGAGCAGGCACAGTTCTGTGGTGTGGCTCCAGAGACCCCAGCCTGGAGGCTGTGTGGGCCATGGCTGTGCAGACAGACATCCAAAAACCCTAACTCAGCTCAGGTTTGGGGCCGAGGTTACGGCAGGCCTGATCTACAGTCCATGAGGGGAGCTCCTCTGGATATGAAAGAAGGGTGAGAGGGAGGCAGCCGCTCAGGGTTTTGTCTCTGGATGTTTTGTCCACAATGGCCGTTTAATGTAGGAGTTGCCTCATGGGTCGTAGAAGTCTCCCTCTCTGGTAGTTTGTCCAGCCCCCAAGAGTTTGGGGTCATTCTGTGGGAAGGGAAGTGTCCTGTTTTCTGCTTCATGTGTCCCCCCAGTAGAGGGATTCTAGAGCATAGCAGTGGGTACTGACAACTGGAATACTCGCCCTCTGGTTAAGCCTGGGGGCCTATGGATATGACAAGCCCCATATGCAGGATCTTGGTCCAGCCACTGAGAGGCGTTACTTTAATACGGGACTCACGCTGCAGGTCTGTGCCCTAGGCGGCCCTCAAGCACTGGCGTGGCCTTTCGGACAATGCAGGTTTTCCCACATTGAACGTTGGACAACATGCCAACCACAAGGTTTCTGGCCATGGGGAAGGAGGAATTCTAATTTCTGCATCACGTTCACCCCTGGGCAGTGATTGGAGATAAGGTCTAGGTTCTGAAGCCTGAAAACCAAGGTTGGGAAGAGATGACGACCTACAGCCATAGCGGGTCCTATGTGTCCAGGTTGGGGCCAGCTGTCTGGGTGTCGTTTGGGATGTCTTGACCCAGGCTGTGCCAGACAGGGCATTAGAATACAGGGTGGGCTGTATAATTGCTTTACAATCGAGTGGCATGCATTAGAAAATCATTTGGGGTTTCTTATTAGCAGCATAGGGCAAAGTTTTTCTTCTGGAGGGCAGGCAGAGCTCTGCATTGTGGCTTCGGAATTCCCAAACTGGAGGGCTTGTGGGCCAGGAGAGTGAGGACGGAAGTCAGAGAACACAAGCTAGGCTTAGGTTTCGGGGAAAGGACATGGCAGGCACACTCTGTAGAGCTGAATTGAGATCTCATGCGTCTGAAGTCAGGTCGAGGTTCAGACTTTGGCTCAGGTTTGAGTTTCTGTCCATGTTCGGCCCTTCAGGAAGGGGGGGGCATTATGAGGCCATGGGGGTTTTCCCACTATTGGAGTTGTGAGATGCTCCAAACCGCAAGGATTCCTTCTGTGGGACAATTAAGATTTGTTGGATGGCTCCAGGACGTCTTATAAGGTATTTTTCCAGAACAGGGTTCTAAGTATGGATGCCTGGGCAGCCAGCCTCACATTCCAATTGTCTCCTAGCAACAGGAAACGTTTGATCTGCTGGCTTGGTGTAGCAACAGTGGGGGCTGAGTTGAAATGGACTTTCCTGAGGATGGTCTTAATGCTGGTTCGAGTCCATGGAGACCTTGGTATGGGGCAGTGGCACCAGGGCCCTGAGGGATTCTCCTAACCAGAGGTTATGACAAAGCTCCAATGAGCAAGTTTTCCATGGGGAGACAAGATTTGTTCTTATTGGTGCCTCAGGAAACCACCATATGCTGGTATTGGAAACGAGGCCTCTGAGGACAGATGCCTGGAAACCAAAGCAATGGATCTGATTAGGGCCTAGGGGCCTGTCCGGTTCAATATTCTTCTCTGGGGACATCTGTTGTCTGAGTGGAGGTAGTTGCTCAGCTGATTTGAGATCACCCCTGTTTGTCCTGGGCGGCCTAAACTATTGGGATGGCCTCGGTGACTTTGGAGGTTTTTCCTAATTTGCAAGGTTGTGGCCAATGGAATGGGAAGAATTCCCTTGAAAGGGAAGCACAGTCCTGAGGTGTGGCTCCAGGGACCCAAGTGTGGAGCGTGTGTGGTCCAGGCCTGTGGAGACAGAAGTCTGAAAACACAAACTCAGCTTAGGTTTGGGGATATATGTATGAAGGCTCAATCTACAGACCGTGAGAATTTTCCGGGCTATGAACAAAGGGCGAGTATGTGGTGCTTGCTCAGGGTTTTGTCTCTGGATTTTGTGTCAATGGTGGCCGTGGAATGTCGGGGTGTCCTCAAGGGCCATGGACAATTCTTTCTCTGGTGATTTGGCCTGATCCCAAGTGGTTGGGATCATTCTGTGGATGGGAAGAGTCCTTTCTGTATTTTTTTTTTTTACCTCAAGTGTCCCACCAAAGAGGGATTCCCGAGTAGAGCCCTGAGTAGGGGTGACTAGACATCTCGAACTCTGGTTGAGATTGGGGGACTAGGGGCTTGGCAAGCCCCATATGGGGGCTGTTGTTCCAGTCACTAAGAAGCTTTACATGAGGATAGGTCTCACGCTGAGGGTCACAATGTGTGCTTGTGCACATTGTGGCCCTCAGGGATAGGTGGGGCCTCATAGTCCATGCTGCTTTCTCCTACAATGAACATTGGACAACATGCCAACCACTAGGTTTCTTGCCAAGGCGAAGGAGAAGTTCTGATTCTTGCATCACGTTCACTCCTGAGCAGTGAGTGGAGATAAGGTCTAGGTTCTGAAGGTGAAAACTGAGGTTGGGTAGAGATGATGGCCTAAAGCCATTGTGGGTGTGATATGCTCTGTGTATGGCCAGCTGTCTGGGTGTTGGACTGGAGGTCTGCCCTCAGGCTGTGTCAGACAGGGCTTTAGTGCACAGGCTAGACTGTATAATTGGGGTATGGTCGAGTGGCATGCAGGTTGTTACTCATTTGGCGTTTCTGGTTAGCCCTATAGGGCAACATTTTTCTTCTGGAAGGCAGGCAGAGTGCTGCATTGTGTCTCCAGAATTGCCAAACTGGAGGGGTGTGGCCAGGATTGTGAGGAAGGAAGTCTGAAAACACAAGCTAGCACAAGTTTTGGGGCCAAGAGCATGGCAGGCCCACTCTGCAGAGGCTGAATCGAGATCTCCTGCACGTGAGGTCCGGGCGATTATCAGATGTTGCCTCAAGCTGGAGTTTGTGTCCATGACGGCCCCTTCCTGAAGGGGGTGGGGGCGTCATGAGTCCAGGGAGGTTTCCCTACGCTGGGAGTTGTGAGCTGCTCCAAACTTCAAAGTTTCCTTCTTCAGGACAGTCGAGTACTATTGGATGGTTGCAGGATGCCCCATACAGAAAGACTCGAGAGCAGGGCCCTAAGCATGGATGCCGAGAAACGCCAACTCACCCTCCCATTGCCTGGTGGAGACAAGGTACGCTCAATCTGCGGGCTCTTGGGTGAGCTACCCAGAAGCCTGAGTTTAAATGGACTCTGCCGAGGATGAGTCATAATGTGGGTTGGTGGCCATGGAGACCTTGGAATGTGGCAGTAGCTAAGGGACTCTGCAGGATTCTCCAACCCGAAGGGCTTGACACAACACCAACAAGGAAGCTTCCCATGTGGAGATGAGAGGTCTTCTGTCTGGTGCCTCAGGAAAGCCCCGTATGCTGGTCTTCGAACCCAGGCCTCTGAGGAGTGATACCTGGACACCAAAGCAAGAGTTCATAATAGGTCCTAGGGGCCTGTCTGGTTCAATCTTCTGTCTCTGCGGATATCTGTCTGTGTGTCTGCATGGAGGTAGTAGTTGCTCAGCTTGTGTCATAATGCCCCTATTTGTCCAGTGCGGCTTGCGGTAGTGGGATGTCCTTGGGGACCTTGAAGTTTCTACTATTTTGTAGAGTTGTGGCCAATGGAATGTGCAGTTTCTTAGGAGAGAGCAGGCACAGTTCTGTGGTGTGGCTCCAGAGACCCCAGCCTGGAGGCTGTGTGGACCATGGCTGTGCAGACAGACATCCAAAAAACCCTAACTCAGCTCAGGTTTGGGGCCGAGGTTACGGCAGGCCTGATCTACAGTCCATGAGGGGAGCTCCTCTGGATATGAAAGAAGGGTGAGAGGGAGGCAGTCGCTCAGGCTTTTGTCTCTGGATGTTTTGTCCACAATGGCCGTTTAATGTAGGAGTTGCCTCATGGGTCGTAGAAGTCTCCCTCTCTGGTAGTTTGTCCAGCCCCCAAGAGTTTGGGGTCATTCTGTGGGAAGGGAAGTGTCCTGTTTTCTGCTTCATGTGTCCCCCCAGTAGAGGGATTCTAGAGCATAGCAGTGGGTACTGACAACTGGAATACTCGCCCTCTGGTTAAGCCTGGGGGCCTATGGATATGACAAGCCCCATATGCAGGATCTTGGTCCAGCCACTGAGAGGCGTTACTTTAATACGGGACTCACGCTGCAGGTCACAATGCATGTCTGTGCCCTAGGCGGCCCTCAAGCACTGGCGTGGCCTTTCGGACAATGCAGGTTTTCCCACATTGAACGTTGGACAACATGCCAACCACAAGGTTTCTGGCCATGGGGAAGGAGGAATTCTAATTTCTGCATCACGTTCACCCCTGGGCAGTGATTGGAGATAAGGTCTAGGTTCTGAAGCCTGAAAACCGAGGTTGGGAAGAATGACGACCTACAGCCATAGCGGGTCCTATGTGTCCAGGTTGGGGCCAGCTGTCTGGGTGTCGTTTGGGATGTCTTGACCCAGGCTGTGCCAGACAGGGCATTAGTATACAGGGTGGGCTGTATAATTGCTTTACAATCGAGTGGCATGCATTAGAAAATCATTTGGGGTTTCTTATTAGCAGCATAGGGCAAAGTTTTTCTTCTGGAGGGCAGGCAGAGCTCTGCATTGTGGCTTCGGAATTCCCAAACTGGAGGGCTTGTGGGCCAGGAGAGTGAGGACGGAAGTCTGAGAACACAAGCTAGGCTTAGGTTTCGGGGCAAGGACATGGCAGGCACACTCTGCAGAGCTGAATTGAGATCTCATGCGTCTGAAGTCAGGTCGAGGTTCAGACTTTGACTCAGGTTTGAGTTTCTGTCCATGTTCGGCCCTTCAGGAAGGGGGGGGCATTATGAGGCCATGGGGGTTTTCCCACTATTGGAGTTGTGAGATGCTCCAAACCGCAAGGATTCCTTCTGTGGGACAATTAAGATTTGTTGGATGGCTCCAGGACGTCTTATAAGGTATTTTTCCAGAACAGGGTTCTAAGTATGGATGCCTGGGCCGCCAGCCTCACATTCCAATTGTCTCCTAGCAACAAGAAACGTTTGATCTGCTGGCTTGGGGTAGCAACAGAGGGGGCTGAGTTGAAATGGACTTTCCTGAGGATGGTCTTAATGTTGGTTTGAGTCCATGGAGACCTTGGTATGGGGCAGTGGCACCAGGGCCCTGAAGGATTCTCCTAACCAGAGGTTATGACAAAGCTCCAATGAGCAAGTTTTCCATGGGGAGACGAGATTTGTTCTTATTGGTGCCTCAGGAAACCACCATATGCTGGTATTGGAAACGAGGCCTCTGAGGACAGATGCCTGGAAACCAAAGCAATGGATCTGATTAGGGCCTAGGGGCCTGTCCGGTTCAATATTCTTCTCTGGGGACATCTGTTGTCTGAGTGGAGGTAGTTGCTCAGCTGATTTGAGATCACCCCTGTTTGTCCTGGGCGGCCTACACTATTGGGATGGCCTCGGTGACTTTGGAGGTTTTTCCTAATTTGCAAGGTTGTGGCCAATGGAATGGGAAGAATTCCCTTGAAAGGGAAGCACAGTCCTGAGGTGTGGCTCCAGGGACCCAAGTGTGGAGCGTGTGTGGTCCAGGCCTGTGGGGACAGAAGTCTGAAAACACAAACTCAGCTTAGGTTAGGGGATGTATGTATGAAGGCTCGATCTACAGACCGCGAGAATTTTCCGGGCTATGAACAAAGGGCGAGTATGTGGCGCTTGCTCAGGGTTTTGTCTCTGGATTTTGTGTAAATGGTGGCCGTGGAATGTCGGGGTGTCCTCAAGGGCCATGGACAATTCTTTCTCTGGTGATTTGGCCTGATCCCAAGTGGTTGGGATCATTCTGTGGATGGGAAGAGTCCTTTCTGTATTTTTTTTTTTTACCTCAAGTGTTCCACCAAAGAGGGATTCCCGAGTAGAGCCCTGAGTAGGGGTGACTAGACATCTCGAACTCTGGTTGAGATTGGGGGACTAGGGGCTTGGCAAGCCCCATATGGGGGCTGTTGTTCCAGTCACTAAGAGGCTTTACATGAGGATAGGGCTCACGCTGAGGGTCTCAATGTGAGTTTGTGCACATTGTGGCCCTCAGGGATAGGTGGGCCTCATAGTCCATGCTGCTTTCTCCTACAATGAACATTGGACAACATGCCAACCACTAGGTTTCTTGCCAAGGCGAAGGAGAAGTTCTGATTCTTGCATCACGTTCACTCCTGAGCAGTGAGTGGAGATAAGGTCTTGGTTCTGAAGGTGAAAACTGAGGTTGGGTAGAGATGATGGCCTAAAGCCATTGTGGGTGTTATATGCTCTGTGTATGGCCAGCTGTCTGGGTGTTGGACTGGAGGTCTGCCCTCAGGCTGTGTCAGACAGGGCTTTAGTGCACAGGCTAGACTGTATAATTGGGGTATGGTCGAGTGGCATGCAGGTTGTTACTCATTTGGCGTTTCTGGATAGCCCTATAGGGCAACATTTTTCTTCTGGAGGGCAGGCAGAGTGCTGCATTGTGTCTCCAGAATTGCCAAACTGGAGGGGTGTGGCCAGGATTGTGAGGAAGGAAGTCTGAAAACACAAGCTAGGACAAGTTTTGGGGCCAAGAGCATGGCAGGCCCACTCTGCAGAGGCTGAATCGAGATCTCCTGCACGTGAGGTCCGGGCGATTATCAGATGTTGCCTCAAGCTGGAGTTTGTGTCCATGACGGCCCCTTCCTGAAGGGGGTGGGGGCGTCATGAGTCCAGGGAGGTTTCCCTACGCTGGGAGTTGTGAGCTGCTCCAAACTTCAAAGTTTCCTTCTTCAGGACAGTCGAGTACTATTGGATGGTTCCAGGATGCCCCATACAGAAAGACTCGAGAGCAGGGCCCTAAGCATGGATGCCGAGAAACGCCAACTCACCTTCCCATTGCCTGGTGGAGACAAGGCACGCTCAATCTGCGGGCTCTTGGGTGAGCTACCCAGAAGCCTGAGTTTAAATGGACTCTGCCGAGGATGAGTCATAATGTGGGTTGGTGGCCATGGAGACCTTGGAATGTGGCAGTAGCTAAGGGCCTCTGCAGGATTCTCCAACCCGAAGGGCTTGACACAACTCCAGCAAGGAAGCTTCCCATGTGGAGATGAGAGGTCTTCTGTCTGGTGCCTCAGGAAAGCCCCGTATGCTGGTCTTCGAACCCAGGCCTCTGAGGAGTGATACCTGGACACCAAAGCAAGAGTTCATAATAGGGCCTAGGGGCCTGTCTGGTTCAATCTTCTGTCTCTGCGGATATCTGTCTGTGTGTCTGCATGGAGGTAGTAGTTGCTCAGCTTGTGTCATAATGTCCCTATTTGTCCAGTGCGGCTTGCGGTAGTGGGATGTCCTTGGGGACCTTGAGGTTTCTACTATTTTGTAGAGTTGTGGCCAATGGAATGTGCAGTTTCTTAGGAGAGAGCAGGCACAGTTCTGTGGTGTGGCTCCAGAGACCCCAGCCTGGGGGCTGTGTGGGCCATGGCTGTGCAGACAGACATCCAAAAACCCTAACTCAGCTCAGGTTTGGGGCCGAGGTTACGGCAGGCCTGATCTACAGTCCATGAGGGGAGCTCCTCTGGATATGAAAGAAGGGTGAGAGGGAGCCAGCCGCTCAGGGTTTTGTCTCTGGATGTTTTGTCCACAATGGCCGTTTAATGTAGGAGTTGCCTCATGGGTCGTAGAAGTCTCCCTCTCTGGTAGTTTGTCCAGCCCCCAAGAGTTTGGGGTCATTCTGTGGGAAGGGAAGTGTCCTGTTTTCTGCTTCATGTGTCCCCCCAGTAGAGGGATTCTAGAGCATAGCAGTGGGTACTGACAACTGGAATACTCGCCCTCTGGTTAAGCCTGGGGGCCTATGGATATGACAAGCCCCATATGCAGGATCTTGGTCCAGCCACTGAGAGGCGTTACTTTAATACGGGACTCACGCTGCAGGTCTGTGCCCTAGGCGGCCCTCAAGCACTGGCGTGGCCTTTCGGACAATGCAGGTTTTCCCACATTGAACGTTGGACAACATGCCAAACACAAGGTTTCTGGCCATGGGGAAGGAGGAATTCTAATTTCTGCATCACGTTCACCCCTGGGCAGTGATTGGAGATAAGGTCTAGGTTCTGAAGCCTGAAAACCAAGGTTGGGAAGAGATGACGACCTACAGCCATAGCGGGTCCTATGTGTCCAGGTTGGGGCCAGCTGTCTGGGTGTCGTTTGGGATGTCTTGACCCAGGCTGTGCCAGACAGGGCATTAGAATACAGGGTGGGCTGTATAATTGCTTTACAATCGAGTGGCATGCATTAGAAAATCATTTGGGGTTTCTTATTAGCAGCATAGGGCAAAGTTTTTCTTCTGGAGGGCAGGCAGAGTGCTGCATTGTGGCTTCGGAATTCCCAAACTGGAGGGCTTGTGGGCCAGGAGAGTGAGGACGGAAGTCTGAGAACACAAGCTAGGCTTAGGTTTCGGGGCAAGGACATGGCAGGCACACTCTGCAGAGCTGAATTGAGATCTCATGCGTCTGAAGTCAGGTCGAGGTTCAGACTTTGGCTCAGGTTTGAGTTTCTGTCCATGTTCGGCCCTTCAGGAAGGGGGGGGGCATTATGAGGCCATGGGGGTTTTCCCACTATTGGAGTTGTGAGATGCTCCAAACCGCAAGGATTCCTTCTGTGGGACAATTAAGATTTGTTGGATGGCTCCAGGACGTCTTATAAGGTATTTTCCAGAACAGGGTTCTAAGTATGGATGCCTGGGCAGCCAGCCTCACATTCCAATTGTCTCCTAGCAACAGGAAACGTTTGATCTGCTGGCTTGGTGTAGCAACAGAGGGGGCTGAGTTGAAATGGACTTTCCTGAGGATGGTCTTAATGCTGGTTCGAGTCCATGGAGACCTTGGTATGGGGCAGTGGCACCAGGGCCCTGAGGGATTCTCCTAACCAGAGGTTATGACAAAGCTCCAATGAGCAAGTTTTCCATGGGGAGACAAGATTTGTTCTTATTGGTGCCTCAGGAAACCACCATATGCTGGTATTGGAAACGAGGCCTCTGAGGACAGATGCCTGGAAACCAAAGCAATGGATCTGATTAGGGCCTAGGGGCCTGTCCGGTTCAATATTCTTCTCTGGGGACATCTGTTGTCTGAGTGGAGGTAGTTGCTCAGCTGATTTGAGATCACCCCTGTTTGTCCTGGGCGGCCTACACTATTGGGATGGCCTCGGTGACTTTGGAGGTTTTTCCTAATTTGCAAGGTTGTGGCCAATGGAATGGGAAGAATTCCCTTGAAAGGGAAGCACAGTCCTGAGGTGTGGCTCCAGGGACCCAAGTGTGGAGCGTGTGTGGTCCAGGCCTGTGGGGACAGAAGTCTGAAAACACAAACTCAGCTTAGGTTTGGGGATATATGTATGAAGGCTCAATCTACAGACCGTGAGAATTTTCCGGGCTATGAACAAAGGGCGAGTATGTGGTGCTTGCTCAGGGTTTTGTCTCTGGATTTTGTGTCAATGGTGGCCGTGGAATGTCGGGGTGTCCTCAAGGGCCATGGACAATTCTTTCTCTGGTGATTTGGCCTTATCCCAAGTGGTTGGGATCATTCTGTGGATGGGAAGAGTCCTTTCTGTATTTTTTTTTTTTTTACCTCAAGTGTCCCACCAAAGAGGGATTCCCGAGTAGAGCCCTGAGTAGGGGTGACTAGACATCTCGAACTCTGGTTGAGATTGGGGGACTAGGGGCTTGGCAAGCCCCATATGGGGGCTGTTGTTCCAGTCACTAAGAAGCTTTACATGAGGATAGGGCTCACGCTGAGGGTCACAATGTGTGCTTGTACACATTGTGGCCCTCAGGGATAGGTGGGCCTCATAGTCCATGCTGCTTTCTCCTACAATGAACATTGGACAACATGCCAACCACTAGGTTTCTTGCCAAGGCGAAGGAGAAGTTCTGATTCTTGCATCACGTTCACTCCTGAGCAGTGAGTGGAGATAAGGTCTAGGTTCTGAAGGTGAAAACTGAGGTTGGGTAGAGATGATGGCCTAAAGCCATTGTGGGTGTGATATGCTCTGTGTATGGCCAGCTGTCTGGTTGTTGGACTGGAGGTCTGCCCTCAGGCTGTGTCAGACAGGGCTTTAGTGAACAGGCTAGACTGTATAATTGGGGTATGGTCGAGTGGCATGCAGGTTGTTACTCATTTGGCGTTTCTGGTTAGCCCTATAGGGCAACATTTTTCTTCTGGAGGGCAGGCAGAGTGCTGCATTGTGTCTCCAGAATTGCCAAACTGGAGGGGTGTGGCCAGGATTGTGAGGAAGGAAGTCTGAAAACACAAGCTAGCACAAGTTTTGGGGCCAAGAGCATGGCAGGCCCACTCTGCAGAGGCTAAATCGAGATCTCCTGCACGTGAGGTCCGGGCGATTATCAGATGTTGCCTCAAGCTGGAGTTTGTGTCCATGACGGCCCCTTCCTGAAGGGGGTGGGGGCGTCATGAGTCCAGGGAGGTTTCCCTACGCTGGGAGTTGTGAGCTGCTCCAAACTTCAAAGTTTCCTTCTTCAGGACAGTCGAGTACTATTGGATGGTTGCAGGATGCCCCATACAGAAAGACTCGAGAGCAGGGCCCTAAGCATGGATGCCGAGAAACGCCAACTCACCCTCCCATTGCCTGGTGGAGACAAGGCACGCTCAATCTGCGGGCTCTTGGGTGAGCTACCCAGAAGCCTGAGTTTAAATGGACTCTGCCGAGGATGAGTCATAATGTGGGTTGGTGGCCATGGAGACCTTGGAATGTGGCAGTAGCTAAGGGACTCTGCAGGATTCTCCAACCCGAAGGGCTTGACACAACACCAACAAGGAAGCTTCCCATGTGGAGATGAGAGGTCTTCTGTCTGGTGCCTCAGGAAAGCCCCGTATGCTGGTCTTCGAACCCAGGCCTCTGAGGAGTGATACCTGGACACCAAAGCAAGAGTTCATAATAGGTCCTAGGGGCCTGTCTGGTTCAATCTTCTGTCTCTGCGGATATCTGTCTGTGTGTCTGCATGGAGGTAGTAGTTGCTCAGCTTGTGTCATAATGCCCCTATTTGTCCAGTGCGGCTTGCGGTAGTGGGATGTCCTTGGGGACCTTGAAGTTTCTACTATTTTGTAGAGTTGTGGCCAATGGAATGTGCAGTTTCTTAGGAGAGAGCAGGCACAGTTCTGTGGTGTGGCTCCAGAGACCCCAGCCTGGAGGCTGTGTGGACCATGGCTGTGCAGACAGACATCCAAAAAACCCTAACTCAGCTCAGGTTTGGGGCCGAGGTTACGGCAGGCCTGATCTACAGTCCATGAGGGGAGCTCCTCTGGATATGAAAGAAGGGTGAGAGGGAGGCAGTCGCTCAGGCTTTTGTCTCTGGATGTTTTGTCCACAATGGCCGTTTAATGTAGGAGTTGCCTCATGGGTCGTAGAAGTCTCCCTCTCTGGTAGTTTGTCCAGCCCCCAAGAGTTTGGGGTCATTCTGTGGGAAGGGAAGTGTCCTGTTTTCTGCTTCATGTGTCCCCCCAGTAGAGGGATTCTAGAGCATAGCAGTGGGTACTGACAACTGGAATACTCGCCCTCTGGTTAAGCCTGGGGGCCTATGGATATGACAAGCCCCATATGCAGGATCTTGGTCCAGCCACTGAGAGGCGTTACTTTAATACGGGACTCACGCTGTAGGTCACAATGCATGTCTGTGCCCTAGGCGGCCCTCAAGCACTGGCGTGGCCTTTCGGACAATGCAGGTTTTCCCACATTGAACGTTGGACAACATGCCAACCACAAGGTTTCTGGCCATGGGGAAGGAGGAATTCTAATTTCTGCATCACGTTCACCCCTGGGCAGTGATTGGAGATAAGGTCTAGGTTCTGAAGCCTGAAAACCGAGGTTGGGAAGAATGACGACCTACAGCCATAGCGGGTCCTATGTGTCCAGGTTGGGGCCAGCTGTCTGGGTGTCGTTTGGGATGTCTTGACCCAGGCTGTGCCAGACAGGGCATTAGTATACAGGGTGGGCTGTATAATTGCTTTACAATCGAGTGGCATGCATTAGAAAATCATTTGGGGTTTCTTATTAGCAGCATAGGGCAAAGTTTTTCTTCTGGAGGGCAGGCAGAGCTCTGCATTGTGGCTTCGGAATTCCCAAACTGGAGGGCTTGTGGGCCAGGAGAGTGAGGACGGAAGTCTGAGAACACAAGCTAGGCTTAGGTTTCGGGGCAAGGACATGGCAGGCACACTCTGCAGAGCTGAATTGAGATCTCATGCGTCTGAAGTCAGGTCGAGGTTCAGACTTTGACTCAGGTTTGAGTTTCTGTCCATGTTCGGCCCTTCAGGAAGGGGGGGGCATTATGAGGCCATGGGGGTTTTCCCACTATTGGAGTTGTGAGATGCTCCAAACCGCAAGGATTCCTTCTGTGGGACAATTAAGATTTGTTGGATGGCTCCAGGACGTCTTATAAGGTATTTTTCCAGAACAGGGTTCTAAGTATGGATGCCTGGGCCGCCAGCCTCACATTCCAATTGTCTCCTAGCAACAAGAAACGTTTGATCTGCTGGCTTGGGGTAGCAACAGAGGGGGCTGAGTTGAAATGGACTTTCCTGAGGATGGTCTTAATGTTGGTTTGAGTCCATGGAGACCTTGGTATGGGGCAGTGGCACCAGGGCCCTGAAGGATTCTCCTAACCAGAGGTTATGACAAAGCTCCAATGAGCAAGTTTTCCATGGGGAGACGAGATTTGTTCTTATTGGTGCCTCAGGAAACCACCATATGCTGGTATTGGAAACGAGGCCTCTGAGGACAGATGCCTGGAAACCAAAGCAATGGATCTGATTAGGGCCTAGGGGCCTGTCCGGTTCAATATTCTTCTCTGGGGACATCTGTTGTCTGAGTGGAGGTAGTTGCTCAGCTGATTTGAGATCACCCCTGTTTGTCCTGGGCGGCCTACACTATTGGGATGGCCTCGGTGACTTTGGAGGTTTTTCCTAATTTGCAAGGTTGTGGCCAATGGAATGGGAAGAATTCCCTTGAAAGGGAAGCACAGTCCTGAGGTGTGGCTCCAGGGACCCAAGTGTGGAGTGTGTGTGGTCCAGGCCTGTGGGGACAGAAGACTGAAAACACAAACTCAGCTTAGGTTAGGGGATGTATGTATGAAGGCTCGATCTACAGACCGCGAAAATTTTCCGGGCTATGAACAAAGGGCGAGTATGTGGCGATTGCTCAGGGTTTTGTCTCTGGATTTTGTGTAAATGGTGGCCGTGGAATGTCGGGGTGTCCTCAAGGGCCATGGACAATTCTTTCTCTGGTGATTTGGCCTTATCCCAAGTGGTTGGGATCATTCTGTGGATGGGAAGAGTCCTTTCTGTATTTTTTTTTTTTACCTCAAGTGTTCCACCAAAGAGGGATTCCCGAGTAGAGCCCTGAGTAGGGGTGACTAGACATCTCGAACTCTGGTTGAGATTGGGGGACTAGGGGCTTGGCAAGCCCCATATGGGGGCTGTTGTTCCAGTCACTAAGAGGCTTTACATGAGGATAGGGCTCACGCTGAGGGTCTCAATGTGTGTTTGTGCACATTGTGGCCCTCAGGGATAGGTGGGCCTCATAGTCCATGCTGCTTTCTCCTACAATGAACATTGGACAACATGCCAACCACTAGGTTTCTTGCCAAGGCGAAGGAGAAGTTCTGATTCTTGCATCACGTTCACTCCTGAGCAGTGAGTGGAGATAAGGTCTTGGTTCTGATGGTGAAAACTGAGGTTGGGTAGAGATGATGGCCTAAAGCCATTGTGGGTGTTATATGCTCTGTGTATGGCCAGCTGTCTGGGTGTTGGACTGGAGGTCTGCCCTCAGGCTGTGTCAGACAGGGCTTTAGTGCACAGGCTAGACTGTATAATTGGGGTATGGTCGAGTGGCATGCAGGTTGTTACTCATTTGGCGTTTCTGGATAGCCCTATAGGGCAACATTTTTCTTCTGGAGGGCAGGCAGAGTGCTGCATTGTGTCTCCAGAATTGCCAAACTGGAGGGGTGTGGCCAGGATTGTGAGGAAGGAAGTCTGAAAACACAAGCTAGGACAAGTTTTGGGGCCAAGAGCATGGCAGGCCCACTCTGCAGAGGCTGAATCGAGATCTCCTGCACGTGAGGTCCGGGCGATTATCAGATGTTGCCTCAAGCTGGAGTTTGTGTCCATGACGGCCCCTTCCTGAAGGGGGTGGGGGCGTCATG
Source organism: Mustela nivalis (assembly GCF_964662115.1). Lineage (NCBI taxonomy): Eukaryota > Metazoa > Chordata > Mammalia > Carnivora > Mustelidae > Mustela > Mustela nivalis. The sequence goes on along the minus strand of NW_028136547.1, from coordinate 2,541,444 downwards.
AGTCCAGGGAGGTTTCCCTACGCTGGGAGTTGTGAGCTGCTCCAAACTACAAAGTTTCCTTCTTCAGGACAGTCGAGTACTATTGGATGGTTCCAGGATGCCCCATACAGAAAGACTCGAGAGCAGGGCCCTAAGCATGGATGCCGAGAAACGCCAACTCACCTTCCCATTGCCTGGTGGAGACAAGGCACGCTCAATCTGCGGGCTCTTGGGTGAGCTACCCAGAAGCCTGAGTTTAAATGGACTCTGCCGAGGATGAGTCATAATGTGGGTTGGTGGCCATGGAGACCTTGGAATGTGGCAGTAGCTAAGGGCCTCTGCAGGATTCTCCAACCCGAAGGGCTTGACACAACTCCAACAAGGAAGCTTCCCATGTGGAGATGAGAGGTCTTCTGTCTGGTGCCTCAGGAAAGCCCCGTATGCTGGTCTTCGAACCCAGGCCTCTGAGGAGTGATACCTGGACACCAAAGCAAGAGTTCATAATAGGGCCTAGGGGCCTGTCTGGTTCAATCTTCTGTCTCTGCGGATATCTGTCTGTGTGTCTGCATGGAGGTAGTAGTTGCTCAGCTTGTGTCATAATGCCCCTATTTGTCCAGTGCGGCTTGCGGTAGTGGGATGTCCTTGGGGACCTTGAGGTTTCTACTATTTTGTAGAGTTGTGGCCAATGGAATGGGCAGTTTCTTAGGAGAGAGCAGGCACAGTTCTGTGGTGTGGCTCCAGAGACCCCAGCCTAGAGGCTGTGTGGGCCATGGCTGTGCAGACAGACATCCAAAAACCCTAACTCAGCTCAGGTTTGGGGCCGAGGTTACGGCAGGCCTGATCTACAGTCCATGAGGGGAGCTCCTCTGGATATGAAAGAAGGGTGAGAGGGAGGCAGTCGCTCAGGCTTTTGTCTCTGGATGTTTTGTCCACAATGGCCGTTTAATGTAGGAGTTGCCTCATGGGTCGTAGAAGTCTCCCTCTTTGGTAGTTTGTCCAGCCCCCAAGAGTTTGGGGTCATTCTGTGGGAAGGGAAGTGTCCTGTTTTCTGCTTCATGTGTCCCCCCAGTAGAGGGATTCTAGAGCATAGCAGTGGGTACTGACAACTGGAATACTCGCCCTCTGGTTAAGCCTGGGGGCCTATGGATATGACTAGCCCCATATGCAGGATCTTGGTCCAGCCACTGAGAGGCGTTACTTTAATACGGGACTCACGCTGCAGGTCACAATGCATGTCTGTGCCCTAGGCGGCCCTCAAGCACTGGCGTGGCCTTTCGGACAATGCAGGTTTTCCCACATTGAACGTTGGACAACATGCCAACCACAAGGTTTCTGGCCATGGGGAAGGAGGAATTCTAATTTCTGCATCACGTTCACGCCTGGGCAGTGATTGGAGATAAGGTCTAGGTTCTGAAGCCTGAAAACCGAGGTTGGGAAGAATGACGACCTACAGCCATAGCGGGTCCTATGTGTCCAGGTTGGGGCCAGCTGTCTGGGTGTCGTTTGGGATGTCTTGACCCAGGCTGTGCCAGACAGGGCATTAGTATACAGGGTGGGCTGTATAATTGCTTTACAATCGAGTGGCATGCATTAGAAAATCATTTGGGGTTTCTTATTAGCAGCATAGGGCAAAGTTTTTCTTCTGGAGGGCAGGCAGAGCTCTGCATTGTGGCTTCGGAATTCCCAAACTGGAGGGCTTGTGGGCCAGGAGAGTGAGGACGGAAGTCTGAGAACACAAGCTAGGCTTAGGTTTCGGGGCAAGGACATGGCAGGCACACTCTGCAGAGCTGAATTGAGATCTCATGCGTCTGAAGTCAGGTCGAGGTTCAGACTTTGACTCAGGTTTGAGTTTCTGTCCATGTTCGGCCCTTCAGGAAGGGGGGGGCATTATGAGGCCATGGGGGTTTTCCCACTATTGGAGTTGTGAGATGCTCCAAACCGCAAGGATTCCTTCTGTGGGACAATTAAGATTTGTTGGATGGCTCCAGGACGTCTTATAAGGTATTTTTCCAGAACAGGGTTCTAAGTATGGATGCCTGGGCAGCCAGCCTCACATTCCAATTGTCTCCTAGCAACAAGAAACGTTTGATCTGCTGGCTTGGGGTAGCAACAGAGGGGGCTGAGTTGAAATGGACTTTCCTGAGGATGGTCTTAATGTTGGTTTGAGTCCATGGAGACCTTGGTATGGGGCAGTGGCACCAGGGCCCTGAAGGATTCTCCTAACCAGAGGTTATGACAAAGCTCCAATGAGCAAGTTTTCCATGGGGAGACGAGATTTGTTCTTATTGGTGCCTCAGGAAACCACCATATGCTGGTATTGGAAACGAGGCCTCTGAGGACAGATGCCTGGAAACCAAAGCAATGGATCTGATTAGGGCCTAGGGGCCTGTCCGGTTCAATATTCTTCTCTGGGGACATCTGTTGTCTGAGTGGAGGTAGTTGCTCAGCTGGTTTGAGATCACCCCTGTTTGTCCTGGGCGGCCTACACTATTGGGATGGCCTCGGTGACTTTGGAGGTTTTTCCTAATTTGCAAGGTTGTGGCCAATGGAATGGGAAGAATTCCCTTGAAAGGGAAGCACAGTCCTGAGGTGTGGCTCCAGGGACCCAAGTGTGGAGCGTGTGTGGTCCAGGCCTGTGGGGACAGAAGTCTGAAAACACAAACTCAGCTTAGGTTAGGGGATGTATGTATGAAGGCTCGATCTACAGACCGTGAGAATTTTCCGGGCTATGAACAAAGGGCGAGTATGTGGCGCTTGCTCAGGGTTTTGTCTCTGGATTTTGTGTCAATGGTGGCCGTGGAATGTCGGGGTGTCCTCAAGGGCCATGGACAATTCTTTCTCTGGTGATTTGGCCAGATCCCAAGTGGTTGGGATCATTCTGTGGATGGGAAGAGTCCTTTCTGTATTTTTTTTTTTTACCTCAAGTGTTCCACCAAAGAGGGATTCCCGAGTAGAGCCCTGAGTAGGGGTGACTAGACATCTCGAACTCTGGTTGAGATTGGGGGACTAGGGGCTTGGCAAGCCCCATATGGGGGCTGTTGTTCCAGTCACTAAGAGGCTTTACATGAGGATAGGGCTCACGCTGAGGGTCTCAATGTGTGTTTGTGCACATTGTGGCCCTCAGGGATAGGTGGGCCTCATAGTCCATGCTGCTTTCTCCTACAATGAACATTGGACAACATGCCAACCACTAGGTTTCTTGCCAAGGCGAAGGAGAAGTTCTGATTCTTGCATCACGTTCACTCCTGAGCAGTGAGTGGAGATAAGGTCTTGGTTCTGAAGGTGAAAACTGAGGTTGGGTAGAGATGATGGCCTAAAGCCATTGTGGGTGTTATATGCTCTGTGTATGGCCAGCTGTCTGGGTGTTGGACTGGAGGTCTGCCCTCAGGCTGTGTCAGACAGGGCTTTAGTGCACAGGCTAGACTGTATAATTGGGGTATGGTCGAGTGGCATGCAGGTTGTTACTCATTTGGCGTTTCTGGATAGCCCTATAGGGCAACATTTTTCTTCTGGAGGGCAGGCAGAGTGCTGCATTGTGTCTCCAGAATTGCCAAACTGGAGGGGTGTGGCCAGGATTGTGAGGAAGGAAGTTTGAAAACACAAGCTAGCACGAATTTTGGGGCCAAGAGCATGGCAGGCCCACTTTGCAAGGCTGAATCGAGATCTCCTGCACGTGAGGTCCGGGCGATTATCAGATGTTGCCTCAAGCTGGAGTTTGTGTCCATGACGGCCCCTTCCTGAAGGGGGTGGGGGCGTCATGAGTCCAGGGAGGTTTCCCTACGCTGGGAGTTGTGAGCTGCTCCAAACTTCAAAGTTTCCTTCTTCAGGACAGTCGAGTACTATTGGATGGTTCCAGGATGCCCCATACAGAAAGACTCGAGAGCAGGGCCCTAAGCATGGATGCCGAGAAACGCCAACTCACCCTCCCATTGCCTGGTGGAGACAAGGCACGCTCAATCTGCGGGCTCTTGGGTGAGCTACCCAGAAGCCTGAGTTTAAATGGAATCTGCCGAGGATGAGTCATAATGTGGGTTGGTGGCTATGGAGACCTTGGAATGTGGCAGTAGTTAAGGGACTCTGCAGGATTCTCCAACCCGAAGGGCTTGACACAACTCCAACAAGGAAGCTTCCCATGTAGAGATGAGAGGTCTTCTGTCTGGTGCCTCAGGAAAGCCCCGTATGCTGGTCTTCGAACCCAGGCCTCTGAGGAGTGATACCTGGACACCAAAGCAAGAGTTCATAATAGGGCCTAGGGTCCTGTCTGGTTCAATCTTCTGTCTCTGCGGATATCTGTCTGTGTGTCTGCATGGAGGTAGTAGTTGCTCAGCTTGTGTCATAATGCCCCTATTTGTCCAGTGCGGCTTGCGGTAGTGGGATGTCCTTGGGGACCTTGAGGTTTCTACTATTTTGTAGAGTTGTGGCCAATGGAATGTGCAGTTTCTTAGGAGAGAGCAGGCACAGTTCTGTGGTGTGGCTCCAGAGACCCCAGCCTGGAGGCTGTGTGGGCCATGGCTGTGCAGACAGACATCCAAAAAACCCTAACTCAGCTCAGGTTTGGGGCCGAGGTTACGGCAGGCCTGATCTACAGTCCATGAGGGGAGCTCCTCTGGATATGAAAGAAGGGTGAGAGGGAGGCAGTCGCTCAGGCTTTTGTCTCTGGATGTTTTTTCCACAATGGCCGTTTGATGTAGGAGTTGCCTCATGGGTCGTAGAAGTCTCCCTCTCTGGTAGTTTGTCCAGCCCCCAAGAGTTTGGGGTTATTCTGTGGGAAGGGAAGTGTCCTGTTTTCTGCTTCATGTGTCCCCCCAGTAGAGGGATTCTAGAGCATAGCAGTGGGTACTGACAACTGGAATACTCGCCCTCTGGTTAAGCCTGGGGGCCTCTGGATATGACAAGCCCCATATGCAGGATCTTGGTCCAGCCACTGAGAGGCGTTACTTTAATACGGGACTCACGCTGTAGGTCACAATGCATGTCTGTGCCCTAGGCGGCCCTCAAGCACTGGCGTGGCCTTTCGGACAATGCAGGTTTTCCCACATTGAACGTTGGACAACATGCCAACCACAAGGTTTCTGGCCATGGGGAAGGAGGAATTCTAATTTCTGCATCACGTTCACCCCTGGGCAGTGATTGGAGATAAGGTCTAGGTTCTGAAGCCTGAAAACCGAGGTTGGGAAGAATGACGACCTACAGCCATAGCGGGTCCTATGTGTCCAGGTTGGGGCCAGCTGTCTGGGTGTCGTTTGGGATGTCTTGACCCAGGCTGTGCCAGACAGGGCATTAGTATACAGGGTGGGCTGTATAATTGCTTTACAATCGAGTGGCATGCATTAGAAAATCATTTGGGGTTTCTTATTAGCAGCATAGGGCAAAGTTTTTCTTCTGGAGGGCAGGCAGAGCTCTGCATTGTGGCTTCGGAATTCCCAAACTGGAGGGCTTGTGGGCCAGGAGAGTGAGGACGGAAGTCTGAGAACACAAGCTAGGCTTAGGTTTCGGGGCAAGGACATGGCAGGCACACTCTGCAGAGCTGAATTGAGATCTCATGCGTCTGAAGTCAGGTCGAGGTTCAGACTTTGACTCAGGTTTGAGTTTCTGTCCATGTTCGGCCCTTCAGGAAGGGGGGGGCATTATGAGGCCATGGGGGTTTTCCCACTATTGGAGTTGTGAGATGCTCCAAACCGCAAGGATTCCTTCTGTGGGACAATTAAGATTTGTTGGATGGCTCCAGGACGTCTTATAAGGTATTTTTCCAGAACAGGGTTCTAAGTATGGATGCCTGGGCAGCCAGCCTCACATTCCAATTGTCTCCTAGCAACAAGAAACGTTTGATCTGCTGGCTTGGGGTAGCAACAGAGGGGGCTGAGTTGAAATGGACTTTCCTGAGGATGGTCTTAATGTTGGTTTGAGTCCATGGAGACCTTGGTATGGGGCAGTGGCACCAGGGCCCTGAAGGATTCTCCTAACCAGAGGTTATGACAAAGCTCCAATGAGCAAGTTTTCCATGGGGAGACGAGATTTGTTCTTATTGGTGCCTCAGGAAACCACCATATGCTGGTATTGGAAACGAGGCCTCTGAGGACAGATGCCTGGAAACCAAAGCAATGGATCTGATTAGGGCCTAGGGGCCTGTCCGGTTCAATATTCTTCTCTGGGGACATCTGTTGTCTGAGTGGAGGTAGTTGCTCAGCTGGTTTGAGATCACCCCTGTTTGTCCTGGGCGGCCTACACTATTGGGATGGCCTCGGTGACTTTGGAGGTTTTTCCTAATTTGCAAGGTTGTGGCCAATGGAATGGGAAGAATTCCCTTGAAAGGGAAGCACAGTCCTGAGGTGTGGCTCCAGGGACCCAAGTGTGGAGCGTGTGTGGTCCAGGCCTGTGGGGACAGAAGTCTGAAAACACAAACTCAGCTTAGGTTAGGGGATGTATGTATGAAGGCTCGATCTACAGACCGTGAGAATTTTCCGGGCTATGAACAAAGGGCGAGTATGTGGCGCTTGCTCAGGGTTTTGTCTCTGGATTTTGTGTCAATGGTGGCCGTGGAATGTCGGGGTGTCCTCAAGGGCCATGGACAATTCTTTCTCTGGTGATTTGGCCAGATCCCAAGTGGTTGGGATCATTCTGTGGATGGGAAGAGTCCTTTCTGTATTTTTTTTTTTTACCTCAAGTGTTCCACCAAAGAGGGATTCCCGAGTAGAGCCCTGAGTAGGGGTGACTAGACATCTCGAACTCTGGTTGAGATTGGGGGACTAGGGGCTTGGCAAGCCCCATATGGGGGCTGTTGTTCCAGTCACTAAGAGGCTTTACATGAGGATAGGGCTCACGCTGAGGGTCTCAATGTGTGTTTGTGCACATTGTGGCCCTCAGGGATAGGTGGGCCTCATAGTCCATGCTGCTTTCTCCTACAATGAACATTGGACAACATGCCAACCACTAGGTTTCTTGCCAAGGCGAAGGAGAAGTTCTGATTCTTGCATCACGTTCACTCCTGAGCAGTGAGTGGAGATAAGGTCTTGGTTCTGAAGGTGAAAACTGAGGTTGGATAGAGATGATGGCCTAAAGCCATTGTGGGTGTTATATGCTCTGTGTATGGCCAGCTGTCTGGGTGTTGGACTGGAGGTCTGCCCTCAGGCTGTGTCAGACAGGGCTTTAGTGCACAGGCTAGACTGTATAATTGGGGTATGGTCGAGTGGCATGCAGGTTGTTACTCATTTGGCGTTTCTGGATAGCCCTATAGGGCAACATTTTTCTTCTGGAGGGCAGGCAGAGTGCTGCATTGTGTCTCCAGAATTGCCAAACTGGAGGGGTGTGGCCAGGATTGTGAGGAAGGAAGTTTGAAAACACAAGCTAGCACGAATTTTGGGGCCAAGAGCATGGCAGGCCCACTTTGCAAGGCTGAATCGAGATCTCCTGCACGTGAGGTCCGGGCGATTATCAGATGTTGCCTCAAGCTGGAGTTTGTGTCCATGACGGCCCCTACCTGAAGGGGGTGGGGGCGTCATGAGTCCAGGGAGGTTTCCCTACGCTGGGAGTTGTGAGCTGCTCCAAACTTCAAAGTTTCCTTCTTCAGGACAGTCGAGTACTATTGGATGGTTCCAGGATGCCCCATACAGAAAGACTCGAGAGCAGGGCCCTAAGCATGGATGCCGAGAAACGCCAACTCACCCTCCCATTGCCTGGTGGAGACAAGGCACGCTCAATCTGCGGGCTCTTGGGTGAGCTACCCAGAAGCCTGAGTTTAAATGGAATCTGCCGAGGATGAGTCATAATGTGGGTTGGTGGCTATGGAGACCTTGGAATGTGGCAGTAGTTAAGGGACTCTGCAGGATTCTCCAACCCGAAGGGCTTGACACAACTCCAACAAGGAAGCTTCCCATGTAGAGATGAGAGGTCTTCTGTCTGGTGCCTCAGGAAAGCCCCGTATGCTGGTCTTCGAACCCAGGCCTCTGAGGAGTGATACCTGGACACCAAAGCAAGAGTTCATAATAGGTCCTAGGGGCCTGTCTGGTTCAATCTTCTGTCTCTGCGGATATCTGTCTGTGTGTCTGCATGGAGGTAGTAGTTGCTCAGCTTGTGTCATAATGCCCCTATTTGTCCAGTGCGGCTTGCGGTAGTGGGATGTCCTTGGGGACCTTGAGGTTTCTACTATTTTGTAGAGTTGTGGCCAATGGAATGTGCAGTTTCTTAGGAGAGAGCAGGCACAGTTCTGTGGTGTGGCTCCAGAGACCCCAGCCTGGAGGCTGTGTGGGCCATGGCTGTGCAGACAGACATCCAAAAAACCCTAACTCAGCTCAGGTTTGGGGCCGAGGTTACGGCAGGCCTGATCTACAGTCCATGAGGGGAGCTCCTCTGGATATGAAAGAAGGGTGAGAGGGAGGCAGTCGCTCAGGCTTTTGTCTCTGGATGTTTTTTCCACAATGGCCGTTTGATGTAGGAGTTGCCTCATGGGTCGTAGAAGTCTCCCTCTCTGGTAGTTTGTCCAGCCCCCAAGAGTTTGGGGTTATTCTGTGGGAAGGGAAGTGTCCTGTTTTCTGCTTCATGTGTCCCCCCAGTAGAGGGATTCTAGAGCATAGCAGTGGGTACTGACAACTGGAATACTCGCCCTCTGGTTAAGCCTGGGGGCCTCTGGATATGACAAGCCCCATATGCAGGATCTTGGTCCAGCCACTGAGAGGCGTTACTTTAATACGGGACTCACGCTGTAGGTCACAATGCATGTCTGTGCCCTAGGCGGCCCTCAAGCACTGGCGTGGCCTTTCGGACAATGCAGGTTTTCCCACATTGAACGTTGGACAACATGCCAACCACAAGGTTTCTGGCCATGGGGAAGGAGGAATTCTAATTTCTGCATCACGTTCACCCCTGGGCAGTGATTGGAGATAAGGTCTAGGTTCTGAAGCCTGAAAACCGAGGTTGGGAAGAATGACGACCTACAGCCATAGCGGGTCCTATGTGTCCAGGTTGGGGCCAGCTGTCTGGGTGTCGTTTGGGATGTCTTGACCCAGGCTGTGCCAGACAGGGCATTAGTATACAGGGTGGGCTGTATAATTGCTTTACAATCGAGTGGCATGCATTAGAAAATCATTTGGGGTTTCTTATTAGCAGCATAGGGCAAAGTTTTTCTTCTGGAGGGCAGGCAGAGCTCTGCATTGTGGCTTCGGAATTCCCAAACTGGAGGGCTTGTGGGCCAGGAGAGTGAGGACGGAAGTCTGAGAACACAAGCTAGGCTTAGGTTTCGGGGCAAGGACATGGCAGGCACACTCTGCAGAGCTGAATTGAGATCTCATGCGTCTGAAGTCAGGTCGAGGTTCAGACTTTGACTCAGGTTTGAGTTTCTGTCCATGTTCGGCCCTTCAGGAAGGGGGGGGCATTATGAGGCCATGGGGGTTTTCCCACTATTGGAGTTGTGAGATGCTCCAAACCGCAAGGATTCCTTCTGTGGGACAATTAAGATTTGTTGGATGGCTCCAGGACGTCTTATAAGGTATTTTTCCAGAACAGGGTTCTAAGTATGGATGCCTGGGCAGCCAGCCTCACATTCCAATTGTCTCCTAGCAACAAGAAACGTTTGATCTGCTGGCTTGGGGTAGCAACAGAGGGGGCTGAGTTGAAATGGACTTTCCTGAGGATGGTCTTAATGTTGGTTTGAGTCCATGGAGACCTTGGTATGGGGCAGTGGCACCAGGGCCCTGAAGGATTCTCCTAACCAGAGGTTATGACAAAGCTCCAATGAGCAAGTTTTCCATGGGGAGACGAGATTTGTTCTTATTGGTGCCTCAGGAAACCACCATATGCTGGTATTGGAAACGAGGCCTCTGAGGACAGATGCCTGGAAACCAAAGCAATGGATCTGATTAGGGCCTAGGGGCCTGTCCGGTTCAATATTCTTCTCTGGGGACATCTGTTGTCTGAGTGGAGGTAGTTGCTCAGCTGGTTTGAGATCACCCCTGTTTGTCCTGGGCGGCCTACACTATTGGGATGGCCTCGGTGACTTTGGAGGTTTTTCCTAATTTGCAAGGTTGTGGCCAATGGAATGGGAAGAATTCCCTTGAAAGGGAAGCACAGTCCTGAGGTGTGGCTCCAGGGACCCAAGTGTGGAGCGTGTGTGGTCCAGGCCTGTGGGGACAGAAGTCTGAAAACACAAACTCAGCTTAGGTTAGGGGATGTATGTATGAAGGCTCGATCTACAGACCGTGAGAATTTTCCGGGCTATGAACAAAGGGCGAGTATGTGGCGCTTGCTCAGGGTTTTGTCTCTGGATTTTGTGTCAATGGTGGCCGTGGAATGTCGGGGTGTCCTCAAGGGCCATGGACAATTCTTTCTCTGGTGATTTGGCCAGATCCCAAGTGGTTGGGATCATTCTGTGGATGGGAAGAGTCCTTTCTGTATTTTTTTTTTTTACCTCAAGTGTTCCACCAAAGAGGGATTCCCGAGTAGAGCCCTGAGTAGGGGTGACTAGACATCTCGAACTCTGGTTGAGATTGGGGGACTAGGGGCTTGGCAAGCCCCATATGGGGGCTGTTGTTCCAGTCACTAAGAGGCTTTACATGAGGATAGGGCTCACGCTGAGGGTCTCAATGTGTGTTTGTGCACATTGTGGCCCTCAGGGATAGGTGGGCCTCATAGTCCATGCTGCTTTCTCCTACAATGAACATTGGACAACATGCCAACCACTAGGTTTCTTGCCAAGGCGAAGGAGAAGTTCTGATTCTTGCATCACGTTCACTCCTGAGCAGTGAGTGGAGATAAGGTCTTGGTTCTGAAGGTGAAAACTGAGGTTGGGTAGAGATGATGGCCTAAAGCCATTGTGGGTGTTATATGCTCTGTGTATGGCCAGCTGTCTGGGTGTTGGACTGGAGGTCTGCCCTCAGGCTGTGTCAGACAGGGCTTTAGTGCACAGGCTAGACTGTATAATTGGGGTATGGTCGAGTGGCATGCAGGTTGTTACTCATTTGGCGTTTCTGGATAGCCCTATAGGGCAACATTTTTCTTCTGGAGGGCAGGCAGAGTGCTGCATTGTGTCTCCAGAATTGCCAAACTGGAGGGGTGTGGCCAGGATTGTGAGGAAGGAAGTTTGAAAACACAAGCTAGCACGAATTTTGGGGCCAAGAGCATGGCAGGCCCACTTTGCAAGGCTGAATCGAGATCTCCTGCACGTGAGGTCCGGGCGATTATCAGATGTTGCCTCAAGCTGGAGTTTGTGTCCATGACGGCCCCTACCTGAAGGGGGTGGGGGCGTCATGAGTCCAGGGAGGTTTCCCTACGCTGGGAGTTGTGAGCTGCTCCAAACTTCAAAGTTTCCTTCTTCAGGACAGTCGAGTACTATTGGATGGTTCCAGGATGCCCCATACAGAAAGACTCGAGAGCAGGGCCCTAAGCATGGATGCCGAGAAACGCCAACTCACCCTCCCATTGCCTGGTGGAGACAAGGCACGCTCAATCTGCGGGCTCTTGGGTGAGCTACCCAGAAGCCTGAGTTTAAATGGACTCTGCCGAGGATGAGTCATAATGTGGGTTGGTGGCTATGGAGACCTTGGAATGTGGCAGTAGTTAAGGGACTCTGCAGGATTCTCCAACCCGAAGGGCTTGACACAACTCCAACAAGGAAGCTTCCCATGTAGAGATGAGAGGTCTTCTGTCTGGTGCCTCAGGAAAGCCCCGTATGCTGGTCTTCGAACCCAGGCCTCTGAGGAGTGATACCTGGACACCAAAGCAAGAGTTCATAATAGGTCCTAGGGGCCTGTCTGGTTCAATCTTCTGTCTCTGCGGATATCTGTCTGTGTGTCTGCATGGAGGTAGTAGTTGCTCAGCTTGTGTCATAATGCCCCTATTTGTCCAGTGCGGCTTGCGGTAGTGGGATGTCCTTGGGGACCTTGAGGTTTCTACTATTTTGTAGAGTTGTGGCCAATGGAATGTGCAGTTTCTTAGGAGAGAGCAGGCACAGTTCTGTGGTGTGGCTCCAGAGACCCCAGCCTGGAGGCTGTGTGGGCCATGGCTGTGCAGACAGACATCCAAAAAACCCTAACTCAGCTCAGGTTTGGGGCCGAGGTTACGGCAGGCCTGATCTACAGTCCATGAGGGGAGCTCCTCTGGATATGAAAGAAGGGTGAGAGGGAGGCAGTCGCTCAGGCTTTTGTCTCTGGATGTTTTTTCCACGATGGCCGTTTGATGTAGGAGTTGCCTCATGGGTCGTAGAAGTCTCCCTCTCTGGTAGTTTGTCCAGCCCCCAAGAGTTTGGGGTTATTCTGTGGGAAGGGAAGTGTCCTGTTTTCTGCTTCATGTGTCCCCCCAGTAGAGGGATTCTAGAGCATAGCAGTGGGTACTGACAACTGGAATACTCGCCCTCTGGTTAAGCCTGGGGGCCTCTGGATATGACAAGCCCCATATGCAGGATCTTGGTCCAGCCACTGAGAGGCGTTACTTTAATACGGGACTCACGCTGTAGGTCACAATGCATGTCTGTGCCCTAGGCGGCCCTCAAGCACTGGCGTGGCCTTTCGGACAATGCAGGTTTTCCCACATTGAACGTTGGACAACATGCCAACCACAAGGTTTCTGGCCATGGGGAAGGAGGAATTCTAATTTCTGCATCACGTTCACCCCTGGGCAGTGATTGGAGATAAGGTCTAGGTTCTGAAGCCTGAAAACCGAGGTTGGGAAGAATGACGACCTACAGCCATAGCGGGTCCTATGTGTCCAGGTTGGGGCCAGCTGTCTGGGTGTCGTTTGGGATGTCTTGACCCAGGCTGTGCCAGACAGGGCATTAGTATACAGGGTGGGCTGTATAATTGCTTTACAATCGAGTGGCATGCATTAGAAAATCATTTGGGGTTTCTTATTAGCAGCATAGGGCAAAGTTTTTCTTCTGGAGGGCAGGCAGAGCTCTGCATTGTGGCTTCGGAATTCCCAAACTGGAGGGCTTGTGGGCCAGGAGAGTGAGGACGGAAGTCTGAGAACACAAGCTAGGCTTAGGTTTCGGGGCAAGGACATGGCAGGCACACTCTGCAGAGCTGAATTGAGATCTCATGCGTCTGAAGTCAGGTCGAGGTTCAGACTTTGACTCAGGTTTGAGTTTCTGTCCATGTTCGGCCCTTCAGGAAGGGGGGGGCATTATGAGGCCATGGGGGTTTTCCCACTATTGGAGTTGTGAGATGCTCCAAACCGCAAGGATTCCTTCTGTGGGACAATTAAGATTTGTTGGATGGCTCCAGGACGTCTTATAAGGTATTTTTCCAGAACAGGGTTCTAAGTATGGATGCCTGGGCAGCCAGCCTCACATTCCAATTGTCTCCTAGCAACAAGAAACGTTTGATCTGCTGGCTTGGGGTAGCAACAGAGGGGGCTGAGTTGAAATGGACTTTCCTGAGGATGGTCTTAATGTTGGTTTGAGTCCATGGAGACCTTGGTATGGGGCAGTGGCACCAGGGCCCTGAAGGATTCTCCTAACCAGAGGTTATGACAAAGCTCCAATGAGCAAGTTTTCCATGGGGAGACGAGATTTGTTCTTATTGGTGCCTCAGGAAACCACCATATGCTGGTATTGGAAACGAGGCCTCTGAGGACAGATGCCTGGAAACCAAAGCAATGGATCTGATTAGGGCCTAGGGGCCTGTCCGGTTCAATATTCTTCTCTGGGGACATCTGTTGTCTGAGTGGAGGTAGTTGCTCAGCTGGTTTGAGATCACCCCTGTTTGTCCTGGGCGGCCTACACTAATGGGATGGCCTCGGTGACTTTGGAGGTTTTTCCTAATTTGCAAGGTTGTGGCCAATGGAATGGGAAGAATTCCCTTGAAAGGGAAGCACAGTCCTGAGGTGTGGCTCCAGGGACCCAAGTGTGGAGTGTGTGTGGTCCAGGCCTGTGGGGACAGAAGTCTGAAAACACAAACTCAGCTTAGGTTAGGGGATGTATGTATGAAGGCTCGATCTACAGACCGTGAGAATTTTCCGGGCTATGAACAAAGGGCGAGTATGTGGCGCTTGCTCAGGGTTTTGTCTCTGGATTTTGTGTCAATGGTGGCCGTGGAATGTCGGGGTGTCCTCAAGGGCCATGGACAATTCTTTCTCTGGTGATTTGGCCTGATCCCAAGTGGTTGGGATCATTCTGTGGATGGGAAGAGTCCTTTCTGTATTTTTTTTTTTTACCTCAAGTGTCCCACCAAAGAGGGATTCCCGAGTAGAGCCCTGAGTAGGGGTGACTAGACATCTCGAACTCTGGTTGAGATTGGGGGACTAGGGGCTTGGCAAGCCCCATATGGGGGCTGTTGTTCCAGTCACTAAGAGGCTTTACATGAGGATAGGGCTCACGCTGAGGGTCTCAATGTGTGTTTGTGCACATTGTGGCCCTCAGGGATAGGTGGGGCCTCATAGTCCATGCTGCTTTCTCCTACAATGAACATTGGACAACATGCCAACCACTAGGTTTCTTGCCAAGGCGAAGGAGAAGTTCTGATTCTTGCATCACGTTCACTCCTGAGCAGTGAGTGGAGATAAGGTCTAGGTTCTGAAGGTGATAACTGAGGTTGGGTAGAGATGATGGCCTAAAGCCATTGTGGGTGTGATATGCTCTGTGTATGGCCAGCTGTCTGGGTGTTGGACTGGAGGTCTGCCCTCAGGCTGTGTCAGACAGGGCTTTAGTGCACAGGCTAGACTGTATAATTGGGGTATGGTCGAGTGGCATGCAGGTTGTTACTCATTTGGCGTTTCTGGTTAGCCCTATAGGGCAACATTTTTCTTCTGGAGGGCAGGCAGAGTGCTGCATTGTGTCTCCAGAATTGCCAAACTGGAGGGGTGTGGCCAGGATTGTGAGGAAGGAAGTCTGAAAACACAAGCTAGCACAAGTTTTGGGGCCAAGAGCATGGCAGGCCCACTCTGCAGAGGCTGAATCGAGATCTCCTGCACGTGAGGTCCGGGCGATTATCAGATGTTGCCTCAAGCTGGAGTTTGTGTCCATGACGGCCCCTTCCTGAAGGGGGTGGGGGCGTCATGAGTCCAGGGAGGTTTCCCTACGCTGGGAGTTGTGAGCTGCTCCAAACTTCAAAGTTTCCTTCTTCAGGACAGTCGAGTACTATTGGATGGTTGCAGGATGCCCCATACAGAAAGACTCGAGAGCAGGGCCCTAAGCATGGATGCCGAGAAACGCCAACTCACCCTCCCATTGCCTGGTGGAGACAAGGCACGCTCAATCTGCGGGCTCTTGGGTGAGCTACCCAGAAGCCTGAGTTTAAATGGACTCTGCCGAGGATGAGTCATAATGTGGGTTGGTGGCCATGGAGACCTTGGAATGTGGCAGTAGCTAAGGGACTCTGCAGGATTCTCCAACCCTAAGGGCTTGACACAACACCAACAAGGAAGCTTCCCATGTGGAGATGAGAGGTCTTCTGTCTGGTGCCTCAGGAAAGCCCCGTATGCTGGTCTTCGAACCCAGGCCTCTGAGGAGTGATACCTGGACACCAAAGCAAGAGTTCATATTAGGTCCTAGGGGCCTGTCTGGTTCAATCTTCTGTCTCTGCGGATATCTGTCTGTGTGTCTGCATGGAGGTAGTAGTTGCTCAGCTTGTGTCATAATGCCCCTATTTGTCCAGTGCGGCTTGCGGTAGTGGGATGTCCTTGGGGAACTTGAAGTTTCTACTATTTTGTAGAGTTGTGGCCAATGGAATGTGCAGTTTCTTAGGAGAGAGCAGGCACAGTTCTGTGGTGTGGCTCCAGAGACCCCAGCCTGGAGGCTGTGTGGACCATGGCTGTGCAGACAGACATCCAAAAAACCCTAACTCAGCTCAGGTTGGGGCCGAGGTTACGGCAGGCCTGATCTACAGTCCATGAGGGGAGCTCCTCTGGATATGAAAGAAGGGTGAGAGGGAGGCAGTCGCTCAGGCTTTTGTCTCTGGATGTTTTGTCCACAATGGCCGTTTGATGTAGGAGTTGCCTCATGGGTCGTAGAAGTCTCCCTCTCTGGTAGTTTGTCCAGCCCCCAAGAGTTTGGGGTCATTCTGTGGGAAGGGAAGTGTCCTGTTTTCTGCTTCATGTGTCCCCCCAGTAGAGGGATTCTAGAGCATAGCAGTGGGTACTGACAACTGGAATACTCGCCCTCTGGTTAAGCCTGGGGGCCTATGGATATGACAAGCCCCATATGCAGGATCTTGGTCCAGCCACTGAGAGGCGTTACTTTAATACGGGACTCACGCTGCAGGTCACAATGCATGTCTGTGCCCTAGGCGGCCCTCAAGCACTGGCGTGGCCTTTCGGACAATGCAGGTTTTCCCACATTGAACGTTGGACAACATGCCAACCACAAGGTTTCTGGCCATGGGGAAGGAGGAATTCTAATTTCTGCATCACGTTCACGCCTGGGCAGTGATTGGAGATAAGGTCTAGGTTCTGATGCCTGAAAACCGAGGTTGGGAAGAATGACGACCTACAGCCATAGCGGGTCCTATGTGTCCAGGTTGGGGCCAGCTGTCTGGGTGTCGTTTGGGATGTCTTGACCCAGGCTGTGCCAGACAGGGCATTAGTATACAGGGTGGGCTGTATAATTGCTTTACAATCGAGTGGCATGCATTAGAAAATCATTTGGGGTTTCTTATTAGCAGCATAGGGCAAAGTTTTTCTTCTGGAGGGCAGGCAGAGCTCTGCATTGTGGCTTCGGAATTCCCAAACTGGAGGGCTTGTGGGCCAGGAGAGTGAGGACGGAAGTCTGAGAACACAAGCTAGGCTTAGGTTTCGGGGCAAGGACATGGCAGGCACACTCTGCAGAGCTGAATTGAGATCTCATGCGTCTGAAGTCAGGTCGAGGTTCAGACTTTGACTCAGGTTTGAGTTTCTGTCCATGTTCGGCCCTTCAGGAAGGGGGGGGCATTATGAGGCCATGGGGGTTTTCCCACTATTGGAGTTGTGAGATGCTCCAAACCGCAAGGATTCCTTCTGTGGGACAATTAAGATTTGTTGGATGGCTCCAGGACGTCTTATAAGGTATTTTTCCAGAACAGGGTTCTAAGTATGGATGCCTGGGCAGCCAGCCTCACATTCCAATTGTCTCCTAGCAACAAGAACGTTTGATCTGCTGGCTTGGGGTAGCAACAGAGGGGGCTGAGTTGAAATGGACTTTCCTGAGGATGGTCTTAATGTTGGTTTGAGTCCATGGAGACCTTGGTATGGGGCAGTGGCACCAGGGCCCTGAAGGATTCTCCTAACCAGAGGTTATGACAAAGCTCCAATGAGCAAGTTTTCCATGGGGAGACGAGATTTGTTCTTATTGGTGCCTCAGGAAACCACCATATGCTGGTATTGGAAACGAGGCCTCTGAGGACAGATGCCTGGAAACCAAAGCAATGGATCTGATTAGGGCCTAGGGGCCTGTCCGGTTCAATATTCTTCTCTGGGGACATCTGTTGTCTGAGTGGAGGTAGTTGCTCAGCTGGTTTGAGATCACCCCTGTTTGTCCTGGGCGGCCTACACTATTGGGATGGCCTCAGTGACTTTGGAGGTTTTTCCTAATTTGCAAGGTTGTGGCCAATGGAATGGGAAGAATTCCCTTGAAAGGGAAGCACAGTCCTGAGGTGTGGCTCCAGGGACCCAAGTGTGGAGCGTGTGTGGTCCAGGCCTGTGTGGACAGAAGTTGAAAACACAAACTCAGCTTAGGTTAGGGGATGTATGTATGAAGGCTCGATCTACAGACCGTGAGAATTTTCCGGGCTATGAACAAAGGGCGAGTATGTGGCGCTTGCTCAGGGTTTTGTCTCTGGATTTTGTGTCAATGGTGGCCGTGGAATGTCGGGGTGTCCTCAAGGGCCATGGACAATTCTTTCTCTGGTGATTTGGCCTGATCCCAAGTGGTTGGGATCATTCTGTGGATGGGAAGAGTCCTTTCTGTATTTTTTTTTTTTACCTCAAGAATTCCACCAAAGAGGGATTCCCGAGTAGAGCCCTGAGTAGGGGTGACTAGACATCTCGAACTCTGGTTGAGATTGGGGGACTAGGGGCTTGGCAAGCCCCATATGGGGGCTGTTGTTCCAGTCACTAAGAGGCTTTACATGAGGAAAGGGCTCACGCTGAGGGTCTCAATGTGTGTTTGTGCACATTGTGGCCCTCAGGGATAGGTGGGCCTCATAGTCCATGCTGCTTTCTCCTACAATGAACATTGGACAACATGCCAACCACTAGGTTTCTTGCCAAGGCGAAGGAGAAGTTCTGATTCTTGCATCACGTTCACTCCTGAGCAGTGAGTGGAGATAAGGTCTTGGTTCTGAAGGTGAAAACTGAAGTTGGGTAGAGATGATGGCCTAAAGCCATTGTGGGTGTTATATGCTCTGTGTATGGCCAGCTGTCTGGGTGTTGGACTGGAGGTCTGCCCTCAGGCTGTGTCAGACAGGGCTTTAGTGCACAGGCTAGACTGTATAATTGGGGTATGGTCGAGTGGCATGCAGGTTGTTACTCATTTGGCGTTTCTGGTTAGCCCTATAGGGCAACATTTTTCTTCTGGAGGGCAGGCAGAGTGCTGCATTGTGTCTCCAGAATTGCCAAACTGGAGGGGTGTGGCCAGGATTGTGAGGAAGGAAGTCTGAAAACACAAGCTAGGACAAGTTTTGGGGCCAAGAGCATGGCAGGCCCACTCTGCAGAGGCTGAATCGAGATCTCCTGCACGTGAGGTCCGGGCGATTATCAGATGTTGCCTCAAGCTGGAGTTTGTGTCCATGACGGCCCCTTCCTGAAGGGGGTGGGGGCGTCATGAGTCCAGGGAGGTTTCCCTACGCTGGGAGTTGTGAGCTGCTCCAAACTTCAAAGTTTCCTTCTTCAGGACAGTCGAGTACTATTGGATGGTTCCAGGATGCCCCATACAGAAAGACTCGAGAGCAGGGCCCTAAGCATGGATGCCGAGAAACGCCAACTCACCTTCCCATTGCCTGGTGGAGACAAGGCACGCTCAATCTGCGGGCTCTTGGGTGAGCTACCCAGAAGCCTGAGTTTAAATGGACTCAGCCGAGGATGAGTCATAATGTGGGTTGGTGGCCATGGAGACCTTGGAATGTGGCAGTAGCTAAGGGACTCTGCAGGATTCTCCAACCCGAAGGGCTTGACACAACTCCAACAAGGAAGCTTCCCATGTGGAGATGAGAGGTCTTCTGTCTGGTGCCTCAGGAAAGCCCCGTATGCTGGTCTTCGAACCCAGGCCTCTGAGGAGTGATACCTGGACACCAAAGCAAGAGTTCATAATAGGGCCTAGGGGCCTGTCTGGTTCAATCTTCTGTCTCTGCGGATATCTGTCTGTGTGTCTGCATGGAGGTAGTAGTTGCTCAGCTTATGTCATAATGCCCCTATTTGTCCAGTGCGGCTTGCGGTAGTGGGATGTCCTTGGGGACCTTGAGGTTTCTACTATTTTGTAGAGTTGTGGCCAATGGAATGGGCAGTTTCTTAGGAGAGAGCAGGCACAGTTCTGTGGTGTGGCTCCAGAGACCCCAGCCTGGAGGCTGTGTGGGCCATGGCTGTGCAGACAGACATCCAAAAACCCTAACTCAGCTCAGGTTTGGGGCCGAGGTTACGGCAGGCCTGATCTACAGTCCATGAGGGGAGCTCCTCTGGATATGAAAGAAGGGTGAGAGGGAGGCAGTCGCTCAGGCTTTTGTCTCTGGATGTTTTGTCCACAATGGCCGTTTAATGTAGGAGTTGCCTCATGGGTCGTAGAAGTCTCCCTCTCTGGTAGTTTGTCCAGCCCCCAAGAGTTTGGGGTCATTCTGTGGGAAGGGAAGTGTCCTGTTTTCTGCTTCATGTGTCCCCCCAGTAGAGGGATTCTAGAGCATAGCAGTGGGTACTGACAACTGGAATACTCGCCCTCTGGTTAAGCCTGGGGGCCTATGGATATGACAAGCCCCATATGCAGGATCTTGGTCCAGCCACTGAGAGGCGTTACTTTAATACGGGACTCACGCTGCAGGTCACAATGCATGTCTGTGCCCTAGGCGGCCCTCAAGCACTGGCGTGGCCTTTCGGACAATGCAGGTTTTCCCACATTGAACGTTGGACAACATGCCAACCACAAGGTTTCTGGCCATGGGGAAGGAGGAATTCTAATTTCTGCATCACGTTCACCCCTGGGCAGTGATTGGAGATAAGGTCTAGGTTCTGAAGCCTGAAAACCGAGGTTGGGAAGAGATGACGACCTACAGCCATAGCGGGTCCTATGTGTCCAGGTTGGGGCCAGCTGTCTGGGTGTCGTTTGGGATGTCTTGACCCAGGCTGTGCCAGACAGGGCATTAGTATACAGGGTGGGCTGTATAATTGCTTTACAATCGAGTGGCATGCATTAGAAAATCATTTGGGGTTTCTTATTAGCAGCATAGGGCAAAGTTTTTCTTCTGGAGGGCAGGCAGAGCTCTGCATTGTGGCTTCGGAATTCCCAAACTGGAGGGCTTGTGGGCCAGGAGAGTGAGGACGGAAGTCTGAGAACACAAGCTAGGCTTAGGTTTCGGGGCAAGGACATGGCAGGCACACTCTGCAGAGCTGAATTGAGATCTCATGCGTCTGAAGTCAGGTCGAGGTTCAGACTTTGACTCAGGTTTGAGTTTCTGTCCATCTTCGGCCCTTCAGGAAGGGGGGGGCATTATGAGGCCATGGGGGTTTTCCCACTATTGGAGTTGTGAGATGCTCCAAACCGCAAGGATTCCTTCTGTGGGACAATTAAGATTTGTTGGATGGCTCCAGGACGTCTTATAAGGTATTTTTCCAGAACAGGGTTCTAAGTATGGATGCCTGGGCAGCCAGCCTCACATTCCAATTGTCTCCTAGCAACAAGAAACGTTTGATCTGCTGGCTTGGGGTAGCAACAGAGGGGGCTGAGTTGAAATGGACTTTCCTGAGGATGGTCTTAATGTTGGTTTGAGTCCATGGAGACCTTGGTATGGGGCAGTGGCACCAGGGCCCTGAAGGATTCTCCTAACCAGAGGTTATGACAAAGCTCCAATGAGCAAGTTTTCCATGGGGAGACGAGATTTGTTCTTATTGGTGCCTCAGGAAACCACCATATGCTGGTATTGGAAACGAGGCCTCTGAGGACAGATGCCTGGAAACCAAAGCAATGGATCTGATTAGGGCCTAGGGGCCTGTCCGGTTCAATATTCTTCTCTGGGGACATCTGTTGTCTGAGTGGAGGTAGTTGCTCAGCTGGTTTGAGATCACCCCTGTTTGTCCTGGGCGGCCTACACTATTGGGATGGCCTCGGTGACTTTGGAGGTTTTTCCTAATTTGCAAGGTTGTGGCCAATGGAATGGGAAGAATTCCCTTGAAAGGGAAGCACAGTCCTGAGGTGTGGCTCCAGGGACCCAAGTGTGGAGCGTGTGTGGTCCAGGCCTGTGGGGACAGAAGTCTGAAAACACAAACTCAGCTTAGGTTAGGGGATGTATGTATGAAGGCTCGATCTACAGACCGTGAGAATTTTCCGGGCTATGAACAAAGGGCGAGTATGTGGCGCTTGCTCAGGGTTTTGTCTCTGGATTTTGTGTCAATGGTGGCCGTGGAATGTCGGGGTGTCCTCAAGGGCCATGGACAATTCTTTCTCTGGTGATTTGGCCAGATCCCAAGTGGTTGGGATCATTCTGTGGATGGGAAGAGTCCTTTCTGTATTTTTTTTTTTACCTCAAGTGTTCCACCAAAGAGGGATTCCCGAGTAGAGCCCTGAGTAGGGGTGACTAGACATCTCGAACTCTGGTTGAGATTGGGGGACTAGGGGCTTGGCAAGCCCCATATGGGGGCTGTTGTTCCAGTCACTAAGAGGCTTTACATGAGGATAGGGCTCACGCTGAGGGTCTCAATGTGTGTTTGTGCACATTGTGGCCCTCAGGGATAGGTGGGCCTCATAGTCCATGCTGCTTTCTCCTACAATGAACATTGGACAACATGCCAACCACTAGGTTTCTTGCCAAGGCGAAGGAGAAGTTCTCATTCTTGCATCACGTTCACTCCTGAGCAGTGAGTGGAGATAAGGTCTAGGTTCTGAAGGTGAAAACTGAGGTTGGGTAGAGATGATGGCCTAAAGCCATTCTGGGTGTTATATGCTCTGTGTATGGCCAGCTGTCTGGGTGTTGGACTGGAGGTCTGCCCTCAGGCTGTGTCAGACAGGGCTTTAGTGCACAGGCTAGACTGTATAATTGGGGTATGGTCGAGTGGCATGCAGGTTGTTACTCATTTGGCGTTTCTGGTTAGCCCTATAGGGCAACATTTTTCTTCTGGAGGGCAGGCAGAGTGCTGCATTGTGTCTCCAGAATTGCCAAACTGGAGGGGTGTGGCCAGGATTGTGAGGAAGGAAGTCTGAAAACACAAGCTAGCACAAGTTTTGGGGCCAAGAGCATGGCAGGCCCACTCTGCAGAGGCTGAATCGAGATCTCCTGCACGTGAGGTCCGGGCGATTATCAGATGTTGCCTCAAGCTGGAGTTTGTGTCCATGACGGCCCCTTCCTGAAGGGGGTGGGGGCGTCATGAGTCCAGGGAGGTTTCCCTACGCTGGGAGTTGTGAGCTGCTCCAAACTTCAAAGTTTCCTTCTTCAGGACAGTCGAGTACTATTGGATGGTTCCAGGATGCCCCATACAGAAAGACTCGAGAGCAGGGCCCTAAGCATGGATGCCGAGAAACGCCAACTCACCTTCCCATTGCCTGGTGGAGACAAGGCACACTCAATCTGCGGGATCTTGGGTGAGCTACCCAGAAGGCTGAGTTTAAATGGACTCTGCCGAGGATGAGTCATAATGTGGGTTGGTGGCCATGGAGACCTTGGAATGTGGCAGTAGCTAAGGGACTCTGCAGGATTCTCCAACCCGAAGGGTTTGACACAACTCCAACAAGGAAGCTTCCCATGTGGAGATGAGAGGTCTTCTGTCTGGTGCCTCAGGAAAGCCCCGTATGCTGGTCTTCGAACCCAGGCCTCTGAGGAGTGATACCTGGACACCAAAGCAAGAGTTCATAATAGGGCCTAGGGGCCTGTCTGGTTCAATCTTCTGTCTCTGCGGATATCTGTCTGTGTGTCTGCATGGAGGTAGTAGTTGCTCAGCTTGTGTCATAATGTCCCTATTTGTCCAGTGCGTCTTGCGGTAGTGGGATGTCCTTGGGGACCTTGAGGTTTCTACTATTTTGTAGAGTTGTGGCCAATGGAATGCGCAGTTTCTTAGGAGAGAGCAGGCACAGTTCTGTGGTGTGGCTCCAGAGACCCCAGCCTGGAGGCTGTGTGGGCCATGGCTGTGCAGACAGACATCCAAAATCCCTAACTCAGCTCAGGTTTGGGGCCGAGGTTACGGCAGGCCTGATCTACAGTCCATGAGGGGAGCTCCTCTGGATATGAAGGAAGGGTGAGAGGGAGGCAGTCGCTCAGGCTTTTGTCTCTGGATGTTTTGTCCACAATGGCCGTTTAATGTAGGAGTTGCCTCATGGGTCGTAGAAGTCTCCCTCTCTGGTAGTTTGTCCAGCTCCCAAGAGTTTGGGGTCATTCTGTGGGAAGGGAAGTGTCCTGTTTTCTGCTTCATGTGTCCCCCCAGTAGAGGGATTCTAGAGCATAGCAGTGGGTACTACAACTGGAATACTCGCCCTCTGGTTATTCCTGGGGGCCTATGGATATGACAAGCCCCATATGCAGGATCTCTGTCCAGCCACTGAGAGGCGTTACTTTAATACGGGACTCACGCTGCAGGTCACAATGCATGTCTGTGCCCTAGGCGGCCCTCAAGCACTGGCGTGGCCTTTCGGACAATGCAGGTTTTCCCACATTGAACGTTGGACAACATGCCAACCACAAGGTTTCTGGCCATGGGGAAGGAGGAATTCTAATTTCTGCATCACGTTCACCCCTGGGCAGTGATTGGAGATAAGGTCTAGGTTCTGAAGCCTGAAAACCGAGGTTGGGAAGAGATGACGACCTACAGCCATAGCGGGTCCTATGTGTCCAGGTTGGGGCCAGCTGTCTGGGTGTCGTTTGGGATGTCGTGTCTCAGGCTGTGCCAGACAGGGCATTAGTATACAGGGTGGGCTGTATAATTGCTTTACAATCGAGTGGCATGAATTAGAAAATCATTTGGGGTTTCTTATTAGCAGCATAGGGCAAAGTTTTTCTTCTGGAGGGCAGGCAGAGTGCTGCATTGTGGCTTCGGAATTCCAAAACTGGAGGGCTTGTGGGCCAGGAGAGTGAGGACGGAAGTCTGAGAACACAAGCTAGGCTTGGGTTTCGGGGAAAGGACATGGCAGGCACACTCTGCAGAGCTGAATTGAGATCTCATGCGTCTTAAGTCAGGTCGAGGTTCAGACTTTGGCTCAGGTTTGAGTTTCTGTCCATGTGGGCCCCTTCAGGAAGGGGGGGCATTATGAGGCCATGGGGGTTTTCCCACTATTGGAGTTGTGAGATGCTCCAAACCGCAAGGATTCCTTCTGTGGGACAATTAAGATTTGTTGGATGGCTCCAGGACGTCTTATAAGGTATTTTTCCAGAACAGGGTTCTAAGTATGGATGCCTGGGCAGCCAGCCTCACATTCCAATTGTCTCCTAGCAACAAGAAACGTTTGATCTGCTGGCTTGGGGTAGCAACAGAGGGGGCTGAGTTGAAATGGACTTTCCTGAGGATGGTCTTAATGTTGGTTTGAGTCCATGGAGACCTTGGTATGGGGCAGTGGCACCAGGGCCCTGAAGGATTCTCCTAACCAGAGGTCATGACAAAGCTCCAATGAGCAAGTTTTCCATGGGGAGACGAGATTTGTTCTTATTGGTGCCTCAGGAAACCACCATATGCTGGTATTGGAAACGAGGCCTCTGAGGACAGATGCCTGGAAACCAAAGCAATGGATCTGATTAGGGCCTAGGGGCCTGTCCGGTTCAATATTCTTCTCTGGGGACATCTGTTGTCTGAGTGGAGGTAGTTGCTCAGCTGGTTTGAGATCACCCCTGTTTGTCCTGGGCGGCCTACACTATTGGGATGGCCTCGGTGACTTTGGAGGTTTTTCCTAATTTGCAAGGTTGTGGCCAATGGAATGGGAAGAATTCCCTTGAAAGGGAAGCACAGTCCTGAGGTGTGTCTCCAGGGACCCAAGTGTGGAGCGTGTGTGGTCCAGGCCTGTGGGGACAGAAGTCTGAAAACACAAACTCAGCTTAGGTTAGGGGATGTATGTATGAAGGCTCGATCTACAGACCGTGAGAATTTTCCGGGCTATGAACAAAGGGCGAGTATGTGGCGCTTGCTCAGGGTTTTGTCTCTGGATTTTGTGTCAATGGTGGCCGTGGAATGTCGGGGTGTCCTCAAGGGCCATGGACAATTCTTTCTCTGGTGATTTGGCCTGATCCCAAGTGGTTGGGATCATTCTGTGGATGGGAAGAGTCCTTTCTGTATTTTTTTTTTTTACCTCAAGTGTCCCACCAAAGAGGGATTCCCGAGTAGAGCCCTGAGTAGGGGTGACTAGACATCTCGAACTCTGGTTGAGATTGGGGGACTAGGGGCTTGGCAAGCCCCATATGGGGGCTGTTGTTCGAGTCACTAAGAGGCTTTACATGAGGATAGGGCTCACGCTGAGGGTCACAATGTGTGTTTGTACACATTGTGGCCCTCAGGGATAGGTGGGGTCTCATAGTCCATGCTGCTTTCTCCTACAATGAACATTGGACAACATGCCAACCACTAGGTTTCTTGCCAAGGCGAAGGAGAATTTCTGATTCTTGCATCACGTTCACTCCTGAGCAGTGAGTGGAGATAAGGTCTAGGTTCTGAGGGTGAAAACTGAGGTTGGGTAGAGATGATGGCCTAAAGCCATTGTGGGTGTGATATGCTCTGTGTACGGCCAGCTGTCTGGGTGTTGGACTGGAGGTCTGCCCTCAGGCTGTGTCAGACAGGGCTTTAGTTCACAGGCTAGACTGTATAATTGGGGTATGGTCGAGTGGCATGCAGGTTGTTACTCATTTGGCGTTTCTGGTTAGCCCTATAGGGCAACATTTTTCTTCTGGAGGGCAGGCAGAGTGCTGCATTGTGTCTCCAGAATTGCCAAACTGGAGGGGTGTGGCCAGGATTGTGAGGAAGGAAGTCTGAAAACACAAGCTAGCACAAGTTTTGGGGCCAAGAGCATGGCAGGCCCACTCTGCAGAGGCTGAATCGAGATCTCCTGCACGTGAGGTCGGGTGATTATCAGATGTTGCCTCAAGCTGGAGTTTGTGTCCATGACGGCCCCTTCCTGAAGGGGGTGGGGGCGTCATGAGTCCAGGGAGGTTTCCCTACGCTGGGAGTTGTGAGCTGCTCCAAACTTCAAAGTTTCCTTCTTCAGGACAGTCGAGTACTATTGGATGGTTCCAGGATGCCTCATACAGAAAGACTCGAGAGCAGGGCCCTAAGCATGGATGCCGAGAAACGCCAACTCACCCTCCCATTTCCTGGTGGAGACAAGGCACGCTCAATCTGCGGGCTCTTGGGTGAGCTACCCAGAAGCCTGAGTTTAAATGGACTCGCCGAGGATGAGTCATAATGTGGGATGGTGGCCATGGAGACCTTGGAATGTGGCAGTAGCTAAGGGACTCTGTAGGATTCTCCAACCCGAAGGGCTTGACACAACTCCAACAAGGAAGCTTCCCATGTGGAGATGAGAGGTCTTCTGTCTGGTGCCTCAGGAAAGCCCCGTATGCTGGTCTTCGAACCCAGGCCTCTGAGGAGTGATACCTGGACACCAAAGCAAGAGTTCATAATAGGGCCTAGGGGCCTGTCTGGTTCAATCTTCTGTCTCTGCGGATATCTGTCTGTGTGTCTGCATGGAGGTAGTAGTTGCTCAGCTTGTGTCATAATGCCCCTATTTGTCCAGTGCGGCTTGCGGTAGTGGGATGTCCTTGGGGACCTTGAGGTTTCTACTATTTTGTAGAGTTGTGGCCAATGGAATGTGCAGTTTCTTAGGAGAGAGCAGGCACAGTTCTGTGGTGTGGCTCCAGAGACCCCAGCCTGGAGGCTGTGTGGGCCATGGCTGTGCAGACAGACATCCAAAAAACCCTAACTCAGCTCAGGTTTGGGGCCGAGGTTACGGCAGGCCTGATCTACAGTCCATGAGGGGAGCTCCTCTGGATATGAAAGAAGGGTGAGAGGGAGGCAGTCGCTCAGGCTTTTGTCTCTGGATGTTTTGTCCACAATGGCCGTTTAATGTAGGAGTTGCCTCATGGGTCGTAGAAGTCTCCCTCTCTGGTAGTTTGTCCAGCCCCCAAGAGTTTGGGGTCATTCTGTGGGAAGGGAAGTGGCCTGTTTTCTGCTTCATGTGTCCCCCCAGTAGAGGGTTTCTAGAGCATAGCAGTGGGTACTGACAACTGCAATACTCGCCCTCTGGTTAAGCCTGGGGGCCTATGGATATGACAAGCCCCATATGCAGGATCTTGGTCCAGCCACTGAGAGGCGTTACTTTAATACGGGACTCACGCTGCAAGTCACAATGCATGTCTGTGCCCTAGGCGGCCCACAAGCACTGGCGTGGCCTTTTGGAAAATGGAGGTTTTCCCACATTGAACGTTGGACAACATGCCAACCACAAGGTTTCTGGCCATGGGGAAGGAGGAATTCTAATTTCTGCATCACGTTCACCCCTGGGCAGTGATTGGAGATAAGGTCTAGGTTCTGAAGCCTGAAATCGAGGTTGGGAAGAGATGACGACCTACAGCCATAGCGGGTCCTATGTGTCCAGGTTGGGGCCAGCTGTCTGGGTGTCGTTTTGGATGTCTTGTCTCAGGCTGTGCCAGACAGGGCATTAGTATACAGGGTGGGCTGTATAATTGCTTTACAATCGAGTGGCATGCATTAGAAAATCATTTGGGGTTTCTTATTAGCAGCATAGGGCAAAGTTTTTCTTCTGGAGGGCAGGCAGAGTGCTGCATTGTGGCTTCGGAATTCCCAAACTGGGGGGCTTGTGGGCCAGGAGAGTGAGGACGGAAGTCTGAGAACACAAGCTAGGCTTAGGTTTCGGGGCAAGGACATGGCAGGCACACTCTGCAGAGCTGAATTGAGATCTCATGCGTCTGATGTCAGGTCGAGGTTCAGACTTTGACTCAGGTTTGAGTTTCTGTCCATGTTGGCCCCTTCAGGAAGGGGGGGCATTATGAGGCCATGGGGGTTTTCCCACTATTGGAGTTGTGAGATGCTCCAAACCGCAAGGATTCCTTCTGTGGGACAATTAAGATTTGTTGGATGGCTCCAGGACGTCTTATAAGGTATTTTACCAGAACAGGGTTCTAAGTATGGATGCCTGGGCAGCCAGTTCACATTCCAATTGTCTCCTAGCAACAAGAAACGTTTGATCTGCTGGCTTGGGTTAGCAACAGAGGGGGCTGAGTTGAAATGGACTTTCCTGAGCATGGTCTTAATGTTGGTTTGAGTCCATGGAGACCTTGGTATGGGGCAGTGGCTCCAGGGCCCTGAAGGATTCTCCTAACCAGAGGTTATGACAAAGCTCCAATGAGCAAGTTTTCCATGGGGAGACGAGATTTGTTTTTATTGGTGCCTCAGGAAACCACCATATGCTGGTATTGGAAACGAGGCCTCTGATGAGAGATGCCTGGAAACCAAAGCATTGGATCTGATTAGGGCCTTGGGGCCTGTCCGGTTCAATATTCTTCTCTGGGGACATCTGTTGTCTGAGTGGAGGTAGTTGCTCAGCTGGTTTGAGATCACCCCTGTTTGTCCTGGGCGGCCTACACTATTGGGATGGCCTCGGTGACTTTGGAGGTTTTTCCTAATTTGCAAGGTTGTGGCCAATGGAATGGGAAGAATTCCCTTGAAAGGGAAGCACAGTCCTGAGGTGTGGCTCCAGGGACCCAAGTGTGGAGCGTGTGTGGTCCAGGCCTGTGGGGACAGAAGTCTGAAAACACAAACTCCACTTAGGTTGGGGGATGTAGGTATGGCCGGCCCAATCTATAGACCGTGAGGAGACCTCTTCGGGATATGAACAAAGGGCGAATGTGAGGTGCTTGCTCATGCTTTTTTTTTTTTTTTTTTTTCTGGAAATGTGTCACCGATTGCCATGGAATGTCGGGGTGTCCTCATGGGCCATCTATGAGGCTCCCTTTCTGGGGATTTGATCCGATACCAAGAGTTTGGGGTCATTCTGTGGGAAGGGAGGAGGCCTTTCTGTTTTTTTTGTTTATTTTTTTTGTTTTGTTTTTTTTTTTTTTTTAACTCAGGTGGACCACCAAAAGAGGGATTCCAGAGCAGAGTCGTGGGTGGGGGCAACTGGACAACCAGACCTCTGGTTAACATTGGGACCTAAGAACATGGCAAGCCCTTTATGTGGGCTCTTGGTCCAGACACTGAGAGGCCTTCCTTGAGGATAGGTCTCACACTGAGTTTCACAATGTGGTTTTGTGCCCAAGGAGCCCCTCCAGTCAGGGGGTGGCCTAATGTACCATGCTGGTTTCTCCTACACTGAACGTTGCACAGTATGGGAACCAAACTGGTGAGGGCACAGCAGGTACACTCTGAAGAGCTGAATCAAGATCTCGTGCATCTGAAGTCAAGGCGAAGATCAACCTTGTAGTTGGCATGTTGTCCAACGTTCAGTGTAGTTGAAACCAGAGTGTCCCATGAGGCCCCACCCATGGTCACGGGCTACATTGGTCACAAACACACATTGTGATGCTCAGGCTGAGCCCAGTCCTCAAGTAAGGCCACTCCGTGGCTGGATGAAGAGATAGCATATTGGGCTTGCCATGCCCCTAGGCCCCAATTTTTAACCATAGTTTGGATTGTCCCTTCAGTCTTCCCCACGGCTTGGCTTTGGAATTCCTCTTTTGGTGGGACACCTGAGGTAACAAAACTGAAATGAGTCCTCCCATCCCACAGATTGACGAAAATCAATTGGGAATCGGGCCAAATCCTCAGAGAGGAAGATTCGTCCATGGCCCATGAGGCCTCCCCGACATTCCAAGGCCATCGCTGATACAAAATCCAGAGACAAAAGCCTGAGCAAGCACCTCAGACTCGCACTTTCTTCGTATCCAGAAGAGTTCTTCTCATGGTTTGTCGATCGGGCCTGCCAAACCTACGTCCCCAAAACTAAGCTGAGTTTGTGTTTTCAGACTTCTGTCCTCAATGTCTTGGGCACAACACCCTCCAGGCTGGGCCCCTGGAGCCACACATTAGGACTGTGCCTACCAATCCATGGGAATTCTGCCCATTCCATGGTCCAAAATCGTACAAATTAGGAGAAACCTCCAAAGTCCCTGAGGCCATCCCAATAGTTGGTCGCCCGGAACAAACAAGGGCTGTCTAACGCCAGCTGATAATCGACCTCCACTCATATCATAGATGGTTGTCCCCAGAGAAGAAGATTGAACCAGAAAGGACCCTAGGCCATAATAGGATCCATTGCTTTGGGTTACAGGCATGTGTCCTCAAAAGCCTGATTCCAATACGAGCATAGGGGTTTTCCTGAGGCACCCATCAGAACTCATCTCGTCTCCACAAGGAAACCTGTGCATGGAAGCCATGTCCAAAGCTTAGGAGAGTACTTCAGGGTCACGGTGCCACCGCCCCATTCCAAGGCCCTCATGGACACAAAAACACATTAGGACCCATCCTCACAAAAGTCCATTTCAAGTCAGCCACCCCGGTTGCTCAGGCAGAGCCATCAGATCTAAACTGTCTTGTTGCTAGGAGACAATTGGAATGCGAAGCGGGCTTCCCAGGCATCCATCCGCGAACGGTGCTCTGGAGTCATTCCATATGGAATGTCCTGGAGCTGTCCAAAAGGTCTCAATTGTCCCGCAGAAGGAATCCTTGAAGGGGGCATCCCACAACTCCCAACGTGGGAAAACCTCAATGGCCTCGAGATTCTGCTCCCTTCATGAAGCTGCCGTCATGCTCAGAAACTCCAACCTGAGCCAACGTCTGATCCTCGCCCTGACTTCACATGGATGAGATATTGGTTCAGATATGCAGGGGGTACCTGCCATGCCCCCCCAAAACCCAAGTCTAGCTTGTCTTCTCAGACTTCCGTCCTCACACTCCTGGCTCCGAAGCCCTCAAGTTTGGCAATTCCGGACCCACAATGCAGCACTCTGCCTGCCCTCTAGAGAAAAAAATTATTGCCTCATGAGCTGCCCAGGCACCTTAAATGAGGGTAAACCTACACAGCACTCGACTTTACCCAAATTATATAGTCTAACCTGGGCACTAATGCACTGTCGAACACAACCTGAGCCCGGACCTCCTGACCAACACCAAGAAAGCTGACCGCACACTGAGCACATAAAACCCGCCATGGCCTTAGGTCATCATCTCTTCCCTACCTCAGTTTTCAGGCTTCAGAACGAGACCTTATCTCCAATCACTGCCCAGGGGTGAGTGTGATGTAGAAATCAGAACTCCTCTTTACCCATGGCAAGAACCCTTGTGGTTGGCACGTTGTTCAACGTTCAGTTTTGGAGAAACCAGCATTCACCCTGAGGCACCACCCATTCTTGAGTGTTACGAGGGCATACACAGGCATTGTGACCCTCAGCATGAGTCCTGTCCTCTAGTAAGACCTCTCAGTGGCTGGATAATTAGATGTCATAATGGGCTTGACATGTCCCTAGGCCCCAATTTTTAACCAGATTTCTGATTGTCCTGTCGCCCATCCAAGGGCTCTATACTGAAATCCCTCATTTGGTGGGACACCTGAGGTTAAAAAAGAAAACAACAACAACAACAACAACAACAACAAAATAAAACGGACTTCTTCCAGCCCACAGAATGAACCCAAACTCTTTGGACGGGGCCAAACCACCAGAGAGTAAGACTCGTCTATTTCCCATGAAGTCACCCAGAAATTCCACGACCATGAGTGACACGATATCCGGAGACAAAAACATGAGCAGGAGCCTCATACTCGCCGTTCTTTCAATTCCTGAAGAGTTCTCCTCATGGTCTGTAGATCAGTCCTACCATACCTATGACCCGAAACATAAGCCGA
The DNA here is from genome assembly GCF_964662115.1 of Mustela nivalis. Taxonomy (NCBI): domain Eukaryota; kingdom Metazoa; phylum Chordata; class Mammalia; order Carnivora; family Mustelidae; genus Mustela; species Mustela nivalis. The sequence goes on along the minus strand of NW_028136547.1, from coordinate 2,509,547 downwards.
GTTTGTGTTTTCAGACAACTGACCAAACAGCCCTGGCCTACACAACCTACAGGCTCAGGCTCCTGGAGCCAAACCTGAGGACTGTACTTGCCCTCTCCAAGGGAAATGTGTGTGCCCATTCCAATGGCCACAACCCTTCTAATAGGATAAACCTCCAAAGTCCCTGATCCATCTCAATAGTGGTGGCTTCCCAAAAAAGACAGGGGCAATCTGAGCCCAACTGAGCACCTACCTGCACTCAGACCCATAGACAGATGTCCCCAGAGGTAAAAAGGAAAGAACAGGCCCCTAGGCACTAATCAGATCCATTGCTTTGGTTTCCAGGCATCTCTCCTCAGAGGCCTGGATTTCAAAAGCAGCATATAGCTGTTTCTTGACTCGCCCATCAGGAAACATCTTATCTACACATGGGAAACTTGCACGTTGGAGCTGTGTCAAAGCCTCTGTTTAGAAGAACCCTTTAGGGCCCCAGTGCCACCGCTTCATTCCAAGGTCTCCATAGACACAAAAGCACTTTAGGACCCTTCCCCAGGGGTGTCCATTTCAACTCAGCGTCCTCGGTTGCTCCCCACAGATCCAGGAGATCTAAACTGTCTTGTTGCTAGGAGACAATTGGAATGCGAGGTGGGCTACCCAGCCATCCATCCTTAGAACCCTGCTCAGAATCATTGGCCTGGAGCCAAACAACAGGTCTCAATTGTCCTGCAGAAGACTCTCTGCAGTTTGGAGCTTCTCACAACTCCCATCGTGGGAAAACACCCATGTCCTCGTGATGCCCCCCCCATTCATGAAGGGGCCATCAGGGACAGAAACTCCAACCTGAGCGATCGTCTGATCCTCGTCCTGACTTCAGATGCACGAGATCTCGATTCACGTCTGTAGATTGTGCCTGCCATGGCCTCACCCAGAAACCTAAGCCTAGCTTGTGTCCTCAGACTTTTGTCGTCAGACTACTGGCTCACAAGCCCTCCAGTTTGGCAATCCAGAACTACAATGCAGCACTCTGCCGGCCCTCCAGAAGAAAAACATTGTCCTCTGGGGCTACCCAGTAACACCAAAAGAGGATCAACCTGCACCGACCTTGGCTGTACCCCAAATACATAGGCTGACCAGGGCACTAATGCCCTTTCTGACACAGCCTGAGCCTGGACCCCCTGGCCCCTCCCAGACAGCTGGCCGCACACTGAGTACATCCAGCCGCCATGGCCTTAGGTCGTCATCTCTTCCCAACCTCGGTTTCCAGGTTTCAGAACCTAGACCTTATCTCCAAGAACTGCCCAGGGTTGAAGGTGATGCAGAAATCAGAACTCCTTCCCCATGGCAAGAAACCTTGTGGTTGGCATGTTGTCCAACGTTCAGTGTGGTTGAAACCAGTGTGGCCCATGAGGCCCCGCCCATGCTCGCGGGCCACATTGGTCACAAACACACATTGTGATGCTCAGGCTGAGCCCAGTCCTCAAGTAAGGCCACTCAGTGGCTGGATGAAGAGATAGCATATTGGGCTTGCCATGCCCCTAGGCCCCCACTTTAAACCATAGTTCGGGATGTCCCTTCAGTCTTCCCCACGGCTTGGATTTGGAATTCCTCTTTTGGTGGGACACCTGAGGTAACAAACCTGAAAGGAGACCATCCATCCCACAGAATGACGAAAAGCAATTGGGAATCGGGCCAAATCCTCAGAGAGGAAGATTCGTGCATGGCCCATGAGGCCTCCCTGAAATTCCACGGCCATCGCTGATACAAAATCCAGAGACAAAAGCCTGAGCAAGCGCCTCAGACTCGCACTTTCTTCATATCCTGAAGAGTTCTTCTCATGGTTTGTCAATCGGGCCTGCCTGCCATAACTACGTCCCCAAACCTAAGCTGAGTTTGTGTTTTCAGACTTCTGTCCTCAAAGTCTTGGGCCACACAGCCTCCAGGCTGGGCGCCTGGAGCCACACATTAGGACTGTGCCTACCAAATCATGGGAATTCTGCCCATTCCATGATCCAAAATCGTACAAATTAGGAGAAACCTCCAAAGTCCCTGAGGCCATCCCAATAGTGTAGGTCGCCCGGAACAAACAAGGGCTGTCTGACACCAGCTGATAATCGACCTCCACTCATACCATAGATGGATGTCCCCAGAGAAGAAGATTGAACCAGACAGGACCCTAGGCCATAATAGGATCCATTGCTATGGGTTACAGGCATGTGTCCTCAAAAGCCTGATTCCAATACGAGCATAGGGGTTTTCCTGAGGCTCCCATCAGAACTCAATTCGTCTCCACAAGGAAACCTGTGCATGGGAGCCATGTCCATAGCTTAGGAGAGTACTTCAGGTTCCCGGTGCCACCGCCCCATTCCAAGGCCCTCATGGACACAAAAACACATTAGGACCCATCCTCAGGAAAGTCCATTTCAACTCAGCCACCCCGGTTGCTCCGGCAGAGCCATCAGATCTAAACTGTCTTGTTGCTAGGAGACAATTGGAATGCGAGGCGGGCTTCCCAGGCATACATCCGCGAATGGTGCTCTGGAGTCATTCCATATAGGATGTCCTGGAGCTGTCCAACAGGTCTCAAATGTCCCGCAGAAGGAATCCTTGAAGGGGGCATCCCACAACTCCCAACGTGGGAAAACCTCAATGGCCCCGAGATACCGCTCCCTTCATAAAGCGGCCGTCATGCACAGGATCTCCAACCTAAGCCAACATCTGATTCTCGCCCTGACTTCAGAAGCATGAGATATTGGTTCAGATCTGCAGGGGGTACCTGTCGTGCCCTCGCCCTGAAACCCAAGTCTAGCTTGTCTTCTCACAATTCCGTCCTCAAACTCCTGGCCCCGAAGTCCTAAAATTTGGCAATTTCGGACCCACAATGCAGCACTCTGCCTGCCCTCTAGAAAAAAAAAATTATTGCCTCATGAGCTGCCCAGGCAACTTAAATGAGGATAAAACTACACAGCACTCGACCTTACCCATATTATATAGTCTAACCTGGGCACTAATGCACTGTCGAGCACAACCTGAGCCAGGACCTCCTGACCAACACCCAGAAAGCTGACCGCACACTGAGCACATAAAACCCGCCATGGCCTTAGGTCATCATCTCTTCCCTATCTCAGTTTTCAGGCTTCAGAACCGAGACCTTATCTCCAATCACTGCCCAGGGGTGAGTCTGATGCAGAAATCAGAACTCTTCCTTACCCATGGCAAGAACCCTTGTGGTTGGCACGTTGTCCAACGTTCAGTGTAGGAGAAACTAGCATTCACCATGAGGCCCCGCGCATTCTTGAGTGGGATGAGGGCATACACACGCATTGTGACCCTCAGCATGAGTCCTGTCCTCTAGTAATTCCTCTCAGCGGCTGGACCTTTAGATGTCATAATGGGCTTGACATGTCCCTAGGCCCCAATTTTTAACCAGATTTCTGACTGTCCAGTCGCCCCTCCTAGGGCTCTACTCTGAAATCCCTCATTTGGTGGGACACCTGAGGTTAAAAAAGAAAACAACAACAACAACAACAACAAAAAAAAAAGGACTTCTTCCAGCCCACAGAATGACCCCAATCTCTTTGGACGGGGCCAAACCACCAGAGAGTAAGACTCGTCCATTTCCCATAAAGTCACCCAGAAATTCCACGACCATGAGTGACACGATATATAGAGACAAAAACTTGAGCAGGAGCCTCACACTCGCCCTTCTTCCAAATCCCGAAGAGTTCTCCTCATGGTCTGTAGATCAGTCCTGCCATACCTATGACCCGAAACATAAGCCGAGTTTGTGTTTTCAGACAACTGTCAAAACAGCCCTGGCCTACACAACCTACAGGCTCAGGCCCCTGGAGCCAAACCTGAGGACTGCACTTGCACTCTCCAAGGGAATTGTGTGTGCCCATTCCAATGGCGTCAACCCTTCTAATAGGATAAACCTCCAAAGTCCCTGATCCATCTCAAAAGTGGTGACTTCCCAGGAAAAACAGGGGCAATCTGAGCCCAAATGAGCCCCTACCTGCACTCAGACCCATAGACAGATGTCCCCATAGGTAAAAAGGAAAGAACAGGACCCTAGGCACTAATCAGATCCATTGCTTTGGTTTCCAGGCATCTCTCCTCAGAGGCCTGGATTTCAAAAGCAGCATATAGCTGTTTCTTGATTCACCCATCAGAAAACATCTCATCTACACATGGGAAACTTGCACGTTGGAGCTGTGTCAAAGCCTCTGTTTACGAGAACCCTTTAGGGCACCAGTGCCACCGCTTCATTCCAAGGTCTCCATAGACACAAAAGCACATTAGGACCCATCCTTAGGGGTGTCCATTTCAACTCAGCATCCTCGGTTGCTCCCCACAGATCCAGGAGATCTAAACTGTCTTGTTGCTAGGAGACAATTGGAATGCGAGGTGGGCTACCCAGCCATCCATCCTTAGAACCCTGCTCAGTATCATTGGCCTGGAGCCAAGCAACGGTCTCAATTGACCTGCAGAAGACTCTCTGCTGTTTGGAGCTTCTCATAACTCTCATTTGGGAAAACCCCCATGGCCTCGTATTGCCCCCCCCCATTCATGAAGGGGCCATCAGGGACAGAAACTCCAACCTGAGCGATCGTCTGATCCTCGTCCTGACTTCAGATGCACGAGATCTCGATTCACGTCAGTAGATTGTGCCTGCCATGGCCTCACCCAGAAACCTAAGCCTAGCTTGTGTTCTCAGACTTTTGTCGTCAGACTACTGGCTCACAAGCCCTCCAGTTTGGCAATCCAGAACTAAAATGCAGCACTCTGCCGGCCCTCCAGAAGAAAAACATTGTCCTCTGGGGCTACCCAGTAACACCAAATGAGGATCAACCTGCACCGACCTTGGCTGTACCCCAAATACATAGGCTGACCAGGGCACTAATGCCCTTTCTGACACAGCCTGAGCCTGGACCCCCTGGCCCCTCCCAGACAGCTGGCCGCACACTGAGCACATCGAGCCGCCATGGCCTTAGGTCGTCATCTCTTCCCAACCTCGGTTTCCAGGTTTCAGAACCTAGACCTTATCTCCAAGAACTGCCCAGGGTTGAAGGTGATGCAGAAATCAGAACTCCTTCCCCATGGCAAGAAACCTTGTGGTTGGCATGTTGTCCAACGTTCAGTGTGGTTGAAACCAGTGTGGCCCATGAGGCCCCGCCAATGCTCGCGGGCCACATTGGTCACAAACACACATTGTGATGCTCAGGCTGAGCCCAGTCCTCAAGTAAGGCCACTCAGTGGCTGGATGAAGAGATAGCATATTGGGCTTGCCATGCCCCTAGGCCCCCACTTTAAACCATAGTTCGGGATGTCCCTTCAGTCTTCCCCACGGCTTGGATTTGGAATTCCTCTTTTGGTGGGACACCTGAGGTAACAAACCTGAAAGGAGACCATCCATCCCACAGAATGACGAAAAGCAATTGGGAATCGGGCCAAATCCTCAGAGAGGAAGATTCGTGCATGGCCCATGAGGCCTCCCCGAAATTCCACGGCCATCGCTGATACAAAATCCAGAGACAAAAGCCTGAGCAAGCGCCTCAGACGCGCACTTTCTTCATATCCTGAAGAGTTCTTCTCATGGTTTGTCAATCGGGCCTGCCTGCCATAACTACGTCCCCAAACCTAAGCTGAGTTTGTGTTTTCAGACTTCTGTCCTCAAAGTCTTGGGCCACACAGCCTCCAGGCTGGGCGCCTGGAGCCACACATTAGGACTGTGCCTACCAATCCATGGGAATTCTGCCCATTCCATGATCCAAAATCGTACAAATTAGGAGAAACTTCCAAAGTCCCTGAGGCCATCCCAATAGTGTAGGTCGCCCGGAACAAACAAGGGCTGTCTGACACCAGCTGATAATCGACCTCCACTCATACCATAGATGGATGTCCCCAGAGAAGAAGATTGAACCAGACAGGACCCTAGGCCATAATAGGATCCATTGCTATGGGTTACAGGCATGTGTCCTCAAAAGCCTGATTCCAATACGAGCATAGGGTTTTTCCTGAGGCACCCATCAGAACTCAATTCGTCTCCACAAGGAAACCTGTGCATGGGAGCCATGTCCATAGCTTAGGAGATTACTTCAGGTTCCCGGTGCCACCGCCCCATTCCAAGGCCCTCATGGACACAAAAACACATTAGGACCCATCCTCAGGAAAGTCCATTTCAACTCAGCCACCCCGGTTGCTCCGGCAGAGCCATCAGATCTAAACTGTCTTGTTGCTAGGAGACAATTGGAATGCGAGGCGGGCTTCCCAGGCATCCATCCGCGAACGGTGCTCTGGAGTCATTCCATATGGGATGTCCTGGAGCTGTCCAACAGGTCTCAAATGTCCCGCAGAAGGAATCCTTGAAGGGGGCATCCCACAACTCCCAACGTGGGAAAACCTCAATGGCCCCGAGATACCGCTCCCTTCATAAAGCGGCCGTCATGCACAGGAACTCCAACCTAAGCCAACATATGATCCTCGCCCTGACTTCAGAAGCATGAGATATTGGTTCAGATCTGCAGGGGGTACCTGTCGTGCCCTCGCCCTGAAACCCAAGACTAGCTTGTCTTCTCACAATTCCGTCCTCAAACTCCTGGCCCCGAAGTCCTAAAATTTGGCAATTCCGGACCCACAATGCAGCACTCTGCCTGCCCTCTAGAAAAAAAAAAAATTATTGCCTCATGAGCTGCCCAGGCAACTTAAATGAGGATAAACCTACACAGCACTCGACCTTACCCATATTATATAGTCTAACCTGGGCACTAATGCACTGTCGAGCACAACCTGAGCCAGGACCTCCTGACCAACACCCAGAAAGCTGACCGCACACTGAGCACATAAAACCCGCCATGGCCTTAGGTCATCATCTCTTCTCTACCTCAGTTTTCAGGCTTCAGAACCGAGACCTTATCTCCAATCACTGCCCAGGGGTGAGTCTGATGCAGAAATCAGAACTCCTCCTTACCCATGGCAAGAACCCTTGTGGTTGGCACGTTGTGCAACGATCAGTGTAGGAGAAACCCTGAGGCCCCGCCCATTCTTGAGTGCGACGAGGGCATACACACGCATTGTGACCCTCAGCATGAGTCCTGTCCTCTAGTAAGTCCTCTCAGTGGCTGGACCGTTAGATGTCATAATGGGCTTGACATGTCCCTAGGCCCCAATTTTTAACCAGATTTCTGATTGTCCAGTCGCCCCTCCTAGGGCTCTACTCTGAAATCCCTCATTTGGTGGGACACCTGAGGTTAAAAAAGAAAACAACAACAACAACAACAACAACAACAAAATAAAACGGACTTCTTCCAGCCCACAGAATGAACCCAAACTCTTTGGACGGGGCCAAACCACCAGAGAGTAAGACTCGTCCATTTCCCATGAAGTCACCCAGAAATTCCACGACCATGAGTGACACGATATCCCGAGACAAAAACTTGAGCAGGAGCCTCACACTCGCCCTTGTTTCAAATCCCGAAAATTTCTCCTCATGGTCTGTAGATCAGTCCTGCCATACCTATGACCTGAAACATAAGCCGAGTTTGTGTTTTCAGACAACTGTCCAAAAGGGGCTGGACGACACAACCTACAGGCTCAGGCCCCTGGATCCAAACCTGAGGACTGTACTTGCCCTCTCCAAGGGAATTGTGTGTGCCCATTCCAATGTCACAACCCTTCTAATAGGATAAACCTCCAAAGTCCCTGATATATCTCAATAGTGTTAGCATCCCAGGAAAAACAGGGGCAATCTGAGCACAAATGAGCCCCTGCCTACACTCAGACCCATAGACAGATGTCCTCAGAGGTAAAAAGGAAAGAACAGGCCCCTAGGCACTAATCAGATCCATTGCTTTGGTTTCCAGGCATCTCTCCTCAGATGCCTGGATTTCAAAAGCAGCATATAGCAGTTTCTTGTTTCACCCATCAGAAAACATCTCATCTACACATGGGAAACTTCCACGTTGGAGCTGTGTCAAAGCCTCTGTTTAAGAGAACCCTTTAGGGCCCCAGTGCCACCGCTTCATTCCAAGGTCTCCATAGACACAAAAGCACATTCGGACCCATCCCCAGGGGTGTGCATTTCAACTCAGCATCCTCGGTAGCTCCCCACAGATCCAGGAGATCTAAACTGTCTTGTTGCTAGGAGACAATTGGAATGCGAGGTGGGCTACCCAGCCATTCATCCTTAGAACCCTGCTCAGAATCATTGGCCTGGAGCCAAACAACAGGTCTCAATTGTCCTGCCGAAGACGCTCTGCAGTTTGGAGCTTCTCACAACTCCCATCATGGGAAAACACCCATGGCCTCGTGATGCCCCCCCATTCATGAAGGGGCCTTCAGGGACAGAAACTCCAACCTGAGCGATCATCTGATCCTCGCCCTGACTTCAGATGCACGAGATCTCGATTCAGGTCTGTAGATTGTGCCTGCCATGGCCTCACCCAGAAACCTAAGCCTAGCTTGTGTTCTCAGACTTTTGTCGTCAGACTACTGGCCCACAAGGTCTCCAGTTTGGCAATCCAGAACTACAATGCAGCACTCTGCCTGCCCTCCAGATAAAAAACATTGTCCTCTGGGGCTACCCAGTAACCCCAAATGAGGATCAACCTGCACCGACCTTGGCTGTACCCCAAATACATAGGCTGACCAGGGCACTAATGCCCTTTCTGACACAGCCTGAGCCTGGACCCCCTGGCCCCTCCCAGACAGCTGGCCGCACACTGAGCACATCGAGCCGCCATGGCCTTAGGTCGTCATCTCTTCCCAACCTCGGTTTCCAGGTTTCAGAACCTAGACCTTATCTCCAATCACTGTCCATGTTGAAGGTGATGCAGAAATCAGAACTCCTTCCCCATGGCAAGAAACCTTGTGGTTGGCATGTTGTCCAACGTTCAGTGTCGTTGAAACCAGTGTGGCCCATGAGGCCCCGCCCATGCTCACGGGCCACATTGGTAACAAACACACATTGTGACCCTCAGGCTGAGCCCAGTCCTCAAGTAAGGCCACTCAGTGGCTGGATGAAGAGATAGCATATTGGGCTTGCCATGCCCCTAGGCCCCAATTTTTCACCATAGTTCGGATTGTCTCTTCAGTCTTCCCCACGGCTTTGCTTTGGAATTCCTTTTTTGGTGGGACACCTGAGGTAACAAAACTGAAATGAGTCCTCCCATTCCACAGATTGACGAAAAGCAATTGGGAATCGGGCCAAATCCTCAGAGAGGAATATTCGTCCATGGCCCATGAGGCCTCCCCGACATTCCACGGCCATCACTGATACAAAATCCAGAGACAAAAGCCTGAGCAATCGCCACAGACTCGCACTTTCTTCATATCCTGTAGAGTTCTTCTCATGGTTTGTAGATCGGGCCTGCCATACCTACGTCCCCAAACCTAAGCTGAGTTTGTGTTTTCAGACTTCTGTCCTCAAAGTCTTGGGCCACACATCCTCCAGGCTGGGCCCCTGGAGCCACACATTAGGACTGTGCCTACCAATCTATGGGAATTCTGCCCATTCCATGGTCCAAAATCGTACAAATTAGGAGAAACCTCCAACGACCCTTAGGCCATCCCAATAGTGTGGGTCACCCGGAACAAACAAGGGGTGTCTGACACCAGCTGATAATCGACCTCCACTCATACCATAGATGGATGTCGCCAGAGAAGAAGATTGAACCAGACAGGACCCTAGGCCATAATAGGATCCATTGCTATGGTTTACAGGCATGTGTCCTAAAAAGCCTGATTCCAATACGAGCATAGGGGTTTTCCTGAGGCACCCATCAGAACTCATCTCGTCTCCACAAGTAAACCTGTGCATGGGAGCCATGTCCAAAGCTTAGGAAAGTACTTCAGGTCGCCGGTGCCACCGCCCCATTCCAAGGCCCTCATGGACACAAAAACACATTAGGACACATCCTCAGGAAAGTCCATTTCAACTCAGCCACCGAGGTTGCTCCCGCAGAGCCATCAGATCTAAACTGTCTTGTTGCTAGGAGACAATTGGAATGCGAGGCGGGCTTCCCAGGCATCCATCCGCGAACGGTGCTCTGGAGTCATTCCATATGGGATGTCCTGGAGCTGTCCAACAGGTCTCAATTGTCCGGAAGAAGGAATCCTGGAAGGGGGCATCCCACAACCCCCAACGTGGGAAAACCTCAATGGTCTCGAGATTCCGCTCCCTTCATGAAGCGGCCGTCATGCTCAGAAACTCCCACCTGAGCCAACGTCTGATCCTCGCCCTGACTTCAGATGCATGAGATATAGGTTCAGATCTGCAGAGGTTACCTGCCGTGCCCTCGCCCTGAAACCCATGTCTAGCTTGTCTTCTCAGACTTCCATCCTCACACTCCTGGCCCCAAAGCCCTCAAGTTTGGCAATTCCGGACCCACAATGCAGCACTCTGCCTGCCCTCTAGAAAAAAATGATTGCCTCATGAGCTGCCCAGGCACCTTAAATGAGGGTAAACATACACAGCACTCGACTTTACCCAAATTATATACTCTAACCTGGGCACTAATGCACTGTCGAACACATCCTGAGCCCGGACCTCCTGACCAACACCCAGAAAGCTGACCGCACACTGAGCACATAAAACCCGCCATGGCCTTAGGTCATCATCTCTTCCCTACCTCAGTTTTCAGGCTTCAGAACCGAGACCTTATCTCCAATCACTGCCCAGGGGTGAGTCTGATGCAGAAATCAGAACTCCTCCTTACCCATGGCAAGAACCCTTGTGGTTGGCACGTTGTGCAACGATCAGTGTAGGAGAAACCCTGAGGCCCCGCCCATTCTTGAGTGCGACGAGGGCATACACACGCATTGTGACCCTCAGCATGAGTCCTGTCCTCTAGTAAGTCCTCTCAGTGGCTGGACCATTAGATGTCATAATGGGCTTGACATGTCCCTAGGCCCCAATTTTTAACCAGATTTCTGATTGTCCAGTCGCTCCTCCTAGGGCTCTACTCTGAAATCCCTCATTTGGTGGGACACCTGAGGTTAAAAAAGAAAACAACAACAACAACAAAAACAACAACAACAACATAAAACGGACTTCTTCCAGCCCACAGAATGAACCCAAACTCTTTGGACGGGGCCAAACCACCAGAGAGTAAGACTCGTCCATTTCCCATGAAGTCACCCAGAAATTCCACGACCATGAGTGACACGATATCCCGAGACAAAAACTTGAGCAGGAGCCTCACACTCGCCCTTCTTTCAAATCCCGAAAAGTTCTCCTCATGGTCTGTAGATCAGTCCTGCCATACCTATGACCTGAAACATAAGCCAAGTTTGTGTTTTCAGACAACTGTCCAAAAGGGGCTGGACGACACAACCTACAGGCTCAGGCCCCTGGAGCCAAACCTGAGGACTGTACATGCCCTTTCCAAGGGAATTGTGTGTGCCCATTCCAATGGCCACAACCCTTCTAATAGGATAAACCTCCAAAGTCCCTGATATATCTCAATAGTGGTAGCTTCCCAGGAAAAACAGGGGCAATCTGAGCCCAAATGAGCCCCTACCTGCACTCAGACCCATAGACAGATGTCCTCAGAGGTAAAAAGGAAAGAACAGGCCCCTAGGCACTAATCAGATCCATTGCTTTGGTTTCCAGGCATCTCTCCTCAGAGGCCTGGATTTCAAAAGCAGCATATAGCTGTTTCTTGTTTCACCCATCAGAAAACATCTCATCTACACATGGGAAACTTGCACGTTGGAGCTGTGTCAAAGCCTCTGTTTAGGAGAACCCTTTAGGGCCCCAGTGCCACCGCTTCATTCCAAGGTCTCCATAGACACAAAAGCACATTCGGACCCATCCCCAGGGGTGTGCATTTCAACTCAGCATCCTCGGTAGCTCCCCACAGATCCAGGAGATCTAAACTGTCTTGTTGCTAGGAGACAATTGGAATGCGAGGTGGGCTACCCAGCCATCCATCCTTAGAACCCTGCTCAGAATCATTGGCCTGGAGCCAAACAACAGGTCTCAATTGTCCTGCCGAAGACTCTCTGCAGTTTGGAGCTTCTCACAACTCCCATCATGGGAAAACCCCCATGGCCTCGTGATGCCCCCCCATTCATGAAGGGGCCATCAGGGACAGAAACTCCAACCTGAGCGATCGTCTGATCCTCGCCCTGACTTCAGATGCACGAGATCTCGATTCAGGTCTGTAGATTGTGCCTGCCATGGCCTCACCCAGAAACCTAAGCCTAGCTTGTGTTCTCAGACTTTTGTCGTCAGACTACTGGACCACAAGGCCTCCAGTTTGGCAATCCAGAACTACAATGCAGCACTCTGCCTGCCCTCCAGATAAAAAACATTGTCCTCTGGGGCTACCCAGTAACCCCAAATGAGGATCAACCTGCACCGACCTTGGCTGTACCCCAAATACATAGGCTGACCAGGGCACTAATGCCCTTTCTGACACAGCCTGAGCCTGGACCCCCTGGCCCCTCCCAGACAGCTGGCCGCACACTGAGCACATCGAGCCGCCATGGCCTTAGGTCGTCATCTCTTCCCAACCTCGGTTTTCAGGTTTCAGAACCTAGACCTTATCTCCAATCACTGTCCATGTTGAAGGTGATGCAGAAATCAGAACTCCTTCCCCATGGCAAGAAACCTTGTGGTTGGCATGTTGTCCAACGTTCAGTGTCGTTGAAACCAGTGTGGCCCATGAGGCCCCGCCCATGCTCGCGGGCCACATTGGTCACAAACACACATTGTGACCCTCAGGCTGAGCCCAGTCCTCAAGTAAGGCCACTCAGTGGCTGGATGAAGAGATAGCATATTGGGCTTGCCATGCCCCTAGGCCCCAATTTTTAACCATAGTTCGGATTGTCCCTTCAGTCTTCCCCACGGCTTTGCTTTGGAATTCCTCTTTTGGTGGGACACCTGAGGTAACAAAACTGAAATGAGTCCTCCCATCCCACAGATTGACGAAAAGCAATTGGGAATCGGGCCAAATCCTCAGAGAGGAATATTCGTCCATGGCCCATGAGGCCTCCCCGACATTCCACGGCCATCACTGATACAAAATCCAGAGACAAAAGCCTGAGCAATCGCCGCAGACTCGCACTTTCTTCATATCCTGTAGAGTTCTTCTCATGGTTTGTAGATCGGGCCTGCCATACCTACGTCCCCAAACCTAAGCTGAGTTTGTGTTTTCAGACTTCTGTCCTCAAAGTCTTGGGCCACACATCCTCCAGGCTGGGCCCCTGGAGCCACACATTAGGACTGTGCCTACCAATCTATGGGAATTCTGCCCATTCCATGGTCCAAAATCGTACAAATTAGGAGAAACCTCCAACGACCCTTAGGCCATCCCAATAGTGTGGGTCACCCGGAACAAACAAGGGGTGTCTGACACCAGCTGATAATCGACCTCCACTCATACCATAGATGGATGTCCCCAGAGAAGAAGATTGAACCAGACAGGACCCTAGGCCATAATAGGATCCATTGCTTTGGGTTACAGGCATGTGTCCTCAAAAGCCTGATTCCAATACGAGCATAGGGGTTTTCCTGAGGCACCCATCAGAACTCATCTCGTCTCCACAAGTAAACCTGTGCATGGGAGCCATGTCCAAAGCTTAGGAAAGTACTTCAGGTTGCCGGTGCCACCGCCCCATTCCAAGGCCCTCATGGACACAAAAACACATTAGGACACATCCTCAGGAAAGTCCATTTCAACTCAGCCACCGAGGTTGCTCCCGCAGAGCCATCAGATCTAAACTGTCTTGTTGCTAGGAGACAATTGGAATGCGAGGCTGGCTTCCCAGGCATCCATCCGCGAACGGTGCTCTGGAGTCATTCCATATGGGATGTCCTGGAGCTGTCCAACAGGTCTCAATTGTCCGGAAGAAGGAATCCTGGAAGGGGGCATCCCACAACTCCCAACGTGGGAAAACCTCAATGGTCTCGAGATTCCGCTCCCTTCATGAAGCGGCCGTCATGCTCAGAAACTCCCACCTGAGCCAACGTCTGATCCTCGCCCTGACTTCAGATGCATGAGATATTGGTTCAGATCTGCAGGGGGTACCTGCCGTGCCCTCGCCCTGAAACCCAAGTCTAGCTTGTCTTCTCAGACTTCCATCCTCACACTCCTGGCCCCAAAGCCCTCAAGTTTGGCAATTCCGGACCCACAATGCAGCACTCTGCCTGCCCTCTAGAAAAAAAATGATTGCCTCATGAGCTGCCCAGGCACCTTAAATGAGGGTAAACATACACAGCACTCGACTTTACCCAAATTATATAGTCTAACCTGGGCACTAATGCACTGTCGAACACATCCTGAGCCCGGACCTCCTGACCAACACCCAGAAAGCTGACCGCACACTGAGCACATAAAACCCGCCATGGCCTTAGGTCATCATCTCTTCCCTACCTCAGTTTTCAGGCTTCAGAACCGAGACCTTATCTCCAATCACTGCCCAGGGGTGAGTCTGATGCAGAAATCAGAACTCCTCCTTACCCATGGCAAGAACCCTTGTGGTTGGCACGTTGTGCAACGATCAGTGTAGGAGAAACCCTGAGGCCCCGCCCATTCTTGAGTGCGACGAGGGCATACACACGCATTGTGACCCTCAGCATGAGTCCTGTCCTCTAGTAAGTCCTCTCAGTGGCTGGACCATTAGATGTCATAATGGGCTTGACATGTCCCTAGGCCCCAATTTTTAACCAGATTTCTGATTGTCCAGTCGCTCCTCCTAGGGCTCTACTCTGAAATCCCTCATTTGGTGGGACACCTGAGGTTAAAAAAGAAAACAACAACAACAACAACAACAACAACAAAATAAAACGGACTTCTTCCAGCCCACAGAATGAACCCAAACTCTTTGGACGGGGCCAAACCACCAGAGAGTAAGACTCGTCCATTTCCCATGAAGTCACCCAGAAATTCCACGACCATGAGTGACACGATATCCCGAGACAAAAACTTGAGCAGGAGCCTCACACTCGCCCTTCTTTCAAATCCCGAAAAGTTCTCCTCATGGTCTGTAGATCAGTCCTGCCATACCTATGACCTGAAACATAAGCCAAGTTTGTGTTTTCAGACAACTGTCCAAAAGGGGCTGGACGACACAACCTACAGGCTCAGGCCCCTGGAGCCAAACCTGAGGACTGTACTTGCCCTCTCCAAGGGAATTGTGTGTGCCCATTCCAATGGCCACAACCCTTCTAATAGGATAAACCTCCAAAGTCCCTGATATATCTCAATAGTGGTAGCTTCCCAGGAAAAACAGGGGCAATCTGAGCCCAAATGAGCCCCTACCTGCACTCAGACCCATAGACAGATGTCCTCAGAGGTAAAAAGGAAAGAACAGGCCCCTAGGCACTAATCAGATCCATTGCTTTGGTTTCCAGGCATCTCTCCTCAGAGGCCTGGATTTCAAAAGCAGCATATAGCTGTTTCTTGTTTCACCCATCAGAAAACATCTCATCTACACATGGGAAACTTGCACGTTGGAGCTGTGTCAAAGCCTCTGTTTAGGAGAACCCTTTAGGGCCCCAGTGCCACCGCTTCATTCCAAGGTCTCCATAGACACAAAAGCACATTCGGACCCATCCCCAGGGGTGTGCATTTCAACTCAGCATCCTCGGTAGCTCCCCACAGATCCAGGAGATCTAAACTGTCTTGTTGCTAGGAGACAATTGGAATGCGAGGTGGGCTACCCAGCCATCCATCCTTAGAACCCTGCTCAGAATCATTGGCCTGGAGCCAAACAACAGGTCCCAATTGTCCTGCCAAAGACTCTCTGCAGTTTGGAGCTTCTCACAACTCCCATCATGGGAAAACCCCCATGGCCTCGTGATGCCCCCCCATTCATGAAGGGGCCATCAGGGACAGAAACTCCAACCTGAGCGATCGTCTGATCCTCGCCCTGACTTCAGATGCACGAGATCTCGATTCAGGTCTGTAGATTGTGCCTGCCATGGCCTCACCCAGAAACCTAAGCCTAGCTTGTGTTCTCAGAATTTTGTCGTCAGACTACTGGCCCACAAGCCCTCCAGTTTGGCAATCCAGAACTACAATGCAGCACTCTGCCTGCCCTCCAGATAAAAAATATTGTCCTCTGGGGCTACCCAGTAACCCCAAATGAGGATCAACCTGCACCGACCTTGGCTGTACCCCAAATACATAGGCTGACCAGGGCACTAATGCCCTTTCTGACACAGCCTGAGCCTGGACCCCCTGGCCCCTCCCAGACAGCTGGCCGCACACTGAGCACATCGAGCCGCCATGGCCTTAGGTCGTCATCTCTTCCCAACCTCGATTTTCAGGTTTCAGAACCTAGACCTTATCTCCAATCACTGTCCATGTTGAAGGTGATGCAGAAATCAGAACTCCTTCCCCATGGCAAGAAACCTTGTGGTTGGCATGTTGTCCAACGTTCAGTGTCGTTGAAACCAGTGTGGCCCATGAGGCCCCGCCCATGCTCACGGGCCACATTGGTCACAAACACACATTGTGACCCTCAGGCTGAGCCCAGTCCTCAAGTAAGGCCACTCAGTGGCTGGATGAAGAGATAGCATATTGGGCTTGCCATGCCCCTAGGCCCCAATTTTTAACCATAGTTCGGATTGTCCCTTCAGTCTTCCCCACGGCTTTGCTTTGGAATTCCTCTTTTGGTGGGACACCTGAGGTAACAAAACTGAAATGAGTCCTCCCATCCCACAGATTGACGAAAAGCAATTGGGAATCGGGCCAAATCCTCAGAGAGGAAGATTCGTCCATGGCCCATGAGGCCTCCCCGACATTCCACGGCCATCACTGATACAAAATCCAGAGACAAAAGCCTGAGCAATCGCCACAGACTCGCACTTTCTTCATATCCTGTAGAGTTCTTCTCATGGTTTGTAGATCGGGCCTGCCATACCTACGTCCCCAAACCTAAGCTGAGTTTGTGTTTTCAGACTTCTGTCCTCAAAGTCTTGGGCCACACATCCTCCAGGCTGGGCCCCTGGAGCCACACATTAGGACTGTGCCTACCAATCTATGGGAATTCTGCCCATTCCATGGTCCAAAATCGTACAAATTAGGAGAAACCTCCAACGACCCTTAGGCCATCCCAATAGTGTGGGTCACCCGGAACAAACAAGGGGTGTCTGACACCAGCTGATAATCGACCTCCACTCATACCATAGATGGATGTCCCCAGAGAAGAAGATTGAACCAGACAGGACCCTAGGCCATAATAGGATCCATTGCTTTGGGTTACAGGCATGTGTCCTCAAAAGCCTGATTCCAATACGAGCATAGGGGTTTTCCTGAGGCACCCATCAGAACTCATCTCGTCTCCACAAGTAAACCTGTGCATGGGAGCCATGTCCAAAGCTTAGGAAAGTACTTCAGGTTGCCGGTGCCACCGCCCCATTCCAAGGCCCTCATGGACACAAAAACACATTAGGACACATCCTCAGGAAAGTCCATTTCAACTCAGCCACCGAGGTTGCTCCCGCAGAGCCATCAGATCTAAACTGTCTTGTTGCTAGGAGACAATTGGAATGCGAGGCGGGCTTCCCAGGCATCCATCCGCGAACGGTGCTCTGGAGTCATTCCATATGGGATGTCCTGGAGCTGTCCAACAGGTCTCAATTGTCCGGAAGAAGGAATCCTGGAAGGGGGCATCCCACAACTCCCAACGTGGGAAAACCTCAATGGTCTCGAGATTCCGCTCCCTTCATGAAGCGGCCGTCATGCTCAGAAACTCCCACCTGAGCCAACGTCTGATCCTCGCCCTGACTTCAGATGCATGAGATATTGGTTCAGATCTGCAGGGGGTACCTGCCGTGCCCTCGCCCTGAAACCCAAGTCTAGCTTGTCTTCTCAGACTTCCATCCTCACACTCCTGGCCCCAAAGCCCTCAAGTTTGGCAATTCCGGACCCACAATGCAGCACTCTGCCTGCCCTCTAGAAAAAAAATGATTGCCTCATGAGCTGCCCAGGCACCTTAAATGAGGGTAAACCTACACAGCACTCGACTTTACCCAAATTATATAGTCTAACCTGGGCACTAATGCACTGTCGAACACATCCTGAGCCCGGACCTCCTGACCAACACCCAGAAAGCTGACCGCACACTGAGCACATAAAACCCGCCATGGCCTTAGGTCATCATCTCTTCCCTACCTCAGTTTTCAGGCTTCAGAACCGAGACCTTATCTCCAATCACTGCCCAGGGGTGAGTCTGATGCAGAAATCAGAACTCCTCCTTACCCATGGCAAGAACCCTTGTGTTTGGCACGTTGTGCAACGATCAGTGTAGGAGAAACCCTGAGGCCCCGCCCATTCTTGAGTGCGACGAGGGCATACACACGCATTGTGACCCTCAGCATGAGTCCTGTCCTCTAGTAAGTCCTCTCAGTGGCTGGACCATTAGATGTCATAATGGGCTTGACATGTCCCTAGGCCCCAATTTTTAACCAGATTTCTGATTGTCCAGTCGCCCCTCCTAGGGCTCTACTCTGAAATCCCTCATTTGGTGGGACACCTGAGGTTATAAAAGAAAACAACAACAACAACAACAACAACAACAAAATAAAACGGACTTCTTCCAGCCCACAGAATGAACCCAAACTCTTTGGACGGGGCCAAACCACCAGAGAGTAAGACTCGTCCATTTCCCATGAAGTCACCCAGAAATTCCACGACCATGAGTGACACGATATCCCGAGACAAAAACTTGAGCAGGAGCCTCACACTCGCCCTTCTTTCAAATCCCGAAAAGTTCTCCTCATGGTCTGTAGATCAGTCCTGCCATACCTATGACCTGAAACATAAGCCAAGTTTGTGTTTTCAGACAACTGTCCAAAAGGGGCTGGACGACACAACCTACAGGCTCAGGCCCCTGGAGCCAAACCTGAGGACTGTACTTGCCCTCTCCAAGGGAATTGTGTGTGCCCATTCCAATGGCCACAACCCTTCTAATAGGATAAACCTCCAAAGTCCCTGATATATCTCAATAGTGGTAGCTTCCCAGGAAAAACAGGGGCAATCTGAGCCCAAATGAGCCCCTACCTGCACTCAGACCCATAGACAGATGTCCTCAGAGGTAAAAAGGAAAGAACAGGCCCCTAGGCACTAATCAGATCCATTGCTTTGGTTTCCAGGCATCTCTCCTCAGAGGCCTGGATTTCAAAAGCAGCATATAGCTGTTTCTTGTTTCACCCATCAGAAAACATCTCATCTACACATGGGAAACTTGCACGTTGGAGCTGTGTCAAAGCCTCT
Organism: Mustela nivalis; assembly: GCF_964662115.1. NCBI lineage: Eukaryota > Metazoa > Chordata > Mammalia > Carnivora > Mustelidae > Mustela > Mustela nivalis. The sequence continues at coordinate 2,490,345 of NW_028136547.1, read as the reverse complement.
GTTTAGGAGAACCCTTTAGGGCCCCAGTGCCACCGCTTCATTCCAAGGTCTCCATAGACACAAAAGCACATTCGGACCCATCCCCAGGGGTGTGCATTTCAACTCAGCATCCTCGGTAGCTCCCCACAGATCCAGGAGATCTAAACTGTCTTGTTGCTAGGAGACAATTGGAATGCGAGGTGGGCTACCCAGACATCCATCCTTAGAACCCTGCTCAGAATCATTGGCCTGGAGCCAAACAACAGGTCTCAATTGTCCTGCCGAAGACTCTCTGCAGTTTGGAGCTTCTCACAACTCCCATCATGGGAAAACCCACATGGCCTCGTGATGCCCCCCCATTCATGAAGGGGCCATCAGGGACAGAAACTCCAACCTGAGCGATCGTCTGATCCTCGCCCTGACTTCAGATGCACGAGATCTCGATTCAGGTCTGTAGATTGTGCCTGCCATGGCCTCACCCAGAAACCTAAGCCTAGCTTGTGTTCTCAGACTTTTGTCGTCAGACTACTGGCCCACAAGGCCTCCAGTTTGGCAATCCAGAACTACAATGCAGCACTCTGCCTGCCCTCCAGATAAAAAATATTGTCCTCTGGGGCTACCCAGTAACCCCAAATGAGGATCAACCTGCACCGACCTTGGCTGTACCCCAAATACATAGGCTGACCAGGGCACTAATGCCCTTTCTGACACAGCCTGAGCCTGGACCCCCTGGCCCCTCCCAGACAGCTGGCCGCACACTGAGCACATCGAGCCGCCATGGCCTTAGGTCGTCATCTCTTCCCAACCTCGGTTTTCAGGTTTCAGAACCTAGACCTTATCTCCAATCACTGTCCATGTTGAAGGTGATGCAGAAATCAGAACTCCTTCCCCATGGCAAGAAACCTTGTGGTTGGCATGTTGTCCAACGTTCAGTGTCGTTGAAACCAGTGTGGCCCATGAGGCCCCGCCCATGCTCACGGGCCACATTGGTCACAAACACACATTGTGACCCTCAGGCTGAGCCCAGTCCTCAAGTAAGGCCACTCAGTGGCTGGATGAAGAGATAGCATATTGGGCTTGCCATGCCCCTAGGCCCCAATTTTTCACCATAGTTCGGATTGTCTCTTCAGTCTTCCCCACGGCTTTGCTTTGGAATTCCTCTTTTGGTGGGACACCTGAGGTAACAAAACTGAAATGAGTCCTCCCATTCCACAGATTGACGAAAAGCAATTGGGAATCGGGCCAAATCCTCAGAGAGGAAGATTCGTCCATGGCCCATGAGGCCTCCCCGACATTCCACGGCCATCACTGATACAAAATCCAGAGACAAAAGCCTGAGCAATCGCCACAGACTCGCACTTTCTTCATATCCTGTAGAGTTCTTCTCATGGTTTGTAGATCGGGCCTGCCATACCTACGTCCCCAAACCTAAGCTGAGTTTGTGTTTTCAGACTTCTGTCCTCAAAGTCTTGGGCCACACATCCTCCAGGCTGGGCCCCTGGAGCCACACATTAGGACTGTGCCTACCAATCTATGGGAATTCTGCCCATTCCATGGTCCAAAATCGTACAAATTAGGAGAAACCTCCAACGACCCTTAGGCCATCCCAATAGTTTGGGTCACCCGGAACAAACAAGGGGTGTCTGACACCAGCTGATAATCGACCTCCACTCATACCATAGATGGATGTCCCCAGAGAAGAAGATTGAACCAGACAGGACCCTAGGCCATAATAGGATCCATTGCTTTGTGTTACAGGCATGTGTCCTCAAAAGCCTGATTCCAATACGAGCATAGGGGTTTTCCTGAGGCACCCATCAGAACTCATCTCGTCTCCACAAGTAAACCTGTGCATGGGAGCCATGTCCAAAGCTTAGGAAAGTACTTCAGGTTGCCGGTGCCACCGCCCCATTCCAAGGCCCTCATGGACACAAAAACACATTAGGACACATCCTCAGGAAAGTCCATTTCAACTCAGCCACCGAGGTTGCTCCCGCAGAGCCATCAGATCTAAACTGTCTTGTTGCTAGGAGACAATTGGAATGCGAGGCGGGCTTCCCAGGCATCCATCCGCGAACGGTGCTCTGGAGTCATTCCATATGGGATGTCCTGGAGCTGTCCAACAGGTCTCAGTTGTCCGGAAGAAGGAATCCTGGAAGGGGGCATCCCACAACTCCCAACGTGGGAAAACCTCAATGGTCTCGAGATTCCGCTCCCTTCATGAAGCGGCCGTCATGCTCAGAAACTCCCACCTGAGCCAACGTCTGATCCTCGCCCTGACTTCAGATGCATGAGATATTGGTTCAGATCTGCAGGGGGTACCTGCCGTGCCCTCGCCCTGAAACCCAAGTCTAGCTTGTCTTCTCAGACTTCCATCCTCACACTCCTGGCCCCAAAGCCCTCAAGTTTGGCAATTCCGGACCCACAATGCAGCACTCTGCCTGCCCTCTAGAAAAAAAATGATTGCCTCATGAGCTGCCCAGGCACCTTAAATGAGGGTAAACCTACACAGCACTCGACTTTACCCAAATTATATAGTCTAACCTGGGCACTAATGCACTTTCGAACACATCCTGAGCCCGGACCTCCTGACCAACACTCAGAAAGCTGACCGCACACTGAGCACATAAAACCCGCCATGGCCTTAGGTCATCATCTCTTCCCTACCTCAGTTTTCAGGCTTCAGAACCGAGACCTTATCTCCAATCACTGCCCAGGGGTGAGTCTGATGCAGAAATCAGAACTCCTCCTTACCCATGGCAAGAACCCTTGTGGTTGGCACGTTGTGCAACGATCAGTGTAGGAGAAACCCTGAGGCCCCGCCCATTCTTGAGTGCGACGAGGGCATACACACGCATTGTGACCCTCAGCATGAGTCCTGTCGTCTCTTAAGTCCTCTCAGTGGCTGGACCATTAGATGTCATAATGGGCTTGACATGTCCCTAGGCCCCAATTTTTAACCAGATTTCTGATTGTCCAGTCGCCCCTCCTAGGGCTCTACTCTGAAATCCCTCATTTGGTGGGACACCTGAGGTTAAAAAAGAAAACAACAACAACAACAACAACAACAACAAAATAAAACGGACTTCTTCCAGCCCACAGAATAAACCCAAACTCTTTGGACGGGGCCAAACCACCAGAGAGTAAGACTCGTCCATTTCCCATGAAGTCACCCAGAAATTCCACGACCATGAGTGACACGATATCCTGAGACAAAAACTTGAGCAGGAGCCTCACACTCGCCCTTCTTTCAAATCCCGAAAAGTTCTCCTCATGGTCTGTAGATCAGTCCTGCCATACCTATGACCTGAAACATAAGCCAAGTTTGTGTTTTCAGACAACTGTCCAAAAGGGGCTGGACGACACAACCTACAGGCTCAGGCCCCTGGAGCCAAACCTGAGGACTGTACTTGCCCTCTCCAAGGGAATTGTGTGTGCCCATTCCAATGGCCACAACCCTTCTAATAGGATAAACCTCCAAAGTCCCTGATATATCTCAATAGTGGTAGCTTCCCAGGAAAAACAGGGGCAATCTGAGCCCAAATGAGCCCCTACCTGCACTCAGACCCATAGACAGATGTCCTCAGAGGTAAAAAGGAAAGAACAGGCCCCTAGGCACTAATCAGATCCATTGCTTTGGTTTCCAGGCATCTCTCCTCAGAGGCCTGGATTTCAAAAGCAGCATATAGCTGTTTCTTGTTTCACCCATCAGAAAACATCTCATCTACACATGGGAAACTTGCACGTTGGAGCTGTGTCAAAGCCTCTGTTTAGGAGAACCCTTTAGGGCCCCAGTGCCACCGCTTCATTCCAAGGTCTCCATAGACACAAAAGCACATTCGGACCCATCCCCAGGGGTGTGCATTTCAACTCAGCATCCTCGGTAGCTCCCCACAGATCCAGGAGATCTAAACTGTCTTGTTGCTAGGAGACAATTGGAATGCGAGGTGGGCTACCCAGCCATCCATCCTTAGAACCCTGCTCAGAATCATTGGCCTGGAGCCAAACAACAGGTCTCAATTGTCCTGCCGAAGACTCTCTGCAGTTTGGAGCTTCTCACAACTCCCATCATGGGAAAACCCCCATGGCCTCGTGATGCCCCCCCATTCATGAAGGGGCCATCAGGGACAGAAACTCCAACCTGAGCGATCGTCTGATCCTCGCCCTGACTTCAGATGCACGAGATCTCGATTCAGGTCTGTAGATTGTGCCTGCCATGGCCTCACCCAGAAACCTAAGCCTAGCTTGTGTTCTCAGACTTTTGTCGTCAGACTACTGGCCCACAAGGCCTCCAGTTTGGCAATCCAGAACTACAATGCAGCACTCTGCCTGCCCTCCAGATAAAAAATATTGTCCTCTGGGGCTACCCAGTAACCCCAAATGAGGATCAACCTGCACCGACCTTGGCTGTACCCCAAATACATAGGCTGACCAGGGCACTAATGCCCTTTCTGACACAGCCTGAGCCTGGACCCCCTGGCCCCTCCCAGACAGCTGGCCGCACACTGAGCACATCGAGCCGCCATGGCCTTAGGTCGTCATCTCTTCCCAACCTCGGTTTTCAGGTTTCAGAACCTAGACCTTATCTCCAATCACTGTCCATGTTGAAGGTGATGCAGAAATCAGAACTCCTTCCCCATGGCAAGAAACCTTGTGGTTGGCATGTTGTCCAACGTTCAGTGTCGTTGAAACCAGTGTGGCCCATGAGGCCCCGCCCATGCTCACGGGCCACATTGGTCACAAACACACATTGTGACCCTCAGGCTGAGCCCAGTCCTCAAGTAAGGCCACTCAGTGGCTGGATGAAGAGATAGCATATTGGGCTTGCCATGCCCCTAGGCCCCAATTTTTAACCATAGTTCGGATTGTCCCTTCAGTCTTCCCCACGGCTTTGCTTTGGAATTCCTCTTTTGGTGGGACACCTGAGGTAACAAAACTGAAATGAGTCCTCCCATCCCACAGATTGACGAAAAGCAATTGGGAATCGGGCCAAATCCTCAGAGAGGAAGATTCGTCCATGGCCCATGAGGCCTCCCCGACATTCCACGGCCATCACTGATACAAAATCCAGAGACAAAAGCCTGAGCAATCGCCACAGACTCGCACTTTCTTCATATCCTGTAGAGTTCTTCTCATGGTTTGTAGATCGGGCCTGCCATACCTACGTCCCCAAACCTAAGCTGAGTTTGTGTTTTCAGACTTCTGTCCTCAAAGTCTTGGGCCACACATCCTCCAGGCTGGGCCCCTGGAGCCACACATTAGGACTGTGCCTACCAATCTATGGGAATTCTGCCCATTCCATGGTCCAAAATCGTACAAATTAGGAGAAACCTCCAACGACCCTTAGGCCATCCCAATAGTGTGGGTCACCCGGAACAAACAAGGGGTGTCTGACACCAGCTGATAATCGACCTCCACTCATACCATAGATGGATGTCGCCAGAGAAGAAGATTGAACCAGACAGGACCCTAGGCCATAATAGGATCCATTGCTATGGGTTACAGGCATGTGTCCTCAAAAGCCTGATTCCAATACGAGCATAGGGGTTTTCCTGAGGCACCCATCAGAACTCATCTCGTCTCCACAAGTAAACCTGTGCATGGGAGCCATGTCCAAAGCTTAGGAAAGTACTTCAGGTTGCCGGTGCCACCGCCCCATTCCAAGGCCCTCATGGACACAAAAACACATTAGGACACATCCTCAGGAAAGTCCATTTCAACTCAGCCACCGAGGTTGCTCCCGCAGAGCCATCAGATCTAAACTGTCTTGTTGCTAGGAGACAATTGGAATGCGAGGCGGGCTTCCCAGGCATCCATCCGCGAACGGTGCTCTGGAGTCATTCCATATGGGATGTCCTGGAGCTGTCCAATAGGTCTCAATTGTCCGGAAGAAGGAATCCTGGAAGGGGGCATCCCACAACTCCCAACGTGGGAAAACCTCAATGGTCTCGAGATTCCGCTCCCTTCATGAAGCGGCCGTCATGCTCAGAAACTCCCACCTGAGCCAATGTCTGATCCTCGCCCTGACTTCAGATGCATGAGATATTGGTTCAGATCTGCAGGGGGTACCTGCCGTGCCCTCGCCCTGAAACCCAAGTCTAGCTTGTCTTCTCATACTTCCATCCTCACACTCCTGGCCCCAAAGCCCTCAAGTTTGGCAATTCCGGACCCACAATGCAGCACTCTGCCTGCCCTCTAGAAAAAAAATGATTGCCTCATAAGCTGCCCAGGCACCTTAAATGAAGGTAAACCTACACAGCACTCGACTTTACCCAAATTATATAGTCTAACCTGGGCACTAATGCACTGTCGAACACAACCTGAGCCCGACCCCCTGAACAACACCCAGAAAGCTGACCGCACACTGAGCACATAAAACCCGCCATGGCCTTAGGTCATCATCTCTTCCCTACCTCAGTTTTCAGGCTTCAGAACCGAGACCTTATCTCCAATCACTGCCCAGGGGTGAGTCTGATGCAGAAATCAGAACTCCTCCTTACCCATGGCAAGAACCCTTGTGGTTGGCACGTTGTCCAACGATCAGTGTAGGAGAAACCCTGAGGCCCCGCCCATTCTTGAGTGCGACGAGGGCATACACACGCATTGTGACCCTCAGCATGAGTCCTGTCCTCTAGTAAGTCCTCTCAGTGGCTGGACCATAAGATGTCATAATGGGCTTGACATGTCCCTAGGCCCCAATTTTTAACCAGAATTCTGATTGTCCAGTCGCCCCTCCTAGGGCTCTACTCTGAAATCCCTCATTTGGTGGGACACCTGAGGTTAAAAAAGAAAACAACAACAACAACAACAACAAAATAAAACGGACTTCTTCCAACCCACAGAATGAACCCAAACTCTTTGGACGGGGCCAAACCACCAGAGAGTAAGACTCGTCCATTTCCTATGAAGTCACCCAGAAATTCCACGACCATGAGTGACACGGTATCCCGAGACAAAAACTTGAGCAGGAGCCTCACACTCGCCATTCTTTCAAATCCCGAAAAGTTCTCCTCATGGTCTGTAGATCAGTCCTGCCATACCTATGACCTGAAACATAAGCCGAGTTTGTGTTTTCAGACAACTGTCCAAAAGGGGCTGGACGACACAACCTACAGGCTCAGGCCCCTGGAGCCAAACCTGAGGACTGTACTTGCCCTCTCCAAGGGAATTGTGTGTGCCCATTCCAATGGCCACAACCCTTCTAATAGGATAAACCTCCAAAGTCCCTGATATATCTCAATAGTGGTAGCTTCCCAGGAAAAACAGGGGCAATCTGAGCCCAAATGAGCCCCTACCTGCACTCAGACCCATAGACAGATGTCCTCAGAGGTAAAAAGGAAAGAACAGGCCCCTAGGCACTAATCAGATCCATTGCTTTGGTTTCCAGGCATCTCTCCTCAGAGGCCTGGATTTCAAAAGCAGCATATAGCTGTTTCTTGTTTCACCCATCAGAAAACATCTCATCTACACATGGGAAACTTGCACGTTGGAGCTGTGTCAAAGCCTCTGTTTAGGAGAACCCTTTAGGGCCCCAGTGCCACCGCTTCATTCCAAGGTCTCCATAGACACAAAAGCACATTCGGACCCATCCCCAGGGGTGTGCATTTCAACTCAGCATCCTCGGTAGCTCCCCACAGATCCAGGAGATCTAAACTGTCTTGTTGCTAGGAGACAATTGGAATGCGAGGTGGGCTACCCAGCCATCCATCCTTAGAACCCTGCTCAGAATCATTGGCCTGGAGCCAAACAACAGGTCTCAATTGTCCTGCCGAAGACTCTCTGCAGTTTGGAGCTTCTCACAACTCCCATCATGGGAAAACCCCCATGGCCTCGTGATGCCCCCCCATTCATGAAGGGGCCATCAGGGACAGAAACTCCAACCTGAGCGATCGTCTGATCCTCGCCCTGACTTCTGATGCACGAGATCTCGATTCAGGTCTGTAGATTGTGCCTGCCATGGCCTCACCCAGAAACCTAAGCCTAGCTTGTGTTCTCAGACTTTTGTCGTCAGACTACTGGCCCACAAGGCCTCCAGTTTGGCAATCCAGAACTACAATGCAGCACTCTGCCTGCCCTCCAGATAAAAAACATTGTCCTCTGGGGCTACCCAGTAACCCCAAATGAGAATCAACCTGCACCGACCTTGGCTGTACCCCAAATACATAGGCTGACCAGGGCACTAATGCCCTTTCTGACACAGCCTGAGCCTGGACCCACTGGCCCCTCCCAGACAGCTGGCCGCACACTGAGCACATCGAGCCGCCATGGCCTTAGGTCGTCATCTCTTCCCAACCTCGGTTTTCAGGTTTCAGAACCTAGACCTTATCTCCAATCACTGTCCATGTTGAAGGTGATGCAGAAATCAGAACTCCTTCCCCATGGCAAGAAACCTTGTGGTTGGCATGTTGTCCAACGTACAGTGTCGTTGAAACCAGTGTGGCCCATGAGGCCCCGCCCATGCTCACGGGCCACATTGGTCACAAACACACATTGTGACCCTCAGGCTGAGCCCAGTCCTCAAGTAAGGCCACTCAGTGGCTGGATGAAGAGATAGCATATTGGGCTTGCCATGCCCCTAGGCCCCAATTTTTAACCATAGTTCGGATTGTCCCTTCAGTCTTCCCCACGGCTTTGCTTTGGAATTCCTCTTTTGGTGGGACACCTGAGGTAACAAAACTGAAATGAGTCCTCCCATCCCACAGATTGACGAAAAGCAATTGGGAATCGGGCCAAATCCTCAGAGAGGAAGATTCGTCCATGGCCCATGAGGCCTCCCCGACATTCCACGGCCATCACTGATACAAAATCCAGAGACAAAAGCCTGAGCAATCGCCACAGACTCGCACTTTCTTCATATCCTGTAGAGTTCTTCTCATGGTTTGTAGATCGGGCCTGCCATACCTACGTCCCCAAACCTAAGCTGAGTTTGTGTTTTCAGACTTCTGTCCTCAAAGTCTTGGGCCACACATCCTCCAGGCTGGGCCCCTGGAGCCACACATTAGGACTGTGCCTACCAATCTATGGGAATTCTGCCCATTCCATGGTCCAAAATCGTACAAATTAGGAGAAACCTCCAACGACCCTTAGGCCATCCCAATAGTGTGGGTCACCCGGAACAAACAAGGGGTGTCTGACACCAGCTGATAATCGACCTCCACTCATACCATAGATGGATGTCGCCAGAGAAGAAGATTGAACCAGACAGGACCCTAGGCCATAATAGGATCCATTGCTATGGGTTACAGGCATGTGTCCTCAAAAGCCTGATTCCAATACGAGCATAGGGGTTTTCCTGAGGCACCCATCAGAACTCATCTCATCTCCACAAATAAACCTGTGCATGGGAGCCATGTCCAAAGCTTAGGAAAGTACTTCAGGTTGCCGGTGCCACCGCCCCATTCCAAGGCCCTCATGGACACAAAAACACATTAGGACACATCCTCAGGAAAGTCCATTTCAACTCAGCCACCGAGGTTGCTCCCGCAGAGCCATCAGATCTAAACTGTCTTGTTGCTAGGAGACAATTGGAATGCGAGGCGGGCTTCCCAGGCATCCATCCGCGAACGGTGCTCTGGAGTCATTCCATATGGGATGTCCTGGAGCTGTCCAATAGGTCTCAATTGTCCGGAAGAAGGAATCCTGGAAGGGGGCATCCCACAACTCCCAACGTGGGAAAACCTCAATGGTCTCGAGTTCCGCTCCCTTCATGAAGCGGCCGTCATGCTCAGAAACTCCCACCTGAGCCAACGTCTGATCCTCGCCCTGACTTCAGATGCATGAGATATTGGTTCAGATCTGCAGGGGGTACCTGCCGTGCCCTCGCCCTGAAACCCAAGTCTAGCTTGTCTTCTCATACTTCCATCCTCACACTCCTGGCCCCAAAGCCCTCAAGTTTGGCAATTCCGGACCCACAATGCAGCACTCTGCCTGCCCTCTAGAAAAAAAATGATTGCCTCATAAGCTGCCCAGGCACCTTAAATGAACGTAAACCTACACAGCACTCGACTTTACCCAAATTATATAGTCTAACCTGGGCACTAATGCACTGTCGAACACAACCTGAGCCGGACCCCCTGAACAACACCCAGAAAGCTGACCGCACACTGAGCACATAAAACCCGCCATGGCCTTAAGTCATCATCTCTTCCCTACCTCAGTTTTCAGGCTTCAGAACCGAGACCTTATCTCCAATCACTGCCCAGGGGTGAGTCTGATGCAGAAATCAGAACTCCTCCTTACCCATGGGAAGAACCCTTGTGGTTGGCACGTTGTCCAACGATCAGTGTAGGAGAAACCCTGAGGCCCCGCCCATTCTTGAGTGCGACGAGGGCATACACACGCATTGTGACCCTCAGCATGAGTCCTGTCCTCTAGTAAGTCCTCTCAGTGGCTGGACCATAAGATGTCATAATGGGCTTGACATGTCCCTAGGCTCCAATTTTTAACCAGAATTCTGATTGTCCAGTCGCCCCTTTTAGGGCTCTACTCTGAAATCCCTCATTTGGTGGGACACCTGAGGTTAAAAAAGAAAACAACAACAACAACAACAACAACAAAATAAAACGGACTTCTTCCAACCCACAGAATGAACCCAAACTCTTTGGACGGGGCCAAACCACCAGAGAGTAAGACTCGTCCATTTCCTATGAAGTCACCCAGAAATTCCACGACCATGAGTGACACGGTATCCCGAGACAAAAACTTGAGCAGGAGCCTCACACTCGCCCTTCTTTCAAATCCCGAAAAGTTCTCCTCATGGTCTGTAGATCAGTCCTGCCATACCTATGACCTGAAACATAAGCCGAGTTTGTGTTTTCAGACAACTGTCCAAAAGGGGCTGGACTACACAACCTACAGGCTCAGGCCCCTGGAGCCAAACCTGAGGACTGTACTTACCCTCTCCAAGGGAATTGTGTGTGCCCATTCCAATGGCCACAACCCTTCTAATAGGATAAACCTCCAAAGTCCCTGATATATCTCAATAGTGGTAGCTTCCCAGGAAAAACAGGGGCAATCTGAGCCCAAATGAGCCCCTACCTGCACTCAGACCCATAGACAGATGTCCTCAGAGGTAAAAAGGAAAGAACAGGCCCCTAGGCACTAATCAGATCCATTGCTTTGGTTTCCAGGCATCTCTCCTCAGAGGCCTGGATTTCAAAAGCAGCATATAGCTGTTTCTTGTTTCACCCATCAGAAAACATCTCATCTACACATGGGAAACTTGCACGTTGGAGCTGTGTCAAAGCCTCTGTTTAGGAGAACCCTTTAGGGCCCCAGTGCCACCGCTTCATTCCAAGGTCTCCATAGACACAAAAGCACATTCGGACCCATCCCCAGGGTGTGCATTTCAACTCAGCATCCTCGGTAGCTCCCCACAGATCCAGGAGATCTAAACTGTCTTGTTGCTAGGAGACAATTGGAATGCGAGGTGGGCTACCCAGCCATCCATCCTTAGAACCCTGCTCAGAATCATTGGCCTGGAGCCAAACAACAGGTCTCAATTGTCCTGCCGAAGACTCTCTGCAGTTTGGAGCTTCTCACAACTCCCATCATGGGAAAACACCCATGGCCTCGTGATGCCCCCCCATTCATGAAGGGGCCATCAGGGACAGAAACTCCAACCTGAGCGATCGTCTGATCCTCGCCCTGACTTCAGATGCACGAGATCTCGATTCAGGTCTGTAGATTGTGCCTGCCATGGCCTCACCCAGAAACCTAAGCCTAGCTTGTGTTCTCAGACTTTTGTCGTCAGACTACTGGCCCACAAGGCCTCCAGTTTGGCAATCCAGAACTACAATGCAGCACTCTGCCTGCCCTCCAGATAAAAAACATTGTCCTCTGGGGCTACCCAGTAACCCCAAATGAGAATCAACCTGCACCGACCTTGGCTGTACCCCAAATACATAGGCTGACCAGGGCACTAATGCCCTTTCTGACACAGCCTGAGCCTGGACCCCCTGGCCCCTCCCAGACAGCTGGCCGCACACTGAGCACATCGAGCCGCCATGGCCTTAGGTCGTCATCTCTTCCCAACCTCGGTTTTCAGGTTTCAGAACCTAGACCTTATCTCCAATCACTGTCCATGTTGAAGGTGATGCAGAAATCAGAACTCCTTCCCCATGGCAAGAAACCTTGTGGTTGGCATGTTGTCCAACGTTCAGTGTCGTTGAAACCAGTGTGGCCCATGAGGCCCCGCCCATGCTCACGGGCCACATTGGTCACAAACACACATTGTGACCCTCAGGCTGAGCCCAGTCCTCAAGTAAGGCCACTCAGTGGCTGGATGAAGAGATAGCATATTGGGCTTGCCATGCCCCTAGGCCCCAATTTTTAACCATAGTTCGGTTTGTCCCTTCAGTCTTCCCCACGGCTTTGCTTTGGAATTCCTCTTTTGGTGGGACACCTGAGGTAACAAAACTGAAATGAGTCCTCCCATCCCACAGATTGACGAAAAGCAATTGGGAATCGGGCCAAATCCTCAGAGAGGAAGATTCGTCCATGGCCCATGAGGCCTCCCCGACATTCCACGGCCATCACTGATACAAAATCCAGAGACAAAAGCCTGAGCAATCGCCACAGACTCGCACTTTCTTCATATCCTGTAGAGTTCTTCTCATGGTTTGTAGATCGGGCCTGCCATACCTACGTCCCCAAATCTAAGCTGAGTTTGTGTTTTCAGACTTCTGTCCTCAAAGTCTTGGGCCACACATCCTCCAGGCTGGGCCCCTGGAGCCACACATTAGGACTGTGCCTACCAATCTATGGGAATTCTGCCCATTCCATGGTCCAAAATCGTACAAATTAGGAGAAACCTCCAACGACCCTTAGGCCTTCCCAATAGTGTGGGTCACCCGGAACAAACAAGGGGTGTCTGACACCAGCTGATAATCGACCTCCACTCATACCATAGATGGATGTCGCCAGAGAAGAAGATTGAACCAGACAGGACCCTAGGCCATAATAGGATCCATTGCTATGGGTTACAGGCATGTGTCCTCAAAAGCCTGATTCCAATACGAGCATAGGGGTTTTCCTGAGGCACCCATCAGAACTCATCTCGTCTCCACAAGTAAACCTGTGCATGGGAGCCATGTCCAAAGCTTAGGAAAGTACTTCAGGTTGCCGGTGCCACCGCCCCATTCCAAGGCCCTCATGGACACAAAAACACATTAGGACACATCCTCAGGAAAGTCCATTTCAACTCAGCCACCGAGGTTGCTCCCGCAGAGCCATCAGATCTAAACTGTCTTGTTGCTAGGAGACAATTGGAATGCGAGGCGGGCTTCCCAGGCATCCATCCGCGAACGGTGCTCTGGAGTCATTCCATATGGGATGTCCTGGAGCTGTCCAATAGGTCTCAATTGTCCGGAAGAAGGAATCCTGGAAGGGGGCATCCCACAACTCCCAACGTGGGAAAACCTCAATGGTCTCGAGATTCCGCTCCCTTCATGAAGCGGCCGTCATGCTCAGAAACTCCCACCTGAGCCAACGTCTGATCCTCGCCCTGACTTCAGATGCATGAGATATTGGTTCAGATCTGCAGGGGGTACCTGCCGTGCCCTCGCCCTGAAACCCAAGTCTAGCTTGTCTTCTCATACTTCCATCCTCACACTCCTGGCCCCAAAGCCCTCAAGTTTGGCAATTCCGGACCCACAATGCAGCACTCTGCCTGCCCTCTAGAAAAAAAATGATTGCCTCATAAGCTGCCCAGGCACCTTAAATGAAGGTAAACCTACACAGCACTCGACTTTACCCAAATTATATAGTCTAACCTGGGCACTAATGCACTGTCGAACACAACCTGAGCCCGACCCCCTGAACAACACCCAGAAAGCTGACCGCACACTGAGCACATAAAACCCGCCATGGCCTTAAGTCATCATCTCTTCCCTACCTCAGTTTTCAGGCTTCAGAACTGAGACCTTATCTCCAATCACTGCCCAGGGGTGAGTCTGATGCAGAAATCAGAACTCCTCCTTACCCAAGGCAAGAACCCTTGTGGTTGGCACGTTGTCCAACGATCAGTGTAGGAGAAACCCTGAGGCCCCGCCCATTCTTGAGTGCGACGAGGGCATACACACGCATTGTGACCCTCAGCATGAGTCCTGTCCTCTAGTAAGTCCTCTCAGTGGCTGGACCATAAGATGTCATAATGGGCTTGACATGTCCCTAGGCTCCAATTTTTAACCAGAATTCTGATTGTCCAGTCGCCCCTTTTAGGGCTCTACTCTGAAATCCCTCATTTGGTGGGACACCTGAGGTTAAAAAAGAAAACAACAACAACAACAACAACAACAAAATAAAACGGACTTCTTCCAACCCACAGAATGAACCCAAACTCTTTGGACGGGGCCAAACCACCAGAGAGTAAGACTCGTCCATTTCCTATGAAGTCACCCAGAAATTCCACGACCATGAGTGACACGGTATCCCGAGACAAAAACTTGAGCAGGAGCCTCACACTCGCCCTTCTTTCAAATCCCGAAAAGTTCTCCTCATGGTCTGTAGATCAGTCCTGCCATACCTATGACCTGAAACATAAGCCGAGTTTGTGTTTTCAGACAACTGTCCAAAAGGGGCTGGACTACACAACCTACAGGCTCAGGCCCCTGGAGCCAAACCTGAGGACTGTACTTACCCTCTCCAAGGGAATTGTGTGTGCCCATTCCAATGGCCACAACCCTTCTAATAGGATAAACCTCCAAAGTCCCTGATATATCTCAATAGTGGTAGCTTCCCAGGAAAAACAGGGGCAATCTGAGCCCAAATGAGCCCCTACCTGCACTCAGACCCATAGACAGATGTCCTCAGAGGTAAAAAGGAAAGAACAGGCCCCTAGGCACTAATCAGATCCATTGCTTTGGTTTCCAGGCATCTCTCCTCAGAGGCCTGGATTTCAAAAGCAGCATATAGCTGTTTCTTGTTTCACCCATCAGAAAACATCTCATCTACACATGGGAAACTTGCACGTTGGAGCTGTGTCAAAGCCTCTGTTTAGGAGAACCCTTTAGGGCCCCAGTGCCACCGCTTCATTCCAAGGTCTCCATAGACACAAAAGCACATTCGGACCCATCCCCAGGGGTGTGCATTTCAACTCAGCATCCTCGGTAGCTCCCCACAGATCCAGGAGATCTAAACTGTCTTGTTGCTAGGAGACAATTGGAATGCGAGGTGGGCTACCCAGCCATCCATCCTTAGAACCCTGCTCAGAATCATTGGCCTGGAGCCAAACAACAGGTCTCAATTGTCCTGCCGAAGACTCTCTGCAGTTTGGAGCTTCTCACAACTCCCATC
Source organism: Mustela nivalis (assembly GCF_964662115.1). Classification (NCBI taxonomy): domain Eukaryota; kingdom Metazoa; phylum Chordata; class Mammalia; order Carnivora; family Mustelidae; genus Mustela; species Mustela nivalis. The sequence goes on along the minus strand of NW_028136547.1, from coordinate 2,475,072 downwards.
ATGGGAAAACACCCATGGCCTCGTGATGCCCCCCCATTCATGAAGGGGCCATCAGGGACAGAAACTCCAACCTGAGCGATCGTCTGATCCTCGCCCTGACTTCAGATGCACGAGATCTCGATTCAGGTCTGTAGATTGTGCCTGCCATGGCCTCACCCAGAAACCTAAGCCTAGCTTGTGTTCTCAGACTTTTGTCGTCAGACTACTGGCCCACAAGGCCTCCAGTTTGGCAATCCAGAACTACAATGCAGCACTCTGCCTGCCCTCCAGATAAAAAACATTGTCCTCTGGGGCTACCCAGTAACCCCAAATGAGGATCAACCTGCACCGACCTTGGCTGTACCCCAAATACATAGGCTGACCAGGGCACTAATGCCCTTTCTGACACAGCCTGAGCCTGGACCCCCTGGCCCCTTCCAGACAGCTGGCCGCACACTGAGCACATCGAGCCGCCATGGCCTTAGGTCGTCATCTCTTCCCAACCTCGGTTTTCAGGTTTCAGAACCTAGACCTTATCTCCAATCACTGCCCAGGTTGAAGGTGATGCAGAAATCAGAACTCCTTCCCCATGGCAAGAAACCTTGTGGTTGGCATATTGTCCAACGTTCAGTGTCGTTGAAACCAGTGTGGCCCATGAGGCCCCGCCCATGCTCGCGGGCCACATTGGTCACAAACACACATTGTGACCCTCAGGCTGAGCCCAGTCCTCAAGTAAGGCCACTCAGTGGCTGGATGAAGAGATAGCATATTGGGCTTGCCATGCCCCTAGGCCCCAATTTTTAACCATAGTTCGGATTGTCCCTTCAGTCTTCCCCACGGCTTTGCTTTGGAATTCCTCTTTTGGTGGGACACCTGAGGTAACAAAACTGAAATGAGTCCTCCCATCCCACAGATTGACGAAAAGCAATTGGGAATCGGGCCAAATCCTCAGAGAGGAAGATTCGTCCATGGCCCATGAGGCCTCCCCGACATTCCACGGCCATCACTGATACAAAATCCAGAGACAAAAGCCTGAGCAATCGCCACAGACTCGCACTTTCTTCATATCCTGTAGAGTTCTTCTCATGGTTTGTAGATCGAGCCTGCCATACCTACGTCCCCAAACCTAAGCTGAGTTTGTGTTTTCAGACTTCTGTCCTCAAAATCTTGGGCCACACATCCTCCAGGCTGGGCCCCTGGATCCACACATTAGGACTGTGCCTACCAATCCATGGGAATTGTGCCCATTCCATGGTCCAAAATCGTACAAATTAGGAGAAACCTCCAACGACCCTTAGGCCATCCCAATAGTGTGGGTCACCCGGAACAAACAAGGGGTGTCTGACACCAGCTGATAATCGACCTCCACTCATACCATAGATGGATGTCGCCAGAGAAGAAGATTGAACCAGACAGGACCCTAGGCCATAATAGGATCCATTGCTATGGGTTACAGGCATGTGTCCTCAAAAGCCTGATTCCAATACGAGCATAGGGGTTTTCCTGAGGCACCCATCAGAACTCATCTCGTCTCCACAAGTAAACCTGTGCATGGGAGCCATGTCCAAAGCTTAGGAAAGTACTTCAGGTTGCCGGTGCCACCGCCCCATTCCAAGGCCCTCATGGACACAAAAACACATTAGGACACATCCTCAGGAAAGTCCATTTCAACTCAGCCACCGAGGTTGCTCCCGCAGAGCCATCAGATCTAAACTGTCTTGTTGCTAGGAGACAATTGGAATGCGAGGCGGGCTTCCCAGGCATCCATCCGCGAACGGTGCTCTGGAGTCATTCCATATGGGATGTCCTGGAGCTGTCCAATAGGTCTCAATTGTCCGGAAGAAGGAATCCTGGAAGGGGGCATCCCACAACTCCCAACGTGGGAAAACCTCAATGGTCTCGAGATTCCGCTCCCTTCATGAAGCGGCCGTCATGCTCAGAAACTCCCACCTGAGCCAACGTCTGATCCTCGCCCTGACTTCAGATGCATGAGATATTGGTTCAGATCTGCAGGGGGTACCTGCCGTGCCCTCGCCCTGAAACCCAAGTCTAGCTTGTCTTCTCATACTTCCATCCTCACACTCCTGGCCCCAAAGCCCTCAAGTTTGGCAATTCCGGACCCACAATGCAGCACTCTGCCTGCCCTCTAGAAAAAAAATGATTGCCTCATAAGCTGCCCAGGCACCTTAAATGAAGGTAAACCTACACAGCACTCGACTTTACCCAAATTATATAGTCTAACCTGGGCACTAATGCACTGTCGAACACAACCTGAGCCCGACCCCCTGAACAACACCCAGAAAGCTGACCGCACACTGAGCACATAAAACCCGCCATGGCCTTAAGTCATCATCTCTTCCCTACCTCAGTTTTCAGGCTTCAGAACTGAGACCTTATCTCCAATCACTGCCCAGGGGTGAGTCTGATGCAGAAATCAGAACTCCTCCTTACCCATGGCAAGAACCCTTGTGGTTGGCACGTTGTCCAACGATCAGTGTAGGAGAAACCCTGAGGCCCCGCCCATTCTTGAGTGCGACGAGGGCATACACACGCATTGTGACCCTCAGCATGAGTACTGTCCTATAGTAAGTCCTCTCAGTGGCTGGACCATAAGATGTCATAATGGGCTTGACATGTCCCTAGGCTCCAATTTTTAACCAGAATTCTGATTGTCCAGTCGCCCCTTTTAGGGCTCTACTCTGAAATCCCTCATTTGGTGGGACACCTGAGGTTAAAAAAGAAAACAACAACAACAACAACAACAACAAAATAAAACGGACTTCTTCCAACCCACAGAATGAACCCAAACTCTTTGGACGGGGCCAAACCACCAGAGAGTAAGACTCGTCCATTTCCTATGAAGTCACCCAGAAATTCCACGACCATGAGTGACACGGTATCCCGAGACAAAAACTTGAGCAGGAGCCTCACACTCGCCCTTCTTTCAAATCCCGAAAAGTTCTCCTCATGGTCTGTAGATCAGTCCTGCCATACCTATGACCTGAAACATAAGCCGAGTTTGTGTTTTCAGACAACTGTCCAAAAGGGGCTGGACTACACAACCTACAGGCTCAGGCCCCTGGAGCCAAACCTGAGGACTGTACTTACCCTCTCCAAGGGAATTGTGTGTGCCCATTCCAATGGCCACAACCCTTCTAATAGGATAAACCTCCAAAGTCCCTGATATATCTCAATAGTGGTAGCTTCCCAGGAAAAACAGGGGCAATCTGAGCCCAAATGAGCCCCTACCTGCACTCAGACCCATAGACAGATGTCCTCAGAGGTAAAAAGGAAAGAACAGGCCCCTAGGCACTAATCAGATCCATTGCTTTGGTTTCCAGGCATCTCTCCTCAGAGGCCTGGATTTCAAAAGCAGCATATAGCTGTTTCTTGTTTCACCCATCAGAAAACATCTCATCTACACATGGGAAACTTGCACGTTGGAGCTGTGTCAAAGCCTCTGTTTAGGAGAACCCTTTAGGGCCCCAGTGCCACCGCTTCATTCCAAGGTCTCCATAGACACAAAAGCACATTCGGACCCATCCCCAGGGGTGTGCATTTCAACTCAGCATCCTCGGTAGCTCCCCACAGATCCAGGAGATCTAAACTGTCTTGTTGCTAGGAGACAATTGGAATGCGAGGTGGGCTACCCAGCCATCCATCCTTAGAACCCTGCTCAGAATCATTGGCCTGGAGCCAAACAACAGGTCTCAATTGTCCTGCCGAAGACTCTCTGCAGTTTGGAGCTTCTCACAACTCCCATCATGGGAAAACACCCATGGCCTCGTGATGCCCCCCCATTCATGAAGGGGCCATCAGGGACAGAAACTCCAACCTGAGCGATCGTCTGATCCTCGCCCTGACTTCAGATGCACGAGATCTCGATTCAGGTCTGTAGATTGTGCCTGCCATGGCCTCACCCAGAAACCTAAGCCTAGCTTGTGTTCTCAGACTTTTGTCGTCAGACTACTGGCCCACAAGGCCTCCAGTTTGGCAATCCAGAACTACAATGCAGCACTCTGCCTGCCCTCCAGATAAAAAACATTGTCCTCTGGGGCTACCCAGTAACCCCAAATGAGGATCAACCTGCACCGACCTTGGCTGTACCCCAAATACATAGGCTGACCAGGGCACTAATGCCCTTTCTGACACAGCCTGAGCCTGGACCCCCTGGCCCCTTCCAGACAGCTGGCCGCACACTGAGCACATCGAGCCGCCATGGCCTTAGGTCGTCATCTCTTCCCAACCTCGGTTTTCAGGTTTCAGAACCTAGACCTTATCTCCAATCACTGCCCAGGTTGAAGGTGATGCAGAAATCAGAACTCCTTCCCCATGGCAAGAAACCTTGTGGTTGGCATATTGTCCAACGTTCAGTGTCGTTGAAACCAGTGTGGCCCATGAGGCCCCGCCCATGCTCGCGGGCCACATTGGTCACAAACACACATTGTGACCCTCAGGCTGAGCCCAGTCCTCAAGTAAGGCCACTCAGTGGCTGGATGAAGAGATAGCATATTGGGCTTGCCATGCCCCTAGGCCCCAATTTTTAACCATAGTTCGGATTGTCCCTTCAGTCTTCCCCACGGCTTTGCTTTGGAATTCCTCTTTTGGTGGGACACCTGAGGTAACAAAACTGAAATGAGTCCTCCCATCCCACAGATTGACGAAAAGCAATTGGGAATCGGGCCAAATCCTCAGAGAGGAAGATTCGTCCATGGCCCATGAGGCCTCCCCGACATTCCACGGCCATCACTGATACAAAATCCAGAGACAAAAGCCTGAGCAATCGCCACAGACTCGCACTTTCTTCATATCCTGTAGAGTTCTTCTCATGGTTTGTAGATCGAGCCTGCCATACCTACGTCCCCAAACCTAAGCTGAGTTTGTGTTTTCAGACTTCTGTCCTCAAAATCTTGGGCCACACATCCTCCAGGCTGGGCCCCTGGATCCACACATTAGGACTGTGCCTACCAATCCATGGGAATTGTGCCCATTCCATGGTCCAAAATCGTACAAATTAGGAGAAACCTCCAACGACCCTTAGGCCATCCCAATAGTGTGGGTCACCCGGAACAAACAAGGGGTGTCTGACACCAGCTGATAATCGACCTCCACTCATACCATAGATGGATGTCCCCAGAGAAGAAGATTGAACCAGACAGGACCCTAGGCCATAATAGGATCCATTGCTATGGGTTATAGGCATGTGTCCTCAAAAGCCTGATTCCAATACGAGCATAGGGGTTTTCCTGAGGCACCCATCAGAACTCATCTCGTCTCCACAAGTAAACCTGTGCATGGGAGCCATGTCCAAAGCTTAGGAAAGTACTTCAGGTTGCCGGTGCCACCGCCCCATTCCAAGGCCCTCATGGACACAAAAACACATTAGGACACATCCTCAGGAAAGTCCATTTCAACTCAGCCACCGAGGTTGCTCCCGCAGAGCCATCAGATCTAAACTGTCTTGTTGCTAGGAGACAATTGGAATGCGAGGCGGGCTTCCCAGGCATCCATCCGCGAACGGTGCTCTGGAGTCATTCCATATGGGATGTCCTGGAGCTGTCCAACAGGTCTCAATTGTCCCGCAGAAGGAATCCATGAAGGGGGCATCCCACAACTCCCAATGTGGGAAAACCTCAATGGCCTCGAGATTCCGCTCCCTTCGTGAAGCGGCCGTCATGCTCAGAAACTCCAACCTGAGCCAACGTCTGATCCTCGCCCTGACTTCAGATGCATGAGATATTGGTTCAGATCTGCAGGGGGTACCTGCCGTGCCCTCGCCCTGAAACCCAAGTCTAGCTTGTCTTCTCAGACTTCCATCCTCACACTCCTGGCCCCAAAGCCCTCAAGTTTGGCAATTCCGGACCCACAATGCAGCACTCTGCCTGCCCTCTAGAAAAAAAAAATTATTGCCTCATGAGCTGCCCAGGCACCTTAAATGAGGTTAAACCTACACAGCACTCGACTTTACTCAAATTATATAGTCTAACGTGGGCACTAATGCACTGTCGAACACATCCTGAGCCCGGACCTCCTGACCAACACCCAGAAATCTGACCGCACACTGAGCACATAAAACCCGCCATGGCCTTAGGTCATCATCTCTTCCCTACCTCAGTTTTCAGGCTTCAGAACCGAGACCTTATCTCCAATCACTGCCCAGGGGTGAGTCTGATGCAGAAATCAGAACTCCTCCTTACCCATGGCAAGAACCCTTGTGGTTGGCACGTTTTCTAACGATCAGTGTAGGAGAAACCCTGAAGCCCCTCCCATTCTTGAGTGCGACGAGGGCATACACACGCATTGTGACCCTCAGCATGAGTACTGTCCTCTAGTAAGTCCTCTCAGTGGCTGGACCATTAGATGTCATAATGGGCATGACATGACCCTAGGCCCCAATTTTTAACCAGATTTCTGATTGTCCAGTCGCCCCTCCTAGGGCTCTACTCTGAAATCCCTCATTTGGTGGGACACCTGAGGTTAAAAAAGAAAACAACAACAACAACAACAACAACAAAATAAAACGGACTTCTTCCAGCCCACAGAATGAACCCAAACTCTTTGGACGGGGCCAAACCACCGGAGAGTAAGACTCGTCCATTTCCCATGAAGTCACCCAGAAAATCCACGACCATGAGTGACACGATATCCCGAGACAAAAACTTGAGCAGGAGCCTCACACTCGCCCTTCTTTCAAATTCCGAAAAGTTCTCCTCATGGTCTGTAGATCACTCCTGCCATACCTATGACCTGAAACATAAGCCGAGTTTGTGTTTTCAGACAACTGTCCAAAAGGGGCTGGACGACACAACCTACAGGCTCAGGCCCCTGGAGCCAAACCTGAGGACTGTACTTGCCCTCTCCAAGGGAATTGTGTGTGCCCATTCCAATGGCCACAACCCTTCTAATAGGATAAACCTCCAAAGTCCCTGATATATCTCAATAGTGGTAGCTTCCCAGGAAAAACAGGGGCAATCTGAGCCCAAATGAGCCCCTACCTGCACTCAGACCCATAGACAGATGTCCTCAGAGGTAAAAAGGAAAGAACAGGCCCCTAGGCACTAATCAGATCCATTGCTTTGGTTTCCAGGCATCTCTCCTCAGAGGCCTGGATTTCAAAAGCAGCATATAGCTGTTTCTTGTTTCACCCATCAGAAAACATCTCATCTACACATGGGAAACTTGCACGTTGGAGCTGTGTCAAAGCCTCTGTTTAGGAGAACCCCTTAGGGCCCCAGTGCCACCGCTTCATTCCAAGGTCTCCATAGACACAAAAGCACATTCGGACCCATCCCCAGGGGTGTGCATTTCAACTCAGCATCCTCGGTAGCTCCCCACAGATCCAGGAGATCTAAACTGTCTTGTTGCTAGGAGACAATTGGAATGTGAGGTGGGTACCCAGGCATCCATCCTTAGAACCCTGCTCAGAATCATTGGCCTGGACCCAAACAACAGGTCTCAATTGTCCTGCCGAAGACTCTCTGCAGTTTGGAGCTTCTCACAACTCCCATCATGGGAAAACCCCCATGGCCTCGTGATGCCCCCCCCATTCATGAAGGGGCCATCAGGGACAGAAACTCCAACCTGAGCGATCGTCTGATCCTCGCCCTGACTTCAGATGCACGAGATCTCGATTCAGGTCTGTAGATTGTGCCTGCCATGGCCTCACCCAGAAACCTAAGCCTAGCTTGTGTTCTCAGACTTTTGTCGTCAGACTACTGGCCCACAAGCCCTCCAGTTTGGCAATCCAGAACTACAATGCAGCACTCTGCCTGCCCTCCAGATAAAAAACATTGTCCTCTGGGGCTACCCAGTAACCCCAAATGAGGATCAACCTGCACCGAACTTGGCTGTACCCCAAATACATAGGCTGACCAGGGCACTAATGCCCTTTCTGACACAGCCTGAGCCTGGACCCCCTGGCCCCTCCCAGACAGCTGGCCGCACACTGAGCACATCGAGCCGCCATGGCCTTAGGTCGTCATCTCTTCCCAACCTCGGTTTTCAGGTTTCAGAACCTAGACCTTATCTCCAATCACTGTCCATGTTGAAGGTGATGCAGAAATCAGAACTCCTTCCCCATGGCAAGAAACCTTGTGGTTGGCATGTTGTCCAACGTTCAGTGTCCTTGAAACCAGTGTGGCCCATGTGGCCCCGCCCATGCTCGCGGGCCACATTGGTCACAGACAGACATTGTGACCCTCAGGCTGAGCCCAGTCCTCAAGTAAGGCCACTCAGTGGCTGGATGAAGAGATAGCATATTGGGCTTGCCATGCCCCTAGGCCCCAATTTTTAACCATAGTTCGGGTTGTCCCTTCAGTCTTCCCCACGGCTTGGCTTTGGAATTCCTCTTTTGGTGGGACACCTGAGGTAACAAAACTGAAATGAGTCCTCCCATCCCACAGATTGACGAAAAGCAATTGGGAATCGGGCCAAATCCTCAGAGAGGAAGATTCATCAATGGCCCATGAGGCCTCCCCGACATTCCACGGCCATCACTGATACAAAATCCAGAGACAAAAGCCTGAGCAATCGCCACAGACTCGCACTTTCTTCATATCCTGTAGAGTTCTTCTCATGGTTTGTAGATCGGGCCTGCCATACCTACGTCCCCAAACCTAAGCTGAGTTTGTGTTCTCAGACTTCTGTCCTCAAAGTCTTGGGCCACACACCCTCCAGGCTGGGCCCCTGGATCCACACATTAGGACTGTGCCTACCAATCCATGGGAATTGTGCCCATTCCATGGTCCAAAATCGTACAAATTAGGAGAAACCTCCAACGACCCTTAGGCCATCCCAATAGTGTGGGTCACCCGGAACAAACAAGGGGTGTCTGACACCAGCTGATAATCGACCTCCACTCATACCATAGATGGATGTCCCCAGAGAAGAAGATTGAACCAGACAGGACCCTAGGCCATAATAGGATCCATTGCTATGGGTTACAGGCGTGTGTCCTCAAAAGCCTGATTCCAATACGAGCATAGGGGTTTTCCTGAGGCACCCATCAGAACTCATCTCGTCTCCACAAGTAAACCTGTGCATGGGAGCCATGTCCAAAGCTTAGGAAAGTACTTCAGGTTGCCGGTGCCACCGCCCCATTCCAAGGCCCTCATGGACACAAAAACACATTAGGACACATCCTCAGGAAAGTCCATTTCAACTCAGCCACCGAGGTTGCTCCCGCAGAGCCATCAGATCTAAACTGTCTTGTTGCTAGGAGACAATTGGAATGCGAGGCGGGCTTCCCAGGCATCCATCCGCGAACGGTGCTCTGGAGTCATTCCATATGGGATGTCCTGGAGCTGTCCAACAGGTCTCAATTGTCCGGAAGAAGGAATCCTGGAAGGGGGCATCCCACAACTCCCAACGTGGGAAAACCTCAATGGTCTCGAGATTCCGCTCCCTTCATGAAGCGGCCGTCATGCTCAGAAACTCCCACCTGAGCCAACGTCTGATCCTCGCCCTGACTTCAGATGCATGAGATATTGGTTCAGATCTGCAGGGGGTACCTGCCGTGCCCTCGCCCTGAAACCCAAGTCTAGCTTGTCTTCTCAGACTTCCATCCTCACACTCCTGGCCCCAAAGCCCTCAAGTTTGGCAATTCCGGACCCACAATGCAGCACTCTGCCTGCCCTCTAGAAAAAAAATGATTGCCTCATGAGCTTCCCAGGCACCTTAAATGAGGGTAAACCTACACAGCACTCGACTTTACCCAAATTATATAGTCTAACCTGGGCACTAATGCACTGTCGAACACATCCTGAGCCCGGACCTCCTGACCAACACCCAGAAAGCTGACCGCACACTGAGCACATAAAACCCGCCATGGCCTTAGGTCATCATCTCTTATCTACCTCAGTTTTCAGGCTTCAGAACCGAGACCTTATCTCCAATCACTGCCCAGGGGTGAGTCTGATGCAGAAATCAGAACTCCTCCTTACCCATGGCAAGAACCCTTGTGGTTGGCACGTTGTGCAACGATCAGTGTAGGAGAAACCCTGAGGCCCCGCCCATTCTTGAGTGTTACGAGGGCATACACAGGCATTGTGACCCTCAGCATGAGTCCTGTCCTCTAGTAAGTCCTCTCAGTGGCTGGACCATAAGATGTCATAATGGGCTTGACATGTCCCTAGGCCCCAATTTTTATACAGATTTCTGATTGTCCAGTCGCCCCTCCTAGTGCTCTACTCTGAAATCCCTCATTTGGTGGGACACCTGAGGTTAAAAAAGAAAACTACAACAACAACAACAACAACAAAATAAAACGGACTTCTTCCAGCCCACAGAATGAACCCAAACTCTTTGGACGGGGCCAAACCACCAGAGAGTAAGACTCGTCCATTTCCCATGAAGTCACCCAGAAATTCCACGACCATGAGTGACACGATATCCCGAGACAAAAACTTGAGCAGGAGCTTCACACTCGCCCTTCTTTCAAATCCCGAAAAGTTCTCCTCATGGTCTGTAGATCAGTCCTGCCATACCTATGACCTGAAACATAAGCCGAGTTTGTGTTTTCAGACAACTGTCCAAAAAGGGCTGGACGACACAACCTACAGGCTCAGGCCCCTGGAGCCAAACCTGAGGACTGTACTTGCCCTCTCCAAGGGAATTGTGTGTGCCCATTCCAATGGCCACAACCCTTCTAATAGGATAAACCTCCAAAATCCCTGATATATCTCAATAGTGGTAGCTTCCCAGGAAAAACAGGGGCAATCTGAGCCCAAATGAGCCCCTACCTGCACTCAGACCCATAGACAGATGTCCTCAGAGGTAAAAAGGAAAGAACAGGCCCCTAGGCACTAATCAGATCCATTGCTTTGGTTTCCAGGCATCTCTCCTCAGAGGCCTGTATTTCAAAAGCAGCATATAGCTGTTTCTTGTTTCACCCATCAGAAAACATCTCATCTACACATGGGAAACTTGCACGTTGGAGCTGTGTCAAAGCCTCTGTTTAGGAGAACCCTTTAGGGCCCCAGTGCCACCGCTTCATTCCAAGGTCTCCATAGACACAAAAGCACATTCGGACCCATCCCCAGGGGTGTGCATTTCAACTCAGCATCCTCGGTAGCTCCCCACAGATCCAGGAGATCTAAACTGTCTTGTTGCTAGGAGACAATTGGAATGCGAGGTGGGCTACCCAGCCATCCATCCTTAGAACCCTGCTCAGAATCATTGGCCTGGAGCCAAACAACAGGTCTCAATTGTCCTGCCGAAGACTCTCTGCAGTTTGTAGCTTCTCACAACTCCCATCATGGGAAAACCCCCATGGCCTCGTGATGCCCCCCCATTCATGTAGGGGCCATCAGGGACAGAAACTCCAACCTGAGCGATCGTCTGATCCTCGCCCTGACTTCAGATGCACGAGATCTCGATTCAGGTCTGTAGATTGTGCCTGCCATGGCCTCACCCAGAAACCTAAGCCTAGCTTGTGTTCTCAGACTTTTGTCGTCAGACTACTGGCCCACAAGGCCTCCAGTTTGGCAATCAAGAACTACAATGCAGCACTCTGCCTGCCCTCCAGATAAAAAACATTGTCCTCTGGGGCTACCCAGTTACCCCAAATGAGGATCAACCTGTACCGACCTTGGCTGTACCCCAAATACATAGGCTGAGAAGGGCACTAATGCCCTTTCTGACACAGCCTGAGCCTGGACCCCCTGGCCCCTTCCAGACAGCTGGCCGCACACTGAGCACATCGAGCCGCCATGGCCTTAGGTTGTCATCTCTTCCCAACCTCGGTTTTCAGGTTTCAGAACCTAGACCTTATCTCCAATCACTGTCCATGTTGAAGGTGATGCAGAAATCAGAACTCCTTCCCCATGGCAAGAAACCTTGTGGTTAGCATGTTGTCCAACGTTCAGTGTCGTTGAAACCAGTGTGGCCCATGAGGCCCCGCCCATGCTAGCGGGCCACATTGGTCAAAAACACACATTGTGACCCTCAGGCTGAGCCCAGTCCTCAAGTAAGGCCACTCAGTGGCTGGATGAAGAGATAGCATATTGGGCTTGCCATGCCCCTAGGCCCCAATTTTTAACCATAGTTCGGATTGTCCCTTCCGTCTTCCCCATGGCTTGGCGTTGGAATTCCTCTTTTGGTGGGACACCTGAGGTAACAAAACTGAAATGAGTCCTCCCATCCCACAGATGGACGAAAAGCAATTGGGAATCGGGCCAAATCCTCAGAGAGGAAGATTCGTCCATGGCCCATGAGGCCTCCCCGACATTCCACGGCCATCACTGATACAAAATCCAGAGACAGAAGCCTGAGGAATCGCCACAGACTCGCACTTTCTTCATATCCTGTAGAGTTCTTCTCATGGTTTGTAGATCGGACCTGGCATGCCTACGTCCCCAAACCTAAGCTGAGTTTGTGTTTTCAGACTTCTGTCCTCAAAGTCTTGGGCCACACACCGACCAGGCTGGGCCCCTGGAGCCACACATTAGGACTGTGCCTACCAATCCATGGGAATTCTGCCCATTCCATGGTCCAAAATCGTACAAATTAGGAGAAACCTCCAACGACCCTTAGGCCATCCCAATAGTGTGGGTCACCTGGAACAAACAAGGGGTGTCTGACACCAGCTGATAATCGACCTCCACTCATACCATAGATGGATGTCCCCAGAGAAGAAGATTGAACCAGACAGGACCCTAGGCCATAATAGGATCCATTGCTATGGGTTACAGGCATGTGTCCTCAAAAGCCTGATTCCAATACGAGCATAGGTGTTTTCCTGAGGCACCCATTAGAACTCATCTCGTCTCCACAAGTAAACCTGTGCATGGGAGCCATGTCCAAAGCTTAGGAAAGTACTTCAGGTTGTCGGTGCCACCGCCTCATTCCAAGGCCCTCATGGACACAAAAACACATTAGGACACATCCTCAGGAAAGTCCATTTCAACTCAGCCACCGAGGTTGCTCCCGCAGAGCCATCAGATCTAAACTGTCTTGTTGCTGGGAGACAATTGGAATGCGAGTCGGGCTTCCCAGGCATCCATCCGCGAACGGTGCTCTGGAGTCATTCCATATGGGATGTCCTGGAGCTGTCCAACAGGTCTCAATTGTCCGGAAGAAGGAATCCTGGAAGGGGGCATCCCACAACTCCCAACGTGGGAAAACCTCAATGGTCTCGAGATTCCGCTCCCTTCATGAAGCGGGCGTCATGCTCAGAAACTACCACCTGAGCCAACGTCTGATCCTCGCCCTGACTTCAGATGCATGAGATATTGGTTCAGATCTGCAGGGGGTACCTGCCGTGCCCTCGCCGTGAAACCCAAGTCTAGCTTGTCTTCTCAGACTTCCATCCTCACACTCCTGGCCCCAAAGCCCTCAAGTTTGGCAATTCCGGACCCACAATGCAGCACTCTGCCTGCCCTCTAGAAAAAAAAAATGATTGCCTCATGAGCTGCCCAGGCACCTTAAATGAGGGTAAACCTACACAGCACTCGACTTTCCCCAAATTATATAGTCTAACCTGGGCACTAATGCACTGTCGAACACATCCTGAGCCCGGACCTCCTGACCAACACCCAGAAAGCTGACCGCACACTGAGCACATAAAACCCGCCATGGCCTTAGGTCATCATCTCTTCCCTACCTCAGTTTTCAGGCTTCAGAACCGAGACCTTATCTCCAATCACTGCCCAGGGGTGAGTCTGATGCAGAAATCAGAACTCCTCCTTACCCATGGCAAGAACCCTTGTGGTTGGCACGTTGTCCAACGATCGGTGTAGGAGAAACCCTGAGGCCCCGCCCATTCTTGAGTGCGACGAGGGCATACACACGCATTGTGACCCTCAGCATGAGTCCTGTCCTATAGTAAGTCCTCTCAGTGGCTGGACCATTAGATGTCATAATGGGCTTGACATGTCCCTAGGCCCCAATTTTTAACCAGATTTCTGATTGTCCAGTCGCCCCTCCTAGGGCTCTACTCTGAAATCCCTCATTTGGTGGGACACCTGAGGTTAAAAAAGAAAACAACAACAACAACAACAACAACAACAACAAAATAAAACGGACTTCTTCCAGCCCACAGAATGAACCCAAACTCTTTGGACGGGGCCAAACCACCAGAGAGTAAGACTCGTCCATTTCCCATGAAGTCACCCAGAAATTCCACGACCATGAGTGACACGATATCCCGAGACAAAAACTTGAGCAGGAGCTTCACACTCGCCCTTCTTTCAAATCCCGAAAAGTTCTCCTCATGGTCTGTAGATCAGTCCTGCCATACCTATGACCTGAAACATAAGCCGAGTTTGTGTTTTCAGACAACTGTCCAAAAAGGGCTGGACGACACAACCTACAGGCTCAGGCCCCTGGAGCCAAACCTGAGGACTGTACTTGCCCTCTCCAAGGGAATTGTGTGTGCCCATTCCAATGGCCACAACCCTTCTAATAGGATAAACCTCCAAAGTCCCTGATATATCTCAATAGTGGTAGCTTCCCAGGAAAAACAGGGGCAATCTGAGCCCAAATGAGCCCCTACCTGCACTCAGACCCATAGACAGATGTCCTCAGAGGTAAAAAGGAAAGAACAGGCCCCTAGGCACTAATCAGATCCATTGCTTTGGTTTCCAGGCATCTCTCCTCAGAGGCCTGGATTTCAAAAGCAGCATATAGCTGTTTCTTGTTTCACCCATCAGAAAACATCTCATCTACACATGGGAAACTTGCACGTTGCAGCTGTGTCAAAGCCTCTGTTTAGGAGAACCCTTTAGGGCCCCAGGGCCACCGCTTCATTCCAAGGTCTCCATAGACACAAAAGCACATTCGGACCCATCCCCAGGGGTGTGCATTTCAACTCAGCATCCTCGGTAGCTCCCCACAGATCCAGGAGATCTAAACTGTCTTGTTGCTAGGAGACAATTGGAATGCGAGGTGGGCTACCCAGCCATCCATCCTTAGAACCCTGCTCAGAATCATTGGCCTGGAGCCAAACAACAGGTCTCAATTGTCCTGCCGAAGTCTCTCTGCAGTTTGGAGCTTCTCACAACTCCCATCATGGGAAAACCCCCATGGCCTCGTGATGCCCCCCCATTCATGTAGGGGCCATCAGGGACAGAAACTCCAACCTGAGCGATCGTCTGATCCTCGCCCTGACTTCAGATGCACGAGATCTCGATTCAGGTCTGTAGATTGTGCCTGCCATGGCCTCACCCAGAAACCTAAGCCTAGCTTGTGTTCTCAGACTTTTGTCGTCAGACTACTGGCCCACAAGGCCTCCAGTTTGGCAATCCAGAACTACAATGCAGCACTCTGCCTGCCCTCCAGATAAAAAACATTGTCCTCCTGGGCTACCCAGTAACCCCAAATGAGGATCAACCTGCACCGACCTTGGCTGTACCCCAAATACATAGGCTGACCAGGGCACTAATGCCCTTTCTGACACAGCCTGAGCCTGGACCCCCTGGCCCCTCCCAGACAGCTGGCCGCACACTGAGCACATCGAGCCGCCATGGCCTTAGGTCGTCATCTCTTCCCAACCTCGGTTTTCAGGTTTCAGAACCTAGACCTTATCTCCAATCACTGTCCATGTTGAAGGTGATGCAGAAATCAGAACTCCTTCCCCATGGCAAGAAACCTTGTGGTTGGCATGTTGTCCAACGTTCAGTGTCGTTGAAACCAGTGTGTCCCATGAGGCCCTGCCCATGCTCGCGGGCCACATTGGTCACAAACACACATTGTGACCCTCAGGCTGAGCCCAGTCCTCAAGTAAGGCCACTCAGTGGCTGGATGAAGAGATAGCATATTGGGCTTGCCATGCCCCTAGGCCCCAATTTTTAACCTTAGTTCGGAGTGTCCCTTCAGTCTTCCCCACGGCTTGGCTTTGGAATTCCTCTTTTGGTGGGACACCTGAGTTAACAAAACTGAAATGAGTCCTCCCATCCCACAGATTGATGAAAAGCAATTGGGAATCGGGCCAAATCCTCAGAGAGGAAGATTCGTCCATGGCCCATGAGGCCTCCCCGACATTCCACCGCCATCACTGATACAAAATCCAGAGACAAAAGCCTGAGCAATCGCCACAGACTCGCACTTTCTTCATATCCTGTAGAGTTCTTCTCATGGTTTGTAGATTGGGCCTGCCATACCTACGTCCCCAAACCTAAGCTGAGTTTGTGTTTTCACACTTCTGTCCTCAAAGTCTTGGGCCACACACCCTCCAGGCTGGGCCCCTGGAGCCACACATTAGGACTGTGCCTACAAATCCATGGGAATTGTGCCCATTCCATGGTCCAAAATCATACAAATTAGGAGAAACCTCCAACGACCCTTAGGCCATCCCAATAGTGTGGGTCACCCGGAACAAACAAGGGGTGTCTGACACCAGCTGATAATCGACCTCCACTCATACCATAGATGGATGTCCCCAGAGAAGAAGATTGAACCAGACAGGACCCTAGGCCATAATAGGATCCATTGCTATGGGTTACAGGCATGTGTCCTCAAAAGCCTGATTCCAATACGAGCATAGGGGTTTTCCTGAGGCACCCATCAGAACTCATCTCGTCTCCACAAGTAAACCTGTGCATGGGAGCCATGTCCAAAGCTTAGGAAAGTACTTCAGGTTGCCGGTGCCACCGCCCCATTCCAAGGCCCTCATGGACACAAAAACACATTAGGACACATCCTCAGGAAAGTCCATTTCAACTCAGCCACCGAGGTTGCTCCCGCAGAGCCATCCGATCTAAACTGTTTTGTTGCTAGGAGACAATTGGAATTCGAGGCGGGCTTCCAAGGCATCTATCCACAAACGGTGCTCTGGAGTCATTCCATATGGGATGTCCTGGAGCTGTCCAACAGGTCTCAATTGTCCGGAAGAAGGAATCCTGGAAGGGGGCATCCCACAACTCCCAACGTGGGAAAACCTCAATGGTCTCGAGATTCCGCTCCCTTCATGAAGCGGCCGTCATGCTCAGAAACTCCCACCTGAGCCAACGTCTGATCCTCGCCCTGAATTCAGATGCATGAGATATTGGTTCAGATCTGCAGGGGGTACCTGCCGTGCCCTCGCCCTGAAACCCAAGTCTAGCTTGTCTTCTCAGACTTCCATCCTCACACTCCTGGCCCCAAAGCCCTCAAGTTTGGCAATTCCGGACCCACAATGCAGCACTCTGCCTGCCCTCTAGAAAAAAAAATTATTGCCTCATGAGCTGCCCAGGCAACTTAAATGAGGGTAAACCTACACAGCACTCGACTTTACCCAAATTATATAGTCTAACCTGGGCACGAATGCACTGTCGAACACATCCTGAGCCCGGACCTCCTGACCAACACCCAGAAAGCTGACCGCACACTGAGCACATAAAACCCGCCATGGCCTTAGGTCATCATCTCTTCCCTACCTCAGTTTTCAGGCTTCAGAACCGAGACCTTATCTCCAATCACTGCCCAGGGGTGAGTCTGATGCAGAAATCAGAACTCCTCCTTACCCATGGCAAGAACCCTTGTGGTTGGCACGTTGTCCAACGATCAGTGTAGGAGAAACCCTGAGGCCCCGCCCATTCTTGAGTGCGACGAGGGCATACACACGCATTGTGACCCTCAGCATGAGTCCTGTCCTCTAGTAAGTCCTCTCAGTGGCTGGACCGTTAGATGTCATAATGGGCTTGACATGTCCCTAGGCCCCAATTTTAACCAGACTTCTGATTGTCCAGTCGCCCCTCCTAAAGCTCTACTCTGAAATCTCTCATTTGGTGGGACACCTGAGGTTAAAAAAGAAAACAACAACAACAACAACAACAACAACAACAACAAAATAAAACGGACTTCTTCCAGCCCACAGAATGAACCCAAACTCTTTGGACGGGGCCAAACCACCAGAGAGTAAGACTCGTCCATTTCCCATGAAGTCACCCAGAAATTCCACGACCATGAGTGACACGATATCCCGAGACAAAAACTTGAGCAGGAGCCTCACACTCGCCCTTCTTTCAAATCCCGAAAAGTTCTCCTCATGGTCTGTAGATCAGTCCTGCCATACCTATGACCTGAAACATAAGCCGAGTTTGTGTTTTCAGACAACTGTCCAAAAAGGGCTGGACGACACAACCTACAGGCTCAGGCCCCTGGAGCCAAACCTGAGGACTGTACTTGCCCTCTCCAAGGGAATTGTGTGTGCCCATTCCAATGGCCACAACCCTTCTAATAGGATAAACCTCCAAAGTCCCTGATATATCTCAATAGTGGTAGCTTCCCAGGAAAAACAGGGGCAATCTGAGCCCAAATGAGCCCCTACCTGCACTCAGACCCATAGACAGATGTCCTCAGAGGTAAAAAGGAAAGAACAGGCCCCTAGGCACTCATCAGATCCATTGCTTTGGTTTCCAGGCATCTCTCCTCAGAGGCCTGGATTTCAAAAGCAGCATATAGCTGTTTCTTGTTTCACCCATCAGAAAACATCTCATCTACACATGGGAAACTTGCACGTTGGAGCTGTGTCAAAGCCTCTGTTTAGGAGAACCCTTTAGGGCCCCAGTGCCACCGCTTCATTCCAAGGTCTCCATAGACACAAAAGCACATTCGGACCCATCCCCAGGGGTGTGCATTTCAACTCAGCATCCTCGGTAGCTCCCCACAGATCCAGGAGATCTAAACTGTCTTGTTGCTAGGAGACAATTGGAATGCGAGGTGGGCTACCCAGCCATCCATCCTTAGAACCCTGCTCAGAATCATTGGCCTGGAGCCAAACAACAGGTCTCAATTGTCCTGCCGAAGACTCTCTGCAGTTTGGAGCTTCTCACAACTCCCATCATGGGAAAACCCCCATGGCCTCGTGATGCCCCCCCATTCATGAAGGGGCCATCAGGGACAGAAACTCCAACATGAGCGATCGTCTGATCCTCGCCCTGACTTCAGATGCACGAGATCTCGATTCAGGTCTGTAGATTGTGCCTGCCATGGCCTCACCCAGAAACCTAAGCCTAGCTTGTGTTCTCAGACTTTTGTCGTCAGACTACTGGCCCACAAGGCCTCCAGTTTGGCAATCCAGAACTACAATGCAGCACTCTGCCTGCCCTCCAGATAAAAAACGTTGTCCTCTGGGGCTACCCAGTAACCCCAAATGAGGATCAACCTGCACCGACCTTGGCTGTACCCCAAATACATAGGCTGACCAGGGCACTAATGCCCTTTCTGACACAGCCTGAGCCTGGACCCCCTGGCCCCTCCCAGACAGCTGGCCGCACACTGAGCACATCGAGCCGCCATGGCCTTAGGTCGTCATCTCTTCCCAACCTCGGTTTTCAGGTTTCAGAACCTAGACCTTATCTCCAATCACTGTCCATGTTGAAGGTGATGCAGAAATCAGAACTCCTTCCCCATGGCAAGAAACCTTGTGGTTGACATGTTGTCCAACATTCAGTGTCGTTGAAACCAGTGTGGCCCATGAGGCCCCGCCCATGCTCGCGGGCCACATTGGTCACAAACACACATTGTGACCATCAGGCTGAGCTCAGTCCTCAAGTAAGGCCACTCAGTGGCTGGATGAAGAGATAGCATATTGGGCTTGCCATGCCCCTAGGCCCCAATTTTTAACCATAGTTCGGATTGTCCCTTCAGTCTTCCCCACGGCTTGGCTTTAGAATTCCTCTTTTGGTGGGACACCTGAGGTAACAAAACTGAAATGAGTCCTCCCATCCCACAGATTGACGAAAAGCAATTGGGAATCGGGCCAAATCCTCAGAGAGGAAGATTCGTCCATGGCCCATGAGGCCTCCCCGACATTCCACGGCCATCACTGATACAAAATCCAGAGACAAAAGCCTGAGCAATCGCCACAGACTCGCACTTTCTTCATATCCTGTAGAGTTCTTCTCATGGTTTGTAGATTGGGCCTGCCATACCTACGTCCCCAAACCTAAGCTGAGTTTGTGTTTTCAGACTTCTGTCCTCAAAGTCTTGGGCCTCACACCCTCCAGGCTGGGCCCCTGGAGCCACACATTAGGACTGTGCCTACCAATCCATGGGAATTCTGCCCATTCCATGGTCCAAAATCGTACAAATTAGGAGAAACCTCCAACGACCCTTAGGCCATCCCAATAGTGTGGGTCACCCGGAACAAACAAGGGGTGTCTGACACCAGCTGATAATCGACCTCCACTCATACCATAGATGGATGTCCCCAGAGAAGAAGATTGAACCAGACAGGACCCTAGGCCATAATAGGATCCATTGCTATGGGTTACAGGCATGTGTCCTCAAAAGCCTGATTCCAATACGAGCATAGGGGTTTTCCAGAGGCACCCATCAGAACTCATCTCGTCTCCACAAGTAAACCTGTGCATGGGAGCCATGTCCAAAGCTTAGGAAAGTACTTCAGGTTGCCGGTGCCACCGCCCCATTCCAAGGCCCTCATGGACACAAAAACACATTAGGACACATCCTCAGGAAAGTCCATTTCAACTCAGCCACCAAGGTTGCTCCCGCAGAGCCATCAGATCTAAACTGTCTTGTTGCTAGGAGACAATTGGAATTCGAGGCGGGCTTCCCAGGCATCCATCCGCGAACGGTGCTCTGGAGTCATTCCATATGGGATGTCCTGGAGCTGTCCAACAGGTCTCAATTGTCCGGAAGAAGGAATCCTGGAAGGGGGCATCCCACAACTCCCAACGTGGGAAAACCTCAATGGTCTCGAGATTCCGCTCCCTTCATGAAGCGGCCGTCATGCTCAGAAACTCCCACCTGAGCCAAAGTCTGATCCTCGCCCTGACTTCAGATGCATGAGATATTGGTTCAGATCTGCAGGGGGTACCTGCCGTGCCCTCGCCCTGAAACCCAAGTCTAGCTTGTCTTCTCAGACTTCCATCCTCACACTCCTGGCCCCAAAGCCCTCAAGTTTGGCAATTCCGGACCCACAATGCAGCACTCTGCCTGCCCTCTAGAGAAAAAAATTACTGCCTCATGAGCTTCCCAGGCACCTTAAATGAGTGTAAACCTACACAGCACTCGATTTTACCCAAATTATATAGTCTAACCTGGGCACTAATGCACTGTCGAACACATCCTGAGCCCGGACCTCCTGACCAACACCCAGAAAGCTGACCGCACACTGAGCACATAAAACCCGCCATGGCCTTAGGTCATCATCTCTTCCCTACCTCAGTTTTCAGGCTTCAGAACCGAGACCTTATCTCCAATCACTGCCCAGGGGTGAGTCTGATGCAGAAATCAGAACTCCTCCTTACCCATGGCAAGAACCCTTGTGGTTGGCACGTTGTGCAACGATCAGTGTAGGAGAAACCCTGAGGCCCCGCCCATTCTTGAGTGCGACGAGGGCATACACACGCATTGTGACCCTCAGCATGAGTCCTGTCCTCTAGTAAGTCCCCTCAGTGGCTGGACCATTAGATGTCATAATGGGCTTGACATGTCCCTAGGCCCCAATTTTTAACCAGATTTCTGATTGTCCAGTCGCCCCTCCTAGGGCTCTACTCTGAAATCCCTCATTTGGTGGGACACCTGAGGTTAAAAAAGAAAACAACAAACAACAACAACAACAACAACAAAATAAAACGGACTTCTTCCAGCCCACAGAATGAACCCAAACTCTTTGGACGGGGCCAAACCACCAGAGAGTAAGACTCGTCCATTTCCCATGAAGTCACCCAGAAATTCCACGACCATGAGTGACACGATATCCCGAGACAAAAACTTGAGCAGGAGCCTCACACTCGCCCTTCTTTCAAATCCCGAAAAGTTCTCCTCATGGTCTGTAGATCAGTCCTGCCATACCTATGACCTGAAACATAAGCCGAGTTTGTGTTTTCAGACAACTGTCCAAAAAGGGCTGGACGACACAACCTACAGGCTCAGGCCCCTGGAGCCAAACCTGAGGACTGTACTTGCCCTCTCCAAGGGAATTGTGTGTGCCCATTCCAATGGCCACAACCCTTCTAATAGGATAAACCTCCAAAGTCCCTGATATATCTCAATAGTGGTAGCTTCCCAGGAAAAACAGGGGCAATCTGAGCCCAAATGAGCCCCTACCTGCACTCAGACCCATAGACAGATGTCCTCAGAGGTAAAAAGGAAAGAACAGGCCCCTAGGCACTAATCAGATCCATTGCTTTGGTTTCCAGGCATCTCTCCTCAGAGGCCTGGATTTCAAAAGCAGCATATAGCTGTTTCTTGTTTCACCCATCAGAAAACATCTCATCTACACATGGGAAACTTGCACGTTGCAGCTGTGTCAAAGCCTCTGTTTAGGAGAACCCTTTAGGGCCCCAGGGCCACCGCTTCATTCCAAGGTCTCCATAGACACAAAAGCACATTCGGACCCATCCCCAGGGGTGTGCATTTCAACTCAGCATCCTCGGTAGCTCCCCACAGATCCAGGAGATCTAAACTGTCTTGTTGCTAGGAGACAATTGGAATGCGAGGTGGGCTACCCAGCCATCCATCCTTAGAACCCTGCTCAGAATCATTGGCCTGGAGCCAAACAACAGGTCTCAATTGTCCTGCCGAAGACACTCTGCAGTTTGGAGCTTCTCACAACTCCCATCATGGGAAAACCCCCATGGCCTCGTGATGCCCCCCCATTCATGTAGGGGCCATCAGGGACAGAAACTCCAACCTGAGCGATCGTCTGATCCTCGCCCTGACTTCAGATGCACGAGATCTCGATTCAGGTCTGTAGATTGTGCCTGCCATGGCCTCACCCAGAAACCTAAGCCTAGCTTGTGTTCTCAGACTTTTGTCGTCAGACTACTGGCCCACAAGGCCTCCAGTTTTGCAATCCAGAACTACAATGCAGCACTCTGCCTGCCCTCCAGATAAAAAATATTGTCCTCTGGGGCTACCCAGTAACCCCAAATGAGGATCAACCTGCACCGACCTTGGCTGTACCCCAAATACATAGGCTGACCAGGGCACTAATGCCCTTTCTGACACAGCCTGAGCCTGGACCCCCTGGCCCCTCCCAGACAGCTGGCCGCACACTGAGCACATCGAGCCGCCATGGCCTTAGGTCGTCATCTCTTCCCAACATCGGTTTTCAGGTTTCAGAACCTAGACCTTATCTCCAATCACTGTCCATGTTGAAGGTGATGCAGAAATCAGAACTCCTTCCCCATGGCAAGAAAACTTGTGGTTGGCATGTTGTCCAACGTTCAGTGTCGTTGAAACCAGTGTGTCCCATGAGGCCCCGCCCATGCTCGCGGGCCACATTGGTCACAAACACACATTGTGACCCTCAGGCTGAGCCCAGTCCTCAAGTAAGGCCACTCAGTGGCTGGATGAAGAGATAGCATATTGGGCTTGCCATGCCCCTAGGCCCCAATTTTTAACCATAGTTCGGATTGTCCCTTCAGTCTTCCCCACGGCTTTGTTTTGGAATTCCTCTTTTGGTGGGACACCTGAGGTAACAAAACTGAAATGAGTCCTCCCATCCCACAGATTGACGAAAAGCAATTGGGAATCGGGCCAAATCCTCAGAGAGGAAGATTCGTCCATGGCCCATGAGGCCTCCCCGACATTCCACGGCCATCACTGATACAAAATCCAGAGACAAAAGCCTGAGCAATCGCCACAGACTCGCACTTTCTTCATATCCTGTAGAGTTCTTCTCATGGTTTGTAGATTGGGCCTGCCATACCTACGTCCCCAAACCTAAGCTGAGTTTGTGTTTTCAGACTTCTGTCCTCAAAGTCTTGGGCCACACACCCTCCAGGCTGGGCCCCTGGAGCCACACATTAGGACTGTGCCTACCAATCCATGGGAATTCTGCCCATTCCATGGTCCAAAATCGTACAAATTAGGAGAAACCTCCAACGACCCTTAGGCCATCCCAATAGTGTGGGTCACCCGGAACAAACAAGGGGTGTCTGACACCAGCTGATAATCGACCTCCACTCATACCATAGATGGATGTCCCCAGAGAAGAAGATTGAACCAGACAGGACCCTAGGCCATAATAGGATCCATTGCTATGGGTTACAGGCATGTGTCCTCAAAAGCCTGATTCCAATACGAGCATAGGGGTTTTCCTGAGGCACCCATCAGAACTCATCTCGTCTCCACAAGTAAACCTGTGCATGGGAGCCATGTCCAAAGCTTAGGAAAGTACTTCAGGTTGCCGGTGCCACCGCCCCATTCCAAGGCCCTCATGGACACAAAAACACATTAGGACACATCCTCAGGAAAGTCCATTTCAACTCAGCCACCGAGGTTGCTCCCGCAGAGCCATCAGATCTAAACTGTCTTGTTGCTAGGAGACAATTGGAATGCGAGGCGGGCTTCCCAGGCATCCATCCGCGAACGGTGCTCTGGAGTCATTCCATATGGGATGTCCTAGAGCTGTCCAACAGGTCTCAATTGTCCGGAAGAAGGAATCCTGGAAGGGGGCATCCCACAACTCCCAACGTGGGAAAACATCAATTGTCTCGAGGTTCCGCTCCCTTCATGAAGCGGCCGTCATGCTCAGAAACTCCCACCTGAGCCAACGTCTGATCCTCGCCCTGACTTCAGATGCATGAGATATTGGTTCAGATCTGCAGGGGGTACCTGCCGTGCCCTCGCCCTGAAACCCAAGTCTAGCTTGTCTTCTCAGACTTCCATCCTCACACTCCTGGCCCCAAAGCCCTCAAGTTTGGCAATTCCGGACCCACAATGCAGCACTCTGCCTGCCCTCTAGAGAAAAAAATTATTGCCTCATGAGCTTCCCAGGCACCTTAAGTGAGGGTAAACCTACACAGCACTCGACTTTACCCAAATTATATAGTCTAACCTGGGCACTAATGCACTGTCGAACACATCCTGAGCCCGGACCTCCTGACCAACACCCAGAAAGCTGACCACACACTGAGCACATAAAACCCGCCATGGCCTTAGGTCATCATCTCTTCCCTACCTCAGTTTTCAGGCTTCAGAACCGAGACCTTATCTCCAATCACTGCCCAGGGGTGAGTCTGATGCAGAAATCAGAACTCCTCCTTACCCATGGCAAGAACCCTTGTGGTTGGCACGTTGTCCAACGATCAGTGTAGGAGAAACCCTGAGGCCCCGCCCATTCTTGAGTGCGACGAGGGCATACACACGCATTGTGACCCTCAGCATGAGTCCTGTCCTATAGTAAGTCCTCTCAGTGGCTGGACCATTAGATGTCATAATGGGCTTGACATGTCCCTAGGCCCCAATTTTTAACCAGATTTCTGATTGTCCAGTCGGCCCTCCTAGGGCTCTACTCTGAAATCCCTCATTTGGTGGGACACCTGAGGTTAAAAAAGAAAACAACAAAAACAACAAAATAAAACGGACTTCTTCCAGCCCACAGAATGAACCCAATCTCTTTGGACGGGGCCAAACCACCAGAGAGTAAGACTCGTCCATTTCCCATGAAGTCACCCTAGAAATTCCACGACCATGAGTGACACGATATCCCGAGACAAAAACTTGAGCAGGAGCCTCACACTCGCCCTTCTTTCAAATCCCGAAAAGTTCTCCTCATGGTCTGTAGATCAGTCCTGCCATACCTATGACCTGAAACATAAGCCGAGTTTGTGTTTTCAGACAACTGTCCAAAAAGGGCTGGACGACACAACCTACAGGCTCAGGCCCCTGGAGCCAAACCTGAGGACTGTACTTGCCCTCTCCAAGGGAATTGTGTGTGCCCATTCCAATGGCCACAACCCTTCTAATAGGATAAACCTCCAAAGTCCCTGATATATCTCAATAGTGGTAGCTTCCCAGGAAAAACAGGGGCAATCTGAGCCCAAATGAGCCCCTACCTGCACTCAGACCCATAGACAGATGTCCTCAGAGGTAAAAAGGAAAGAACAGGCCCCTAGGCACTAATCAGATCCATTGCTTTGGTTTCCAGGCATCTCTCCTCAGAGGCCTGGATTTCAAAAGCTGCATATAGCTGTTTCTTGTTTCACCCATCAGAAAATATCTCATCTACACATGGGAAACTTGCACGTTGGAGCTGTGTCAAAGCCTCTGTTTAGGAGAACCCTTTAGGGCCCCAGTGCCACCGCTTCATTCCAAGGTCTCCATAGACACAAAAGCACATTCGGACCCATCCCCAGGGGTGTGCATTTCAACTCAGCATCCTCGGTAGCTCCCCACAGATCCAGGAGATCTAAACTGTCTTGTTGCTAGGAGACAATTGGAATGTGAGGTGGGCTACCCAGCCATCCATCCTTAGAACCCTGCTCAGAATCATTGGCCTGGAGCCAAACAACAGGTCTCAATTGTCCTGCCGAAGACTCTCTGCAGTTTGGAGCTTCTCACAACTCCCATCATGGGAAAACCCCCATGGCCTCGTGATGCCCCCCCATTCATGAAGGGGCCATCAGGGACAGAAACTCCAACCTGAGCGATCGTCTGATCCTCGCCCTGACTTCAGATGCACGAGATCTCGATTCAGGTCAGGAGATGGTGCCTGCCATGGCCTCACCCAGAAACCTAAGCCTAGCTTGTGTTCTCAGACTTTTGTCGTCATACTACTGGCCCACAAGGCCTTTAGTTTGGCAATCCAGAACTACAATGCAGCACTCTGCCTGCCCTCCAGATAAAAAACATTGTCCTCTGGGGCTACCCAGTAACCCCAAATGAGGATCAACCTGCACCGACCTTGGCTGTACCCCAAATACATAGGCTGACCAGGGCACTAATGCCCTTTCTGACACAGCCTGAGCCTGGACACCCTAGCCCCGCCCAGACAGCTGTCCGCACACGGAGCACATCGAGCCGCCATGGCCTTAGGTCGTCATCTCTTCCCAACCTCGTTTTTCAGGTTTCAGAACCTAGACCTTATCTCCAATCACTGCCCAGGGTTGAAGGTGATGCAGAAATCAGAACTCCTTCCCCATGGCAAGAAACCTTGTGGTTGTCATGTTGTCCAACGTTCAGTGTCGTTGAAACCAGTGTGTCCCATGAGGCCCCGCCCATGCTCGCGGGCCACATTGGTCACAAACACACATTGTGACCCTCAGGCTGAGCCCAGTCCTCAAGTAAGGCCACTCAGTGGCTGGATGAAGAGATAGCATATTGGGCTTGCCATGCCCCTAGGCCCCAATTTTTAACCATAGTTCGGATTGTCCCTTCAGTCTTCCCCACGGCTTTGCTTTGGAATTCCTCTTTTGGTGGGACACCTGAGGTAACAAAACTGAAATGACTCCTCCCATCCCACAGATTGACGAAAAGCAATTGGGAATCGGGCCAAATCCTCAGAGAGGGAGATTCGTCCATGGCCCATGAGGCCTCCCCGACATTCCACGGCCATCACTGATACAAAATCCAGAGACAAAAGCCTGAGCAATCGCCACAGACTCGCACTTTCTTCATATCCTGTAGAGTTCTTCTCATGGTTTGTAGATCGGGCCTGCCATACCTACGTCCCCAAACCTAAGCTGAGTTTGTGTTTTCAGACTTCTGTCCTCAAAGTCTTGGGCCACACGCCCTCCAGGCTGGGCCCCTGGAGCCACACATTAGGACTGTGCCTACCAATCCATGGGAATTCTGCCCATTCCATGGTCCAAAATCGTACAAATTAGGAGAAACCTCCAACGACCCTTAGGCCATCCCAATAGTGTGGGTCACCCGGAACAAACAAGGGGTGTCTGACACCAGCTGATAATCGACCTCCACTGATACCATAGATGGATGTCCCCAGAGAAGAAGATTGAACCAGACAGGACCCTAGGCCATAATAGGATCCATTGCTTTGGGTTACAGGCATGTGTCCTCAAAAGCCTGATTCCAATACGAGCATAGGGGTTTTCCTGAGGCACCCATCAGAACTCATCTCGTCTCCACAAGTAAACCTGTGCATGGGAGCCATGTCCAAAGCTTAGGAAAGTACTTCAGGTTGCCGGTGCCACCGCCCCATTCCAAGGCCCTCATGGACACAAAAACACATTAGGACACATCCTCAGGAAAGTCCATTTCAACTCAGCCACCGAGGTTGCTCCCGCAGAGCCATCAGATCTAAACTGTCTTGTTGCTAGGAGACAATTGGAATGCGAGGCGGGCTTCCCAGGCATCCATCCGCGAACGGTGCTCTGGAGTCATTCCATATGGGATGTCCTGGAGCTGTCCAACAGGTCTCAATTGTCCGGAAGAAGGAATCCTGGAAGGGGGCATCCCACAACTCCCAACGTGGGAAAACCTCAATGGTCTCGAGATTCCGCTCCCTTCATGAAGCGGCCGTCATGCTCAGAAACTCCCACCTGAGCCAACGTCTGATCCTCGCCCTGACTTCAGATGCATGAGATATTGGTTCAGATCTGCAGGGGGTACCTGCCGTGCCCTCGCCCTGAAACCCAAGTCTAGCTTGTCTTCTCAGACTTCCATCCTCACACTCCTGGCCCCAAAGCCCTCAAGTTTGGCAATTCCGGACCCACAATGCAGCACTCTGCCTGCCCTCTAGAAAAAAAATGATTGCCTCATGAGCTGCCCAGGCACCTTAAATGAGGTTAAACCTACACAGCACTCGACTTTACCCAAATTATATAGTCTAACCTGGGCACTAATGCACTGTCGAACACATCCTGAGCCCGGACCTCCTGACCAACACCCAGAAAGCTGACCGCACACTGAGCACATAAAACCCGCCATGGCCTTAGGTCATCATCTCTTCCCTACCTCAGTTTTCAGGCTTCAGAACCGAGACCTTATCTCCAATCACTGCCCAGGGGTGAGTCTGATGCAGAAATCAGACTCCTCCTTACCCATGGCAAGAACCCTTGTGGTTGGCACGTTGTCCAACGATCAGTGTAGGAGAAACCCTGAGGCCCCGCCCATTCTTGAGTGCGACGAGGGCATACACACGCATTGTGACCCTCAGCATGAGTCCTGTCCTCTAGTAAGTCCTCTCAGTGGCTGGACCATTAGATGTCATAATGGGCTTGACATGTCCCTAGGCCCCAATTTTTAACCAGATTTCTGATTGTCCAGTCGCCCCTCCTAGGGCTCTACTCTGAAATCCCTCATTTGGTGGGACACCTGAGGTTAAAAAAGAAAACAACAACAACAACAAAATAAAACGGACTTCTTCCAGCCCACCGAATGAACCCAAACTCTTTGGACGGGGCCAAACCACCAGAGAGTAAGACTCGTCCATTTCCCATGAAGTCACCCAGAAATTCCACGACCATGAGTGACACGATATCCCGAGACAAAAACTTGAGCAGGAGCCTCACATTCGCCCTTCTTTCAAATCCCGAAAAGTTCTCCTCATGGTCTGTAGATCAGTCCTGCCATACCTAAGACCTGAAACATAAGCCGAGTTTGTGTTTTCAGACAACTGTCCAAAAAGGGCTGGACGACACAACCTACAGGCTCAGGCCCCGGGAGCCAAACCTGAGGACTGTACTTGCCCTCTCCAAGGGAATTGTGTGTGCCCATTCCAATGGCCACAACCCTTCTTATAGGATAAACCTCCAAAGTCCCTGATATATCTCAATAGTGGTAGCTTCCCAGGAAAAACAGGGGCAATCTGAGCCCAAATGAGCCCCTACCTGCACTCAGACCCATAGACAGATGTCCCCAGAGGTAAAAAGGAAAGAACAGGCCCCTAGGCACTAATCAGATCCATTGCTTTGGTTTCCAGGCATCTCTCCTCAGAGGCCTGGATTTCAAAAGCAGCATATAGCTGTTTCTTGTTTCACCCATCAGAAAACATCTCATCTACACATGGGAAACTTGCACGTTGGAGCTGTGTCAAAGCCTCTGTTTAGGAGAACCCTTTAGGGCCCCAGTGCCACCGCTTCATTCCAAGGTCTCCATAGACACAAAAGCACATTTGGACCCATCCCCAGGGGTGTGCATTTCAACTCAGCATCCTCGGTAGCTCCCCACAGATCCAGGAGATCTAAACTGTCTTGTTGCTAGGAGACAATTGGAATGCGAGGTGGGCTACCCAGCCATCCATCCTTAGAACCCTGCTCAGAATCATTGGCCTGGAGCCAAACAACAGGTCTCAATTGTCCTGCCGAAGACCCTCTGCAGTTTGGAGCTTCTCACAACTGCCATCATGGGAAAACCCCCATGGCCTCGTGATGCCCCCCCCATTCATGAAGGGGCCATCAGGGACAGAAACTCCAACCTGAGCGATCGTCTGATCCTCGCCCTGACTTCAGATGCACGAGATCTCGATTCAGGTCTATAGATGGTGCCTGCCATGGCCTCACCCAGAAACCTAAGCCTAGATTGTGTTCTCAGACTTTTGTCGTCAGACTACTGGCCCACAAGGCCTCCAGTTTGGCAATCCAGAACTACAATGCAGCACTCTGCCTGCCCTCCAGATAAAAAACATTGTCCTCTGGGGCTACCCAGTAACCCCAAATGAGGATCAACCTGCACCGACCTTGGCTGTACCCCAAATACATAGGCTGACCAGGGCACTAATGCCCTTTCTGACACAGCCTGAGCCTGGACCCCCTGGCCCCTCCCAGACAGCTGGCCGCACACTGAGCACATCGAGCCGCCATGGCCTTAGGTCGTCATCTCTTCCCAACCTCGGTTTTCAGGTTTCAGAACCTAGACCTTATCTCCAATCACTGCCCAGGGTTGAAGGTGATGCAGAAATCAGAACTCCTTCCCCATGGCAAGAAACCTTGTGGTTGGCATGTTGTCCAACGTTCAGTGTCGTTGAAACCAGTGTGGCCCATGAGGCCCCGCCCATGCTCGCGTGCCACATTGGTCACAAACACACATTGTGACCCTCAGGCTGAGCCCAGTCCTCAAGTAAGGCCACTCAGTGGCTGGATGAAGAGATAGCATATTGGGCTTGCCATGCCCCTAGGCCCCAATTTTTAACCATATTTCGGATTGTCCCTTCAGTCTTCCCCACGGCTTTGCTTTGGAATTCCTCTTTTGGTGGGACACCTGAGGTAACAAAACTGAAATGAGTCCTCCCATCCCACAGATTGACGAAAAGCAATTGGGAATCGGGCCAAATCCTCAGAGAGGAAGATTCGTCCATGGCCCATGAGGCCTCCCCGACATTCCACGGCCATCACTGATACAAAATCCAGAGAAAAAAGCCTGAGCAATCGCCACAGACTCGCACTTTCTTCATATCCTGTAGAGTTCTTCTCATGGTTTGTAGATCGGGCCTGCCATACCTACGTCCCCAAACCTAAGCTGAGTTTGTGTTTTCAGACTTCTGTCCTCAAAGTCTTGGGCCACACGCCCTCCAGGCTGGGCCCCTGGAGCCACACATTAGGACTGTGCCTACCAATCCATGGGAATTCTGCCCATTCCATGGTCCAAAATCGTACAAATTAGGAGAAACCTCCAACGACCCTTAGGCCATCCCAATAGTGTGGGTCACCCGGAACAAACAAGGGGTGTCTGACACCAGCTGATAATCGACCTCCACTCATACCATAGATGGATGTCCCCAGAGAAGAAGATTGAACCAGACAGGACCCTAGGCCATAATAGGATCCATTGCTATGGGTTACAGGCATGTGTCCTCAAAAGCCTGATTCCAATACGAGCATAGGGGTTTTCCTGAGGCACCCATCAGAACTCATCTCGTCTCCACAAGTAAACCTGTGCATGGGAGCCATGTCCAAAGCTTAGGAAAGTACTTCAGGTTGCCGGTGCCACCGCCCCATTCCAAGGACCTCATGGACACAAAAACACATTAGGACACATCCTCAGGAAAGTCCATTTCAACTCAGCCACCGAGGTTGCTCCCGCAGAGCCATCAGATCTAAACTGTCTTGTTGCTAGGAGACAATTGGAATGCGAGGCGGGCTTCCCAGGCATCCATCCGCGAACGGTGCTCTGGAGTCATTCCATATGGGATGTCCTGGAGCTGTCCAACAGGTCTCAATTGTCCGGAAGAAGGAATCCTGGAAGGGGGCATCCCACAACTCCCAACGTGGGAAAACCTCAATGGTCTCGAGATTCCGCTCCCTTCATGAAGCGGCCGTCATGCTCAGAAACTCCCACCTGAGCCAACGTCTGATCCTCGCCCTGACTTCAGATGCATGAGATATTGGTTCAGATCTGCAGGGGGTACCTGCCGTGCCCTCGCCCTGAAACCCAAGTCTAGCTTGTCTTCTCAGACTTCCATCCTCACACTCCTGGCCCCAAAGCCCTCAAGTTTGGCAATTCCGGACCCACAATGCAGCACTCTGCCTGCCCTCTAGAAAAAAAATGATTGCCTCATGAGCTGCCCAGGCACCTTAAATGAGGGTAAACCTACACAGCACTCGACTTTACCCAAATTATATAGTCTAACCTGGGCACTAATGCACTGTCGAACACATCCTGAGCCCGGACCTCCTGACCAACACCCAGAAAGCTGACCGCACACTGAGCACATAAAAACCGCCATGGCCTTAGGTCATCATCTCTTCCCTACCTCAGTTTTCAGGCTTCAGAACCGAGACCTTATCTCGAATCACTGCCCAGGGATGAGTCTGATGCAGAAATCAGACTCCTCCTTACCCATGGCAAGAACCCTTGTGGTTGGCACGTTGTCCAACGATCAGTGTAGGAGAAACCCTGAGGCCCCGCCCATTCTTGAGTGCGACGAGGGCATACACACGCATTGTGACCCTCAGCATGAGTCCTGTCCTCTAGTAAGTCCTCTCAGTGGCTGGACCATTAGATGTCATAATGGGCTTGACATGTCCCTAGGCCCCAATTTTTAACCAGATTTCTGATTGTCCAGTCGCCCCTCCTAGGGCTCTACTCTGAAATCCCTCATTTGGTGGGACACCTGAGGTTAAAAAAGAAAACAACAACAACAACAAAATAAAACGGACTTCTTCCAGCCCACCGAATGAACCCAAACTCTTTGGACGGGGCCAAACCACCAGAGAGTAAGACTCGTCCATTTCCCATGAAGTCACCCAGAAATTCCACGACCATGAGTGACACGATATCCCGAGACAAAAACTTGAGCAGGAGCCTCACACTCGCCTTTCTTTCAAATCCCGAAAAGTTCTCCTCATGGTCTGTAGATCAGTCCTGCCATACCTATGACCTGAAACATAAGCCGAGTTTGTGTTTTCAGACAACTGTCCAAAAAGGGCTGGACGACACAACCTACTGGCTCAAGCCCCTGGAGCCAAACCTGAGGACTGTACTTGCCCTCTCCAAGGGAATTGTGTGTGCCCATTCCAATGGCCACAACCCTTCTAATAGGATAAACCTCCAAAGTCCCTGATATATCTCAATAGTGGTAGCTTCCCAAGAAAAACAGGGGCAATCTGAGCCCAAATGAGCCCCTACCTGCACTCAGACCCATAGACAGATGTCCCCAGAGGTAAAAAGGAAAGAACAGGCCCCTAGGCACTAATCAGATCCATTGCTTTGGTTTCCAGGCATCTCTCCTCAGAGGCCTGGATTTCAAAAGCAGCATATAGCTGTTTCTTGTTTCACCCATCAGAAAACATCTCATCTACACATGGGAAACTTGCACGTTGGAGCTGTGTCAAAGCCTCTGTTTAGGAGAACCCTTTAGGGCCCCAGTGCCACCGCTTCATTCCAAGGTCTCCATAGACACAAAAGCACATTCGGACCCATCCCCAGGGGTGTGCATTTCAACTCAGCATCCTCGGTAGCTCCCCTCAGATCCAGGAGATCTAAACTGTCTTGTTGCTAGGAGACAATTGGAATGCGAGGTGGGCTACCCAGCCATCCATCCTTAGAACCCTGCTCAGAATCATTGGCCTGGAGCCAAACAACAGGTCTCAATTGTCCTGCCGAAGACCCTCTGCAGTTTGGAGCTTCTCACAACTCCCATCATGGGAAAACCCCCATGGCGTCGTGATGCCCCCCCCCCATTCATGAAGGGGCCATCAGGGACAGAAACTCCAACCTGAGCGATCGTCTGATCCTCGCCCTGACTTCAGATGCACGAGATCTCGATTCAGGTCTGTAGATGGTGCCTGCCATGGCCTCACCCAGAAACCTAAGCCTAGCTTGTGTTCTCAGACTTTTGTCGTCAGACTAGTGGCCCACAAGGCCTCCAGTTTGGCAATCCAGAACTACAATGCAGCACTCTGCCTGCCCTCCAGATAAAAAACATTGTCCTCTGGGGCTACCCAGTAACCCCAAATGAGGATCAACCTGCACCGACCTTGGCTGTACCCCAAATACATAGGCTGACCAGGGCACTAATGCCCTTTCTGACACAGCCTGAGCCTGGACCCCCTGGCCCCTCCCAGACAGCTGGCCGCACACTGAGCACATCGAGCCGCCATGGCCTTAGGTCGT
This sequence comes from Mustela nivalis, assembly GCF_964662115.1. NCBI lineage: Eukaryota > Metazoa > Chordata > Mammalia > Carnivora > Mustelidae > Mustela > Mustela nivalis. The sequence continues at coordinate 2,440,905 of NW_028136547.1, read as the reverse complement.
CATCTCTTCCCAACCTCGGTTTTCAGGTTTCAGAACCTAGACCTTATCTCCAATCACTGCCCAGGGTTGAAGGTGATGCAGAAATCAGAACTCCTTCCCCATGGCAAGAAACCTTGTGGTTGGCATGTTGTCCAACGTTCAGTGTCGTTGAAACCAGTGTGGCCCATGAGGCCCCGCCCATGCTCGCGGGCCACATTGGTCACAAACACACTTTGTGACCCTCAGGCTGAGCCCAGTCCTCAAGTAAGGCCACTCAGTGGCTGGATGAAGAGATAGCATATTGGGCTTGCCATGCCCCTAGGCCCCAATTTTTAACCATATTTCGGATTGTCCCTTCAGTCTTCCCCACGGCTTTGCTTTGGAATTCCTCTTTTGGTGGGACACCTGAGGTAACAAAACTGAAATGAGTCCTCCCATCCCACAGATTGACGAAAAGCAATTGGGAATCGGGCCAAATCCTCAGAGAGGGAGATTCGTCCATGGCCCATGAGGCCTCCCCGACATTCCACGGCCATCACTGATACAAAATCCCGAGACAAAAGCCTGAGCAATCGCCACAGACTCGCCCTTTCTTCATATCCTGTAGAGTTCTTCTCATGGTTTGTAGATCGGGCCTGCCATACCTACGTCCCCAAACCTAAGCTGAGTTTGTGTTTTCAGACTTCTGTCCTCAAAGTCTTGGGCCACACGCCCTCCAGGCTGGGCCCCTGGAGCCACACATTAGGACTGTGCCTACCAATCCATGGGAATTCTGCCCATTCCATGGTCCAAAATCGTACAAATTAGGAGAAACCTCCAACGACCCTTAGGCCATCCCAATAGTGTGGGTCACCCGGAACAAACAAGGGGTGTCTGACACCAGCTGATAATCGACCTCCACTCATACCATAGATGGATGTCCCCAGAGAAGAAGATTGAACCAGACAGGACCCTAGGCCATAATAGGATCCATTGCTTTGGGTTACAGGCATGTGTCCTCAAAAGCCTGATTCCAATACGAGCATAGGGGTTTTCCTGAGGCACCCATCAGAACTCATCTCGTCTCCACAAGTAAACCTGTGCATGGGAGCCATGTCCAAAGCTTAGGAAAGTACTTCAGGTTGCCGGTGCCACCGCCCCATTCCAAGGCCCTCATGGACACAAAAACACATTAGGACACATCCTCAGGAAAGTCCATTTCAACTCAGCCACCGAGGTTGCTCCCGCAGAGCCATCAGATCTAAACTGTCTTGTTGCTAGGAGAAAATTGGAATGCGAGGCGGGCTTCCCAGGCATCCATCCGCGAACGGTGCTCTGGAGTCATTCCATATGGGATGTCCTGGAGCTGTCCAACAGGTCTCAATTGTCCGGAAGAAGGAATCCTGGAAGGGGGCATCCCACAACTCCCAACGTGGGAAAACCTCAATGGTCTCGAGATTCCGCTCCCTTCATGAAGCGGCCGTCATGCTCAGAAACTCCCACCTGAGCCAACATCTGATCCTCGCCCTGACTTCAGATGCATGAGATATTGGTTCAGATCTGCAGGGGGTACCTGCCGTGCCCTCGCCCTGAAACCCAAGTCTAGCTTGTCTTCTCAGACTTCCATCCTCACACTCCTGGCCCCAAAGCCCTCAAGTTTGGCAATTCCGGACCCACAATGCAGCACTCTGCCTGCCCTCTAGAGAAAAAAATTATTGCCTCATGAGCTGCCCAGGCACCTTTAATGAGGGTAAACCTACACAGCACTCGACTTTACCCAAATTATATAGTCTAACCTGGGCACTAATGCACTGTCGAACACATCCTGAGCCCGGACCTCCTGACCAACACCCAGAAAGCTGACCGCACACTGAGCACATAAAACCCGCCATGGCCTTAGGTCATCATCTCTTCCCTACCTCAGTTTTCAGGCTTCAGAACCGAGACCTTATCTCCAATCACTGCCCAGGGGTGAGTCTGATGCAGAAATCAGAACTCCTCCTTACCCATGGCAAGAACCCTTGTGGTTGGCACGTTGTCCAACGATCAGTGTAGGAGAAAGCCTGAGGCCCCGCCCATTCTTGAGTGCGACGAGGGCATACACACGCATTGTGACCCTCAGCATGAGTCCTGTCCTCTCGTAAGTCCTCTCAGTGGCTGGACCATTAGATGTCATAATGGGCTTGACATGTCCCTAGGCCCCAATTTTTAACCAGATTTCTGATTGTCCAGTCGCCCCTCCTAGGGCTCTACTCTGAAATCCCTCATTTGGTGGGACACCTGAGGTTAAAAAAGAAAACAACAACAACAACAAAATAAAACGGACTTCTTCCAGCCGACAGAATGACCCCAAACTCTTTGGACGGGGCCAAACCACCAGAGAGTAAGACTCGTCCATTTCCCATGAAGTCACCCAGAAATTCCACGACCATGAGTGACACGATATCCCGAGACAAAAACTTGAGCAGGAGCCTCACACTCGCCTTTCTTTCAAATCCCGAAAAGTTCTCCTCATGGTCTGTAGATCAGTCCTGCCATACCTATGACCTGAAACATAAGCCGAGTTTGTGTTTTCAGACAACTGTCCAAAAAGGGCTGGACGACACAACCTACAGGCTCAGGCCCCTGGAGCCAAACCTGAGGACTGTACTTGCCCTCTCCAAGGGAATTGTGTGTGCCCATTCCAATGGCCACAACCCTTCTAATAGGATAAACCTCCAAAGTCCCTGATATATCTCAATAGTGGTAGCTTCCCAGGAAAAACAGGGGCAATCTGAGCCCAAATGAGCCCCTACCTGCACTCAGACCCATAGACAGATGTCCCCAGAGGTAAAAAGGAAAGAACAGGCCCCTAGGCACTAATCAGATCCATTGCTTTGGTTTCCAGGCATCTCTCCTCAGAGGCCTGGATTTCAAAAGCAGCATATAGCTGTTTCTTGTTTCACCCATCAGAAAACATCTCATCTACACATGGGAAACTTGCACGTTGGAGCTGTGTCAAAGCCTCTGTTTAGGAGAACCCTTTAGGGCCCCAGTGCCACCGCTTCATTCCAAGGTCTCCATAGACACAAAAGCACATTCGGACCCATCCCCAGGGGTGTGCATTTCAACTCAGCATCCTCGGTAGCTCCCCACAGATCCAGGAGATCTAAACTGTCTTGTTGCTAGGAGACAATTGGAATGCGAGGTGGGCTACCCAGCCATCCATCCTTAGAACCCTGCTCAGAATCATTGGCCTGGAGCCAAACAACAGGTCTCAATTGTCCTGCCGAAGACTCTCTGCAGTTTGGAGCTTCTCACAACTCCCATCATGGGAAAACCCCCATGGCCTCGTGATGCCCCCCCATTCATGAAGGGGCCATCAGGGACAGAAACTCCAACCTGAGCGATCGTCTGATCCTCGCCCTGACTTCAGATGCACGAGATCTCGATTCAGGTCTGTAGATGGTGCCTGCCATGGCCTCACCCAGAAACCTAAGCCTAGCTTGTGTTCTCAGACTTTTGTCGTCAGACTACTGGCCCACAAGGCCTCCAGTTTGGCAATCCAGAACTACAATGCAGCACTCTGCCTGCCCTCCAGATAAAAAACATTGTCCTCTGGGGCTACCCAGTAACCCCAAATGAGGATCAACCTGCACCGACCTTGGCTGTACCCCAAATACATAGGCTGACCAGGGCACTAATGCCCTTTCTGACACAGCCTGAGCCTGGACCCCCTGGCCCCTCCCAGACAGCTGGCCGCACACTGAGCACATCGAGCCGCCATGGCCTTAGGTCGTCATCTCTTCCCAACCTCGGTTTTCAGGTTTCAGAACCTAGACCTTATCTCCAATCACTGTTCATGTTGAAGGTGATGCAGAAATCAGAACTCCTTCCCCATGGCAAGAAACCTTGTGGTTGGCATGTTGTCCAACGTTCAGTGTCGTTGAAACCAGTGTGGCCCATGAGGCCCCGCCCATGCTCGCGGGCCACATTGGTCACAAACACACATTGTGACCCTCAGGCTGAGCCCAGTCCTCAAGTAAGGCCACTCAGTGGCTGGATGAAGAGATAGCATATTGGGCTTGCCATGCCCCTAGGCCCCAATTTTTAACCATAGTTCGGATTGTCCCTTCAGTCTTCCCCACGGCTTTGCTTTGACATTCTTCTTTTGGTGGGACACCTGAGGTAACAAAACTGAAATGAGTCCTCCCATCCCACAGATTGACGAAAAGCAATTGGGAATCGGGCCAAATCCTCAGAGAGGAAGATTCGTCCATGGCCCATGAGGCCTCCCCGACATTCCACGGCCATCACTGATACAAAATCCAGAGAAAAAAGCCTGAGCAATCGCCACAGACTCGCACTTTCTTCATATCCTGTAGAGTTCTTCTCATGGTTTGTAGATCGGGCCTGCCATACCTACGTCCCCAAACCTAAGCTGAGTTTGTGTTTTCAGACTTCTGTCCTCAACGTCTTGGGCCACACGCCCTCCAGGCTGGGCCCCTGGAGCCACACATTAGGACTGTGCCTACCAATCCATGGGAATTCTGCCCATTCCATGGTCCAAAATCGTACAAATTAGGAGAAACCTCCAACGACCCTTAGGCCATCCCAATAGTGTGGGTCACCCGGAACAAACAAGGGGTGTCTGACACCAGCTGATAATCGACCTCCACTCATACCATAGATGGATGTCCCCAGAGAAGAAGATTGAACCAGACAGGACCCTAGGCCATAATAGGATCCATTGCTATGGGTTACAGGCATGTGTCCTCAAAAGCCTGATTCCAATACGAGCATAGGGGTTTTCCTGAGGCACCCATCAGAACTCATCTCGTCTCCACAAGTAAACCTGTGCATGGGAGCCATGTCCAAAACTTAGGAAAGTACTTCAGGTTGCCGGTGCCACCGCCCCATTCCAAGGCCCTCATGGACACAAAAACACATTAGGACACATCCTCAGGAAAGTCCATTTCAACTCAGCCACCGAGGTTGCTCCCGCAGAGCCATCAGATCTAAACTGTCTTGTTGCTAGGAGACAATTGGAATGCGAGGCGGGCTTCCCAGGCATCCATCCGCGAACGGTGCTCTGGAGTCATTCCATATGGGATGTCCTGGAGCTGTCCAACAGGTCTCAATTGTCCGGAAGAAGGAATCCTGGAAGGGGGCATCCCACAACTCCCAACGTGGGAAAACCTCAATGGTCTCGAGATTCCGCTCCCTTCATGAAGCGGCCGTCATGCTCAGAAACTCCCACCTGAGCCAACGTCTGATCCTCGCCCTGACTTCAGATGCATGAGATATTGGTTCAGATCTGCAGGGGGTACCTGCCGTGCCCTCGCCCTGAAACCCAAGTCTAGCTTGTCTTCTCAGACTTCCATCCTCACACTCCTGGCCCCAAAGCCCTCAAGTTTGGCAATTCCGGACCCACAATGCAGCACTCTGCCTGCCCTCTAGAAAAAAAATGATTGCCTCATGAGCTGCCCAGGCACCTTAAATGAGGTTAAACCTACACAGCACTCGACTTTACCCAAATTATATAGTCTAACCTGGGCACTAATGCACTGTCGAACACATCCTGAGCCCGGACCTCCTGACCAACACCCAGAAAGCTGACCGCACACTGAGCACATAAAACCCGCCATGGCCTTAGGTCATCATCTCTTCCCTACCTCAGTTTTCAGGCTTCAGAACCGAGACCTTATCTCCAATCACTGCCCAGGGGTGAGTCTGATGCAGAAATCAGAACTCCTCCTTACCCATGGCAAGAACCCTTGTGGTTGGCACGTTGTCCAACGATCAGTGTAGGAGAAAGCCTGAGGCCCCGCCCATTCTTGAGTGCGACGAGGGCATACACACGCATTGTGACCCTCAGCATGAGTCCTGTCCTCTCGTAAGTCCTCTCAGTGGCTGGACCATTAGATGTCATAATGGGCTTGACATGTCCCTAGGCCCCAATTTTTAACCAGATTTCTGATTGTCCAGTCGCCCCTCCTAGGGCTCTACTCTGAAATCCCTCATTTGGTGGGACACCTGAGGTTAAAAAAGAAAACAACAACAACAACAAAATAAAACGGACTTCTTCCAGCCGACAGAATGACCCCAAACTCTTTGGACGGGGCCAAACCACCAGAGAGTAAGACTCGTCCATTTCCCATGAAGTCACCCAGAAATTCCACGACCATGAGTGACACGATATCCCGAGACAAAAACTTGAGCAGGAGCCTCACACTCGCCTTTCTTTCAAATCCCGAAAAGTTCTCCTCATGGTCTGTAGATCAGTCCTGCCATACCTATGACCTGAAACATAAGCCGAGTTTGTGTTTTCAGACAACTGTCCAAAAAGGGCTGGACGACACAACCTACAGGCTCAGGCCCCTGGAGCCAAACCTGAGGACTGTACTTGCCCTCTCCAAGGGAATTGTGTGTGCCCATTCCAATGGCCACAACCCTTCTAATAGGATAAACCTCCAAAGTCCCTGATATATCTCAATAGTGGTAGCTTCCCAGGAAAAACAGGGGCAATCTGAGCCCAAATGAGCCCCTACCTGCACTCAGACCCATAGACAGATGTCCCCAGAGGTAAAAAGGAAAGAACAGGCCCCTAGGCACTAATCAGATCCATTGCTTTGGTTTCCAGGCATCTCTCCTCAGAGGCCTGGATTTCAAAAGCAGCATATAGCTGTTTCTTGTTTCACCCATCAGAAAACATCTCATCTACACATGGGAAACTTGCACGTTGGAGCTGTGTCAAAGCCTCTGTTTAGGAGAACCCTTTAGGGCCCCAGTGCCACCGCTTCATTCCAAGGTCTCCATAGACACAAAAGCACATTCGGACCCATCCCCAGGGGTGTGCATTTCAACTCAGCATCCTCGGTAGCTCCCCACAGATCCAGGAGATCTAAACTGTCTTGTTGCTAGGAGACAATTGGAATGCGAGGTGGGCTACCCAGCCATCCATCCTTAGAACCCTGCTCAGAATCATTGGCCTGGAGCCAAACAACAGGTCTCAATTGTCCTGCCGAAGACTCTCTGCAGTTTGGAGCTTCTCACAACTCCCATCATGGGAAAACCCCCATGGCCTCGTGATGCCCCCCCATTCATGAAGGGGCCATCAGGGACAGAAACTCCAACCTGAGCGATCGTCTGATCCTCGCCCTGACTTCAGATGCACGAGATCTCGATTCAGGTCTGTAGATGGTGCCTGCCATGGCCTCACCCAGAAACCTAAGCCTAGCTTGTGTTCTCAGACATTTGTCGTCAGACTACTGGCCCACAAGGCCTCCAGTTTGGCAATCCAGAACTACAATGCAGCACTCTGCCTGCCCTCCAGATAAAAAACATTGTCCTCTGGGGCTACCCAGTAACCCCAAATGAGGATCAACCTGCACCGACCTTGGCTGTACCCCAAATACATAGGCTGACCAGGGCACTAATGCCCTTTCTGACACAGCCTGAGCCTGGACCCCCTGGCCCCTCCCAGACAGCTGGCCGCACACTGAGCACATCGAGCCGCCATGGCCTTAGGTCGTCATCTCTTCCCAACCTCGGTTTTCAGGTTTCAGAACCTAGACCTTATCTCCAATCACTGTTCATGTTGAAGGTGATGCAGAAATCAGAACTCCTTCCCCATGGCAAGAAACCTTGTGGTTGGCATGTTGTCCAACGTTCAGTGTCGTTGAAACCAGTGTGGCCCATGAGGCCCCGCCCATGCTCGCGTGCCACATTGGTCACAAACACACATTGTGACCCTCAGGCTGAGCCCAGTCCTCAAGTAAGGCCACTCAGTGGCTGGATGAAGAGATAGCATATTGGGCTTGCCATGCCCCTAGGCCCCAATTTTTAACCATAGTTCGGATTGTCCCTTCAGTCTTCCCCACGGCTTTGCTTTGACATTCCTCTTTTGGTGGGACACCTGAGGTAACAAAACTGAAATGAGTCCTCCCATCCCACAGATTGACGAAAAGCAATTGGGAATCGGGCCAAATCCTCAGAGAGGAAGATTCGTCCATGGCCCATGAGGCCTCCCCGACATTCCACGGCCATCACTGATACAAAATCCAGAGAAAAAAGCCTGAGCAATCGCCACAGACTCGCACTTTCTTCATATCCTGTAGAGTTCTTCTCATGGTTTGTAGATCGGGCCTGCCATACCTACGTCCCCAAACCTAAGCTGAGTTTGTGTTTTCAGACTTCTGTCCTCAACGTCTTGGGCCACACGCCCTCCAGGCTGGGCCCCTGGAGCCACACATTAGGACTGTGCCTACCAATCCATGGGAATTCTGCCCATTCCATGGTCCAAAATCGTACAAATTAGGAGAAACCTCCAACGACCCTTAGGCCATCCCAATAGTGTGGGTCACCCGGAACAAACAAGGGGTGTCTGACACCAGCTGATAATCGACCTCCACTCATACCATAGATGGATGTCCCCAGAGAAGAAGATTGAACCAGACAGGACCCTAGGCCATAATAGGATCCATTGCTATGGGTTACAGGCATGTGTCCTCAAAAGCCTGATTCCAATACGAGCATAGGGGTTTTCCTGAGGCACCCATCAGAACTCATCTCGTCTCCACCAGTAAACCTGTGCATGGGAGCCATGTCCAAAACTTAGGAAAGTACTTCAGGTTGCCGGTGCCACCGCCCCATTCCAAGGCCCTCATGGACACAAAAACACATTAGGACACATCCTCAGGAAAGTCCATTTCAACTCAGCCACCGAGGTTGCTCCCGCAGAGCCATCAGATCTAAACTGTCTTGTTGCTAGGAGACAATTGGAATGCGAGGCGGGCTTCCCAGGCATCCATCCGCGAACGGTGCTCTGGAGTCATTCCATATGGGATGTCCTGGAGCTGTCCAACAGGTCTCAATTGTCCGGAAGAAGGAATCCTGGAAGGGGGCATCCCACAACTCCCAACGTGGGAAAACCTCAATGGTCTCGAGATTCCGCTCCCTTCATGAAGCGGCCGTCATGCTCAGAGACTCCCACCTGAGCCAACGTCTGATCCTCGCCCTGACTTCAGATGCATGAGATATTGGTTCAGATCTGCAGGGGGTACCTGCCGTGCCCTCGCCCTGAAACCCAAGTCTAGCTTGTCTTCTCAGACTTCCATCCTCACACTCCTGGCCCCAAAGCCCTCAAGTTTGGCAATTCCGGACCCACAATGCAGCACTCTGCCTGCCCTCTAGAAAAAAAATGATTGCCTCATGAGCTGCCCAGGCACCTTAAATGAGGTTAAACCTACACAGCACTCGACTTTACCCAAATTATATAGTCTAACCTGGGCACTAATGCACTGTCGAACACATCCTGAGCCCGGACCTCCTGACCAACACCCAGAAAGCTGACCGCACACTGAGCACATAAAACCCGCCATGGCCTTAGGTCATCATCTCTTCCCTACCTCAGTTTTCAGGCTTCAGAACCGAGACCTTATCTCCAATCACTGCCCAGGGGTGAGTCTGATGCAGAAATCAGAACTCCTCCTTACCCATGGCAAGAACCCTTGTGGTTGGCACGTTGTCCAACGATCAGTGTAGGAGAAAGCCTGAGGCCCCGCCCATTCTTGAGTGCGACGAGGGCATACACACGCATTGTGACCCTCAGCATGAGTCCTGTCCTCTCGTAAGTCCTCTCAGTGGCTGGACCATTAGATGTCATAATGGGCTTGACATGTCCCTAGGCCCCAATTTTTAACCAGATTTCTGATTGTCCAGTCGCCCCTCCTAGGGCTCTACTCTGAAATCCCTCATTTGGTGGGACACCTGAGGTTAAAAAAGAAAACAACAACAACAACAAAATAAAACGGACTTCTTCCAGCCGACAGAATGACCCCAAACTCTTTGGACGGGGCCAAACCACCAGAGAGTAAGACTCGTCCATTTCCCATGAAGTCACCCAGAAATTCCACGACCATGAGTGACACGATATCCCGAGACAAAAACTTGAGCAGGAGCCTCACACTCGCCTTTCTTTCAAATCCCGAAAAGTTCTCCTCATGGTCTGTAGATCAGTCCTGCCATACCTATGACCTGAAACATAAGCCGAGTTTGTGTTTTCAGACAACTGTCCAAAAAGGGCTGGACGACACAACCTACAGGCTCAGGCCCCTGGAGCCAAACCTGAGGACTGTACTTGCCCTCTCCAAGGGAATTGTGTGTGCCCATTCCAATGGCCACAACCCTTCTAATAGGATAAACCTCCAAAGTCCCTGATATATCTCAATAGTGGTAGCTTCCCAGGAAAAACAGGGGCAATCTGAGCCCAAATGAGCCCCTACCTGCACTCAGACCCATAGACAGATGTCCCCAGAGGTAAAAAGGAAAGAACAGGCCCCTAGGCACTAATCAGATCCATTGCTTTGGTTTCCAGGCATCTCTCCTCAGAGGCCTGGATTTCAAAAGCAGCATATAGCTGTTTCTTGTTTCACCCATCAGAAAACATCTCATCTACACATGGGAAACTTGCACGTTGGAGCTGTGTCAAAGCCTCTGTTTAGGAGAACCCTTTAGGGCCCCAGTGCCACCGCTTCATTCCAAGGTCTCCATAGACACAAAAGCACATTCGGACCCATCCCCAGGGGTGTGCATTTCAACTCAGCATCCTCGGTAGCTCCCCACAGATCCAGGAGATCTAAACTGTCTTGTTGCTAGGAGACAATTGGAATGCGAGGTGGGCTACCCAGCCATCCATCCTTAGAACCCTGCTCAGAATCATTGGCCTGGAGCCAAACAACAGGTCTCAATTGTCCTGCCGAAGACTCTCTGCAGTTTGGAGCTTCTCACAACTCCCATCATGGGAAAACCCCCATGGCCTCGTGATGCCCCCCCATTCATGAAGGGGCCATCAGGGACAGAAACTCCAACCTGAGCGATCGTCTGATCCTCGCCCTGACTTCAGATGCACGAGATCTCGATTCAGGTCTGTAGATGGTGCCTGCCATGGCCTCACCCAGAAACCTAAGCCTAGCTTGTGTTCTCAGACTTTTGTCGTCAGACTACTGGCCCACAAGGCCTCCAGTTTGGCAATCCAGAACTACAATGCAGCACTCTGCCTGCCCTCCAGATAAAAAACATTGTCCTCTGGGGCTACCCAGTAACCCCAAATGAGGATCAACCTGCACCGACCTTGGCTGTACCCCAAATACATAGGCTGACCAGGGCACTAATGCCCTTTCTGACACAGCCTGAGCCTGGACCCCCTGGCCCCTCCCAGACAGCTGGCCGCACACTGAGCACATCGAGCCGCCATGGCCTTAGGTCGTCATCTCTTCCCAACCTCGGTTTTCAGGTTTCAGAACCTAGACCTTATCTCCAATCACTGTTCATGTTGAAGGTGATGCAGAAATCAGAACTCCTTCCCCATGGCAAGAAACCTTGTGGTTGGCATGTTGTCCAACGTTCAGTGTCGTTGAAACCAGTGTGGCCCATGAGGCCCCGCCCATGCTCGCGTGCCACATTGGTCACAAACACACATTGTGACCCTCAGGCTGAGCCCAGTCCTCAAGTAAGGCCACTCAGTGGCTGGATGAAGAGATAGCATATTGGGCTTGCCATGCCCCTAGGCCCCAATTTTTAACCATATTTCGGATTGTCCCTTCAGTCTTCCCCACGGCTTTGCTTTGACATTCCTCTTTTGGTGGGACACCTGAGGTAACAAAACTGAAATGAGTCCTCCCATCCCACAGATTGACGAAAAGCAATTGGGAATCGGGCCAAATCCTCAGAGAGGAAGATTCGTCCATGGCCCATGAGGCCTCCCCGACATTCCACGGCCATCACTGATACAAAATCCAGAGAAAAAAGCCTGAGCAATCGCCACAGACTCGCACTTTCTTCATATCCTGTAGAGTTCTTCTCATGGTTTGTAGATCGGGCCTGCCATACCTACGTCCCCAAACCTAAGCTGAGTTTGTGTTTTCAGACTTCTGTCCTCAACGTCTTGGGCCACACGCCCTCCAGGCTGGGCCCCTGGAGCCACACATTAGGACTGTGCCTACCAATCCATGGGAATTCTGCCCATTCCATGGTCCAAAATCGTACAAATTAGGAGAAACCTCCAACGACCCTTAGGCCATCCCAATAGTGTGGGTCACCCGGAACAAACAAGGGGTGTCTGACACCAGCTGATAATCGACCTCCACTCATACCATAGATGGATGTCCCCAGAGAAGAAGATTGAACCAGACAGAACCCTAGGCCATAATAGGATCCATTGCTATGGGTTACAGGCATGTGTCCTCAAAAGCCTGATTCCAATACGAGCATAGGGGTTTTCCTGAGGCACCCATCAGAACTCATCTCGTCTCCACAAGTAAACCTGTGCATGGGAGCCATGTCCAAAGCTTAGGAAAGTACTTCAGGTTGCCGGTGCCACCGCCCCATTCCAAGGCCCTCATGGACACAAAAACACATTAGGACACATCCTCAGGAAAGTCCATTTCAACTCAGCCACCGAGGTTGCTCCCGTAGAGCCATCAGATCTAAACTGTCTTGTTGCTAGGAGACAATTGGAATGCGAGGCGGGCTTCCCAGGCATCCATCCGCGAACGGTGCTCTGGAGTCATTCCATATGGGATGTCCTGGAGCTGTCCAACAGGTCTCAATTGTCCGGAAGAAGGAATCCTGGAAGGGGGCATCCCACAACTCCCAACGTGGGAAAACCTCAATGGTCTCGAGATTCCGCTCCCTTCATGAAGCGGCCGTCATGCTCAGAAACTCCCACCTGAGCCAACGTCTGATCCTCGCCCTGACTTCAGATGCATGAGATATTGGTTCAGATCTGCAGGGGGTACCTGCCGTGCCCTCGCCCTGAAACCCAAGTCTAGCTTGTCTTCTCAGACTTCCATCCTCACACTCCTGGCCCCAAAGCCCTCAAGTTTGGCAATTCCGGACCCACAATGCAGCACTCTGCCTGCCCTCTAGAGAAAAAAATGATTGCCTCATGAGCTTCCCAGGCACCTTAAATGAGGTTAAACCTACACAGCACTCGACTTTACCCAAATTATATAGTCTAACGTGGGCACTAATGCACTGTCGAACACATCCTGAGCCCGGACCTCCTGACCAACACCCAGAAAGCTGACCGCACACTGAGCACATAAAACCCGCCATGGCCTTAGGTCATCATCTCTTCCCTACCTCAATTTTCAGGCTTCAGAACCGAGACCTTATCTCCAATCACTGCCCAGGGGTGAGTGTGATGCAGAAATCAGAACTCCTCCTTACCCATGGCAAGAACCCTTGTGGTTGGCACGTTGTCCAACGATCAGTGTAGGAGAAACCCTGAGGCCCCGCCCATTCTTGAGTGCGACGAGGGCATACACACGCATTGTGACCCTCAGCATGAGTCCTGTCCTCTAGTAAGTCCTCTCAGTGGCTGGACCATTAGATGTCATAATGGGCTTGACATGTCCCTAGGCCCCAATTTTTAACCAGATTTCTGATTGTCCAGTCGCCCCTCCTAGGGCTCTACTCTGAAATCCCTCATTTGGTGGGACACCTGAGGTTAAAAAAGAAAACAACAACAACAACAAAATAAAACGGACTTCTTCCAGCCCACAGAATGAACCCAAACTCTTTGGACGGGGCCAAACCACCAGAGAGTAAGACTCGTCCATTTCCCATGAAGTCACCCAGAAATTCCACGACCATGAGTGACACGATATCCCGAGACAAAAACTTGAGCAGGAGCCTCACACTCGCCCTTCTTTCAAATCCCGAAAAGTTCTCCTCATGGTCTGTAGATCAGTCCTGCCATACCTAAGACCTGAAACATAAGCCGAGTTTGTGTTTTCAGACAACTGTCCAAAAAGGGCTGGACGACACAACCTACAGGCTCAGGCCCCTGGAGCCAAACCTGAGGACTGTACTTGCCCTCTCCAAGGGAATTGTGTGTGCCCATTCCAATGGCCACAACCCTTCTAATAGGATAAACCTCCAAAGTCCCTGATATATCTCAATAGTGGTAGCTTCCCAGGAAAAACAGGGGCAATCTGAGCCCAAATGAGCCCCTACCTGCACTCAGACCCATAGACAGATGTCCCCAGAGGTAAAAAGGAAAGAACAGGCCCCTAGGCACTAATCAGATCCATTGCTTTGGTTTCCAGGCATCTCTCCTCAGAGGCCTGGATTTCAAAAGCAGCATATAGCTGTTTCTTGTTTCACCCATCAGAAAACATCTCATCTACACATGGGAAACTTGCACGTTGGAGCTGTGTCAAAGCCTCTGTTTAGGAGAACCCTTTAGGGCCCCAGTGCCACCGCTTCATTCCAAGGTCTCCATAGACACAAAAGCACATTCGGACCCATCCCCAGGGGTGTGCATTTCAACTCAGCATCCTCGGTAGCTCCCCACAGATCCAGGAGATCTAAACTGTCTTGTTGCTAGGAGACAATTGGAATGCGAGGTGGGCTACCCAGCCATCCATCCTTAGAACCCTGCTCAGAATCATTGGCCTGGAGCCAAACAACAGGTCTCAATTGTCCTGCCGAAGACTCTCTGCAGTTTGGAGCTTCTCACAACTCCCATCATGGGAAAACCCCCATGGCCTCGTGATGCCCCCCCATTCATGAAGGGGCCATCAGGGACAGAAACTCCAACCTGAGCGATCGTCTGATCCTCGCCCTGACTTCAGATGCACGAGATCTCGATTCAGGTCTGTAGATGGTGCCTGCCATGGCCTCACCCAGAAACCTAAGCCTAGCTTGTGTTCTCAGACTTTTGTCGTCAGACTACTGGCCCACAAGGCCTCCAGTTTGGCAATCCAGAACTACAATGCAGCACTCTGCCTGCCCTCCAGATAAAAAACATTGTCCTCTGGGGCTACCCAGTAACCCCAAATGAGGATCAACCTGCACCGACCTTGGCTGTACCCCAAATACATAGGCTGACCAGGGCACTAATGCCCTTTCTGACACAGCCTGAGCCTGGACCCCCTGGCCCCTCCCAGACAGCTGGCCGCACACTGAGCACATCGAGCCGCCATGGCCTTAGGTCGTCATCTCTTCCCAACCTCGGTTTTCAGGTTTCAGAACCTAGACCTTATCTCCAATCACTGCCCAGGGTTGAAGGTGATGCAGAAATCAGAACTCCTTCCCCATGGCAAGAAACCTTGTGGTTGGCATGTTGTCCAACGTTCAGTGTCGTTGAAACCAGTGTGGCCCATGAGGCCCCGCCCATGCTCGCGTGCCACATTGGTCACAAACACACATTGTGACCCTCAGGCTGAGCCCAGTCCTCAAGTAAGGCCACTCAGTGGCTGGATGAAGAGATAGCATATTGGGCTTGCCATGCCCCTAGGCCCCAATTTTTAACCATAGTTCGGATTGTCCCTTCAGTCTTCCCCACGGCTTTGCTTTGGAATTCCTCTTTTGGTGGGACACCTGAGGTAACAAAACTGAAATGAGTCCTCCCATCCCACAGATTGACGAAAAGCAATTGGGAATCGGGCCAAATCCTCAGAGAGGAAGATTCGTCCATGGCCCATGAGGCCTCCCCGACATTCCACGGCCATCACTGATACAAAATCCAGAGACAAAAGCCTGAGCAATCGCCACAATTCGCACTTTCTTCATGTCCTGTAGAGTTCTTCTCATGGTTTGTAGATCGGGCCTGCCATACCTACGTCCCCAAACCTAAGCTGAGTTTGTGTTTTCAGACATCTGTCCTCAAAGTCTTGGGCCACACGCCCTCCAGGCTGGGCCCCTGGAGCCACACATTAGGACTGTGCCTACCAATCCATGGGAATTCTGCCCATTCCATGGTCCAAAATCGTACAAATTAGGAGAAACCTCCAACGACCCTTAGGCCATCCCAATAGTGTGGGTCACCCGGAACAAACAAGGGGTGTCTGACACCAGCTGATAATCGACCTCCACTCATACCATAGATGGATGTCCCCAGAGAAGAAGATTGAACCAGACAGGACCCTAGGCCATAATAGGATCCATTGCTATGGGTTACAGGCATGTGTCCTCAAAAGCCTGATTCCAATACGAGCATAGGGGTTTTCCTGAGCCACCCATCAGAACTCATCTCGTCTCCACAAGTAAACCTGTGCATGGGAGCCATGTCCAAAGCTTAGGAAAGTACTTCAGGTTGCCGGTGCCACCGCCCCATTCCAAGGCCCTCATGGACACAAAAACACATTAGGACACATCCTCAGGAAAGTCCATTTCAACTCAGCCACCGAGGTTGCTCCCGCAGAGCCATCAGATCTACACTGTCTTGTTGCTAGGAGACAATTGGAATGCGAGGCGGGCTTCCCAGGCATCCCTCCGCGAACGGTGCTCTGGAGTCATTCCATATGGGATGTCCTGGAGCTGTCCAACAGGTCTCAATTGTCCGGAAGAAGGAATCCTGGAAGGGGGCATCCCACAACTCCCAACGTGGGAAAACCTCAATGGTCTCGAGATTCCGCTCCCTTCATGAAGCGGCCGTCATGCTCAGAAACTCCCACCTGAGCCAACGTCTGATCCTCGCCCTGACTTCAGATGCATGAGATATTGGTTCAGATCTGCAGGGGGTACCTGCCGTGCCTTCGCCTTGAAACCCAAGTCTAGCTTGTCTTCTCAGACTTCCATCCTCACACTCCTGGCCCCAAAGCCCTCAAGTTTGGCAATTCCGGACCCACAATGCAGCACTCTGCCTGCCCTCTAGAAAAAAAAATGATTGCCTCATGAGCTGCCCAGGCACCTTAAATGAGGGTAAACCTACACAGCACTCGACTTTACCCAAATTATATAGTCTAACCTGGGCACTAATGCACTGTCGAACACATCCTGAGCCCGGACCTCCTGACCAACACCCAGAAAGCTGACCGCACACTGAGCACATAAAACCCGCCATGGCCTTAGGTCATCATCTCTTCCCTACCTCAGTTTTCAGGCTTCAGAACCGAGACCTTATCTCCAATCACTGCCCAGGGGTGAGTCTGATGCAGAAATCAGAACTCCTCCTTACCCATGGCAAGAACCCTTGTGGTTGGCACGTTGTCCAACGATCAGTGTAGGAGAAAGCCTGAGGCCTCGCCCATTCTTGAGTGCGACGAGGTCTTACACACGCATTGTGACCCTCAGCATGAGTCCTGTCGTCTCTTAAGTCCTCTCAGTGGCTGGACCATTAGATGTCATAATGGGCTTGACATGTCCCTAGGCCCCAATTTTTAACCAGATTTCTGATTGTCCAGTCGCCCCTCCTAGGGCTCTACTCTGAAATCCCTCATTTGGTGGGACACCTGAGGTTAAAAAAGAAAACAACAACAACAACAAAATAAAACGGACTTCTTCCTGCCCACAGAATGAACCCAAACTCTTTGGACGGGGCCAAACCACCAGAGAGTAAGACTCGTCCATTTCCCATGAAGTCACCCAGAAATTCCACGACCATGAGTGACACGATATCCCGAGACAAAAACTTGAGGAGGAGCCTCACACTCGCCCTTCTTTCAAATCCCGAAAAGTTCTCCTCATGGTCTGTAGATCAGTCCTGCCATACCTAAGACCTGAAACATAAGCCGAGTTTGTGTTTTCAGACAACTGTCCAAAAAGTGCTGGACGACACAACCTACAGGCTCAGGCCCCTGGAGCCAAACCTGAGGACTGTACTTGCCCTCTCCAAGGGAATTGTGTGTGCCCATTCCAATGGCCACAACCCTTCTAATAGGATAATCCTCCAAAGTCCCTGATATATCTCAATAGTGGTAGCTTCCCAGGAAAAACAAGGGCAATCTGAGCCCAAATGAGCCCCTACCTGCACTCAGACCCATAGACAGATGTCCCCAGAGGTAAAAAGGAAAGAACAGGCCCCTAGGCACTAATCAGATCCATTGCTTTGGTTTCCAGGCATCTCTCCTCAGAGGCCTGGATTTCAAAAGCAGCATATAGCTGTTTCTTGTTTCACCCATCAGAAAACATCTCATCTACACATGGGAAACTTGCACGTTGGAGCTGTGTCAAAGCCTCTGTTTAGGAGAACCCTTTAGGGCCCCAGTGCCACCGCTTCATTCCAAGGTCTCCATAGACACAAAAGCACATTCGGACCCATCCCCAGGGGTGTGCATTTCAACTCAGCATCCTCGGTAGCTCCCCACAGATCCAGGAGATCTAAACTGTCTTGTTGCTAGGAGACAATTGGAATGCGAGGTGGGCTACCCAGCCATCCATCCTTAGAACCCTGCTCAGAATCATTGGCCTGGAGCCAAACAACAGGTCTCAATTGTCCTGCCGAAGACTCTCTGCAGTTTGGAGCTTCTCACAACTCCCATAGTGGGAAAACACCCATGGCCTCGTGATGCCCCCCCATTCATGAAGGGGCCATCAGGGACAGAAACTCCAACCTGAGCGATCGTCTGATCCTCGCCCTGACTTCAGATGCACGAGATCTCGATTCAGGTCTGTAGATGGTGCCTGCCATGGCCTCACCCAGAAACCGAAGCCTAGCTTGTGTTCTCAGACTTTTGTCGTCAGACTACTGGCCCACAAGGCCTCCAGTTTGGCAATCCAGAACTACAATGCAGCACTCTGCCTGCCCTCCAGATAAAAAACATTGTCCTCTGGGGCTACCCAGTAACCCCAAATGAGGATCAACCTGCACCGACCTTGGCTGTACCCCAAATACATAGGCTGACCAGGGCACTAATGCCCTTTCTGACACAGCCTGAGCCTGGACCCCCTGGCCCCTCCCAGATAGCTGGCCGCACACTGAGCACATCGAGCCGCCATGGCCTTAGGTCGTCATCTCTTCCCAACCTCTGTTTTCAGGTTTCAGAACCTAGACCTTATCTCCAATCACTGCCCAGGGTTGAAGGTGATGCAGAAATCAGAACTCCTTCCCCATGGCAAGAAACCTTGTGGTTGGCATGTTGTCCAACATTCAATGTCGTTGAAACCAGTGTGGCCCATGAGGCCCCGCCCATGCTCGCGGGCCACATTGGTCACAAACACACATTGTGACCCTCAGGCTGAGCCCAGTCCTCAAGTAAGGCCACTCAGTGGCTGGATGAAGAGATAGCATATTGGGCTTGCCATGCCCCTAGGCCCCAATTTTTCACCATATTTCGGATTGTCCCTTCAGTCTTCCCCACGGCTTTGCTTTGGAATTCCTCTTTTGGTGGGACACCTGAGGTAACAAAACTGAAATGAGTCCTCCCATCCCACAGATTGACGAAAAGCAATTGGGAATCGGGCCAAATCCTCAGAGAGGAAGATTCGTCCATGGCCCATGAGGCCTCCCGGACATTCCACGGCCATCACTGATACAAAATCCAGAGACAAAAGCCTGAGCAATCGCCACAGACTCGCACTTTCTTCATATCCTGTAGAGTTCTTCTCATGGTTTGTAGATCGGGCCTGCCATACCTACGTCCCCAAACCTAAGCTGAGTTTGTGTTTTCAGACTTCTGTCCTCAAAGTCTTGGGCCACACACCCTCCAGGCTGGGCCCCTGGAGCCACACATTAGGACTGTGCCTACCAATCCATGGGAATTCTGCCCATTCCATGGTCCAAAATCGTACAAATTAGGAGAAACCTCCAACGACCCTTAGGCCATCCCAATAGTGTGGGTCACCCGGAACAAACAAGGGGTGTCTGACACCAGCTGATAATCGACCTCCACTCATACCATAGATGGATGTCCCCAGAGAAGAAGATTGAACCAGACAGGACCCTAGGCCATAATAGGATCAATTGCTTTGGGTTACAGGCATGTGTCCTCAAAAGCCTGATTCCAATACGAGCATAGGGGTTTTCCTGAGGCACCCATCAGAACTCATCTCGTCTCCACAAGTAAACCTGTGCATGGGAGCCATGTCCAAAGCTTAGGAAAGTACTTCAGGTTGCCGGTGCCACCGCCCCATTCCAAGGCTTTCATGGACACAAAAACACATTAGGACACATCCTCAGGAAAGTCCATTTCAACTCAGCCACCGAGGTTGCTCCCGCAGAGCCATCAGATCTAAACTGTCTTGTTGCTAGGAGACAATTGGAATGCGAGGCAGGCTTCCCAGGCATCCATCCGCGAACAGTGCTCTGGAGTCATTCCATATGGGATGTCCTGGAGCTGTCCAACAGGTCTCAATTGTCCGGAAGAAGGAATCCTGGAAGGAGGCATCCCACAACTCCCAACGTGGGAAAACCTCAATGGTCTCGAGATTCCGCTCCCTTCATGAAGCGGCCGTCATGCTCAGAAACTCCCACCTGAGCCAACATCTGATCCTCGCCCTGACTTCAGATGCATGAGATATTGGTTCAGATCTGCAGGGGGTACCTGCCGTGCCCTCGCCCTGAAACCCAAGTCTAGCTTGTCTTCTCAGACTTCCATCCTCACACTCCTGGCCCCAAAGCCCTCAAGTTTGGCAATTCCGGACCCACAATGCAGCACTCTGCCTGCCCTCTAGAGAAAAAAATTATTGCCTCATGAGCTGCCCAGGCACCTTTAATGAGGGTAAACCTACACAGCACTCGACTTTACCCAAATTATATAGTCTAACCTGGGCACTAATGCACTGTCGAACACATCCTGAGCCCGGACCTCCTGACCAACACCCAGAAAGCTGACCGCACACTGAGCACATAAAACCCGCCATGGCCTTAGGTCATCATCTCTTCCCTACCTCAGTTTTCAGGCTTCAGAACCGAGACCTTATCTCCAATCACTGCCCAGGGGTGAGTCTGATGCAGAAATCAGAACTCCTCCTTACCCATGGCAAGAACCCTTGTGGTTGGCACGTTGTCCAACGATCAGTGTAGGAGAAAGCCTGAGGCCCCGCCCATTCTTGAGTGCGACGAGGGCATACACACGCATTGTGACCCTCAGCATGAGTCCTGTCCTCTAGTAAGTCCTCTCAGTGGCTGGACCATTAGATGTCATAATGGGCTTGACATGTCCCTAGGCCCCAATTTTTAACCAGATTTCTGATTGTCCAGTCGCCCCTCCTAGGGCTCTACTCTGAAATCCCTCATTTGGTGGGACACCTGAGGTTAAAATAGAAAACAACAACAACAACAACAACAACAAAATAAAACGGACTTCTTCCAGCCCACAGAATGAACCCAAACTCTTTGGACGGGGCCAAACCACCAGAGAGTAAGACTCGTCCATTTCCCATGAAGTCACCCAGAAATTCCACGACCATGAGTGACACGATATCCCGAGACAAAAACTTGAGCAGGAGCCTCACACTCGCCCTTCTTTCAAATCCCGAAAAGTTCTCCTCATGGTCTGTAGATCAGTCCTGCCATACCTATGACCTGAAACATAAGCCGAGTTTGTGTTTTCAGACAACTGTCCAAAAAGGGCTGGACGACACAACCTACAGGCTCAGGCCCCTGGAGCCAAACCTGAGGACTGTACTTGCCCTCTCCAAGGGAATTGTGTGTGCCCATTCCAATGGCCACAACCCTTCTAATAGGATAAACCTCCAAAGTCCCTGATATATCTCAATAGTGGTAGCTTCCCAGGAAAAACAGGGGCAATCTGAGCCCAAATGAGCCCCTACCTGTACTCAGACCCATAGACAGATGTCCTCAGAGGTAAAAAGGAAAGAACAGGCCCCTAGGCACTAATCAGATCCATTGCTTTGGTTTCCAGGCATCTCTCCTCAGAGGCCTGGATTTCAAAAGCAGCATATAGCTGTTTCTTGTTTCACCCATCAGAAAACATCTCATCTACACATGGGAAACTTGCACGTTGGAGCTGTGTCAAAGCCTCTGTTTAGGAGAACCCTTTAGGGCCCCAGAGTCACCGCTTCATTCCAAGGTCTCCATAGACACAAAAGCACATTCGGACCCATCCCCAGGGGTGTGCATTTCAACTCAGCATCCTCGGTAGCTCCCCACAGATCCAGGAGATCTAAACTGTCTTGTTGCTAGGAGACAATTGGAATGCGAGGTGGGCTACCCAGCCATCCATCCTTAGAACCCTGCTCAGAATCATTGGCCTGGAGCCAAACAACAGGTCTCAATTGTCCTGCCGAAGACTCTCTGCAGTTTGGAGCTTCTCACAACTCCCATCTTTGGAAAATCCCCCTGGCCTCGTGATCCCCCCCCCATTCATTAAGGGGCCATCAGGGACAGAAACTCCAACCTGAGCGATCGTCTGATCCTCGCCCTGACTTCAGATGCACGAGATCTCGATTCAGGTCTGTAGATGGTGCCTGCCATGGCCTCACCCAGAAACCTAAGCCTAGCTTGTGTTCTCAGACTTTTGTCGTCAGACTACTGGCCCACAAGGCCTCCAGTTTGGCAATCCAGAACTACAATGCAGCACTCTGCCTGCCCTCCAGATAAAAAACATTGTCCTCCGGGGCTACCCAGTAACCCCAAATGGGGATCAACCTGCACCGACCTTGGCTGTACCCCAAATACATAGGCTGACCAGGGCACTAATGCCCTTTCTGACACAGCCTGAGCCTGGACCCCCTGGCCCCTCCCAGACAGCTGGCCGCACACTGAGCACATCGAGCCGCCATGGCCTTAGGTCGTCATCTCTTCCCAACCTCGGTTTTCAGGTTTCAGAACCTAGACCTTATCTCCAATCACTGCCCAGGGTTGAAGGTGATGCAGAAATCAGAACTCCTTCCCCATGGCAAGAAACCTTGTGGTTGGCATGTTGTCCAACGTTCAGTGTCGTTGAAACCAGTGTGGCCCATGAGGCCCCGCCCATGCTCGCGTGCCACATTGGTCACAAACACACATTGTGACCCTCAGGCTGAGCCCAGTCCTCAAGTAAGGCCACTCAGTGGCTGGATGAAGAGATAGCATATTGGGCTTGCCATGCCCCTAGGCCCCAATTTTTAACCATAGTTCGGATTGTCCCTTCAGTCTTCCCCACGGCTTTGCTTTGGAATTCCTCTTTTGGTGGGACACCTGAGGTAACAAAACTGAAATGAGTCCTCCCATCCCACAGATTGACGAAAAGCAATTGGGAATCGGGCCAAATCCTCAGAGAGGAAGATTCGTCCATGGCCCATGAGGCCTCCCGGACATTCCACGGCCATCACTGATACAAAATCCAGAGACAAAAGCCTGAGCAATCGCCACAGACTCGCACTTTCTTCATATCCTGTAGAGTTCTTCTCATGGTTTGTAGATCGGGCCTGCCATACCTACGTCCCCAAACCTAAGCTGAGTTTGTGTTTTCAGACTTCTGTCCTCAACGTCTTGGGCCACACGCCCTCCAGGCTGGGCCCCTGGAGCCACACATTAGGACTGTGCCTACCAATCCATGGGAATTCTGCCCATTCCATGGTCCAAAATCGTACAAATTAGGAGAAACCTCCAACGACCCTTAGGCCATCCCAATAGTGTGGGTCACCCGGAACAAACAAGGGGTGTCTGACACCAGCTGATAATCGACCTCCACTCATACCATAGATGGATGTCCCCAGAGAAGAAGATTGAACCAGACAGGACCCTAGGCCATAATAGGATCCATTGCTATGGGTTACAGGCATGTGTC
This sequence comes from Mustela nivalis, assembly GCF_964662115.1. Classification (NCBI taxonomy): domain Eukaryota; kingdom Metazoa; phylum Chordata; class Mammalia; order Carnivora; family Mustelidae; genus Mustela; species Mustela nivalis. The sequence goes on along the minus strand of NW_028136547.1, from coordinate 2,417,503 downwards.
CTCAAAAGCCTGATTCCAATACGAGCATAGGGGTTTTCCTGAGCCACCCATCAGAACTCATCTCGTCTCCACAAGTAAACCTGTGCATGGGAGCCATGTCCAAAGCTTAGGAAAGTACTTCAGGTTGCCGGTGCCACCGCCCCATTCCAAGGCCCTCATGGACACAAAAACACATTAGGACACATCCTCAGGAAAGTCCATTTCAACTCAGCCACCGAGGTTGCTCCCGCAGAGCCATCAGATCTACACTGTCTTGTTGCTAGGAGACAATTGGAATGCGAGGCGGGCTTCCCAGGCATCCCTCCGCGAACGGTGCTCTGGAGTCATTCCATATGGGATGTCCTGGAGCTGTCCAACAGGTCTCAATTGTCCGGAAGAAGGAATCCTGGAAGGGGGCATCCCACAACTCCCAACGTGGGAAAACCTCAATGGTCTCGAGATTCCGCTCCCTTCATGAAGCGGCCGTCATGCTCAGAAACTCCCACCTGAGCCAACGTCTGATCCTCGCCCTGACTTCAGATGCATGAGATATTGGTTCAGATCTGCAGGGGGTACCTGCCGTGCCTTCGCCTTGAAACCCAAGTCTAGCTTGTCTTCTCAGACTTCCATCCTCACACTCCTGGCCCCAAAGCCCTCAAGTTTGGCAATTCCGGACCCACAATGCAGCACTCTGCCTGCCCTCTAGAAAAAAAAATGATTGCCTCATGAGCTGCCCAGGCACCTTAAATGAGGGTAAACCTACACAGCACTCGACTTTACCCAAATTATATAGTCTAACCTGGGCACTAATGCACTGTCGAACACATCCTGAGCCCGGACCTCCTGACCAACACCCAGAAAGCTGACCGCACACTGAGCACATAAAACCCGCCATGGCCTTAGGTCATCATCTCTTCCCTACCTCAGTTTTCAGGCTTCAGAACCGAGACCTTATCTCCAATCACTGCCCAGGGGTGAGTCTGATGCAGAAATCAGAACTCCTCCTTACCCATGGCAAGAACCCTTGTGGTTGGCACGTTGTCCAACGATCAGTGTAGGAGAAAGCCTGAGGCCTCGCCCATTCTTGAGTGCGACGAGGTCTTACACACGCATTGTGACCCTCAGCATGAGTCCTGTCGTCTCTTAAGTCCTCTCAGTGGCTGGACCATTAGATGTCATAATGGGCTTGACATGTCCCTAGGCCCCAATTTTTAACCAGATTTCTGATTGTCCAGTCGCCCCTCCTAGGGCTCTACTCTGAAATCCCTCATTTGGTGGGACACCTGAGGTTAAAAAAGAAAACAACAACAACAACAAAATAAAACGGACTTCTTCCTGCCCACAGAATGAACCCAAACTCTTTGGACGGGGCCAAACCACCAGAGAGTAAGACTCGTCCATTTCCCATGAAGTCACCCAGAAATTCCACGACCATGAGTGACACGATATCCCGAGACAAAAACTTGAGGAGGAGCCTCACACTCGCCCTTCTTTCAAATCCCGAAAAGTTCTCCTCATGGTCTGTAGATCAGTCCTGCCATACCTAAGACCTGAAACATAAGCCGAGTTTGTGTTTTCAGACAACTGTCCAAAAAGTGCTGGACGACACAACCTACAGGCTCAGGCCCCTGGAGCCAAACCTGAGGACTGTACTTGCCCTCTCCAAGGGAATTGTGTGTGCCCATTCCAATGGCCACAACCCTTCTAATAGGATAATCCTCCAAAGTCCCTGATATATCTCAATAGTGGTAGCTTCCCAGGAAAAACAAGGGCAATCTGAGCCCAAATGAGCCCCTACCTGCACTCAGACCCATAGACAGATGTCCCCAGAGGTAAAAAGGAAAGAACAGGCCCCTAGGCACTAATCAGATCCATTGCTTTGGTTTCCAGGCATCTCTCCTCAGAGGCCTGGATTTCAAAAGCAGCATATAGCTGTTTCTTGTTTCACCCATCAGAAAACATCTCATCTACACATGGGAAACTTGCACGTTGGAGCTGTGTCAAAGCCTCTGTTTAGGAGAACCCTTTAGGGCCCCAGTGCCACCGCTTCATTCCAAGGTCTCCATAGACACAAAAGCACATTCGGACCCATCCCCAGGGGTGTGCATTTCAACTCAGCATCCTCGGTAGCTCCCCACAGATCCAGGAGATCTAAACTGTCTTGTTGCTAGGAGACAATTGGAATGCGAGGTGGGCTACCCAGCCATCCATCCTTAGAACCCTGCTCAGAATCATTGGCCTGGAGCCAAACAACAGGTCTCAATTGTCCTGCCGAAGACTCTCTGCAGTTTGGAGCTTCTCACAACTCCCATAGTGGGAAAACACCCATGGCCTCGTGATGCCCCCCCATTCATGAAGGGGCCATCAGGGACAGAAACTCCAACCTGAGCGATCGTCTGATCCTCGCCCTGACTTCAGATGCACGAGATCTCGATTCAGGTCTGTAGATGGTGCCTGCCATGGCCTCACCCAGAAACCGAAGCCTAGCTTGTGTTCTCAGACTTTTGTCGTCAGACTACTGGCCCACAAGGCCTCCAGTTTGGCAATCCAGAACTACAATGCAGCACTCTGCCTGCCCTCCAGATAAAAAACATTGTCCTCTGGGGCTACCCAGTAACCCCAAATGAGGATCAACCTGCACCGACCTTGGCTGTACCCCAAATACATAGGCTGACCAGGGCACTAATGCCCTTTCTGACACAGCCTGAGCCTGGACCCCCTGGCCCCTCCCAGATAGCTGGCCGCACACTGAGCACATCGAGCCGCCATGGCCTTAGGTCGTCATCTCTTCCCAACCTCTGTTTTCAGGTTTCAGAACCTAGACCTTATCTCCAATCACTGCCCAGGGTTGAAGGTGATGCAGAAATCAGAACTCCTTCCCCATGGCAAGAAACCTTGTGGTTGGCATGTTGTCCAACATTCAATGTCGTTGAAACCAGTGTGGCCCATGAGGCCCCGCCCATGCTCGCGGGCCACATTGGTCACAAACACACATTGTGACCCTCAGGCTGAGCCCAGTCCTCAAGTAAGGCCACTCAGTGGCTGGATGAAGAGATAGCATATTGGGCTTGCCATGCCCCTAGGCCCCAATTTTTCACCATATTTCGGATTGTCCCTTCAGTCTTCCCCACGGCTTTGCTTTGGAATTCCTCTTTTGGTGGGACACCTGAGGTAACAAAACTGAAATGAGTCCTCCCATCCCACAGATTGACGAAAAGCAATTGGGAATCGGGCCAAATCCTCAGAGAGGAAGATTCGTCCATGGCCCATGAGGCCTCCCGGACATTCCACGGCCATCACTGATACAAAATCCAGAGACAAAAGCCTGAGCAATCGCCACAGACTCGCACTTTCTTCATATCCTGTAGAGTTCTTCTCATGGTTTGTAGATCGGGCCTGCCATACCTACGTCCCCAAACCTAAGCTGAGTTTGTGTTTTCAGACTTCTGTCCTCAAAGTCTTGGGCCACACACCCTCCAGGCTGGGCCCCTGGAGCCACACATTAGGACTGTGCCTACCAATCCATGGGAATTCTGCCCATTCCATGGTCCAAAATCGTACAAATTAGGAGAAACCTCCAACGACCCTTAGGCCATCCCAATAGTGTGGGTCACCCGGAACAAACAAGGGGTGTCTGACACCAGCTGATAATCGACCTCCACTCATACCATAGATGGATGTCCCCAGAGAAGAAGATTGAACCAGACAGGACCCTAGGCCATAATAGGATCAATTGCTTTGGGTTACAGGCATGTGTCCTCAAAAGCCTGATTCCAATACGAGCATAGGGGTTTTCCTGAGGCACCCATCAGAACTCATCTCGTCTCCACAAGTAAACCTGTGCATGGGAGCCATGTCCAAAGCTTAGGAAAGTACTTCAGGTTGCCGGTGCCACCGCCCCATTCCAAGGCTTTCATGGACACAAAAACACATTAGGACACATCCTCAGGAAAGTCCATTTCAACTCAGCCACCGAGGTTGCTCCCGCAGAGCCATCAGATCTAAACTGTCTTGTTGCTAGGAGACAATTGGAATGCGAGGCAGGCTTCCCAGGCATCCATCCGCGAACAGTGCTCTGGAGTCATTCCATATGGGATGTCCTGGAGCTGTCCAACAGGTCTCAATTGTCCGGAAGAAGGAATCCTGGAAGGAGGCATCCCACAACTCCCAACGTGGGAAAACCTCAATGGTCTCGAGATTCCGCTCCCTTCATGAAGCGGCCGTCATGCTCAGAAACTCCCACCTGAGCCAACATCTGATCCTCGCCCTGACTTCAGATGCATGAGATATTGGTTCAGATCTGCAGGGGGTACCTGCCGTGCCCTCGCCCTGAAACCCAAGTCTAGCTTGTCTTCTCAGACTTCCATCCTCACACTCCTGGCCCCAAAGCCCTCAAGTTTGGCAATTCCGGACCCACAATGCAGCACTCTGCCTGCCCTCTAGAGAAAAAAATTATTGCCTCATGAGCTGCCCAGGCACCTTTAATGAGGGTAAACCTACACAGCACTCGACTTTACCCAAATTATATAGTCTAACCTGGGCACTAATGCACTGTCGAACACATCCTGAGCCCGGACCTCCTGACCAACACCCAGAAAGCTGACCGCACACTGAGCACATAAAACCCGCCATGGCCTTAGGTCATCATCTCTTCCCTACCTCAGTTTTCAGGCTTCAGAACCGAGACCTTATCTCCAATCACTGCCCAGGGGTGAGTCTGATGCAGAAATCAGAACTCCTCCTTACCCATGGCAAGAACCCTTGTGGTTGGCACGTTGTCCAACGATCAGTGTAGGAGAAAGCCTGAGGCCCCGCCCATTCTTGAGTGCGACGAGGGCATACACACGCATTGTGACCCTCAGCATGAGTCCTGTCCTCTAGTAAGTCCTCTCAGTGGCTGGACCATTAGATGTCATAATGGGCTTGACATGTCCCTAGGCCCCAATTTTTAACCAGATTTCTGATTGTCCAGTCGCCCCTCCTAGGGCTCTACTCTGAAATCCCTCATTTGGTGGGACACCTGAGGTTAAAATAGAAAACAACAACAACAACAACAACAACAAAATAAAACGGACTTCTTCCAGCCCACAGAATGAACCCAAACTCTTTGGACGGGGCCAAACCACCAGAGAGTAAGACTCGTCCATTTCCCATGAAGTCACCCAGAAATTCCACGACCATGAGTGACACGATATCCCGAGACAAAAACTTGAGCAGGAGCCTCACACTCGCCCTTCTTTCAAATCCCGAAAAGTTCTCCTCATGGTCTGTAGATCAGTCCTGCCATACCTATGACCTGAAACATAAGCCGAGTTTGTGTTTTCAGACAACTGTCCAAAAAGGGCTGGACGACACAACCTACAGGCTCAGGCCCCTGGAGCCAAACCTGAGGACTGTACTTGCCCTCTCCAAGGGAATTGTGTGTGCCCATTCCAATGGCCACAACCCTTCTAATAGGATAAACCTCCAAAGTCCCTGATATATCTCAATAGTGGTAGCTTCCCAGGAAAAACAGGGGCAATCTGAGCCCAAATGAGCCCCTACCTGTACTCAGACCCATAGACAGATGTCCTCAGAGGTAAAAAGGAAAGAACAGGCCCCTAGGCACTAATCAGATCCATTGCTTTGGTTTCCAGGCATCTCTCCTCAGAGGCCTGGATTTCAAAAGCAGCATATAGCTGTTTCTTGTTTCACCCATCAGAAAACATCTCATCTACACATGGGAAACTTGCACGTTGGAGCTGTGTCAAAGCCTCTGTTTAGGAGAACCCTTTAGGGCCCCAGAGCCACCGCTTCATTCCAAGGTCTCCATAGACACAAAAGCACATTCGGACCCATCCCCAGGGGTGTGCATTTCAACTCAGCATCCTCGGTAGCTCCCCACAGATCCAGGAGATCTAAACTGTCTTGTTGCTAGGAGACAATTGGAATGCGAGGTGGGCTACCCAGCCATCCATCCTTAGAACCCTGCTCAGAATCATTGGCCTGGAGCCAAACAACAGGTCTCAATTGTCCTGCCGAAGACTCTCTGCAGTTTGGAGCTTCTCACAACTCCCATCTTTGGAAAATCCCCCTGGCCTCGTGATCCCCCCCCCATTCATTAAGGGGCCATCAGGGACAGAAACTCCAACCTGAGCGATCGTCTGATCCTCGCCCTGACTTCAGATGCATGAAATCTCGATTCAGGACTGTAGATTGTGCCTGCCATGGCCTCACCCAGAAACCTAAGCCTAGCTTGTGTTCTCAAACTTTTGTCGTCAGACTACTGGCCCACAAGCCCTCCAGTTTGGCAATCCAGAACTACAATGCAGCACTCTGCCTGCCCTCCAGATAAAAAACATTGTCCTCTGGGGCTACCCAGTAACCCCAAATGAGGATCAACCTGCACCGACCTTGGCTGTACCCCAAATACATAGGCTGACCAGGGCACTAATGCCCTTTCTGACACAGCCTGAGCCTGGACTCCCTGGCCCCTCCCAGACAGCTGGCCGCACACTGAGCACATCGAGCCGCCATGGCCTTAGGTCATCATCTCTTCCCAACCTCGGATTTCAGGCTTTAGATTCTAGACCTTACCTCCAATCACTGCCCAGGGTTGAACGGGATGCAGAAATCAGAACTCCTTCCCCATGGCAAGATACCTTGTGGTTGGCATGTTGTCCAACTTTCAGTGTTGTTGAATCCAGTGTTGCCCATGAGGCCCCGCCATGCTCGTAGGCTACATTGGTCACAAACACACATTGTGACCCTCAGCCTGACCAAAGTCCTCAAGTAAGGCCTCTCAGTGGCTGGATGAAGAGATAGCATATTGGGCTTGCCATGCCCCTAGTCCCCAATTTTGAACCATAGTTCTCGTGGTCCCTTCAGTCTTCCCCACGGCTTTGCTTTGGAATTCCTCTTTTCGTGGGACACCTGAGGTAACAAAACTGAAAGGAGTCCTCCCATCCCACAGTTTGACGAAAATAAATTGGGAATCGGGCGAAATCCTCATAGAGGTAGATTCGTCCATGGCCCATGAAGCATCCCCGACATTCTACGGCCATTGCTGATACAAATTCCAGAGACAAAAGCCTGAGCAAGCGCCTCAGACTCGCTCTATATTCAAATCTTCAAGAGTTCTTCTCATTGTTTGTATATTGGGCCTGCCATACAGACGTGCCCCAAAAAAACTGAGTTTGTGTATCGGAATCACAATCAGAACTCTGCCTTCCACATGGCTGTAATGCTTGTTCTTCACATGGAGTCACACCTTCACGTGGGGAACCCTTCATGGCCCCTGATGCCACGCCAAAACATGAGTGCTGCTTGGGCACAAATTCACACTGTTACCCTAGCATGAGCCCCATGTCAAAGAAAGGCCTGTCAGGTGCGGGACGAAGATTCTGCATATAGTCCCTGCCATGCCCATAGGCACCCAGGACTAACTAGATGGTGTGTATTCCAGTTGAAGGAACCCACTGCTGTGCTCTAGAGTCCCTCTCCTGGGGGGTCCTTTCTGGCAGAAAACAGTACTCTTCACTTCCCACAGAATGAACCCAAACACTTGGAGCTTGGACAATCCCCCGAGAGGAAGGCTCTTCCTCGGCCCCTGAGGCAACCCCTACCCTGACCGGACACTGTGAACGCAACAACCAGAGACAAAAGCCTGAGCAATTGCCTCCCATTTGCCCTCCTTTGATATCCAGAGAATCTCCCCTCACGGACTGGAGATCAGGCCTGCCATTACCTTGGCCCCATCCTGAGCCAAGTTTGCTTTTTCAGACATCCGTCCCCACAGCCCTGGCAAACACAGCCTCTAGGCTGGGTCCTCTGGAGCCATACAACAGGACCGTGCCTGCTCTCTCCTGGGAAACTGTGTCCATTCCTTTGGACACACACCTCCAGAATATGAGAAACCTCAAGGCCCCCGAGGACATCCCACTACTGGGAGCCTCCCTGGACACACAGGGGCATTCCGACACAAGTTGAGCAGCTACCTCCACGAAGGCATGCACACAGATGTCAACAGAGATAGAAGGTTGAGCCGGAGAGGCCCTTAGGCTTGCTTTGGGTTCCAGGTGTTACTCCTCAGAGGCTTTGGTTCGAAGAACAGGATATGGGGCTTTCCTGAGGCACTGAACAGAACTCCTCTCGTCTCCACATGGGGAGCTTTCTTACTGGGGATGTATCAAACCCTTCAGGTAGTGCCCAAGCAGCACTTGAGTGCTGATTGGGAACAAATTCACACTGTGACCCTAGCATGAGCCCCATGTCAAAGAAAGGCCTGTCAGGGCCTGGACAAAGAGCCCGCATATGGGGCTTGCCAAGCCCCTATGCACCCAATCCTCACCAGGGTTTGAGATTTCCAGTCGCCCCGCCCGTACCTGGGGCTCTGATCTGGAATCCCTTTCTTGGAGAGACACATGAGCCAGACAACACGACTCCACCCTTCCCACAAAATGACCCCAATCTTGGAAGATGGGACAAATCTTCAGAGAGGGATACTCGTCCACAGTCCCTGAGGCCACCCCTCAAATCCACGGCAATCCCGGACACAGCATCCAGAGACAAAAGCCTGAAGGAACGCCTCCCACTCGCCCTTGTTTCAGAGGCCCAGGAGTTCCCTCTCGGGCTGTACCTCCGGCCTGCCATACCCTATGCACCACTCATAAGCTGACTTTGTGTTTTCAGACTTCTGTGCCCACAGCCTGGACCCACACACCTCCAGGCTAGGGCCGATGGAGCCACAGCGAAAGTTTGTGCCTGCCCTCTCCAAGGAAAGTGTGCCCAATCCATTGACCACAACCCTACAGGTTAGGGAAAAGCTCCAAGGCCCCTGAGGACATCAATAGTGTAGGCCACCCTGGACTAAGAGGGGCTCTCTGACATCAGCGGAGCAACTATCTTCACTTAGACTCTCAGAAAGTGTCCCCAGAGACAGAAGGTTGAAATGGACAGGCCCCCAGGCCCTAATATGAACCTTAGCTTTGTTCCATGTGTCCGTTCTCAAACACACATTGTGACCCTCAGCGTGAGTACCTTATTCAAGTAACGCCTCTCAGTGACTGGACCAAGAGCCCGCATATGTGGTTTGCCATGCCCATAGGAACCCAGGACTAAATAAATGGTGTGTATTCCAGTTGAGGGAACCCACTGCTATGCTCTAGAGTCCCTCTCCTGGGGGGTCCCCTGTGGCAGAAAACAGTACTCTTCATTCCCACAGAATGAACACAAACACTTGGGAGCTTGGACAATCCCCCGAGAGGAAGGCTCTTCCTCGGCCTCTGAGACAACCCCTACCCTGACCGGACACTGTAAATCCTGAGTGACTGCCTCCCACTTGCCCTACTTTGATTTCCTGAGGATCTCCCCTCACGGACTGGAGATCAGGCCTGCCATTACATTGGCCATTAGCTGAGCCAAGTTTGCTTTTTCAGACATCTGTCCCCACAGCCCTGGGAAACACAGCCTCTAGGCTGGGTCCTCTGGAGCCATACCACAGGACCGTGCCTGCTCTCTCCTGGGAAACTGTGTCGATTCCTTTGGACACACACCTCCAGAATATGAGAAACCTCAAGGCCCCCGAGGACATCCCACTACTGGGAGCCTCCCTGGACACACAGGGGCATTCCGACACAAGCTGAGCAGCTACCTCCACGAAGGCATGCAAACAGATGTCAACAGAGATAGAAGGTTGAGCCGGACAGGCCCTTAGGCCATAATCTCAACTCTTGCTTTGGGTTCCAGGTGTTACTCCTCAGAGGCTTTGGTTCGAAGAACAGGATATGGGGCTTTCCTGAGGCACTGAACAGAACTCCTCTCATCTCCACATGGGAAGCTTCCTTGTTGATGCTGTGTCAAACACCTCAGTTTGGAGAACCCTGCAGAGTCCCTGAGCCACCTCCACATTCCAAGGTCTCCCAGGCCACCAAGCCACAGTAGGACTCATCTTCAGGAGAGTCCATTTCAACTCTCCCCTCTGGGTAGCTCACCCAGGAGCCTGAAGATTGAGCCTGCCTTGTCCTGACTAAAGAGTGGGAATATGAGGTGGCGTTCCCAGGCATCCATGCTTAGACATCTGCTCTCGAGTCTTTCCGTATGGGGCCTCCTGGAACCATCCAATAGGACTCGACTGTCGTGCAGAAGGAAACCTTGAGGTTTGGAGTAGTTCACAAATCCCATCGTAGGCAAACCTCCCTGGCTTCATGAAGCCCCCACACCCTTCAGGAAGAGGCCATGCTGGACAAAAACTCTAGCCTGAGGCACGTCTCATAGTTGACATGACCTCAGTGCAGGAGATCTCGATTCAGCCTCTGCAGACTGGCCCTGCCTTGCCCTCGGTCCCAAACCTCATGCTAGCTTGTGTTTTCAGACTTCCTTCCTCACACTCCTGGCAAACAAGCCCTCCGGATTAGGAACTCCAGAACCACAACCCAGCCCAGTGTCTGCCCAAAGGAAGAAAAACGTTTCCCTGTGGGGCTCTCCAGAAAACCCAGATGAGGATCAACCTGCTCGGGCCTCGACGGTACCCGAACTGGATAGGATGCTCTGGGAACTCATGCTCCGTCTGACACAGCCTGAAGCCAGACGTCCAGACAGACAAGGAGACAGATGGCCGCACACCCAGCACTTCGGACACGCCATGGTCTTATGCCGTCACCTCTTCCTAACCTTGGTTTTCAGATATATGAACCTAGACATTATATCAATTCTCCACACAGCTGGGTATAGCAAGCACAAAGCAGAACTCCTCCTTCCCCATGGCTGTCAAGCTTGCTCTTGGCATGGAGTCACACCTTCAGGGTGGGAGAAACCTTCATGGCCCCTGATGCCACGCCCAAACTTGAGTGCTGCTTGGGCACAAATTCACACTGTGACCCTCAGCATGAGCCCCATGTCAAAGAAAGGCCTGTCAGGGCCTGGACCAAGTGCCCGCATATGGGGCTTGCCAAGCCCTTATGCACCCAATCCTCACCAGTGTTTGAGTTTTCCAGTCGCCCCGCCCGTACCTGGGGCTCTGTTCTGGAATCCCTTTCTTGGAGAGACCCATGAGCCAGACAACACGACTCCACCCTTCCCACAAAATGACCCCAAACTCTTGGGAGCTGGGACAAATCCCCAGAGAGGGATACTCGTCCACAGTCCCTGAGGCCACCCCTCCAATCCACGGCTATCCAGGACACAACATTCAGAGACAAAAGCCTGAAGGAACGCCACCCACTCGCCCTTGTTTCAGAGGCCCAGGAGTTCCCTCTTGGGCTGTACCTCCGGCCTGCCATACCCTAGGCGCCACTCATAAGCTGACTTTGTGTTTTCAGACTTCTGTGCCCACAGCCTGGACCCACACACCTCCAGGCTAGGGCCTCTGGAGCCACAGCGAAAGATTGTGCCTGCCCTCTCCAAAAAAAGTGTGCCCAATCCATTGACCACAAACCTACAGGTTAGGGAAAAGCTCCAAGGCCCTGAGGCCATCAATAGTGTAAGCCACCCTGGACTAAGAGGGGCTCTCTGACACCAGCGGAGCAACTATCTCAACTTAGACTCTCAGACAGTGTCCCCAGAGACAGAAGGTTGAAATGGACAGGCCCCCAGGCCCTAATCTGAACCTTAGCTTTGGTTTCCATGTGTCCATCCTCAGAGGACTGTTTTCATAGACCAGCACACGGGGCTTTTCTGAGGCTACAAACCAAACCTCTCTCTCCACATGGGCAGCTTTCTTACTAGGGATGTATCAAACCATTCAGGTAGGAGAGACCACAGGGCCACTGAACAACCAGCACATTCCAAGGTCTCCATGGACCCAAACGCACATTATGACGCATCCTCAGGAGAGGCCATTTCAACTCAGCCCCCTTGGTAGCGTGCCCCAGAGGCAGCAGGTCAAACATATCTTTTCGCTAATGGCCAATGGGAATGCGAGGCATGCTGTACAGGGATCCATCCTTCGAACCCTGCTCTCCAGTCCTTCCGTATGGTATGTCCTGGAGCCATGCAACAGGACTCGAATGTCCCACAGAAGGAAACCTTGTGGTTTGGGGCAACTTCCAAACTCAGCGTGGGAAAACTTCCTTGGCCTCATGAGGCCCCCGCTTCATGAAGGTGCCATCATGGAAACATACTCCAGCCTCAGCCAACGTCTGATCCTCAGCCTGGCTTCAGATGCAGGAGATTTTGATTCAGCCTCTGTAGAGTGGGTCTGCTCTGCCCGTGGCTCCAATCCTCACCCTAGCTTGTTATTTCAGACTTCTGTCCTCTCACTCCTGGCCCACAAGCCCTCCCTACTGGGAATTCTGGGGCCACAATGAAGCACTCTGCCTGCCTCCCAGGAGAAAAACATTGTCTATGGTGCTGCTCAGAAACCCCAAATGAGGATCAAACTGCTTGGCCCTCGGCAACACCCCAATTGCATAGGCTACCTTAAACACTGATGCTCTGTCGCAAATAGCCTGAGCCCAGACCTTCCAACAGACACCGACACAGCTGGCTGCACACCCAGCATATTGGACCCGCCACTGCCTTAGGCCACCATCCATTCCCAACCTGGGTTTTCAGTCATCGGAACCTAGACCTTATCTCCAATCCCTGCACAGGGGGGAACTTGATGCACAAGTCAGAACCCCTCCTTCCCCATGGCAAGAAAACTTGCTGCTGGCAGTGAGTCAAACCTTCAGTGTAGGAGAAAACGGCATGGCCCATGAGGCAACGCCCAAGCGTTAGGGCCGCCTTGGGCACAAACACACATTGTGACCCTCAGTGTGAGTACCTTATTCAAGTAACGCCTCTCAGTGACTGGACCAAGAGCCCGCATATGTGGCTTGCCATGCCCATAGGCACCCAGGATTAACTAGATGGTGTGTATTCCAGTTGAGGGAACCCACTGCTGTGCTCTAGAGTCCCTCTCCTGGGGGGTCCCCTGTGGCAGAAAACAGTACTCTTCCCTTCCCACAGAATGAATCCAAACACTTGGGAGCTTGCACAATCCCCCGAGAGGAAGGCTCTTCCTCGGCCTCTGAGACAACCCCTACCCTGACCGGACACTGTGAACGCAACACCCAGAGACAAAATCCTGAGTGACTGCCTCCCACTTGCCCACCTTTGATATCCAGAGGATCTCCCCTCACAGACTGGAGATCAGTCCTGCCATTACCTTGGCCACTAGCTGAGCCAAGTTTGCTTTTTCAGACATCTGTCCCCACAGCCCTGGCAAACACAGCCTCTAGGCTGGGTCCTCTGGAGCAATACCACAGGACCGTGCCTGTTCTCTCCTTGGAAACTGTGTCCATTCCTATGGACACACACCTCCAGAATATGAGAAACCTCAAAGCCCCCGAGGACATCCCACTACTGGGAGCCTCCCTGGACACACAGGGGCATTCCGACACAAGCTGAGCAGCTACCTCCACGAAGGCATGCACACAGATGTCAACAGACATAGAAGGTTCAGCCGGACAGGCCCTTAGGCCGTAATCTCAACTCTTGCTTTGGGTTCCAGGTGTTACTCCTCAGAGGCTTTGGTTCGAAGAACAGGATATGGGCCTTTCCTGAGGCACTGAACAGAACTCCTCTCGTCTTCACATGGGAAGCTTCCTTGTTGATGCTGTGTCAAACACCTCAGTTTGGAAAACCCTGCAGAGTCCCTGAGCCACCTCCACATTCCAAGGTCTCCCAGGCCACCAAGCCACAGTAGGACTCATCTTCAGGAGAGTCCATTTCAACTCTCCCCACTGGGTAGCTCACCCAGGAGCCTGCAGATTGAGCCTGCCTTGTCCTGACTAAAGAGTGGGAATATGAGGTGGCGTTCCCAGGCATCCATGCTTAGACACCTGCTCTCGAGTCTTTCCGTATGGGGCCTCCTGGAACCATCCAATAGGACTCGTTTGTCGTGCAGAAGGAAACCTTGAGGTTTGGAGTAATTCACAAATCCCATCGTAGACAAACCTCCTTGGCCTAAAGAAGCCCTCACCCTTCAGGAAGAGGCCATGCTGGACAAAAACTCTAGCCTGAGGCACGTCTCATAGTTGACATGACCTCAGTGCAGGAGATCTCGATTCAGCCTCTGCAGAGTGGGCCTGCCGTGCCCTCGGTCCCAAACCTCACGCTACCTTGTGTTTTCAGACTTCCTTCCTCACACTCCTGGCTAACAAGCCCTCCGGACCAGAAAGTCCAGAACCAAAACCCAGCCCAGTGTCTGCCCAAAGGAAGAAAAACGTTTCCCTGTGGGGCTCTCCAGAAAACCCAGATGAGGATCAACCTGCTCGGGCCTCGACGGTACCCGAACTGGATAGGATGCTCTGGGCACTCATGCTCTGTCTGACACAGCCTGAAGCCAGACGTCCAGACAGACAAGGAGACAGATGGCCGCACACCCAGCACTTCGGACACGCCATGGTCTTATGCCGTCACCTCTTCCTAACCTTGGTTTTCAGATATCTGAACCTAGACATTATATCAATTCTCCACACAGCTGGGTATCGCAAGCACAAAACAGAACTCCTCCTTCCCCATGGCTGTCAAGCTTGCTCTTGGCATGGAGTCACACCTTCAGGGTGGGAGAAACCTTCATGGCCCCTGATGCCACGCCCAAACTTGAGTGCTGCTTGGGCACAAATTCACACTGTGACCCTCAGCATGAGCCCCATGTCAAAGAAAGGCCTGTCAGGACCTGGACCAAGAGCCCGCATATGGGGCTTGCCAAGCCCCTATGCACCAAATCCTCACCAGTGTTTGAGTTTTCCAGTCGCCCCACCTGTACCTGGGCTCTGTTCTGGAATCCCTTTCTTGGAGAGACCCATGAGCCAGACAACACGACTCCACCCTTCCCTCAAAATGACCCCAAACTCTTGGGAGCTGGGACAAATCCCCAGAGAGGGATACTCGTCCACAGTCCCTGAGGCCACCGCTCCAATCCACGGCTATCCCGGACACAACATCCAGAGACAAAAGCCTGAAGGAACGCCTTCCACTCGCCCTTGTTTCAGAGGCCCAGGAGTTCCCTCTCGGGCTGTACATCCGGCCTGTCATACCCTAGGCGCCACTCATAAGCTGACTTTGTGTTTTAAGACTTCTGCCCACAGCATGGACCCACACAACCTCCAGGCTAGGGCCTCTGAAGCCACAGCGAAAGATTGTGCCGGCCCTCTCTAAGGAAAGTGTGTCCAATCCATTGACCACAACCCTACAGGTTAGGGAAAAGCTCCAAGGCCCCTGAGGCCATCAATAGGTAGGCCACCCTGGACTAAGAGGGGCTCTCTGACACCAGCAGAGCAACTATCTCCACTTAGATTCTCAGACAGTGTCCCCAGAGACAGAAGGTTGAAATGGACAGGCCCCCAGGCCCTAATATGAACCTTAGCTTTGTTTCCATGTGTCCGTTCTCAGAGGACTGTTTTCGTAGACCAGCACATGGGGCTTTTCTGAGGCACCAAACCAAGCATCTCTCGTCTCCACATGGGCAGCTTTCTTACTGGGGATGTATCAAACCCTTCAGGTAGGAGAGTTCCGCAAGGACACCGAACAACCAGCACATTCCAAGGTCTCCATGGACCCAAACGCACATTATGACGCATCCTCAGGAGAGGCCATTTCAACTCAGCCCCCTGGGTAGCGTGACCCAGAGGCAGCAGATCAAACATATCTTGTCGCTAATGGCCAATTGGAATGCGAGGAATGCTGTACAGGGATCCATCCTTCGAACCCTGCTCTCCAGTCCTTCCATATGGTATGTCCTGGAGCCATGCAACAGGACTCAAATGTCCCACAGAAGGAAACCTTGTGGTTTGGGGCAACCTCCAAACTCAGCGTGGGAAAACTTCCTTGGCCTCATGAGGCCCCCGCTTCATGAAGGTGCCATCATGGACACATACTCCAGCCTCAGCCAACGTCTGATCCTCAGCCTGACTTCAGATGCAGGAGATTTTGATTCAGCCTCTGCAGAGTGGGCCTGCTCTGCCCTTGGCTCCAATACTCACCCTAGCTTGTGTTTTCAGACTTCCGTCCTCACACTCCTTGCCCACAAACCCTCCCTACTGGGAATTCTGGGGCCACAATGAAGCACTCTGCCTGCCTCCCAGGAGAAAAACATTGTCTATGGTGCTGCCCAGAAACCCCAAATGAGGATCAAACTGCTTGGCCCTCGGCAACACCCCAATTGCATAGGCTACCTTAAACACTGATGCTCTGTCGCAAATAGCCTGAGCCCAGACCTTCCAACAGACACCGACACAGCTGGCTGCACTCCTAGGACATTGGACCCGCCACTGCCTTAGGCCACCATCCATTCCCAACCTGGGTTTTCAGTCATCGGATCCTAGACCTTATCTCCAATCCCTGCACAGGGGGGAACCTGATGCACAAATCAGAACCCCTCCTTCCCCATGGCAAGAAAACTTGCTGCTGGCAGTGAGTCAAACCTTCAGTGTAGGAAAAACGACATGGCCCATGAGGCAACGCCCAAGCGTTAGGGCCGCCTTGGGCACAAACACACATTGTGACCCTCAGCGTGAGTACCTTATTCAAGTAACGCCTCTCAGTGACTGGACCAAGAGCCCGCATATGTGGCTTGCCATGCCCATAGGCACCCAGGACTAACTAGATGGTGTGTATTCCAGTTGAGGGAACCCACTGCTGTGCTCTAGAGTCCCTCTCCTGGGGGGTCCCCTGTGGCAGAAAACAGTACTCTTCCCTTCCCACAGAATGAACCCAAACAGTTGGGAGCTTGGACAATCCCCCGAGAGGAAGGCTCTTCCTCGGCCTCTGAGACAACCCCTACCCTGACCGGACACTGTGAACGCAACACCCAGAGACAAAATCCTGAGTGACTGCCTCCCACTTGCCCTCCTTTGATATCCAGAGGATCTCCCCTCACGGACTGGAGATCAGTCCTGCCATTACCTTGGCCACTAGCTGAGCCAAGTTTGCTTTTTCAGACATCTGTCCCCACAGCCCTGGCAAACACAGCCTCTAGGCTGGGTCCTCTGGAGCCATACCACAGGACCGTGCCTGCTCTCTCCTGGGAAACTGTGTCCATTCCTTTGGACACACACCTCCAGAATATGAGAAACCTCAAGGCCCCCGAGGACATCCCACTAATGGGAGGCTACCTGGACACACAGGGGCATTCGGACACAAGCTGAGCAGCTACCTCCACGAAGGCATGCAAACAGATGTCAACAGAGATAGAAGGTTGAGCCGGACAGGCCCTTAGGCCGTAATCTCAACTCTTGCTTTGGGTTCCAGGTGTCACTCCTCAGAGGCTTTGGTTCGAAGAACAGGATATGGGGCTTTCCTGAGGCACTGAACAGAACTCCTCTCGTCTCCACATGGGAAGCTTCCCTGTTGGAGCTGTGTCAAACACCTCAGTTTGGAGAACCCTGCAGAGTCCCTGAGCCACCTCCACATTCCAAGTTCTCCCAGGCCACCAAGCCACAGTAGGACTCATCTTCAGGAGAGTCCATTTCAACTCTCCCCACTGGGTAGCTCACCCAGGAGCCTGCAGATTGAGCCTGCCTTGTCCTGACTAAAGAGTGGGAATATGAGGTGGCGTTCCCAGGCATCCATGCTTAGACACCTGCTCTCGAGTCTTTCCGTATGGGGCCTCCTGGAACCATCCAATAGGACTCGACTGTCGTGCAGAAGGAAAGCTTTAGGTTTGGAGTAGTTCACAAATCCCATCGTAGGCAAACCTCCCTGGCTTCATGAAGCCCCCACACCCTTCAGGAAGAGGCCATGCTGGACAAAAACTCTAGCCTGAGGCACGTCTCATAGTTGACATGACCTCAGTGCAGGAGATCTCGATTCAGCCTCTGCAGAGTGGCCCTGCCATGCCCTCAGTCCCAAACCTCACGCTAGCTTTTGTTTTCAGACTTCCTTCCTCACACTCCTGGCAAACAAGCCCTACGGACTAGGAACTCCAGAACCACAACCCAGCCCAGTGTCTGCCCAACGGAAGAAAAACACTTCCCTGTTGGGCTCTCCAGAAAACCCAGATGAGGATCAACCTGCTCGGGCCTCGACGGTACCCGAAGTGGATATGCTTCTCTGGGCACTCATGCTCTGTCTGACACAGCCTGAAGCCAGACGTCCAGACAGACAAGGAGACAGCTGGCCGCACACCCAGCACTTCGGACACACCATGGTCTTATGCCGTCACCTCTTCCTAACCTTGGTTTTCAGATATCTGAACCTAGACAATATATCAATTCTCCACACAGCTGGGTATCGCAAGCACAAAACAGAACTCCTCCTTCCCCATGGCTGTCAAGCTTGCTCTTGGCATGGAGTCACACCTTCAGGGTGGGAGAAACCTTCATGGCCCCCGATGCCACGCCCAAACTTGAGTGCTGCTTGGGCACAAATTCACACTGTGACTCTCAGCATGAGCCCCATGTCAAAGAAAGGCCTGTCAGGACCTGGACCAAGAGCCCGCATATGGGGCTTGCCAAGCCCCTATGCACCCAATCCTCACCAGTGTTTGAGTTTTCCAGTCGCCCCACCTGTACCTGGGCTCTGTTCTGGAATCCCTTTCTTGGAGAGACACATGAGCCAGACAACACGACTCCACCCACAAAATGACCCCAAACTCAAGAGGCCCCCGCTTCATGAAGGTGCCATCATGGACACATACTCCAGCCTCAGCCAACTTTTGATCCTCAGCCTGACTGCAGATGCAGGAGATTTTGATTCAGCCTCTGCCGATTGGGCCTGCTCTGCCCTTGGCTCCAATCCTCAGCCTAGCTTGTGTTTTCAGACTTCCGTCCTCAAACTCCTGGCCCACAAACCCTCCCTACTGGGAATTCTGGGGCCACACTGAAGCACTCTGCCTGCCTCCCAGGAGAAAAACATTTTCTATGGCGCTGCCCAGAAACCCCAAATGAGGATCAAACTGCTTGGCCCTCGGCAACACCCCAATTGCATAGGCTACCTTAAACACTGATGCTCTGTCGCAAATAGCCTGAGCCCAGACCTTCCAACAGACACCGACACAGCTGGCTGCACACCCAGCACATTGGACCCGCCACTGCCTTAGGCCACCATCCATTCCCAACCTGGGTTTTCAGTCATCGGAACCTAGACCTTATCTCCAATCCCTGCACAGGGGGAACCTGATGCACAAGTCAGAACCCCTCCTTCCCCATGGCAAGAAACCTTGCTCCTGGCCGTGAGTCAAACCTTCAGTGTAGGAGAAAACGGCAAACCTGCCGGGCCTCATGAAGCCCCCCATATCCTTCAGGGAGAGGCCATCATGGACAAAAACTCTAGCTTGAAGCACGTCTCATAGTAGATATGACCGCAATGCAGGAGATCTTGATTCAGTCTCTGCAGAGTGGCCTGCCGTGCCCTCGGTCCCAAACCTCACGCTAGCTTGTGTTTTCAGACTTCCTTCCTCACACTCCTGGCAAACAATCCCTCCAGAGTAGGATTTGCAGAACCACAAGCCAGCCCAGTGACTGCCCACCAGTAGAAAACTTTTCCTTGTGGGGCTCTCCATAAAACCCAGATGAGGATCAACCTGCTCTTGCCTCGATGGCACTCAGATTTGATAGGCTGCTCTAGGCACTAATGCTCTGCCTTTCACAGCCTGATGCCAGACGTCCAGACAGGCAAGGAGACAGCTGGCCACACACCTAGCACTTCTGACACGCCATGGTCTTATGCCGTTATCTCTTCCTAACCTTGGTTTTCCGATATCTAAACCCAGATATTATATCAATTCCCCACACAGTTGGGCATCTGAAGCACAAATCAGAACTCCTTCTTCCCCATGGCTGTAAGGCTTGCTCTTGGCATGGAGTCACACCTTCAGGGTGGGAGAAACCTTTATTTCCCCTGAAACCACGCCCAAACTTGAGTGCTGCCTTGGGCACAAATTCACTCTGTGACCCTCAGCATGAGCCCAATATCAAAGAAAGGCCTGTCAGGGCCTTGACCAAGAGCCCGCGTATGGGGCGTGCCAAGCCCCTATACACCCAATCCTCACCAGTGTTTGAGTTTTCCAGTCTCGCCCTTGTTCCTGGGGCTCTGCTCTGGAATCACTTTCTTGGAGAGACACATGAGCCAGACAACAGGACTTCACCCTTCCCACAAAATGACCCCAAACTCCTGTTAGCTGGGACAAATCCCCAGAGAGGGATACTTGTCCACAGTCACTGAGGCCACCCCCTACAATCTACGGCTATCCTGGACGCATCCAGAGACAAAAGCCTGAAGGAATCTCGCCCTTGATTCACAAGCCAAGGAGCTCACTCTCTATCTGTACATCCGGCCTGCCATACCCTCGGCGCCACTCATAAGCTGAGTTTGTGTTTTCAGACTTCTGTGCCCACAGCCTGGCCCCACACACCCTCCAGGCTAGGGCATCTGGAGCCACAGCGAAAGATTGTGCCTGCCCTCTCCAAGGAAAGTGTGCCCAATCCATTGACCACAACCCTACAGGTTAGGGAAAAGCTCCAAGGCCCCTGAGGCCATCCTGATAGTGTAGGCTGCCCTGGACTAAAAGGGGCACTCTGACACCAGCTGAGCCATTATCACCACTTAGACTCTCAGACAGTGTCCCCAGAGACAGAAGATTGAAATGGACAGGCCCTTAGGCCCTAATATGAACCTTAGCTTTAGTTTTCATGTGTCTGTCCTCAGAGGACTGGTTTCGTATACCAGCATATTAGTTTTTTCTGAGGCTCCAAACCAAACCTCTCTCGTCTCCACATGGAGTGCTTTCTTACTGGATCTGTTTCAAACCCTTCTGGTCGGAGAATTCCGCAGGGCCACAGTACAACCATCACATTCCAAGGTCTCCATGGACAGAAACACACATTATGACGCATCCTCAGGAGAGGCCATTTCAACTCAGCCCGCTGGTTAGCTTGCCCCAGAGCCAGCAGATCAAACATATCTTGTCGTTAATGGCCAAAGGGAATGCGAGGCATGCTGTTCAGGGATCCATCCTTTGAACCCTCCTCTTCAGTCCTTCCGTATGGTATGTACTGGAGCCACTCAACAGGACTCGACTGTCTTGCAGAAGGAAACCTTGTGGTTTGTGGCAACCTCCAAACTCAGCGTGGGAAAATTTCGTTGGCCTCATGAGGCACCTGCTTCATGAAGGTGCTATCAAGGGCACAATCCAACCTCAGCCAACGTCTGATCCTCAGCCTGACTTCAGATGCATGAGATATCCTTTCAGCCTTTGCAGAGTGTGCCTGCTCCCAACCTCACCCTATCTTTTGTTTTCAGACTCTACCCTAGCACTCCTGGCCCAAAAGCCCTCATGATTGGGAATTCTGGTTCCAGAACGAAGCACTCTGCCTGGCCCCAAAGAAAAACATTGTCTATGGCATTGCTCAGAAACCCCAAATGAAAATCAACCTGCTCATCCCTCGGCAACACCCCAATTGCATAGGCTACCCTAAACACTATGCTCTGTCTTACATAGCCTGAGCCCAGACCTTGTGAGAGACATTGAGACAGTTGGCTTCACACCCAGCACATCGAACCTGCCATGGGTTAGGCCATTTCATCCCTTCCCATTGACCTGGGTGTCTTCCTGGAGGTATATTCTGAGGCTGTGTCAGACTATGCATTTTTTCTGGAGCTTCCTATGGAATTGGGGTGGTATTAGGGGCCTTGCAATTTTCTCTTAATCTGGTGGGTTGGGAAACTGAGACAGGCTGACATTCCTTGGGAGAGCTGGCCCAGTGCTGTTGTGTGTTCCTGGAGGCCCCATCCTGGAGGGCATATGGGTCAGGACTCTGGGTCCAAAGTCTTCAGACACAAACTCGGGTAAGAGTTAAGCTCGAGGTGAAGGCAGACCCAATCTGCAGACCCTGAGCGAAGCATCTCCAGATATGAAATTCGGACGGCTGTGAGGCAGGAGCACAGTCTTTTCTGTCTGACTTGTTTGTCTATGATGGCCACGAAATGAAGGGGTGGCCTCATGGGTCCATGTGAGATTCTACCTCTCTGGGAATTCTGCTCGGCACCCAAGAGTTTGGTGTATTTCCGAGGGATGGGAGGAGCGCAGTTTTATGAGTCAAAGATCCCGTCCAAACAGCCATTCCAGAGATGGGTCCTGGGTTCTGGAGCCTGGATCACCGCAACAAGGCTTAGGATTTGGGCCTAGGGTCCTGCTCTATGTTTTCCTGGTACAGCTCCCGAGTGTTCTTGTTGGAAATGGGTCTCATTCTGAGGGTCACAATGCCTGTTTTTGCCCAGATGCCCATGCTGAGTGGGTGTGACCTCATGGGCTATGCACTTGGCTCCCACTCTGAGGGTTGGACTGCCATCTCAACATTCAGTTTTCCTGCCATGGGGAAGGAGGGTACTTTTTTATGCTTCAGGTTCCCCCATGGGCAGGAATTTGAGCTAAGTTCTGGGACTGGTGCCTGAATACCCAGTTCACTTTGAGATGAGGTCCTCGGGCCAAGGCAGGACCCACCTGCAGAAAATGAGGCCTGCTTTCTGGGTGGCTGTCAGGAGCTCGGGCTCGAGCTGTGTCAGACAGAACATTCGTGGAGAGTTCGGCCTATGATATTGGGGTGCTTTTGAGAGCTGTGCAACTGGATCCTCATGGGGGATTTTTGCACAGACCCTTTCTTCACTTCTTCTATCTGGTGAGCAGGCAGATGGCTGCATTACGGCTCCAGAATATCCAAGTTGGAGGGTTTGCAGGCGAGGAGTGTGAGGACAGAAGTATGAAAACATAAGCTACGGTTACGCTCAGTGCCGAGCACATGTCTATTCCAATGTACAGCAGTTGTTTCGAGATCTTCAGCACCTGGGCGAGGGGAAGATGTCTGCTCACGCTGGAGTTTGTATCCATGATGGCCAACAAATGGTGGGGAGGCCTCAAGAATTCTTGGAGGTTTTTCCAAGCTGGAGCTTGTGAGCTGCTCCAAACATCAAGGTGTCCTACTAAGGGACAGCAGAAGTCTTCTTACAGGGCTCCAGGGTCCCCCATATGGAAGATTCGATAGCAATGCTCTCTGAATGGAGGCCTGGGAAGCCAATCTTGTGTTACCATTGCAGCTGAGGAACAGGGTAAGCTTGAACCAATGACACTGATTCCAAGTTCCAAGTGATTTGCGT
This sequence comes from Mustela nivalis, assembly GCF_964662115.1. NCBI lineage: Eukaryota > Metazoa > Chordata > Mammalia > Carnivora > Mustelidae > Mustela > Mustela nivalis. Next base: position 2,394,469 of record NW_028136547.1, on the reverse strand, counting down.
TGATGGAAGTTCTCAGTCTAACAGGTCCCAATGCTGCTTGGTGTCCAGGGAGACCTTAGAATGTGGTGGCGGCTCTCTGACCATTGAGGATTCTCTATCCTTAGGATTAGACCCAGTACCCAGGAGCCAGGTTTCCTTCTTGGGACAGGAGGTGTGCTCTTGTATGGCTCACGGACCACAGGTTGGACCATATGCTTGAATTTCCAGAACAGACCTCTAGGAAGAGAGACCTCAAAACATAAGCTAGGGTTCTGATGAGGTTTTAGGGCCATGGAAGTTTCAATCTTCGGACTAAGTGCCATTGGCCTGCATGTCATCCTGGAGGTAGGTGCTGAGGCTGTGTCAGGCTGTGCACTTTTTCCAGAGTGGCCTATGATATTGGGGTGCAGTCAGGGGCCTTGCAGTTTTCTCCTAATCTGGACATTTTGCGAAACTGAGATGGGCAGGGTTTCCTCAGGAGAGCAGGGCCAGTGATGTCATGTGTTTCTCGAGGCCCCATCCTGGAGGTCATGTGTGTCAGGACTTTGGGACCAAAGACTTTAGACACAACCTCGGATAAGAGATAGGAGTGAGGTGATGGCAGTCCGAATCTGAAGACCCTGAGGGAAGCTCCTCGGGATTTGAAATTCAGGTGGCTGGGAGGGAGGAGCACAGGCTTTTCTGTCTGGATTTTGTGTCTAGGATGGCCACTAAATGGAGGGGTGACCTCATGTGTCCGTGGGATATTCTTCCACTCTGGTGATTCTGCTTGGCACCCAAGAGTTTGATTTCTTTCTGGGGAAGAGGAAAAGACTGTATTCCATCTCTGGGATCCTGTCCAAACAGGGATTCCAGAGATGGGTTCTGGGTCCAGACACTGGGAAAACTTAACCAAAGCTTCGATTTGGGATCCTGGTCCAGATCCCAAGGGGGATCTTTGGAAAGGGGTCTCATTCTGAGGGTCACAATGCCTATTTGTGCCCAGCTGCCCATCCTGTGTAGGCATGGTCTCATGGACCATGCACCTGGTTCCCACTCAGGGTTGTACAGCCATCTCAACATTCAGTTTTCTGGCCATGGGGAAAGAGGAGCACTCTTTTGTGCTTCCGAGTCCCCTATGGGCAGGAATTTGAGCTAAGTCTGGGACAGGTACCTGAATATCCAGGTTGCTTCAAGATGATGGCCTCGGGCCAAGGTTGGACCCACCTGGAGGATATGGGGCCCACTATCTGGGTGGCTGACAGGAGGTCGGGGATCAGGCGGTGTCAGATAGACAATGTATGCAGAGGTTGGTCTATTATATTGGGGTGCCATTGAGGGCCGTGCAGGAGGATCCTCATGTGGGTTTCTACGAAGACCCATAGGGCACTTCTTTCTGGTGGGCAGGCAGAAAGCTGCACTGTGGCTTCAGAATTCCCAATATGAAGGGCTTGTAGGCGAGGAATGTGAAGACAGAAGTCTGAAAACACAAGCCACGGATAAGCTCAGTGCCGACCACAGGACCATTCCATTGTGCAGTGGTTGTTTCGAGATTTCCAGCACCTGAGTATGGGCGAGGGTCAGATGTCTGCTCACGCTGGGTTTGCATCCATGATGGTCAACGAATTGTGGGGTGGCCTCAAGAATTCTTGGAGATTTTCCCAAGCAGGACCTTGTGAGCTGCTCCAAACAGCAAGGTGTCCTACTGTGGGACAGGGGAAGTCCGCTTACAAGGCTCCAGGGTCCCCCATATAGAAAGATTCGACAGCAGAGGTCTCTGAATGGGGGCCTGGGAAGTCTTCCTTGCATGACCATTGCAGCTGAGGAACATTGCAGGCTTGATCTGCTGGTTTTTGTTCAAATTTCCAAGTGATCTAAGTTGACGGATGTTCTCAGTCTAATGAGTCACAATGCTGCTTGGTGTCCAGGGAGACCTTAGAATGTGGTGGTGAGGGTGCCTGGGTGGCTCAATGGGCTAAGCCGCTGCCTTCGGCTCAGGTCATGATCTCAGGGTCCTGGGATTGAGTCCCGCATCGGGCTCTCTGCTCAGCAGGGAGCCTGCTTCTTCCTCTCTCTCTCTCTGCCTTCCTCTATGCCTACTTGTGATCTCTGTCTGTCAAATAAATAAATAAAATCTATATAAAAAAAAACAATGCGGTTGTGGGTCTGTGGCCATGCAGGATTCTCCTACCTGAGGGTTAGACCCAGTTCCCAGGAGCCAGGTTCCCTTCTCGGGACAGGAGGGGTTCTCTTGTATGGCTCAGGGACCACATGTCGGATCATATGTTGGATTTCAAGACCAGGCCTCTGGGCACAGAGGCCTGAATATCTAGGCTAGGGTTCTTATGAGGTTGTAGGGGCATGTCATCCTCAACCTTCGGACTTAGGGACTTTGACCTGTGAGTCTTCCTGGAGGTAGATGCTCAGGCTGTGTCAGACTGTGCATTTTTTCCAGAGTGGCCTATGAAATTGGGGTGGGCTCAGGGGCCTTGCAGGCTTTTCCTAATCTGGAGGGTTTGTGCAACTGAGACGGCAGAATTTCATCCAGAGATCAGGCCCAGTGATGTAGTGTGGTTCTGTCAGCCCCATCCTGCATGGAATGTGGTTAAGGGCTCTGGGACCAAAGTCTTCAGACACAAAATTGTGTATCAATTAGGAGGGAGGTGATGGCAGCCCCGATCTGCAGACGCTGAGGGCAGCTCCTCAGGATTTGAAATTCGTGTGGCTGGGAGGCAGGAGCAAAGGCTTTTCTGTCTGGATTGTGTCTAGGATGGCCTTGGAATGGTGGGGTGTCCTCATGTGTCCATGGAATATTCTACCTCTCTGGGGATTCTGCCCAGCACCCAAGAGTTTGGTGTCTCACTGGGAAGGAGAGAGCGTGGTTTACTGTTTCAGGGTTTCCGTCAACACAGGGATTCCAGAGATGGGTTATAGGTCCCTGTGCCTGGATAACCCTACAAAGGCTTAGTATTTGGGCCTAGAGGCTTGACTGCCTGGCTCTGTGGGGCTTTGCTTCAGCTCCCATGGAGACTTGTTGGAAATGGGTCTCAGGGTAAGGGTCACAATGCCTGTTTGTGCCCAGATGCCCATCCTGAGTGGGCATTGGCTCTTGTTCCATGCAACTGGATCCCAATATGAGGGTTGGACCACCATATCAACATTTAATTTTCCTTCTATGAGGAAGGAGGAGTACTCTTTTGTGCTTCAGATTCCCCCATGCACAGTAATTTGAGCTATGTTCTGGGACTGGTACGTGAATAACCAGGTTGGTTTGAGATGAAGGACTCAGGTCAAGGCAGGTCACACCTGCCAGATATGGGTCCCGCTATCTAGGTGGCTACCAGGAGGTCGGGGCTCAAGCTGTGTCAGACAAAGCATTAGTTCACAAGGTGGCCTATGATATTGTGGTGCTATAGAGGGCTGTGCTGGTGGAACCTTATATGGAGTTTCACGCAGACCCATAGGGCACCTCTTTTTTCTGGTGGGCAGGCAGAAGGCATTGTGGCTCCCAAATTCCCAATATGGGGGACTTGAAGGCGAGGAGTGTGAGAACAGAAGGCAGAAAACACAATCTATGCTTAATCTCAGTGCCGAGAACATGGCCATTCCAATGTGCAGTGGTTTTTTCGAGATCTCCAGCATCTGAGTACAGGCGAGGGTCAGATGTCTGCTCATGATAGAGTTTGTATCTATTGTGGCCAACAAATGAAATATCCAGCACCTGAGTAAAGGTGGATTTCAGATGTTTACGCACACTGGAGTTTGTGTCTCTGATGACCGAATGGAGGAGTGGCATCAAGAGGCTGATGCATGTGAGATGCTCCAAACAGCAAGGTTGTTTTTTCTACTGGACAGTTAGAGTCTGGTATGTTTTCTGCAGGGCCCCCCATGTGAAAAGTATGGGTAGCAGAGCCCTTCCACATGGATGCCTGGAAAGCACACCTCCATTGACCAATGCAGCTGAGGAACATGCAGGATCTTTACGGTGCTTCTGGGGCAAAGCACCAAGGTCTTGAGTTGACATGGAATCTCTTGAAGATGGGTTACAATGCTGGTTTTTTTTACCAGGTAGATCTTAGAATGTGTTGGTGGCTAAGATGCCTGCAAGATTCTCCTACCCTGAGGGTTTAACACAGGTCGAAGAGCACGGTTACCTTCTGGGGACAGGAGATGTAGTGTTTTGTGGCTCAGGGACCACATGCCGTATCATAAGTTCCTATTCAAGAACAGACCTCTGAAGACAGATGCCCGCCAACCTAATCTAGGGTTCCAATGAGTCCCAGGGGCATGAGAGGTTCAATCTTCAGACTTAGGAAAGTTGACTTGGGTGTCTGCCAGGATGTAGGTGATCAGGGAGTTTCAGACTGCGCACTTATGTCCAGAGTAACCTCCAATATTGGGGTGGCCACAGGGGCCTTGAATGTTTCAACCAACTCTGGAGGGTTTGGTTAACTGACATGCACAATTTCCATGGGGATGGCAAGCACAGTCCTGTGGTGTGGCTCCAGAGACTCCACCCTGGAGGGCATGTGAGCCATGGTTCTGGGAGGGAAGTCTGCAAACACAAACTCGGGTTAGGTTTAGTGGCTAGGTTATCGCAGGGCAATGTGTAGACCTGGAAGGCTACTCGTCAGGAACAGTAACTGGAATGACCCGAAGGCGGAAGCACAGGCTTTTATATCTGGATTGTGTGTCTAGGGTGACCTCAGAATGTAGCTGTGGCCTCATGGGTCTATGGGAGATTTTTCCTCTAAGGATACTGGCAGCTCCCAATATTTTGATGACTTTTTGAGATGGGAAGACTGCTATTTTCGATCTTAGGTGTGCCCCAAAACAGGGATTCCAGAGATGGGCTCTGGGTCTAGGCGCCTGGAAAATCCCACCAAGGGTTGGGATTTGGGCTTATGGGCAGACCAGGCCTGCAATGCAGGATCTTGGTGGTGCAACTGAGAGGGCTTGTTTGGAAGCATGCTCAGGCTGAGCATTACAATGCCTGTTTGTGCCCAGGGTGGCCCTCAGGAGTGGGCGTGGTCCCATTGTCCATTTTCTGGCTCCCACACTGAGGGATGGACACACATTCCAATGGCCAGGTTTCCAGCCATGGGGAAGGAGGAAATATCTATTGTGCTTCATGTTCCCCCATAGGCAGGGATTACAGCAAAGGTCTGGGGACAGATGCCTGAATACCAAGGATGCATAGAGATGACAGATTTGGGCCATGGCCGTTCTCACATGCTGGATATGGGCCCCGCTCTCTGGGTGGCTGACACGAGGTCTGGGCTCAGGCTGTGTCAGACACAGCACTAGTGGCCAGAGAAGTCTATATATTGGGGTTCTCTCCAGGGCCGAGTAAATTGATCCTCATGTAGGGTTTCTGGCCAGACTCACGAAGCACTTCTTTCTGTGGGGCAGGCAGAATGCTGCCTTATGGATCCAGAATTCCCTATCAAGAGGGTTTGGGGACAAATAGGGTGAGAATGCAATTGTAAACACCAGCTATGCTTAAATTGAGTGCCAAGCGGAAGTCAGTTTCAATGTGCAGCAGCTTATACGAGATATCCAGCACCTGAGTAAGGGCAGATGTCAGATATTTGCTCACACTTGAGTTTGTGTCTAGGATGATGACTAAAGGAGGGGTGGCTTCAGGAGGCAATGGAGGATTACCCACGCTTAAGATTGTGAGATGCTCCAAACAACAAGGTTTCCTTCTAATGGACAGGAGGAGTCTGTTTTTTTTTCCTCCAGGGTCCCTCAAGTGGAAGTTTGCGTAGCAGAGCCCTCCCGCATGGATGACTGGAAAGCACACGTCCAATGACCATTGCAGCTGAGGAACATGACAGGTTCGTTTTGGTGGTTCTGGTGCCAAGTACCAAGGCCTTGAGTTGACTTGGAATCTCTTACAGATGTGTCCCAAAACTGGTTTGTTACAAGGGAGTTCTTAGAATGTATTGGTGGCTATGGGCCACGCTGAGGGTTTGGCACAGGTCGATGTGCACAGTTTCCATCTTGGGAGAGGAGATGTTCTGTTTTGTGGCTCAGGGTACATATGTTGTATCCTGACTTGGTATTCAAGAACAGGCCTCTGAGGATTGATGCTTGCAACCTAATCTAGAGATCCAATGATGTCCTTGGTGCCCATCAGGTTCAATTTTCTTACTAAGGACCATTGATATGGTTGTCTGACTGGATGTAGGTGATCAGGGTGTTTCAGACTGTGCATTTGCATCCAGAGCCACTTCCAATATTGGGGTGGGCTCAGGGGCCTTGCAGGTTTCTCCTAACTTGGAGGCTTTGGGGAACTGTGATGGGCACAGTTTCCTTGGGGATGGCAGGCCCAGTCCTGTGGTAAGGCTTCAGAGACCACCTCCTTGAGGATATGAGAGCCATGGTTTTGGGAGGGAAGTCTGCAAACACAAATTTGGGTCAGGGATAGTGGCAAGGTGATCGCAGTTCCAATGCATAGACCTAGAAGGCATCACGTCAGGAACTGTAATTAGGGTGACTGAAAGCTTGTAGCACAGGCTTTTCTATCTGGATTGTGTGTCCAGGATGGGCTTTGAATGTAGACGTGGTCTCATGGTTCAATGGGAGACTTTTCCTCTCTAAGGATCCTGGTGGATCTCCATAGATTGGTGGTTTTTCAGAGAAGAAAAGAGTGCTCTTTTCCATCTTAGGGGTGCTCCAAAACAGGGAAGAATGCTGTTTTCCAACTTAGGCTTATGCCAAAACAGGGATTCCAGAGACGGGCTCTGGGTCTGGGTGCCCGGATATCCCACCAAGTGTTAGGATTTGGGCCTAGGGGCATCCCAGGCCTACAATGCAGGATCCTAATGGTGTAACAGAGAGGGCTTGTTTGAAAGCATGCTCAGGCTGTGGGTCATCATGCCTCTTTGTGCCCAGGGGGGCCCTCAGGAGAGGGCGTAGTCTCATTGGCCATATAGCTGGATCCCACTTTGAGGGTTGGACACCCATTGCAACAGCCAGGCTTCCTGCAATGGAAAGAGGAGTTCTCTATTGTGCTTCAGGTTCCCCCATTGGCAGGGTTACAGGAAAGGTCTGTGGAAAGTTGCCTTAATACCAAGGATGTGTACAGATGACAGGCTAAGAATTCCCAGGTAACAAAACAGCATTGTTACCCATGTTCATGACATTCCATGTAAAAATAAGCCCTTAGTACTTCGCCCCAGAGCCACCAGAATGAACTTGCCAAGTTCCTAAGCTGCAATGGTCAGTGGAGGTGTGGTTTCCAGGCAACCATACGGGGGTGCTCTGCTACACAAACTTTGCAATTGGCTGGGACCCTTGAGACAAAAAAACAGAATGCCCCTGTCCGGTAGAAGGAAACCTTCTGTTTGGAGCATCTCACAAGCCCCAGCGTGGGAAATCCTCCATTTCCTCTTGAAGCCACCACTCCATTTGTCAGTCATCATAGACACAAACTCCAGCATGAGCAAACATCTGACATCTGCCCTTACTCAGGTGCTGGATTTCAATTCGATCGCTGCACACTGGAACTGCCTTTAGTTTGACTGAATTAAGCCATAGCTTGGGTTTACAATTCCATCCTCAGCCTACTGGTCCACAAGCCCTATTGTGAGGGAATTCTGGAGCTACAACACAATATTCTGCCTTCCCCATAGAAAGAAAAAGGGCCTGGAGAGTCTGCCCAGAAACTCCATATGATGGTCAATCTTCTCGGTGCTAGACGGAACCCTGATTCATAGGCTGCCCTGGGCACTAGTGCTGTGTCTGACATAGCCAGAGCCAGGACCTAGTGTCAGCCACGGAGAGATCAGGGCCCATATCCAGCATGTGAGACCAGCTATGGCCCAAGTCTGTCTTCTCTTCTATTCTTGGTATTCAGGCATCTCTATCCACACCTTTGCGAAATCCTTGCCATTGGGGGAACCTGAAGCACAATAGAGAACTCCTCCTTCCCCATGGAAGGTATTCTGACAGTTGGGATAGTTGCTCAACCCTCAAAGTGGAAGGCAGCTCCATGGCCAAGGAGACCATGTGCACTCATGATGGCTTCCCCGGGCACAAGCAGGCATTGTGACCTCAGCCTGAGCATGCTTTCAACCAAACGCTCTCAATTGCATCTCTGGGACCCCGAATTGCAGGCCTAGTACACACCTAGGCCCAAATCCTAACCCTAGTGGGATTTTACAGGGGCCCAGACACAGAGCCCATCTCTGGAATCCCTATTTTGGGGGACCCTTAAGATGGAAAACAGCACTCTTCCCTTCCCCGAGATAGTCACCAAGCTCTTGGTAGCCACCAGGATCCTTGAGTGGAAAAATCTGCCATAGACCCATGAGAACACACCTGCATTCCGAGGCCATCCTGGACATACAATCCAGATACATATCATGTGCTATCACCTTTGAGTCATCGGATTTACAGTTCCTGACGAGCTGCCTTCCAGGTCTATGCATTGGGCCTGCAATCACCTTGTCATTAACCTAAACTGAGTTTGTGTTTGCAGACTTCCTTCCTAAAACCATGGCTCACATGACCTCCAGGTTCTGGCATCTGAAGCCACACCACAAGACTGTGCATGAGATCCTCAAGGAAACTGTGCCCATCACTTTTGCCCGATACCTTTAGATTAGGAGAAACCTGCAAGGCCCCTGAGCGCAGCCAAATAATGGAGGCCGCTCTGGGCACAAATGCACAGTCTGAGACACCCTGATCACCTCCATACAGGCAGACACCCAAGTCAATGCTCCTGAGTCAGAAGATTGAACCTGACATGCCCCGAGGACTTCATTGGCACACTAGATTAGGTTTACAGGTATCTGTCGTCAGAGGCCTGCTCTGGAATATCAACTTATGATAAAATATATAGTCCCTGAGCCACAGAACAGAATATGTCCTCCCCAAAAAGGAAGCCATGCTCCTGGAATTGTGTCATACCCTAAGGGTATTTGGATCCTGAATGGCCCCTTAGCAACCAGCACATTCTATGATATTCCTGGTAACAAACCATCATTGTGCCCCATCTTCATGAGACTCCATGTCAACTCAAGGTCTCGATATATTGCCCCAGAGCCACCAGAATGCACCTGCCATGTTCCTCAGCTGCAATGGTCAATGGAGGGGTGATTTCCAGGCATCCCTGTGGGGTTCTCTGCTACAAAACTTTCCACATGGAGAAACCAGAGAAAACAAACCAGACTTCTCCTGTCCGGTAGAAAGAAACTTTGCTATTTGGAGCATCTCACAAGCCCCAGCATGGGAAATCCTCCATGGCCTCTTGACGCCACCCTTCCATTTGTGGGTAATCACAGACACAAACTCCAGTGTGAGCAAACATCTGACATCCACCCTTACTCAGGTGCTGGATATTCGAAACGGCAGCTGCACACTGGAACTGCCTTTTGCTTTTCACTGAACTTAACCATAGCTTTGTATTACTATTCTATCCTCACCACACTGGTCCACAATATCTCTTGATAGGGAATTCTGGAGCCACAACGCAGTATTCTGCCTTCCACATAGAAAGAAGAAGGACCTGTTGAGTCTGCCCAGAAACTGCACATGAGGATCAATCTACTCAGACCACGAGGCAACCCTGATTAATAGATTTCCCTGACCACTAGTGCTGTGTCTGACAGAGTCTAAGCCCCGACCTCGTGTCAGCCACCCAGAGGTGAGGGCCCATATTTAGCATGAGAGATCGGCCATGGCCCTGGGCCATCATCTGTACCCATCCTTGGTATCCAGTCATCTGTCCCCCAAACTTTGCTGGAATTCCTGCCAATGGCGAACCTGAAACACAATAGAGAACACCTCCTTCCCCATGGCAGGAATATTGGCTGTTGGGATGGTTGTCCAACCCTCAGCGTGGGAGCCAGCTGCATGGCCAAGGAGACCATGCCCACTCCTGAGGGCCGACATGGGCACAGGCAGGCATGGTGATCCTCAGCCTGAGCATGTTTTCAAACAAACACTCTCAGTTGCTCCTCCAGTACCAGCATTGCAGGCCTGGTATGCCCCTAGGCCCAAATCCTAACCCTTGGTGGGATTTTCCAGGTGCCCAGACCCAGAGTCCGTCTCAGAATCCCTGTTTGGGGCACCCTTAAGATGGAAAACAGCACTCTTCCCTTCCCTGAGAAAGGCACCAAACTATTGGGAGCCGCCAGGATCCTTAGAGAGAAAAAATCTCCCATGGACCCATGAAAACAAACCTGCATTCCGAGGCCATCCTGTCCACACAATCCAGAGAGAAAAGTCTTTGCTACCGACTTTGAGTCATCCTATTTACATTTCCTGACGAGCTGACCTCCATGTCTATGCATTGGGCCTGTGATCATCTCGACACTAACCCTAACCCCAGTTTGTGTTTGCCGACTTCTCTCCCAAAACCATGGCTTACATGCCCACCAAGATGTGGTCCCTCAAGCCACATCACAGGAAAGTTCCTGCCATCCCCAAGAAAACAGTGCCCATCAGGTTGTCCAAACCCTCCAGATTAGGAGAAACCTGCCAGGCCCCTGAACCCACCCCAATATTGGCGGTTGCTCTGGATGCAAACGTGCAGTCTGAAACACCCTGAGCACCTCCATCGAGGCAGAAAGCCAAGTCAATGGTTCTGAGTCAGATGATTGAACCTGACATGCCCCTAGGACTTCACTGGAACCCTAGATTGGGTCTTCAGACATCTGTTCTCAGAGTCCTGTTCTGGAATACCAAGTTATGATACAACATGTGGTCCCTGATTCCCACAACAGAACATCTCCTGTCTCCAGAAGGAAAATGTGCTCTTGGATCTATGTCCAACTTTCAGGGTAGATGGATCCTGCATGACCCATTAGCCCCAGCAGCTTCTATGATCTCCCTGGTAACAAACCAGCATTGTGACCCAACTTCCTGAGACTTGATGCCAACTCAAGGTGTTGGTACTTTGCCCAAGAGCCATGAAACGAATCTGCCATGTTCCTCAGGTACAAAGGTCAATGGACGTGTGCTTTCTAGGCATCCAAGAGGTAGTTCTCTGCTACACAAAAATTCCACATAGGGAACCCTAGAGCAAACAAATAAGACTGCTCCTGTCAGGTTGAAGGAAACCTTGGTTGTTTGGAGCATCTCACAAGCCCCAGCCTGGGAAGTCCTCCACATTCTCTTGATGCCAACCCTCCATTTGTTAGTCATCATAGACACAAATTCCAGCATGAGCAAACATCTGACATCTGCTCTTACTCAGGTGCTGGATATTCGAATCAGTCACGCACACTGGAAATACCTTTCACTTAACACTGTATTCTTGCATAGTTTGGGTTTACAATTCCATCCTCACCCTACTGGACTGCAAGTCCTCTTGAGAGGGAATTAGGGAGACAAAACGCAACATTCTGCCTTCCCCATAGGAAGAAGGGCCTGGTGAGTCTGCCCAGAAACTCCCCATGAAGATCAATCTACTTGGCCCTCGAGGGAACCCCGATTTATACTTTGCGCTGGCCACTAGCGCTGTGTCTGAGAGAGCCTGAGCCCCAACCTCGTGTCAGCCACCCAGAGTGTGGGGCCCTTATCCAGCATGTGGGACTGGCCATGGCCCAGTCATCTCTACCCATCCTTGGTATTCCGGCAACTATCCCAGACCTTTGCTGGAATCCCTACCAGTGGGGGAACCTGAAGCACAATTGAGAACTCCTCCTTCCCCATGGCAGGAAGCCTGGCTGTTGCTATGGGTGCCCAACCCTCAGAATTAGAACCAGGTGCATGGCCAATGAGACAACGCTCAATCATAAGGGCCGCCTGGGCCAAAGCAGGCATTGTGTCCCTCAACCTTAGCATGCATTCAAACAAATGCTCTCAGTTGTTTCTGCAGGGTCCCGCATCGCAGGCCTGGTATGCCCTTAGGACCATATCCTAACACTTCGTGGGATTTTCCATGCCAACATAACCAGAGCCCGTCTCTGGAATCTCTGTTTTGAAGCACCCCTATGATGGAAAACAGCACTCTTCCCTCCCCTGAGAAAACTATTAGGAGTTGCCAGGATGCGTAGAGAGGAAAAATCTCCCAGGGCTCCATAAGACCACACCTTCATTCCGAGGCCATCCAGGACACACAATCCAGATACAAGAGACTGTGCTACCACCTTCGAATCACCTGGTTTACAGTTCCAGACGAGCTGCCCTACAGATCTACGCATTGGGCCTGTGATCACCTCGCCATTAACCCTACCCCAAGTTTGTGTTTGCAGACTTCTTTCCCAAAACCATGGCTCACATGCCCTCTATGATGGGTCTCTGTAGCCACACCACAGGAAAGATCCTGCTATCCCCAATGAACTGTGTCCATCACAGTTGCCCAAACCCTCCAGATTAGGTGAGACCTGCAAGTCCCCTGAGCCCAGTCCAATATTGGAGGCCACTCTGGACACAAATGCACAGTGTGCAACACCCTGATCACCTCCATCCAGGAAGACACCCAAGTCAATGGTCCTGAGTCAGAAGATTGGTCCCTGAACCCCACAATAGAATATCTCCTGTCCCCAGATGGAATTCGTGCTCTTCAACTTGTGTCAAGGGTCGGGGTATATGAATTATGCACAGCCCCTTAGCCCCCAGCACATTCTAAGATCTCTCTGGTAACAAACAAACAGCATTGTGATCCATCTTCATGAGATTCCATGTCACTTCAAGTCCTTGGTAATTCGCCCCAGAGCCACCAGAATGAACCTGCCATGTTCCTCACCTGATATGGTCAGTGATATGCTTTCCAGGCATCCATGTGGGAGTGCTCTTCTACTTATTCTTTCCACATGTGGGACCCTGGAGCAAACAAACCAGACTGCCACTGACCAGTAGAAAGGAACCCTCTGTTTGGAGCATCTCAGAAGCACCAGCAGGAGAAATCCTCCATGGCCCTTGACACAACCCCTCCATTTGTCAGTCATCATAGACAAAAACTCCAGCATGAGAAAACATCTGAAATCTGCCGTTATTTAGATTCTGCACTTTCTCTTCCACCACTGCACACTAGAACTGCGTTTCACTTGACACTGAATTTATCCATAGCTTGGGTTTAGAATTCCATCCTCAGCCTCCTGGTATGCAAGCCCTCTAGAGAGGGAATTTGGAGCCACAAGGCAACATTCTCCATTCCCACTAGAAAGAAATAGGGCCTGGTGAATCTTCCCAGAAACCCCACATGAGGTTCAATCTACTTGGCACTCGATGGAACCTTGATTTATAGGCTGTCCTGGGCACTAGTACTAGTACTAGTACTAGTACTGTGTCTAACAGAGCCTGAGCCAAGACCTAGTTTCAGGCACCCAGAGATATGAGCCCATATCCAGCATGTGAGATTGGCCAGGGCCCAAGTCCATCATCTCTACCCATCCTTGGTATTCAGGCACCTGTCCCCAGAACTTTTATGTAATCCCTACCAATGGGGTAACCTAAAGCACAATAGAGAACTCCTCCTTCCCCATGGTAGGAATCCTGGCTGTTGATATGGGTGTCCAAACCTCAAAGTGGGAGCCAGCTGCATGGCCAAGGAGACAATGCCCACTCATGAGGGCTGCCCTCGGCACAAGTAGCCATTGTAACCCTCAGCTTGATCAAGCCTTCAAAAAAATGCTCTTAGTTGCACCTCCAGGATCCTGCATTGCAGGCCTGATATGCCCTTAAGCCCAAATCCTAACACATCGTGGGATGTTCCATGTGCACATACCCAGAGCCCGTCACTGGAATCCCTGTTTTGAGGCACCCCTAAGATGGAAAACAGCACTCTTCACTTCCCTGAGAAAGCCACCAAACTAATGGGATCCCCCAGGATCCTTGAGAAGAAGAATCTCCCATGGTCCCATGAGTCCACACCTGTATTCCGAGGCCAGCGTGGATATGCTATCCAGATACAAGAGACTGTGCTACTGGCTTCGAGTCACCTGATTTACAGTTCCTGACGTGCTGCCCTCCAGATCTTTGGATTGGGACTGAGAACACCTCTCCATTAACCTTATCCCGAGTTTGTGTTTGCAGATCTCTCTCTAAAAACCATAGCTCACATGTCCTCCAGGATGGGGCCCCTAGAGTCACACCACAAGACTGTGCTTGCCATCCCCAAGGAAACTGGGCCCATCACAGTTGCCCAAACCCTCCTGATTAGGAGAAACCCGGAAAGCTCCTGAGCACATCCCAATATTGGAGGCTGCTCTGGATGCAAATGCACAGTCTGAAACACCCTGATCACCTCCATCCAGGCAGACACCCAAATCAATGGTCCTGAGTCAGATAATTGAACCTGACATGGCCCTAGGACCTCATTGGAAGAGGGATTAACTTTTCAGGCACCTGTCCTCAGAGGCCTCTTCTGGAATACCAACTTATGATACAAATTATGGCCCCTGAGCCCCAGGGTGGGAAATCCTCCATGGCCTCTTGACGCCACCTCTCCATTTGTTGGTCATCGTAGACACAAACTCCAGCCTGAGCAAACATCTGACATCCGCCCATATTCAGGCGCTGATATTGGAATCAGCTGCTGCACACTGGAACTGCCTTTCGCTTTGCAATGAATTTAAGCCTAGCTTCAGACTACAATTTCATCCTCACCCTACTGGTCTGCCATATCTCTTGATAGGGAATTCTGGAGCCACAACGCAACATTCTGCCTTCTTCATAGATAGAAGGACCTGGTGAGTCTGCCCATAAACTACACATGAAGATCAATATACTCAGCCCAGGAGGGAACCCCTATTTATAGTTTGCCCTAGCCACTAGTGCTGTGTCTGACAGAGCCTGAGCCCCTACCTCGTGTCAGCAACCCAGAGGGTGGGGACCACATTAACCATGTGAGACCGGCCATGGCCCAGGGCTGTCATTACTACCCATCCTTGGTATTCAGGCATCTGTCCCCTAGATCTTAGCTGGAATCCCTACCAATGGGGGGACCTGAAGCACAATAGAGAATTCATCCTTCGCCATGGCAGGAATCCTGGCTTTTGGATGGGTGTCCAACCCTAGGAATGGGAACTGGCTGCATGGCTGAGTAGACATCGCCCAATCCTGATGGCCTCCGGGGCACAAGCAGGCATTGGGACCCTCAGCTTGACCATACTTTCAAACAAACGCTCTCAGTTGCACCTCCAGGATCCCGCATTGCAGGCCTGGTATGGCCCTAGGCCTAAATATTAACCCTTGGTGGGATTTTCCAAGCACTTAGACCCAGAGCTCATCTCTGGAATGCCTGTTTTGGGGCACACCTAAGCTGGAAAACAGTACTCATCCCTTCCCGGAGAAATCCAACAAACTATTGAGAACCGCCAGGATCCTTGAGAGGAGAAATCTCCCATGGACCCTTGAGACAACACCTGCAATAAAGGCCATTCTGGAAATTAAATCCAGATACAATTACCTGTGCTACCACCTTTGAGTTACGTGATTTACAGTTCCAGACTTGCTGCCCTCCTGGTCTATGGATTGGGACTATGATCACCTTGCCACTAACCCTAACCTAAGTTTGTGTTTGCAGACTTCTCTCTCAAAATCATGGCGCACATGTCCTCCAGGATGGGGTCTCTGGAGTCACACCACAGGACAGTTCCTGCAATCCCCAAGGAAACTGCCCATCACAGTTGTCCAAAAACCCCATATAAGGAGAAACCTGCAAGGAACCTGAGCCAACCCTAGTATTGGATGCCACTCTGGACACAAATGCACAGTCTGAAACACCCTCATCACCTGCATCCAGTCAGACACCAGAGTCAATGATCCTGAGTCAGAAGATTGAATGACATTCCCCTAGGGCCTCATTCAAACCCTTTATTAGGTTTTCAGGCTTCTGTCCTCAGAGACCTGTTCTGGATTACCAATTTATGATACAACTATGGCCACTGAGCCCCACAACAGAATATCTCCTGCCCCCAGAAGCAATCCGGGCTCTTGGGCCTGTGTCAAATCCTCAGGCTAGATGAATCCTGCATGGCCCATTAACCACCAGCACATTCTAAGATCTCCCTGGTAACAAACCAACATTTTGACCTATCTTCATGAGGTTCCATGTCCAATCCAGTCTTTATTTCTTCGCCTCAAAGCCACCAGATGCCATGTTCCTTCGCTGTCATGGTCAATGAAGGTGTGCTTTCCAGTCACCCATGTGGGAGATCTATGTTATCCGATCTTTCGACATGGGGAACCATGGAGGAAACAAATCAGACTGCCCCTGTCTGGTAGAAGGAAACCTTGCTGTTTGGAGCATCAAAAAAACACCAGATTGGGAAATCCTCCATAACCTCTTGACGCCACCCCTCCATTTTTGTGTCATCATAGACACAAACTCCAGCATGAGCAAATATCTGACATCCACCCTCACTCAAGTGCTGAATATTGGATTCAAACATTGCACACTGGAAACTTCTTTCGCTTCATACAGAATGTAACCATAGCTTAGGTTTACAATTCCATCCTCAGCCTCCTGGTCCACAAGCCCTCTTGATAGTGAATTCTAGAGCCACAAAACAGCATTCTGCCTTCCCCTTACAAACAAGAAGGGCCTGGTGAGTCTGCCCAGAAACCATACATGAGGATCAATCTGCTCGGCACTCGAGGGAACCCCAATTTATAGGCTGCCCTGGGCACTAGTGCTGTGTCTGACAGAGCCTGAGCCAAGACCTAGTGTCAGCCACCCAGTGATCGGGGCCCATATCCACGATTTGATACTGGCCATGACCCATGTCCATCATCTTTACCCATCCTTGGTATTCAGGCCTCTGTCCCCAGACCTTTGCTGGAATCCCAGCTAATGGGGGAACCTGACGCACTATAGAGAACTCCTCTTTCCCCATGGCAGGATTCTGGCTGTTGGGATGGTTGTCCAACCCTCAAAGTGGGAGCCAGCTGCATGGCCAATGTGACCACGCCCACTCATGAGGGCCACCTGGGCATAAGCAAGTATTGTGACCCTCAGCCTGAGAATGATTTCAAACAAGACCTCTCAGTTGCACCTCCAGGATCCTGCATGCAGGCCTGGTAAGCCACTAGGCCCAAATCCTAACACTTGGTGGGATTTTCCAGGGGACCAAACCCAGAGTCCGTCTCTGGAATCCATATTTTGGGTCACCCCTAACATGAAAAACAGCACTCTTCCCTTCCCCGAAAAAGCCACCAACTATTGGGAGCCACCAGGATCCTTAGAGAGGAAAAATCTCCCATGGACCCATGAGGCCACAACTGCATTCTGAAGCCATCCTGCACACAATACAGAGAAAAAAGCCTGTGATTCTGCCTTTGAGTCACCCGATTAACAGTTCCTGAAGAGCTGCCATCCATGTCTATGCATTGGGCCTGTGATAACCTTGCCACTAACCCTAACCCAAGTTTGTGTTTTCAGACTTCCCTCCCAAAACCATGGCTCACATGCCCTCCAGTTTGTGATAACTGGAGCCACACCACGGGATTGTACCTGTCTTCCCGAAGGAAACTGTGATTGTCACTATTAAACAAACCCTCTAGATTAGGAGAAACCTGCAAGGCCCCTAAGCCCAGCCCAATATTGGAGGCCACTCTGGACGCAAATGCACAGTCTGACACACCATATCACCTACATCCAGGCTGATATCCAAGTCAATGGTCCTCAGACAGAAGATTGAACCTGACATGCTCCTAGGATTCACTGGAACACTAGAATAGGTTTTCAGGTATCTGTACTCAGAAGGCTGTTCTGAATATCAATGTATGATACAATATGGTCACTGAGCCACACAAAAGAACATCTCCTGTCCTTAGAAGAAAGCTGTGCTCTGGACCTGTGTCAAACACTCTGGGTAGATGAATCCTTCAAGGCCCCCTGGCAACCAGCACATTCTATGATCTCCCTGACAACATACCAGCATTGTGACCCATCTTCATGAGACTCCATGACAACTCCAGCCCTTGGTACTTCGGCCCAGAGCCACCAGAATGAAACTGCCATGTTCCTCTGCTGCCATGGTCAATGTAGGTGTACTTTCCAGGCATCCAGCGGGAGTGCTCTGATACCAGCTTTCCACATGGGGAACCCTGGAGGAAACAAACCAGACTCCACTGTACGGTAAAAAGGAATCTTTTCTGTATGGAGTATCTCAAGCCTGAGGGTGGGTAATCCTCCATGGCCTCTTGAGGCCACCCATCCATTTGTTGGTCATCATAGACACTAACTCAGCGTGAGCAATCAACTGACATCTGCACTTACTCAAGTGCTGGATATTTGAATCAGCTGCTACACACTGGAATTGCCTTATGCTTGGCACTGAATTTAAAAGTAGCTTGGCGGGACGCCTGGGTGGCTCAGTTGGTTAAACAGCTGCCTTCGGCTCAGGTCATGATCCCAGCGTCCTGGGATCGAGTCCCACATCAGGCTCCTTGCTCCGCAGGGAGCCTGCTTCTCCGTCTGACTCTGCCTTCCACTCTGTCTGCCTGTGCTTGCTCTCGCTCGCTCTCTGACAAATAAAATCTTGAAAAAAAAAAGTAGCTTGGGTTTGCAATTCCATCCTCACCCTGGTGTTCAGTAAGCTCTCTTGATAGGGAATTCTGAAGCCACAACACAGCATTCTGCCTTCCCCATAGCAAGAAAAAACAGCCTGGAGAGACTGCCCAGAAACCCTACATGAGGATAAATCTACTCGACCCTCGAGTGAACCCCATTTATAGGTTTACCTGGCCACTAGCGCTGAGTCTGACAGAACCTCGTCTCTGACCTCGTGTCAGGACCCAGAGACTGGGCTCCAACTCCAGAATGTGAGACCAGCCATGTCCCAGGGCTGTCATCTCTACCCATTCTTGATTCAGGCATCTGTCCCCAGACATTTGCTGAAATCCCTGCCAATGGGGGAACCAGAAGCACAATAGGGAAATCCTCCTTCCCCATGGCAGGAATGATGGCTCTTGGGATGGGTTTCCAGACCTCAGAGTGGTAGCCAGCTGAATGGCCAATGATAACCCGCCCACTCATGAGGGCCGCCCTGGACACAAGCAGGCATTGTGACCCCCAACATGAGCATGCTTTCAAACAAACACTCTCAGTTGCATTCCAGAATCCAAATTTGCAGGCCTGATATTCCCCTAAGCACAAATCCTAACACCTGGTGAGATTTTTCAGGGGACCAGAAACACAGCCTGTCTCTGGAATCCCTGTTTTGGGACACCCCTAAGATGTAAAATAGCACTCTCCCCTTCGCCAAGAAAGCCACCATAGTATAGGGAGCCGCTAGGATCCTTCAGAGGAAAAATCTCCCATGGATCCATGAGACCACACCTGCATTCCGAGGCCATCCTGGACACAAAAGCCAGATACACAAGCCTGTGCTACCACCTTCAAGGCAACTAATTTATAGTTCCAGACGAGCTGCCCTCCAGGTCTATGCATTGGGCCTGCGATCACCTCACCGCTAACCTTAACCCGAGTTTGTGCTTACAGACTTCTATCCCGAAACCATGGCTCATATTTCCTCCAGGATGGGGTCTCTGGAGCCACACCAAAGGACTGTGCCTGCCATCCCCAAGGAAAATGTGTCCATCACATTTGCCTAAAACTTCGAGATAAGGAGAAACCTGCAAGGCCCCTGAGCCCACCCCAATACTGGAGGCCCCTCTGGACACAAATGTGCATTCTGAAATACGCTGATCACCTGAATCCAGGCAGATACCCAAGTCAGTGTTTCTCAGTCAGAAGATTGAACCTGACATGCTCCTATGACCTCATTGTAACCCCTGATTAGGTTTTCAGGCATTTGTAATCAGAGACCTGTTCTGGAGTACCAACTTAAGATACAACATATGGTCCCTGATCCCCACAACAGAACATCTCCTTTCTCTAGATGGAAGCCGTGCTCTTGGAACTGTGTCAAACCCTCAGGGTAAATGAATCCTACTTGGCCCGTAGCCACCAGCAGATTCTAAGATCTCACTGGTAACAAGCCAGCATTGTGAGCCATCTTCATGAGATTCCATGTCAACTACAGGCCTTGGTACTTCACCCCAGAGCCTTCAGAAAGAACCTGTCATGTTCCTCAGCTGCAATGTTCAGTGGAAGTGTGCTTTCCAGGCATCCATGTGGGAGTGCTCTGCTACCCAAACTTTCCACATGGGGGACTCTCGAGCAAACAAATCTGACTGCCCTGTCCTGTAGAAGGAAACCTGGCTGTTTGGAGCATCTCACAAGCTCAAGTGTGGGAAATCCTCTATGACCTCTTTTCAACTCCTCTCCATTTGTCGGTCATTATAGACACAAACTCCAGCTTGAGCAAACATCTGACGTCTGCGCTTACTCAGGTGCTGGATATTCGAATCAGCCGCTGCACACTGGAAATGCCTTTCGCTTGTCACTGAATTTATTCATAGCTTGGGTTTACAATTCCATCCTCACCTTACTGGTCCACAAGCCCTCATGATAGGGAATTCTGCAGCCACAACACAGCATTCTGCCTTCCCAATAGAAAGAACAGGGCCTGGTGAGTCTGCCCAGAAACTCCACATTATGATCAATCTACTTTTCCCTTGAGGGAACCCTGAATTATAGACAGCCCTGGCCCCTAGTGTTGTGTCTGACAGAGCCTAAGCCCCGACCTCGTGTCAGCCACCTAGAAGGCGGGGCCCATATCCCGCATGTTAGACTGGCCACGGAACAGAGCCGTCATCTTTACCCATCCTTGGTATTCAGGCATGTGTCCCCAGACCTTTCCTGGAATCCCTACCAATGAGGGAACCTGAATCACAATAGAGAAATCCTCATTCCCCATGGCAGGATTCCTGTAAGTTCGGAAGGGTGTCCAACACTCAGAGTGTTAGCCTACTGAATGGCCATTGAGACCACCCCCATTCCTGAGGGCCACCCTATGCAAAAGCTTGCATAGTGACCCTCAGCCTGAGCATGCTTTCAAACAAACGCTCTCAGTTGTATCTCCAGGACTTGCATTGTAGGCCTGGTAAGTCCCTATGCCCAAATCATAACCCTTGGTGGGTATTTCCAGGTGCCCAGAGCCAGAGCACTTCTCTGCAATCCCTGTTATGGGACACCCTTAATATGGAAAACAGAACTCTTTCCTCTCTGAGAAAGCCACCACATTATAAGGAGCCGCCAGGATACTTGAGAGGAAATATCACCCATGGACACCTGAGACCACACCTGCATTCTTAGTCCATCATGGATACACAATCCAGATAAAAAAGCCTGTGCTACCTCCTTTGAGGCATGCGATTTACATTTCACACGGAGCTTCCCTCCAGGAGTATGCATTGGGCCTACAATCACTTCGCCACTAAACCTAACCCGCATTTGTGTTTGCATACTTCCCTCCCAAAACCATGGCTCTCATGCCCTCCAGCATGGGGTCTCTGGAGCCACATCACAGGACTGTGCCCACCATTGCGAAGGAAACTGTGCCCATCAAATTGCCCTATCTTTCCAGATTAGGAGAAACCTGCAAGGCCCCTGAGCCCACCCCAATACTGGTTGCCACTCTGTACACAAATGCACAGTCTGGAACACCCTGATAACCTACATCTAGGCAGACATTGAAGTCAATGATACTGAGTCAGAGGATTGAACCTGACATTCCGTTAGGATTTTATTGGAACCCTAGATTAAATTTTCAGGCATCTATCCTCAGAGGCCTGTTCTGCAATATCAAATTATGATACATTTGGTCCGTTAGCCCCACATCAGAACATCTCTGGTCCGAGAAGGAAACCGTGCCCTTTGACCAGTGTCAAACCCTCAGGGTAGATGAATCCTACATGGTCCCTTAGCCACCAGCACACTGTAAGGTCTCCATGGTAACAAACCTGCATTATGACCCATCTTCATGAGACTTCATGTCAACTCCAGGCCTTGGTAATTCGCCCAAGAGGCACCACAACGAATTGGCCATGTGTCTCAGCTGCAATTTTAATGGAGGTGTGCTTTTCAGGCATCCACGTGGGAGTGCTCTGCTACCCAAACTTTCCACATGGGGGACCCTGGAGCAAATAAACCAGACTCCCCCTGTGTGGTAGAAGGAAACTTTGCTGTTTGAAGCATCTCACAAGCCCCAGCATGTGAAATCCTCCATGGCCTCTTGACGCCACCCCTCCATTCATCGGTCATCATAGACATAAACTCCAGCATGAGGAAATGTCTGACTTTCACCTTTACTCAGGTGCTGGATATCTGGAATCAGACACTGCACAATGGAACTGCCTTTTGCTTGGCACTGAATTGAACCTTAGCTTGAGTTTACAATTCCATCCTCACCCTACTGGTCCCCAAGCCCGCTTGATAGGGAATTCTGGGGCCACAACGCAGCTTTTTGCCTTCCCCTTAGAAAGAAGAAGGGCATGGTGATTCTGCCCAGAAACTCTGCATGAGGATCCATCTGCTCAGCCCTTGAGGGATCCCTGATTCATACTCAGCCCTGACCACTAGTTCTGTTTCTGACAGAGCCTGAGTGCTCAATTCATGTCAGCTACTCAGAGAGTCAGGCATGTGAGACTGGCCATGTCTCAGGTCCCTCATCTCTACCCATCCTTGGTATTCAGGCATCTGTCCCCAGACATTTGCTAGAATACCTGCTAATGGGGGAACCTGAGGCACAATAGAGAATTCTTCCTTTTCCATGGCAGGAATCCTGGTAGTTGGGATGGGTGTCCTACATTAAAGTGGTAGCCAGCTGCATGGCCAAGGAGACAACTCCCACTCATAAGGGCTGCCCTAATCACATCAGGCATTGTGACACTCAGACTAGCATGCTTTCAAACAAACGCTCTCAGTTGTACCTCCAAGTCACACATTGTAGGCCTGGTACTCCCCTAGGCCCAAATCCTAATCCTGGTGGGATTTTCCAAGCACCCAGACTCACAGCCCTTCTCTGGAATCCCTTTTTGGGGAACATCTAAGATTGAAAACAGCACTCTTCCATTCAAACGAGAAAGCCACCATACTATTGGGAGCTTCCAGGATCCGTAGAGAGGAAAATACTCTCATGGAAACATTAGAACACACCTGCATTCCAAGGCTATCATGGACACACAATCCAGATACAAAAGCCAGTGCTAGTGCCTTCGAGGTACGTGATTTACAGTTCCTGACGATCTGCCCTCCAGGTCTATGCATTGGGCCTACGATCACCTCGCAACTCAACCTAATCCGAGTTTGTGATTGCAGACTTCTCTCCCAAAACCATGGCTTACATGCCCTCCACGATGGAGTCTCTGGAGCCACGCCACAGGACTGTGCCTGCCACCCCCAAAGAAACCGTGCCCACAAATTTTCCTAAACCTTCAAGATTAGGAGAAACCTGCAAGGCCCCAGAGCCCACCCCAATATTGGAGGCCACTCTGTACACAAAGGCACAGTCAGAAACACCCTGATTGCCTACATATAGTCAGACACCGAAGTCAATGGTCCTGAGTCTGATGATTGAACCTGAAATTCCCCTTGGACTTCATTGGAACCCTAGATGAAGTTTTTAGGCATCTGTCCTCAGAGGCCTGTTCTGGAATTCCAACTTATGATACAACATTTGGTCCGTGAGCCCCACAACAGAACATCTCCGATACCCAGAAAAAAACCGTGTTCTTCGACCGGTGTCAAACCATCAGGATAGACTAATCATACATGGCCCCTTAGCCACCAGCACATAGTAAGATTTCCGTGGTAACAAAACTGCATTGTGACCCAACTTCATTAGAAACCAGGCCTTGGTACTTTGCCCTAGAGCAACCAGAAAGAACCTGCCATGTTCCTTAGGTGCAATGGTCAATGTAGGTGTGCTTTCCAGTATCCACGTGCGAGTACTATGCTACCCAAACTTTGCACATGGGGGAACCTGGTGTAAACAAACCAGACCTCCCCTGTCCAGTAGAAGGAAACCTTATGTTTGGATCAACTCACAGGCCTCAGCGTGCAAACTGCTCCATGGCCTCTTGATGCCACCACTCCATTGGTCGGTCATCAAGACACAAACTCCAGTCTAAGCAAACATATGACATGCACCCTTATCCCGGTGCTGGATGTCTTGAATAAACCACTGCACATTGGAACTGCCTTCCACTTGGCACTGAATTGAACCATAGCTTGTGTTTACAATTCCATCCTCACCTGACTGGTCCCTAAGCCCTCTTGATAGGGAAATCTGGGGCCACAACGCAGCATTCTGCCTTCCCCATCGAATGAAGAAATGCCTGGTGAGTCTGCCCTGAAAACCCACATGAGGATCAATCAGGTCGGCCCTCGAGTCAACACCGATTTATAGGCTGCCATGGCCACTAGTGCCGTGTCTGACAGAGCCTGAGCTCGACTGAGTTTCAGCCACTAGAGAGCAGGCCCCATATCTAGCATTTGGGATTGCCATGGCCCAAGTATGTCATCTCTACCCATCCTTGATATTCAGGCACCTGTCCCCAGACCTTGGCAGGGATCCCTGCCAATTAGGGAACTTGAAGCACAATAGAGAACTCTTCTTTCCCCATGGCAATAAACCTGGCTTTTGGTATGGGTGTTCTACCCTCAAAGGGGGAGCCAGTTACAACATCAATGACATCACACACACTCCTGAGGACTACCCTTGGCACAAACAGGCATTGTGACCCTCACCCTGAGCATGCTTTCAAAAAATCCCTCTCAGATTCACCACAATGATCCCTCATTTCAGGCCTGGTATGCCTGTAGGTTCAAATCATAAAACTTGGTGGGATTTTCGAGGTACCCAGACCCAGAGACCATCTCTGGAATTTTTGTTTTGGTGCACCCTTCAGATGGAAAACAGCACTCATCCCTTCCCCAAAAATGTCACCAAATTATGAGGAGCCACCAGGATCCATAGAGAAGCAATGTCTCCCATGGACCCATGAGAACACACCTGCATTCCGAGGCCATCCTGGACACACAATCCGGAGAGAAAAGCCTGTGCTACTGCCTTCCATTCACCCTAATTACAGTTCCAGATGAGCTGCTCTCAAGGTATATGCATTGGGCCTGTGATCACCTCGCCACTCACCCTAATTCGAATTTGTGTTTGCAGACTTATCTACCAAAACCATGGCACACATGCCCTCCAGGATGGGGTCTCTGGATCCACACTGCAGGACTGTCCCTGCCATCGACAAGGAAACTGTTTCCATCACAGTTGCCCAAACTGTCTAGATTAGGAGAAACCTACAAGGCCTCTGGGCCTACCCCAATTTCGGCGGCCGCTCTGAACACAAATGCACAGTCTGAAATACCCTGATCCCCTACATCCAGGAACACAGCCAAGTCAATGGTCCTGAGTCAGAATAATGAACCTAACATGCCCCTAGGACGTCATTGGAACCATTGATTCGGTTTTCAGACATGTGTCCTCAGAGGCCTGTTCTAGAATGCGAACTTATGATACAACATGTGGTGCCTGGGCCACACAACAGAACATCTCCTGTCCCCAGAAGGAAACCGTGCCCTACAATCTGTGCAAAATCCCAGAGTAGTAGATTCCTGCACAACTACTAAGCCACCAGCACATTCTAAGATCTACCTGGTAACAAACCAGCTGTGTGGCCCATCTGCAAGAGATTCCATGTCAAATCAAGGACTTGGTACTTTGCTACAGAGACACCAGAATAAAGCTGCCATGTTCTTCAGTTGCAATGGTCAATGAAGTTGAACATTCCAGGCATCCATGCGGTAGAGCTCTGCTACCCAAACTTTCCACATGGGGGACCCTGGAGCAAATAAACCACACTCCACCTGTCCAGTAGAACAAAACCTTGCTATTTGGAGCAGCTCATGAGTCTCAACGTGAAAATCCCTCCATGGCTTCTTGACGCCACCCCTCCATTTGTCAGTCATCATAGACACAAACTCCAGTGTGAGCAAATATCCGACGTCCTCCCTTACTAAGGTGCTGGATATCTCGAAAAAGCTGCTGGACACAGGAACTGCCTTCCGCTTGGCAGTGAATTGAACTGTAGCTTGTGTTTACAATTCCTTCCTCACCCGACTGGTCCCCAAGCCTTCTTGATAGCGAATTATGGAGACACAACACAGCATTCTGCCTTCCCGATAGAAACAAGTGCCTGGTGAGTCTGGCCAGAAACCCCACATGAGGATCAATCTGCTCGGCCCTATATCGGAGGGACCCTTATTTATAGGTTGCCCTGGCCACTAGTGCTGTGTCTGACAGAGCCTGAGCCCAGACCTAGTGTCAGTCACCAGAGTTGAGCCCCACATCTAGCATTTGGGATTGCCATGGCTCAAGTATTTCATCTCTACCCATCCTTGGTATTCAGGCACCTGTCCCCAGAACTTTGCTGGAATCCCTGACAATGGGGCATCCTGAAGCACAATAGAGAACTCCCCCTTCTTCATATCAGGAAACTTGGCTGTTAGGATGGGTGTTCAACCCTGAAAGGGGGAGTCATTTACAAGTCCAGTGAGACCACACAAACTCCTCAGGGATGCCCTGGAGGCAAACAGGCCTTGTGACCCTCAGCCTGAGCATGCTTTCAAACAATCCTTCTCTGTTGCACCACCATGAACCCGCATTGCAGGCCTAATATGCCCCTAAGCCCAAATCATAGCACATGTTGTGATGTCCCAGATGCCATGAACCAGAGCCCGTCTCTGGAATCCCTGTTTTGTGGCACCCATAAGGTGGAAAACATCACTCTCCCCTTCCCCGAAAAAGCCACCAAACTATGGAGAGCCACCAGGATCCATAGAGAGGAAAAGACTCCCATGGACCCATGAGACCACACCTGCATTCCAAGGCCATACTGGACACACAATCCAAAGAGAAAAGCCTGTGCTACTGCCTTCCAGTCTCCCTAATTATAGTTCATGAGGAGCTTCCCTCCAGGTCTACGCATTGGGCCTGTGATCACCTCGCCACTCACCCTAATTTGTATTTGTGTTTGCAGACTTCTCTCCCAAAACCATGGCTCACATGCCCACCAGAATGTTATCTCTGGAGCCACACCACAGAACTCTGGCTGCCAACCCCAAGGACACTGTGCATATCAGATTTGCCCAAACCTTCCAGATTAGGAGAAACCTGTGTGGCCCCTGAGCCCACACCAATATTGCCGGCCACTCGGGATGGAAATGCGCAGTCTGAAACACCCTTATCACCTACATCCAGGGAAATAGCCAAGTCAATGATCGTGAGATAGACGATTGAACCTAAAATGCCCCTAGGCTCTCAATGGAACCCCATTAGGTTTTTAGGCATCTGTCCTCAGGGGCCTGTTCTGAAATACCAATCTATGACACATCATGTGGTCTCTGAGCCACACGACAGAACATCCCCTGTCCCCAGAAGAATACCATGCTCTTCGACCTGTGCCAAACCCTCAGGGTAGGAGAATCCTGCATGGCACCTTAGCAACCAGCACATTCTAAGTTCTCCCTGGTAACAAACAAGCATTGTGACCCATCTGCAAGAGATCCCATGTCAACTCAAGGCCTTGGCACTTTGTCCCAGAGCCACCAGAACGAATCTGCCATGTTCCTCAGCTGCAATTGTCAATGGAGGTGTGCTTTCCTGGCATCCATGCTGGAGAGCTCTTCTTCACAAACTTTCCACATGGGGAAACCTAGAGTAAACAAACCAGACTTCACCTACACTGTACAAAAAAATGTTACTTTTTGCAGCAGTTCACAGGCCTCAGCATGTGAACTCCTCCATGGCCTCTTTATACCACCCCTCCACTTGTCGGTCATCATAGACAAAAACTCTAGTGTGAGCAAGCATCTGACATCCACCCTTATTCCAGAGCTGGATGTCTCGAGTAAACTGCTACAAATTGGAACTGCCTTCTGCTTGGCACTGAATTGAACCATAGCTTTTGTTTACAATTCCACCCAAAACTGACTGGTTCCCAAGCTCTCGTGATTGGGAAACCTGGAGCCACAACACAGCATTCTGCCTTCCCTATTGAATGAACAAATGCCTGGGAATCTTCCCAAGAAACTCCACATGAGGATCAATCTGCTCCGCCCTCGAATCTACTCTGATATAAAGGCTGCCATGGCCACTAGCGCTGTGTCTGACAGAGCCTGAGCCCCGACCGAGTTTTAGGCCTCATATCTAGCATTTGGTATTGCTATGGCCCAAGTACCTCATCTCCACCCATCCTTGGTATTCAGACACCTATCTCGAGACCTTGCTGGAAACCCTGCCAATGGGGCAACCTGAAGCACAGAGGAACCTGACAGAAGAGAACTCATCCTTCCTCATGGCAGGACATTTGGCTGTTGGGTTGGGTGTCCAACTCTCTAAGAGGGAGCCAGATATATGACCAATGAGACCACTCCCACTCCTGAGGGCCGCCATGGGAGCAAACAGGCATTGTGAGACTCAGCCTGAGCAAGCTTTCAAACAATCCCTCTCAGTTGCACCATCATGATCCCGCATTGCAGGCCTCATACACCCCTAGGTGCAAATCCTAACCCTTGGTGGGAAGTCCCAGATGCCCAGAAAAAGAGCCTGTATCTGGAATCCCTGTTTTGGGGCACCCATTAGATGGAAAACAACACTCTTCCCTTCCCCAAAAAAGCCACCAAACTATGAGCTGCACAGATCCATAGAGAGAAAAAGTTTCCCATGGACCCATGAGACTATACCTGCATTCCAAGGCCATCCTGGACACACAATATAGAGAGAAAAGCCTGTGCTACTGCCTTCCAGTCACCCTAATTACTCCTGACAAGCTGCACTCCAGGTCTACTCATTGGGCCTGTGATCACCTTTCCACTAACCATAACCCACATTTGTGTTTGCAGACTTCTCTCCCAAAACCATGGCTCATATGCCCTCCAGGACAGGTTCTCTGGATCCACAACACATGACTGGGCCTGCCATCCCCAAGGAAACTGTGACCGTCAAACCTGCCCAAACCTTCCAGTTTAGGAGAAACACGCAAGAGCCCTGAACCCGACCCAATATTGTCGGCAGCACTGGACACAAATGCCAGTCTGAAACGCCCTGATCACCTACATCCAAGCAGACAGCCATTTCAATGTTCCTGGGTCAGAAGATTGTACCTGACATGCTCCTAGGACGTCATTGGAACACTAGATTAGGTTTTCAGGCATCTGTCCTCAGGGTCCTGTTCTGAAATACCACAACATGTGGTCCCTGAGCCACACAATAGAATATCTCCTGTCCCCAGTAGGAAACCATGCCCTTCGACCTGTGCCAAACCCTCAAGATTGGAGAATCCTGCACAGCACCTTAGACACCAGCACAAACTCTAGTTTGTGCGTTGACCCATACCACAAGCTTTCCATCTGATGGACAGTCGAGTCCTGTTGAATGGCTCCAGGATGTCCCATACGGAAAGACTGGAGAGCAGGATTCGAAGGATGGATGCCTGTACAGCATACCTCACATTCCCATTGGCTCTTTGTGACAAGACATGTTTGAACTACTGGCTCTGGGGCGAGCTAACTAGGGGGCTGAATTGAAATGGACTCTCCTGCGGATGGGTCATAATGTGGGTTTGTGTGCATGGAGACCTTGGAATATGTTGGCAGCTCAGGGGCCATGAAGTATTCGCCTAACCGAAGGGTGTAATATTGCTCCAATTAAAAAGAGATCCCTATGTGGAGATGAGACAGGTTCTCTTTGGTGCCTCAGAAAAGCCCCAGATACTGGTCTTCAAACCAGTTCTCTGAGTAGAGACACCTGGAAACCAAAGCTAGGGTTCAGATTAGAGCCTAGATGCCTGTCCGTTTCAATCTTCTGTCTCTGGGGACACTGTCTGAGTATCTAAGTGGAGATAGTTGCTCAGCTGGTGTCAAAGTGCCCCTCTTAGTCCATGGCCAAGGCATGGCCTTGGAGACCTTATTGGATTCTCCTAATCTCTAGGGTTGTGGCCAATGGATTGGGTACAGTTTTCTTGGAGAGGACTGGCACAGTCCTTCAGTGTGTCTCCATAGGCCCTAGCCTGGAGGGTGTGTGGGTCCGGGCTGTGGGCACAGAAGTCTGAAAACACAAACTCGGCTTGGGTGCGGAGCCGAGAGCATTGCAGGATGGACCCACAGACCGTGAGAGGAGATCCTCAGCTTATGAAAGAAGGGCAAATGGGAGGCAGTCACGCAAGCTTTTGTCTTTGGATGTTTTGTCTCCCATAGCCGTGGAATGTAGGGGTGACCTCAGGGGCTATGGAAGAGTCTCCCTCTCTGAGGAGTTGGTCCAGCTCTTAAGATTTTGGGGACATTTTGTGGGAAGGGTGGAGTCCTGCTGTCTGGCTCAGGTGTTCTTCCAGGAGAGGGACTCCAGATCACAGTCCTGGGTTCGAGCAAATGGAATACTCGAGCTCTTGTGAAGATTGGGATCATAGGGGCTTGGCAAGCCCCATATGCGGGCTCTTAGTCCAGGCCCTGAGAGACCTTACTTCGACATGGGGCCCATGCTGATGGTCCCAATGCGAGTTTGTACCCAAGGAGGCACTCAAGTTTAGGCTTGGCCTCAGGGGCCATGAAGGTTTCTCCTACACTGAAGGTATGACTCCATGACAACAGCAAGCTTTCCAGCCATGGGGAAGGAGAAGATCTGATTTGTGCTTCAGTTACCCACGTTTGCCAGGATTTGATATAATATCTAGGGTCAGATGTCTGAAAACCCAGGTTGGGAAGAGATGACAGCATAAGGCCATGGCCTGTCTGATGTGCTTAGTGTGCAGCCAGCTGTTTCCTTGTCTGTCGGGACGTCAGGCTGTGTCAGACAGAGCAATACTGACCAGGGTAGCTTTTCCAGTTAGGGTGCGGTCGAGGCCAGAGCAGGTTGGTTCTCATTTGTGGTTTCTGGAGAGCCCCATAGGGCAACGTTTTTCTTCTAGTGGGCAGGCAGAAAACTGTGTTGTGGTTCTGGAATTCCCAGTCTGGAGGGCTTGTTTGCCAGGAGTGTGAAGAGGGAAGTCTGAAAACACAAGCTAGCGTTAGGTTTGGGGCCGAGGGCATGGCAGGCCCACTCTGCAGAGACTGAATCAAGATCTCCTGCATCTGAGGTCAGGGCGAGTATCAGACGTTGCCTCAGGTTGGAGTTTGTGTCTATTATGGCCCCTTCCTGAAGGGGGTGGGGGCGGTCATGAGGCCAGGGAGGTTTCCCAACGCTGGGAGTTATGAGCTGCCCCAAACATCAAGGTTTCCTCTGTAGGACAGTCGAGTACTATGAGATGGTTCTAAGATGACCCCTACAGAAAGACTCGAGAGAAGGGGTCTAAGCATGAATGTCTGCAAATGCCACCTCACATTCCCACTGGCTGCTTGGGGCAAGGCAGGCTCAATCTGCAGGCTCTTGGGCGGGTTTCTCAGAGGGCTGAGTTGAAATGGACTCTCCTGAGGATGAGTCTTACTGTGGGTTTGTGGCCATGGAGACCTTGGAATGTGGCGGTGGCTCAGGGACTCTGCAGGTTTCTCCAAACCGAAGGGTTTGACACAGCTCCAACAATGAAGCTTCCCATGTGGAGACGATAGTTGTTCTGTTTGGTGTCTCAGGAAAGCCCCAGATGCTGGTCTTCAAACCCAGGCCTCTGAGGAGTGACACCTGGAAACCAAAGCAAGAGTTCAGATTAGGGCCCAGGGGCCTGTCTGGTTCAATCTACTGTCTCTGCCGACATCTGTCTGTGTTTCTGCATGGAGGTAGTTGCTCAGCTAGTGTCAGGATGCCTTTGTCCAGAGAGGCTTATAGTAGTGGGATGTCCTCGGGGGCCTTGAGGTTTCTCCTATTCTGTGGGGTTATGGGCAATGGAATGGGCATAGTCTCCTTGGAGAGAGCAGGAGAGTCCTGTGGTGTGGCTCCAGAGGCCCCAGCCTGGCGGCTGTGTGGGCCAGGGCTGTGGGGACAGACATCCAAAAACACAAACTCGGCTGAGGTTTGGGGCTGAGGTTATGGCAGGAGTGATCTACAGTCCGTGAGGGGAGCTCATTGTGATTAGAAAGTAAGGCGAGTGAGAGGCGGTCGTTCAGGCTTATGTCTCTGGATGTTGTATTCATGATGGTCATTTAATGTAAGCATGGTCTCATGGGCCATGGAAGTCTCCCTCTCTGGTGATTTGTCCGGCTCCCAAGAGATTGGGGTCATTTTGTGGGAAGGGAGGAGTCCTGTTTTCTGCCTCATGTGTCCCCACAATAGAGGGATTCTAGAGCAGAGCACTGGGTACATACAACTGGAATACCCACCCTCTGGTTAGGCCTGGGGTCCTATGGGCATGGCAAGCCCATATGCAGATTCTTGGTCCAGCCACTGAGAGACGTTACTTGAATAGTGGACTCATGCTGAGGGTCACAATGTGTGTTTGTGCCCAAGGTGGTCCTCAATGTTGGGCGGGACCTCATTGAGCTTGCAGGTTTCTCCTACAGTGAACCTTGGACATGCCAACCTCAGGGTTTCTTGCCATGGGGAAGGAGGAGTTTTGATTTCTGCATCACGTTCACCTCTGGGCACTAATTGGAGATAAGGTCTAGGTTCTGAAGCCTGAAAACCGAGGTTTGGAAGAGATGACGACCTAAGGCCATGGCGGGTCCGATGTGTTCAGTTTGGGGCCAGCTTTCTAGGTGTCGTTCAGGAGGTCTGCACTCAGGCTGTGCCAGACAGGGCATTCGTGCCCAGATACGCTGTATAATTGGGGTACAGTTGAGTGGCATGCAGAAGATAATTATTTGGGGTTTCTCCGTAGCCCCATAAGGCAAAGTCTTTCTTCTGGAGGGCAGGCAGAGTGCTGCATTCTGGCTCCGGAACTGCCAAACTGGAGGCCTTGCGGCCAGGAATGCAAGGATGTAAGTCTGAGAACTGAAGCTTTGCTTTGGTTTCAGGGCGAGGAAATGGCAGGCACACTCTGCAGAGCTGAATTTAGATTTCATGCATCTGAGGTCAGGGCGAGGTTCATATATTGGCTCAGGTTGGAGTTTCTGTCCATGATGGCCCCTTCATGAAGGGGGGTCATCACACCGCCATTGGTGTTTTCCCATGATGGCAGTAGTGAGATGCTCCAAACCACAAGGATTTTCTGCGGGTCAGTTGAAACCTATTGGATGGCTCCAGGACATCCCATATGGAACAATTGCAGAGCAGGGTTCTAAGGATGGATGCCTGGGCATCCGGCCTTGCATTCCAATTGTCTCCTAGCGAAACGGCACGTTTGATTGCTGCCTATGATGTAGCAGCCGAGGGGGCTGAGTTGAAATGCATTCTCCTGAGGATCGGTCATAATGTGGGATTGTGTCCATGGAGACCTTGGAATGGGGCAGTGGCACCAGGGCTCTGAAGGATGCTCCTAACCAGAGGTTTTGACACAGCTCCAAGAAGCATTTTTCCCATGGGGAAACAAGATTTGTTCTCATTGGTGCTTCAGTAACCCCCAATATGCTGGTATTGGAAACCAGAACTCTGAGGAGAGATGCCTGGAAACCAAGGCAATGGATCTGATTAGGGCCTGGGGCCTGTCTGGTTTAATCTTCTTCTCTCGGTTCATCTGTCTATGGGATTGAGTGGAGGTAGTTCCTCAGCTGGTGTCAGATTGCCCCTATTTGTCCTGGGCAGTCTACACTATTGGGATGGCCACTTTGACTTTGGAGGTTTCTCCTAATTTGCAAGTTTGTGGCCAATGAAATGGGCAGAATTCCTTTGGGGAGGGAAGGCACAATCCTGAGGTGTGGCTCTAGGGGCTCAAGCATGGAGGGTGTGTGGGTCAGAGCTGTGGGGACAGAAGTCTGAAAACTGAAACTCGTCCTAGGTTTGGGGACATAGGTATGGGAGGCCCGATCTACAGACCTTGAGCAGAACTCTTCAAAATATGAACAAAGAGTGAGTGTGAGGCACTTGCTCAGGCTTTTGACTCTGGATTTTGTGTCACTGATGGCCGTGGAATGTAGGGGCGTCCTCATGGACCATGGGTGAGACTTCCTCTATGGGGATTTGGATGATCCCAATATTTTGGGGTCATTCCGTGGGATGGGAGGAGTCCATTCTGTTTTTTTTTTTTTTTTTTTTTTTTTGTTTTTGTTTTTTTTTTTTTACCTCAGGTGTGCCACTAAATAGGGATTCCAGAGCAGAACCCTGGGAAGGGGCGACTGGACAACCCGAACTCTGTATAAGATTGGGGGCCTAAGGGCATGGCAATCCCCATATGGGGTACCTTGGTCCAGCCACTGAGAGGTCTTACTTGAGTACAGTGCTCACACTGAGGGTCACAATGCATGTTTGTGCCCAATGTAGGCATCAAGCATGGGCGGGGACTCATGGGCCATGCTTGATTCTCCTACACTGAACTTTGGACAACATACAAACCACAAGGTTTCTTTCCATGGGGAAGGAGGAATTCTGATTTCTGCATCATGTTCACCCCTGGGCAGTGACTGGAGATAAGATCTAAGTTCTGAATCCAGAAAATCGAGGTTGGGATGAGATGATAACCTAAGGTCATGGAGGGTCCGATGTGCTCAGTGTGCGGTCAGCTTTCTGGGTGTTGTTCAGGAGGTATGGATTCAGGCTGTGTCAGACAGTGCATTAGTGCCCAGGTTAGAATGTATAATTTGGGTACAGTTGAGTTCCATGTAGGTTCATCCTCATTTATTGTGTCAGGGAAACTCACTGGGGCAACATTTTTCTTCTGGTGGGCAGGCAGAGTGCAGCATTGTGGGTCCAGAATTGCCAAACTTGAGGGCGTCGGGACCAGGAGTGTGAGGACGTAAGTCTGAGATCATAAGCTAAACTTAAGTTTCAGGGCGAGGGCACGGCAGGCACCCTCTGCAGATCCGAATCAAAATCTCATTCATCTGAAGTCAGGACGAGGATCAGACTTAGGCGCAGGTTGGAGTTTCTGTCCATGATGGCCCCTTCATCAAAGGGGTGGAATCTCGAGGCCATGGAGGTTTTCCCACGTTGGGAGTTGTGGGATGCTCCAAACTGCAAGGATTCCTTCTGCGGGAAAATTGAGAACTGTTGGATGGCTCCAGGACATCCCATATGGAATGACTCCAGAGCCGGGTTCTAAGGATGGATGCCTGAGCAGACTGCCTCTTACACCAATTGTCTCCCTGCCACAAGACAGGTACGATCTGATGGCTATGCAGGAGCAATCGTGGGAGCTGAGTTGAAATGGACTCTCCTGAAGATGGGTCTTAATGTGTGTTTGTGTCCATGAGGACGTTGGAATGGGGTGGTGGCCCCAGGGCTCTAAAGGATTCTAACCGGAGATTTTGAAACAACTCGAAAGAGCAAGTTTTCCATGTGGAGACAAGATTTGTTCTAATTGGTGCCTCAGGAAACCCACATATGCTGGTATTAGAACCAGGCCTCTGAGGAGAGATACATAGAAACCACAGCAATGCATCCAATTAGGTCCTAGGAGCCTCTCTGGTTCAATCTTCTTCTCTGTCGACATCTGTCTATTTTATGAAATGGAGGTAGTTGCTCAGCTGGTGTCAGACCGCTCCTGTTTGTCCGGGTGGCCTACACTATAGGGATGGCCTCGGGGACTTTGGAGGTTTCTCCTAAATTGTATGATTATGGACAATGGCATGGGCAGAATTCCTGTGGAGTGGGCAGGCACAGACCTGATGTGTGGCTCCAAGGGCCCAGCCTTGAGGGTGTGTGGGCAAGGACTGTGGGGACAGATGTCTGAAAACACAAACTCAGCTTAGCTTTGGGGACGTAGGTATGGCAGGTCCGATTTACAGACTATGAGGAGAACTTTTTGGGATATGAATAAAGGGTGAAAGTGTGACACTTGTCAGGCTTTTGCCCCTGGATTTTGTGTCAATGATGGCTGTGGAATGTCAAGGAGTCCTCATGGGCCATGGAAGAGTCTTTCTCTCTGTGGATTTGGCCAGATCCCAATTGTTTTGGGTTAATCTGTGGGATTCAGTTTTGTTAACTAAGGTGTCCCACCAAAAGAGGGATTCCAGAGCAGAGCCCTGGACAACAAGAAATCTAACTAAAAATACGGGCCTAGGGGCATGGCAAGCCCAATATGCCTTCTAATGGTCCAGCCACTGAGAGGCCTTAATTGAGGACAGAACTCATGCTGAGGGTCACAATGCGTGTTTATGCCCTCGTGGTACTCAAGCATGGGTGGGGACTCATGGTGCATGCTTGTTTCTCCTACACTGAATGATAGTCAACATGTCAACCACATGAGTTCTTGCCATGGGGAAGTATTAATTCTGATTTCTGCATGTCATTCACCCCTGGGCAGTGATTGGAGATAAGGTCTAGGTTGTGAAGTCTGAAAACCGAGGTTGGGAAGAGATGACAACCTAAGACCATGTTGGGTCCGATATGCTCAGCGTGGAGCCAGCTGTCTGGGTGTTGGTCGGGAGGTCCAAGCTTGGGCTGTGTCAGACAGGGCCTTAGTGCCCAGGGTAGATTGTATAATTGGGGTACAACTGAGTGCCGTGCAGGTTGATCTTTATTTGGCATTTCTGGGTAGCCCCAAGGGCAATGTTTTTCTTCTGGAGAACAGGCAGAGTGCTGCATTGTGGCTCCGGAATTTCCAAAGTGGATGCCTTGTGGACGGGGAGTGTGAGGACGGAAGTCTGAGAACACATGTTAGGCGTAGGTTCTGGGCGAGGGCACGGCAGGCACCCTCTGCAGATCTGAATCGGGATATCATGAATCTGAAGTCAGGGCGAGGTTCAAACCTAGGCTTAGGTTTGAATTTCTGTCCATTCTGGCCACTTTATGAAGGGGACAGCTTCTCCAGTCCATGGAGGTTTACCCACGATGGGAGTTGTGAGATGCTCCAAACAACAAGGATTCCTTCTGATCAACAATTGAGACCTTTTGTATCACTCCAGTACATACCATACAGAATGACACCAGAGCAGGGATCTAAGGATGGATGCATGGGAAGCCCGCCTCACATTGCAGTTGTCTCCTAGCAAATAGACAGGTTTGATATGCTGGCTCTGTCAGAGCAACCAAGGGGGCTGAGTTGAAATGGACTCTCCTGAGGATGGATGCTAATGTGGGTTTGTGTCCATGGAGACCTTGGAATGGGGCGTTGGTGCATGGGCCCTGAAGGATTCTCCTAACCGGAGGTTTTGAGACATCTCCAAAGGACAAGTTTCCCATGTGGAGACGAGATTTGTTCTGATTGGTGCCTCAGGAAACCCCCATATACTGTTATTGGAATATAGGCCTCTGAAGAGAGATAACTGGAAACCAAAGCAATGGCTCCGTTTAGAGCCTAGGGGCCTGTCCGGTTGAATCTTCTTCTCTGTGTACATCCATCTAAGGTATTAGTGGAGTTAGATGCTCAGCTGGTGTCAGATGGCCCTTGTTTGTCCCAGGCGGCCTACACTATTGTGAAGGCCTTGGGGACTTTGGAGGTTTCTCCTAATTTTATGATTATGGACAATGGAATGGGCAGAATTCCCCTGGAGAGGGAAGGCACAGTTTTGATGTGGCTCCAGGGGCCCTAGCTTGCAGGGTGTGTGCACCAGGACTGTGGAGACAGAAGTCTAAAACACAAACTCAGTTTAGGTTTAGGGACGTAGGTATGGCAGGCCCGATCTACAGACCGTGAGGAGAATTCTTCCGGATATGAAGAAAGAGAGATTGTGAGGCACTTGTTCAGGCTTTTGTTTCTGGATTTTGTGTCAACGATGGGCGTGGAATGTCGGGGAGGCCTCATGGGCCATGGACGAGTCTTCCGCTCTGTGGATTTGGCCCGATTCCAATTGTTTTGGGTCAAACTGTGGGATGGGAGGAGTCCTTTCAGTTTTGTTACCTCAGGTGTCCCACCAAAAGAGGGATTCCAAAGCCGAGCCCTGGGGAGGGGAGACTGGACAACCAGAAATCTGGTTAAAAATTGGGGCCTAGGGGCATGGCAAGCCCAATATGCTGTCTTTTGGTCCAGCCGCTGAGAGGCCTTACTTGAGAACTGGGCTCACGTTGAGGGTCACAATGCATGTTCGTGACCGACTTGGTCCTCAAGCATCTGCAGGGCCTCATGGGCCACACTGGTTTCAACTACACTTTACGTTGGACAACATGCCAACCACAAGGTTTCTTGCCATGGGGAAGGAGTTCTGATTCCTGCATTATGTTCAACCCTGGGTGGTGACTGGAGATAAGGTTTAGGTTCTGAAGCCTGAAAACCGAGGTTGGAAAGAGATGATGACCTAAGGCCATGGCGGGTCCGATGTGCTCAGTGTGTGGCTAGCTGGGTGGGTGCGAGCCAGGAGGTTCAGTCTCAGGCTGTGCCAGAAAGGGCAGTAGTGCCCAGGGCAGCCTGTATAATTGGGGTCCAGTCAAGTGGCATGCAGGTTGATCCTCATTTGGGGAATCTGGGTAGCCCCAGAGGGCAAAGTTTTTCTTCCGGAAAGCAGGCAGAGTGCTGCCTTGTAGTTCTGGAATTGCCAAACTGGAGGGCTTGTGGGCCAGGAATGTGAGGATGGAAGTTGAGAACACAAACTAGACTTACGTTTCTGGGCAAGGGCACGGCAGGCACACTCTGCAGAGCTGAATCAAGATGTCCTGCATCTGAAGTCAGGGCGAGGATCAGACGATCGCTCAGGTTGGAGCTTCTGTCCCTGATGGCCCCTTCATGAAGCGCAGGGGGCGGGATCACGAGGCCATGGAGGTTTTCCCACGATGGGAGTTGTGAGATGCTCCAAACAGTAAAGATTCTTCTGCGGGACTATTGAGACCTGTTGGTTGGCTCCAGGACTTCCCATACAGCATCATTCTGAGAATGGTTCTAAGTATGGATGGCTGGGAAGCCTGCCTCTCATTCCAATCATCTCCTAGCGACAAGACGGGTTAGATCTGCTGGATCAGGGGGAGCAACTGAGGGGGCTGAGTTGAAATGGACTCTCCTGTGGATGGGTCCTAATGTGGGTGTGTCTCCATGGAGACCTTGGAATGAGGCGCTGGCACCAGGAACCTGAAATGTCCTTCTAAACAGAGGCTTTGAGAGAGCTCCAACATGCAAGTTTCCCATGTGTAAACGAGATTTGTTCTGATGGGTGCCTCAGGAAAAGCCCTCAGCTGGTATTGGAAACCAGGCTTTTGAGGAGACATGCCTGTAAACCAAAGCTATGGATCCCATTATGGCCTGGGGTCCTGTCTGGTCAATCTTCTTCTCTGGGGACATCCACCTATGGTATGAGTGGAGGTAGATGCTCAGCTGGTGTTAGACGGCCCTTTTTTGTCCTGGACAACCTACACCATTGGTATGGCCTCAGGGAATTTGGAGGTTTCTCCTAATTTGTATGGTTTTGGATAATGGAATGGGCAGAATTCCCATGGATTGGTAAGGCATAGTCCTAATGTGTGGTTCCAGGGGCCCAGCCTGGAGGGTGTGTGGCCCAGGACTTTGAGGACAGAACTCAAAAAACACAAACTCAGCTTAGGTTTGGGGACGTAGGTATGGCATGGCTGAACTACAAATCATGAGAAGAATTCTTCAGGATATGAAGAAAGAGCGAGTCTGAGGCGCTTGCTTAGGCTTTTGTCTCTGGATTTTGTATCAGCGATGGCCGTGGAATGTCGGGGAGGCCTCATGAGCCATGGACGAATCTTCCTCTCTGTGGATTTGGCCCTATCCCAATTCTTTTTCGTGAATCTGTGGAATGGGAGGACTCCTTTAAGGTTTGTTACCTGAGGTGTCCCACCAAAAGAGGAATTCCAAAGCAGAGCCCTGGGCAAGAGTGAAGGGACAACTCGAACTTGGTTAAAAATTGGGGTCTAGGGGCATGGCAAGCCCAATATGCTCTTTCTTCATGCAGCCACTGAGAGGCCTTGCCTGAGGACCGGGCTCAGGCTGAGGGTCACAATGTGTGTTTGAGACCAATGTGGCCCTCAAGCGTGGGCTGGGTCTCATGTGCCACACTGGTTTCAACTACACTGAAAGTTGGACAACATGCCAACCACGAGGTTTCTTGCCAAGGGAACGAGTTCGGATTTCTGCAACATTTTCAAACCTGGGCAGTGATTGGAGATAAGGTCAAGGTTCTGAAGCGTGAAAACCGAGGTTGGGTAGAGATGACGACCTATGGCCATGGCGGGTCCGATGTGCTCAGTGTGTGGCCAGCTGTCTGGGTGAGGCCAGGAGTTCCAGGCTCAGGCTGTGTCAGAATGGGCAATTGTGCCCACCTCAGCCTATATATTTGGTGTACAGCCAAATGGCGTGCAGGTTGATCCTCATTTGGGGTTTCTGCGTAGCCCCAGAGGGCAATGTTCTTCTTCCAGGGAGCAGGCAGAGTGCCACATTGTACTTCTGGATTGCCAAACTGGAGGGCTTATGGGCCGGTAGTCTGAGGACGGAACTCCGAAAACACAAGCTAGGCTTAGGTTTTATGTGTGAG
Organism: Mustela nivalis; assembly: GCF_964662115.1. Lineage (NCBI taxonomy): Eukaryota > Metazoa > Chordata > Mammalia > Carnivora > Mustelidae > Mustela > Mustela nivalis. The sequence continues at coordinate 2,354,253 of NW_028136547.1, read as the reverse complement.
GACATGGCAGGCACAATCTACAGACCTGAATCGAGATCTCTTGCACCTGAAGTCAGGTTGAGCATCAGACGATGCCTCAGGTTTGACTTTCTGTCCCTGATGGCCCCTTCATAAAGGGGGGGAATCACGAGGCCGTGGGGGTTTTCCCACCATGGGAGTTGTGAGAAGCTCCAAACTGCAAAGATTCTACTGTGGGAAAATTGAGACCAGTTGGTTGGCTCCAGGCCAACGATTCTGAGCAGGGTTCTAAGAATGGATGGCTGGGTAGCCCACCTCGCATTCCAATATTCTCCTAGCTACAAGACAGGCTAGATCTGTTGGATCTCGGGGAGCAACCGAGGAGGCTGAGTTTAAATGGACTCTCCTGTGGATGGGTCCTAATATGTTTTTGTGTCTATGGAGACTGTGGCATTAAGCGGTGGCACTAGGGCCCTGAAGACTTCTCCTAAACAGAGGTTTGACACAGGTCCACCATGCAAGTTTCCCATGTGTAGAGGAGATTTGTTCTGATGGGTGAGTCAAGAAACAGCCATATTCTGGTATTGAAATCCAGGCCTCTGAGGAGAGATGCCTGGAAACCAAAGCAATGGATCCGATTAGTGCCTAGGGGCCTGTTGGTTTCTTTTTACCTCGGGCGACATCTATCTATGGGTCAGAGTGCAGGTAGGTGCTCAGATGAACTCAGATTGCCCGTGTTTGTCCTTGGAAGCCAACACTATGGGATGGCCTCAGGGAATTTAAAGGTTTATACTTTTAGTTGCGTTGTCGCCATTGGAATGGGCTCACACAATTCCCTTGCGAGGGCAAGAACAGTCCTCAGGTTTGGCTTCAGGGGCCTGAGCCTATAGGGTGTGTAGGCCAGGGCTGTTTGGACAGTTGTCTGAAAACACAAACTCGACTTCTGTTTCGGGTCATAGGTAGGGCAGGACTGATCTACAGACCATGAGGAGAACATTTCGGTATATGAAAAAAGGGCGAGTGTGAGGCTATTGCTCATGTTTTTGTCTCTGCATATCATGTCACTCATGGTCGTGAAATTTCCGGGTGACTTCATGGGAAATGGACGAGTCTTACTCTCTGGCGATTTGGCCCCTTCCAAAGAGGTTGGGGTCATTCTTGGGATGGAAGAAGTCGTTTTTTTTGTTGTTGTTGTTGCTTTGTTTCGTTTCATTTTTTAACCTCCATTGTCCCACCACATGAGGAATTCCAGAGTAGAGCTCTGGGGAGGGGTGACTGAACAACCAGAAATCTGGTTAAAAATTGGGGCGTAGGGCTATGTAAAGCCCATTATGACATCTAGTGATCCAGACTCTGAGAGGACTTACTAGAGGACAGGACTCACCCTGAGGGTCACAATGCATATTTATGCCCTCGTCGCACTCAAGAATAGGCGGGCCTCAGGGTGAATGCTAGTTTCTCCTACAATGAACGTTGGACAACATGCCAACCACAAGGTTTCTTGCCATGTGTAAGGAGAAGTTCTGATTTCTGCATCACACTCATCCCCAGGCAGAGATAAAGTCTAGTTTCTGAGGCCTGAAAACTGAGGTAGGGAAGAGATTAGGACCTAAGGCCATGGCGGGTCTGATGTGCGCAGTGTGCGGTCAGCTGTCTGGGTGTTGGTCAGGAAGTCCGGGCTCAGGTTGTGTCAGACAGTGCATTAGTGCCCAGGTTAGACTATATAATTCGGGCAAAGCCGAGTACCGTGTAGGTTTATCTTCATATAAGTTGCCTTGGCAGCTCTTTAGGCAATATTTTTTTTCCAGAAAGCAGGCCATGTGCTTAATTGTGGGACCGGATTTACCAATCATGAGGGCTTTGAGGCCAGGAGAGTGAGGTCGGAATTCTGAGAACAAAAGTTATACTTGGGCTAAGGGCAAGGGCACGGCAGGTACCCCCTGCAGATCTGAACCAATATCTCATCCATTTCAAGTCAGGGAGAGAATTAGACTTTGGCTTAGGTTGGAGTTTCTGTGCCTGACGGCTCCTTCATGAAGGGAGCGGAATCTCGTGTCCATGGAGTTTTTCCCACGTGGGAGTTGTGGGTTGCCCCCTTCAAGAATTCCTTCTGCAGGACAATTGAGGCCTTTGGGCAGCTCCAGGACATCCCATATGGAATGACTCTATAGCACTGTTCGAGGGAGGATGCCTGGGAAGCCAGCCTCGCATTCCAATTGTCTCCTAGCAACAAGCCAGTTTAGATCTGATGGCTCTGCGGGAGCAACCGGGGTGGCTGACTTGAAATGGACTTTCCTCACGATGGGTCCTAATGTGTGTTTGTGTCCATGGGGCCTTGGAATGGGGCCGTGGCACCGGGACCCTGAAGTATTCTCCTAAGCTTTTGACAGAGCTCGATGCACATGTTTCCTTGTGGAGACGAGATTTGTTCTGATTGCTACCTCAGGAAAACCCCTATGCTGGTATTGGAATCCAGGCTTTTGAGGAGACATGCCTCTCACCAAAGCAATGGATCCGATTGGCCAGGGTCCTGTCTGGTTCAATCTTCTTCTCTGGGGACATCCATCTATGGTATGAGTGGAGGTTGATGCTCAGCTGCTATCAGACCGCGCTTGTATGTCACGGGCGACATGCCCTATTGGGATGGCCTCAGGGATTTGGAGGGTTCTCCTAATTTTACGGTTTTGGACAATGGAATGGGCAGAGTTCCCATGGATTGGGTAGGCACAGTCCTTATGTGTGGCTCCAGGGACCGAAGCCTGGAGGGTGTGTGGTCCAGGACTTTGAGGACAGAAGTCTGAAAACATAAACTCAGCTTAGGTTTGGAGACGTAGGTATGGCAGGCCCGATCTATAAACCATGAGAAGAACTCTTCAGGATATGAAGAAAGAGCGAGTCTGAGGTGCTTGTTCAGTCTTTTGTCTCTAGATTCGGTATCAGCGATGGCCGTGGATTGTCTGGGAAACCTCATGGGCCATGGACGAATCTTCCTCTCTGTGGAATTGGCCCGATCCCAATTCTTTTTCGTCAATCTGTGGAATGGGAGGTCTCCTTTCAGGTTGGTTACCTTAGGTGTCCCGCCAAAAGAGGAATTCCAAAGAAGAGCCCTGGGGAAAAGCGAAGGGACAACCCGAATTATGGGTAAAATTTAGGGCCTAGGGGCATGGCTAGCCCAATATGCTGTCTCTTCATCCAGCCACTGAGAGGCCTTACCTGAGGACTGGGATCAGGCTGAGGGTCACAATGTGTGTTTGTGACCAATGTGGCCCATAAACATGGGTGGGGCCTCATGGGCCACACTGGTTTCAACTACACTGAACATTGGAAAACATGCCAACCACATGGTTTCTAGCCACGGGGAAGGAGTTGTGATTTCTGCATCACTTACAAGCCTGGGCAGTGATTGGAGATAAGGTCTAGGTTCTGAAACTTGACAACCGAGGTTGGGAAGAGATGACGACCTAAGGACATGGCTCATCCGGCATGCATAGTGTTCGACCAGCTTTCTGGGTGGGGCCAGGAAGTCCAGGCTCAGGCTGTGTCAGAAAGGGCAATAGTGCCTAGGTCAGCCTATATATTTGGGGTACAGTCGAATGGCATGCAGGTTGATCCTCATTTGGAGTTTCTGGGTAGCCCCACAGGGCTATGTTTTTCTTCCTGAAGGCTGGCAGAGTGCTGCTTTATAGTTCTGGTTTGCAAACTGGAGGGCTTGTGGGCCAGTAGTCTGAAGACGGAAATCTGATAACACAAGCTAGGCTTAGGTTTCTGGGTGAGGACAAGGCAGGAACAATCTACAGACCTGAATCGAGATCTCGTGCTTCTGAAGTCAGGGTGAGGATTAGAAGATCGCTCAGGTTGGTGTTTCTGTCCCTGATGGCCCCTTCATGAAGGGGCGGGGTCTCGAGTTCGTGGGGGTTTTCCCACGATGTTAGTTGTGAGAAGGTCCAAACTGCAAAGATTCTTGTGCAGGACAATTGAGACATGTTGGTTGGCTCCAGGCCAACGATTCCGAGCAGGGTTCTAAGGATGGATGCCTGGGTAGCCCACCTTGCATTCCAATTGTGTCCTAGCAACAAGACAGGTTATATCTGCTGGATCTGGGCGAGCAATCTGGATCTGGGTTGAAATGGACTCTCCTGTGGATGGATCCTAATATGTTTTTGTGTCTATGGAGACCTTGGAATGAAGGGGTGGCACTGGGGTCCTGAAGGGTTTTTTCAAACAGAGGATTTGACACAGCTCCAACCTGCAAGTTTCCCATATGTAGATGAGATTTGTTCTGACGGATGAGTCAGGAAACAGCCATATGCTGGTATTGAAATCCAGGCCTCTGAGGAGAGATGACTGGATACCACAGCAATGGATCCGAATAGTGCCTAGGGGCCTGTTCGTACATTTTTACCTCTGGGGACATCAGTCTATGCGTCTGAGAGCATGTAGGTGCTCAGATGGGCTCAGATTGCCCCTGTTTGTCCTGGGAAGCCACCACTATTGGGATGGCCTCAGGGAGTTTGCAGGTTTATCCTATTAGTAGGTTGTGGCCATTGGAATGGGCACATACAATTCCCTTGTAGAGGGCAAGTACAATCCTCAGGTTTGGCTCCAGGGGCCGGAGCCTGTAGGGTGTGTAGGCAGAGCTGTTTGGACAGTCGTCTGAACACACAAACGCGGCTTATGTTTCAGGTCATAGGTATGGCAGGATTGATCTACAGACCATGAGGAGAACACTTCGGGATATGAATAAGGGGCGAGTGTGAGGCTCGTGCTCAAGTTTTTGTCTCTGGATATCGTGTCACTCATGGTCGTGAAATTTCCTGGTGACTTCATGGGAAATGGACGAGTCTTACACTCTGGGGGTTTGGCCCCGTCCAAGGAGTTTTGGGTCATTCTGGGGATGGAAGAAGTCCGTTTTTTTGTTGTTGTTGATTTGCCTTGTTTTGTTTTTTAACCTCAGGTGTCCCACCAAATGGGGGATTCCAGAGTAGAGCCCTGGGGAGGGCCGACCGGACAACCAGAAATGTGGATAAAAATTGTGGCCTAGGGACAAGTCAAGCCCATTATGACATCTAAAGGTCGAGCCACTGAGAGGACTTACTAGAGCATAGGACTCACGCTGAGGGTCACAATGCGTGTTTATGCCCACTTCGCAAACAAGAATGGGCAGGGCCTCATGGTGAATCCTGGTTTCTCGTACACTGAACGTTGCACAACATGCCAACCACAAGGTTTCTTGCCATGGGTAAGGAAGAGTTCTGATTTCTGCATCACAGGCACCCCTGGGCAGTGATTGGAGATAAGGTCTAGGTTCTGAAGCCTGAAAAACCGCAGTTGGGAAGAGATGATGACCTAAGGCCATGGCGGTTCTGATGTGCTCAGTGTGCGGTCAGCTGTCTGGGTGTTGGTCATGAGATCCGGGCTCAGGTTGTGTCAGAGAGTGCATTAGTGCCCAGTTTAGACTATATACTTTGGGTACAGTCGAGTGCCATGTAGATTTATCCTCATATAAGTTGTCTGGGCAGCTCATTAGGCAAAATTTGTTTTCTAGAGGGCAGGCAGAGTGCTTCATTGTCGGTCCGGAATTTTAAACTTGAGGGATTCATGTCCAGGAGTGTGAGGACGGAAGTCTGAGAACACAAGCTAGACTTGGGTTTCAGGGCGAGGACACGGCAGGTACCACTGTAGATCTGAACCTATATCTCATGCATCTGAAGTCAGGGCGAGGATCAGACGTTGGCTCACGTTGGAGTTTCTGTGCATGACGGACCCTTCATGAAGGGAGCGGAATCTCAAGGCCATGGAGTTTTTCCCACGTTGGGAGTTGTGGGATGCCCCCTTCAAGGATTCCTTCTGCGGGAAAATTGAGACCTGTTGGGCAGCTTCAGGACATCCCATATGGAATGACTCCAGGTCACTGTTCGAGGTTGGATGCCTGGGAAGCCGGCCTCGCATTCCAATTGTCTCCCAGCAACAAGACAGTTTAGATCTGATGGCTCTGCGGGAGAAACCGGGGTGGCTGACTTGAAATGGACTTTCCTGAGGATGGGTCCTAATGTGTGTTTGTGTCCATGAGGGCCTTAAAATGGGGCGGTGGCACCGAGACCCTGAAGTATTCTCCTAAGCTTTTGACATAGCTCGATGCACAAGGTTCCTTGTGGAGACGAGATTTGTTTTGATGGGTGCCTCAGGAAAACCTCTATGCTGGTATTGGAATCCAGGCTTTTGAGGAGACATGCCTGTAATCCAAAGCAATGTATCCGATTATGGCCTAGGGTCCTGTCTGGTTCAATCTTCTTCTCAGGGGACATCCATCTATGGTATGAGTGGAGGTAGATGCTCAGCTGGTATCAGACCACCCTTGTTTGTCCCGGGCGACCTACACTATGGGATGGCCTCAGCGATTTGTAGGGTTCTCCAAATTTTACTGTTTTGGACAATGGCATCGGCAGAATTCCCATGTATTGGGTAGGCACAGTCCTACTGTGTGACTCCAGGGGCCGCAGCCTGGAGGGTGTGTGGCCCAGGACTTTGAGGACAGAAGTCTGAAAACACAAACTCAGTTTAGGTTTGGGGACGTAGGTATGGCAGGCCCGATCTATAAACCATGAGAAGAACTCTTGCGGATATGAAGAAAGAGCGAGTCTGAGGGGCTTGCTCAGGCTTTTGTCTCTGGATTTTGTATCAGAGATGGCCGTGGAATGTCGGGGAGGCCTCATGGGCCATGGACGAATCTTCCTCTCTGTGGATTTGGCCCGATCCCAATTGTTTTTCGTCAATCTGTGGAATGGGAGGACTCTTTCAGGTTTGTTACCTCAGGTGTCCCGCCAAAAGAGGAATTCCAAAGAAGAGCTCTGGGGAAAAGTGAAGGGAGAACCCGAACTATGGGTAAAATTTGGGGCCTACGGGCATGGCATGCCCAATATGCTATCTCTTCATCCAGCCACTGAGAGGCCTTATTGATGACTGGGATCAGGGTGAGGGTCACAATGTGTGGTTTTGACCAATGTGGCCCGCAAACATGAGCGGGGCCTCATGGGCCACACTGGTTTCAACTACACTGAACGTTGGACAACATGCCAACCACATGGTTTCTTGCCACGGGGAAGGAGTTGTGTTTTCTGCATCACTTTCAAGCCTGGGCAGTGATTGGAGATAAGGTCTAGGTTCTGAAACTTGACAACCGAGGTTGGGAAGAGATGACGACCTAAGACCATGGTGGGTCCGATGTGCTCAGTGAGCGGCCAGCTTTCTGTGTGGGGCCAGGTAATCCAGGCTCAGGCTTTGTCAAAAAGGGCAATAGTGCCCAGGTCAGCCTATATATTTGGGGTACAGTCGTATGGCGTGCAGGTTGATCCTCTTTTGGAGTTTCTGGGTAGCCCCAAAGGGCAATGTTTTTCTTCCTGAGGGCAGGAAGAGTGCTGCATTATAGTTCTGGTTTTCAAACTGGAGGCTTGTGGGCCAGTAGTCTGAGGAAGGAAATCTGAGAACAAGCTAGGCTTAGGATTCTGGGTGAGGACAAGGCAGGAACAATCTAGAGACCTGAATCGAGATCTCGTGCTTATGATGTCAGGGCGAGGATCAGAAGATCGCTCAGGCTGGAGTTTCTGTCCCTGATGGCCCTTCATGAAGGGGCGGAGGGGTCACGAGGCCGTGGGGGTTTTCCCACGATGTTAGTTCTGAGAAGCTCCAAACTGCAAAGATTCTTCTGCAGGACAATTGAGACCTGTTGGTTGGCTCCAGGGCAACGATTCCGAGCAGGGTTCTAAGGATGGATGGCTGGGTAGCCTACCTCGCATTCCAATTGTGTCCTAGCAACAAGACAGGTTAGATCTGCTGGATCTGGGGGAGCAACCCAGGAGGCTGAGTTGAAATAAACTCTCCTGTGGATGGGTCCTAATGTCTTTTTGTGTCTATGGAGACCTTGGAATGTAGCGGTGGCACTGGGGTCCTGAAGGGTTTTTCCAAACAGAGGCTTTCACACAGCTCCAACGTGCAAGTTTCCCATATGTAGATGAGATGTTTTCTGATGGGTGAGTCAAGAAACAGCCATACGCTGGTATTGAAATCCAGGCCTCTGAGGAGAGATGACTGGATAACACAGCAATGGATCCGTTTAGTGCCTAGGGGCCTGTTCGTTCCTTTTTACCTCTGGGGACATCAGTCTATGCGTCTGAGTGCAGGTAGGTGCTCAGATGAGCTCAGATTGCCCCTGTTTGTTCTGGGAAGCCACCACTATTGGGATGGCCTCAGGCAGTTTGGAGGTTTATCCTATTAGTAGGGTTGTGGCCATTGGAATGGGCACATACAATTCCCTTGGAGAGGGCAAGTACAGTCCTCAGGTTTGGCTCCAGGTGCCTGAGCCTGTAGGGTGTGTAGGCCAGAGCTGTTTGGACAGTTGTCTGAAAACACAAACGCGGCTTATGTTTCGGGTCATAGGTATGGCAGGACTGATCTACAGACCATGAGGAGAACTCTTCGGGATTTGAAAGAAGGGCGAGTGTGAGGCTCCTGCTCAAGTTTTTGTCTCTGGATATCGTGTCACTCATGGTCGTGAAATTTCCGGGTGACTTCATGGGAAAATGGACGAGTCTTACTATCTGGGGTTTTGCCCATTCCCAGAGTTTTGGGTCATTCTGGGGATGGAAAGAGTCCGTTTTGTTGTTGTTGTTGTTGATTTGCTTTGTTTTGTTTTTTAACCTCAGGTGTCTCACCAAATGAGGTATTCCAGAGTAGAGCCCTGGGGAGGGCCGACCGGACAACCAGAAATCTGGTTAAAAATTGTGGCCTAGGGACATGTCAAGCCCATTATGACATCTAATGGTCGAGCCACTGAGAGGACTTACTAGAGCACAGGACTCACGCTGAGGGTCACAATGCATGTTTATGCCCTCTTCGCACTCAAGAATTGGCGGGGCCTTCGGGTGAATGCTGGTTTCTCCTACACTGAACGTTGGACAACATGCCAACCACAAGGTTTCTTGCCATGGGTAAGGAAGAGTTCTGATTTCTGCATCACAGGCACCCCTGGGCAGTGGTTGGAGATAAGGTCTAGGTTCTGAAGCCTGAAAAACCGCAGTTGGGAAGAGATGATGACCTAAGGCCATGGCGGTTCTGATGTGCTCAGTGTGCGGTCAGCTGTCTGGGTGTTGGTCAGGAGGTCCGAGCTCAGGTTGTGTCAGACAGTGCATTAGTGCCCAGGTTAGACTATATACTTTGGGTACAGTCGAATGCCATGTAGATTTATCCTCATATAAGGTGCCTGGGCAGCTCATTAGGCCAAATTTTTTTTCTAGAGGGCAGGCTGAGTGCTGCATTGTGGGTCTGGAATTGCGAAACTTCCGGGCTTCGGGGCCTGGAGTGTGAGGACGGAAGTCTGAGAACACAGCTAGACTTGGGTTTCAGGGCCAGGGCACGGCAGGTACCCCTGTAGATCTGAACCTATATCTCATGCATCTGAAGTCAGGGCGAGGATCAGACGTTGGCTCAGGTTGGAGTTTCTGTGCATGACGGCCCCTTCATGAAGGGAGCGGAATCTCGAGGCCATGGAGGTTTTCCCACGTTGGGAGTTGTGGGATGCCCCCTTCAAGGATTCCTTCTGCGGGACAATTGAGACTTGTTGGGCAGCTCCAGGACATCCCATATGGAATGACTCCAGGGCACCGTTCGAGGATGGATGCCTGGGAAGCCCGCCTCGCATTCCAATTGTCTCCTAGCAACAAGACAGTTTAGATCTGATGGCTCTGCGGGAGAAACCGGGGTGGCTGACTTGAAATGGACTTTCCTGAGGATGGGTCCTAATGTGTGTTTGTGTCCATGAGGGCCTTAAAATGGGGCGGTGGCACCGGGACCCTGAAGTATTCTCCTAAGCTTTTGACATAGCTCGATGCACATGGTTCCTTGTGGAGACGAGATTTGTTTTGATGGGTGCCTCAGGAAAACCTCTATGCTGGTATTGTAATCCAGGCTTTTGAGGAGACATGCCTGTAAACCAAAGCAATGTATCCGATTATGGCCTAGGGTCCTGTCTGGTTCAATCTTCTTCTCAGGGGACATCCATCTATGGTATGAGTGGAGGTAGATGCTCAGCTGGTATCAGACCGCCCTTGTTTGTCCCGGGCGACCTGCACTATTGGGATGGGCTCAGGGATTTGTAGGGTTCTCCAAATTTTACTGTTTTGGACAATTGCATCGGCAGAATTCCCATGGATTGGGTAGGCACAGTCCTAATGTGTGACTCCAGGGGCCCAAGCCTGGAGGGTGTGTGGCCCAGGACTTTGAGGACAGAAGTCTGAAAACACAAACTCAGCTTAGGTTTGGGGACGTAGGTATGGCAGGCCCGATCTATAAACCATGAGAAGAACTCTTCCCGATATGAAGAAAGAGCGAGTCTGAGGCGCTTGCTCAGGCTTTTGTCTCTGGATTTTGTATCAGAGATGGCCGTGGAATGTCGGGGAGGCCTCATGGACCATGGACGAATCTTCCTCTCTGTGGATTTGGCCCGATCCCAATTGTTTTTCGTCAATCTGTGGAATGGGAGGACTCCTTTCAGGTTTGTTACCTCAGGTGTCCCGCCAAAAGAGGAATTCCAAAGAAGAGCCCTGGGGAAAAGTGAAAGGAGAACCCTAACTATGGGTAAAATTTGGGGCCTAGAGGCATGGCAAGCCCAATATGCTATCTCTTCATCCAGCCACTGAGAGGCCTTATTGAGGACTGGGATCAGGGTGAGGGTCACAATGTGTGGTTTTGACCAATTTGGCCCGCAAACATGAGCGGGGCCTCATGGGCCACCCTGGTTTCAACTACACTGAACGTTGGACAACATGCCAACCACATGGTTTCTTGCCACGGGGAAGGAGTTGTGTTTTCTGCATCACTTTCAAGCCTGGGCAGTGATTGGAGATAAGGTCTAGGTTCTGAAACTTGACAACCGAGGTTGGGAAGAGATGACGACCTAAGACCATGGCGGGTCCGATGTGCTCAGTGAGCGGCCAGCTTTCTGTGTGGGGCCAGGTAATCCAGGCTCAGGCTGTGTCAAAAAGGGCAATAGTGCCCAGGTCAGCCTATATATTTGGGGTACAGTCGTATGGCGTGCAGGTTGATCCTCTTTTGGAGTTTCTGGGTAGCCCCAGAGGGCAATGTTTTTCTTCCTGAGGGCAGGTAGAGTGCTGCATTATAGTTCTGGTTTTCAAACTGGAGGCTTGTGGGCCAGTAGTCTGAGGAAGGAAATCTGAGAACAAGCTAGGCTTAGGTTTCTGGGTGAGGACAAGGCAGGAACAATCTACAGACCTGAATCGAGATCTCGTGCTTATGATGTCAGGGCGAGGATCAGAAGATCGCTCAGGCTGGAGTTTCTTTCCCTGATGGCCCTTCATGAAGGGTCGGGGGGGTCATGAGGCCGTGGGGGTTTTCCCACGATGTTAGTTGTGAGAAGCTCCAAACTGCAAAGATTGTTCTGCAGGACAATTGAGAAGTGTTGGTTGGCTCCAGGGCAACGATTCCAAGCAGGGTTCTAAGGATGGATGGCTGGGTAGCCCACCTCGCATTCCAATTGTGTCCTAGCAACAAGACAGGTTAGATCTGCTGGATCTGGGGGAGCAACCCAGGAGGCTGAGTTGAAATGGACTCTCCTGTGGATGGATCCTAATATGTTTTTGTGTCTATGGAGATCTTGGAATGAAGCGGTGGCACTGGGGCCCTGAAGGGTTTTTTCAAACAGAGGCTTTGACACAGCTCCAACGTGCAAGTTTCCCATATGTAAATGAGATTTGTTCTGAGGGATGAGTCAGGAAACAGCAATACGCTGGTATTGAAATCCAGGCCTCTGAGGAGAGTTGACTGGATAGCACAACAATGAATCCAAATAGTGCCTAGGGGCCTGTTCGTACCTTTTTACCTCTGGGGACATCAGTCTATGCGTCTGAGTGCATGTAGGTGTCAGATGGGCTCAGATTGCTCCTGTTTGTCCTGGAGAGCCACCACTATTGGGATGGCCTCAGGGAGTTTGGAGGTTTATCCTATTAGTAGGTTGTGGCCATTGGAATGGGCACATACAATTCCCTTGGAGAGGGCAAGTACAGTCCTCAGGTTTGGCTCCAGGGGCCTGAGCCTGTAGGGTGTGTAGGCAGAGCTGTTTGGACAGTTGTCTGAAAACACAAACGCGGCTTATGTTTCGGGTAATAGGTATGGCAGTATTGATCTACAGACCATGAGGAGAACTCTTCGGGATATGAAAAAAGGGCGAGTGTCAGGCTCTTGCTCAAGTTTTTGTCTCTGGATATCGTGTCACTCATGGTCCTGAAATTTCCGGTTGACTTCATGGGAAATGGACGAGTCTTACTCTCTGGTGGTTTGTCCCCATCGCAAGATTTTGGGGTCATTCTGTGGGATGGAAGAAGTCCGTTTTGTTGTTGTTGTGATTTGCCTTGTTTTGTTTTTTAACCTCAGGTGTCTCACCAAATGAGGTATTCCAGAATAGAGCCCTGGGGAGGGCCGACTGGACAACCAGAAATCTGGTTACAAATTTGGGCCTAGGGACATGTCAAGCCCATTATGTCATCTAATGGTCGAGCGACTGAGAGGACTTACTAGAGGACAGGACTCACACTGAGGGTCACAATGCGTGTTTATGCCCACTTCTCAAACAAGAATGGGCGGGGCCTCATGGTGAATCCTGGTTTCTCCTACACTGAACGTTGGACAACATGCCAACGACAAGATTTCTTGCCATGGGTAAGGAAGTGTTCTGATTTCTGCATCACAGTCACCCTTGGGCAGTTATTGGAGATAAGGTCTAGGTTCTGAAGCCTGAAAACGGAGGTAGGGAAGAGATGATGACCTAAGGCCATGGCGGGTCTGATGTGCTCAGTGTGCGGTCAGCTGTCTGGGTGTTGGTCAGGAGGTCCGGGCTCAGGTTGTGTCAGACAGTGCATTAGTGCCCCCGTAGACTATATAATTTGGGTAAAGTCGAGTGCCATGTAGATTTATCCTCATATAAGTTGTCTGGGCAGCTCATTAGGCAAAATTTGTTTTCTAGAGGGCAGGCAGAGTGCTTCATTGTCGGTCCAGAATTGCCAAACTTGAGGGCTTCGTGTCCAGGAGTGTGAGGACGGAAGTCTGAGAACACAAGCTAGACTTGTGTATCAGGGCGAGGACACGGCAGGGACCACTGTAGATCTGAACCAATATCTCATGCATCTGAAGTCAGGGCGAGGATCAGACGTTGGCTCACGTTGGAGTTTATGTGCATGACGACCCCTTCATGAAGGGAGCGAAATCTCGAGGTCATGTAGGTTTTCCCACGTTGGGTGTTGTGGGATGCCCCCTTCAAGGATACCTTCTGCGGGACAATTGAGACCTGTTGGGCAGCTTCAGGACATCCCATATGGAATGACTCCAGGGCACCATTCGAGAATGGATGACTGGGAAGCAGGCCTCGCATTCCAATTTTCTCCTAGCAACAAGAGAGTTTAGATCTGATGGCTCTGCGTGAGCAACAGGAGTGACTGACTTGAAATGGACTTTCCTGAGGATGGGTCCTAATGTGTGTTTGTGTCCATGAGGGCCTTAAAATGGGGCGGTGGTACCGGGACCCTGAAGTATTCTCCTAAGCTATTGACATAGCTCGATGCACAAGGTTCCTTGTGGAGACGAGATTTGTTCTAATGGGTGCCTCAGAAAACCCCTATGCTGGTATTGGAATCCAGGCTTTTGAGGAGACATGCCTGTAAACCAAAGCAATGTATCCGATTATGGCCTAGGGTCCTTTCTGGTTCAATCTGCTTCTCAGGGGACATCCATCTATGGTATGAGTGGAGGTAGATGCTCAGCTGGTATCAGACCGCCCTTGTTTGTCCCGGGCGACCTGCACTATTGGGATGGCCTCAGGGATTTGGAGGGTTCTCCTAATTTTACGGTTTTGGACCATGGAATGGGCAGAATTCCCATGGATTGGGTAGACACAGTCCTAATGTGTGACACCTGGGGCCCCAGCCTGGAAGGTGTGTGGCCCAGGACTTTGGGGACAGAAGTCTGAAAACACAAACTCAGCTTAGCTTTGGGGAGGTAGGTATGGCAGGCCCGATCTATAAACCATGAGAAGAACTCTTCTGGATATAAAGAAAGAGCGAGTCTGAGGCACTTGCTCAGGCTTTTGTCTCTGGATTTTGTATCCGAGATGGCCGTGGAATGTCGGGGAAGCCTCATGGGCCATGGACGAATCTTTCTCTCTGGGGATTTGGTCCGATCCCAATTGTTTTTCATCAATCTGTGGAATGGGAGGACTCCTTTCAGGTTTGTTACCTCAGGTATCCCGCCAAAAGAGGAATTCCAAAGATGAGCCCTGGGGAAAAGTGAAGGGAGAACGCGAACTATGGGTAAAATTTGGGGCCTAGGGCCATGGCAAGCCGAATATGCTAACTCTTCATCCAGCCACTGAGAGGCCTTACCTGAGGCCTGGGATCAGGCTGAGGGACACAATGTGTGTTTGTGACCAATGTGGCCCATAAACATGAGCGGTGCATCATGGGCCACACTGGTTTCAACTACACTGAACGTTGCAAAAACATGCCAACCACTAGGTTTCTTGCCAAGGCGAAGGAGAAGTTCTGATTCTTGTATCACGTTCACTCCTGAGCAGTGAGTGGAGATAAGGTCTAGGTTCTGAAGGTGAAAACTGAGGTTGTGTAGAGTTGATGGCCTAAAGCCATTGTAGTTGTGATATGCTCTGTTATGGCCAGCTGTCTGGGTGTTGGACTGGAGGTCTGCCCTCAGGCTGTGTCAGACAGGGCTTTAGTGCACAGGCTAGACTGTATAATTGGGGTATGGTCGAGTGGCATGCAGGTTGTTACTCATTTAGCGTTTCCGGTTAGCCCTATAGGGACTCTCCTGAAGATGAGTCATAATGTGGGTTGGTGGCCATGGAGACCTTGGAATGTGGCAGTAGCTAAGGGACTCGGCAGGATTCTCCAACCCGAAGGGCTTGACACAACTCCAACAAGGAAGCTTCCCATGTAGAGATGAGAGGTCTTCTGTCTGGTGCCTCAGGAAAGCCCCGTATGCTGGTCTTCGAACCCAGGCCTCTGAGGAGTGATACCTGGACACCAAAACAAGAGTTCATAATAGGGCCTAGGGGCCTGTCTGGTTCAATCTTCTGTCTCTGCGGATATCTGTCTGTGTGTCTGCATGGAGGTAGTAGTTGCTCAGCTTGTGTCATAATGCCCCTATTTGTCCAGTGAGGCTTGCGGTAGTGGGATGTCCTTGGGGACCTTGAGGTTTCTACTATTTTGTAGAGTTGTGGCCAATGGAATGGGCAGTTTCTTAGGAGAGAGCAGGCACAGTTCTGTGGTGTGGCTCCAGAGACCCCAGCCTGGAGGCTGTGTGGGCCATGGCTGTGCAGACAGACATCCAAAAACCCTAACTCAGCTCAGGTTTGGGGCCGAGGTTACGGCAGGCCTGATCTACAGTCCATGAGGGGAGCTCCTCTGGATATGAAAGAAGGGTGAGAGGGAGGCAGTCGCTCAGGCTTTTGTCTCTGGATGTTTTGTCCACAATGGCCGTTTAATGTAGGAGTTGCCTCATGGGTCGTAGAAGTCTCCCTCTCTGGTAGTTTGTCCAGCCCCCAAGAGTTTGGGGTCATTCTGTGGGAAGGGAAGTGTCCTGTTTTCTGCTTCATGTGTCCCCCCAGTAGAGGGATTCTAGAGCATAGCAGTGGGTACTGACAACTGGAATACTCGCCCTCTGGTTAAGCCTGGGGGCCTATGGATATGACAAGCCCCATATGCAGGATCTTGGTCCAGCCACTGAGAGGCGTTACTTTAATACGGGACTCACGCTGCAGGTCACAATGCATGTGTGTGCCCTAGGCGGCCCTCAAGCACTGGCGTGGCCTTTCGGACAATGCAGGTTTTCCCACATTGAACGTTGGACAACATGCCAACCACAAGTTTTCTGGCCATGGGGAAGGAGGAATTCTAATTTCTGCATCACGTTCACCCCTGGGCAGTGATTGGAGATAAGGTCTAGGTTCTGAAGCCTGAAAACCAAGGTTGGGAAGAGATGACGACCTACAGCCATAGCGGGTCCTATGTGTCCAGGTTGGGGCCAGCTGTCTGGGTGTCGTTTGGGATGTCGTGTCTCAGGCTGTGCCAGACAGGGCATTAGAATACAGGGTGGGCTGTATAATTGCTTTACAATCG
Organism: Mustela nivalis; assembly: GCF_964662115.1. Classification (NCBI taxonomy): domain Eukaryota; kingdom Metazoa; phylum Chordata; class Mammalia; order Carnivora; family Mustelidae; genus Mustela; species Mustela nivalis. The sequence continues at coordinate 2,338,105 of NW_028136547.1, read as the reverse complement.
AGTGGCATGCATTTGAAAATCATTTGGGGTTTCTTATTAGCAGCATAGGGCAAAGTTTTTCTTCTGAGGGCAGGCAGAGTGCTGCATTGTGGCTTCGGAATTCCCAAACTGGAGGGCTTGTGGGCCAGGAGAGTGAGGACGGAAGTCTGAGAACACAAGCTAGGCTTAGGTTTCGGGGCAAGGACATGGCAGGAACACTCTGCAGAGCTGAATTGATATCTCATGCGTCTGAAGTCAGGTCGAGGTTCAGACTTTGGCTCAGGTTTGAGTTTCTGTCCATTTTGGTCCCTTCAGGAAGGGGGGGCATTAGAATGCCATGGGGGTTTTCCCACTATTGGAGTTGTGAGATGCCCAAACCGCAAGGATTCCTTCTGTGGGAAAATTAAGATTTGTTGGATGGCTCCAGGACGTCTTATAAGGTATTTTTCCAGAACAGCGTTCTAAGTATGGATGCCTGGGCAGCCAGCCTCACATTCCAATTGTCTCCTAGCAACAAGAAACGTTTGATCTGCTGGCTTGGGGTAGCAACAGAGGGGGCTGAGTTGAAATGGACTTTCCTGAGGATGGTCTTAATGTTGGTTTGAGTCCATGGAGACCTTGGTATGGGGCAGTGGCACCAGGGCCCTGAAGGATTCTCCTAACCAGAGGTTATGACAAAGTTCCAATGAGCAAGTTTTCCATGGGGAGACGAGATTTGTTCTTAATGGTGCCTCAGGAAACCACCATATGCTGGTATTGGAAACGAGGCCTCTGAGGAGAGATGCCTGGAAACCAAAGCAATGGATCTGATTAGGGCCTAGGGGCCTGTCCGGTTCAATATTCTTTTCTGGGGACATCTATTGTCTGAGTGGAGGTAGTTGCTCAGCTGGTTTGAGATCACCCCTGTTTGTCCTGGGCGGCCTACACTATTGGGATGGCCTCGGTGACTTTGGAGGTTTTTCCTAATTTGCAAGGTTGTTGCCAATGGAATGGGAAGAATTCCCTTGAAAGGGAAGCACAGTCCTGAGGTGTGGCTCCAGGGACCCAAGTGTGGAGCGTGTGTGGTCCAGGGCTATTTGGACAAAAGTCTGAAAACACAAACTCCACTTAGGTTGGGGGATGTAGGTATGGCCGGCCCGATCTATAGACCGTGAGGAGAACACTTCGGGATATGAACAAAGGGCGAATGTGAGGTGCTTGCTCATGCTTTTTTTTTTTTTTTTCTGGAAATCTGTCACCGATTGCCATGGAATGTCGTGGTGTCCTCATGGGCCATCGATGAGGCTCCCTTTCTGGGGATTTGACCTGATCCCAAGAGTTTGGGGTCATTCTGTCGGAAGGGAGGAGGCCTTTCTGTTTTTTTTGTTTATTTTTATTTATTTATTTATTTTTTTTTTTTTACCTCAGGTGGACCACCAAAAGAGGGATTCCAGAGCAGAGTCGTGGGTTGGGGCAACTGGACTCCAGACCTCTGGTTAACATTGGGACCTAAGAACATGGCAATCCCCATATGTGGGCTCTTGGTCCAGACACTGAGAGGCCTTCTTTAGGATAGGTCTCACACTGAGTTTCACAATGTGTTTTTGTGCCCAAGGAGTCCCTCAAGTCAGGGCGTGGCCTAATGTACCATGCTGGTTTCTCCTACACTGAACGTTGCACAATATGGCAACCACAAGTTTTCTGGCCATGGGGAAGATGGAGTTCTAATTTCTGCAACACTTTCACTCCTGGACTGTGATTGGATTTAAGGTCTAGGTTCTGAAGCCTGAAAACTGAGGTTGGGAAGAGATGAAGACCTAAGGCCATGGTGTGTCTGATGTGCTCAGTGTTCGGCCAGCTGTTGAGTGTGGGTTGGGAGGTGCAGGCTCAGGCTGTGGCAGACAGGGAATTAGTGCCCAGGCTAGACTGTATCATTGGGGTGCAGTCGAGTTTCATGCAGGATGGTACTCATTTGTGGTTACTGGGTAGCCCCAGAGGGCAACGTTTTTCTTCTGGAGGGAAGACACAGTGCCACATAGTGGCTCCAGAATTCCCAAACTGGAAGGCTTGTGGGCCAGGAGCGTGAGGAAAAAATTCTGAGAACACAAGCCAGACTTAGATTTCGGGGTGAGGGGACGGCAGGCACCCTCTGCAGAGATGATTCGAGATCCCGTATACCTGAAGACAGAGCTAGGATCAGACGTTGGCTTAGGTCGAAGTTTCTGTCCATGACGGCCCCTTCATGAAGGGGAGGGTGTCACGAGGACATGGAGGTTTTCCCATGATGGGAATTGTGAGATGCTCCAAACCGCAATGATTCCTTCTGTGGGACAGTCGAGACCTGTTGGATGGCTCCAGGACATCCCATAAGGAAGTTATCCAGAGCAGGGTTCTAAGGATGGATGCCTGGGCAGCCTGCCTCCCATTCCAGGTATCTCATAGCGCCAAGGCAACCTAGGCGTGTGTGTTGAAATGGGTGAGTTGAGGATGGGTCATAATGTGCATTTGTGTCCATGTAGACCTTGGAATGGGGTGCTTGATCCGGGGCCTTGAGGGATGTTCATAACCGGAGGTTTTGATGGAGCTCTAAAGAGTATGTTTCCTATGTAGAGAAGAGAATTGTTTTGATGAGTGCCTAAGGAATCTCCCATATGCTGGTATTGGAAACCAGGCCTCTGAGGAGAGATGACTGGAAACAAAAGCAATCGAGATGATTAGGGCCTAGGTGCCTGTCCGGTTCAATCTCTTTTTTGAGGATACGTGTCTAAGGATCTGAGGGGATGTAGTTGCTCAGCTTGTGTCAGATCGCCCCTGTTTTTCCTGGGCAGCCTATAATATTGGGATGGCCTCAGGACTTTGGAGTTTCTCCTAATCTATAGGGTTGTGGCCAATGGAATGGGCAGAAATCCCCTGGAGAGGGCAAGCACAGTTCTGAGTTTGGCTCTAAGGGCCCAGCCTTGAGGCTGTGTGGGCCAGGCCTGTGGGGACAAAAGTCTGAAAACACAAACTCCGCTTAGGATTGGGGACATAGGTATGGCACGCCCAATCTACAGACCGTGATAACACTTAGGGATATGAAAAAGGGTGAGTTTGAGGTGCTTGCTCAGGTTTTGTCTCTGGATTTGTGTCAACAATGTGGGTGGAATGCTGGCGTGGCCTCATGGGTTGTAGATGGCTTTCCTTCTCTGAGCATTTGACCCAATCCCAAGAGTTTGGGTACATTCTGTGGGATGGGGGGAGTCTTTTCTGTTTTTTATTTTATTTTATTTTATATTTTATTTTATGTACCTCAAGTGTCCCAATAAAAGAGGGATTCCAGAGCAGAGTACTTGGGAGGGACAACTGGATATCCCCACCTCTGTTTAAGTTTGGGGCCTACGGGCATGGCAAGTCCAATAGGCGGGCTCTTGATTCAGACACTGAGAGGCCTTCCTTGAGGACAGGGCTCATGCTGAGGTTCACAATGCCTATTTGTGCCCAACAAGGCCCTCAAGCATGGGAAGTGCCTTATGGGCCACGCTGGATTCTCCTACACTGAACGTTGGAGAATATGCCAACCACAAGGTTTCCAGCCATGGCGAAGGAAGAGTTGTGATTTCTGCATCACGTTCACCCCTGGACAGTGATTGGAGTTTAGGTCTAGGTTCTGAAACCCAAAAACTGAGGTTGAGAAGAGATGAAGACCTAAGGACCTGATGGGTCCAATGAGCTCAGTGTGCGGCCAGCTGTTGAGCGTAGGTCTGGAGGTGTGGGCTCATGCTGTGTCAGACAAGGCATTAGACAGGGTAGACTGCATATTTGGGGTGCAGTCGAGTGGTGTTCAGTTGATCCTTATTCGGGTTTCTAGGTAGCTCCATAAGGCAACGTTTTTCTTCTGGAGGGCAGGCAGTGTGCTGCATTATGGCCCCAGTATTGCCAATCTGTAGGGCTTTTGGGGCAGCGGTGTGAGGACGGTAGTCTGAGAACACAAGCTAGGATTAGTTTTGGGGGTGAGTGCACAGAAGGCACACTCTGCAGAGCTGAATCAAGATCTCATGCACCTGAAGTCAGGGCGAATATCAGACGTTTGCTCACGTTGGAGTTTCTGTCCATGATAGCCCCTTTATAAAGTGGAGCGTCTCAAGAGGCCATGTAGATTTTCCCACAATGGGAGTTGTGAGATGCTCCAGACTGCAAAGATTCCTTCTGTGGGACACTTGAGACCTGTTGGATGGCTCTAGGATGTCCCATGTGGAACGACTCCAGAGTAGGGTTCTAAGGATGGATGCCTGGGCAGCCCGCCTCCCATTCTAGTTGTCTCCAAAACAAGGCAGGTTTGATCTGCAGGCCCTGGGGGAGAAACCAAAGGGGTTGAGTTGACATGGACTCTCCCGACAATAGATCATAATGTGGGTTTAAAGTCCATGGAGACCTTGGAATGGGGCGCTTGATCCGGGGCCCTGAAAGATTCTCCTAAACAGAGGTTTTTATAGAGCTCCAAAGAGTACATTTCCTATGTGGAGATGAGATTTTTCTGATGAGTCCCTCAGTAATCCCCCGTATTCTGGTATTGGAAACCAGGCCTCTGAGGAGAGATGCCTGGAAACAAAAGCAATGGATCTGATTAGGGCCTAAGTGCCTGTCCAGTTCAATCTTATTCTATGGGGATATCTGTCTCTGGGTCTGAGTGGAGTTAGTTTCCTAACTTGTGAAAGATCATCCCTGCGTGTCCTGAGCAGCCAACATTATTCGGATGGCCTGGGGGAGTTTGGCGGATTCTCCTAATCTATTGGGTTGTGGCCAATGGAAATGCAGAATTCCCCTGGAGAGGGAAGCCACAGTCCTGAGGTGTCGCTCCAGGGGCCCCAGCTTGGATGGTGTGTGAGCCAGGCCTGTGGGGACAGAAGTCTGAAAACACAAACTCAGCTTAGGTTTGGGGATGTATGTATGAAGGCTCGATCTACAGACCGTGAGAATTTTCCGGGCTATGAACAAAGGGCGAATATGTGGCGCTTGCTCAGGCTTTTGTCTCTGGATTTTCTGTCAACGGTGGCCGTGGAATGTCGGGGTGTCCTCAAGGGCCATGGACAATTCTTTCTCTGGTGATTTGGCCTGATCGCACGGGGTTGGGATCATTCTGTGGATTGGAAGAAACCTTTCTGTATATATATATATATGTTTGTTTGTTTTTTTTTTTACCTCAGGTGTCCCACCAAAGAGGGATTCCAGAGTAGAGCCCTGAGTAGGGGTGACTAGTCATCTCGAACTCTGGTTGAGATTGGGGGACTAGGGGCTTGGCAAGCCCCATATGTGGGCTGTTGTTCCAGTCACTAAGAGGCTTTACATGAGGATAGGGCTCACGCTGAGGGTCACAATGTGTGTTTGTGCAAATTGTGGCCCTCAGGGATATGTGGGGCCTCATAGTCCATGGTGCTTTCTCCTACAATGAACAATGGACAACATGCCAACCACTAGGTTACTTGCCAAGGCGAAGGAGAAGTTCTAATTCTTGCATCACATTCACTCCTGAGCAGTGAGAAGAGATAAGGCCTAGGTTCTGAAGGTGAAAACTGAGGTTGGGTAGAGATGATGGCCTAAAGCCATTGTGGGTGTGATATGCTCTGTGTACGGCCAGCTTTCTGGATGTTGGACTGGAGGTCTGCCCTCAGGCTGTGTCAGACAGGGCTTTAGTGCACAGGCTAGACTGTATAATTGGGGTATGGACGAGTGGCATGCAGGTTGTTATTCATTTGGCGTTTCCGGTTAGCCCTATAGGGCAACATTTTTCTTCTGGAGGGCAGGCAGAGTGCTGCATTGTGTCTCCAGAATTGCCAAACTGGAGGGGTGTGGCCAGGATTGTGAGGAAGGAAGTCTGAAAACACAAGCTAGCACGAGTTTTGGGGCCAAGAGCATGGCAGGCCCTCTCTGCAGAGGCTGAATCGAGATCTCCTGCAGGTGAGGTCAGGGCGAGTATCAGATGTTGCCTCAAGCTGGAGTTTGTGTCCATGACGGCCCCTTCCTGAAGGGGGTGGGGGCGTCATGAGGCCAGGGAGGTTTCCCTACGCTGGGAGTTGTGAGCTGCTCCATACTTCAAAGTTTCCTTCTTCAGGACAGTCGAGTACTATTGGATGGTTCCAGGATGCCCCATACAGAAAGACTCGAGAGCAGGGGCCTAAGCATGGATGCCGAGAAACGCCAACTCACCTTCCCATTGCCTGGTGGAGACAAGGCACGCTCAATCTGCGGGCTCTTGGGTGAGCTACCCAGAAGGCTGAGTTTAAATGGACTCTCCTGAGGATGAGTCATAATGTGGGTTGGTGGCCATGGAGACCTTGGAATGTGGCAGTAGCTAAGGGACTCGGCAGGATTCTCCAACCCGAAGGGCTTGACACAACTCCAACAAGGAAGCTTCCCATGTGGAGATGAGAGGTCTTCTGTCTGGTGCCTCAGGAAAGCCCCGTATGCTGGTCTTCGAACCCAGGCCTCTGAGGAGTGATACCTGGACACCAAAGCAAGAGTTCATAATAGGGCCTAGGGGCCTGTCTGGTTCAATCTTCTGTCTCTGCGGATATCTGTCTGTGTGTCTGCATGGAGGTAGTAGTTGCTCAGCTTGTGTCATAATGCCCCTATTTGTCCAGTGCGGCTTGCGGTAGTGGGATGTCCTTGGGGACCTTGAGGTTTCTACTATTTTGTAGAGTTGTAGCCAATGGAATGGGCAGTTTCTTAGGAGAGAGCAGGCACAGTTCTGTGGTGTGGTTCCAGAGACCCCAGCCTGGAGGCTGTGTGGGCCATGGCTGTGCAGACAGACATCCAAAAACCCTAACTCAGCTCAGGTTTGGGGCCGAGGTTACGGCAGGCCTGATCTACAGTCCATGAGGGGAGCTCCTCTGGATATGAAAGAAGGGTGAGAGGGAGGCAGTCGCTCAGGCTTTTGTCTCTGGATGTTTTGTCCACAATGGCCATTTAATGTAGGAGTTGCCTCATGGGTCGTAGAAGTCTCCCTCTCTGGTAGTTTGTCCAGCCCCCAAGAGTTTGGGGTCATTCTGTGGGAAGGGAAGTGTCCTGTTTTCTGCTTCATGTGTCCCCCCAGTAGAGGGATTCTAGAGCATAGCAGTGGGTACTGACAACTGGAATACTCGCCCTCTGGTTAAGCCTGGGGGCCTATGGATATGACAAGCCCCATATGCAGGATCTTGGTCCAGCCACTGAGAGGCGTTACTTTAATACGGGACTCACGCTGCAGGTCACAATGCATGTCTGTGCCCTAGGCGGCCCTCAAGCACTGTCGTGGCCTTTCGGACAATGTAGGTTTTCCCACAGTGAACGTTGGACAACATGCCAACCGCAAGGTTTCTGGCCATGGGGAAGGAGGAATTCTAATTTCTGCATCACGTTCACCCCTGGGCAGTGATTGGAGATAAGGTCTAGGTTCTGAAGCCTGAAAACCGAGGTTGGGAAGAGATGACGACCTACAGACATAGCGGGTCCTATGTGTCCAGGTTGGGGCCAGCTGTCTGGGTGTCTTTTGGGATGTTTTGTCTCAGGCTGTGCCAGACAGGGCATTAGAATACAGGGTGGGCTGTATAATTGCTTTACAATCGAGTGGCATGCATTAGAAAATCATTTGGGGTTTCTTATTAGCAGCATAGGGCAAAGTTTTTCTTCTGGAGGGCAGGCAGAGTGCTGCATTGTGGCTTCGGAATTCCCAAACTGGAGGGCTTGTGGGCCAGGAGAGTGAGGACGGAAGCTGAGAACACAAGCTAGGCTTAGGTTTCGGGGCAAGGACATGACAGGCACACTCTGCAGAGCTGAATTGAGATCTCATGCGTCTGAAGTCAGTCGAGGTTCAGACTTGGCTCAGGTTTGAGTTTCTGTCCATGTTGGCCCCTTCAAGAAGAGGGGGGATTATGAGACCATGGGGGTTTTGCAACTATTGGAGTTGTGAGATGCTCCAAACCGCAAGGATTCCTTCTTTGGGACAATTAAGATTTGTTGGATGGCTCCAGGACGTCTTATAAGGTATTTTTCCAGAACAGGGTTCTACGTATGGATGCCTGGGCAGCAGCCTCACATTCCAATTGTCCCCTAGCAATGAGAAACGTTTGATCTGTTGTCCTGGGGTAGCAAAAGAGGGGTCTGAGTTGAAATGGACTTTCCTGAGGATGGTCTTAATTTTGGTTTGAGTCCATGGAGACCTTGGTATGGGGCAGTGGCACCAGGGCCCTGAAGGATTCTCCTAACCAGAGGTTATGACAAAGCTCCAATGAGCAAGTTTTCCATGGGGAGACGAGATTTGTTCTTATTGGTGCCTCAGGAAACCACCATATGCTGGTATTGGAAACGAGGCCTCTGAGGACAGATGCCTGGAAACCAAAGCAATGGATCTGATTAGGGCCTAGGGGCCTGTCCGGTTCAATATTCTTCTCTGGGGACATCTGTTGTCTGAGTGGAGGTAGTTGCTCAGCTGGTTTGAGATCACCCCTGTTTGTCCTGGGCGGCCTACACTATTGGGATGGCCTCGGTGACTTTGGAGGTTTTTCCTCATTTGCAAGGTTGTGGCCAATGGAATGGGAAGAATTCCCTTGAAAGGGAAGCACAGTCCTGAGGTGTGGCTCCAGGGACCCAAGTGTGGAGCGTGTGTGGTCCAGGGCTATTTGGAAAAAAGTCTGAAAACACAAACTCCACTTAGGTTGGGGGATGTAGGTATGGCCGGGCCGTATTAGACCGTGAGGAGAACTCCAAGGGATATGAAAAAAGGGCGAATGTGAGGTGCTCTCATGCTTTTTTTTTTTTTTTTTTCTGGAAATGTGTCACCGAATGCCATGGAATGTCGTGGTGTCCTCATGGGCCATCGATGAGGCTCACTTTCTGGGGATTTAACCCGATCCCAAGAGTTTGGGTTCATTCTGTCGGAAGGGAGGAGGCCTTTCTGTTTTTTTTGTTTATTTTTTATTTATTTATTTATTTATTTTTTTTTTACCTCAGGTGGACCACCAAAAGAGGGATTCCAGAGCAGAGTCGTGGGTTGGGGCAACTGGACAACCAGACCTCTGGTTAACATTGGGACCTAAGAACATGGCAAGCCCCATATGTGGGCTCTTGGTCCAGACACTGAGAGGCCTTCCTTGAGGATAGGTCTCACACTGAGTTTCACAATGTGTTTTTGTGCCCAAGGAGCCCCTCAAGGCAGGGCGTGGCCTAATGTACCATGCTGGTTTCTCCTACACTGAACGTTGCACTATGGTAACCACAAGTTTTCTGGCCATGGGGAAGATGGAGTTCTAATTTCTGCAACACTTTCACTCCTGGACTGTGATTGGATTTAAGGTGTAGGTTCTGAAGCCTGAAAACTGAGGTTGGGAAGAGATTAAGACATAAGGCCATGGTGTGTCTGATGTGCTCAGTGTTCGGCCAGCTGTTGAGTGTGGGTTAGGAGGTGCAGGCTCAGGCTGTGGCAGACAGGGAATTAATGCCCAGGGTAGACTGTATCATTGGGGTGCAGTCGAGTTTCGTGCAGGATGGTACTCATTTGTGGTTACTGCGTAGCCCCAAAGGGAAACGTTTTTCTTCTGGAGGGAAGACACAGTGCCACATAGTTGCTCCAGAATTCCCAAACTGGAAGGCTTGTGGGCCAGGAGTGTGAGGAAAAAATTCTGAGAACACAAGCCAGACTTAGATTTCGGGGTGAGGGGACGGCAGGCACCCTCTGCAGAGATGATTCGAGATCCTGTATACCTGAAGACAGAGCTAGGATCAGACGTTGGCTTAGGTCGGAGTTTCTGTCCATGACGGCCCCTTCATGAAGGGGAGGGTGTCACGAGGACATGGAGGTTTTCCCACGATGGGAATTGTGATATGGTCCAAACCGCAATGATTCCTTCTGTGGGACAGGTGAGACCTGTTGGATGGCTCCCGGACATCCCATAAGGAAGTTATCCAGAGCAGGGTTCTAAGGATGGATGCCTGGGCAGCCTGCCTCCCATTCCAGGTGTCTCATAGAGCCAAGGCAAGTTCTATCTGCTGAATCCAGGGGAGCAACCGAGGCGGGTGTGTTGAAATGGGTGAGTTGAGGATAGGTCATAATGTGCATTTGTGTCCATGTAGACATTGGAATGGGGTGCTTGATCCGGGGCCTTGAGGGATGTTCATAACGGAGGTTTTGATGGAGCTCTAAAGATTATGTTTCCTATGTAGAGAAGAGAATTGTTTTAATGAGTGCCTAAGGAATCTCCCATATGTTGGTATTGGAAACCAGGCCTCTGAGGAGAGATGACTGGCATCAAAAGCAAAGGATCTGATTAGGGCCTAAGTGCCTGTCCAGTTCAATCTTATTCTATGGGGATATCTGTCTCTGGGTCTGAGTGGAGGTAGTTTCCCAACTTGTGAAAGATCATCCCTGTGTGTCCTGGGCAGCCAACACTATTCGGATGGCCTCGTGGAGATTGGAGGATACTCCTAATCTATAGGGTTGTGGCCAATGGAAATGCAGAATTCCCCTGGAGAGGTAAGCCACAGTCCTGAGGTGTGGCTCCAGGGGCTCCAACTTGGATGGTGTGTGGGCCATGCCTGTGGGGACAGAAGTCTGAAAACACAAACTCAGCTTAGGTTTGGGGATGTATGTATGAAGGCTCGATCTACAGACCGTGAGAATTTTCCGGGCTATGAACAAAGGGCGAGTATGTGGCGCTTCCTCAGGCTTTTGTCTCTGGATTTTGTGTCAACGGTGGCCGTGGAATGTCGCGGTGTCCTCAAGGGCCATGGACAATTCTTTCTCTGGTGATTTGGCCTGATCCCAAGTGGTTGGGATCATTCTGTGGATGGGAAGAGTCCTTTATGTATTTTTTTTTTACCTCAGTTGTCCCACCAAAGAGGGATTCCAGAGTAAAGCCCTGAGTAGGGGTGACTAGACACCTCGAACTCTGGTTGAGATTGGGGGACTAGGGGACTGGCAAGCCCCATATGTGGGCTGTTGTTCCAGTCACTAAGAGGCTTTACATGAGGATAGGGCTCACGCTGAGTGTCACAATGTGTGTTTGTTCACATTGTGGCCCTCAGGGATAGGTGGGGCCTCTTAGTCCATGGTGCTTTCTCCTACAATGAACATTGGAAAACATGCCAACCACTAGGTTTCTTGCCAAGGCGAAGGAGAAGTTCTGATTCTTGCATCACGTTCACTCCTGAGCAGTGAGAGGAGATAAGGTCTAGGTTCTGAAGGTGAAAACTGAGGTTGGGTAGAGATGATGGCCTAAAGCCATTGTGGGTGTGATATGCTCTGTGTACGGCCAGCTGTCTGGGTGTTGGACTGGAGGTCTGCCCTCAGGCTGTGTCAGACAGGGCTTTAGTGCACAGGCTAGACTGTATAATTGGGGTATGGTCGAGTGGCATGCAGGTTGTTACTCATTTGGTGTTTCCGGTTAGCCCTATAGGGCAACATTTTTCTTCTGGAGGGCAGGCAGAGTGCTGCATTGTGTCTCCAGAATTGCCAAACTGGAGGGGTGTGGCCAGGATTGTGAGGAAGGAAGTCTGAAAACACAAGCTAGCACGAGTTCTGGGGCCAAGAGCATGGTAGGCCCACTCTGCAGAGGCTGAATCGAGATCTCCTGCAGGTGAGGTCAGGGCGAGTATCAGATGTTGCCTCAAGCTGGAGTTTGTGTCCATGACGGCCCCTTCCTGAAGGGGGTGGGGGCGTCATGAGGCCAGGGAGGTTTCCCTACGCTGGGAGTTGTGAGCTGCTCCAAACTTCAAAGTTTCCTTCTTCAGGACAGTCGAGTACTATTGGATGGTTCCAGGATGCCCCATACAAAAAGACTCGAGAGCAGGGGCCTAAGCATGGATGCCGAGAAACGCCAACTCACCTTCCCATTGCCTGGTCGAGACAAGGCACGCTCAATCTGCGGGCTCTTGGGTGAGCTACCCAGAAGGCTGAGTTTAAATGGACTCTCCTGAGGATGAGTCATAATGTGGGTTGGTGGCCATGGAGACCTTGGAATGTGGCAGTATCTAATAGACTCGGAAGGATTCTCCAACCCGAAGGGCTTGACACAACTCCAACAAGGAAGCTTCCCATGTGGAGATGAGAGGTCTTCTGTCTGGTGCCTCAGGAAAGCCCCGTATGCTGGTCTTCGAACCCAGGCCTCTGAGGAGTGATACCTGGACACCAAAGCAAGAGTTCATAATAGGGCCTAGGGGCCTGTCTGGTTCAATCTTCTGTCTCTGCGGATATCTGTCTGTGTGTCTGCATGGAGGTAGTAGTTGCTCAGCTTGTGTCATAATGCCCCTATTTGTCCAAGGCTTGCTGTAGTGGGATGTCCTTGGGGACCTTGAGGTTTCTACTATTTTGTAGAGTTGTGGCCAATGGAATGGGCAGTTTCTTAGGAGAGAGTAGGCACAGTTCTGTGGTGTGGCTCCAGAGACCCCAGCCTGGAGGCTGTGTGGGCCATGGCTGTGCAGACAGACATCCAAAAACCCTAACTCAGCTCAGGTTTGGGGCCGAGGTTACGGCAGGCCTGATCTACAGTCCATGAGGGGAGCTCCTCTGGATATGAAAGAAGGGTGAGAGGGAGGCAGTCGCTCAGGCTTTTGTCTCTGGATGTTTTGTCCACAATGGCCGTTTAATGTAGGAGTTGCCTCATGGGTCGTAGAAGTCTCCCTCTCTGGTAGTTTGTCCAGCCCCCAAGAGTTTGGGGTCATTCTGTGGGAAGGGAAGTGTCCTGTTTTCTGCTTCATGTGTCCCCCCAGTAGAGGGATTCTAGAGCATAGCAGTGGGTACTGACAACTGGAATACTCGCCCTCTGGTTAAGCCTGGGGGCTTATGGATATGACAAGCCCCATATGCAGGATCTTGGTCCAGCCACTGAGAGGCGTTACTTTAATACGGGACTCACGCTGCAGGTCACAATGCATGTCTGTGCCCTAGGCGGCCCTCAAGCACTGGCGTGGCCTTTCGGACAATGCAGGTTTTCCCAATTGAACGTTGGACAACATGCCAACCGCAAGGTTTCTGGCCATGGGGAAGGAGGAATTCTAATTTCTGCATCACGTTCACCCCTGGGCAGTGATTGGAGATAAGGTCTAGGTTCTGAAGCCTGAAAACCGAGGTTGGGAAGAGATGACGACCTACAGCAATAGCGGGTCCTATGTGTCCAGGTTGGGGCCAGCTGTCTGGGTGTCGTTTGGGATGTCTTGTCTCAGGCTGTGCCAGACAGGGCATTAGTATACAGGGTGGGCTGTATAATTGCTTTACAATCGAGTGGCATGCATTAGAAAATCATTTGGGGTTTCTTATTAGCAGCATAGGGCAAAGTTTTTCTTCTGGAGGGCAGGCAGAGTGCTGCATTGTGGCTTCGGAATTCCCAAACTGGAGGGCTTGTGGGCCAGGAGATTGAGGAGGGAAGTTGAGAACACAAGCTAGGCTTAGGTTTCGGGGCAAGGACATGGCAGGCACACTCTGCAGAGCTGAATTGAGATCTCATGCGTCTGAAGTCAGTCGAGGTTCAGACTTACCTCAGGGTTGAGTTTCTGTCCATGTTGGCCCCTTCAAGAAGAGGGGGGATTATGAGGCCATGGGGGTTTTTCCACTATTGGAGTTGTGAGATGCTCCAAACCGCATGGATTCCTTCTGTGGGAAAATTAAGATTTGTTGGATGGCTCCAGGACGTCTTATAAGGTATTTTTCCAGAACAGCGTTCTAAATATGGATGCCTGGGCAGCCAGCCTCACATTCCAATTGTCTCCTAGCAACAAGAAACGTTTAATCTGCTGGCTTGGGGTAGCAACAGAGGGGTCTGAGTTGAAATGGACTTTCCTGAGGATGGTCTTAATGTTGGTTTGAGTCCATGGAGACCTTGGTATGGGGCAGTGGCACCAGGGCCCTGAAGGATTCTCCTAACCAGAGGTTATGACAAAGCTCCAATGAGCAAGTTTTCCATGGGGAGACGAGATTTGTTCTTATTGGTGCCTCAGGAAACCACCATATGCTGGTATTGGAAACGAGGCCTCTGAGGAGAGATGCCTGGAAACCAAAGCAATGGATCTGATTAGGGCCTAGGGGCCTGTCCGGTTTAATATTTTTCTCTGGGTACATCTCTTGTCTGAGTGCAGGTAGTTGCTCAGCTGGTTTGAGATCACCCCTGTTTGTCCTGGGCGTCCTACACTATTGGGATGGCCTCGGTGACTTTGGAGGTTTTTCCTAATTTGCAAGGTTGTGGCCAATGGAATGGGAAGAATTCCCTTGAAAGGGAAGCACAGTCCTGAGGTGTGGCTCCAGGGACCCAAGTGTGGAGCGTGTGTGGTCCAGGGCTATTTGGACAAAAGTCTGAAAACACAAACTCCACTTAGGTTAGACGATGTATGTATGGCCGGCCCGATCTATAGACCGTGAGGAGAACTCTTCGGGATATGAACAAAGGGCGAATGTGAGGTGCTTGCTCATGCTTTTTTTTTTTTTTTTTTTTTTTTCTGGAAATGTGTCACCGATTGCCATGAAATGTCGTGGTGTCCTCATGGGCCATCGATGAAGCTCCCTTTCTGGGGATTTAACCCGATCCCAAGGGTTTGGGGTCATTCTGTCTGAAGGGAGGAGGCCTTTCTGTTTTTTTTGTTTATTTTTTTTTTTGTTTTTTTGTTTTTTTTTTTACCTCAGGTGGACCACCAAAAGAGGGATTCCAGAGGAGAGTCGTGGGTGGGGTCAACTGGACAACCAGACCTCTGGTTAACATTGGGACCTAAGAACATGGCAAGCCCCATATGTGGGCTCTTGGTCCAGACACTAAGAGGCCTTCCTTGAGGATAGGTCTCACACTGAGTTTCCCAATGTGTTTTTGAGCCCAAGGAGCCCCTCAAGTCAGGGTGTGGCCTAATGTACCATGCTGGTTTCTCCTACACTGAACATTGCACAATATGGCAACCACAAGTTTTCTGGCCATGGGGAAGAAGGAGTTCTAATTTCTGCAACACTTTCACTCCTGTACTATGATTGGATTTAAGGTCTAGGTTCTGAAGCCTGAAACCGAGGTTGGGAAGAGATGACGACATACAGCAATAGCGGGTCCTATGTGTCCAGGTTGGGGCCAGCTGTCTGGGTGTCGTTTGGGATGTCTTGTCTCAGGCTGTGCCAGACAGGGCATTAGTATACAGGGTAGTCTGTATAATTGCTTTAACATCGAGTGACATGCATTAGAAAATCATTTGGGGTTTCTTATTAGCAGCATAGGGCAAAGTTTTTCTTCTGGAGGGCAGGCAGAGTGCTGCATTGTGGCTTCGGAATTCCCAAACTGGAGGGCTTGTGGGCCAGGAGAGTGAGGACGGAAGCTGAGAACACAAGCTAGGCTTAGGTTTCGGGGCAAGGGCATGGCAGGCACACTCTGCAGAGCTGAATTGAGATCTCATGCGTCTGAAGTTAGGTCGAGGATCAGAATTTGGCTCAGGTTTGAGTTTCTGTCCATGTTGGCCCCTTCAAGAAGAGGGGGGATTATGAGGCCATGGGGGTTTTGCCACTATTGGAGTTGTGAGATGCTCCAAACCGCAAGGATTCCTTCTGTGGGACAATTAAGATTTGTGGATGGCTCCAGGACATCTTATAATGTATTTTTCCAGAACATGGTTCTACGTATGGATGCCTGGGCAGCAGCCTCACATTCCAATTGTCTCCTCCAACAAGAAACGTTTGTTCTGCTGGCTTGGGGTAGCAACAGAGGGGGCTGAGTTTAATGGACTTTTTTGAGGATGGTCTTATTGTTGGTTTGAGTCCATGGAGACCTTGGTATGGGGCAGTGGCACCAGGGCCCTGAAGGATTCTCCTAACCAGAGGTTATGACAAAGCTCCAATGAGCAAGTTTTCCATGGGGAGACGAGATTTGTTCTTATTGGTGCCTCAGGAAACCACCATATGCTGGTATTGGAAACGAGGCCTCTGAGGAGAGATGCCTGGAAACCAAAGCAATGGATCTGATTAGGGCCTAGGGGCCTGTCCGGTTCAATATTCTTCTCTGGGGACATCTGTTGTCTGAGTGGAGGTAGTTGCTCAGGTGGTTTGAGATCACACCTATTAGTCCTGGTCGGCCTAAACTATTGGGATGGCCTCGGTGACTTTGGAGGTTTTTCCTCATTTGCAAGGTTGTGGCCAATGGAATGGGAAGAATTCCCTTGAAAGGGAAGCAGAGTCCTGAGGTGTGGCTCCAGGGACCCAAGTGTGGAGCGTGTGTGGTCCAGGGCTATTTGGACAAAAGTCTGAAAACACAAACTCCACTTAGGTTAGACGATGTATGTATGGCCGGCCCGATCTATAGACCGTGAGGAGAACTCTTCGGGATATGAACAAAGGGCGAATGTGAGGTGCTTGCTCATGCTTTTTTTTTTTTCTGGAAATGTGTCACTGATTGCCGTGGAATGTCGGGGGGTCCTCATGGGCCATCGATGAGGCTCTCTTTCTGGGGATTTGACCCGATCCCAAGAGTTTGGGGTCATTCTGTCGGAAGGGAGGAGGTCTTTCTGTTTTTTTTACCTCAGGTGGACCACCAAAAGAGGCATTCCAGAGCAGAGTCCTGGGGAGGGGCGACTGGACAACCAGACCTCTGGTTAACATTGGGACCTAAGAACATGGCAAGCCCCATATTTGGGCTCTTGGTCCAGACATTGAGAGGCCTTCCTTGAGGATAGGTCTCACACTGAGATTCACAATGTGTTTTTGAGCCCAAGGAGCCCCTCAAGTCAGGGCGTGGCCTAATGTACCATGCTGGTTTCTCCTACACTGAACATTGCACAATATGGCAACCACAAGTTTTCTGGCCATGGGGAAGAACGAGTTCTAATTTCTGCAACACTTTCACTCCTGGACTGTGATTGGATTTAACGTCTAGGTTCTGAAGCCTGAAAACTGAGGTTGGGAAGAGATGAAGCCCTAAGGCCATGGTGTGTCTGATGTGCTCAGTGTTCGGCCAGCTGTTGAGTGTGGGTTGGGAGGTGCAGGCTCAGGCTGTGGCAGACAGCGAATTAGTGTCCAGGCTAGACTGTATCATTGGGGTGCAGTCGAGTTTCGTGCAGGATGGTACTCATTTGTGGTTACTGGGTAGCCCCAGAGGGCAACGTTTTTCTTCTGGAGGGAAGACACAGTGTCACATACTGGCTCCAGAATTCCCAAACTGGAAGGCTTGTGGGCCAGGAGTGTGAGGAAAAAATTCTGAAACACAAGCAAGTCTTAGATTTCGGGGTGAAGGGACGGCAGGCACCCTCTGCAGAGATGATTCGAGATCCCGTATACCTGAAGACAGAGCTAGGATCAGACGTTGGCTTAGGTCGGAGTTTCTGTCCATGACGGCCCCTTCATGAAGGGGAGGGTGTCACGAGGACATGGAGTTTTTCCCACGATTTGAATTGTGAGATGCTCCAAACCGCAATGATTCCTTCTGTGGGACAGGTGAGACCGGTGGATGGCTCCAGGACATCCCATAAGGAAGTTATCCAGAGCAGGGTTCTAAGGATGGATGCCTGGGCAGCCTGCCTCCCATTCCAGGTGTCTCATAGAGCCAAGGCAAGTTCGATTTGCCTGATCTAGTGGAGCAACCGAATCTAGTGTGTTGAAATGGGTGAGTTGAGGATGGGTCATAATGTGCATTTGTGTCCATGGAGACCTTGGAATGGGGTCTTGATCCGGGTCCTTGAGGGATGTTCATAACCGGAGGTTTTGATGGAGCTCTAAAGAGTATGTTTCCTATGTAGAGAAGAGAATTGTTTTGATGAGTGCCTAAGGTATCTCCCATATGCTGGTATTGGAAAACAGGCCTCTGAGGAGAGATGACTGAAAACAAAAGTAATGGATATGATTAGAGCCTAGGTGCCTGTCCGGTTCAATCTCTTTGCTGGGGATATGTGTCTAAGTATCTGAGGTGAGGTAGTTGCTCAGATTGTGTCAGATCTCCCCTGTTTGTCCTGGGCGACCTATAATATTGGAATGGCCTCGGGACTCTGGAGTTTCTCCTAATCTATAGGGTTGTGGTCAATGGAATGGGCAGAAATTCCCTGGAGAGGGCAGGCAAAGTTCTGAGTTTGGCTCTAGGGGCCCAACCTTGAGGGTGTGTGGGCCAGGCCTGTGGAGCAAAAATCTGAAAACACAAACTCCGCTTAGGATTGGGGACATAGTTATGGCACGCCCAATCTACAAACCGTGATAACACTTCAGGATATGAAAAAGTGTGAGTTTGAGGTGCTTGCTCAGATTTTGTCTCTGGATTTGTGTCAACAATGTGGGTGGAATGCTGGCGTGGCCTCATGGGTTGTGGACGGCTTTCCTTCTCTGAGGATTTGACCCAATCCCTAGAGTTTGTGTATGTTCTGTGGGATGGGAGGAGTCCTTTCTGTTTTTTATTTTATTTTATATTATTTTTTGTACCTCATGTGTCCCAATAAAGGAGGGATTCCAGAGCAGAGTCCTCGGGAGGGACAACTGGACAACCCCACCTCTGTTTTAGTTTGGGGGCCTAAGGGCATGGCAAGTCCAATATGTGGGCTCTTGATTCAGACACTGAGAGGCCTTCCTTGAGGACAGGGCTCATGCTGAGGGTCACAATGCCTATTTGTGCCAACAAGGCCCTCAAGCATGGGAAGGGCCTCATGGGCCACGCTGGATTCTCCGACACTGAACGTTGAAGAATATGCCAACCACAAGGTTTCTGGCCATGGCGAAGGAAGAGTTGTGACTTCTGCATCACGTTCACTGCTGGACAGTGATTGGAGTTTAGGTCTAGGTTCTGAAACCCGAAAACCGAGGTTGGGAAGAGATGAAGACCTAAGGACCTGTTGGGTCCAATGAGCTCAGTGTGCGGCCAGCTGTTGAGCGTAGGTCTGGAGGTGTGGGCTCATGCTGTGTCAGACAAGGCATTAGACAGGGTAGACTGAATATTTGGGGTGCAGTCGAGTGGCGTTCAATTGATCCTCATTCGGGTCTCTAGGTAGTTCCATAAGGCAACGTTTTTTCTCTGGGAGGGCAGGCAGAGTGCTGCATTGTGGCCCCAGTATTGCCAAACTGTAGGGCTTTTGGGCCAGGGGTGTGAGGACTGTAGTCTGAGACCACAAGCTAGGCTTATTTTTGGGGGTGAGGGCACAGAAGGCACACTCTGCAGAGCTGAATCAAGACCTCATGCACCTGAAGTCAGGGCGAATATCAGACGTTTGCTCAGGTTGGAGTTTCTGTCCATGATGGCCACTTTATAAAGTGGAGCGTCTCAAGAGGCCATGTAGATTTTCCCACAATGCGAGTTCTGAGATGCTCCAGACTGCAAAGATTCCTTCTGTGGGACACTTGAGACCTGTTGGATGGCTCTAGGATGTCCCATATGGAATGACTCCAGAGTAGGGTTCTAAGGATTGATGCCTAGGCAGCCCACCTCCCATTCTAGTTGTCTCTTAGCGACAAGGCAGGTTTGATCTGCAGGCCCTGGGGGAGAAACCAAGGGGGTTGAGTTGACATGGACGCTCCCGAGGATAGATCATAATGTGGGTTTAAGTCCATGGAGACCTTGGAATGGGGCGCTTGATCCGGGGCCCTGAAAGATTCTCCTAAACAGAGGTTTTTATAGAGCTCCAAAGAGTACATTTCCTATGTGGAGACGAGATTTTTCTGATGAGTGCCTCAGTAATCCCCCTATGCTGGTATTGGAAACCAGGCCTCTGAGGAGAGATGCCTGGAAACAAAAGCAATGGATCTGATTAGGGCCTAAGTGCCTGTCCAGTTCAATCTTATTCTATGGGGATATCTGTCTCTGGGTCTGAGTGGAGGTAGTTTCCTAACATGTGAAAGATCATCCCTGTTTGTCCTGGGCAGCCAACACTATTCGGATGGCCTCGGGGAGTTTGGAGGTTTCTCCTAATCTATAAGGTTGTGGCCAATGGAAATGGCAGAATTCCCCTGGAGAGGGAAGCCACAGTCCTGAAGTGTGGCTCCAGGGGCCCCAGCTTGGATGGTGTGTGGGCCAGGACTGTGGGGACAGAAGTCTGAAAACACAAACTCAGCTTAGGTTTGGGGATGTATGTATGAAGGCTGGATCTACAGACCGTGAGAATTTTCCGGGCTATGAACAAAGGGCGAGTATGTGGCGCTTGCTCAGGCTTTTGTCTCTGGATTTTGTGTCAACGGTGGCCGTGGAATGTCGGGGTGTTCTCAAGGGCCATGGACAATTCTTTCTCTGGTGATTTGGCCTGATCCCAAGGGGTTGGGATCATTCTGTGGATGGGAAAAGTCCTTTCTGTATTTTTTTTTTTTTTTTACCTCAGGTGTCCCACCAAAGAGGGATTCCAGAGCAGAGCCCTGAGTCGGGTGACTAGACATCTCGAACTCTGGTTGAGATTGGGTGACTAGGGGCTTGGCAAGCCCCATATGTGGGCTGTTGTTCCAGTCACTAAGAGGCTTCACATGAGGATAGGGCTCACGCTGAGGGTCACAATATGTGTTTGTGCAAATTGTGGCCCTCAGGGATAGGTGGGACCTCATAGTCCATGCTGCTTTCTCCTACAATGAACGTTGGACAACATGCCAACCACAAGGTTTCTTGCCATAGCGAAGGAGAAGTTCTGATTCTTGCATCACGTTCACTCCTGAGCAGTGAGTGGAGATAAGGTCTAGGTTCTGAAGGTGAAAATTGAGGTTGGGTAGAGATGATAGCCTAAAGCCATTGTGGGTATGATATGCTCAGTGTACGGCCACCTGTCCTGGTGTTGGACTGGAGGTCTGCCCTCAGGCTGTGTCAGACAGGGCTTTAGTGCACAGGCTAGACTGTATAATTGGGGTATGGTCGAGTGGCATGCAGGTTGTTACTCATTTGGCGTTTCTGGTTAGCCCTATAGGGCCAGGCAGAGTGCTGCATTGGAGGCCAGGCAGAGTGCTGCATTGTGTCTCCAGAGTTTCTGTCCATTTTGGCCCATTTATGAAGGTGTGGGGCATCATGAGGAAATGGAGGTTTTCTCACAGTGTTATTGTGTGATGCTTCAAACCACAAGGATTCATTCTGCGAGACAGTCAAGACAGGTTGGTTGGATTCAAGACGTCCCATAAAGAAGTTCTCCAGAGCAGGGTTCTAAGGATGGATGCCTGGGCAGCCCTCCTCCCATTCTACCTGTCTCCTAGTAACAAGGAAGGTTTGATCTGCTGGCTCTGGGTGAGCAGCCGAGTGGGCTGATTTGAAATGGACTCTCCTGAGAATGGTTCATAATGTAAGTTTGTGTCCTTGGAGACCTTGGGATTGGGCCATGGTGCCAGCGCCCTGAAGGATCCTCCTAACCTGAGGTATTGACACAGCTCCAAAGAGCAAGTTTCCCATGTGGAGATGAGATCTGTTCTGATTGTTTCCTTAGGAAACCCCCATATTCTGATATTGGAAACCAGGCCTCTGAGGAGAGATACCTAGAAACCAAAGCAATGCATCAGAAGTTGGCTCAGGTTGGAGTTTCTGTCCATGATGGCCCCTTTATAAAGGGGAGCATCTCATGAGGCCATGTAGGTTTTCCCACGATAGGAGTTGTGAGATGCTCCAATCTGCAAGGATTCCTTCTGTGGGACAGTCAAGACCTTTTGGAAGGCTCCAGGACATCCCATATGGAACGGCGCCAGAGCAGGATTCCATGGATGGATGCCTAGAGAGTCTGCTTTGCATTCCAGTTGTCTCCTAGCGACAAGGCAGGTTTGATATTCTGCCTCTGGGGGAGTAATCGACGGGGCTGAGTTGAAATGTACTCTCCTGCCGAATGGTCATAATGCGGGTATGTGTCCATGGAGACCTTGGAATAGGGCGGTTGCTCCGGCTACCTGAAGGTTTCTTCTAACTGGAGGCTTTTACAGAGCTCCAAAGGATAAGTTTCCCATGTGAAGACAAGATTTGTTCTGATTGGTATCTCTGGAATCCCCCATATGCTGGTATTGGAAAACAGGCCTCTGAGGAGAGATGCTTAGAAAAAAAAGCAATGGAACCAATTACATTCTAGGGGCCAGTCCAGTTTAATCTTCTTCTCTAGGGTTATCTGTCTACGGGTGAGTTGACGTCGTTGCTCAGCTTGTGAGAGATCGCCCCTCTTTGTCCTGGGTGGCCTACACTATTGGAATGGCCTCTGGGACTTTGGAGGTTTCTCCTTATCTGTAGGGTTGTGGCCAATGGAATGGGAAGAATTTCCTTGGAGAGGGCAGGCACAGTCCTGAGGTGTGGCTCCAGGGGCCTCAGTCTGGAGGGTGTGTGGGACAGGGATGTCAGGATAGAAGTCTGAAAACACAAACTCGGCTTAGGTTTGGGGACGTAGGTATGGCAGGCCCAATCTACAGACTATGAGGAGAATTTTTTGGGCTATGACCTAAGGGTGAGTGTGAACACTTGCTGAAGCTTATGTCTCTGGATTTTGTGTCAATAGTGGCCGTGGAATGTCGGGCTGGCCTCATGGGCCATGGACGAGTCTTTCTCTCTGGACCCCAATCACTTGGGATGGCCCAATCCCAAGTGATTGGGGTCATTCTGTGAGTGGGAGGAGTCCTTTCTGTGTTTATTTACCTCAAATGTCCCACCAAAGAGGGATTCCAGAGCAGAGCCCTGAGTAGGGGTGACTAGATGTCTCTACCTCTGGTTAAGATTGGGTGACTTGGAGCATGGCAGGCCCCATATGCGGGCTCATGGTCCAGCCACTGAGAGGCTTTACTTGAGGACAGGGCTCAAACTGAGGGTCCCAATGTGTGTTTGAGCCCACCGCAGCTCTTAAGCATAGGCAGGGCCTCAGGGACCCTTCACTATCCTCAGGGGCCCTACTACTACCCCTGTAGGCCCTACAGGGGTCCTACACTGAACGTTGGACAAGATGCCAACCACAAGATTCTGGCGAGAGGGAAGGAGGAGTTCTGATTTCTGCATCACGTTCACCCATGGGAAGTGAGTAGAGATAAGGTCTAGGATTCTGTAGCCTGAAAACCGAAGTTGGAAAGAGATGGCGACCTAAGGCCATGGCGGTTCAGATGTTCTCAGTGTACTGCAAGCTGTCTGGGTGTCGGTTGGGAATTCAGGCCTCAGGTTATGTCAGACAGGGCATTAGTGCACAGGCTAGACTATATAATTGGTGTACAGTTGAGTGACGTGCAGGTTTATCCTCATTTGAGGTTTCTGGGTAGACCCATAGGGCAATATTTTTCTTCTAGAGGGCAGGCAGAGTGCAGCACTGTGTCATCGGAAATCCCAAAATAGAGGGCGTGTGGTCCAGGAGAGTGAGGACGGAAGTCGGAGAACACTAGCTACGCTTAGGTTTTGGGGTGAGGGCACAGCAGGTACACTCTGAAGAGCTGAATCAAGATCTCGTGCATCTGAAGTCAAGGCGAAGATCAGCTGTTGGCTCAGGTTGGAGTTTCTTTCCATGATCTGCCTTCATGAAGATTGGGGGCATCATGTGACCTTGGAAGCTTTCCATGATATGAGTTGTTAGGTGGTCCATGCACAAGGACTCCTGTGGGACAGTCGAGACCTGTTGGATGGCTCAAGGATGTCCCATAAGGAACGACGCAAGAGCAGGGTTCTAAGGATGGATGCCTGAAGAGCCCAACTCGCATTTCAATTGTCTCCTAGCGACAAGGCAGGTTCAATCTGCTGGCTCTGGAGTAGCAACCGAGGGGGTTTAGATGAAATGGACTCTCCTGAGGATGGGTCATAATTTGGGATTGTGTCCATGGAGATATTCAAATGGGGCAGTGGCTCCAGTGACCTGAAGTTTTCTCCTAACTGGAGGTTATGACACAGCTCCATAGAGCAAGATTCCCATGTGGAGACGAGATTTTTTCTGATAGGTAGCTCTGGAAACCCCCTTATGCTGGTATTGGAATCCAGGCCTCTGAGGAGAGATGCCTGAAAACAAAAGAAATGGATCCAATTAGGGCCTAGGTGCCTGTCTTGTTCAATATTCTTTTCTATGGATATCTGTCTAAGGTTCTGATTGGAGGTAGTGGCTCAGCTTGTGCCAGAGGGTCCCTGTATGTCCAGGACATCCTACACTATTGGGATGGCCTCAGAGATTTTGGATGATTCTCCTAATCTGTCAGGTTGTTCCAAATGAATGAGCAGAATTCCCTTGGAGAGGGCAGGCACAGTCCTGAGGTGTGGCTCCATGGGGCCCAGCCTTTAGAATGTGTGGGTGAGGACAATGGAGACAGAAGTCTGAAAACACAAACTCGGCTTAGGTTTGGGGACATAGGTATGGCAGGCCCGATCTACAGACCTTGAGAATTTTGGGGGCTCTGAACAAAGGGCAAGTGTGTGGCGCTTTTTCAGGTTTTTGTGTCCGGATTTTGTGTCAATGGTGGCCGTGGAATGTCAGGCTGGCCTCATCGACCATGGACGAGTATTTCTCTCTGTGGATTTGGCCAGATTCCAAGTGTTTGCGGTCATTCTTTGGATGGTAGGAGTCCTTACTTTTTTTTTTTTATCTTGGTTTTTTTTTTTTTTTTACCTTATGTGTCCCACCAAAGAGGGATTCCAGAAAAGAGCTCTGAATAAGGTTGACTAGACTTCTCAAGCTCTGGCTAGGATTGGGGGAGTAGGGGCATGGCAAGTCCCATATGCAGGCTCTTGGTCCAGCCCCGGAGAGGCTTTACTTGAGGCCAGGGTTCATGCTTAGGGTCCTAATGTGTGTTTGTGCCCATCGCAGCCCTCAAGCATGTCTGAGGCCTCATGGGCCATGCTGGGTTCTCATATACTGAACGTTGGACAACATGCCAACCACAAGGTTTCTGGTCATGGGGAAGGTGAAGTTCTGATATCTGCATCACGTACATCACTTAGTTGTGAGTGGAGATAATGTCTAGGTTCTGAAGCCTGAAGACCAAGGTTGGGAAGAGATGATGACCTAAGGCCATGGCATGTTCGATGTGTTCAGTGTGAGGCCAGGTGTCTGGGTGTCGGTCCCGAGGTCTGGGGTCAGGCTGTGTCAGACAGGGCATTAGTGCCCAGGCTAGACTGTATAATTGGGGTACAGTCTAGAGAATTGCAGGTTGATCCTCATTTGATGTTTCTGGGTAGACCCCTAGGGCAAAGTCTCTCTTCTGGAGGGCAGGCAGAGTGCTGCATTTTGTCTCCAGAATTCCCAAAGTGGAAGGCTTGTGGGCCAGGAGTGTGAGGACGGAAGTCTGAGAACGTGAGCTGGCTTAGGTTTTGGGGCGAGGGCAAGGCAGGCACACTCTGCAGAGCTGAATTGAGATCTCATGCATCTGAAGTCAGGGCGAGGATCAGACGGGAGTTTCTGTCCATGATGTCCTCTACCTGAAGGTGGAGGCATCACGAGGCCATGGAGGTTTTCCCATGGTGCGAGTGTGTGATGCTGCAAACCACAAGAATTCCTTCTGCAGGACAGTTGAGACCTGTTGAATGGATCAAGGACACCCCATTAGGAATTTCTCCAGTGCAGAGTTCTAACAACGGATACCTGGGCAACGAACTCGCATTCCAATTGTCTCCTAGTGACAAAGCAGGTTTGATCTGCTGGCACTGGGTGAGCAACCGCCAGGTTTGAGTTGAAATGGACTCTCCTGAGGATGGGTCATAATGTGGGATTGTGTCCATTGAGACATTGGAATGGGGCGGTGGCTCCAGTGACGTGAAATTTTCTCCTAACTGGAGGTTTTGACACAGTTCCATATAGCATGATTCCCATGTATCATGCGATTTGTTCTGATTGGTAGCTCCAGAAACCCCCATGTGCTGGTATTGGAATCCAGGCCTCTGAGGAGAGATACGTGAAAACAAAAGCAATGGATCCGTTTAGGGCCTAGGTGCCTGTCCTGTTCAATCTTCTTTTCTATGGATATCTATCTACAGGTCTGATTGGAGGTAGTGGCTCAGCTTGTGGCAGATGGTCCCTGTTTGTCCCGGACATTCTACAATATTGGGGTGGCCTCGGGGACTTCGGATGTTTCTCCTAATCTGTCAGGTTGTGCCAAAGGAATGAGCAGAATTCCCATGGAGAGGGCAGGCACAGTCCTGAGGTGTGGCTCCATGGGGCCAAGCCTTGAGGGTGTGTGGGCCAGGACAATGGAGACAGAAGTCTGAAAACACAAACGTGGCTTAGGTTTGGGGACATAGGTATGGCAGGCCCGATCTACAGACCGTGAGAATTTTTCAGGCTTTGAACAAAGGGCGAGTGTGTGGCGCTTTTTCAGGCTTTTGTCTCCGGATTTTGTGTCAATGGTGGCCGTGGAATGTCAGGATGACCTCATCAGCCATGGACGAGTATTTCTCTCTGTGAATTTGGCCCAATTCCAAGTGTTTGCGGTCATTCTTTGGACGGTAGGAGTCCTTTCTCTATTTTTTTTTTAACCTCATGTGTCCCACCAAGGAGGGATTCCAGAGAAGAGATCTGAGTAGGGGTGACTAGACTTCTCAAGCACTGGTTAAGGCTTGGGGAGTAGGGGCATGGTAATCTCCATATGTGGGCTCTTGGTCCATCCCCGGAGAGGCTTTACTTGAGGCCAGGGATCATGCTTAGGATCCTAATGTGTGTTTGTGCCCATCGCAGCCCTCAAGCATGTCTGAGGCCTCATGGGCCATGCTGGTTTCTCCTACACTGCACGTTGGACAACATGCCAACCACAGGGTTTCTGGTCATGGGGAAGGAGGAGTTCTGATTTCTGCATCACGTACATGGCATGGCAGTGAGTAGAGATAAGGTCTAGATTCTGAAGCCTGAAAACCGTGGTTGGTAAGAGATGACGACCTAAGGCCATGGTGGGTCCGATGCACTTAGTGTGCAGCCAGATGTCTGTGTCCATCATGAGGTCTGGGCTCAGGCTGTGTCAGGCAGGGCATTAGTCCCCAGGCTAGACTGTATAATTGGGGTACAGTCGAGTGATGTGAAGGTTGGTCCTCATTTGGGGTTTCTGGTTGGCCCCATAGTGCAAAGATTTTCTTCTGGAGGGCAGGCAGAGTGCTGCATTCTGGCTCCAGAATTGCCAACTTCAGGGCTTGTGGGCCAGGTGTTTTAGGACAGAAGTCTGAGAACACAAGTTCAGCTTTGAATTCGCAGCGGTGACATGGCAGGCACACTCTACAGACCTGAAATGAGATCTCGTGCATCTGAATTCAGGGCGAGGATCAGATGTTGGCTTAGGTTGGAGTTTCTGTACATGATGTCCCCTTCATTAAGGTGGGGGGGGCATCAGGAAACCATGGAAGATTTCCAACTTTGTGAGTGTGTGATGCTCCAAACCACAAGGATTCCGTCAGCGGGACAGTCACGACTTTTTGGATGGATCAAGGACGTCCCATAAGAAATGCTCCAAAGCACAGTTCTAATGATGGATGCCTGGGCAGTCCAACTTGCATTACAGTTGTGTCCTAGTGAAAAGGAGGATTTGATCTGCTGTCACTGGGGGAACAACCGAGGGGGCTGAATTGAAATGGAATCTCATGAGGATCAGTCGATGTGGATTTGTGTCCATGGATCCCTTGGAATGGGGCAGTGGCTCTGTTGCCCTGAAGAATTCTCCTAACCTGAGGTTTTGATGCAGCTCCAAAGAGCAAGTTTCCCATGTAGAGACGAGATTTGTTCTGAAACCCCCACAACCTGGTATTGGAAACCAAGCATCTGGGGATCAATGCCTGGAATCCAAAGCAATGGATCTGATTACGGTCTAGGGGCCTGTCCTTTTCAATATTCTCCTCTGAGTGTCTCTGTCTAAGATTCAGAATGGAGGTCACTGCTCAGCTTGTGTCAGATCACCCATGTTTGTTGGGGGAGGCCAACACTATTGGACTGGTCTTGGGAATTGGAGGTTTCTCCTAATCTGTAAGGGTGTGGCAAATGAAACGGGCAGAGTTCCCTTGGAGAGCACTGGCACAGTCCTTAGGTGTGACACCACCTTTCTGGGTGTCATCCAGGAGGTCCAGGCTCAGGCTGTGTCAGACAGGGCATTAGTGCCAAGCTTAGACTGTATAATTGGAGTAAAGTTGAGTGGCATGCAGGTTGATCCTCATTTGGCGTTTCTGGGTAGCCCCAGGGGCAACGTTTTTCTTCTGGAGGGAAGGAAGAGTGCTGCATTGTGGCGACGGAATTCTCACACTGGAGGGCTTGTGGGCCAGAATTGTGAGGAAGGAAGTGTGAGAACACAAGCTAGGCTTAGGTTTTGGGTCAAGATCATGGCAGGCACACTCTGTAGAGCTAAATCTAAATCTCATGCATCTGAAGTCAGGGCGAGGATCAGACGTAGGCTCAGGTTGAAGTTTCTGTTCAGGATGGCCCCTTCATGATGGTGGGGGGCATCATGGGGCTATGGAGACTTTCCCACTATTGGCATTGTATGTTGCTCCAATCGGCAAGGATTCCTTCTACGGGACAGTCGAGACCGGTCAGATTGCTCCAGGACGTCCCATGCGGAACCACGGCAGTGCAGGGTTCTAAGGATGGATTCCTGGAGTGCCCGCCTCACATTCCTATTGTCTCCTAGTGACAAGGCAGGTTCGATCTGCTTCTTTTGGGGAGCAACCAAAGGGGATGTGTTGAAATGGACTCGCCTGCGGATGGGTCATAATGTGGGTTTGTGTCCATGGAGACCTTGGAATGGGGTGTTGGCTGCTGGGACCTGAAGGTTTCCCTTAACTGGAGGTTGTGACACAGCTCCAAAATGCATGTTTCCCATGTGGAAATGAGATTTGTTCAGACTGGTACCTCCAGAAGAACACATATGCTGGTATTGGAAACCAGGCCTCTGAGGAGAGATGCCAGGAATCAAAAGCAATGGATCTGCATAGGTCCTAGGTGCCTGTCCGGTTCAATCTTCTTCTCTGGGGTTATCTGTCTATGGGTCTGAGTTGAGGTAGTTGCTCATCTTGGGACAGATCACCCTGTTTGCCCTGAGTGGCCAACACTATTGGGATGGCCTCAGGGACGTTGGAGTGTTCTCCTAATCTTTAGGGTTGTGGCCAATGGAATGGGCAGAATTTGCTTGGAGAAGGCAGGCACAGTCCTGAGGCATGGCTCCAGGGGCCCCAGCCTGGAGGGTGTGTGGGCCAGGACAGTGGGGACAGAAATCTGAAAACCCAAATTCAGCTTAGGTTTGGGGACGTAGGTATGACAGGCCTGATCTATAGTCCGTGAGGAGAATTTTTCAGGCTATGAACAAAGGGCAAGTGTGAGGCATATCTCCAGGCTTTTGTCTCTAGATTTTGTGTCAATGGTGGCCATGGAATGACGGGATGGCCTCTTTGGCCATGGATGATTCTTTCTCTTTTAAGATTTGGTCAGATCCCAAGTTTTGGGGCTCATTCAGGGGATGGAGGAGACCCTTCGATATTTTTTTCCTCAGGGGTTCCAGAGCAGAGAACTGAATAGGGGTGACTAGACCTCTCAACCTCTCATTAATATTGGGGGACTAGGGATGGCAATGCGGGTTCTTGGTCCAGCCCCTGAGAGGCTTTACTTGAGGACAGGGCTCACACTGAGGGTCCCAATGTGTTTGTGCCCATTGCGGTTCTCAAGCATGGGCGGGGACTCATGGGCTACACTGGATTCTCCTACACTGAACGTTGGAAAACATGCCAACCACAAGGTTTCTTGCCTTGAGGAAGAAGGAGTTTCATTTCTGCATCACGTTCACCCCTGGGTAGTGAGTATATATAAGGTCTAGGTTCTGAAGCCTGAAAACCAAGGTTGGGAAGAGATGATGACCTAAAGCCATGGCGGGTCTGATGTGCTCAGTGTACAGCCAGCTGTCTGCGTGTCGGTTGGGAATTCAGACCTCAGGCTGTGCAAGACAGGGCATTAACGCCGAAGTGAAACTGTATAATTGGGGTAGAGTCAAGTGGCATGCAGGTTGATCCTCATTTGGTGTTTCTGGTTAGCCCCATAGGACAACGTTTCTCTTCTGGAGGGCAGTCAGAGTGCTGCATTGTGTCTCTCCAGAATTCCCTAACTGGAGGGCTGGTGGGCTCGGAGTGTGAGGACGAAGTCTGAGAACAATAGCTAGGTTTTGCTTCGGGGCAGGGTTTCGGCAGGCACACTCTGCAGAGTTGAATCAAGATTTCGTGCATCTGAAGTCAGGGCGAGGATTAGACGTTGGCTCAGGTTGGAGTTTCTGTCCAAGATGGCTCTTTCATGAAGGGGACGGTGCACCACGAGGCCACAGAGCTTTTCCCATGATGGGAGTTGTGAGGTGCTCCAAAGTGCAAGGATTCCTTCTGCAGGACAGCTGTGACCTCTTGGATGGCTCCAGGACGTCCCATATGGAATTACTTCAGAGTAGTTTTCTACAGATGGATGCCTAGCCAGCCCGCCTCACATTCCAATTGTCTCCTAGTGACAAGATAGGTTCGATCTGCTGGCTCTAGGGGAGCACCCAAGGGCACTGAGTTGAAATAGACTCTCCTGCAGATGGGTCCTAATGTGGGATTGTGTCCATGGAGACCTTGGAATGAGGTGGTGGCACCGGGGCCCTGAAGGATTTTCCTAGCCGGAGGTTTTGACACAGCTTGAAAGAGCACGTTTCCCATGTGGAGAAGACATTTGTTCTGACTGATGACTCAGGAAACCCCCATATGGTGGTATTGAAAACCAGGCCTCTGAGGTTCTGACATAGCTCCACGAGCAAGTTTCCAATGTGCAGACAAGACTTGCTCTGAAGGGGCCTCTGGAAACCCCATAGGCTGGTATTGGAAACCAGGCCTCTGAGAAGAGATGCCTGGAAACCAAAGCAATGGATCTGATTAGGGCCTAGGGGCCTGTCCAGTTCAATGTTCTTCTCTGGGGACATCTGTCTCCGAGTTGGTGTGGAGCTAGTTTCTCAGCTAGTGTCAGATCACCCCTGTATGTTCCAAGCGGCCTACAAAATTGGTATGGTCCCAGGGACATTGGAGATTTCTCATGATTTATATGGTTGTGGCAAATGGAATATGAAGAATTCCCTTTGAGAGGGCAGGAACAATCCTGAGGTGTGGTTCCAGATGCCCTAGCCTGGAGGGTGTGTGTTTTCACCCATGAAGTCACCCAGAAATTCCACGACCATGAGTGACACGATATCCAGAGACAAAAACTTGAGCAGAGCCTCAAACTCGCCCTTCTTTCAAATCCCGAAGAGTTCTCCTCATGGTCTGTAGATCAGTACTGCCATACCTATGACCCGAAACATAAGCCGAGTTTGTGTTTTCAGACAACTGTCCAAACAGCCCTGGCCCTCACAACCTACAGGCTCAGGCAGCTGGAGCCAAACCTGAGGACTGTACTTGCCCTCTCCAAGGGAATTGTGTGTGCCCATTCCAATGGCCACAACCCTTCTCATAGGATAAACCTCCAAAGTCCCTGATCCATCTCAATAGTGGTGGCTTCCCAGGAAAAACAGGGGCAATCTGAGCCCAACTGAGCACCTACCTGCACTCAGACCCATAGACAGATGTCCCCAGAGGTAAAAAGGAAAGAACAGGCCCCTAGGCACTAATCAGATCCATTGCTTTGGTTTCCAGGCATCTCTCCTCAGAGGCCTGGATTTCAAAAGCAGCATATAGCTGTTTCTTGACTCACCCATCAGAAAACATCTCATCTACACATGGGAAACTTGCACGTTGGAGCTGTGTCAAAGCCTCTGTTTAGGAGAACCCTTTTGGGCCCCAGTGCCACCGCTTCATTCCAAGGTCTCCATAGACACAAAAGCACGTTAGGACCCATCCCCAGGGGTGTCCATTTCAACTCAGCGTCCTCGGTTGCTCCCACAGATCCAGGAGATCTAACCTGTCTTGTTGCTAGGAGACAATTGGAATGCGAGGTGGGCTACCCAGCCATCCATCCTTAGAACCCTGCTCAGAAACATTGGCCTGGAGCCAAACAACAGGTCTCAATTGTCCTGCAGAAGACTCTCTGCAGTTTGGAGCTTCTCACAACTCTCATCGTGGGAAAATCCCCATTGCCTCGTGATGCCCCCCCCGCATTCATGAAGGGGCCATCAGGGACAGAAACTCCAACCTGAGCGATCGTCTGATCCTCGCCCTGACTTCAGATGCACGAGATCTCGATTCAGGTCTGTATATTGTGCCTGCCATGGCCTCACCCAGAAACCTAAGCCTAGCTTGTGTTCTCAGACTTTTGTCGTCAGACTACTGGCCCACAAGCCCTCCAGTTTGGCAATCCAGAACTACAATGCAGCACTCTGCCGGCCCTCCAGAAGAAAAACATTGTCCTCTGGGGCTACCCAGTAACCCCAAATGAGGATCAACCTGCACCGACCATGGCTGTACCCCAAATACATAGGCTGACCAGGGCACTAATGCCCTTTCTGACACAGCCTGAGCCTGGACCCCCTGGACCCTCCCAGACAGCTGGCCGCACACTGAGCACATTGAGCCGCCATGGCCTTAGGTCGTCATCTCTTCCCAACCTCGGTTTTCAGGTTTCAGAACCTAGACCTTATCTCCAATCACTGCCCAGGGTTGAAGGTGATGCAGAAATCAGAACTCCTTCCCCATGGCAAGAAACCTTGTGGTTGGCATGTTGTCCAACGTTCAGTGTAGTTGAAACCAGTGTGGCCCATGAGGCCCCGCCCATGCTCACGGGACACATTGGTCACAAACACACATTGTGACGCTCAGGCTGAGCCCAGTCCTCAAGTAAGGCCGCTCAGTGGCTGGATGAAGAGATAGCATATTGGGCTTGCCATGCCCCTAGGCCCCAATTTTTAACCATAGTTCGGGTTGACCCTTCAGTCTTCCCCACGGCTTGGCTTTGGAATTCCTCTTTTGGTGGGACACCTGAAGTAACAAAACTGAAATGAGTCCTCCATCCCACAGATTGAGGAAAAGCAATTGGGAATCGGGCCAAATCCTCAGAGAGGAAGATTCGTCCATGGCCCATGAGGCCTCCCCGACATTCCACGGCCATCGCTGATTCAAAATCCAGAGACAAAAGCCTGAGCAAGCGCCTCAGACTCGCACTTTCTTCATATCCTGAAGAGTTCTTCTCATGGTTTGTAGATCGGGCCTGCCATACCTACGTCCCCAAACCTAAGCTGAGTTTGTGTTTTCAGACTTCTGTCCTCAAAGTCTTGGGCCCCACACCCTCCAGGCTGGGCCCCTGGAGCCACACATTAGGACTGTGCCTACCAATCCATGGGAATTCTGCCCATTCCAGGGTCCAAAATCGTACAAATTAGGAGAAACCTCCAAAGTCCCTGAGGCCATCCCAATAGTGTAGGTCGCCCGGAAGAAACAAGGGCGGTCTGACAACAGCTGATAATCGACCTCCACTCATACCATAGATGGATGTCCCCAGAGAAGAAGATTGAACCAGACAGGACCCTAGGCCATAATAGGATCCATTGCTTTGGGTTACAGGCATGTGTCCTCAAAAGCCTGATTCCAATAAGAGCATAGGGGTTTTCCTGAGGCACCCATCAGTACTCATCTCGTCTCCACTAGGAAACCTGTGCATGGGAGCCATGTCCAAAGCTTAGGAGAGTACTTCAGGGTCCCGGTGCCACCGCCCCATTCCAAGGCCCTCATGGACACAAAAACACATTAGGACCCATCCTCAGGAAAGGCCATTTCAACTCAGCCACCGCGGTTGCTCCGGCAGAGCCATCAGATCTAAACTGTCTTGTTGCTAGGAGACAATTGGAATGCGAGGCGGGCTTCCCAGGCATCCATCCGCAAACGGTGCTCTGGAGTCATTCCATATGGGATGTCCTGGAGCTGTCCAACAGGTCTCAATTGTCCCGCAGAAGGAATCCATGAAGGGGGCATCCCACAACTCCCAACGTGGGAAAACCTCAATGGCCTCGAGATTCCGCTCCCTTCATGAAGCGGCCGTCATGCTCAGAAACTCCAACCTGAGCCAACGTCTGATCCTCGCCCTGACTTCAGATACATGAGATATTGGTTCAGATCTGCAGGGGGTACCTGCCGTACCCTCGCCGTGAAACCCAAGTCTAGCTTGTCTTCTCAGACTTCCGTCCTCACACTCCTGGCCCCGAAGCCCTCAAGTTTGGCAATTCCGGACCCACAATGCAGCACTCTGCCTGCCCTCTAGAAAAAAATTATTGCCTCATGAGCTGCCCAGGCACCTTAAATGAGGGTAAACCTACACAGCACTCGACTTTACCCAAATTATATAGTCTAACCTGGGCACTAATGCACTGTCGAACACAACCTGAGCCCGGACCTCCTGACCAACACCCAGAAAGCTGACTGCACACTGAACACATAAAACCCGCCATGGCCTTAGGTCATCATCTCTTCCCTACCTCAGTTTTCAGGCTTCAGAACCGAGACCTTATCTCCAATCACTGCCCATGGGTGAGTGTGATGCAGAAATCAGAACTCCTCCTTACCCATGGCAAGAACCCTTGTGGTTGGCACGTTGTCCAACGTTCAGTGTAGGAGAAACCAGCATTCACCCTGAGGCCCCGCCCATTCTTGAGTGCGACGAGGGCATACACACGCATTGTGACCCTCAGCATGAGTCCTGTCCTCTAGTAAGTCCTCTCAGTGGCTGGACCATTAGATGTCATAATGGGCTTGACATGTCCCTAGGCCCAATTTTTAACCAGATTTCTGATTGTCCAGTCGCCCCTCCCCAGGGCTCTACTCTGGAATCCATCATTTGGTGGGACACCTGAGGTTAAAAAAAAAAAAAACAACAACACAACAACAAAAAAAAAAACGGACTTCTTCCAGCCCACAGAATGAACGCAAACTCTTTGGACGTGGCCAAACCACCAGAGAGTAAGACTCGTCCATTTCCCATGAAGTCACCCAGAAATTCCACGACCATGAGTGACACGATATCCAGGACAAAAACTTAAGCAGAGCCTCACACTCGCCCTTCTTTCAAATCCCGAAGAGTTTTCCTCATGGTCTGTAGATCAGTCCTGCCATACCTATGACCCGAAACATAAGCCGAGTTTGTGTTTTCAGACAACTGTCCAAACAGCCCTGGCCCTCACAACCTAGAGGCTCAGGCCCCTGGAGCCAAACCTGAGGACTGTACTTGCCCTCTCCAAGGGAATTGTGTGTGCCCATTCCAATGGCCACTACCCTTCTCATAGGATAAACCTCCAAAGTCCCTGATCCATCTCAATAGTGGTGGCTTCCCAGGAAAAACAGGGGCAGTCTGAGCCCAACTGAGCACCTACCTGCACTCAGACCCATAGACAGATGTCCCCAGAGGTAAAAAGGAAAGAACAGGCCCCTAGGCACTAATCAGATCCATTGCTTTGGTTTCCAGGCATCTCTCCTCAGAGGCCTGGATTTCAAAAGCAGCGTATAGCTGTTTCTTGACTCACCCATCAGAAAACATCTCATCTACACATGGGAAACTTGCACGTTGGAGCTGTGTCAAAGCCTTTGTTTAGGAGAACCCTTTTGGGCCCCAGTGCCACCGCTTCATTCCAAGGTCTCCATAGACACAAAAGCACGTTAGGACCCATCCCCAGGGGTGTCCATTTCAACTCAGCGTCCTCGGTTGCTCCCCACAGATCCAGGAGATCTAACCTGTCTTGTTGCTAGGAGACAATTGGAATGCGAGGTGGGCTACCCAGCCATCCATCCTTAGAACCCTGCTCAGAATCATTGGCCTGGAGCCAAACAACAGGTCTCAATTGTCCTGCAGAAGACTCTCTGCAGTTTGGAGCTTCTCACAACTCCCATCGTGGGAAAACACCCATGGCCTCGTGATGCCCCCCCCATTCATGAAGGGGCCATCAGGGACAGAAACTCCAACCTGAGCGATCGTCTGATCCTCGCCCTGACTTCAGATGCACGAGATCTCGATTCAGGTCTGTAGATTGTGCATGCCATGGCCTCACCCAGAAACCTAAGCCTAGCTTGTGTTCTCAGACTTTTGTCGTCAGACTACTGGCCCACAAGCCCTCCAGTTTGGCAATCCAGAACTACAATGCAGCACTCTGCCGGCCCTCCAGAAGAAAAACATTGTCCTCTGGGGCTACCCAGTAACCCCAAATGAGGATCAACCTGCACCGACCATGGCTGTACCCCAAATACATAGTATGACCAGGGCACTAATGCCCTTTCTGACACAGCCTGAGCCTGGACCCCCTGGACCCTCCCAGAAAGCTGGCCGCACACTGAGCACATCGAGCCGCCATGGCCTTAGGTCGTCATCTCTTCCCAACCTCGGTTTTCAGGTTTCAGAACCTAGACCTTATGTCCAATCACTGCCCAGGGTTGAAGGTGATGCAGAAATCAGAACTCCTTCCCCATGGCAAGAAACCTTGTGGTTGGCATGTTGTCCAACGTTCAGTGTAGTTGAAACCAGTGTGGCCCATGAGGCCCCGCCCATGCTCGCGGGACACATTGGTCACAAACACACATTGTGACGCTCAGGCTGAGCCCAGTCCTCAAGTAAGGCTGCTCAGTGGCTGGATGAAGAGATAGCATATTGGGCTTGCCATGCCCCTAGGCCCCAATTTTTAACCATAGTTCGGGTTGACCCTTCAGTCTTCCCCACGGCTTGGCTTTGGAATTCCTCTTTTGCTGGGACACCTGAGGTAACAAAAC
Organism: Mustela nivalis; assembly: GCF_964662115.1. Classification (NCBI taxonomy): domain Eukaryota; kingdom Metazoa; phylum Chordata; class Mammalia; order Carnivora; family Mustelidae; genus Mustela; species Mustela nivalis. The sequence goes on along the minus strand of NW_028136547.1, from coordinate 2,301,674 downwards.
TGAAATGAGTCCTCCCATCCCACAGATTGACGAAAAGCAATTGGCAATCGGGCCAAATCCTCAGAGAGGAAGATTCGTCCATGGCCCATGAGGCCTTCCCGACATTCCACGGCCATCGCTGATACAAAATCCAGAGACAAAAGCCTGAGCAAGCGCCTCAGACTAGCACTTTCTTCATATCCTGAAGAGTTCTTCTCATGGTTTGTAGATCGGGCCTGCCATACCTACGTCCCAAAATCTAAGCTGAGTTTGTGTTTTCAGACTTCTGTCCTCAAAGTCTTGGGCCAACCATCCTGCAGGCTGGGCCCCTGGAGCCACACATTAGGACTGTGCCTACCAATCCATGGGAATTCTGCCCATTCCATGGTCCAAAATAGTACAAATTAGGAGAAACCTCCAAAGTCCCTGAGGCCATCCCAATAGTGTAGGTCGCCCGGAACAAACAAGGGCTGTCTGACACCAGCTGATAATCGACCTCCACTCATACCATAGATGGATGTCCCCAGAGAAGAAGATTGAACCAGACAGGACCCTAGGCCATAATAGGATCCATTGCTTTGGGTTACAGGCATGTGTCCTCAAAAGCCTGATTCCAATACGAGCATAGGGGTTTTCCTGAGGCACCCATCAGAACTCATCTCGTCTCCACAAGGAAACCTGTGCATGGGAGCCATGTCCAAAGCTTAGGAGAGTACTTCAGGGTCCCGGTGCCACCGCCCCATTCCAAGGCCCTCAAGGACACAAAAACACATTAGGACCCATCCTCAGGAAAGTCCATTTCAACTCAGCCACGCCGGTTGCTCCGGCAGAGCCATCAGATCTAAACTGTCTTGTTTCTAGGAGACAATTGGAATGCGAGGCGGGCTTCCCAGGCATCCATCCGCGAACGGTGCTCTGGAGTCATTCCATATGGGATGTCCTGGAGCTGTCCAACAGGTCTCAATTGTCCCGCAGAAGGAATCCTTGAAGGGGGCATCCCACAACTCCCAACGTGGGAAAACCTCAATGGCCTTGAGATTCCGCTCCCTTCATGAAGCGGCCGTCATGCTCAGAAACTCCAACCTGAGCCAACGTCTGATCCTCGCCCTGACTTCAGATGCATGAGATATTGGTTCAGATCTGCAGGGGGTACCTGTCGTGCCCTCGCCCTGAAACCCAAGTCTAGCTTGTCTTCTCAGACTTCCGTCCTCACACTCCTGGCCCCGAAGCCCTCAAGTTTGGCAATTCCGGACCCACAATGCAGCACTCTGCCTGCCTCTAGAAAAAATTATTGCCTCATGAGCTGCCCAGGCACCTTAAATGAGGGTAAACCTACACAGCACTCGACTTTACCCAAATTATATAGTCTAACCTGGGCACTAATGCACTGTCGAACAAACCTGAGCCTGGACCTCCTGACCAACACCCAGAAAGCTGACCGCACACTGAACACATAAAACCCGCCATGGCCTTAGGTCATCATCTCTTCCCTACCTCAGTTTTCAGGCTTCAGAACCGAGACCTTATCTCCAATCATTGCCCATGGGTGAGTGTGATGCAGAAATCAGAACTCCTCCTTACCCATGGCAAGAACCCTTGTGGTGGGCACATTGTCCATCGTTCAGTGTAGGAGAAACCAGCATTCACCCTGAGGCCCCGCCCATTCTTGAGTGCGACGAGGGCATACACACGCATTGTGACCTTCAGCATGAATCCTGTCCTCTAGTAAGTCCTCTCAGTGGCTGGACCATTAGATGTCATAATGGGCTTAACATGTCCCTATGCCCCAATTTTTAACCAGATTTCTGATTGTCCAGTCGCCCCTCCCCAGGGCTCTACTCTGGAATCCATCATTTGGTGTGACACCTGAGGTTAAAAAAGAAAACAACAACAACAACAACAAAAAAAAAAAAAAGGACTTCTTCCAGCCCACAGAATGAACGCAAACTCTTTGGACGTGGCCAAACCACCAGAGAGTAAGACTCGTCCATTTCCCATGAAGTACCCAGAAATTCCACGACCATGTGTGACACGATACCCAGGACAAAAACTTGAGCAGAGCCTCACACTCGCCCTTCTTTCAAATCCCGAAGAGTTCTCCTCATGGTCTGTAGATCAGTCCTGCCATACCTATGACCCGAAACATAAGCCGAGTTTGTGTTTTCAGACAAATGTCCAAACAGCCCTGGCCTACACAACCTACAGGCTCAGGCCCCTGGAGCCAAACCTGAGGACTGTACTTGCCCTCTCCAAGGGAATTGTGTGTGCCCATTCCAATGGCCACAACCCTTCTCATAGGATAAACCTCCAAAGTCCCTGATCCATCTCAATAGTGGTGGCTTCCCAGGAAAAACAGGGGCAATCTGAGCCCAACTGAGCACCTACCTGCACTCAGACCCATAGACAGATGTCCCCAGAGGTAAAAAGGAAAGAACAGGCCCCTAGGCACTAATCAGATCCATTGCTTTGGTTTCCAGGCATCTCTCCTCAGAGGCCTGGATTTCAAAAGCAGCATATAGCTGTTTCTTGACTCACCCATCAGAAAACATCTCATCTACACATGGGAAACTTGCACGTTGGAGCTGTGTCAAAGCCTTTGTTTAGGGAAACCCTTTTGGGCTCCAGTGCCACCGCTTCATTCCAAGGTCTCCATAGACACAAGAGCACGTTAGGACCCATCCCCAGGGGTGTCCATTTCAACTCAGCGTCCTCGGTTGCTCCCCACATCCAGGAGATCTAACCTGTCTTGTTGCTAGGAGACAATTGGAATGCGAGGTGGGCTACCCAGCCATCCATCCTTAGAACCCTGCTCAGAATCATTGGCCTGGAGCCAAACAACAGGTCTCAATTGTCCTGCAGAAGACTCTCTGCAGTTTGGAGCTTCTCACAACTCCCATCGTGGGAAAACACCCATGGCCTCGTGAAGCCCCCCCCCATTCATGAAGGGGCCATCAGGGACAGAAACTCCAACCTGAGCGATCGTCTGATCCTCGCCCTGACTTCAGATGCACGAGATCTCGATTCAGGTCTGTAGATTGTGCCTGCCATGGCCTCACCCAGAAACCTAAGCCTAGCTTGTGTTCTCAGACTTTTGTCGTCAGACTACTGGCCCACAAGCCCTCCAGTTTGGCAATCCAGAACTACAATGCAGCACACTGCCGGCCCTCCAGAAGAAAAACATTGTCCTCTGGGGCTACCCTGTAACCCCAAATGAGGATAACCTGCACCGAACATGGCTGTACCCCAAATACATAGGCTGACCAGGTCACTAATGCCCTTTCTGACACAGCCTGAGCCTGGACCCCCTGGACCCTCCCAGACAGCTGGCCGCACACTGAGCACATCGAACCGCCATGGCCTTAGGTCGTCAACTCTTCCCAACCTCGGTTTTCAGGTTTCAGATTCTAGTCCTTATCTCCAATCACTGCCCAAGGTTGAAGGTGATGCAGAAATCAGAACTCCTTCCCCATGGCAAGAAACCTTGTGGTTGGCATGTTGTCCAACGTTCAGTGTAGTTGAAACCAGTGTGGCCCATGAGGCCCCGCCCATGCTTGCGGGACACATTGGTCACAAACACACATTGTGACGCTCAGGCTGAGCCCAGTCCTCAAGTAAGGCCGCTCAGTGGCTGGATGAAGAGATAGCATATTGGGCTTGCCATGCCCCTAGGCCCCAATTTTTAACCATAGTTCGGGTTGACCCTTCAGTCTTCCCCACGGCTTGGCTTTGGAATTCCTCTTTTGCTGGGACACCTGAGGTAACAAAACTGAAATGAGTCCTCCCAGCCCACAGATTGACGAAAAGCAATTGGGAATCGGGCCAAATCCTCAGAGAGGAAGATTCGTCCATGGCCCATGAGGCCTCCCCGACATTCCACGGCCATCGCTGATACAAAATCCAGAGACAAAAGCCTGAGCAAGCGCCTCAGACTCACACTTTCTTCATATCCTGAAGAGTTCTTCTCATGGTTTGTAGATCGGGCCTGCCATACCTACGTCCCCAAATCTAAGCTGAGTTTGTGTTTTCAGACTTCTGTCCTCAAAGTCTTGGGCCAACCACCCTGCAGGCTGGGCCCCTGGAGCCACACATTAGGACTGTGCCTACCAATCCATGGGAATTCTGCCCATTCCATGGTCCAAAATAGTACAAATTAGGAGAAACCTCCAAAGTCCCTGAGGCCATCTTAATAGTGTAGGTCGCCCGGAACAAACAAGGGCTGTCTGACACCAGCTGATAATCGACCTCCACTCATACCATAGATGGATGTCCCCAGAGAAGAAGATTGAACCAGACAGGACCCTAGGCCATAATAGGATCCATTGCTTTGGGTTACAGGCATGTGTCCTCAAAAGCCTGATTCCAATACGAGCATAGGAGTTTTCCTGAGGCACCCATCAGAACTCATCTCGTCTCCACAAGGAAACCTGTGCATGGGAGCCATGTCCAAAGCTTAGGAGAGTACTTCAGGGTCCCGGTGCCACCGCCCCATTCCAAGGCCCTCATGGACACAAAAACACATTAGGACCCATCCTCAGGAAAGTCCATTTCAACTCAGCCACCGCGGTTGCTCCGGCAGAGCCATCAGATCTAAACTGTCTTGTTGCTAGGAGACAATTGGAATGCGAGGCGGGCTTCCCAGGCATCCATCCGCGAACTGTGCTCTGGAGTCATTCCATATGGGATGTCCTGGAGCTGTCCAACAGGTCTCAATTGTCCCGCAGAAGGAATCCTTGAAGGGGGCATCCCACAACTCCCAACGTGGGAAAACCTCAATGGCCTCGAGATTCTGCTCCCTTTATGAAGCGGCCGTCATGCACGGAAACTCCAACCTGAGCCAACGTCTGATCCTCGCCCTGACTTCAGTTGCATGAGATATTGGTTCAGATCTGCAGGGGGTACCTGCCGTGCCCTCTCCCTGAAACCCAAGTCTAGCTTGTCTTCTCAGACTTCCGTCCTCACACTCCTGGCCCCGAAGCCCTCAAGTTTGGCAATTCCGGACCCACAATGCAGCACTCTGCCTGCCCTCTAGAAAAAAAATTATTGCCTCATGAGCTGCCCTGGCACCTTAAATGAGGGTAAACCTACACAGCACTCGACTTTACCCAAATTATATATTGTAACCTGGGCACTAATGCACTGTCGAACAAACCTGAGCCCGGACCTCCTGACCAATACCCAGAAAGCTGACCGCACACTGAGCACATAAAACCCGCCATGGCCTTAGGTCATCATCTCTTCCCTACCTCAGTTTTCAGGCTTCAGAACCGAGACCTTATCTCCAATCACTGCCCAGGGGTGAGTGTGATGCAGAAATCAGAATTCCTCCTTACCCATGGCAAGAATCCTTGTGGTTGGCACGTTCAGTGTAGGAGAAACCAGCATTCACCCTGAGGCCCCGCCCATTCTTGAGTGCGATGAGGGCATACACACGCATTGTGTCCCTCAGCATGAGTCCTGTCCTCTAGTAAGTCCTCTCAGTGGCTGGACCATTAGATGTCATAATGGGCTTGACATGTCCCTAGGCCCCAATTTTTAACCAGATTTCTGATTGTCCAGTCGCCCCTCCCCAGGGCTCTACTCTGGAATCCATCATTTGGTGGAACACCTGAGGTTAAAAAAGAAAAAAACAACAACAACAACAACAACAACAACAACAAAAAAACGGACTTCTTCCAGCCCACAGAATGACCGCAAACTCTTTGGATGGGGCCATACCACCAGAGAGTAAGACTCGTCCATTTCCCATGAAGTCACCCAGAAATTCAACGACCATAAGTGACACGATATCCAGGATAAAAACTTGAGCAGAGCCTCACACTCGCCCTGCCTTCAAATCCCGAAGAGTTCTCCTCATGGTCTGTAGATCAGTTCTGCCATACCTATGACCCGAAACATAAGCCGAGTTTGTGTTTTCAGACAACTGTCCAAACAGCCCTGGCCTACACAACCTACAGGCTCAGGCCCCTGGAGCCAAACCTGAGGACTGTACTTGCCCTCTCCAAGGGAATTGTGTGTGCCCATTCCAATGGCCACAACCCTTCTCGTAGGATAAACCTCCAAAGTCCCTGATCCATCTCAATAGTGGTGGCTTCCCAGGAAAAACAGGGGCAATCTGAGCCCAACTGAGCACCTACCTGCACTCAGACCCATAGACAGATGTCCCCAGAGGTAAAAAGGAAAGAACAGGCCCCTAGGCACTAATCAGATCCATTGCTTTGGTTTCCAGGCATCTCTCCTCAGAGGCCTGGATTTCAAAAGCAGCATATAGCTGTTTCTTGACTCACCCATCAGAAAACATCTCATCTACACATGGGAAACTTGCACGTTGGAGCTGTGTCAAAGCCTTTGTTTAGGAGAACCCTTTTGGGCCCCAGTGCCACCGCTTCATTCCAAGGTCTCCATAGACACAAAAGCACGTTAGGACCCATCCTCAGGGGTGTCCATTTCAACTCAGTGTCTTCGGTTGCTCCACACAGATCCAGGAGATCTAACCTGTCTTGTTGCTAGGAGACAATTGGAATGCAAGGTTGGCTACCCAGCCATCCATCCTTAGAACCCTGCTCAGAATCATTGGCCTGGAGCCTAACGACAGGTCTCAATTGTCCTGCCGAAGACTCTCTGCAGTTTGGAGCTTCTCACAACTCCCATCGTGGGAAAACACCCATGGCCTCGTGATGCCCCCCACCCCATTCATGAAGGGGCCATCAGGGACAGAAACTGCAACCTGAGCGATCGTCTGATCCTCGCCCTGACTTCAAATGCACGAGATCTCGATTCAGGTCTGTAGATTGTGCCTGCCATGGCCTCACCCAGAAACCTAAGCCTAGCTTGTGTTCTCAGACTTTTGTCGTCAGACTACTGGCCCACAAGCCCTCCAGTTTGGCAATCCAGAACTACAATTCAGCACTCTGCCAGCCCACCAGAAGAAAAACATTGTCCTCTGGGGCTACCCACTAACCCCAAATGAGGATCAAACTGCACCGACCATGGCTGTACCCCAAATACATAGGCTGACCAGGTCACTAATGCCCTTTCTGACACAGCCTGAGCCTGGACCCCCTGGACCCTCCCAGACAGCTGGCCGCACACTGAGCACATTGAGCCGCCATGGCCTTAGGTCGTCATCTCTTCCCAACCTCGGTTTTCAGGTTTCAGAACCTAGACCTTATCTCCAATCACTACCCAGGGTTGAAGGTGATGCAAAAATCAGAACTCATTCCCCATGGCAGGAAACCTTGTGGATGGCATGTTGTCCAACGTTCAGTGTCGTTGAAACCAGTGTGGCCCATGAGGCCCCGCCCATGCTCGCGGGCCACATTGGTCACAAACACACATTGTGAGGCTCAGGCTGAGCCTAGTCCTCAAGTAAGGCCGCTCAGTGGCTGGATGAAGAGATAGCATATTGGGCTTGCCATGCCCCTAGGCCCCAATTTTTAACCATAGTTCGGGTTGACCCTTCAGTCTTCCCCACGGCTTGGCTTTGGAATTCCTCTTTTGGTGGGACACCTGAGGTAACAAAACTGAAATGAGTCCTCCCATCCCACAGATTGACGAAAAGCAATTGGGAATCGGGCCAAATCCTCAGAGAGGAAGATTCGTCCATGGCCCATGAGGCCTCCCCGACATTCCACGGCCATCGCTGATACAAAATCCAGAGACAAAAGCCTGAGCAAGCGCCTCAGACTAGCACTTTCTTCATATCCTGAAGAGATCTTCTCATGGTTTGTAGATCGGGCCTGCCATACCTACGTCCCCAAATCTAAGCTGAGTTTGTGTTTTCAGACTTCTGTCCTCAAAGTCTTGGGCCAACCACCCTGCAGGCTGGGCCCCTGGAGCCACACATTAGGACTGTGCCTACCAATCCATGGGAATTCTTCACATTCCATGGTCCAAAATAGTACAAATTAGGAGAAACCTCCAAAGTCCCTGAGGCCATCCCAATAGTGTAGGTCGCCCGGAACAAACAAGGGCTGTCTGACACCAGCTGATAATCGACCTCCACACATACCATAGTTGGATGTCCCCAGAGAAGAAGATTGAACCAGACAGGACCCTAGGCCATAATAGGATCCGTTGCTTTGGGTTACAGGCATGTGTCCTCAAAAGCCTGATTCCAATACGAGCATAGGGGTTTTCCTGAGGCACCCATCAGAACTCATCTCGTCTCCACAAGGAAACCTGTGCATGGGAGCCATGTCCAAAGCTTAGGAGAGTACTTCAGGGTCCCGGTGCCACCGCCCCATTCCAAGGCCCTCATGGACACAAAAACACATTACGACCCATCCTCAGGAAAGTCCATTTCAACACAGCCACCCCGGTTGCTCCGGCAGAGCCATCAGATCTAAACTGTCTTATTGCTAGGAGACAATTGGAATGCGAGGCGGGCTTCCCAGGCATCCATCCGCGAACGATGCTCTGGAGTCATTCCATATGGGATGTCCTGGAGCTGTCCAACAGGTCTCAATTGTCCCGCAGAAGGAATCCTTGAAGGGGGCATCCCACAACTCCCAACGTGGGAAAACCTCAATGGCCTCGAGATTCCGCTCCCTTCATGAAGCGGCCGTGATGCTCAGAAACTCCAACCTGAGCCAACGTCTGATCCTCGCCCTGACTTCAGATGCATGAGATATTGGTTCAGACCTGCAGGGGGTACCTGCCATGCCCTCGCCCTGAAACCCAAGTCTAGCTTGTCTTCTCAGACTTCCGTCCTCACACTCCTGGCCCCGAATCCCTCAAGTTTGGCAATTCCGGACCCACAATGCAGCACTCTGCCTGCCCTCTAGAAAAAAAAAATTGCCTCATAAGCTGCCCAGGCACCTTAAATGAGGGTAAACCTACACAGCACTCGACTTTACCCAAATTATATAGTGTAACCTGGGCACTAATGCACTGTCGAACAAACCTGAGCCCGGAGCTCCTAACCAACACCCAGAAAGCTGACCGCACACTGAGCACATAAAACCCGCCATGGCCTTAGGTCATCATCTCTTCCCTACCTCAGTTTTCAGGCTTCAGAACCGAGACCTTATCTCCAATCACTGCCCAGGGGTGAGTGTGATGCAGAAATCAGAATTCCTCCTTACCCATGGCAAGAATCCTTGTGGTTGGCACGTTCAGTGTAGGAGAAACCAGCATTCACCCTGAGGCCCCGCCCATTCTTGAGTGCGATGAGGGCATACACACGCATTGTGACCCTCAGCATGAGTCCTGTCCTCTAGTAATTCCTCTCAGTGGCTGGACCATTAGATGTCATAATGGGCTTGACATGTCCCTAGGCCCCAATTTTTAACCAGATTTCTGATTGTCCAGTCGCCCCTCCCCAGGGCTCTACTCTGGAATCCATCATTTGGTGGGACACCTGAGGTTAAAAAAGAAAAATACAACAACAACAACAACAAAAAAAAAAAACCGGACTGCTTCCAGCCCACTGAATGACCGCAAACTCTTTGGATGGGGCCAAACCACCAGAGAGTAAGACTCGTCCATTTTCCATGAAGTCACCCAGAAATTCCACGACCATGAGTGACACGATATCCAGGATAAAAACTTGAGCAGAGCCTCACACTCGCCCTTCTTTCAAATCCCGAAGAGTTCTACTCATGGTCTGTAGATCAGTTCTGCCATACCTATGACCCGAAACATAAGCCGAGTTTGTGTTTTCAGACAACTGTCCAAACAGCCCTGGCCTACACAACCTACAGGCTCAGGCCCCTGGAGCCAAACCTGAGGACTGTACTTGCCCTCTCCAAGGGAATTGTGTGTGCCCATTCCAATGGCCAGAACCCTTTTCATAGGATAAACCTCCAAAGTTCCTGATCCATCTCAATAGTGGTGGCTTCCCAGGAAAAACAGGGGCAATCTGAGCCCAACTGAGCACCTATCTGCACTCAGACCCATAGACAGATGTCCCCAGATGTAAAAAGGAAAGAACAGGCCCCTAGGCACTAATCAGATCCATTGCTTTGGTTTCCAGGCATCTCTCCTCAGAGGCCTGGATTTCAAAAGCAGCATATAGCTTTTTCTTGACTCACCCATCAGAAAACATCTCATCTACACATGGGACACTTGCACGTTGGAGCTGTGTCAAAGCCTTTGTTTAGGAGAACCCTTTAGGGCCCCAGTGCCACCGCTTCATTCCAAGGTCTCCATAGACACAAAAGCACATTCGGACCCATCCCCAGGGGTGTGCATTTCAACTCAGCATCCTCGGTAGCTCCCCACAGATCCAGGAGATCTAACCTGTCTTGTTGCTAGGAGACAATTGGAATGCAAGGTGGGCTACCCAGCCATCCATCCTTAGAACCCTGCTCAGAATCATTGGCCTGGAGCCAAACAACACGTCTCAATAGTCCTGCAGAAGACTCTCTGCAGTTTGGAGCTTCTCACAACTCCCATCGTGGGAAAACACCCATGGCCTCGTGATGCCCCCCCCCATTCATGAAGGGGCCATCAGGGACAGAAACTCCAACCTGAGTGATCGTCTGATCCTGCCCTGACTTCAGATGCACGAGATCTCGATTCAGGTCTGTAGATTGTGCATGCCATGGCCTCACCCAGAAACCTAAGCCTAGCTTGTGTTCTCAGACTTTTGTCGTCAAACTACTGGCCCACAAGCCCTCCAGTTTGGCAATCCAGAACTACAATGCAGCACTCTGCCAGCCCTCCAGAAGAAAAACATTGTCCTCTGGGGCTAACTAGTAACCCCAAATGAGGATCATACTGCACCGACCATGGCTGTACCCCAAATACATAGGCTGACCAGGTCATTAATGCCCTTTCTGACACAGCCTGAGCCTGGACACCCTGGACCCTCCCAGACAGCTGGCCGCACACTGAGCACATTGAGCCGCCATGGCCTTAGGTCGTCATCTCTTCCCAACCTCGGTTTTCAGGTTTCAGAATCTAGACCTTATCTCCAATCACTGCCCAGGGTTGAAGGTGATGCAGAAATCAGAACTCCTTCCCCATGGCAAGAAACCTTGTGGTTGGCATGTTGTCCAATGTTCAGTGTCGTTGAAACCAGTGTGGCCCATGAGGCCCCGCCCATGCTCGCGGGCCACATTGGTCACAAACACACATTGTGACGCTCAGGCTGAGCGTAGTCCTCAAGTAAGGCCGCTCAGTGGCTGGATGAAGAGATAGCATATTGGGCTTGCCATGCCCCTAGGCCCCAATTTTTAACCATAGTTCGGGTTGACCCTTCAGTCTTCCCCACGGCTTGGCTTTGGAATTCCTCTTTTGGTGGGACACCTGAGGTAACAAAACTGAAATGAGTCCTCCCATCCCACAGACTGACGAAAAGCAATTGGGAATCGGGCCAAATCCTCAGAGAGGAAGATTCGCCCATGGCCCATGAGGCCTCCCCGACATTCCACGGCCATCGCTGATACAAAATCCAGAGACAAAAGCCTGAGCAAGCGCCTCAGACTAGCAATTTCTTCATATCCTGAAGAGTTCTTCTCATGGTTTGTAGATCGGGCCTGCCATACCTACGTCCCCAAATCTGAGCTGAGTTTGTGTTTTCAGACTTCTGTCCTCAAAGTCTTGGGCCAACCACCCTGCAGGCTGGGCCCCTGGAGCCACACATTAGGACTGTGCCTACCAATCCATGGGAATTCTGCCCATTCCATGGTCCAAAATAGTACAAATTAGGAGAAACCTCCAAAGTCCCTGAGGCCATCCCAATAGTGTAGGTCGCCCGGAACAAACAAGGGCTGTCTGACACCAGCTGATAATCACCCTCCACTCATACCATAGATGGATGTCCCCAGAGAAGAAGATTGAACCAGACAGGACCCTAGGCCATAATAGGATCCATTGCTTTGGGTTACAGGCATGTGTCCTCAAAAGCCTGATTCCAATACGAGCATAGGGGTTTTCCTGAGGCACCCATCAGAACTCATCTCGTCTCCACAAGGAAACCTGTGCATGGGAGCCATGTCCAAAGCTTAGGAGAGTACTTCAGGGTCCCGGTGCCACCGCCCAATTCCAAGGCCCTCATGGACACAAAAACACATTAGGACCCATCCTCAGGAAAGTCCATTTCAACTCAGCCACCGCAGTTGCTCCGGCAGAGCCTTCAGATCTAAACTGTCTTGTTGCTAGGAGACAATTGGAATGCGAGGCGGGCTTCCCAGGCATCCATCCGCGAACGGTGCTCTGGAGTCATTCCATATGGGATGTCCTGGAGCTGTCCAACAGGTCTCAATTGTCCCGCAGAAGGAATCCTTGAAGGGGGCATCCCACAACTCCCAACGTGGGAAAACCTCAATGGCCTCGAGATTCCGCTCCCTTCATGAAGCGGCCGTCATGCTCAGAAACTCCAACCTGAGCCAACGTCTGATCCTCGCCCTGACTTCAGATGCATGAGATATTGGTTCAGACCTGCAGGGGGTACCTGCCATGCCCTCGCCCTGAAACCCAAGTCTAGCTTGTCTTCTCAGACTTCTGTCCTCACACTCCTGGCCCCGAATCCCTCAAGTTTGGCAATTCCAGACCCACAATGCAGCACTCTGCCTGCCCTCTAGAAAAAAAAAATATTGCCTCATGAGCTGCCCAGGCACCTTAAATGAGGGTAAACCTACACAGCACTCGACTTTACCCAAATTATATAGTGTAACCTGGGCACTAATGCACTGTCGAACAAACCTGAGCCCGGAGCTCCTAACCAACACCCAGAAAGCTGACCGCACACTGAGCACATAAAACCCGCCATGGCCTTAGGTCATCATCTCTTCCCTACCTCCGTTTTCAGGCTTCAGAACCGAGACCTTATCTCCAATCACTGCCCAGGGGTGAGTGTGATGCAGAAATCAGAATTCCTCCTTACCCATGGCAAGAATCCTTGTGGTTGGCACGTTCAGTGTAGGAGAAACCAGCATTCACCCTGAGGCCCCGCCCATTCTTGAGTGCGATGAGGGCATACACACGCATTGTGACCCTCAGCATGAGTCCTGTCCTCTAGTAAGTCCTCTCAGTGGCTGGACCATTAGATGTCATAATGGGCTTGACATGTCCCTAGGCCCCAATTTTTAACCAGATTTCTGATTGTCCAGTCGCCCCTCCCCAGGGCTCTACTCTGGAATCCATCATTTGGTGGGACACCTGAGGTTAAAAAAGAAAACAACAACAACAACAACAACAAAAAAAAAAGGACTTCTTCCAGCCCACAGAATGACCGCAAACTCTTTGGACTTGGCCAAACTACCAGAGAGTAAGACTCGTCCATTTCCCATGAAGTACCCAGAAATTCAACGACCATGAGTGACACGATATCCAGGACAAAAACTTGAGCAGAGCCTCACACTCGCCCTTCCTTCAAATCCCGAAGAGTTCTCCTCATGGTCTGTAGATCAGTCCTGCCATACCTATGACCCGAAACATAAGCCGAGTTTGTGTTTTCAGACAACTGTCCAAACAGCCCTGACCTACACAACCTACAGGCTCAGGCCCCTGGAGCCAAACCTGAGGACTGTACTTGCCCTCTCCAAGGGAATTGTGTGTGCCCATTCCAATGGCCACAACCCTTCTCATAGGATAAACCTCCAAAGTCCCTGATCCATCTCAATAGTGGTGGCTTCCCAGGAAAAACAGGGGCAATCTGAGCCCAACTGAGCACCTACCTGCACTCAGACCCATAGACAGATGTCCCCAGAGGTAAAAAGGAAAGAACAGGCCCCTAGGCACTAATCAGATCCATTGCTTTGGTTTCCAGGCATCTCTCCTCAGAGGCCTGGATTTCAAAAGCAGCATATAGCTGTTTCTTGACTCACCCATCAGAAAACATCTCATCTACACTTGGGAAACTTGCACGTTGGAGCTGTGTCAAAGCCTTTGTTTAGGAGAACCCTTTAGGGCCCCAGTGCCACCGCTTCATTCCAAGGTCTCCATAGACACAAAAGCACGTTAGGACCCATCCCCAGGGGTGTCCATTTCAACTCAGCGTCCTCGGTTGCTCCCCACAGATCCAGGAGATCTAACCTGTCTGGTTGCTAGGAGACAATTGGAATGCGAGGTGGGCTACCCAGCCATCCATCCTTAGAACCCAGCTCAGAATCATTGGCCTGGAGCCAAACAACAGGTCTCAATTGTCCTGCAGAAGACTCTCTGCAGTTTGGAGCTTCTCACAACTCCCATCGTGGGAAAACACCCATGGCCTCGTGAAGCCCCCCCCCCATTCATGAAGGGGCCATCAGGGACAGAAACTCCAACCTGAGCGATCGTCTGATCCTCGCCCTGACTTCAGATGCACGAGATCTCGATTCAGGTCTGTAGATTGTGCCTGCCATGGCCTCACCCAGAAACCTAAGCCTAGCTTGTGTTCTAGACTTTTGTCGTCAAACTACTGGCCCACAAGCCCTCCAGTTTGGCAATCCAGAACTACAATGCAGCACTCTGCCGGCCCTCCAGAAGAAAAACATTGTCCTCTGGGGCTACCCAGTAACCCCAAATGAGGATAACCTGCACCGACCATGGCTGTACCCCAAATACATAGGCTGACCAGGGCACTAATGCCCTTTCTGACACAGCCTGAACCTGGACCCCCTGGACCCTCCCAGACAGCTGGCCGCACACTGAGCACATTGAGCCGCCATGGCCTTAGGTCGTCATCTCTTCCCAACCTCGGTTTTCAGGTTTCAGAAGCTAGACCTTATCTCCAATCACTGCCCAAGGTTGAAGGTGATGCAGAAATCAGAACTCCTTCCCCATGGCAAGAAACCTTGTGGTTGGCATGTTGTCCAACGTTCAGTGTCGTTGAAACCATTGAGGCCCATGAGGCCCCGCCCATGCTCGCGGGCCACATTGGTCACAAACACACATTGTGACGCTCAGGCTGAGCCTAGTCCTCAAGTAAGGCCACTCAGTGGCTGGATGAAGAGATAGCATATTGGGCTTGCCATGCCCCTAGGCCCCAATTTTTAACCATAGTTCGGGTTGATTCTTCAGTCTTCCCCACGGCTTGGCTTTGGAATTCCTCTTTTGGTGGGACACCTGAGGTAACAAAACTGAAATGAGTCCTCCCATCCCACAGATTGACGAAAAGCAATTGGGAATCGGGCCAAATCCTCAGAGAGGAAGATTCGTCCATGGCCCATGAGGCCTCCCCGACATTCCCCAACCATCGCTGATACAAAATCCAGAGACAAAAGCCTGAGCAAGCGCCTCAGACTAGCACTTTCTTCATATCCTGAAGAGTTCTTCTCATGGTTTGTGATTCGGGCCTGCCATACCTACGTCCCCAAATCTAAGCTGAGTTTGTGTTTTCCGACTTCTGTCCTCAAAGTCTTGGGCCAACCACCCTGCAGGCTGGGCCCCTGGAGCCACACATTAGGACTGTGCCTACCAATCCATGGGAATTCTGCCCATTCCATGGTCCAAAATAGTACAAATTAGGAGAAACCTCCAAAGTCCCTGAGGCCATCCCAATAGTGTAGGTCGCCCGGAACAAACAAGGGCTGTCTGACACCAGCTGATAATCGACCTCCACTCATACCATAGATGGATGTCCCCAGAGAAGAAGATTGAACCAGACAGGACCCTAGGCCATAATAGGATCCATTGCTTTGGGTTACAGGCATGTGTCCTCAAAAGCCTGATTCCAATACGAGCATAGGAGTTTTCCTGAGGCACCCATCAGAACTCATCTCGTCTCCACAAGGAAACCTGTGCATGGGAGCCATGTCCAAAGCTTAGGAGAGTACTTCAGGGTCCCGGTGCCACCGCCCCATTCCAAGGCCCTCATGGACACAAAAACACATTAGGACCCATCCTCAGGAAAGTCCATTTCAACTCAGCCACTGCGGTTGCTCCGGCAGAGCCATCAGATCTAAACTGTCTTGTTGCTAGGAGACAATTGGAATGCGAGGCGGGCTTCCCAGGCATCCATCCGCGAACGGTGCTCTGGAGTCATTCCATATGGGATGTCCTGGAGCTGTCCAACAGGTCTCAATTGTCCCGCAGAAGGAATCCTTGAAGGGGGCATCCCACAACTCCCAACGTGGGAAAACCTCAATGGCCTCGAGATTCCGCTCCCTTCATGAAGCGGCCGTCATGCTCAGAAACTCCAACCTGAGCCAACGTCTGATCCTCGCCCTGAATTCAGATACATGAGATATTGGTTCAGATCTGCAGGGGGTACCTGCCGTGCCCTCGCCCTGAAACCCAAGTCTAGCTTGTCTTCTCAGACTTCCGTCCTCACACTCCTGGCCCCGAATCCCTCAAGTTTGGCAATTCCGGACCCACAATGCAGCACTCTGCCTGCCCTCTAGAAAAAAAATTATTGCCTCATGAGCTGCCCAGGCCCCTTAAATGAGGGTAAACCTACACAGCACTCGACTTTACCCAAATTATATAGTCAAACCTGGGCACTAATGCACTGTCGAACACAACGTGAGCCCGGACCTCCTGACCAACACCCAGAAAGCTGACCGCACACTGAACACATAAAACCCGCCATGGCCTTAGGTCATCATCTCTTCCCTACCTCAGTTTTCAGGCTTCAGAACCGAGACCTTATCTCCAATCACTGCCCATGGGTGAGTGTGATGCAGAAATCAGAACTCCTCCTTACCCATGGCAAGATCCCTTGTGGTTGGCACATTGTCCAACGTTCAGTGTAGGAGAAACCAGAATTCACCCTGAGGCCCCGCCCATTCTTGAGTGCGACGAGGGCATACACACGCATTGTGACCCTCAGCATGAGTCCTGTCCTCTAGTAAGTCCTCTCAGTGGCTGGACCATTAGATGTCATAATGGGCTTGACATGTCCCTAGGCCCCAATTTTTAACCAGATTTCTGATTATCCAGTCACCCCTCCCCAGGGCTCTACTCTGGAATCCATCATTTGGTGGGACACCTGAGGTTAAAAAAGAAAAAAACAACAACAACACAACAAAAAAAAAAAAGGACTTCTTCCAGCCCACAGAATGACCGCAAACTCTTTGGACGTGGCCAAACCACCAGAGAGTAAGACTCGTCCATTTCCCATTGAGTACCCAGAAATTCACCGACCATGAGTGACACGATATCCAGGACAAAAACTTGAGCAGAGCCTCACACTCGCCCTTCTTTCAAATCCCGAAGAGTTCTCCTCATGGTCTGTAGACCAGTCCTGCCATACCTATGACCCGAAACATAAGCCGAGTTTGTGTTTTCAGACAAATGTCCAAACAGCCCTGGCCTACACAACCTACAGGCTCAGGCCCCTGGAGCGAAACCTGAGGACTGTACTTGCCCTCTCCAAGGGAATTGTGTGTGCCCATTCCAATGGCCACAACCCTTCTCATAGGATAAACCTCCAAAGTCCCTGATCCATCTCAATAGTGGTGGCTTCCCAGGAAAAACAGGGGCAATCTGAGCCCAACTGAGCACCTACCTGCACTCAGACCCATAGACAGATGTCCCCAGAGGTAAAAAGGAAAGAACAGGCCCCTAGGCACTAATCAGATCCATTGCTTTGGTTTCCAGGCATCTCTCCTCAGAGGCCTGGATTTCAAAAGCAGCATATAGCTGTTTCTTGACTCACCCATCAGAAAACATCTCATCTACACATGGGAAACTTGCACGTTGGAGCTGTGTCAAAGCCTTTGTTTAGGAGAACCCTTTTGGGCTCCAGTGCCACCGCTTCATTCCAAGGTCTCCATAGACACAAGAGCACGTTAGGACCCATCCCCAGGGGTGTCCATTTCAACTCAGCGTCCTCGGTTGCTCCCCATATCCAGGAGATCTAACCTGTCTTGTTGCTAGGAGACAATTGGAATGCGAGGTGGGCTACCCAGCCATCCATCCTTAGAACCCTGCTCAGAATCATTGGCCTGGAGCCAAACAACAGGTCTCAATTGTCCTGCAGAAGACTCTCTGCAGTTTGGAGATTCTCACAACTCCCATCGTGGGAAAACACCCATGGCATGGTGAAGCCCCCCCCGCATTCATGAAGGGGCCATCAGGGACAGAAACTCCAACCTGAGCGATCGTCTGATCCTGCCCTGACTTCAGATGCACGAGATATCGATTCAGGTCTGTAGATTGTGCCTGCCATGGCCTCACCCAGAAACCTAAGCCTAGCTTGTGTTCTCAGACTTTTGTCGTCAGACTACTGGCCCACAAGCCCTCCAGTTTGGCAATCCAGAACTACAATGCAGCACTCTGCCGGCCCTCCAGAAGAAAAACATTGTCCTCTGGGGCTACCCAGTAACCCCAAATGAGGATAACCTGCACCGACCATGGCTGTACCCCAAATACATAGTCTGACCAGGTCACTAATGCCCTTTCTGACACAGCCTGAGCCTGGAACCCCTGGACCCTCCCAGACAGCTGGCCGCACACTGAGCACATCGAACCGCCATGGCCTTAGGTCGTCAACTCTTCCCAACCTCGGTTTTCAGGTTTCAGAACCTAGACCTTATCTCCAATCACTGCCCAGGGTTGAAGGTGATGCAGAAATCAGAACTCCTTCCCCATGGCAAGAAACCTTGTGGTTGGCATGTTGTCCCACGTTCAGTGTAGTTGAAACCAGTGTGGCCCATGAGGCCCCGGCCATGCTCGCGGGACACATTGGTCACAAACACACATTGTGACGCTCAGGCTGAGCCTAGTCCTCAAGTAAGGCCGCTCAGTGGCTGGATGAAGAGATAGCATATTGGGCTTGCCATGCCCCTAGGCCCCAATTTTTAACCATAGTTCGGGTTGACCCTTCAGTCTTCCCCACGGCTTGGCTTTGGAATTCCTCTTTTGGTGGGACACCTGAGGTAACAAAACTGAAATGAGTCCTCCCATCCCACAGATTGACGAAAAGCAATTGGGAATCGGGCCAAATCCTCAGAGAGGAAGATTCGTCCATGGCCCATGAGGCCTCCCCGACATTCCACGGCCATCGCTGATACAAAATCCGGAGACAAAAGCCTGAGCAAGCGCCTCAGACTCGCACTTTCTTCATATCCTGAAGAGTACTTCTCATGGTTTGTAGATCGGGCCTGCCATACCTACGTCCCCAAATCTAAGCTGAGTTTGTGTTTTCAGACTTCTGTCCTCAAAGTCTTGGGCCAACCACCCTGCAGGCTGGGCCCCTGGAGCCACACATTAGGACTGTGCCTACCAATCCATGGGAATTCTGCCCATTCCATGGTCCAAAATAGTACAAATTAGGAGAAACCTCCAAAGTCCCTGAGGCCATCCCAATAGTGTAGGTCGCCCGGAACAAACAAGGGCTGTCTGACACCAGCTGATAATCGACCTCCACTCATACCATAGATGGATGTCCCTAGAGAAGAAGATTGAACCAGACAGGACCCTAGGCCATAATAGGATCCATTGCTTTGGGTTACAGGCATGTGTCCTCAAAAGCCTGATTCCAATACGAGCATAGGAGTTTCCTGAGGCACCCATCAGAACTCATCTCGTCTCCACAAGGAAACCTGTGCATGGGAGCCATGTCCAAAGCTTAGGAGAGTACTTCAGGGTCCCGGTGCCACCGCCCCATTCCAAGGCCCTCATGGACACAAAAACACATTAGGACCCATCCTCAGGAAAGTCCATTTCAACTCAGCCACCGCGGTTGCTCCGGCAGAGCCATCAGATCTAAACTGTCTTTTTGCTAGGTAACAATTGGAATGCGAGGCGGGCTTCCCAGGCATCCATCCGCGAACGGTGCTCTGGAGTCATTCCATATGGGATGTCCTGGAGCTGTCCAACAGGTCTCAATTGTCCCGCAGAAGGAATCCTTGAAGGGGGCATCCCACAACTCCCAACGTGGGAAAACCTCAATGGCCTCGAGATTCCGCTCCCTTCATGAAGCGGCCGTCATGCTCAGAAACTCCAACCTGAGCCAACGTCTGATCCTCGCCCTGACTTCAGATGCATGAGATATTGGTTCAGATCTGCAGGGTGTACCTGCCATGCCCTCGCCCTGAAACCCAAGTCTAGCTTGTCTTCTCAGACTTCCGTCCTCACACTCCTGGCCCCGAATCCCTCAAGTTTGGCAATTCCGGACCCACAATGCAGCACTCTGCCTGCCCTCTAGAAAAAATATTATGGCCTCATGAGCTGCCCAGGCCCCTTAAATGAGGGTAAACCTACACAGCACTCGACTTTACCCAAATTATATAGTGTAACCTGGGCACTAATGCACTGTCGAACAAACCTGAGCCCGGACCTCCTGACCAATACCCAGAAAGCTGACCGCACACTGAGCACATAAAACCCGCCATGGCCTTAGGTCATCATCTCTTCCCTACCTCAGTTTTCAGGCTTCAGAACCGAGACCTTATCTCCAATCACTGCCCAGGGGTGAGTGTGATGCAGAAATCAGAATTCCTCCTTACCCATGGCAAGAATCCTTGTGGTTGGCACGTTCAGTGTAGGAGAAACCAGCATTCACCCTGAGGCCCCGCCCATTCTTGAGTGCGATGAGGGCATACACACGCATTGTGACCCTCAGCATGAGTCCTGTCCTCTAGTAAGTCCTCTCAGTGGCTGGACCATTAGATGTCATAATGGGCTTGACATGTCCCTAGGCCCCAATTTTTAACCAGATTTCTGATTGTCCAGTCGCCCCTCCCCAGGGCTCTACTCTGGAATCCATCATTTGGTGGGACACCTGAGGTTAAAAAAGAAAAAAACAACAAAAAAAAAAAACTGACTTCTTCCAGCCCACAGAATGAACCCAAACTCTTTGGACAAGGCCAAACCACCAGAGAGTAAGACTCGTCCATTTCCCATGAAGTCACCCAGAAATTCAACGACCATGAGTGACACGATATCCAGGATAAAAACTTGAGCAGAGCCTCACACTCGCCCTTCCTTCAAATCTCGAAGAGTTCTCCTCATGGTCTGTAGATCAGTCCTGCCATACCTATGACCCGAAACATAAGCCGAGTTTGTGTTTTCAGACAACTGTCCAAACAGCCCTGGCCTACACAACCTACAGGCTCAGGCCCCTGGAGCCAAACCTGAGGACTGTACTTGCCCTTTCCAAGGGAATTGTGTGTGCCCATTCCAATGGCCACAACCCTTCTCATAGGATAAACCTCCAAAGTCCCTGATCCATCTCAATAGTGGTGGCTTCCCAGGAAAAACAGGGGCAATCTGAGCCCAACTGAGCACCTACCTGCACTCAGACCCATAGACAGATGTCCCCAGAGGTAAAAAGGAAAGAACAGGCCCCTAGGCACTAATCAGATCCATTGCTTTGGTTTCCAGGCATCTCTCCTCAGAGGCCTGGATTTCAAAAGCAGCATATAGCTGTTTCTTGACTCACCCATCAGAAAACATCTCATCTACACATGGGAAACTTGCACGTTGGAGCTGTGTCAAAGCCTTTGTTTAGAACCCTTTAGGGCCCCAGGGCCACCGCTTCATTCCAAGGTCTCCATAGACACAAAAGCACGTTAGGACCCATCCTCAGGGGTGTCCATTTCAACTCAGTGTCCTCGGTTTCTCCCCACAGATCCAGGAGATCTAACCTGTCTTGTTGCTAAGAGACAATTGGAATGCAAGGTTGGCTACCCAGCCATCCATCCTTAGAAACCTGCTCAGAATCATTGGCCTGAAGCCAAACGACAGGTCTCAATTTCATGCAGAAGACTCTCTGCATTTTGGAGCTTCTCACAACTCCCATCGTGGGAAAACACCCATGGCCTCGTGATGCCCCCGCCCATTCATGTAGGGGCCATCAGGGACAGAAACTCCAAACTGAGCGATCGTCTGATCCTCGCCCTGACTTCAGATGCATGAGAACTCGATTCAGGTCTGTAGATTGTGCCTGCCATGGCCTCACCCAGAAACCTAAGCCTAGCTTGAGTTCTCAGACTTTTGTAGTCAGACTACTGGCCCACAAGCCCTCCAGTTTGGCAATCCAGAACTACAATGCAGCACTCTGCCAGCCCTCCAGAAGAAAAACATTGTCCTCTGGGGCTACCCAGTATCCCAAAATGAGGATCAAACTGCACCGACCATGGCTGTACCCCAAATACATAGGCTGACCAGGTCACTAATGCCCTTTCTGACACAGCCTGAGCCTGGACCCCCTGGACCCTCCCAGACAGCTGGCCGCACACTGAGCACATTGAGCCGCCATGGTCTTAGGTCGTCATCTCTTCCCAACTCTGGTTTTCAGGTTTCAGAACCTAGACCTTATCTCCAATCACTGCCCAGGGTTGAAGGTGATGCAAAAATCAGAACTCCTTCCCCATGGCAGGAAACCTTGTGGTTGGCATGTTGTCCAACGTTCAGTGTCGTTGAAACCAGTGTGGCCCATGAGGCCCCGCACATGCTCGCGGGCCACATGGGTCACAAACACACATTGTGACGCTCAGGCTGAGCCTAGTCCTCAAGTAAGGCCGCTCAGTGGCTGGATGAAGAGATAGCATATTGTGCTTGCCATGCCCCTAGGCCCCAATTTTTAACCATAGTTCGGGTTGACCCTTCAGTCTTCCCCACGGCTTGGCTTTGGAATTCCTCTTTTGGTGGGACACCTGAGGTAACAAAACTGAAATGAGTCCTCCCATCCCACAGAAGGACGAAAAGCAATTGGGAATCGGGCCAAATCCTCAGAGAGGAAGATTCGTCCATGGCTCATGAGGCCTCCCCGACATTCCACGGCCATCACTGATACAAAATCCAGAGACAAAAGCCTGAGCAAGCGCCTCAGACTAGCACTTTCTTCATATCCTGAAGAGTTCTTCTCATGGTTTGTAGATCGGGCCTGCCATACCTACGTCCCCAAATCTAAGCTGAGTTTGTGTTTTCAGACTTCTGTCCTCAAAGTCTTGGGCCAACCACCCTGCAGGCTGGGCCCCTGGAGCCACACATTAGGACTGTGCCTACCTATCCATGGGAATTCTGCCCATTCCATGGTCCAAAATAGTACAAATTAGGAGAAAACTCCAAAGTCCCTGAGGCCATCCCAATAGTGTAGGTCGCCCGGAACAAACAAGGGCTGTCTGACACCAGCTGATAATCACCCTCCACTCATAACATAGATGGATGTCCCCAGAGAAGAAGATTGAACCAGACAGGACCCTAGGCCATAATAGGATCCATTGCTTTGGGTTACAGGCATGTGTCCTCAAAAGCCTGATTCCAATACGAGCATAGGGGTTTTCCTGAGGCACCCATCAGAACTCATCTCGTCTCCACAAGGAAACCTGTGCATGGGAGCCATGTCCAAAGCTTAGGAGAGTACTTCAGGGTCCCGGTGCCACCGCCCCATTCCAAGGCCCTCATGGACACAAAAACACATTAGGACCCATCCTCTGGAAAGTCCATTTCAACTCAGCCACCCCGGTTGCTCCGGCAGAGCCATCAGATCTAAACTGTCTTATTGCTAGGAGACAATTGGAATGCGAGGCGGGCTTCCCAGGCATCCATCCGCGAACGATGCTCTGGAGTCATTCCATATGGGATGTCCTGGAGCTGTCCAACAGGTCTCAATTGTCCCGCAGAAGGAATCCTTGAAGGGGGCATCCCACAACTCCCAACGTGGGAAAACCTCAATGGCCTCGAGATTCCGCTCCCTTCATGAAGCGGCCGTCATGCTCAGAAACTCCAACCTGAGCCAACGTCTGATCCTCGCCCTGACTTCAGATGCATGTGATATTGGTTCAGACCTGCAGGGGGTACCTGCCATGCCCTCGCCCTGAAACCCAAGTCTAGCTTGTCTTCTCAGACTTCCGTCCTCACACTCCTGGCCCCGAATCCCTCAAGTTTGGCAATTCCGGACCCACAATGCAGCACTCTGCCTGCCCTCTAGAAAAAAAAATATTGCCTCATGAGCTGCCCAGGCACCTTAAATGAGGGTAAACCTACACAGCACTCGACTTTACCCAAATTATATAGTGTAACCTGGGCACTAATGCACTGTCGAACAAACCTGAGCCCGGACCTCCTAACCAACACCCAGAAAGCTGACCGCACACTGAGCACATAAAACCCGCCATGGCCTTAGGTCATCATCTCTTCCCTACCTCAGTTTTCAGGCTTCAGAACCGAGACCTTATCTCCAATCACTGCCCAGGGGTGAGTGTGATGCAGAAATCAGAATTCCTCCTTACCCATGGCAAGAATCCTTGTGGTTGGCACGTTCAGTGTAGGAGAAACCAGCATTCACCCTGAGGCCCCGCCCATTCTTGAGTGCGATGAGGGCATACACACGCATTGTGACCCTCAGCATGAGTCCTGTCCTCTAGTAAGTCCTCTCAGTGGCTGGACCATTAGATGTCATAATGGGCTTGACATGTCCCTAGGCCCCAATTTTTAACCAGATTTCTGATTGTCCAGTCGCCCCTCCCCAGGGCTCTACTCTGGAATCCATCATTTGGTGGGACACCTGAGGTTAAAAAAGAAAAAAACAACAACAACAACAACAACAACAACAAAAAAAAAACGGACTTCTTCCAGCCCACAGAATGACCGCAAACTCTTTGGACGTGGCCAAACCACCAGAGAGTAAGACTCGTCCATTTCCCATGAAGTCACCCAGAAATTCAACGACCATGAGTGACACGATATCCAGGACAAAAACTTGAGCAGAGCCTCACACTCGCCCTTCTTTCAAATCCCGAAGAGTTCTCCTCATGGTCTGTAGATCAGTTTTGCCATACCTATGACCCGAAATATAAGCCGAGTTTGTGTTTTCAGACAACTGTCCAAACAGCCCTGGCCTACACAACCTACAGGCTCAGGCCCCTGGAGCCAAACCTGAGGACTGTACTTGCCCTTTCCAAGGGAATTGTGTGTGCCCATTCCAATGGCCACAACCCTTCTCATAGGATAAACCTCCAAAGTCCCTGATCCATCTCAATAGTGGTGGCTTCCCAGGAAAAACAGGGGCAATCTGAGCCCAACTGAGCACCTACCTGCACTCAGACCCATAGACAGATGTCCCCAGAGGTAAAAAGGAAAGAACAGGCCCCTAGGCACTAATCAGATCCTTTGCTTTGGTTTCCAGGCATCTCTCCTCAGAGGCCTGGATTTCAAAAGCAGCATATAGCTGTTTCTTGACTCACCCATCAGAAAACATCTCATCTACACATGGGAAACTTGCACGTTGGAGCTGTGTCAAAGCCTTTGTTTAGGAGAACCCTTTTGGGCCCCAGTGCCACCGCTTCATTCCAAGGTCTCCATAGACACAAAAGCACGTTAGGACCCATCCCCAGGGGTGTCCATTTCAACTCAGCGTCCTCGGTTGCTCCCCACAGATCCAGGAGATCTAACCTGTCTTGTTGCTAGGAGACAATTGGAATGCGAGGTGGGCTACCCAGCCATCCATCCTTAGAACCCTGCTCAGAATCATTGGCCTGGAGCCAAACAACAGGTCTCAATTGTCCTGCAGAAGACTCTCTGCAGTTTGGAGCTTCTCACAACTCCCATCGTGGGAAAACACCCATGGCCTCGAGAAGCCCCCCCCCCCATTCATGAAGGGGCCATCAGGGACAGAAACTCCAACCTGAGCGATCGTCTGATCCTCGCCCTGACTTCAGATGCACGAGATCTCGATTCAGGTCTGTAGATTGTGCGTGCCATGGCCTCACCCATAAACCTAAGCCTAGCTTGTGTTCTCAGACTTTTGTCGTCAGACTACTGGCCCACAAGCCCTCCAGTTTGGCAATCCAGAACTACAATGCAGCACTCTGCCGGCCCTCCAGAAGAAAAACATTGTCCTCTGGGGCTACCCAGTAACCCCAAATGAGGATCAACCTGCACCGACCATGGCTGTACCCCAAATACATAGGCTGACCAGGGCACTAATGCCCTTTCTGACACAGCCTGAGCCTGGACCCCCTGGACCCTCCCAGACAGCTGGCCGCACACTGAGCACATCGAGCCGCCATGGCCTCAGGTCGTCATCTCTTCCCAACCTCGGTTTTCAGGTTTCAGAACCTAGACCTTATCTCCAATCACTGCCCAGGGTTGAAGGTGATGCAGAAATCAGAACTCCTTCCCCATGGCAAGAAACCTTGTGGTTGGCATGTTGTCCAACGTTCAGTGTAGTTGAAACCAGTGTGGCCCAGAGGCCCCGCCCATGACGCAGGACACATTGGTCACAAACACATATTGTGACGCTCAGGCTGAGCCCAGTCCTCAAGTAAGGCCTCTCAGTGGCTGGATGAAGAGATACCATATTGGGCTTGTCATGCCCCTAGGCCCCAATTTTTAACCATAGTTAGGGTTGACCCTTCAGTCTTCCCCACGGCTTGGCTTTGGAATTCCTCTTTTGGTGGGACACCTTAGGTAACAAAACTGAAATGAGTCCTCCCATCCCACAGATTGACGAAAAGCAATTGGGAATCGGGCCAAATCCTCAGAGAGGAAGATTCGTCCATGGCCCATGAGGCCTCCCCGACATTCCACGGCCATCGCTGATACAAAATCCAGAGACAAAAGCCTGAGCAAGCACCTCAGACTCGCACTTTCTTCATATCCTGAAGAGTTCTTCTCATGGTTTGTAGATCGGGCCTGCCATACCTACGTCCCCAAATCTAAGCTGAGTTTGTGTTTTCAGACTTCTGTCCTCAAAGTCTTGGGCCAACCACCCTGCAGGCTGGGCCCCTGGAGCCACACATTAGGACTGTGCCTACCAATCCATGGGAATTCTGCCCATTCCATGGTCCAAAATAGTACAAATTAGGAGAAACCTCCAAAGTCCCTGAGGCCATCCCAATAGTGTAGGTTGCCCGGAACAAACAAGGGCTGTCTGACACCAGCTGATAATCACCCTCCACTCATACCATAGATGGATGTCCCCAGAGAAGAAGATTGAACCAGACAGGACCCTAGGCCATAATAGGATCCATTGCTTTGGGTTACAGGCATGTGTCCTCAAAAGCCTGATTCCAATACGAGCATAGGGGTTTTCCTGAGGCACCCATCAGAACTCATCTCGTCTCCACAAGGAAACCTCTGCATGGGAGCCATGTCCAAAGCTTAGGAGAGTACTTCAGGGTCCCGGTGCAACCGCCCCATTCCAAGGCCCTCATGGACACAAAAACACATTAGGACCCATCCTCAGGAAAGTCCATTTCAACTCAGCCACCGCGGTTGCTCCGGCAGAGCCATCAGATCTAAACTGTCTTGTTGCTAGGAGACAATTGGAATGCGAGGCGGGCTTCCCAGGCATCCATCCGCGAACGATGCTCTGGAGTCATTCCATATGGGATGTCCTGGAGCTGTCCAACAGGTCTCAATTGTCCCGCAGAAGGAATCCTTGAAGGGGGCATCCCACAACTCCCAACGTGGGAAAACCTCAATGGCCTCGAGATTCTGCTCCCTTCATGAAGCGGCCGTCATGCTCAGAAACTCCAACCTGAGCCAACGTCTGATCCTCGCCCTGACTTCAGATGCATGAGATATTGGTTCAGACCTGCAGGGGGTACCTGCCATGCCCTCGCCCTGAAACCCAAGTCTAGCTTGTCTTCTCAGACTTCCGTCCTCACACTCCTGGCCCCGAATCCCTCAAGTTTGGCAATTCCAGACCCACAATGCAGCACTCTGCCTGCCCTCTAGAAAAAAAAAATATTGCCTCATGAGCTGCCCAGGCACCTTAAATGAGGGTAAACCTACACAGCACTCGACTTTACCCAAATTATATAGTGTAACCTGGGCACTAATGCACTGTCGAACAAACCTGAGCCCGGAGCTCCTAACCAACACCCAGAAAGCTGACCGCACACTGAGCACATAAAACCCGCCATGGCCTTAGGTCATCAACTCTTCCCTACCTCAGTTTTCAGGCTTCAGAACCGAGACCTTATCTCCAATCACTGCCCAGGGGTGAGTGTGATGCAGAAATCAGAATTCCTCCTTACCCATGGCAAGAATCCTTGTGGTTGGCACGTTCAGTGTAGGAGAAACCAGCATTCACCCTGAGGCCCCGCCCATTCTTGAGTGCGATGAGGGCATACACACGCATTGTGACCCTCAGCATGAGTCCTGTCCTCTAGTAAGTCCTCTCAGTGGCTGGACCATTAGATGTCATAATGGGCTTGACATGTCCCTAGGCCCCAATTTTTAACCAGATTTCTGATTGTCCAGTCGCCCCTCCCCAGGGCTCTACTCTGGAATCCATCATTTGGTGGGACACCTGAGGTTAAAAAAGAAAACAACAACAACAACAACAACAACAAAAAAAGGACTTCTTCCAGCCCACAGAATGACCGCAAACTCTTTGGACTTGGCCAAACTACCAGAGAGTAAGACTCGTCCATTTCCCATGAAGTACCCAGAAATTCAACGACCATGAGTGACACGATATCCAGGACAAAAACTTGAGCAGAGCCTCACACTCGCCCTTCCTTCAAATCCCGAAGAGTTCTCCTCATGGTCTGTAGATCAGTCCTGCCATACCTATGACCCGAAACATAAGCCGAGTTTGTGTTTTCAGACAACTGTCCAAACAGCCCTGACCTACACAACCTACAGGCTCAGGCCCCTGGAGCCAAACCTGAGGACTGTACTTGCCCTCTCCAAGGGAATTGTGTGTGCCCATTCCAATGGCCACAACCCTTCTCATAGGATAAACCTCCAAAGTCCCTGATCCATCTCAATAGTGGTGGCTTCCCAGGAAAAACAGGGGCAATCTGAGCCCAACTGAGCACCTACCTGCACTCAGACCCATAGACAGATGTCCCCAGAGGTAAAAAGGAAAGAACAGGCCCCTAGGCACTAATCAGATCCATTGCTTTGGTTTCCAGGCATCTCTCCTCAGAGGCCTGGATTTCAAAAGCAGCATATAGCTGTTTCTTGACTCACCCATCAGAAAACATCTCATCTACACTTGGGAAACTTGCACGTTGGAGCTGTGTCAAAGCCTTTGTTTAGGAGAACCCTTTAGGGCCCCAGTGCCACCGCTTCATTCCAAGGTCTCCATAGACACAAAAGCACGTTAGGACCCATCCCCAGGGGTGTCCATTTCAACTCAGCGTCCTCGGTTGCTCCCCACAGATCCAGGAGATCTAACCTGTCTGGTTGCTAGGAGACAATTGGAATGCGAGGTGGGCTACCCAGCCATCCATCCTTAGAACCCTGCTCAGAATCATTGGCCTGGAGCCAAACAACAGGTCTCAATTGTCCTGCCGAAGACTCTCTGCAGTTTGGAGCTTCTCACAACTCCCATCGTGGGAAAACACCCATGGCCTCGTGAAGCCCCCCCCCATTCATGAAGGGGCCATCAGGGACAGAAACTCCAACCTGAGCGATCGTCTGATCCTCGCCCTGACTTCAGATGCACGAGATCTCGATTCAGGTCTGTAGATTGTGCCTGCCATGGCCTCACCCAGAAACCTAAGCCTAGCTTGTGTTCTCAGACTTTTGTCGTCAGACTACTGGCCCACAAGCCCTCCAGTTTGGCAATCCAGAACTACAATGCAGCACTCTGCCGGCCCTCCAGAAGAAAAACATTGTCCTCTGGGGCTACCCAGTAACCCCAAATGAGGATAACCTGCACCGACCATGGCTGTACCCCAAATACATAGGCTGACCAGGGCACTAATGCCCTTTCTGACACAGCCTGAACCTGGACCCCCTGGACCCTCCCAGACAGCTGGCCGCACACTGAGCACATTGAGCCGCCATGGCCTTAGGTCGTCATCTCTTCCCAACCTCGGTTTTCAGGTTTCAGAACCTAGACCTTATCTCCAATCACTGCCCAGGGTTGAAAATGATGCAGAAATCAGAACTCCTTCCCCATGGCAAGAAACCTTGTGGTTGGCATGTTGTCCAACGTTCAGTGTCGTTGAAACCATTGAGGCCCATGAGGCCCCGCCCATGCTCGCGGGCCACATTGGTCACAAACACACATTGTGACGCTCAGGCTGAGCCTAGTCCTCAAGTAAGGCCACTCAGTGGCAGGATGAAGAGATAGCATATTGGGCTTGCCATGCCCCTAGGCCCCAATTTTTAACCATAGTTCGGGTTGACCCTTCAGTCTTCCCCACGGCTTGGCTTTGGAATTCCTCTTTTGGTGGGACACCTGAGGTAACAAAACTGAAATGAGTCCTCCCATCCCACAGATTGACGAAAAGCAATTGGGAATCGGGCCAAATCCTCAGAGAGGAAGATTCGTCCATGGCCCATGAGGCCTCCCCGACATTCCACGGCCATCGCTGATACAAAATCCGGAGACAAAAGCCTGAGCAAGCGCCTCAGACTCGCACTTTCTTCATATCCTGAAGAGTACTTCTCATGGTTTGTAGATCGGGCCTGCCATACCTACGTCCCCAAATCTAAGCTGAGTTTGTGTTTTCAGACTTCTGTCCTCAAAGTCTTGGGCCAACCACCCTGCAGGCTGGGCCCCTGGAGCCACACATTAGGACTGTGCCTACCAATCCATGGGAATTCTGCCCATTCCATGGTCCAAAATAGTACAAATTAGGAGAAACCTCCAAAGTCCCTGAGGCCATCCCAATAGTGTAGGTCGCCCGGAACAAACAAGGGCTGTCTGACACCAGCTGATAATCGACCTCCACTCATACCATAGATGGATGTCCCCAGAGAAGAAGATTGAACCAGACAGGACCCTAGGCCATAATAGGATCCATTGCTTTGGGTTACAGGCATGTGTCCTCAAAAGCCTGATTCCAATACGAGCATAGGAGTTTTCCTGAGGCACCCATCAGAACTCATCTCGTCTCCACAAGGAAACCTGTGCATGGGAGCCATGTCCAAAGCTTAGGAGAGTACTTCAGGGTCCCGGTGCCACCGCCCCATTCCAAGGCCCTCATGGACACAAAAACACATTAGGACCCATCCTCAGGAAAGTCCATTTCAACTCAGCCACCGCGGTTGCTCCGGCAGAGCCATCAGATCTAAACTGTCTTGTTGCTAGGAGACAATTGGAATGCGAGGCGGGCTTCCCAGGCATCCATCCGCGAACGGTGCTCTGGAGTCATTCCATATGGGATGTCCTGGAGCTGTCCAACAGGTCTCAATTGTCCCGCAGAAGGAATCCTTGAAGGGGGCATCCCACAACTCCCAACGTGGGAAAACCTCAATGGCCTCGAGATTCCGCTCCCTTCATGAAGCGGCCGTCATGCTCAGAAACTCCAACCTGAGCCAACGTCTGATCCTCGCCCTGACTTCAGATGCATGAGATATTGGTTCAGACCTGCAGGGGGTACCTGCCATGCCCTCGCCCTGAAACCCAAGTCTAGCTTGTCTTCTCAGACTTCCGTCCTCACACTCCTGCCCCCGAATCCCTCAAGTTTGGCAATTCCAGACCCACAATGCAGCACTCTGCCTGCCCTCTAGAAAAAAAAAATATTGCCTCATGAGCTGCCCAGGCACCTTAAATGAGGGTAAACCTACACAGCACTCGACTTTACCCAAATTATATAGTGTAACCTGGGCACTAATGCACTGTCGAACAAACCTGAGCCCGGAGCTCCTAACCAACACCCAGAAAGCTGACCGCACACTGAGCACATAAAACCCGCCATGGCCTTAGGTCATCATCTCTTCCCTACCTCAGTTTTCAGGCTTCAGAACCGAGACCTTATCTCCAATCACTGCCCAGGGGTGAGTGTGATGCAGAAATCAGAATTCCTCCTTACCCATGGCAAGAATCCTTGTGGTTGGCACGTTCAGTGTAGGAGAAACCAGCATTCACCCTGAGGCCCCGCCCATTCTTGAGTGCGATGAGGGCATACACACGCATTGTGACCCTCAGCATGAGTCCTGTCCTCTAGTAAGTCCTCTCAGTGGCTGGACCATTAGATGTCATAATGGGCTTGACATGTCCCTAGGCCCCAATTTTTAACCAGATTTCTGATTGTCCAGTCGCCCCTCCCCAGGGCTCTACTCTGGAATCCATCATTTGGTGGGACACCTGAGGTTAAAAAAGAAAACAACAACAACAACAACAAAAAAAAAAAAAGGACTTCTTCCAGCCCACAGAATGACCGCAAACTCTTTGGACTTGGCCAAACTACCAGAGAGTAAGACTCGTCCATTTCCCATGAAGTACCCAGAAATTCAACGACCATGAGTGACACGATATCCAGGACAAAAACTGGAGCAGAGCCTCACACTCGCCCTTCCTTCAAATCCCGAAGAGTTCTCCTCATGGTCTGTAGATCAGTCCTGCCATACCTATGACCCGAAACATAAGCCGAGTTTGTGTTTTCAGACAACTGTCCAAACAGCCCTGACCTACACAACCTACAGGCTCAGGCCCCTGGAGCCAAACCTGAGGACTGTACTTGCCCTCTCCAAGGGAATTGTGTGTGCCCATTCCAATGGCCACAACCCTTCTCATAGGATAAACCTCCAAAGTCCCTGATCCATCTCAATAGTGGTGGCTTCCCAGGAAAAACAGGGGCAATCTGAGCCCAACTGAGCACCTACCTGCACTCAGACCCATAGACAGATGTCCCCAGAGGTAAAAAGGAAAGAACAGGCCCCTTGGCACTAATCAGATCCATTGCTTTGGTTTCCAGGCATCTCTCCTCAGAGGCCTGGATTTCAAAAGCAGCATATAGCTGTTTCTTGACTCACCCATCAGAAAACATCTCATCTACACTTGGGAAACTTGCACGTTGGAGCTGTGTCAAAGCCTTTGTTTAGGAGAACCCTTTAGGGCCCCAGTGCCACCGCTTCATTCCAAGGTCTCCATAGACACAAAAGCACGTTAGGACCCATCCCCAGGGGTGTCCATTTCAACTCAGCGTCCTCGGTTGCTCCCCACAGAACCAGGAGATCTAACCTGTCTGGTTGCTAGGAGACAATTGGAATGCGAGGTGGGCTACCCAGCCATCCATCCTTAGAACCCAGCTCAGAATCATTGGCCTGGAGCCAAACAACAGGTCTCAATTGTCCTGCAGAAGACTCTCTGCAGTTTGGAGCTTCTCACAACTCCCATCGTGGGAAAACACCCATGGCCTCGTGAAGCCCCCCCCCATTCATGAAGGGGCCATCAGGGACAGAAACTCCAACCTGAGCGATCGTCTGATCCTCGCCCTGACTTCAGATGCACGAGATCTCGATTCAGGTCTGTAGATTGTGCCTGCCATGGCCTCACCCAGAAACCTAAGCCTAGCTTGTGTTCTCAGACTTTTGTCGTCAAACTACTGGCCCACAAGCCCTCCAGTTTGGCAATCCAGAACTACAATGCAGCACTCTGCCGGCCCTCCAGAAGAAAAACATTGTCCTCTGGGGCTACCCAGTAACCCCAAATGAGGATAACCTGCACCGACCATGGCTGTACCCCAAATACATAGGCTGACCAGGGCACTAATGCCCTTTCTGACACAGCCTGAACCTGGACCCCCTGGACCCTCCCAGACAGCTGGCCGCACACTGAGCACATTGAGCCGCCATGGCCTTAGGTCGTCATCTCTTCCCAACCTCGGTTTTCAGGTTTCAGAAGCTAGACCTTATCTCCAATCACTGCCCAAGGTTGAAGGTGATGCAGAAATCAGAACTCCTTCCCCATGGCAAGAAACCTTGTGGTTGGCATGTTGTCCAACGTTCAGTGTCGTTGAAACCATTGAGGCCCATGAGGCCCCGCCCATGCTCGCGGGCCACATTGGTCACAAACACACATTGTGACGCTCAGGCTGAGCCTAGTCCTCAAGTAAGGCCACTCAGTGGCTGGATGAAGAGATAGCATATTGGGCTTGCCATGCCCCTAGGCCCCAATTTTTAACCATAGTTCGGGTTGATTCTTCAGTCTTCCCCACGGCTTGGCTTTGGAATTCCTCTTTTGGTGGGACACCTGAGGTAACAAAACTGAAATGAGTCCTCCCATCCCACAGATTGACGAAAAGCAATTGGGAATCGGGCCAAATCCTCAGAGAGGAAGATTCGTCCATGGCCCATGAGGCCTCCCCGACATTCCCCAACCATCGCTGATACAAAATCCAGAGACAAAAGCCTGAGGAAGCGCCTCAGACTCACACTTTCTTCATATCCTGAAGAGTTCTTCTCATGGTTTGTAGATCGGGCCTGCCATACCTACGTCCCCAAATCTAAGCTGAGTTTGTGTTTTCAGACTTCTGTCCTCAAAGTCTTGGGCCAACCACCCTGCAGGCTGGGCCCCTGGAGCCACACATTAGGACTGTGCCTACCAATCCATGGGAATTCTGCCCATTCCATGGTCCAAAATAGTACAAATTAGGAGAAACCTCCAAAGTCGCTGAGGCCATCCCAATAGTGTAGGTCGCCCGGAACAAACAAGGGCTGTCTGACACCAGCTGATAATCGACCTCCACTCATACCATAGATGGATGTCCCCAGAGAAGAAGATTGAACCAGACAGGACCCTAGGCCATAATAGGATCCATTGCTTTGGGTTACAGGCATGTGTCCTCAAAAGCCTGATTCCAATACGAGCATAGGAGTTTTCCTGAGGCACCCATCAGAACTCATCTCGTCTCCACAAGGAAACCTGTGCATGGGAGCCATGTCCAAAGCTTAGGAGAGTACTTCAGGGTCCCGGTGCCACCGCCCCATTCCAAGGCCCTCATGGACACAAAAACACATTAGGACCCATCCTCAGGAAAGTCCATTTCAACTCAGCCACCGCGGTTGCTCCGGCAGAGCCATCAGATCTAAACTGTCTTGTTGCTAGGAGACAATTGGAATGCGAGGCGGGCTTCCCAGGCATCCATCCGCGAACGGTGCTCTGGAGTCATTCCATATGGGATGTCCTGGAGCTGTCCAACAGGTCTCAATTGTCCCGCAGAAGGAATCCTTGAAGGGGGCATCCCAAAACTCCCAACGTGGGAAAACCTCAATGGCCTCGAGATTCCGCTCCCTTCATGAAGCGGCCGTCATGCTCAGAAACTCCAACCTGAGCCAACGTCTGATCCTCGCCATGAATTCAGATACATGAGATATTGGTTCAGATCTGCAGGGGGTACCTGCCGTGCCCTCGCCCTGAAACCCAAGTCTAGCTTGTCTTCTCAGACTTCCGTCCTCACACTCCTGGCCCCGAATCCCTCAAGTTTGGCAATTCCGGACCCACAATGCAGCACTCTGCCTGCCCTCTAGAAAAAAAATTATTGCCTCATGAGCTGCCCAGGCCCCTTAAATGAGGGTAAACCTACACAGCACTCGACTTTACCCAAATTATATAGTCAAACCTGGGCACTAATGCACTGTCGAACACAACGTGAGCCCGGACCTCCTGACCAACACCCAGAAAGCTGACCGCACACTGAACACATAAAACCCGCCATGGCCTTAGGTCATCATCTCTTCCCTACCTCAGTTTTCAGGCTTCAGAACCGAGACCTTATCTCCAATCACTGCCCATGGGTGAGTGTGATGCAGAAATCAGAACTCCTCCTTACCCATGGCAAGATCCCTTGTGGTTGGCACATTGTCCAACGTTCAGTGTAGGAGAAACCAGAATTCACCCTGAGGCCCCGCCCATTCTTGAGTGCGACGAGGGCATACACACGCATTGTGACCCTCAGCATGAGTCCTGTCCTCTAGTAAGTCCTCTCAGTGGCTGGACCATTAGATGTCATAATGGGCTTGACATGTCCCTAGGCCCCAATTTTTAACCAGATTTCTGATTATCCAGTCACCCCTCCCCAGGGCTCTACTCTGGAATCCATCATTTGGTGGGACACCTGAGGTTAAAAAAGAAAAAAACAACAACACAACAAAAAAAAAAAGGACTTCTTCCAGCCCACAGAATGACCGCAAACTCTTTGGACGTGGCCAAACCACCAGAGAGTAAGACTCGTCCATTTCCCATTGAGTACCCAGAAATTCACCGACCATGAGTGACACGATATCCAGGACAAAAACTTGAGCAGAGCCTCACACTCGCCCTTCTTT
This sequence comes from Mustela nivalis, assembly GCF_964662115.1. NCBI lineage: Eukaryota > Metazoa > Chordata > Mammalia > Carnivora > Mustelidae > Mustela > Mustela nivalis. Next base: position 2,265,917 of record NW_028136547.1, on the reverse strand, counting down.
CAAATCCCGAAGAGTTCTCCTCATGGTCTGTAGACCAGTCCTGCCATACCTATGACCCGAAACATAAGCCGAGTTTGTGTTTTCAGACAAATGTCCAAACAGCCCTGGCCTACACAACCTACAGGCTCAGGCCCCTGGAGCGAAACCTGAGGACTGTACTTGCCCTCTCCAAGGGAATTGTGTGTGCCCATTCCAATGGCCACAACCCTTCTCATAGGATAAACCTCCAAAGTCCCTGATCCATCTCAATAGTGGTGGCTTCCCAGGAAAAACAGGGGCAATCTGAGCCCAACTGAGCACCTACCTGCACTCAGACCCATAGACAGATGTCCCCAGAGGTAAAAAGGAAAGAACAGGCCCCTAGGCACTAATCAGATCCATTGCTTTGGTTTCCAGGCATCTCTCCTCAGAGGCCTGGATTTCAAAAGCAGCATATAGCTGTTTCTTGACTCACCCATCAGAAAACATCTCATCTACACATGGGAAACTTGCACGTTGGAGCTGTGTCAAAGCCTTTGTTTAGGAGAACCCTTTTGGGCTCCAGTGCCACCGCTTCATTCCAAGGTCTCCATAGACACAAGAGCACGTTAGGACCCATCCCCAGGGGTGTCCATTTCAACTCAGCGTCCTCGGTTGCTCCCCATATCCAGGAGATCTAACCTGTCTTGTTGCTAGGAGACAATTGGAATGCGAGGTGGGCTACCCAGCCATCCATCCTTAGAACCCTGCTCAGAATCATTGGCCTGGAGCCAAACAACAGGTCTCAATTGTCCTGCAGAAGACTCTCTGCAGTTTGGAGATTCTCACAACTCCCATCGTGGGAAAACACCCATGGCATGGTGAAGCCCCCCCCGCATTCATGAAGGGGCCATCAGGGACAGAAACTCCAACCTGAGCGATCGTCTGATCCTGCCCTGACTTCAGATGCACGAGATATCGATTCAGGTCTGTAGATTGTGCCTGCCATGGCCTCACCCAGAAACCTAAGCCTAGCTTGTGTTCTCAGACTTTTGTCGTCAGACTACTGGCCCACAAGCCCTCCAGTTTGGCAATCCAGAACTACAATGCAGCACTCTGCCGGCCCTCCAGAAGAAAAACATTGTCCTCTGGGGCTACCCAGTAACCCCAAATGAGGATAACCTGCACCGACCATGGCTGTACCCCAAATACATAGTCTGACCAGGTCACTAATGCCCTTTCTGACACAGCCTGAGCCTGGAACCCCTGGACCCTCCCAGACAGCTGGCCGCACACTGAGCACATCGAACCGCCATGGCCTTAGGTCGTCAACTCTTCCCAACCTCGGTTTTCAGGTTTCAGAACCTAGACCTTATCTCCAATCACTGCCCAGGGTTGAAGGTGATGCAGAAATCAGAACTCCTTCCCCATGGCAAGAAACCTTGTGGTTGGCATGTTGTCCCACGTTCAGTGTAGTTGAAACCAGTGTGGCCCATGAGGCCCCGGCCATGCTCGCGGGACACATTGGTCACAAACACACATTGTGACGCTCAGGCTGAGCCTAGTCCTCAAGTAAGGCCGCTCAGTGGCTGGATGAAGAGATAGCATATTGGGCTTGCCATGCCCCTAGGCCCCAATTTTTAACCATAGTTCGGGTTGACCCTTCAGTCTTCCCCACGGCTTGGCTTTGGAATTCCTCTTTTGGTGGGACACCTGAGGTAACAAAACTGAAATGAGTCCTCCCATCCCACAGATTGACGAAAAGCAATTGGGAATCGGGCCAAATCCTCAGAGAGGAAGATTCGTCCATGGCCCATGAGGCCTCCCCGACATTCCACGGCCATCGCTGATACAAAATCCGGAGACAAAAGCCTGAGCAAGCGCCTCAGACTCGCACTTTCTTCATATCCTGAAGAGTACTTCTCATGGTTTGTAGATCGGGCCTGCCATACCTACGTCCCCAAATCTAAGCTGAGTTTGTGTTTTCAGACTTCTGTCCTCAAAGTCTTGGGCCAACCACCCTGCAGGCTGGGCCCCTGGAGCCACACATTAGGACTGTGCCTACCAATCCATGGGAATTCTGCCCATTCCATGGTCCAAAATAGTACAAATTAGGAGAAACCTCCAAAGTCCCTGAGGCCATCCCAATAGTGTAGGTCGCCCGGAACAAACAAGGGCTGTCTGACACCAGCTGATAATCGACCTCCACTCATACCATAGATGGATGTCCCTAGAGAAGAAGATTGAACCAGACAGGACCCTAGGCCATAATAGGATCCATTGCTTTGGGTTACAGGCATGTGTCCTCAAAAGCCTGATTCCAATACGAGCATAGGAGTTTCCTGAGGCACCCATCAGAACTCATCTCGTCTCCACAAGGAAACCTGTGCATGGGAGCCATGTCCAAAGCTTAGGAGAGTACTTCAGGGTCCCGGTGCCACCGCCCCATTCCAAGGCCCTCATGGACACAAAAACACATTAGGACCCATCCTCAGGAAAGTCCATTTCAACTCAGCCACCGCGGTTGCTCCGGCAGAGCCATCAGATCTAAACTGTCTTTTTGCTAGGTAACAATTGGAATGCGAGGCGGGCTTCCCAGGCATCCATCCGCGAACGGTGCTCTGGAGTCATTCCATATGGGATGTCCTGGAGCTGTCCAACAGGTCTCAATTGTCCCGCAGAAGGAATCCTTGAAGGGGGCATCCCACAACTCCCAACGTGGGAAAACCTCAATGGCCTCGAGATTCCGCTCCCTTCATGAAGCGGCCGTCATGCTCAGAAACTCCAACCTGAGCCAACGTCTGATCCTCGCCCTGACTTCAGATGCATGAGATATTGGTTCAGATCTGCAGGGGGTACCTGCCATGCCCTCGCCCTGAAACCCAAGTCTAGCTTGTCTTCTCAGACTTCCGTCCTCACACTCCTGGCCCCGAATCCCTCAAGTTTGGCAATTCCGGACCCACAATGCAGCACTCTGCCTGCCCTCTAGAAAAAATATTATGGCCTCATGAGCTGCCCAGGCACCTTAAATGAGGGTAAACCTACACAGCACTCGACTTTACCCAAATTATATAGTGTAACCTGGGCACTAATGCACTGTCGAACAAACCTGAGCCCGGACCTCCTGACCAATACCCAGAAAGCTGACCGCACACTGAGCACATAAAACCCGCCATGGCCTTAGGTCATCATCTCTTCCCTACCTCAGTTTTCAGGCTTCAGAACCGAGACCTTATCTCCAATCACTGCCCAGGGGTGAGTGTGATGCAGAAATCAGAATTCCTCCTTACCCATGGCAAGAATCCTTGTGGTTGGCACGTTCAGTGTAGGAGAAACCAGCATTCACCCTGAGGCCCCGCCCATTCTTGAGTGCGATGAGGGCATACACACGCATTGTGACCCTCAGCATGAGTCCTGTCCTCTAGTAAGTCCTCTCAGTGGCTGGACCATTAGATGTCATAATGGGCTTGACATGTCCCTAGGCCCCAATTTTTAACCAGATTTCTGATTGTCCAATCGCCCCTCCCCAGGGCTCTACTCTGGAATCCATCATTTGGTGGGACACCTGAGGTTAAAAAAGAAAAAAACAACAAAAAAAAAAAACTGACTTCTTCCAGCCCACAGAATGAACCCAAACTCTTTGGACAAGGCCAAACCACCAGAGAGTAAGACTCGTCCATTTCCCATGAAGTCACCCAGAAATTCAACGACCATGAGTGACACGATATCCAGGATAAAAACTTGAGCAGAGCCTCACACTCGCCCTTCCTTCAAATCCCGAAGAGTTCTCCTCATGGTCTGTAGATCAGTCCTGCCATACCTATGACCCGAAACATAAGCCGAGTTTGTGTTTTCAGACAACTGTCCAAACAGCCCTGGCCTACACAACCTACAGGCTCAGGCCCCTGGAGCCAAACCTGAGGACTGTACTTGCCCTTTCCAAGGGAATTGTGTGTGCCCATTCCAATGGCCACAACCCTTCTCATAGGATAAACCTCCAAAGTCCCTGATCCATCTCAATAGTGGTGGCTTCCCAGGAAAAACAGGGGCAATCTGAGCCCAACTGAGCACCTACCTGCACTCAGACCCATAGACAGATGTCCCCAGAGGTAAAAAGGAAAGAACAGGCCCCTAGGCACTAATCAGATCCATTGCTTTGGTTTCCAGGCATCTCTCCTCAGAGGCCTGGATTTCAAAAGCAGCATATAGCTGTTTCTTGACTCACCCATCAGAAAACATCTCATCTACACATGGGAAACTTGCACGTTGGAGCTGTGTCAAAGCCTTTGTTTAGAACCCTTTAGGGCCCCAGGGCCACCGCTTCATTCCAAGGTCTCCATAGACACAAAAGCACGTTAGGACCCATCCTCAGGGGTGTCCATTTCAACTCAGTGTCCTCGGTTTCTCCCCACAGATCCAGGAGATCTAACCTGTCTTGTTGCTAAGAGACAATTGGAATGCAAGGTTGGCTACCCAGCCATCCATCCTTAGAAACCTGCTCAGAATCATTGGCCTGAAGCCAAACGACAGGTCTCAATTTCATGCAGAAGACTCTCTGCATTTTGGAGCTTCTCACAACTCCCATCGTGGGAAAACACCCATGGCCTCGTGATGCCCCCGCCCATTCATGTAGGGGCCATCAGGGACAGAAACTCCAAACTGAGCGATCGTCTGATCCTCGCCCTGACTTCAGATGCATGAGAACTCGATTCAGGTCTGTAGATTGTGCCTGCCATGGCCTCACCCAGAAACCTAAGCCTAGCTTGTGTTCTCAGACTTTTGTCGTCAGACTACTGGCCCACAAGCCCTCCAGTTTGGCAATCCAGAACTACAATGCAGCACTCTGCCAGCCCTCCAGAAGAAAAACATTGTCCTCTGGGGCTACCCAGTATCCCAAAATGAGGATCAAACTGCACCGACCATGGCTGTACCCCAAATACATAGGCTGACCAGGTCACTAATGCCCTTTCTGACACAGCCTGAGCCTGGACCCCCTGGACCCTCCCAGACAGCTGGCCGCACACTGAGCACATTGAGCCGCCATGGTCTTAGGTCGTCATCTCTTCCCAACCCTGGTTTTCAGGTTTCAGAACCTAGACCTTATCTCCAATCACTGCCCAGGGTTGAAGGTGATGCAAAAATCAGAACTCCTTCCCCATGGCAGGAAACCTTGTGGTTGGCATGTTGTCCAACGTTCAGTGTCGTTGAAACCAGTGTGGCCCATGAGGCCCCGCACATGCTCGCGGGCCACATGGGTCACAAACACACATTGTGACGCTCAGGCTGAGCCTAGTCCTCAAGTAAGGCCGCTCAGTGGCTGGATGAAGAGATAGCATATTGTGCTTGCCATGCCCCTAGGCCCCAAATTTTAACCATAGTTCGGGTTGACCCTTCAGTCTTCCCCACGGCTTGGCTTTGGAATTCCTCTTTTGGTGGGACACCTGAGGTAACAAAACTGAAATGAGTCCTCCCATCCCACAGAAGGACGAAAAGCAATTGGGAATCGGGCCAAATCCTCAGAGAGGAAGATTCGTCCATGGCTCATGAGGCCTCCCCGACATTCCACGGCCATCACTGATACAAAATCCAGAGACAAAAGCCTGAGCAAGCTCCTCAGACTAGCACTTTCTTCATATCCTGAAGAGTTCTTCTCATGGTTTGTAGATCGGGCCTGCCATACCTACGTCCCCAAATCTAAGCTGAGTTTGTGTTTTCAGACTTCTGTCCTCAAAGTCTTGGGCCAACCACCCTGCAGGCTGGGCCCCTGGAGCCACACATTAGGACTGTGCCTACCTATCCATGGGAATTCTGCCCATTCCATGGTCCAAAATAGTACAAATTAGGAGAAAACTCCAAAGTCCCTGAGGCCATCCCAATAGTGTAGGTCGCCCGGAACAAACAAGGGCTGTCTGACACCAGCTGATAATCACCCTCCACTCATAACATAGATGGATGTCCCCAGAGAAGAAGATTGAACCAGACAGGACCCTAGGCCATAATAGGATCCATTGCTTTGGGTTACAGGCATGTGTCCTCAAAAGCCTGATTCCAATACGAGCATAGGGGTTTTCCTGAGGCACCCATCAGAACTCATCTCGTCTCCACAAGGAAACCTGTGCATGGGAGCCATGTCCAAAGCTTAGGAGAGTACTTCAGGGTCCCGGTGCCACCGCCCCATTCCAAGGCCCTCATGGACACAAAAACACATTAGGACCCATCCTCTGGAAAGTCCATTTCAACTCAGCCACCCCGGTTGCTCCGGCAGAACCATCAGATCTAAACTGTCTTATTGCTAGGAGACAATTGGAATGCGAGGCGGGCTTCCCAGGCATCCATCCGCGAACGATGCTCTGGAGTCATTCCATATGGGATGTCCTGGAGCTGTCCAACAGGTCTCAATTGTCCCGCAGAAGGAATCCTTGAAGGGGGCATCCCACAACTCCCAACGTGGTAAAACCTCAATGGCCTCGAGATTCCGCTCCCTTCATGAAGCGGCCGTCATGCTCAGAAACTCCAACCTGAGCCAACGTCTGATCCTCGCCCTGACTTCAGATGCATGTGATATTGGTTCAGACCTGCAGGGGGTACCTGCCATGCCCTCGCCCTGAAACCTAAGTCTAGCTTGTCTTCTCAGACTTCCGTCCTCACACTCCTGGCCCCGAATCCCTCAAGTTTGGCAATTCCGGACCCACAATGCAGCACTCTGCCTGCCCTCTAGAAAAAAAAATATTGCCTCATGAGCTGCCCAGGCACCTTAAATGAGGGTAAACCTACACAGCACTCGACTTTACCCAAATTATATAGTGTAACCTGGGCACTAATGCACTGTCGAACAAACCTGAGCCCGGACCTCCTAACCAACACCCAGAAAGCTGACCGCACACTGAGCACATAAAACCCGCCATGGCCTTAGGTCATCATCTCTTCCCTACCTCAGTTTTCAGGCTTCAGAACCGAGACCTTATCTCCAATCACTGCCCAGGGGTGAGTGTGATGCAGAAATCAGAATTCCTCCTTACCCATGGCAAGAATCCTTGTGGTTGGCACGTTCAGTGTAGGAGAAACCAGCATTCACCCTGAGGCCCCGCCCATTCTTGAGTGCGATGAGGGCATACACACGCATTGTGACCCTCAGCATGAGTCCTGTCCTCTAGTAAGTCCTCTCAGTGGCTGGACCATTAGATGTCATAATGGGCTTGACATGTCCCTAGGCCCCAATTTTTAACCAGATTTCTGATTGTCCAGTCGCCCCTCCCCAGGGCTCTACTCTGGAATCCATCATTTGGTGGGACACCTGAGGTTAAAAAAGAAAAAAACAACAACAACAACAGCAACAACAACAAAAAAAAAACGGACTTCTTCCAGCCCACAGAATGACCGCAAACTCTTTGGACGTGGCCAAACCACCAGAGAGTAAGACTCGTCCATTTCCCATGAAGTCACCCAGAAATTCAACGACCATGAGTGACACGATATCCAGGACAAAAACTTGAGCAGAGCCTCACACTCGCCCTTCTTTCAAATCCCGAAGAGTTCTCCTCATGGTCTGTAGATCAGTTTTGCCATACCTATGACCCGAAATATAAGCCGAGTTTGTGTTTTCAGACAACTGTCCAAACAGCCCTGGCCTACACAACCTACAGGCTCAGGCCCCTGGAGCCAAACTTGAGGACTGTACTTGCCCTTTCCAAGGGAATTGTGTGTGCCCATTCCAATGGCCACAACCCTTCTCATAGGATAAACCTCCAAAGTCCCTGATCCATCTCAATAGTGGTGGCTTCCCAGGAAAAACAGGGGCAATCTGAGCCCAACTGAGCACCTACCTGCACTCAGACCCATAGACAGATGTCCCCAGAGGTAAAAAGGAAAGAACAGGCCCCTAGGCACTAATCAGATCCTTTGCTTTGGTTTCCAGGCATCTCTCCTCAGAGGCCTGGATTTCAAAAGCAGCATATAGCTGTTTCTTGACTCACCCATCAGAAAACATCTCATCTACACATGGGAAACTTGCACGTTGGAGCTGTGTCAAAGCCTTTGTTTAGGAGAACCCTTTTGGGCCCCAGTGCCACCGCTTCATTCCAAGGTCTCCATAGACACAAAAGCACGTTAGGACCCATCCCCAGGGGTGTCCATTTCAACTCAGCGTCCTCGGTTGCTCCCCACAGATCCAGGAGATCTAACCTGTCTTGTTGCTAGGAGACAATTGGAATGCGAGGTGGGCTACCCAGCCATCCATCCTTAGAACCCTGCTCAGAATCATTGGCCTGGAGCCAAACAACAGGTCTCAATTGTCCTGCAGAAGACTCTCTGCAGTTTGGAGCTTCTCACAACTCCCATCGTGGGAAAACACCCATGGCCTCGAGAAGCCCCCCCCCCCCATTCATGAAGGGGCCATCAGGGACAGAAACTCCAACCTGAGCGATCGTCTGATCCTCGCCCTGACTTCAGATGCACGAGATCTCGATTCAGGTCTGTAGATTGTGCGTGCCATGGCCTCACCCAGAAACCTAAGCCTAGCTTGTGTTCTCAGACTTTTGTCGTCAGACTACTGGCCCACAAGCCCTCCAGTTTGGCAATCCAGAACTACAATGCAGCACTCTGCCGGCCCTCCAGAAGAAAAACATTGTCCTCTGGGGCTACCCAGTAACCCCAAATGAGGATCAACCTGCACCGACCATGGCTGTACCCCAAATACATAGGCTGACCAGGGCACTAATGCCCTTTCTGACACAGCCTGAGCCTGGACCCCCTGGACCCTCCCAGACAGCTGGCCGCACACTGAGCACATCGAGCCGCCATGGCCTCAGGTCGTCATCTCTTCCCAACCTCGGTTTTCAGGTTTCAGAACCTAGACCTTATCTCCAATCACTGCCCAGGGTTGAAGGTGATGCAGAAATCAGAACTCCTTCCCCATGGCAAGAAACCTTGTGGTTGGCATGTTGTCCAACGTTCAGTGTAGTTGAAACCAGTGTGGCCCAGAGGCCCCGCCCATGACGCAGGACACATTGGTCACAAACACACATTGTGACGCTCAGGCTGAGCCCAGTCCTCAAGTAAGGCCTCTCAGTGGCTGGATGAAGAGATACCATATTGGGCTTGTCATGCCCCTAGGCCCCAATTTTTAACCATAGTTAGGGTTGACCCTTCAGTCTTCCCCACGGCTTGGCTTTGGAATTCCTCTTTTGGTGGGACACCTTAGGTAACAAAACTGAAATGAGTCCTCCCATCCCACAGATTGACGAAAAGCAATTGGGAATCGGGCCAAATCCTCAGAGAGGAAGATTCGTCCATGGCCCATGAGGCCTCCCCGACATTCCACGGCCATCGCTGATACAAAATCCAGAGACAAAAGCCTGAGCAAGCACCTCAGACTCGGACTTTCTTCATATCCTGAAGAGTTCTTCTCATGGTTTGTAGATCGGGCCTGCCATACCTACGTCCCCAAAACTAAGCTGAGTTTGTGTTTTCAGACTTCTGTCCTCAAAGTCTTGGGCCAACCACCCTGCAGGCTGGGCCCCTGGAGCCACACATTAGGACTGTGCCTACCAATCCATGGGAATTCTGCCCATTCCATGGTCCAAAATAGTACAAATTAGGAGAAACCTCCAAAGTCCCTGAGGCCATCCCAATAGTGTAGGTTGCCCGGAACAAACAAGGGCTGTCTGACACCAGCTGATAATCACCCTCCACTCATACCATAGATGGATGTCCCCAGAGAAGAAGATTGAACCAGACAGGACCCTAGGCCATAATAGGATCCATTGCTTTGGGTTACAGGCATGTGTCCTCAAAAGCCTGATTCCAATACGAGCATAGGGGTTTTCCTGAGGCACCCATCAGAACTCATCTCGTCTCCACAAGGAAACCTCTGCATGGGAGCCATGTCCAAAGCTTAGGAGAGTACTTCAGGGTCCCGGTGCAACCGCCCCATTCCAAGGCCCTCATGGACACAAAAACACATTAGGACCCATCCTCAGGAAAGTCCATTTCAACTCAGCCACCGCGGTTGCTCCGGCAGAGCCATCAGATCTAAACTGTCTTGTTGCTAGGAGACAATTGGAATGCGAGGCGGGCTTCCCAGGCATCCATCCGCGAACGATGCTCTGGAGTCATTCCATATGGGATGTCCTGGAGCTGTCCAACAGGTCTCAATTGTCCCGCAGAAGGAATCCTTGAAGGGGGCATCCCACAACTCCCAACGTGGGAAAACCTCAATGGCCTCGAGATTCCGCTCCCTTCATGAAGCGGCCGTCATGCTCAGAAACTCCAACCTGAGCCAACGTCTGATCCTCGCCCTGACTTCAGATGCATGAGATATTGGTTCAGATCTGCAGGGGGTACCTGCCATGCCCTCGCCCTGAAACCCAAGTCTAGCTTGTCTTCTCAGACTTCCGTCCTCACACTCCTGGCCCCGAATCCCTCAAGTTTGGCAATTCTGGACCCACAATGCAGCACTCTGCCTGCCCTCTAGAAAAAAAATTATTGCCTCATGAGCTGCCCAGGCACCTTAAATGAGGGTAAACCTACACAGCACTCGACGTTACCCAAATTATATAGTGTTACCTGGGCACTAATGCACTGTCGAACAAACCTGAGCCCGGACCTCCTAACCAACACCCAGAAAGCTGACCGCACACTGAGCACATAAAACCCGCCATGGCCTTAGGTCATCATCTCTTCCCTACCTCAGTTTTCAGGCTTCAGAACCGAGACCTTATCTCCAATCACTGCCCAGGGGTGAGTGTGATGCAGAAATCAGAATTCCTCCTTACCCATGGCAAGAATCCTTGTGGTTGGCACGTTCAGTGTAGGAGAAACCAGCATTCACCCTGAGGCCCCGCCCATTCTTGAGTGCGATGAGGGCATACACATGCATTGTGACCCTCAGCATGAGTCCTGTCCTCTAGTAAGTCCTCTCAGTGGCTGGACCATTAGATGTCATAATGGGCTTGACATGTCCCTAGGCCCCAATTTTTAACCAGATTTCTGATTGTCCAGTCGCCCCTCCCCAGGGCTCTACTCTGGAATCCATCATTTGGTGGGACACCTGAGGTTAAAAAAGAAAACAACAACAACAACAACAACAACAAAAAAAACGGACTTCTTCCAGCCCACAGAATGACCGCAAACTCTTTGGACGTGGCCAAACCACCAGAGAGTAAGACTCGTCCATTTCCCATGAAGTCACCCAGAAATTCAACGACCATGAGTGACACGATATCCAGGACAAAAACTTGAGCAGAGCCTCACACTCGCCCTTCTTTCAAATCCCGAAGAGTTCTCTTCATGGTCTGTAGATCAGTTCTGCCATACCTATGACCCGAAACATAAGCCGAGTTTGTGTTTTCAGACAACTGTACAAACAGCCCTGGCCTACACAACCTACAGGCTCAGGCCCCTGGAGCCAAACCTGAGGACTGTACTTGCCCTCTCCAAGGGAATTGTGTTTGCCCATTCCAATGGCCACAACCCTTCTCATAGGATAAACCTCCAAAGTCCCTGATCCATCTCAATAGTGGTGGCTTCCCACGAAAAACAGGGGCAATCTGAGCCCAACTGAGCACCTACCTGCACTCAGACCCATAGACAGATGTCCCCAGAGGTAAAAAGGAAAGAACAGGCCCCTAGGCACTAATCAGATCCATTGCTTTGGTTTCCAGGCATCTCTCCTCAGAGGCCTGGATTTCAAAAGCAGCATATAGCTGTTTCTTGACTCACCCATCAGAAAACATCTCATCTACACATGGGAAACTTGCACGTTTGAGCTGTGTCAAAGCCTTTGTTTAGGAGAACCCTTTTGGGCCCCAGTGCCACCGCTTCATTCCAAGGTCTCCATAGACACAAAAGCACGTTAGGACCCATCCCCAGGGGTGTCCATTTCAACTCAGCGTCCTCGGTTGCTCCCCACAGATCCAGGAGATCTAACCTGTCTTGTTGCTAGGAGACAATTGGAATGCGAGGTGGGCTACCCAGCCATCCATCCTTAGAACCCTGCTCAGAATCATTGGCCTGGAGCCAAACAACAGGTCTCAATTTTCCTGCAGAAGACTCTCTGCAGTTTGGAGCTTCTCACAACTCCCATCGTGGGAAAACTCCCATGGCCTCGAGAAGCCCCCCCCCATTCATGAAGGGGCCATCAGGGACAGAAACTCCAACCTGAGCGATCGTCTGATACTCGCCCTGACTTCAGATGCACGAGATCTCGATTCAGGTCTGTAGATTGTGCCTGCCATGGCCTCACCCAGAAACCTAAGCCTAGCTTGTGTTCTCAGACTTTTGTCGTCAGACTACTGGCCCACAAGCCCTACAGTTTGGCAATCCAGAACTACAATGCAGCACTCTGCCGGCCCTCCAGAAGAAAAACATTTTCCTCTGGGGCTACCCAGTAACCCCAAATGAGGATAACCTGCACCGACCATGGCGTACCCCAAATACATAGGCTGACCAGGGCACTAATGCCCTTTCTGACACAGCCTGAGCCTGGACCCCCTGGACCCTCCCAGACAGCGGCCGCACACTGAGCACATCGAGCCGCCATGGCCTTAGGTCGTCATCTCTTCCCAACCTCGGTTTTCAGGTTTCAGAACCTAGACCTTATCTCCAATCACTGCCCAGGGTTGAAGGTGATGCAGAAATCAGAACTCCTTCCCCATGGCAAGAAACCTTGTGGTTGGCATGTTGTCCAACGTTCAGTGTAGTTAAAACCAGTGTGGCCCATGAGGCCCTGCCCATGCTCGCAGGACACATTGGTCACAAACACACATTGTGACGCTCAGGCTGAGCCCAGTCCTCAAGTAAGGCCGCTCAGTGGCTGGATGAAGAGATAGCATATTGGGCTTGCCATGCCCCTAGGCCCCAATTTTTAACCATAGTTCGGGTTGACCCTTCAGTCTTCCCCACGGCTTGGCTTTGGAATTCCTCTTTTGGTGGGACACCTGAGGTAACAAAACTGAAATGAGTCCTCCCATCCCACAGATTGACGAAAAGCAATTGGCAATCGGGCCAAATCCTCAGAGAGGAAGATTCGTCCATGGCCCATGAGGCCTCCCCGACATTCCACGGCCATCGCTGATACAAAATCCAGAGACAAAAGCCTGAGCCAGCGCCTCAGACTCGCACTTTCTTCATATCCTGAAGAGTTCTTCTCATGGTTTGTAGATCGGGCCTGCCATACCTACGTCCCCAAATCTAAGCTGAGTTTGTGTTTTCAGACTTCTGTCCTCAAAGTCTTGGGCCAACCACCCTGCAGGCTGGGCCCCTGGAGCCACACATTAGGACTGTGCCTACCAATCCATGGGAATTCTGCCCATTCCATGGTCCAAAATAGTACAAATTAGGAGAAACCTCCAAAGTCCCTGAGGCCATCCCAATAGTGTAGGTCGCGCGGAACAAACAAGGGCTGTCTGACACCAGCTGATAATCACCCTCCACTCATACCATAGATGGATGTCCCCAGAGAAGAAGATTGAACCAGACAGGACCCTAGGCCATAATAGGATCCATTGCTTTGGGTTACAGGCATGTGTCCTCAAAAGCCTGATTCCAATACGAGCATAGGGGATTTCCTGAGACACCCATCAGAACTCATCTCGTCTCCACAAGGAAACCTGTGCATGGGAGCCATGTCCAAAGCTTAGGAGAGTACTTCAGGGTCCCGGTGCAACCGCCCCATTCCAAGGCCCTCATGGACACAAAAACACATTAGGACCCATCCTCAGGAAAGTCCATTTCAACTCAGCCACCGCGGTTGCTCCGGCAGAGCCATCAGATCTAAACTGTCTTGTTGCTAGGAGACAATTGGAATGCGAGGCGGGCTTCCCAGGCATCCATCCGCGAACGATGCTCTGGAGTCATTCCATATGGGATGTCCTGGAGCTGTCCAACAGGTCTCAATTGTCCGGCAGAAGGAATCCTTGAAGGGGGCATCCCACAACTCCCAACGTGGGAAAACCTCAATGGCCTCGAGATTCCGCTCCCTTCATGAAGCGGCCGTCATGCTCAGAAACTCCAAACTGAGCCAACGTCTGGTCCTCGCCCTGACTTCAGATTCATGAGATATTGGTTCAGATCTGCAGGGGGTACCTGCCGTGCTCGCGCTGAAACCCAAGTCTAGCTTGTCTTCTCAGACTTCCGTCCTCACACTCCTGGCCCCGAAGCCCTCAAGTTTGGCAATTCCGGACCCACAATGCAGCACTCTGCCTGCCCTCTAGAAAAAAAATTATTGCCTCATGAGCTGCCCAGGCACCTTAAATGAGGGTAAACCTACACAGCACTCGACTTTACCCAAATTATATAGTGTAACCTGGGCACTAATGCACTGTCGAACAAACCTGAGCCCGGACCTCCTGACCAACACCCAGAAAGCTGACCGCACACTGAGCACATAAAACCCGCCATGGCCTTAGGTCATCATCTCTTCCCTACCTCAGTTTTCAGGCTTCAGAACCGAGACCTTATCTCCAATCACTGCCCAGGGGTGAGTGTGATGCAGAAATCAGAATTCCTCCTTACCCATGGCAAGAATCCTTGTGGTTGGCACGTTCAGTGTAGGAGAAACCAGCATTCACCCTGAGGCCCCGCCCATTCTTGAGTGCGATGAGGGCATACACACGCATTGTGACCCTCAGCATGAGTCCTGTCCTCTAGTAAGTCCTCTCAGTGGCTGGACCATTAGATGTCATAATGGGCTTGACATGTCCCTAGGCCCCAATTTTTAACCAGATTTCTGATTATCCAGCCGCCCCTCCCCAGGGCTCTACTCTGGAATCCATCATTTGGTGGGACACCTGAGGTTAAAAAAGAAAAAAACAACAACAACAACAACAACAAAAAAAAAAACGGACTTCTTCCAGCCCACAGAATGACCGCAAACTCTTTGGACGTGGCCAAACCACCAGAGAGTAAGATTCGTCCATTTCCCATGAAGTCACCCAGAAATTCAACGACCATGAGTGACACGATATCCAGGACAAAAACTTGAGCAGAGCCTCACACTCGCCCTTCTTTCAAATCCCGAAGAGTTCTCCTCATGGTCTGTAGATCAGTCCTGCAATACCTATGACCCGAAACATAAGCCGAGTTTGTGTTTTCAGACAACTGTCCAAACAGCCCTGGCCTACACAACCTACAGGATCAGGCCCCTGGAGCCAAACCTGAGGACTGTACTTGCCCTCTCCAAGGGAATTGTGTGTGCCCATTCCAATGGCCACAACCCTTCTCATAGGATAAACCTCCAAAGTCCCTGATCCATCTCAATAGTGGTGGCTTCCCAGGAAAAACAGGGGCAATCTGAGCCCAACTGAGCACCTACCTGCACTCAGTCCCATAGACAGATGTCCCCAGAGGTAAAAAGGAAAGAACAGGCCCCTAGGCACTAATCAGATCCATTGCTTTGGTTTCCAGGCATCTCTCCTCAGAGGCCTGGATTTCAAAAGCAGCATATAGCTGTTTCTTGACTCACCCATCAGAAAACATCTCATCTACATATGGGAAACTTGCACGTTGGAGCTGTGTCAAAGCCTTTGTTTAGGAGAACCCTTTTGGGCCCCAGTGCCACCGCTTCATTCCAAGGTCTCCATATACACAAAAGCACATTAGGACCCATCCCCAGGGGTGTCCATTTCAACTCAGCGTCCTCGGTTGCTCCCCACAGATCCAGGAGATCTAACCTGTCTTGTTGCTAGGAGACAATTGGAATGCGAGGTGGGCTACCCAGCCATCCATCCTTAGAACCCTGCTCAGAATCATTGGCCTGGAGCCAAACAACAGGTCTCAATTGTCCTGCAGAAGACTCTCTGCAGTTTGGAGCTTCTCACAACTCCCATCGTGGGAAAACACCCATGGCCTCGAGAAGCCCCCCCCCCCCATTCAAGAAGGGGCCGTCAGGGACAGAAACTCCAACCTGAGCGATCGTCTGATCCTCGCCCTGACTTCAGATGCACGAGATCTCGATTCAGGTCTGTAGATTGTGCGTGCCATGGCCTCACCCAGAAACCTAAGCCTAGCTTGTGTTCTCAGACTTTTGTCGTCAGACTACTGGCCCACAAGCCCTCCAGTTTGGCAATCCAGAACTACAATGCAGCACTCTGCCGGCCCTCCAGAAGAAAAACATTGTCCTCTGGGGCTACCCAGTAACCCCAAATGAGGATCAACCTGCACCGACCATGGCTGTACCCCAAATACATAGGCTGACCAGGGCACTAATGCCCTTTCTGACACAGCCTGAGCCTGGACCCCCTGGGCCCTTCCAGACAGCTGGCCGCACACTGAGCACATCCAGCCGCCATGGCCTTAGGTCGTCATCTCTTCCCAACCTCGGTTTTCAGGTTTCAGAACCTAGACCTTATCTCCAATCACTGCCCAGGGTTGAAGGTGATGCAGAAATCAGAACTCCTTCCCCATGGCAAGAAACCTTGTGGTTGGCATGTTGTCCAACATTCAGTGTAGTTGAAACCAGTGTGGCCCATGAGGCCCCGCCCATGCTCGCAGGACACATTGGTCACAAACACACATTGTGACGCTCAGGCTGAGCCCAGTCCTCAAGTAAGGCCTCTCAGTGGCTGGATGAAGAGATAGGATATTGGGCTTGCCATGCCCCTAGGCCCCAATTTTTAACCATAGTTCGGGTTGATTCTTCAGTCTTCCCCACGGCTTGGCTTTGGAATTCCTCTTTTGGTGGGACACCTGAGGTAACAAAACTGAAATGAGTCCTCCCATCCCACAGATTGACGAAAAGCAATTGGGAATCGGGCCAAATCCTCAGAGAGGAAGATTCGTCCATGGCCCATGAGGCCTCCCCGACATTCCACGGCCATCGCTGATACAAAATCCAGAGACAAAAGCCTGAGCAAGCGCCTCAGACTCGCACTTTCTTCATATCCTGAAGAGTTCTTCTCATGGTTTGTAGATCGGGCCTGCCATACCTACGTCCCCAAATCTAAGCTGAGTTTGTGTTTTCAGACTTCTGTCCTCAAAGTCTTGGGCCAACCACCCTGCAGGCTGGGCCCCTGGAGCCACACATTAGGACTGTGCCTACCAATCCATGGGAATTCTGCCCATTCCATGGTCCAAAATAGTACAAATTAGGAGAAACCTCCAAAGTCCCTGAGGCCATCCCAATAGTGTAGGTCGCGCGGAACAAACAAGGGCTGTCTGACACCAGCTGATAATCACCCTCCACTCATACCATAGATGGATGTCCCCAGAGAAGAAGATTGAACCAGACAGGACCCTAGGCCATAATAGGATCCATTGCTTTGGGTTACAGGCATGTGTCCTCAAAAGCCTGATTCCAATACGAGCATAGGGGATTTCCTGAGACACCCATCAGAACTCATCTCGTCTCCACAAGGAAACCTGTGCATGGGAGCCATGTCCAAAGCTTAGGAGAGTACTTCAGGGTCCCGGTGCAACCGCCCCATTCCAAGGCCCTCATGGACACAAAAACACATTAGGACCCATCCTCAGGAAAGTCCATTTCAACTCAGCCACCGCGGTTGCTCCGGCAGAGCCATCAGATCTAAACTGTCTTGTTGCTAGGAGACAATTGGAATGCGAGGCGGGCTTCCCAGCATCCATCCGCGAACGATGCTCTGGAGTCATTCCATATGGGATGTCCTGGAGCTGTCCAACAGGTCTCAATTGTCCGGCAGAAGGAATCCTTGAAGGGGGCATCCCACAACTCCCAACGTGGGAAAACCTCAATGGCCTCGAGATTCCGCTCCCTTCATGAAGCGGCCGTCATGCTCAGAAACTCCAAACTGAGCCAACGTCTGGTCCTCGCCCTGACTTCAGATTCATGAGATATTGGTTCAGATCTGCAGGGGGTACCTGCCATGCCCTCGCCCTTAAACCCAAGTCTAGCTTGTCTTCTCAGACTTCCGTCCGAACACTCCTGGCGCCGAATCCCTCAAGTTTGGCAATTCCGGACCCACAATGCAGCACTCTGCCTGCCCTCTAGAAAAAAAAAATATTGCCTCATGAGCTGCCCAGGCACCTTAAATGAGGGTAAACCTACACAGCACTCGACTTTACCCAAATTATATAGTGTAACCTGGGCACTAATGCACTGTCGAACAAACCTGAGCCCGGACCTCCTGACCAACACCCAGAAACCTGACCGCACACTGAGCACATAAAACCCGCCATGGCCTTAGGTCATCATCTCTTCCCTACCTCAGTTTTCAGGCTTCAGAACCGAGACCTTATCTCCAATCACTGCCCAGGGGTGAGTGTGATGCAGAAATCAGAATTCCTCCTTACCCATGGCAAGAATCCTTGTGGTTGGCACGTTCAGTGTAGGAGAAACCAGCATTCACCCTGAGGCCCCGCCCATTCTTGAGTGCGATGAGGGCATACACACGCATTGTGACCCTCAGCATGAGTCCTGTCCTCTAGTAAGTCCTCTCAGTGGCTGGACCATTAGATGTCATAATGGGCTTGACATGTCCCTAGGCCCCAATTTTTAACCAGATTTCTGATTGTCCAGTCGCCCCTCCCCAGGGCTCTACTCTGGAATCCATCATTTGGTGGGACACCTGAGGTTAAAAAAGAAAAAAACAACAACAACAACAAAAAAAAAAAAAACGGACTTCTTCCAGCCCACAGAATGACCGCAAACTCTTTGGACGTGGCCAAACCACCAGAGAGTAAGACTCGTCCATTTCCCATGAAGTCATCCAGAAATTCAACGACCATGAGTGACACGATATCCAGGACAAAAACTTGAGCAGAGCCTCACACTCGCCCTTCTTTCAAATCCCGAAGAGTTCTCCTCATGGTCTGTAGATCAGTTCTGCCATACCTATGACCCGAAACATAAGCCGAGTTTGTGTTTTCAGACAACTGTCCAAACAGCCCTGGCCTACACAACCTACAGGCTCAGGCCCCTGGAGCCAAACCTGAGGACTGTACTTGCCCTCTCCAAGGGAATTGTGTGTGCCCATTCCAATGGCCGCAACCCTTCTCATAGGATAAACCTCCAAAGTCCCTGATCCATCTCAATAGTGGTGGCTTCCCAGGAAAAACAGGGGCAATCTGAGCCCAACTGAGCACCTACCTGCACTCAGACCCATAGACAGATGTCCCCAGGGGTAAAAAGGAAAGAACAGGCCCCTAGGCACTAATCAGATCCATTGCTTTGGTTTCCAGGCATCTCTCCTCAGAGGCCTGGATTTCAAAAGCAGCATATAGCTGTTTCTTGACTCACCCATCAGAAAACATCTCATCTACACATGGGAAACTTGCACGTTGGAGCTTTGTCAAAGCCTTTGTTTAGGAGAACCCTTTTGGGCCCCAGTGCCACCGCTTCATTCCAAGGTGTCCATATACACAAAAGCACGTTAGGACCCATCCCCAGGGGTGTCCATTTCAACTCAACGTCCTCGGTTGCTCCCCACAGATCCAGGAGATCTAACCTGTCTTGTTGCTAGGAGACAATTGAAATGCGAGGTGGGCTACCCAGCCATCCATCCTTAGAACCCTGCTCAGAATCATTGGCCTGGAGCCAAACAACAGGTCTCAATTGTCTTGCAGAAGACTCTCTGCAGTTTGGAGCTTCTCACAACTCCCATCGTGGGAAAACACCCATGGCGTCGAGAAGCCCCGCCCCATTCATGAAGGGGCCATCAGGGACAGAAACTCCAACCTGAGCGATCGTCTGATCCTCGCCCTGACTTCAGATGCACGAGATCTCGATTCAGGTCTGTAGATTGTGCCTGCCATGGCCTCACCCAGAAACCTAAGCCTAGCTTGTATTCTCAGACTTTTGTCGTCAGACTACTGACCCACAAGCCCTCCAGTTTGGCAATCCAGAACTACAATGCAGCACTCTGCCGGCCCTCCAGAAGAAAAACATTTTCCTCTGGGGATACCCAGTAACCCCAAATGAGGATAACCTGCACCGACCATGGCTGTACCCCAAATACATAGGCTGACCAGGGCACTAATGCCCTTTCTGAAACAGCCTGAGCCTGGACCCCCTGGACCCTCCCAGACAGCTGGCCACACACTGAGCACATTGAGCCGCCATGGCCTTAGGTCGTCATCTCTTCCCAACCTCGGTTTTCAGGTTTCAGAACCTAGACCTTATCTCCAATCACTGCCCAGGGTTGAAGGTGATGCAGAAATCAGAACTCCTTCCCCATGGCAAGAAACCTTGTGGTTGGCATGTTGTCCAACTTTCAGTGTAGTTGAAACCAGTGTGGCCCATGAGGCCCCGCCCATGCTCGCGGGCCACATTGGTCACAAACACACATTGTGACGCTCAGGCTGAGCCTAGTCCTCAAGTAAGGCCGCTCAGTGGCTGGATGAAGAGATAGCATATTGGGCTTGCCATGCCCCCAGGCCTCAATTTTTAACCATAGTTCGGGTTGACCCTTCAGTCTTCCCCACGGCTTGGCTTTGGAATTCCTCTTTTGGTGGGACACCTGAGGTAACAAAACTGAAATGAGTCCTCCCATCCCACAGATTGACGAAAAGCAATTGGGAATCGGGCCAAATCCTCAGAGAGGAAGATTCGTCCATGGCCCATGAGGCCTCCCCGACATTCCACGGCCATCGCTGATACAAAATCCAGAGACAAAAGCCTGAGCACGCGCCTCAGACTAGCAATTTCTTCATATCCTGAAGAGTTCTTCTCATGGTTTGTAGATCGGGCCTGCCATACCTACGTCCCCTAATCTAAGCTGAGTTTGTGTTTTCAGACTTCTGTCCTCAAAGTCTTGGGCCAATCACCCTGCAGGCTGGGCCCATGGAGCCACACATTAGGACTGTGCCTACCAATCCATGGGAATTCTGCCCATTCCATGGTCCAAAATAGTACAAATTAGGAGAAACCTCCAAAGTCCCTGAGGCCATCCCAATAGTGTAGGTCGCCCGGAACAAACAAGGGCTGTCTGACACCAGCTGATAATCAACCTCCATTCATACCATAGATGGATGTCCCCAGAGAAGAAGATTGAACCAGACAGGACCCTAGGCCATAATAGGATCCATTGCTTTGGGTTACAGGCATGTGTCCTCAAAAGCCTGATTCCAATACGAGCATAGGGGTTTTCCTGAGACACCCATCAGAACTCATCTCGTCTCCACAAGGAAACCTGTGCATGGGAGCCATGTCCAAAGCTTAGGAGAGTACTTCAGGGTCCCGGTGCCACCGCCCCATTCCAAGGCCCTCATGGACACAAAAACACATTAGGACCCATCCTCAGGAAAGTCCATTTCAACACAGCCACCCCGGTTGCTCCGGCAGAGCCATCAGATCTAAACTGTCTTGTTGCTACGAGACAATTGGAATGCGAGGCGGGCTTCCCAGGCATCCATCCGCGAACGGTGCTCTGGAGTCATTCCATATGGGATGTCCTGGAGCTGTCCAACAGGTCTCAATTGTCCCGCAGAAGGAATCCTTGAAGGGGGCATCCCACAACTCCCAACGTGGGAAAACCTCAATGGCCTCGAGATTCCGCTCCCTTCATGAAGCGGCCGTCATGCTCAGAAACTCCAACCTGAGCCAACGTCTGGTCCTCGCCCTGACATCAGATGCATGAGATATTGGTTCAGATCTGCAGGGGGTACCTGCCATGCCCTCGCCCTGAAACCCAAGTCTAGCTTGTCTTCTCAGACTTCCGTCCTCACACTCCTGGCCCCGAATCCCTCAAGTTTGGCAATTCCGGACCCACAATGCAGCACTCTGCCTGCCCTCTAGAAAAAAAATTATTGCCTCATGAGCTGCCCAGGCACCTTAAATGAGGGTAAACCTACACAGCACTCGACTTTACCCAAATTATATAGTGTAACCTGGGCACTAATGCACTGTCGAACAAACCTGAGTCCGGACCTCCTAACCAACACCCAGAAAGCTGACCGCACACTGAGCACATAAAACCCGCCATGGCCTTAGGTCATCATCTCTTCCCTACCTCAGTTTTCAGGCTTCAGAACCGAGACCTTATCTCCAATCACTGCCCAGGGGTGAGTGTGATGCAGAAATCAGAATTCCTCCTTACCCATGGCAAGAATCCTTGTGGTTGGCACGTTCAGTGTAGGAGAAACCAGCATTCACCCTGAGGCCCCGCCCATTCTTGAGTGCGATGAGGGCATACACACGCATTGTGACCCTCAGCATGAGTCCTGTCCTCTAGTAAGTCCTCTCAGTGGCTGGACCATTAGATGTCATAATGGGCTTGACATGTCCCTAGGCCCCAATTTTTAACCAGATTTCTGATTGTCCAGTCGCCCCTCCCTAGGGCTCTACTCTGGAATCCATCATTTGGTGGGACACCTGAGGTTAAAAAAGAAAAAAACAACAACAACAAAAAAAATGGACTTCTTCCAGCCCACAGAATGACCGCAAACTCTTTGGACGGGGCCAAACCACCAGAGAGTAAGACTCGTCCATTTCCCATGAAGTCACCCAGAAATTCAACGACAATGAGTGACACGATATCCAGGATAAAAACTTGAGCAGAGCCTCACACTCGCCCTTCTTTCAAATCCCGAAGAGTTCTCCTCATGGTCTGTAGATCAGTTCTGCCATACCTATGACCCGAAACATAAGCCGAGTTTGTGTTTTCAGACAACTGTCCAAACAGCCCTGGCCTACACAACCTACAGGCTCAGGCCCCTGGAGCCAAACCTGAGGACTGTACTTGCCCTCTCCAAGGGAATTGTGTGTGCCCATTCCAATGGCCACAACCCTTCTCATAGGATAAACCTCCAAAGTCCCTGATCCATCTCAATAGTGGTGGCTTCCCAGGAAAAACAGGGGCAATCTGAGCCCAACTGAGCACCTACCTGCACTCAGACCCATAGACAGATGTCCCCAGAGGTAAAAAGGAAAGAACAGGCCCCTAGGCACTAATCAGATCCATTGCTTTGGTTTCCAGGCATCTCTCCTCAGAGGCCTGGATTTCAAAAGCAGCATATAGCTGTTTCTTGACTCACCCATCAGAAAACATCTCATCTACACATGGGAAACTTGCACGTTGGAGCTGTGTCAAAGCCTTTGTTTAGGAGAACCCTTTTGGGCCCCAGTGCCACCGCTTCATTCCAAGGTCTCCATAGACACAAAAGCACGTTAGGACCCATCCCCAGGGGTGTCCATTTCAACTCAGCGTCCTCGGTTGCTCCCCACAGATCCAGGAGATCTAACCTGTCTTGTTGCTAGGAGACAATTGGAATGCGAGGTGGGCTACCCAGCCATCCATCCTTAGAACCCTGCTCAGAATCATTGGCCTGGAGCCAATCAACAGGTCTCAATTGTCCTGCCGAAGACTCTCTGCAGTTTGGAGCTTCTCACAACTCCCATCGTGGGAAAACACCCATGGCCTCGAGATGCCCCCCCCCCCATTCATGAAGGGGCCATCAGGGACAGAAACTCCAACCTGAGCGATCGTCTTATCCTCGCCCTGACTTCAGATGCACGAGATCTGGATTCAGGTCTGTAGATTGTGCCTGCCATGGCCTCACCCAGAACCTAAGCCTAGCTTGTGTTCTCAGACTTTTGTCGTCAGACTACTGGCCCACAAGCCCTCCAGTTTGGCAATCCCGAACTACAATGCAGCACTCTGCCAGCCCTCCAGAAGAAAAACATTGTCTTCTGGGACTACCCAGTAAGCCCAAATGAGGATCAAACTGCACCGACCATGGCTGTACCCCAAATACATAGGCTGACCAGGGCACTAATGCCCTTTCTGACACAGCCTGAGCCTGGAGCCCCTGGCCCCTCCCAGACAGCTGGCCGCACACTGAGCACATCCAGCCGCCATGGCCTTAGGTCGTCTTCTCTTCCCAACCTCGGTTTTCAGGTTTCAGAACCTAGACCTTATCTCCAATCACTGCCCAGGGTTGAAGGTGATGCAGAAATCAGAACTCCTTCCCCATGGCAAGAAACCTTGTGGTTGGCATGTTGTCCAACGTTCAGTGTCATTGAAACCCGTGTGGCCCATGAGGCCCCGCCCATGCTCGCGGGCCACATGGTCACAAACACACATTGTGACGCTCAGGCTGAGCCTAGTCCTCAAGTAAGGCCGCTCAGTGGCTGGATGAAGAGATAGCATATTGGGCTTGCCATGCCCCTAGGCCCCAATTTTTAACCATAGTTCGGGTTGACCCTTCAGTCTTCCCCACGGCTTGGCTTTGGAATTCCTCTTTTGGTGGGACACCTGAGGTAACAAAACTGAAATGAGTCCTCCCATCCCACAGATTGACGAAAAGCAATTGGGAATCGGGCCAAATCCTCAGAGAGGAAGATTCGTCCATGGCCCATGAGGCCTCCCCGACATTCCACGGCCATCGCTGATACAAAATCCAGAGACAAAAGCCTGAGCAAGCGCCTCAGACTCGCACTTTCTTCATATCCTGTAGAGTTCTTCTCATGGTTTGTAGATCGGGCCTGCCATACCTACGTCCCCAAATCTAAGCTGAGTTTGTGTTTTCAGACTTCTGTCCTCAAAGGCTTGGGCCAACCACCCTGCAGGCTGGGCCCCTGGAGCCACACATTAGGACTGTGCCTACCAATCCATGGGAATTCTGCCCATTCCATGGTCCAAAATAGTACAAATTAGGAGAAACCTCCAAAGTCCCTGAGGCCATCCCAATAGTGTAGGTCGCCCGGAACAAACAAGGGCTGTCTGACACCAGCTGATAATCGACCTCCACTCATACCATAGATGGATGTCCCCAGAGAAGAAGATTGAACCAGACAGGACCCTAGGCCATAATAGGATCCATTGCTTTGGGTTACAGGCATGTGTCCTCAAAAGCCTGATTCCAATACGAGCATAGGGGTTTTCCTGAGGCACCCATCAGAACTCATCTCGTCTCCACAAGGAAACCTGTGCATGGGAGCCATATCCAAAGCTTAGGAGAGTACTTCAGGGTCCCGGTGCCACCGCCCCATTCCAAGACCCTCATGGACACAAAAACACATTAGGACCCATCCTCAGGAAAGTCCATTTCAACTCAGCCACCGCGGTTGCTCCGGCATAGCCATCAGATCTAAACTGTCTTGTTGCTAGGAGACAATTGAAATGCGAGGTGGTATTCCCAGGCATCCATCCGCGAACGATGCTCTGGAGTCATTCCATATGGGATGTCCTGGAGCTGTCCAACAGGTCTCAATTGTCCCGCAGAAGGAATCCTTGAAGGGGGCATCCCACAACTCCCAACGTGGTAAAACCTCAATGGCCTCGAGATTCCGCTCCCTTCATGAAGCGGCCGTCATGCTCAGAAACTCCAACCTGAGCCAACGTCTGGTCCTCGCCCTGACTTCAGATGCATGAGATATTGGTTCAGATCTGCAGGGGGTACCTGCCATGCCCTCGCCCTGAAACCCAAGTCTAGCTTGTCTTCTCAGACTTCCGTCCTCACACTCCTGGCCCCGAATCCCTCAAGTTTGGCAATTCCGGACCCACAATGCAGCACTCTGCCTGCCCTCTAGAAAAAAAAATATTGCCTCATGAGCTGCCCAGGCACCTTAAATGAGGGTAAACCTACACAGCACTCGACTTTACCCAAATTATATAGTGTAACCTGGGCACTAATGCACTGTCGAACAAACCTGAGCCCGGACCTCCTAACCAACACCCAGAAAGCTGACCGCACACTGAGCACATAAAACCCGCCATGGCCTTAGGTCATCATCTCTTCCCTACCTCAGTTTTCAGGCTTCAGAACCGAGACCTTATCTCCAATCACTGCCCAGGGGTGAGTGTGATGCAGAAATCAGAATTCCTCCTTACCCATGGCAAGAATCCTTGTGGTTGGCACGTTCAGTGTAGGAGAAACCAGCATTCACCCTGAGGCCCCGCCCATTCTTGAGTGCGATGAGGGCATACACACGCATTGTGACCCTCAGCATGAGTCCTGTCCTCTAGTAAGTCCTCTCAGTGGCTGGACCATTAGATGTCATAATGGGCTTGACATGTCCCTAGGCCCCAATTTTTAACCAGATTTCTGATTGTCCAGTCGCCCCTCCCCAGGGCTCTACTCTGGAATCCATCATTTGGTGGGACACCTGAGGTTAAAAAAGAAAACAACAACAACAACAACAACAACAACAAAAAACGCACTTCTTCTTCCAGCCCACAGAATGACCGCAAACTCTTTGGACGTGGACAAACCACCAGAGAGTAAGACTCGTCCATTTCCGATGAAGTCACCCAGAAATTCAACGACCATGAGTGACACGATATCCAGGATAAAAACTTGAGCAGAGCCGCACACTCGCCCTTCTTTCAAATCCCGAAGAGTTCTCCTCATGGTCTGTAGATCAGTCCTGCCATAGCTATGACTCGAAACATAAGCCGAGTTTGTGTTTTCAGACAACTGTCCAAAAAGGGCTGGACGACACAACCTACAGGCTCAGGCCCCTGGAGCCAAACCTGAGGACTGTACTTGCCCTCTCCAAGGGAATTGTGTGTGCCCATTCCAATGGCCAGAACCCTTCTCATAGGATAAACCTCCAAAGTCCCTGATCCATCTCAATAGTGGTGGCTTCCCTGGAAAAACAGGGGCAATCTGAGCCCAACTGAGCACCTACCTGCACTCAGACCCATAGACAGATGTCTCCAGAGGTAAAAAGGAAAGAACAGGCCCCTAGGCACTAATCAGATCCAATGCTTTGGTTTCCAGGCATCTCTCCTCAGAGGCCTGGATTTCAAAAGCAGCATATAGCTGTTTCTTGACTCACCCACCAGAAAACATCTCATCTACACATGGGACACTTGCACGTTGGAGCTGTGTCAAAGCCTTTGTTTAGGAGAACCCTTTTGGGCCCCAGTGCCACCGCTTCATTCCAAGGTCTCCATAGACACAAAAGCACGTTAGGACCCATCCCCAGGGGTGTCCATTTCAACTCAGCGTCCTCGGTTGCTCCCCACAGATCCAGGAGATCTAACCTGTCTTGTTGCTAGGAGACAATTGGAATGCGAGGTGGGCTACCCAGCCATCCATCCTTGGATCCCTGCTCAGAATCATTGGCCTGGAGCCAAACAACAGGTCTCAATTGTCCTGCAGAAGACTCTCTGCAGTTTGGAGCTTCTCACAACTCCCATCGTGGGAAAACACCCATGGCCTCGTGATGCCCCCCCCCCATTCATGAAGGGGCCATCAGGGACAGAAACTCCAACCTGAGCGATCGTCTGATCCTCGCCCTGACTTCAGATGCACGAGATCTCGATTCAGGTCTGTAGATTGTGCCTGCCATGGCCTCACCCAGAACCTAAGCCTAGCTTGTGTTCTCAGACTTTTGTCGTCAGACTACTGGCCCACAAGCCCTCCAGTTTGGCAATCCAGAACTACAATGCAGCACTCTGCCAGCCCTCCAGAAGAAAAACATGGTCCTCTGGGACTACCCAGTAAGCCCAAATGAGGATCAAACTGCACCGACCATGGCTGTACCCCAAATACATAGGCTGACCAGGGCACTAATGCCCTTTCTGACACAGCCTGAGCCTGGACCCCCTGGACCCTCCCAGAAAGCTGGCCACACACTGAGCACATCGAGACGCCATGGCCTTAGGTCGTCATCTCTTCCCAACCTCGGTTTTCAGGTTTCAGAACCTAGACCTTATCTCCAATCACTGCCCACGGTTGAAGGTGATGCAGAAATCAGAACTCCTTCCCCATGGCAAGAAACCTTGTGGTTGGCATGTTGTCCAACGTTCAGTGTAGTTGAAACCAGTGTGGCCCATGTGGCCCAGCCCATGCTCGCAGGACACATTGGTCACAAACACACATTGTGACGCTCAGGCTGAGCCCAGTCCTCAAGTAAGGCCTCTCAGTGGCTGGATGAAGAGATAGCATATTGGGCTTGCCATGCCCCTAGGCCCCAATTTTTAACCATAGTTCGGGTTGACCCTTCAGTCTTCCCCACGGCTTGGCTTTGGAATTCCTCTTTTGGTGGGACATCTGAGGTTTCAAACCTGAAATGAGTCCTCCCATCCCACAGTTTGACGAAAAGCAATTGGGAATCGGGCCAAATCCTCAGAGAGGAAGATTCGTCCATGGCCCATGAGGCCTCCCCGACATTCCACGGCCATCGCTGATACAAAATCCAGAGACAAAAGCCTGAGCAAGCGCCTCAGACTCGCACTTTCTTCATATCCTGAAGAGTTCTTCTCATGGTTTGTAGATCGGGCCTGCCATACCTACGTCCCCAAATCTAAGCTGAGTTGTGTTTTCAGACTTCTGTCCTCAAAGTCTTGGGCCAACCACCATGCAGGCTGGGCCCCTGGAGCCACACATTAGGACTGTGCCTACCAATCCATGGGAATTCTGCCCATTCCATGGTCCAAAATAGTACAAATTAGGAGAAACCTCCAAAGTCCCTGAGGCCATCCCAATAGTGTAGGTCGCCCGGAACAAACAAGGGCTGTCTGACACCAGCTTATAATCACCCTCCACTCATACAATAGATGGATGTACCCAGAGACGAAGATTGAACCAGACAGGACCCTAGGCCATAATAGGATCCATTGCTTTGGGTTACAGGCATGTGTCCTCAAAAGCCTGATTCCAATACGAGCATAGGAGTTTTCCTGAGGCACCCATCAGAACTCATCTCGTCTCCACAAGGAAACCTGTGCATGGGAGCCATGTCCAAAGCTTAGGAGAGTACTTCAGGGTCCCGGTGCCACCGCCCCATTCCAAGGCCCTCATGGACACAAAAACACATTAGGACCCATCCTCAGGAAAGTCCATTTCAACTCAGCCACCCCGGTTGCTTCGGCAGAGCCATCAGATCTAAACTGTCTTGTTGCTAGGAGACAATTGGAATGCGAGGCAGGCTTCCCAGGCATCCATCCGCGAACGATGCTCTGGAGTCATTCCATATGGGATGTCCTGGAGCTGTCCAACAGGTCTCAATTGTCCGGCAGAAGGAATCCTTGAAGGGGGCATCCCACAACTCCCAACGTGGGAAAACCTCAATGGCCTCGAGATTCCGCTCCCTTCATGAAGCGGCCGTCATGCTCAGAAACTCCAATCTGAGCCAACGTCTGATCCTAGCCCTGACTATATGCATGAGATATTGGTTCAGATCTGCAGGGGGTACCTGCCATGCCCTCGCCCTGAAACCCAAGTCTAGCTTGTCTTCTCAGACTTCCGTCCTCACACTCCTGGCCCCGAAGCCCTCAAGTTTGGCAATTCCGGACCCACAATGCAGCACTCTGCCTGCCCTCTAGAAAAAAAATTATTGCCTCATGAGCTGCCCAGGCACCTTAAATGAGGGTAAACCTACACAGCACTCGACTTTACCCAAATTATATAGTGTAACCAGGGCCCTAATGCACTGTCGAACAAACCTGAGCCCGGACCTCCTGACCAACACCCAGAAAGCTGACCGCACACTGAGCACATAAAACCCGCCATGGCCTTAGGTCATCATCTCTTCCCTACCTCAGTTTTCAGGCTTCAGAACCGAGACCTTATCTCCAATCATTGCCCAGGGATGAGTGTGATGCAGAAATCAGAATTCCTCCTTACCCATGGCAAGAATCCTTGTGGTTGGCACGTTCAGTGTAGGAGAAACCAGCATTCACCAGGAGGCTCCCCCCCATTCTTGAGTGCGATAAGGGCATACACACGCATTGTGACCCTCAGCATGAGTCCTGTCCTCTAGTAAGTCCTCTCAGTGGCTGAACCATTTGATGTCATAATGGGCTTGACATGTCCCTAGGCCCCAATTTTTAACCAGA
Source organism: Mustela nivalis (assembly GCF_964662115.1). Taxonomy (NCBI): domain Eukaryota; kingdom Metazoa; phylum Chordata; class Mammalia; order Carnivora; family Mustelidae; genus Mustela; species Mustela nivalis. The sequence continues at coordinate 2,236,263 of NW_028136547.1, read as the reverse complement.
TTTCTGATTGTCCCGGCGCCCCTCCCCAGGGCTCTACTCTGGAATCCATCATTTGGTGGGACACCTGAGGTTAAAAAAGAAAACAACAAAAAAAAAAAAAAAAAAAACGGACTTCTTCCAGCCCACAGAATGAACGCAAACTCTTTGGACTGGGCCAAACCACCAGAGAGTAAGACTCGTCCATTTCCCATGAAGTCACCCAGAAATTCCACGACCATGAGTGACACGATATCAAGAGACAAAAACTTGAGCAGGAGCCTCACTCGCCCTTCTTTCAAATCCCGAAGAGTTCTCCTCATTGTCTGTAGATCAGTCCTGCCATACCTATGACTCGAAACATAAGCCGAGTTTGTGTTTTCAGACAACTGTCCAAACAGCCCTGGCCTACACAACCTACAGGCTCGGGCCCCTGGAGCCAAACCTGAGGACTGTACTTGCCCTCTCCAAGGGAATTGTGTGTGGCCATTCCAATGGCCACAACCCTTCTAATAGGATAAACCTCCAAAGTCCCTGATCCATCTCAATAGTGGTGGCTTCCTAGGAAAAACAGGGGCAATCTGAGCCCAAGTGAGCACCTACCTGCACTCAGACCCATAGACAGATGTCCCCAGAGGTAAAAAGGAAAGAAAAGGCCCCTAGGCACTAATCAGATCCATTGCTTTGGTTTCGAGGCATCTCTCCTCAGAGGCCTGGATTTCAAAAGCAGCATATAGCTGTTTCTTGACTCACCCATCAGAAAACATCTCATCTACACATGGGAAATTTGCACATTGGAGCTGTGTCAAAGCCTCTGCTTAGGAGAACCCTTTAGGGCCCCAGTGCCACCGCTTCATTCCAAGGTCTCCATAGATACAAAAGCACGTTAGGACCCATCCCAAGGGGTGTCCATTTCAACTCAGTGTTTTCGGGTGCTCCCCACAGATCCAGGAGATCTAACCTGTCTTGTTGCTAGGAGACAATTGGAATGCGAGGTGGGCTACCCATCCATCCATCCTTAGAACCCTGCTCAGAATCATTGGCCTGGAGCCAAACGACAGGTCTCAATTGTCCTGCAGAAGACTCTCTGAAGTTTGGAGCTTCTCACAACTCCCATCGTGGGAAAACACCCATGGCCTCGTGATGCCCCCCCCCCATTCATGAAGGGGCCATCAGGGACAGAAACTCCAACCTGAGCGATCGTCTGATCCTCGCCCTGACTTCAGATGCACGAGATCTCGATTCAGGTCTGTAGATTGTGCGTGCGATGGCCTCACCCAGAAACCTATGCCTAGCTTGTGTTCTCAGAATTTTGTCGTCAGACTACTTGCCCACAATCCCTCCAGTTTGGCAATCCAGAACTACAATGCAGCACTCTGCCGGCCCTCCAGAAGAAAAACATTGTCCTCTGGGGCTACCCAGTAACCCCAAATGAGGATCAACCTGCACCGACCTTGGCTGTACCCCAAATACATAGGCTGACCAGGGCACTAATGCCCTTTCTGACACAGCCTGAGCCTGGAGCCCCTGGCCCCTCCCAGACAGCTGGCCGCACACTGAGCACATCCAGCCGCCATGGCCTTAGGTCGTCTTCTCTTCCCAACCTCGGTTTTCAGGTTTCAGAACCTAGACCTTATCTCCAATCACTGCCCAGGGTTGAAGGTGATGCAGAAATCAGAACTCCTTCCCCATGGCAAGAAACCTTGTGGTTGGCATGTTGTCCAACGTTCAGTGTCGTTGAAACCAGTGTGGCCCATGAGGCCCCGCCCATGCTCGCGGGCCACATTGGTCACAAACACACATTGTGACCCTCAGGCTGAGCCCAGTCCTCAAGTAAGGCCACTCAGTGGCTGGATGAAGAGATAGCATATTGGGCTTGCCATGCCCCTAGGCCCCAATTTTTAACCATAGTTCGGGTTGTCCCTTCAGTCTTCCCCACGGCTTGGCTTTGGAATTCCTCTTTTGGTGGGACACCTGAGGTTTCAAACCTGAAATGAGTCCTCCCATCCCACAGTTTGACGAAAAGCAATTGGGAATCGGGCCAAATACTCAGAGAGGAAGATTCGTCCATGGCCCATGAGGCCTCCCCGACATTCCTCGGCCATCGCTGATACAAAATCCAGAGACAAAAGCCTGAGCAAGCGCCTCAGACTCGCACTTTCTTCATATCCTGAAGATTTCTTCTCATGGTTTGTCGATCGGGCCTGCCATACATACGTCCCCAAACCTAAGCTGGGTTTGTGTTTTCAGACTTCTGTCCTCAAAATCTTGGGCCACACACGCACCAGGCTGGGCGCATGGAGCCACACATTAGGACTCTGCCTACCAATCCATGGGAATTCTGCCCATTCCATGGTCCAACATCGTACAAATTAGGAGAAACCTCCAAAGTCCCTGAGGCCATCCCAATAGTGTAGGTCGCCCGGAACAAACAAGGACTGTCTGACACCAGCTGATAATCGACATCCACTCATACCATAGATGGATGTCCCCAGAGACGAAGATTGCACCAGACAGGACCCTAGGCCATAATAGGATCCATTGCTTTGGGTTACAGGCATGTGTCCTCAAAAGCCTGATTCCAATACGAGCATAGGGGTTTTCCTCAGGCACCCATCAGAACTCATCTCGTCTCCACAAGGAAACCTGTGCATGGGAGCCATGTCCAAAGCTTAGGAGAGTACTTCAGGGTCCCGGTGCCACCGCCCCATTCAAAGGCCCTCATGAACACAAAAACACATTAGGACCCATCCTCAGGAAAGTCCATTTCAACTCAGCCACCCCGGTTGCTCCCGCAGAGCCATCAGATCAAAACTGTCTTGTTGTTAGGAGACAATTGGAATGCGAGGCGGGCTTCCCAGGCATCCATCCGCGAACGGTGCTCTGGAGTCATTCCATATGGGATGTCCTGGAGCTGTCCAACAGGTCTCAATTGTCCCGCAGAAGGAATCCTTGAAGGGGGCATCCCACAACTCCCAACGTGGGAAAACCTCAATGGCCCCGAGATTCCGCTCCCTTCATAAAGCGGCCGTCATGCACAGGAACTCCAACCTGAGCCAACGTCTGATCCTCGCCCTGACTTCAGAAGCATGAGATAGTGGTTCAGATCTGCAGGGGGTACCTGTCGTGCCCTCGCCCTGAAACCCATGTCTAGCTTGTCTTCTCACACTTCCGTCCTCAAACTCCTGGCCCCGAAGTCCTAAAATTTGGCAATTCCGGACCCACAATGCAGCACTCTGCCTGCCCTCTAGAAAAAAAAAAATTATTGCCTCATGAGCTGCCCAGCCACCTTAAATGAGGGTAAACCTACACAGAACTCGACTTTAACCAAATTATATAGTCTAACCTGGGCACTAATGCACTGTCGAACACAACCTGAGCCCGGACCTCCTGACCAACACCCAGAAAGCTGACCGCACACTGAGCACATAAAACCCACCATGGCCTTAGGTCATAATCTCTTCCCTACCTCAGTTTTCAGGCTTCAGAACTGAGACCTTATCTCCAATCACTGCCCAGGGGTGAGTGTGATGCAGAAATCAGAACTCCTCCTTACCCACGGCAAGAATCCTTGTGGTTGGCACGTTCAGTGTAGGAGAAACCAGCATTCACCCTGAGGCCCCCCCCCATTCTTGAGTGCGATGAGGGCATACACACGCATTGTGACCCTCAGCATGAGTCCTGTCCTCTAGTAAGTCCTCTCAGTGGCTGAACCATTTGATGTCATAATGGGCTTGACATGTCCCTAGGCCCCAATTTTTAACCAGATTTCTGATTGTCCCGGCGCCCCTCCCCAGGGCTCTACTCTGGAATCCATCATTTGGTGGGACACCTGAGGTTAAAAAAGAAAACAACAACAACAACAACAACAACAAAAAAAAAAAACGGACTTCTTCCACCCCACAGAATGAACGCAAACTCTTTGGACAGGGCCGAACCACCAGAGAGTAAGACTCGTCCAATTCCCATGAAGTCACCCAGAAATTCCACGACCATGAGTGACACGATATCAAGAGACAAAAACTTGAGCAGGAGCCTCACTCGCCCTTTTTTCAAATCCCGAAGCGTTCTCCTCATTGTCTGTAGATCAGTCCTGCCATACCTATGACCCGAAACATAAGCCGAGTTTGTGTTTTCAGACAACTGTCCAAACAGCCCTGGCCTACACAACCTACAGGCTCGGGCCCCTGGAGCCAAACCTGAGGACTGTACTTGCCCTCTCCAAGGGAATTGTGTGTGCCCATTCCAATGGCCACAACCCTTCTAAAGGATAAACCTCCAAAGTCCCTGCTCCATCTCAATAGTGGTGGCTTCCCAAAAAAAACAGGGGCAATCTGAGCCCAAGTGAGCACCTACCTGCACTCAGACCCATAGACAGATGTCCCCAGAGGTAAAAAGGAAAGAACAGGCCCCTAGGCACTAATCAGATCCATTGCTTTGGTTTCGAGGCATCTCTCCTCAGAGGCCTGGATTTCAAAAGCAGCATATAGCTGTTTCTTGACTCACCCATCAGAAAACATCTCATCTACACATGGGAAATTTGCACATTGGAGCTGTGTCAAAGCCTCTGCTTAGGAGAACCCTTTAGGGCCCCAGTGCCACCGCTTCATTCCAAGGTCTCCATAGATACAAAAGCACGTTAGGACCCATCCCAAGGGGTGTCCATTTCAACTCAGTGTTTTCGGGTGCTCCCCACAGATCCAGGAGATCTAACCTGTCTTGTTGCTAGGAGACAATTGGAATGCGAGGTGGGCTACCCATCCATCCATCCTTAGAACCCTGCTCAGAATCATTGGCCTGGAGCCAAACGACAGGTCTCAATTGTCCTGCAGAAGACTCTCTGAAGTTTGGAGCTTCTCACAACTCCCATCGTGGGAAAACACCCATGGCCTCGTGATGCCCCCCCCCCCATTCATGAAGGGGCCATCAGGGACAGAAACTCCAACCTGAGCGATCGTCTGATCCTCGCCCTGACTTCAGATGCACGAGATCTCGATTCAGGTCTGTAGATTGTGCCTGCCATGGCCTCACCCAGAAACCTATGCCTAGCTTGTGTTCTCAGAATTTTGTCGTCAGACTACTTGCCCACAATCCCTCCAGTTTGGCAATCCAGAACTACAATGCAGCACTCTGCCGGCCCTCCAGAAGAAAAACATTGTCCTCTGGGGCTACCCAGTAACCCCAAATGAGGATCAACCTGCACCGACCTTGGCTGTACCCCAAATACATAGGCTGACCAGGGCACTAATGCCCTTTCTGACACAGCCTGAGCCTGGAGCCCCTGGCCCCTCCCAGACAGCTGGCCGCACACTGAGCACATCCAGCCGCCATGGCCTTAGGTCGTCTTCTCTTCCCAACCTCGGTTTTCAGGTTTCAGAACCTAGACCTTATCTCCAATCACTGCCCAGGGTTGAAGGTGATACAGAAATCAGAACTCCTTCCCCATGGCAAGAAACCTTGTGGTTGGCATGTTGTCCAACGTTCAGTGTCGTTGAAACCAGTGTGGCCCATGAGGCCCCGCCCATGCTCGCGGGCCACATTGGTCACAAACACACATTGTGACCCTCAGGCTGAGCCCAGTCCTCAAGTAAGGCCACTCAGTGGCTGGATGAAGAGATAGCATATTGGGCTTGCCATGCCCCTAGGCCCCAATTTTTAACCATAGTTCGGGTTGTCCCTTCAGTCTTCCCCACGGCTTGGCTTTGGAATTCCTCTTTTGGTGGGACATCTGAGGTTTCAAACCTGAAATGAGTCCTCCCATCCCACAGTTTGACGAAAAGCAATTGGGAATCGGGCCAAATACTCAGAGAGGAAGATTCGTCCATGGCCCATGAGGCCTCCCCGACATTCCTCGGCCATCGCTGATACAAAATCCAGAGACAAAAGCCTGAGCAAGCGCCTCAGACTCGCACTTTCTTCATATCCTGAAGATTTCTTCTCATGGTTTGTCGATCGGGCCTGCCATACATACGTCCCCAAACCTAAGCTGGGTTTGTGTTTTCAGACTTCTGTCCTCAAAATCTTGGGCCACACACGCACCAGGCTGGGCGCATGGAGCCACACATTAGGACTCTGCCTACCAATCCATGGGAATTCTGCCCATTCCATGGTCCAACATCGTACAAATTAGGAGAAACCTCCAAAGTCCTTGAGGCCATCCCAATAGTGTAGGTCGCCCGGAACAAACAAGGACTGTCTGACACCAGCTGATAATCGACATCCACTCATACCATAGATGGATGTCCCCAGAGACGAAGATTGCACCAGACAGGACCCTAGGCCATAATAGGATCCATTGCTTTGGGTTACAGGCATGTGTCCTCAAAAGCCTGATTCCAATACGAGCATAGGGGTTTTCCTCAGGCACCCATCAGAACTCATCTCGTCTCCACAAGGAAACCTGTGCATGGGAGCCATGTCCAAAGCTTAGGAGAGTACTTCAGGGTCCCGGTGCCACCGCCCCATTCAAAGGCCCTCATGAACACAAAAACACATTAGGACCCATCCTCAGGAAAGTCCATTTCAACTCAGCCACCCCGGTTGCTCCCGCAGAGCCATCAGATCAAAACTGTCTTGTTGTTAGGAGACAATTGGAATGCGAGGCGGGCTTCCCAGGCATCCATCCGCGAACGGTGCTCTGGAGTCATTCCATATGGGATGTCCTGGAGCTGTCCAACAGGTCTCAATTGTCCCGCAGAAGGAATCCTTGAAGGGGGCATCCCACAACTCCCAACGTGGGAAAACCTCAATGGCCCCGAGATTCCGCTCCCTTCATAAAGCGGCCGTCATGCACAGGAACTCCAACCTGAGCCAACGTCTGATCCTCGCCCTGACTTCAGAAGCATGAGATAGTGGTTCAGATCTGCAGGGGGTACCTGTCGTGCCCTCGCCCTGAAACCCATGTCTAGCTTGTCTTCTCACACTTCCGTCCTCAAACTCCTGGCCCCGAAGTCCTAAAATTTGGCAATTCCGGACCCACAATGCAGCACTCTGCCTGCCCTCTAGAAAAAAAAAAATTATTGCCTCATGAGCTGCCCAGCCACCTTAAATGAGGGTAAACCTACACAGAACTCGACTTTAACCAAATTATATAGTCTAACCTGGGCACTAATGCACTGTCGAACACAACCTGAGCCCGGACCTCCTGACCAACACCCAGAAAGCTGACCGCACACTGAGCACATAAAACCCACCATGGCCTTAGGTCATAATCTCTTCCCTACCTCAGTTTTCAGGCTTCAGAACTGAGACCTTATCTCCAATCACTGCCCAGGGGTGAGTGTGATGCAGAAATCAGAACTCCTCCTTACCCACGGCAAGAATCCTTGTGGTTGGCACGTTCAGTGTAGGAGAAACCAGCATTCACCCTGAGGCCCCCCCCCATTCTTGAGTGCGATGAGGGCATACACACGCATTGTGACCCTCAGCATGAGTCCTGTCCTCTAGTAAGTCCTCTCAGTGGCTGAACCATTTGATGTCATAATGGGCTTGACATGTCCCTAGGCCCCAATTTTTAACCAGATTTCTGATTGTCCCGGCGCCCCTCCCCAGGGCTCTACTCTGGAATCCATCATTTGGTGGGACACCTGAGGTTAAAAAAGAAAACAACAACAACAACAACAACAACAAAAAAAAAAAACGGACTTCTTCCACCCCACAGAATGAACGCAAACTCTTTGGACAGGGCCGAACCACCAGAGAGTAAGACTCGTCCAATTCCCATGAAGTCACCCAGAAATTCCACGACCATGAGTGACACGATATCAAGAGACAAAAACTTGAGCAGGAGCCTCACTCGCCCTTTTTTCAAATCCCGAAGCGTTCTCCTCATTGTCTGTAGATCAGTCCTGCCATACCTATGACCCGAAACATAAGCCGAGTTTGTGTTTTCAGACAACTGTCCAAACAGCCCTGGCCTACACAACCTACAGGCTCGGGCCCCTGGAGCCAAACCTGAGGACTGTACTTGCCCTCTCCAAGGGAATTGTGTGTGCCCATTCCAATGGCCACAACCCTTCTAAAGGATAAACCTCCAAAGTCCCTGCTCCATCTCAATAGTGGTGGCTTACCAAAAAAAACAGGGGCAATCTGAGCCCAAGTGAGCACCTACCTGCACTCAGACCCATAGACAGATGTCCCCAGAGGTAAAAAGGAAAGAACAGGCCCCTAGGCACTAATCAGATCCATTGCTTTGGTTTCGAGGCATCTCTCCTCAGAGGCCTGGATTTCAAAAGCAGCATATAGCTGTTTCTTGACTCACCCATCAGAAAACATCTCATCTACACATGGGAAATTTGCACATTGGAGCTGTGTCAAAGCCTCTGCTTAGGAGAACCCTTTAGGGCCCCAGTGCCACCGCTTCATTCCAAGGTCTCCATAGATACAAAAGCACGTTAGGACCCATCCCGAGGGGTGTCCATTTCAACTCAGCGTTTTCGGTTGCTCCCCACAGATCCAGGAGATCTAACCTGTCTTGTTGCTAGGAGACAATTGGAATGCGAGGTGGGCTACCCATCCATCCATCCTTAAAACCCTACTCAGAATCATTGGCCTGAAGCCAAACGACAGGTCTCAATTGTCCTGCAGAAGACTCTCTGAAGTTTGGAGCTTCTCACAACTCCCATCGTGGGAAAACACCCATGGCCTCGTGATGCCCCCCCCCATTCATGAAGGGGCCATCAGGGACAGAAACTCCAACCTGAGCGATCGTCTGATCCTCGCCCTGACTTCAGATGCACGAGATCTCGATTCAGGTCTGTAGATTGTGCGTGCCATGGCCTCACCCAGAAACCTAAGCCTAGCTTGTGTTCTCAGACTTTTGTCGTCAGACTACTTGCCCACAATCCCTCCAGTTTGGCAATCCAGAACTACAATGCAGCACTCTGCCGGCCCTCCAGAAGAAAAACATTGTCCTCTGGGGCTACCCAGTAACCCCAAATGAGGATCAACCTGCACCGACCTTGGCTGTACCCCAAATACATAGGCTGACCAGGGCACTAATGCCCTTTCTGACACAGCCTGAGCCTGGAGCCCCTGGCCCCTCCCAGACAGCTGGCCGCACACTGAGCACATCCAGCCGCCATGGCCTTAGGTCGTCTTCTCTTCCCAACCTCGGTTTTCAGGTTTCAGAACCTAGACCTTATCTCCAATCACTGCCCAGGGTTGAAGGTGATGCAGAAATCAGAACTCCTTCCCCATGGCAAGAAACCTTGTGGTTGGCATGTTGTCCAACGTTCAGTGTCGTTGAAACCAGTGTGGCCCATGAGGCCCCGCCCATGCTCGCGGGCCACATTGGTCACAAACACACATTGTGACCCTCAGGCTGAGCCCAGTCCTCAAGTAAGGCCACTCAGTGGCTGGATGAAGAGATAGCATATTGGGCTTGCCATGCCCCTAGGCCCCAATTTTTAACCATAGTTCGGGTTGTCCCTTCAGTCTTCCCCACGGCTTGGCTTTGGAATTCCTCTTTTGGTGGGACACCTGAGGTTTCAAACCTGAAATGAGTCCTCCCATCCCACAGTTTGACGAAAAGCAATTGGGAATCGGGCCAAATACTCAGAGAGGAAGATTCGTCCATGGCCCATGAGGCCTCCCCGACATTCCTCGGCCATCGCTGATACAAAATCCAGAGACAAAAGCCTGAGCAAGCGCCTCAGACTCGCACTTTCTTCATATCCTGAAGATTTCTTCTCATGGTTTGTCGATCGGGCCTGCCATACATACGTCCCCAAACCTAAGCTGGGTTTGTGTTTTCAGACTTCTGTCCTCAAAATCTTGGGCCACACACCCTCCAGGCCGGTTGCCTGGAGCCACACATTAGGACTCTGCCTACGAATCCATGGGAATTCTGTCCATTCCATGGTCCAAAATCGTACAAATTAGGAGAAACCTCCAAAGTCCCTGAGGCCATCCCAATAGTGTAGGTCGCCCGGAACAAACAAGGACTGTCTGACACCAGCTGATAATCGACATCCACTCATACCATAGATGGATGTCCCCAGAGACGAAGATTGAACCAGACAGGACCCTAGGCCATAATAGGATCCATTGCTTTGGGTTACAGGCATGTGTCCTCAAAAGCCTGATTCCAATACGAGCATAGGGGTTTTCCTGAGGCACCCATCAGAACTCATCTCGTCTCCACAAGGAAACCTGTGCATGGGAGCCATGTCCAAAGCTTAGGAGAGTACTTCAGGGTCCCGGTGCCACCGCCCCATTCCAAGGCCCTCATGGACACAAAAACACATTAGGACCCATCCTCAGGAAAGTCCATTTCAACTCAGCCACCCCGGTTGCTCCCGCAGAGCCATCAGATCAAAACTGTCTTGTTGTTAGGAGACAATTGGAATGCGAGGCGGGCTTCCCAGGCATCCATCCGCGAACGGTGCTCTGGAGTCATTCCATATGGGATGTCCTGGAGCTGTCCAACAGGTCTCAATTGTCCCGCAAAAGGAATCCTTGAAGGGGGCATCCCACAACTCCCAACGTGGGAAAACCTCAATGGCCCCGAGATTCCGCTCCCTTCATAAAGCGGCCGTCATGCACAGGAACTCCAACCTGAGCCAACGTCTGATCCTCGCCCTGACTTCAGAAGCATGAGATAGTGGTTCAGATCTGCAGGGGGTACCTGTCGTGCCCTCGCCCTGAAACCCATGTCTAGCTTGTCTTCTCACACTTCCGTCCTCAAACTGCTGGCCCCGAAGTCCTAAAATTTGGCAATTCCGGACCCACAATGCAGCACTCTGCCTGCCCTCTAGGAAAAAAAAAATTATTGCCTCATGAGCTGCCCAGGCACCTTAAATGAGGGTAAACCTACACAGAACTCGACTTTAACCAAATTATATAGTCTAACCTGGGCACTAATGCACTGACGAACACAACCTGAGCCCGGACCTCCTGACCAACACCCAGAAAGCTGACCGCACACTGAGCACATAAAACCCGCCATGGCCTTAGGTCATCATCTCTTCCCTACCTCAGATTTCAGGCTTCAGAACCGAGACCTTATCTCCAATCACTGCCTAGGGGTGAGTGTGATGCAGAAATCACAACTCCTCCTTACCCATGGCAAGAATCCTTGTGGTTGGCACGTTCAGTGTAGGAGAAACCAGCATTCACCCTGAGGCCCCCTCCCCCATTCTTGAGTGCGATGAGGGCATACACACGCATTGTGACCCTCAGCATGAGTCCTGTCCTCTAATAAGTCCTCCCAGTGGCTGAACCATTTGATGTCATAATGGGCTTGACATGTCCCTAGGCCCCAATTTTTAACCAGATTTCTGATTGTCCCGGCGCCCCTCCCCAGGGCTCTACTCTGGAATCCATCATTTGGTGGGACACCTGAGGTTAAAAAAGAAAACAACAACAACAACAACAAAAAAAAAAAACGGACTTCTTCTAGCCCACAGAATGAACGCAAACTCTTTGGACTGGGCCAAACCACCAGAGAGTAAGACTCGTCCATTTCCCATGAAGTCACCCAGAAATTCCACGACCATGAGTGACACGATATCAAGAGACAAAAACTTGAGCAGGAGCCTCACTCTCCCTTCTTTCAAATCCCGAAGAGTTCTCCTCATTGTCTGTAGATCAGTCCTGCCATACCTATGACCCGAAACATAAGCCGAGTTTGTGTTTTCAGACAACTGTCCAAACAGCCCTGGCCTACACAACCTACAGTCTCGGGCCCCTGGAGCCAAACCTGAGGACTGTACTTGCCCTCTCCAAGGGAATTGTGTGTGCCCATTCCAATGGCCACAACCCTTCTAATAGGATAAACCTCCAAAGTCCCTGCTCCATCTCAATAGTGGTGGCTTCCCAAAAAAAACAGGGGCAATCTGAGCCCAAGTGAGCACCTACCTGCACTCAGACCCATAGACAGATGTCCCCAGAGGTAAAAAGGAAAGAACAGGCCCCTAGGCACTAATCAGATCCATTGCTTTGGTTTCCAGGCATCTCTCCTCAGAGGCCTGGATTTCAAAAGCAGCATATAGCTGTTTCTTGACTCACCCATCAGAAAACATCTCATCTACACATGGGAAATTTGCACGTTGGAGCTGTGTCAAAGCCTCTGTTTAGGAGAACCCTTTAGGGCCCCAGTGCCACCGCTTCATTCCAAGGTCTCCATAGATACAAAAGCACGTTAGGACCCATCCCAAGGGGTGTCCATTTCAACTCAGCGTTTTCGGGTGCTCCCCACAGATCCAGGAGATCTAACCTGTCTTGTTGCTAGGAGACAATTGGAATGCGAGGTGGGCTACCCATCCATCCATCCTTAAAACCCTGCTCAAAATCATTGGCCTGGAGCCAAACGACAGGTCTCAATTGTCCTGCAGAAGACTCTCTGCAGTTTGGAGCTTCTCACAACTCCCATCGTGGGAAAACACCCATGGCCTCGTGATGCCCCCCCCGTTCATGAAGGGGCCATCAGGGACAGAAACTCCAACCTGAGCGATCGTCTGATCCTCGCCCTGACTTCAGATGCACGAGATCTCGATTCAGGTCTGTAGATTGTGCCTGCCATGGCCTCACCCAGAAACCTAAGCCTAGCTTGTGTTCTCAGACTTTTGTCGTCAGACTACTTGCCCACAATCCCTCCAGTTTGGCAATCCAGAACTACAATGCAGCACTCTGCCGGCCCTCCAGAAGAAAAACATTGTCCTCTGGGGCTACCCAGTAACCCCTAATGAGGATCAACCTGCACCGACCTTGGCTGTACCCCAAATACATAGGCTGACCAGGGCACTAATGCCCTTTCTGACACAGCCTGAGCCTGGAGCCCCTGGCCCCTCCCAGACAGCTGGCCGCACACTGAGCACATCTAGCCGCCATGGCCTTAGGTCCTCATCTCTTCCCAACCTCGGTTTTCAGGTTTCAGAACCTAGACCTTATCGCCAATCAGTGCCCAAGGTTGAAGGTGATGCAGAAATCAGAACTCCTTCCCCATGGCAAGAAACCTTGTGGTTGGCATGTTGTCCAACGTTCAGTGTCGTTGAAACCAGTGTGGCCCATGAGGCCCCACCCATGCTCGCGGGCCACATTGGTCACAAACACACATTGTGACCCTCAGGCTGAGCCCAATCCTCAAGTAAGGCCACTCAGTGGCTGGATGAAGAGATAGCATATTGGGCTTGCCATGCCCCTAGGCCCCAATTTTTAACCATAGTTCGGGTTGTCCCTTCAGTCTTCCCCACGGCTTGGCTTTGGAATTCCTCTTTTGGTGGGACACCTGAGGTTTCAAACCTGAAATGAGTCCTCCCATCCCACAGTTTGACGAAAAGCAATTGGGAATCGGGCCAATTCCTCAGAGAGGAATATTTGTCCATGGCCCATGAGGCCTCCCCGACATTCCCCGGCCATCGCTGATACAAAATCCAGAGACAAAAGCCTGAGCAAGCGCCTCAGACTCGCACTTTCTTCATATCCTGAAGATTTCTTCTCATGGTTTGTCGATCGGGCCTGCCATACATACGTCCCCAAACCTAAGCTGGGTTTGTGTTTTCAGACTTCTGTCCTCAAAATCTTGGGCCACACACGCACCAGGCCGGGCGCCTGGAGCCACACATTAGGACTCTGCCTACCAATCCATGGGAATTCTGCCCATTCCATGGTCCAAAATAGTACAAATTAGGAGAAACCTCCAAAGTCCCTGAGGCCATCCCAATAGTGTAGGTCGCCCGGAACAAACAAGGACTGTCTGACACCAGCTGATAATCGACATCCACTCATACCATAGATGGATGTCCCCAGAGACGAAGATTGAACCAGACAGGATCCTAGGCCATAATAGGATCCATTGCTTTGGGTTACAGGCATGTGTCCTCAAAAGCCTGATTCCAATACGAGCATAGGGGTTTTCCTGAGGCACCCATCAGAACTCATCTCGTCTCCACAAGGAAACCTGTGCATGGGAGCCATGTCCAAAGCTTAGGAGAGTACTTCAGGGTCCCGGTGCCACCGCCCCATTCCAAGGCCCTCATGGACACAAAAACACATTAGGACCCATCCTCAGGAAAGTCCATTTCAACTCTGCCACCCCGGTTGCTCCGGCAGAGCCATCAGATCTAAACTGTCTTGTTGCTAGGAGACAATTGGTATGCGAGGCGGGCTTCCCAGGCATCCATTCGCGAACGGTGCTCTGGAGTCATTCCATATGGGATGTCCTGGAGCTGTCCAACAGGTCTCAATTGTCCCGCAGAAGGAATCCTTGAAGGGGGCATCCCACAACTCACAACGTGGGAAAACCTCAATGGCCCCGAAATTCCGCTACTTCATAAAGCGGCCGTCATGCACAGGAACTCCAACCTGAGCCAACATCTGATCCTCGCCCTGACTTCAGAAGCATGAGATAGTGTTTCAGATCTGCAGGGGGTACCTGCCGTGCCCTCGCCCTGAAACCCAAGTCTAGCTTGTCTTCTCAGACTTCCGTCCTCACACTCCTGGCCCCAAAGCCCTCAAGTTTGGCAATTCCGGACCCACAATGCAGCACTCTGCCTGCCCTCTAGAAAAAAAATAATTGCCTCATGAGCTGCCCAGGCACCTTAAATGAGGGTAAACCTACACAGAACTCGACTTTAACCAAATTATATAGTCTAACCTGGGCGCTAATGCACTGTCGAACACAACCTGAGCCCGGACCTCCTGACCAACACCCAGAAAGCTGACCGCACACTGAGCACATAAAACCCGCCATGGCCTTAGGTCATCATCTCTTCCCTACCTCAGTTTTCAGGCTTCAGAACCGAGACCTTATCTCCAATCACTGGCCAGGGTTGAGTGTGATGCAGAAATCAGAACTCCTCCTTACCCATGGCAAGAATCCTTGTGGTTGGCACGTTCAGTGTAGGAGAAACCAGCATTCACCCTGAGGCCCCGCCCATTCTTGAGTGCGACGAAGGCATACACACGCATTGTGACCCTCAGCATGAGTCCTGTCCTCTAGTAAGTCCTCTCAGTGGCTGAAACATTTGATGTCATAATGGGCTTGACATGTCCCTAGGCCCCAATTTTTAACCAGTTTCCTGATTGTCCAGGCGCCCCTCCCCAGGGCTCTACTCTGGAATCCATCATTTGGTGGGACACCTGAGGTTAAAAAAGAAAACAACAACAACAACAACAATTAAAAAAAACGGACTTCTTCCAACCACAGAATGAACGCAAACTCTTTGGAATGGGCCAAACCACCAGAGAGTAAGACTCGTCCATTTCCCATGAAGTCACCCAGAAATTCCACGACCATGAGTGACACGATATCAAGAGACAAAAACTTGAGCAGGAGCCTCACTCGCCCTTTTATCAAATCCCGAAGAGTTCTCCTCATGGTCTGTAGATCAGTCCTGCCATACCTATGACCCGAAACATAAGCCGAGTTTGTGTTTTCAGACAACTGTCCAAACAGCCCTGGCCAACACAACCTACAGGCTCGGGCCCCTGGAGCCAAACCTGAGGACTGTGACCACATTGGTCACAAACACACATTGTGACCCTATGGCTGAGCCCAGTCCTCAAGTAAGGCCACTCAGTGGCTGGATGAAGAGATAGCATATTGGGCTTGCCATGCCCCTAGGCCCCATTTTTTAACCATAGTTGGGGTTGACCCTTCAGTCTTCCCCACGGCTTGGTTTTGGAATTCCTCTTTTGGTGGGACACCTGAGGTAACAAAACTGAAATGAGTCCTCCCATCCCACAGATTGACGAAAAGCAATTGGGATTCGGGCCAAATCCTCAGAGAGGAAGATTCGTCCATGGCCCATGAGGCCTGGCCGACATTCCACGGCCATCGCTGATAAAAATCCAGAGACAAAAGCCTGAGCAAGCGACTCAGACTCGCACTTTCTTCATATCCTGAAGAGTTCTTCTCATGTTTTGTAGATTGGGCCTGCCATACCTACGTCCCCAAACCTAAGCTGAGTTTGTTTTCAGACAACTGTCTAAACAGCACTGGCCTACACAACCTACAGGCTCAGGCCCCTGGAGCCAAACCTGAGGAATGTACTTGCCTTCTCCAAGGGAATTGTTTGTGCCCATTCCAATGGCCACAACCCTTCTAATAGGATAAACCTCCAAATTCCCTGATCCATCTGAAAAGTGGTGGCTTCCCAGGAAAAACAGGGGCAATCTGAGCCCAAATGAGCACCTACCTGCACTCAGACCCATAGACAGATGTCCCCAGAGGTAAAAAGGAAAGAACAGGCCCCTAGGCACTAATCAGATCCATTGCTTTGATTTCCAGGCATCTCTCCTCAGAGCCTGGATTTCAAAAGCAGCATATAGCTATTTCTTAATTCACCCATCAGAAAACATCTCATCTACACATGGGAAACTTGCACGTTGGAGCTGTGTCAAAGCCTCTGTTTAGGAGAACCCTTTAGGGCCCCAGTGCCACCGCTTCATTCCAAGGTCTCCATAGACACAAAATCACATTAGGACCCATCACCAGGGGTGTGCATTTCAACTCAGCATCCTCGGTAGCTGCCCACAGATCCAGGAGATCTAACCTGTCTTGTTGCTAGGAGACAATTGGTATGCGAGGTGGGCTACCCAGCCATCCATCCTTAGAACCCTGCTCAGAATCATTGGCCTGGAGCCAAACAACAGGTCTCAATTGTCCTGCAGAAGACTCTCTGCAGTTTGGAGCTTCTCACAACTCCCATAGTGGGAAAACACCCATGGCCTCGTGATGCCCCCCCATTCATGAAGGGGCCATCAGGGACAGAAACTCCAACCTGAGCGATCGTCTGATCCTCGCCCTGACTTCAGATGCACGAGATCTCGATTCAGGTCTGTAGATTGTGCCTGCCATAGCCTCACCAAGAAACCTAAGCCTAGCTTGTGTTCTTAGACTTTTGTCGTCAGACTACTGGCCCACAAGCCCTCCATTTGGAAATCCAGAACTACAATGGAGCACTCTGCCTTCCCTCCAGAAGAAAAACATTGTCCTCTGGGGCTACCCGGTAACCCCAAATGAGGATCAACCTGCACCGACCTTGGCATTACCCCAAATACATAGGCTGACCAGGTCACTAATGCCCTTTCTGACACAGCCTGAGCCTGGACTCCCTGGACCCTCCCAGACAGCTGGCTGCACACTGAGCACATCCAGCCGCCATGGCCTTAGGTCGTCATCTCTTCCCAACCTCGGTTTTCAGGTTTCAGAACCTAGACCTTATCTCCAATCACTGCCCAAGGTTGAAGGTGATGCAGAAATCAGAACTCCTTCCCCATGGCAAGAAACCTTGTGGTTGGCATGTTGTCCAACGTTCAGTGTCGTTGAAACCAGTGTGGCCCATGAGGCCCCGCCCATGCTCGCGGGCCACATTGGTCACAAACACACATTGTGACCCTCAGGCTGAGCCCAGTCCTCAAGTAAGGCCACTCAGTGTCCTTTCTTCTCATGGTTTGTCGATCGGGCCTGCCATACCTACGTCCCCAAACCTAAGCTGAGTTTGTGTTTTCAGACTTCTGTCCTCAAAGTCTTGGGCCACACACGCTCCAGGCTGGGCGCCTGGAGCCACACATTAGGACTCTGCCTACCAATCCATGGGAATTCTGCCCATTCCATGGTCCAAAATCGTACAAATTAGGAGAAACCTCCAAAGTCCCTGAGGCCATCCCAATAGTGTAGGTCGCCCGGAACAAACAAGGACTGTCTGACACCAGCTGATAATCGACATCCACTCATACCATAGATGGATGTCCCCAGAGAAGAAGATTGAACCAGACAGGACCCTAGGCCATAATAGGATCCATTGCTTTGGGTTACAAGCATGTGTCCTCAAAAGCCTGATTCCAATACGAGCATAGGGGTTTTCCTGAGGCACCCATCAGAACTCATCTCGTCTCCGCAAGGAAACCTGTGCATGGGAGCCATGTACAAAGCTTAGGAGAGTACTTCAGGGTCCCGGTGCCACCGCCCCATTCCAAGGCCCTCATGGACACAAAAACACATTAGGACCCATCCTCAGGAAATTCCATTTCAACTCAGCCACCCCGGTTGCTCCGGCAGAGCCATCAGATCAAAACTGTCTTGTTGTTAGGAGACAATTGGAATGCGAGGCGGGCTTCCCAGGCATCCATCCGCGAACGGTGCTCTGGAGTCATTCCATATGGGATGTCCTGGAGCTGTCCAACAGGTCTCAATTGTCCCGCAGAAGGAATCCTTGAAGGGGGCATCCCACAACTCCCAACGTGGGAAAACCTCAATGGCCTCGAGATTCCGCTCCCTTCATAAAGCGGCCGTCATGCACAGGAACTCCAACCTGAGCCAACGTCTAATCCTCGCTCTGACTTCAGAAGCATGAGATATTGGTTCAGATCTGCAGGGGGTACCTGTCGTGCCCTCGCCCTGAAACCCATGTCTAGCTTGTCTTCTCACACTTCTGTCCTCAAACTCCTGGCCCCGAAGTCCTAAAATTTGGCAATTCCGGACCCACAATGCAGCACTCTCCCGGCCCTCTAGAAAAAAAAAAAAATATTGCCTCATGAGCTGCCCAGGCACCTTAAATGAGGATAAACCTACACAGCACTCGACCTTACCCAAATTATATAGTCTAACCTGGGCACTAATGCACTGTCGAACACAACCTGAGCCCGGACCTCCTGACCAACACCCAGAAAGCTGACCGCACACTGAGCACATAAAACCCGCCATGGCCTTAGGTCATCATCTCTTCCCTACCTCAGTTTTCAGGCTTCAGAACCGAGACCTTATCTCCAATCACTGCCCAGGGGTGAGTGTGATGCAGAAATCAGAACTCCTCCTTACCCATGGCAAGAACCCTTGTGGTTGGCACGTTGTCCAACGTTCAGTGTAGGAGAAACCAGCATTCACCCTGAGGCCCTGCCCATTCTTGAGTGCGACGAGGGCATACACACGCATTGTGACCCTTAGCATGAGTCCTCTCCTCTAGTAAGTCCTCTCCTTGGCTGGACCATTAGATGTCATAATGGGCTTGACATGTTCCTAGGCCCCAATTTTTAACCAGATTTCTGATTTTCCAGTCGCCCCTCCCCAGGGCTCTACTCTGGAATCCCTCATTTGTTGGGACACCTGAGGTTAAAAAAGAAAACAACAACAAAAGAAAAAAAACAAAAAACAAAAAACGGACTTCTTCCAGCCCACAGAATGACCCCAAACTCTTTGGACGGGGCCAAACCACCATAGAGTAAGAATCGTCCATTTCCCATGAAGTCACGCAGAAATTCCACGACCATAGTTCTGGTGGTCCCTTCAGTCTTCCCCACGGCTTTGCTTTGGAATTCCTCTTTTCGTGGGACACCTGAGGTAACAAAACTGAAAGGAGTTCTCCCATCCCATATTTTGACGAAAAAAAATTGGGAATCGGGCGAAATCCTCATAGAGGTAGATTCGTCCATGGCCCATGAAGCATCCCCGACATTCTACGGCCATTGCTGATACAAATTCCAGAGACTAATGCCTGAGCAAGCGCCTCAGACTCGCTCTATATTCAAATCTTCATGAGTTCTTCTCATGGTTTGTATATTGGGCCTGCCATACCGACGTCCCCAAAAAAAGCTGAGTTTGTGTATCGGAATCACAATCAGAAATCTGCATTCCCCATGGCTGTAATGCTTGTTCTTCACATGGAGTCACACCTTCACGTGGGGAACCCTTCATGGCCCCTGATGCCACGCCAAAACATGAGTGCTGCTTGGGCACAAATTCACACTATGACCCTAGCATGAGCCCCATGTCAAAGAAAGGCCTGTCAGGTTCGGGACGAAGATCCTGCATATAGTCCCTGCCATGCCCATAGGCACACAGGACTAACTAGATGGTGTGTATTCCAGTTGAAGGAACCCACTGCTGTGCTCTAGAGTCCCTCTCCTGGGGGGTTCTTTCTGGCAGAAAACAGTACTCTTCACTTCCCACAGAATGAACCCAAACACTTGGGAGCTTGGACAATCCCCCGAGAGGAAGGCTCTTCCTCGGCCCCTGAGGCAACCCCTACCCTGACCGGACACTGTGAACGCAACACCCAGAGACAAAAGCCTGAGCAACTGCCTCCCACTTGCCCTCCTTTGATATTCAGAGAATCTCCCCTCACGGACTGGAGATCAGGCCTGCCATTACCTTGGCCCCTTCCTGAGCCAAGTTTGCTTTTTCAGACATCAGTCCCCACAGTCCTGGCAAACACAGCCTCTAGGCTGGGTCCTCTGGAGCCATACAACAGGACCGTGCCTGCTCTCTCCTGGGAAACTGTGTCCATTCCTTTGGACACACACTTCCAGAATATGAGAAACCTCAAGGCCCCCGAGGACATCTCACTACTGGGAGCCTCCCTGGACACACAGGGGCATTCGGACACAAGCTGAGCAGCTACCTCCATGAAGGCATGCACACAGATGTCAACAGAGATAGAAGGTTGAGCCGGACAGGCCCTTAGGCCATAATCTCAACTCTTGCTTTGGGTTCCAGGTGTTACTCCTCAGAGGCTTTGGTTCGAAGAACAGGATATGGGGCTTTCCTGAGGCACTGAACAGAACTCCTCTCGTCTCCAAATGGGGAGCTTTCTTACTGGGGATGTATCAAAACCTTCAGGTAGTGCCTAAGCAGCACTTGAGTGCTGATTGGGAACAAATTCACACTGTGACCCTAGCATGAGCCCCATGTCAAAGAAAGGCCTGTCAGGGCCTGGACAAAGAGCCCGCATATGGGGCTTGCCAAGCCCCTATGCACCCAATCCTCACCAGGGTTTGAGATTTCCAGTCGCCCCGCCCGTACCTGGGGCTCTGATCTGGAATCCCTTTCTTGGAGAGACACATGAGCCAGACAACACGACTCCACCCTTCCCACAAAATAACCCCAAACTCTTGGGAGCTGGGACAAATCCCCAGAGAGGGATACTCGTCCACAGTCCCTGAGGCCACCGCTCCAATCCACGGCTATCCCGGACACAACATCCAGAGACAAAAGCCTGAAGGAACGACTCCCACTCGCCCTTGTTTCAGAGGCACAGGAGTTCCCTCTCGGGCAGTACCTCCGGCCTGCCATACCCTAGGCGCCACTCATAAGCTGACATTGTGTTTTAAGACTTCTGTGCCCACAGCCTGGACCCACACACCTCCAGGCTAGGGCCTCTGGAGCCACAGCGAAAGTTTGTGCCTGCCCTCTCCAAGGAAAGTGTGCCCAATCAATTGACCACAACCCTACAGGTTAGGGAAAAGCTCCAAGGCCCCTGAGGACATCAATAGTGTAGGCCACCCTGGACTAAGGGGGGCTCTCTGACACCAGCGGAGCAACTATATCCACTTAGACTCTCAGAGTGTCCCCAGAGACAGAAGGTTGAAATGGACAGGCCCCCAGGCCCTAATATGAACCTTAGCTTTGTTCCATGTGTCCGTTCTCAGAGGACTGTTTTCGTAGACCAGCACATGGGGCTTTTCTGATGCACCAAACAGCGGATCTCTTGTCTCCACATGGGCAGCTTTCTTACTGGGGATGTATCAAACCCTTCAGGTAGGAGAGTTCCGCAGGGCCACTGAACAACCAGCACATTCCAAGGTCTCCATGGACCCAAATGAACATTATGACGCATCCTCAGGAGAGGCCATTTCAACTCAGCCCCCTGGGTCGCGTGTTCCAGAGGCCCCAGATCAAACATATCTTATCGCTAATGGCCAATTGGAATGCGAGGCATGCTGTACAGGGATCCATCCTTCGAACCCTGCTCTCCAGTCCTTCCGTATGGTATGTCCTGGAGCCATGCAACAGGACTCGAATGTCCCGCAGAAGGAAACCTTGTGGTTTGGGGCAACCACCAAACTCAGCGTGGGAAAACTTCCTTGGCCTCATGAGGCCCCCGCTTCATGAAGGTGCCATCATGGACACATACTCCAGCCTCAGCCAACGTCTGAACCTCAGCCTGACTTCAGATGCAGGAGATTTTGATTCAGCCTCTGCCGATTGGGCCTGCTCTGCCCTGGGCTCCAATCCTCACCCTAGCTTCTGTTTTCAGACTTCCGTCCTCACACTCCTGGCCCACAAACCCTCCCTACTGGGAATTCTGGGGCCACACTGAAGCACTCTGCCTGCCTCCCAGGAGAAAAACATTGTCTATGGCGCTGCCCAGAAACCCCAAATGAGGATCAAACTGCTTGGCACTCGGCAACACCCCAATTGCATAGGCTACCATAAACACTGATGCTCTGAGGCAAATAGCCTGAGCCCAGACCTTCCAACAGACACCGACACAGCTGGCTGCACACCCAGCACATTGGACCCGCCACTGCCTTAGGCCACCATCCATTCCCAACCTGGGTTTTCAGTCATCGGAACCTAGACCTTATCTCCAATCCCTGCACAGGGGGGAACCTGATACACAAGTCAGAACCCCTCCTTCCCCATGGCAAGAAAACTTGCTACTGGCAGTGATTCAAACCTTCAGTGTAGGAGAAAACGGCATGGCCCATGAGGCAACGCCCAAGCGTTAGGGCCGCCTTGGGCACAAACACACATTGTGACCCTCAGCGTGAGTACCTTATTCAAGTAACGCCTCTCAGTGACTGGACCAAGAGCCCGCATATGTGGCTTGCCATGCCCATAGGCACCCAGGATTTACTAGATGGTGTGTATTTCAGTTCAGGGAACCCACTGCTGTGCTCTAGAGTCCCTCTCTTGGGGGGTCCCCTGTGGCAGAAAACAGTACTCTTCCCTTCCCACAGAATGAATCCAAACACTTGGGAGCTTGCACAATCCCCCGAGAGGAAGGCTCTTCCTCGGCCTCTGAGACAACCCCTACCCTGACCGGACACTGTGAACGCAACACCCAGAGACAAAATCCTGAGTGACTGCCTCCCACTTGCCCTCCTTTGATATCCAGAGGATCTCCCCTCACGTACTGGAGATCAGTCCTGCCATTACCTTGGCCACTAGTTGAGCCAAGTTTGCTTTTTCAGACATCTGTCCCGACAGCCCTGGCAAACACAGCCTCTAGGCTGAATCCACTGGAGCCATACCACAGGACCGTGCCTGCTCTCTCCTGGGAAACTGTGTCCATTCCTTTGGACACACACCTCCAGAATATGAGAAACCTCAAGGCCCCCGAGGAAATCCCACTACTGGGAGCCTCCCTGGACACACAGGGGCATTCAGACACAAGCTGAGCAGCTACCTCCACGAAGGCATGCCCACAGATGTCAACAGAGATAAAAGGTTGAGCCGGACAGGCCCTTAGGCCGTAATCTCAACTCTTGCTTTGGGTTCCAGGTGTTACTCCTCAGAGGCTTTGGTTCGAAGAACAGGATATGGGGCTTTCCTGAGGCACTGAACAGAACTCCTCTCGTCTCCACATGGGAAGCTTCCCTGTTGGAGCTGTGTCAAACACCTCAGTTTGGAGAACCCTGCAGAGTCCCTGAGCCACCTCCACATTCCAAGTTCTCCCAGGCCACCAAGCCACAGTAGGACTCATCTTCAGGAGAGTCCATTTCAACTCTCCCCTCTGGGTAGCTCACCCAGGAGCCTGCAGATTGAGCCTGCCTTGTCCTGACGAAAGAGTGGGAATATGAGGTGGCGTTCCCAGGCATCCATGCTTAGACACCTGCTCTCGAGTCTTTCCATATGGGGCCTCTTGGAACCATCCAATAGGACTCGACTGTCGTGCAGAAGGAAACCTTGAGGTTTGGAGCAGTTCACAAATCCCATCGTAGGCAAACATCCCTGGCCTAATGAAGCCCTCACCCTTCAGGAAGAGGCCATGCTGGACAAAAACTCTAGCCTGAGGCACGTCTCATTGTTGACATGACCTCAGTGCAGGAGATCTCGATTCAGCCTCTGCAGAGTGGGCCTGCCGTGCCCTCGGTCCCAAACCTCACGCTAGCTTGTGTTTTCAGACTTCCTTCCTCACACTCCTGGCAAACAAGCCCTCAGGACAAGAAACTCCAGAACCAAAACCCAGCCCAGTGTCTGCCCAACGGAAGAAAAACGTTTCCCTGTGGGGCTCTCCAGAAAACCCAGATGAGGATCAACCTGCTCGGGCCTCGACGGACCTTGAACTGGATATGCTTCTCTGGGAACTCATGCTCTGTCTGACACAGCCTGAAACCAGACGTCCAGAGAGACAAGGAGACAGCTGGCCGCACACCCAGCACTTCGGACACGCCATGGTCTTATGCCGTCACCTCTTCCTAACCTTGGTTTTCAGATATCTGAACCTAGATATTATATCAATTCTCCACACAGCTGGGTATCGCAAGCACAAAACAGAACTCCTCCTTCCCCATGGCTGTCAAGCTTGCTCTTGGCATGGAGTCACACCTTCAGGGTGGGAGAAACCTTCATGGCCCCTGATGCCACGCCCAAACTTGAGTGCTGCTTGGGCACAAATTCACACTGTGACCCTCAGCATGAGCCCCATGTCAAAGAAAGGCCTGTCAGGTAGGTGCTCAGATGAGCTCAGATTGCCCCTGTTTGTCCTGGGAAGCCACCACTGTTGGGATGGCCTCCGGCAGTTTGGAGGTTTATCCTATTAGTAGGGTTGTGGCCATTGGAATGGGCACTTACAATTCCCTTGGAGAGGGCAAGTACAGTCCTCAGGTTTGGCTCCAGGGGCCTGAGCCTGTAGGGTGTGTAGGCCAGAGCTGTTTGGACAGTTGTCTGAAAACACAAACGCGGCTTATGTTTCGGGTCATAGGTATGGCAGGACTGATCTACAGACCATGAGGAGAACTCTTCAGGATATGATAAAAGGGCGAGTGTGAGGCTCGTGCTCAAGTTTTTGTCTCTGGATATCGTGTCACTCATGGTCGTGAAATTTCCGGGTGACTTCATGGGAAATGGACGAGTCTTACTCTCTGGGGTTTTGCCCCATCCCAAGATTTTTGGGTCATTCTGGGAATGGAAGAAGTCCGTTTTGTTGTTGTTGTTGATTTTCTTTGTTTTGTTTTTTAACCTCAGGTGTCTCACCAAATGAGGTATTCCAGAGTAGAGCCCTGGGGAGGGCCGACCGGACAACCAGAAATCTGGTTAAAAATTGTGG
This sequence comes from Mustela nivalis, assembly GCF_964662115.1. Classification (NCBI taxonomy): domain Eukaryota; kingdom Metazoa; phylum Chordata; class Mammalia; order Carnivora; family Mustelidae; genus Mustela; species Mustela nivalis. The sequence continues at coordinate 2,211,292 of NW_028136547.1, read as the reverse complement.
CCTAGGGACATGTCAAGCCCATTATGACATCTAATGGTCGAGCCACTGAGAGGACTTACTAGAGCACAGGACTCACGCTGAGGGTCACAATGCGTGTTTATGCCCTCTTCGCACTCAAGAATTGGCGGGGCCTCCGGGTGAATGCTGGTTTCTCCTACACTGAACGTTGGACAACATGCCAACCACAAGGTTTCTTGCCATGGGTAAGGACGAGTTCTGATTTCTGCATCACAGGCACCCCTGGGCAGTGGTTGGAGATAAGGTCTAGATTCTGAAGCCTGAAAAACCGCAGTTGGGAAGAGATGATGACCTACTGCCATGGCGGTTCTGATGTGCTCAGTGTGCGGTCAGCTGTCTGGGTGTTGGTCAGGAGGTCCGAGCTCAGGTTGTGTCAGACAGTGCATTAGTGCCCAGGTTAGACTATATACTTTGGGTACAGTCGAGTGCCATGTAGATTTATCCTCATATAAGGTGCCTGGGCAGCTCATTAGGCCAAATTTTTTTTCTAGAGGGCAGGCAGAGTGCTGCATTGTGGGTCTGGAATTGCGAAACTTCCGGGCTTCGGGGCCTGGAGTGTGAGGACGGAAGTCTGAGAACACAAGCTAGACTTGGGTTTCAGGGCCAGGGCACGGCAGGTATCCCTGTAGATCTGAACCTATATCTCATGCATCTGAAGTCAGGGCGAGGATCAGACATTGGCTCAGGTGGGAGTTTCTGTGCATGACGGCCCCTTCATGAAGGGAGCGGAATCTCGAGGCCATGGAGGTTTTCCCACGTTGGGAGTTGTGGGATGCCCCCTTCAAGGATTCCTTCTGCGGGACAATTGAGACTTGTTGGGCAGCTCCAGGACATCCCATATGGAATGACTCCAGGGCAGCGTTCGAGGATGGATGCCTGGGAAGCCCGCCTCGCATTCCAATTGTCTCCTAGCAACAAGACAGTTTAGATCTGATGGCTCTGCGGGAGAAACCGGGGTGGCTGACTTGAAATGGACTTTCCTGAGGATGGGTCCTAATGTGTGTTTGTGTCCATGAGGGCCTTAAAATGGGGCGGTGGCACCAGGACCATGAAGTATTCTCCTAAGCTTTTGACATAGCTCGATGCACAACGTTCCTTGTGGAGACGAGATTTGTTTTGATGGGTGCCACAGGAAAACCTCTATGCTGGTATTGGAATCCAGGCTTTTGAGGAGACATGCCTGTAATCCAAAGCAATGTATCCGATTATGGCCTAGGGTCCTGTCTGGTTCAATCTTCTTCTCAGGGGACATCCATCTATGGTATGAGTGGAGGTAGATGCTCAGCTGGTATCAGACCGCCCTTGTTTGTCCCGGGCGACCTGCACTATTTGGATGGCCTCAGGGATTTGTAGGGTTCTCCAAATTTTACTGTTTTGGACAATGGCATCGGCAGAATTCCCATGGATTTGGTAGGCACAGTCCTAATGTGTGACTCCAGGGGCCCCAGCCTGGAGGGTGTGTGGCCCAGGACTTTGAGGACAGAAGTCTGAAAACACAAAATCAGCTTAGGTTTGGGGACGTAGGTATGGCAGGCCTGATCTATAAACCATGAGAAGAACTCTTCCGGATATGAAGAAAGAGCGAGTCTGAGGCGCTTGCTCAGGCTTTTGTCTCTGGATTTTGTATCAGAGATGGCCGTGGAATGTCGGGGAGGCCTCATGGGCCATGGACGAATCTTCCTCTCTGTGGATTTGGCCCGATCCAAATTGTTTTTTGTCAATCTGTGGAATGGGAGGACTCCTTTCAGGTTTGTTACCTCAGGTGTCCCGCCAAAAGAGGAATTCCAAAGAAGAGCCCTGGGGAAAAGTGAAGGGAGAACCCGAACTATGGGTAAAATTTGGGGCCTAGGGGCATGGCAAGCCCAATATGCTATCTCTTCATCCAGCCACTGAGGCCTTATTGAGGACTGGGATCAGGGTGAGGGTCACAATGTGTGGTTTTGACCAATGTGGTCCGCAAACATGAGCGGGGCCTCATGGGCCACACTGGTTTCAACTACACTGAACGTTGGACAACATGCCAACCACATGGTTTCTTGCCACGGGGAAGGAGTTGTGTTTTCTGCATCACTTTCAAGCCTGGGAAGTGATTGGAGATAAGGTCTAGGTTCTGAAACTTGACAACCGAGGTTGGGAAGAGATGACGACCTAAGACCATGGCGGGTCCGATGTGCTCAGTGAGCGGCCAGCTTTCTGTGTGGGGCCAGGTAATCCAGGCTAAGGCTGTGTCAAAAAGGGCAATAGTGCCCAGGTCAGCCTATATATTTGGGGTACAGTAGAATGGCGTGCAGGTTGATCCTCTTTTGGAGTTTCTGGGTAGCCCCAGAGGGCAATGTTTTTCTTCCTGAGGGCAGGAAGAGTGCTGCATTATAGTTCTGGTTTTCAAACTGGAGGCTTGTGGGCCAGTAGTCTGAGTAAGGAAATCTGAGAACAAGCTAGGCTTAGGTTTCTGGGTGAGGACAAGGCAGGAACAATCTACAGACCTGAATCGAGATCTCGTACTTATGATGTCAGGGCGAGGATCAGAAGATCGTTCAGGTTGGTGTTTCTGTCCCTGATGGCCCTTCATGAAGAGGCGGGGGGGTCATGAGGCCGTGGGGGTTTTCCCACGATGTTAGTTGTGAGAAGCTCCAAACTGCAAAGATTCTTCTGCAGGACAATTGAGACCTGTTTGTTGGCTCCAGGGCAACGATTCCGAGCAGGGTTCTAAGGATGGATGGCTGGGTAGCCCACCTCGCATTCCAATTGTGTCCTAGCAACAAGACAGATTAGATCTGCTGGATCTGGGGGAGCAACCCAGGAGGCTGAGTTGAATTGGACTCTCCTGTGGATGGATCCTAATATGTTTTTGTGTCTATGGAGATCTTGGAATGAAGCAGTGACACTGGGGCCCTGAAGGGTTTTTTCAAACAGAGGCTTTGACACAGCTCCAACGTGCAAGTTTCCCATATGTAGATGAGATTTGTTCTGAGGATGAGTCAGGAAACAGCCATATGCTGGTATTGAAATCCAGGCCTCTGAGGAGAGATGACTGGATAGCACAACAATGAATCCAATAGTGCCTAGGGGCCTGTTCGTACCTTTTTACCTCTGGGGACATCAGTCTATGCATCTGAGTGCATGTAGGTGTCAGATGGGCTCAGATTGTTCCTGTTTCTCCTGGAGAGTCACCACTATTGGGATGGCCTCAGGGAGTTTGGAGGTTTATCTTATTAGTAGGTTGTGGCCATTGGAATGGGCACATACAATTCCCTTGGAGAGGGCAAGTACAGTCCTCAGGTTTGGCTCCAGGGGCCTGAGCCTGTAGGGTGTGTAGGCCAGAGCTGTTTGGACAGTTGTCTGAAAACACAAACGCGGCTTATGTTTCGGGTAATAGGTATGGCAGGATTGATCTACAGACCATGAGGAGAACTCTTCGGGATATGAAAAAAGGGCGAGTGTCAGGCTCTTGCTCAAGTTTTTGTCTCTGGATATCGTGTCACTCATGGTCATGAAATTTCCGGTTGACTTAATGGGAAATGGACGAGTCTTACTCTCTGGGGGTTTGTCCCCATCGCAAGATTTTGGGGTCATTCTGTGGGATGGAAGAAGTCCGTTTTGTTGTTGTTGTGATTTGCCTTGTTTTGTTTTTTAACCTCAGGTGTCCCACCAAATGAGGGATTCCAGAGTAGAGCCCTGGGGGGGGGGGCGACTGTACAACCAGAAATCTGGTTACAAATTTGGGCCTAGGGACATGTAAAGCCCATTATGACATCTGATGGTCGAGTGACTGAGAGGACTTACTAGAGGACAGGACTCACACTGAGGGTCACAATGCGAGTTTATGCCCACTTCGCAAACAAGAATGGGCGGGGCCTCATGGTGAATCCTGGTTTCTCCTACACTGAACGTTGGACAACCTGCCAACGACAAGATTTCTTGCCATGGGTAAGGAAGAGTTCTGATTTCTGCATCACAGTCACCCTTGGGCAGTGATTGGAGATAAGGTCTAGATTCTGAAGCCTGAAAACGGAGGTAGGGAAGAGATGATAACCTAAGGCCATGGCGGGTCTGATGTGCTCAGTGTGCGGTCAACTGTCTGGGTGTTGGTCAGGAGGTCCGGGCTCAGGTTGTGTCAGACAGTGCATTAGTGCCCCCGTAGACTATATAATTTGGGTAAAGTCGAGTGCCATGTAGATTTATCCTCATATAAGGTGCCTGGGCAGCTCATTAGGCCAAATTTTTTTTCTAGAGGGCAGGCAGAGTGCTTCATTGTCGGTCCGGAATTGCCAAACTTGAGGGCTTCGTGTCCAGGAGTGTGAGGACGGAAGTCTGAGAACACAAGCTAGACTTGTGTATCAGGGCGAGGACACGGCAGGGACCACTGTAGATCTGAACCAATATCTCATGCATCTGAAGTCAGGGAGAGGATCAGACGTTGGCTCACATTGGAGTTTATGTGCATGACGGCCCCTTCATGAAGGGAGCGGAATCTCGAGGCCATGGAGGTTTTCCCACGTTGGGTGTTGTGGGATGCCCCCTTCAAGGATACCTTCTGCGGGACATTTGAGACCTGTTGGGCAGCTTCAGGACATCCCATATGGAATGACTCCAGGGCACCATTCGAGGATGGATGACTGGGAAGCAGGCCTCGCATTCCAATTTTCTCCTAGCAACAAGAGTGTTTATATCTGATGACTCTGCGTGAGCAACAGGAGTGACTGACTTGAAATGGACTTTCCTGAGGATGCGTCCTAATGTGTGTTTGTGTCCATGAGGGCCTTAAAATGGGGCGGTGGCACCGGGACCCTGAAGTATTCTCCTAAGCTTTTGACATAGCTCGATGCAAAAGTCTCCATGTGGAGACGAGATTTGTTCTGATGGGTGCCTCAGAAAAACACCTATGCTGGTATTGGAATCCAGGCTTTTGAGGAGACATGCCTGTAAACCAAAGCAATGTATCCGATTATGGCCTAGGGTCCTGTCTGGTTCAATCTGCTTCTCAGGGGACATCCATCTATGGTATGAGTGGAGGTAGATGCTCAGCTGGTATCAGACCGCCCTTGTTTGTCCCGGGCGACCTGCACTATTGGGATGGCCTCAGGGATTTGGAGGGTTCTCCTAATTTTACGGTTTTGGACAATGGAATGGGCAGAATTCCCATGGATTGGGTAGACACAGTCCTAATGTGTGACACCTGGGGCCCCAGCCTTGAAGGTGTGTGGCTCAGGACTTTGGGGACAGAAGTTTCAAAACACAAACTCAGCTTAGCTTTGGGGAGGTAGGTATAGCAGGCCCGATCTATAAACCATGAGAAGAACTCCTCTGGATATAAAGAAAGAGCGAGTCTCAGGCACTTGCTCAGGCTTTTGTCTCTGGATTTTGTATCAGAGATGGCCGTGGAATGTCGGGGAGGCCTCATGGGCCATGGACGAATCTTTCTCTCTGTGGATTTGGCCCGATCCCAATTGTTTTTCGTCAATCTGTGGAATGGGAGGACTCCTTTCAGGTTTGTTACCTCAGGTGTCCCGCCAAAAGAGGAATTCCAAAGATGAGCCCTGGGGAAAAGTGAAGGGAGAACCCGAACTATGGGTAAAATTTGGGGCCTAGGGGCATGGCAAGCCGAATATGCTGACTCTTCATCCAGCCACTGAGAGGCATTACCTGAGGCCTGGGATCAGGCTGAGGGACACAATGTGTGTTTGTGACCAATGTGGCCCATAAACATGGGCGGGGCCTCATGGGCCACACTGGTTTCAACTACACTGAACTTTGGAAAAACATGCCAACCACTAGGTTTCTTGCCAAGGCGAAGGAGAAGTTCTGATTCTTGTATCACGTTCACTCCTGAGCAGTGAGTGGAGATAAGGTCTAGGTTCTGCAGGTGAAAACTGAGGTTGTGTAGAGTTGATGGCCTAAATCCATTGTGGGTGTGATATGCTCTGTTTATGGCCAGCTGTCTGGGTGTTGGACTGGAGGTCTCCCCTCAGGCTGTTTCAGACAGGGCTTTAGTGCACAGGCTAGACAGTATAATTGGGGTATGGTCGAGTGGCATGCAGGTTGTTACTCATTTGGCGTTTCTGGTTAGACCTATAGGGCAACATTTTTCTTCTGGAGGGCAGGCAGAGTGCTGCATTGTGTCTCCAGAATTGCCAAACTGGAGGGGTGTGGCCAGGATTGTGAGGAAGGAAGTCTGAAAACACGAGTTTTGGGACCAAGAGCATGGCAGGTCCACTCTGCAGAGGCTGAATCGAGATCTCCTGCAGGTGAGGTCAGGGCGATTATCAGATGTTGCCTCAAGCTGGAGTTTGTGTCCACGACGGCCCTTACATGAAGGGGGTGGGGGCGTCATGAGGCCAGGGAGGTTTCCCTACGCTGGGAGTTGTGAGTTGCTCCTAACTTCAAAGTTTCCTTCTTCAGGACAGTCGAGTACTATTGGATGGTCCCTTGATGCCCCATACAGAAAGACTCGAGAGCAGGGGCCTAAGCATGGATGCCGAGAAACGCCAACTCACCTTCCCATTGCCTGGTGGAGACAAGGCACGCTCAATCTGCAGGCTCTTGGGTGAGCTACCCAGAAGGCTGAGTTTAAATGGACTCTCCTGAGGATGAGTCATAATGTGGGTTGGTGGCCATGGAGACCTTGGAATGTGGCAGTAGCTAAGGGACTCTGCAGGATTCTCCAACCCGAAGGGCTTGACACAACTCCAACAAGGAAGCTTCCCATGTGGAGAGGAGAGGTCTTCTGTCTGGTGCCTCAGGAAAGCCCCGTATCCTGGTCTTCGAACCCAGGCCTCTGAGGAGTGATACCTGGACACCAAAGCAAGAGTTCATAATAGGGCCTAGGGGCCTGTCTGGTTCAATCTTCTGTCTCTGCGGATATCTGTCTATGTGTCTGCATGGAGGTAGTAGTTGCTCATCTTGTGTCATAATGCCTGTATTTGTCCAGTGCGGCTTGTGGTAGTGGGATGTCCTTGGGGACCTTGAGGTTTCTACTATTTTGTAGAGTTGTGGCCAATGGAATGGGCAGTTTCTTAGTAGAGAGCAGGCACAGTTCTGTGGTGTGGCTCCAGAGACCCCAGCCTGGAGTCTGTGTGGGCCATGGCTGTGCAGACAGACATCCAAAAACCCTAACTCAGCTCAGGTTTGGGGCCGAGGTTACGGCAGGCCTGATCTACAGTCCATGAGGGGAGCTCCTCTGGATATGAAAGAAGGGTGAGAGGGAGGCAGTCGCTCAGGCTTTTGTCTCTGGATGTTTTGTCCACAGTGGCCGTTTAATGTAGGAGTTGCCTCATGGGTCGTAGAAGTCTCCCTCTCTGGTAGTTTGTCCAGCCCCCAAGAGTTTGAGGTCATTCTGTGGGAAGGGAAGTGTCCTGTTTTCTGCTTCATGTGTCCCCCCAGTAGAGGGATTCTAGAGCATAGCAGTGGGTACTGACAACTGGAATACTCGCCCTCTGGTTAAGCCTGGGGGCCTATGGATATGACGAGCCCCATATGCAGGATCTTGGTCCAGCCACTGAGAGGCGTTACGTTAATACGGGACTCACGCTGCAGGTCACAATGTATGTCTGTGCCCTAGGCGGCCCTCAAGCACTGGCATGGCCTTTCGGACAATGAAGGTTTTCCCACATTGCTGAAGCCTGAAAACCGAGGTTGGGAAGAGATGACGACCTACAGCCATAGCGGGTCCTATGTGTCCAGGTTGGGGCCAGCTGTCTGGGTGTCGTTTGGGATGTCTTGTCTCAGGCTGTGCCAGACAGGGCATTAGTATACAGGGTAGGCTGTATAATTGCTTTACAATCGAGTGGCATGCATTAGAAAATCATTTGGGGTTTCTTATTAGCAGCATAGGGCAAAGTTTTTCTTCTGGAGGGCAGGCAGAGTGCTGCATTGTGGCATCGGAATTCCCAAACTGGAGGGCTTGTGGGCCAGGAGAGTGAGGACGGAAGTCTGAGAACACAAGCTAGGCTTAGGTTTCGGGGCAAGGACATGGCAGGCACACTCTGCAGAGCTGAATTGAGATCTCATGCGTCTGAAGTCAGGTCGAGGATCAGACTTTGGCTCAGGTTTGAGTTTCTGTCCATGTTGGTCTCTTCATGAAGGGGGGATATTATGAGCCCATGGGGGTTTTCCCACTATTGGAGTAGTGAGATGCTCCAAACCACAAGGATTCCTTCTGTGGGACAATTAAGATTTGTTGGATGGCTCCAGGACGTCTTATAAGGTATTTTTCCAGAACAGGGTTCTAAGTATGGATGCCTGGGCAGCCAGCCTCACATTCCAATTGTCTCCTAGCAACAAGAAACGTTTGATCTGCTGGCTTGGGGTAGCAACAGAGGGGGCTGAGTTGAAATGGACTTTCCTGAGGATGGTCTTAATGTTGGTTTGAGTCCATGGAGACCTTGGTATGGGGCAGTGGCACCAGGGCCCTGAAGGATTCTCCTAACCAGAGGTTATGACAAAGCTCCAATGAGCAAGTTTTCCATGGGGAGACGAGATTTGTTCTTATTGGTGCCTCAGGAAACCACCATATGCTGGTATTGGAAACGAGGCCTCTGAGGAGAGATGCCTGGAAACCAAAGCAATGGATCTGATTAGGGCCTAGGGGCCTGTCCGGTTCAATATTCTTCTCTGGGGCATCTGTTGTCTGAGTGGAGGTAGTTGCTCAGCTGGTTTGAGATCACCCCTGTTTGTCCTGGGCGGCCTACACTATTGGGATGGCCTCGGTGACTTTGGAGGTTTTTCCTCATTTGCAAGGTTGTGGCCAATGGAATGGGAAGAATTCCCTTGAAAGGGAAGCACAGTCCTGAGGTGTGGCTCCAGGGACCCAAGTGTGGAGCGTGTGTGGTCCAGGGCTATTTGGACAAAAGTCTGAAAACACAAACTCCACTTAGGTTGTGGGATGAAGGTATGGCCGGCCCGATCTATAGACCGTGAGGAGAAATCTTCGGGATATGAACAAAGGGCGATGTGAGGTGCTGGCTCATGCTTTTTTTTTTTTTTTTTTTTCTGGAATTGTGTCACCGATTGCCATGGAATGTCGGGGTGTCCTCATGGGCCATTGATGAGGCTCCCTTTCTGGGGATTTGACCCGATCCCAAGAGTTTGGGGTCATTCTGTGGGAAGGGAGGAGGCCTTTCTTGTTTTTTTGTTTATTTTTTTATTATTATTATTTTTTTTACCTAAGGTGGACCACCAAAAGAGGGATTCAAGAGCAGAGTCCTGGCGAGGGGCGACTGGACAACCAGACCTCTGGTTAACATTGGGACCTAAGAACATGGCAAGCCCCATATGTGGGCTCTTGGTCCAGACACTGAGAGGCCTTCCTTGAGGATAGGTCTCACACTGAGTTTCACAATGTGTTTTTGTGCCCAAGGAGCCCCTCATTCAGGGCGTGGCCTAATGTACCATGCTGGTTTCTCCTACACTGAACGTTGCACAATATGGCAACCACAAGTTTTCTGGCCATGGGGAAGAAGGAGTTCTAATTTCTGCCACACTTTCACTCCTGGACTGTGATTGGATTTAAGGTCTAGGTTCTGAAGCCTGAAAACTGAGGTTGGGAAGAGATGAAGACCTAAGGCCATGGTGTGTCTGATGTGCTCAGTGTTCGGCCAGCTGTTGAGTGTGGGTTGGGAGGTGCAGGCTCAGGCTGTGGCAGACAGGGAATTAGTGCCCAGGCTAGACTGTATCATTGGGATGCAGTCGAGTTTCGTGCAGGATGGTACTCATTTGTGGTTACTGGGTAGCCCCAGAGGGCAACGTTTTTCTTCTGGAGGGAAGACACAGTGCCACATAGTGGCTCCAGAATTCCCAAACTGGAAGGCTTGTGGGCCAGGAGTGTGAGGAAAAAATTCTGAGAACACGAGCCAGACTTAGATTTTGGGGTGAGGGGACGGCAGGCACCCTCTGCAGAGATGATTCGAGATCCCGTATGCCTGAAGACAGAGCTAGGATCAGACGTTGGCTTACGTCGGAGTTTCTGTCCATGACGGCCCCTTCATGAAGGGGACGGTGTCACGAGGACATGGAGGTTTTCCCACGATGGGAATTGTGAGATGCTCCAAACCACAATGATTCCTTCTGTGGGACAGTCGAGACCTGTTGGATGGCTCCAGGACATCCCATAAGGAAGTTATTCAGAGCAGGGTTCTAAGGATGGATGCCTGGGCAGCCTGCCTCCCATTCTAGGTGTCTCATAGCGCCAAGGCAAGTTCGATCTGCTGGATCTAGGGGAGCAACCGAGGCGGGTGTTTTGAAATGGGTGAGTTGAGGATGGGTCATAATGTGCATTTGTGTCCATGTAGACCTTGGAATGGGGTGCTTGATCCGGGGCCTTGAGGGATGTTCATAACCGGAGGTTTTGATGGGTTCTAAAGAGTACGTTTCCTATGTATAGAAGAGAATTGTTTTGATGAGTGCCTAAGGAATCTCCCATATGCTGGTATTGGAAACCAGGACTCTGAGGAGAGATGACTGGAAACAAAAGCAATCGAGATGATTAGGGCATAGGTGCCTGTCCGGTTCAATCTCTTTCCTGAGGATACGTGTCTAAGGATCTGAGGGGATGTAGTTGCTCAGCTTGTGTCAGATCGCCCCTGTTTGTCCTGGGCAGCCTATAATATTGGGATGGCTTCGGGACTTTGGAGTTTCTCCTAATCTATAGGGTTGTGGCCAATGGAATGGGCAGAAATCCCCTGGAGAGGGCAGGCACAGTTCTGAGTTTGGCTCTAGGGGCCCAGCCTTGAGGCTGTGTGGGCCAGGCCTGTGGGGACAAAAGTCTGAAAACACAAACTCTGCTTAGGATTGGGGACATAGGTATGGCACGCCCAATCTACAGACCGTGATAACACTTAGGGATATGAAAAAGGGTGAGTTTGAGGTGCTTGCTCAGGTTTTGTCTCTGGATTTGTGTCAACAATGTGGGTGGAATGCTGGCGTGGCCTCATGGGTTGTGGATGGCTTTCCTTCTCTGAGGATTTGACCCGATCCCAAGAGTTTGGGTACATTCTGTGGGATGGGGGGAGTCTTTTCTGTTTTTTATTTTATTTTATTTTATATTTTATTTTATGGACCTCAAGTGTCCCAATAAAAGAGGGATTCCAGAGCAGAGTCCTTGGGAGGGACAACTGGATATCCCCACCTCTGTTTAAGTTTGGGGGCCTAGGGGCATGGCAAGTCCAATAGGCGGGCTCTTGATTCAGACACTGAGAGGCCTTCCTTGAGGACAGGGCTCATGCTGAGGTTCACAATGCCTATTTGTGCCCAACAAGGCCCTCAAGCAGGGGAAGTGCCTCATGGGCCACGCTAGATTCTTCCACACTGAACGTTGGAGAATATGCCAACCACAAGGTTTCCAGCCATGGCGAAGGAAGAGTTGTGGTTTCTGCATCACGTTCACCCCTGGACAGTGTTTGGAGTTTAGGTCTAGGTTCTGAAACCCGAAAACTGAGGTTGGAAGAGATGAAGACCTAAGGACCTGATGGGTCCAATGTGCTCAGTGTGCGGCCAGCTGTAGAGCGTAGGTATGGAGGTGTGGGCTCATGCTGTGTCAGACAAGGCATTAGACAGGGTAGACTGCATATTTGGGGTGCAGTCGAGTGGCGTTCAGTTGATCCTTATTCGGGTTTCTAGGTAGCTCCATAAGGCAACGTTTTTCTTCTGGAGGGCAGGCAGTGTGCTGCATTATGGCCCCAGTATTGCCAATCTGTAGGGCTTTTGGGGCAGGGGTGTGAGGACGGTAGTCTGAGAACACAAGCTAGGCTTAGTTTTGGGGGTGAGTGCACAGAAGGCACACTCTGCAGAGCTGAATCAAGATCTCATGCACCTGAAGTCAGGGCGAATATCAGACGTTTGCTCAGGTTGGAGTTTCTGTCCATGATGGCCCCTTTATAAAGTGGAGCGTCTCAAGAGGCCATGTAGATTTTCCCACAATGGGAGTTGTGAGATGCTCCAGACTGCAAAGATTCCTTCTGTGGGACACTTGAGACCTGTTGGATGGCACTAGGATGTCCCATGTGGAACGACTCCAGAGTAGGGTTCTAAGGATGGATGCCTGGGCAGCCCGCCTCCCATTCTAGTTGTCTCCTAGCAACAAGGCAGGTTTGATCTGCAGGCCCTGGGGGAGAAACCAAGGGGGTTGAGTTGACATGGACTCTCCCGACAATAGATCATAATGTGGGTTTAAGTCCATGGAGACCTTGGAATGGGGCGCTTGATCCGGGGCCCTGATAGATTCTCCTAAACAGAGGTTTTTATAGAGCTCCAAAGAGTACATTTCCTATGTGGAGATGAGATTTTTCTGATGAGTGCCTCAGTAATCCCCCGTATTCTGGTATTGGAAACCAGGCCTCTGAGGAGAGATGCCTGGAAACAAAAGCAATGGATCTGATTAGAGCCTAAGTGCCTGTCCAGTTAAATCTTACTCTATGGGGATATCTGTCTCTGGGTCTGAGTGGAGGTAGTTTCCTAACTTGTGAAAGATCATCCCTGTTTGTCCTGGGCAGCCAACACTATTGGGATGGCCTCGGGGAGTTTGGAGGATTCTCCTAATCTATAGGGTTGTGACCAAAGGAAATGGCAGAATTCCCCTGGAGAGGGAAGCCACAGTCCTGAGGTGTGTCTCCAGGGGCCCCAGCTTGGACGGTGTGTGGGCCAGGACTGTGGGGACAGAAGTCTGAAAACACAAACTCAGCTTAGGTTTGGGGATGTATGTATGAAGGCTCGATCTACAGACAGTAAGAATTTTCCGTGCTATGAACAAAGGGCGAGTATGTGGCGCTTGCATAAGCTTTTGTCTCTGGATTTTGTGTCAACGGTGGCCGTGGAATGTCGGGGTGTCCTCAAGGGCCATGGACAATTCTTTCTCTGGTGATTTGGCCTGATCACAAGGGGTTGGGATCATTCTGTGGATGGGAAGAGTCCTTTCTGTATTTTTTTTTTTTTTTACCTCAGGTGTTCCACCAAATAGGGATTCCAGAGTAGAGCCCTGAGTAGGGGTGACTAGACATCTCGAACTCTGGTTGAGATTGGGGGACTAGGGGCTTGGCAAGCCCCATATGTGGGCTGTTGTTCCAGTCACTAAGAGGCTTTACATGAGGATAGGGCTCACGCTGAGGGTCACAATGTGTGTTTGTGCAAATTGTGGCCCTCAGGGATAGGTGGGGCCTCATAGTCCATGCTGCTTTCTCCTACTATGAACAATGGACAACATGCCAACCACTAGGTTACTTGCCAAGGCGAAGGAGAAGTTCTGATTCTTGCATCACGTTCACTCCTGAGCAGTGAGTGGAGATAAGGCCTAGGTTCTGCAGGTGAAAACTGAGGTTGGGTAGAGATGATGGCCTAAAGCCATTGTGGGTGTGATATGCTCTGTGTACGGCCAGCTTTCTGGGTGTTGGACTGGAGGTCTGCCCTCAGGCTGTGTCAGACAGGGCTTTAGTGCACAGGCTAGACTGTATAATTGGGGTATGGTCGCGTGGCATGCAGGTTGTTACTCATTTGGCGTTTCCGGTTAGCCCTATAGGGCAACATTTTTCTTCTGGAGGGCAGGCAGAGTGCTGCATTGTGTCTCCAGAATTGCCAAACTGGAGGGGTGTGGCCAGGATTGTGAGGAAGGAAGTCTGAAAACACAAGCTAGCACGAGTTTTGGGGCCAAGAGCATGGCAGGCCCACTCTGCAGAGGCTGAATCGAGATCTCCTGCAGGTGAGGTCAGGGCGAGTATCAGATGTTGCCTCAAGCTGGAGTTTGTGTCCATGACGGCCCCTTCCTGAAGGGGGTGGGGGCGTCATGAGGCCAGGGAGGTTTCCCTACGCTGGGAGTTGTGAGCTGCTCCAAACTTCAAAGTTTCCTTCTTCAGGACAGTCGAGTACTATTGGATGGTCCCTTGATGCCCCATACAGAAAGACTCGAGAGCAGGGGCCTAAGCATGGATGCCGAGACACGCCAACTCACCTTCCCATTGCCTGGTCGAGACAAGGCACGCTCAATCTGCGGGCTCTTGGGTGAGCTACCCAGAAGGCTGAGTTTAAATGGACTCTCCTGAGGATGAGTCATAATGTGGGTTGGTGGCCATGGAGACCTTGGAATGTGGCAGTAGCTAAGGGACTCTGCAGGATTCTCCAACCCGAAGGGCTTGACACAACTCCAACAAGGAAGCTTCCCATGTGGAGAGGAGAGGTCTTCTGTCTGGTGCCTCAGGAAAGCCCCGTATCCTGGTCTTCGAACCCAGGCCTCTGAGGAGTGATACCTGGACACCAAAGCAAGAGTTCATAATAGGGCCTAGGGGCCTGTCTGGTTCAATCTTCTGTCTCTGCGGATATCTGTCTATGTGTCTGCATGGAGGTAGTAGTTGCTCAGCTTGTGTCATAATGCCCCTATTTGTCCAGTGCGGCTTGCGGTAGTGGGATGTCCTTGGGGACCTTGAGGTTTCTACTATTTTGTAGAGTTGTGGCCAATGGAATGGGCAGGTTCTTAGGAGAGAGCAGGCACAGTTCTGTGGTGTGGCTCCAGAGACCCCAGCCTGGAGTCTGTGTGGGCCATGGCTGTGCAGACAGACATCCAAAAACCCTAACTCAGCTCAGGTTTGGGGCCGAGGTTACGGCAGGCCTGATCTACAGTCCATGAGGGGAGCTCCTCTGGATATGAAAGAAGGGTGAGAGGGAGGCAGTCGCTCAGGCTTTTGTCTCTGGATGTTTTGTCCACAATGGCCGTTTAATGTAGGAGTTGCCTCATGGGTCGTAGAAGTCTCCCTCTCTGGTAGTTTGTCCAGCCCCCAAGAGTTTGAGGTCATTCTGTGGGAAGGGAAGTGTCCTGTTTTCTGCTTCATGTGTCCCACCAGTAGAGGGATTCTAGAGCATAGCAGTGGGTACTGACAACTGGAATACTCGCCCTCTGGTTAAGCCTGGGGGCCTATGGATATGACAAGCCCCATATGCAGGATCTTGGTCCAGCCACTGAGAGGCGTTACGTTAATACGGGACTCACGCTGCAGGTCACAATGTATGTCTGTGCCCTAGGCGGCCCTCAAGCACTGGCATGGCCTTTCAGACAATGCAGGTTTTCCCACATTGCTGAAGCCTGAAAACCGAGGTTGGGAAGAGATGACGACCTACAGCCATAGCGGGTCCTATGTGTCCAGGTTGGGGCCAGCTGTCTGGGTGTCGTTTGGGATGTCTTGTCTCAGGCTGTGCCAGACAGGGCATTAGTATACAGGGTAGGCTGTATAATTGCTTTACAATCGAGTGGCATGCATTAGAAAATCATTTGGGGTTTCTTATTAGCAGCATAGGGCAAAGTTTTTCTTCTGGAGGGCAGGCAGAGTGCTGCATTGTGGCATCGGAATTCCCAAACTGGAGGGCTTGTGGGCCAGGAGAGTGAGGACGGAAGTCTGAGAACACAAGCTAGGCTTAGGTTTCGGGGCAAGGACATGGCAGGCACACTCTGCAGAGCTGAATTGAGATCTCATGCGTCTGAAGTCAGGTCGAGGATCAGACTTTGGCTCAGGTTTGAGTTTCTGTCCATGTTGGTCTCTTCATGAAGGGGGGATATTATGAGCCCATGGGGGTTTTCCCACTATTGGAGTAGTGAGATGCTCCAAACCACAAGGATTCCTTCTGTGGGACAATTAAGATTTGTTGGATGGCTCCAGGACGTCTTATAAGGTATTTTTCCAGAACAGGGTTCTAAGTATGGATGCCTGGGCAGCCAGCCTCACATTCCAATTGTCTCCTAGCAACAAGAAACGTTTGATCTGCTGGCTTGGGGTAGCAACAGAGGGGGCTGAGTTGAAATGGACTTTCCTGAGGATGGTCTTAATGTTGGTTTGAGTCCATGGAGACCTTGGTATGGGGCAGTGGCACCAGGGCCCTGAAGGATTCTCCTAACCAGAGGTTATGACAAAGCTCCAATGAGCAAGTTTTCCATGGGGAGACGAGATTTGTTCTTATTGGTGCCTCAGGAAACCACCATATGCTGGTATTGGAAACGAGGCCTCTGAGGAGAGATGCCTGGAAACCAAAGCAATGGATCTGATTAGGGCCTAGGGGCCTGTCCGGTTCAATATTCTTCTCTGGGGCATCTGTTGTCTGAGTGGAGGTAGTTGCTCAGCTGGTTTGAGATCACCCCTGTTTGTCCTGGGCGGCCTACACTATTGGGATGGCCTCGGTGACTTTGGAGGTTTTTCCTCATTTGCAAGGTTGTGGCCAATGGAATGGGAAGAATTCCCTTGAAAGGGAAGCACAGTCCTGAGGTGTGGCTCCAGGGACCCAAGTGTGGAGCGTGTGTGGTCCAGGGCTATTTGGACAAAAGTCTGAAAACACAAACTCCACTTAGGTTGTGGGATGAAGGTATGGCCGGCCCGATCTATAGACCGTGAGGAGAAATCTTCGGGATATGAACAAAGGGCGATGTGAGGTGCTGGCTCATGCTTTTTTTTTTTTTTTTTTTTTCTGGAATTGTGTCACCGATTGCCATGGAATGTCGGGGTGTCCTCATGGGCCATTGATGAGGCTCCCTTTCTGGGGATTTGACCCGATCCCAAGAGTTTGGGGTCATTCTGTGGGAAGGGAGGAGGCCTTTCTTGTTTTTTTGTTTATTTTTTTATTATTATTATTTTTTTTACCTAAGGTGGACCACCAAAAGAGGGATTCAAGAGCAGAGTCCTGGCGAGGGGCGACTGGACAACCAGACCTCTGGTTAACATTGGGACCTAAGAACATGGCAAGCCCCATATGTGGGCTCTTGGTCCAGACACTGAGAGGCCTTCCTTGAGGATAGGTCTCACACTGAGTTTCACAATGTGTTTTTGTGCCCAAGGAGCCCCTCATTCAGGGCGTGGCCTAATGTACCATGCTGGTTTCTCCTACACTGAACGTTGCACAATATGGCAACCACAAGTTTTCTGGCCATGGGGAAGAAGGAGTTCTAATTTCTGCCACACTTTCACTCCTGGACTGTGATTGGATTTAAGGTCTAGGTTCTGAAGCCTGAAAACTGAGGTTGGGAAGAGATGAAGACCTAAGGCCATGGTGTGTCTGATGTGCTCAGTGTTCGGCCAGCTGTTGAGTGTGGGTTGGGAGGTGCAGGCTCAGGCTGTGGCAGACAGGGAATTAGTGCCCAGGCTAGACTGTATCATTGGGATGCAGTCGAGTTTCGTGCAGGATGGTACTCATTTGTGGTTACTGGGTAGCCCCAGAGGGCAACGTTTTTCTTCTGGAGGGAAGACACAGTGCCACATAGTGGCTCCAGAATTCCCAAACTGGAAGGCTTGTGGGCCAGGAGTGTGAGGAAAAAATTCTGAGAACACGAGCCAGACTTAGATTTCGGGGTGAGGGGACGGCAGGCACCCTCTGCAGAGATGATTCGAGATCCCGTATGCCTGAAGACAGAGCTAGGATCAGACGTTGGCTTACGTCGGAGTTTCTGTCCATGACGGCCCCTTCATGAAGGGGACGGTGTCACGAGGACATGGAGGTTTTCCCACGATGGGAATTGTGAGATGCTCCAAACCACAATGATTCCTTCTGTGGGACAGTCGAGACCTGTTGGATGGCTCCAGGACATCCCATAAGGAAGTTATTCAGAGCAGGGTTCTAAGGATGGATGCCTGGGCAGCCTGCCTCCCATTCCAGGTGTCTCATAGCGCCAAGGCAAGTTCGATCTGCTGGATCTAGGGGAGCAACCGAGGCGGGTGTTTTGAAATGGGTGAGTTGAGGATGGGTCATAATGTGCATTTGTGTCCATGTAGACCTTGGAATGGGGTGCTTGATCCGGGGCCTTGAGGGATGTTCATAACCGGAGGTTTTGATGGGTTCTAAAGAGTACGTTTCCTATGTATAGAAGAGAATTGTTTTGATGAGTGCCTAAGGAATCTCCCATATGCTGGTATTGGAAACCAGGACTCTGAGGAGAGATGACTGGAAACAAAAGCAATCGAGATGATTAGGGCATAGGTGCCTGTCCGGTTCAATCTCTTTCCTGAGGATACGTGTCTAAGGATCTGAGGGGATGTAGTTGCTCAGCTTGTGTCAGATCGCCCCTGTTTGTCCTGGGCAGCCTATAATATTGGGATGGCTTCGGGACTTTGGAGTTTTTCCTAATCTATAGGGTTGTGGCCAATGGAATGGGCAGAAATCCCCTGGAGAGGGCAGGCACAGTTCTGAGTTTGGCTCTAGGGGCCCAGCCTTGAGGCTGTGTGGGCCAGGCCTGTGGGGACAAAAGTCTGAAAACACAAACTCTGCTTAGGATTGGGGACATAGGTATGGCACGCCCAATCTACAGACCGTGATAACACTTAGGGATATGAAAAAGGGTGAGTTTGAGGTGCTTGCTCAGGTTTTGTCTCTGGATTTGTGTCAACAATGTGGGTGGAATGCTGGCGTGGCCTCATGGGTTGTGGATGGCTTTCCTTCTCTGAGGATTTGACCCGATCCCAAGAGTTTGGGTACATTCTGTGGGATGGGGGGAGTCTTTTCTGTTTTTTATTTTATTTTATTTTATATTTTATTTTATGGACCTCAAGTGTCCCAATAAAAGAGGGATTCCAGAGCAGAGTCCTTGGGAGGGACAACTGGATATCCCCACCTCTGTTTAAGTTTGGGGGCCTAGGGGCATGGCAAGTCCAATAGGCGGGCTCTTGATTCAGACACTGAGAGGCCTTCCTTGAGGACAGGGCTCATGCTGAGGTTCACAATGCCTATTTGTGCCCAACAAGGCCCTCAAGCAGGGGAAGTGCCTCATGGGCCACGCTAGATTCTTCCACACTGAACGTTGGAGAATATGCCAACCACAAGGTTTCCAGCCATGGCGAAGGAAGAGTTGTGATTTCTGCATCACGTTCACCCCTGGACAGTGTTTGGAGTTTAGGTCTAGGTTCTGAAACCCGAAAAATGAGGTTGGGAAGGGATGAAGACCTAAGGACCTGATGGGTCCAATGAGCTCAGTGTGCGGCCAGCTGTTGAGCGTAGGTCTGGAGGTGTGGGCTCATGCTGTGTCAGACAAGGCATTAGACAGGGTAGACTGCATATTTGGGGTGCAGTCGAGTGGCGTTCAGTTGATCCTTATTCGGGTTTCTAGGTAGCTCCATAAGGCAACGTTTTTCTTCTGGAGGGCAGGCAGTGTGCTGCATTATGGCCCCAGTATTGCCAATCTGTAGGGCTTTTGGGGCAGGGGTGTGAGGACGGTAGTCTGAGAACACAAGCTAGGCTTAGTTTTGGGGGTGAGTGCACAGAAGGCACACTCTGCAGAGCTGAATCAAGATCTCATGCACCTGAAGTCAGGGCGTATATCAGACGTTTGCTCAGGTTGGAGATTCTGTCCATGATGGCCCCTTTATAAAGTGGAGCGTCTCAAGAGGCCATGTAGATTTTCCCACAATGGGAGTTGTGAGATGCTCCAGACTGCAAAGATTCCTTCTGTGGGACACTTGAGACCTGTTGGATGGCACTAGGATGTCCCATGTGGAACGACTCCAGAGTAGGGTTCTAAGGATGGATGCCTGGGCAGCCCGCCTCCCATTCTAGTTGTCTCCTAGCAACAAGGCAGGTTTGATCTGCAGGCCCTGGGGGAGAAACCAAGGGGGTTGAGTTGACATGGACTCTCCCGACAATAGATCATAATGTGGGTTTAATTCCATGGAAACCTTGCAATGGGGCGCTTGATCCGGGGCCCTGAAAGATTCTCCTAAACAGAGGTTTTTATAGAGCTCCAAAGAGTACATTTCCTATGTGGAGATGAGATTTTTCTGATGAGTGCCTCAGTAATCCCCCGTATTCTGGTATTGGAAACCAGGCCTCTGAGGAGAGATGCCTGGAAACAAAAGCAATGGATCTGATTAGAGCCTAAGTGCCTGTCCAGTTAAATCTTATTCTATGGGGATATCTGTCTCTGGGTCTGAGTGGAGGTAGTTTCCTAACTTGTGAAAGATCTTCCCTGTTTGTCCTGGGCAGCCAACACTATTGGAATGGCCTCGGGGAGTTTGGAGGATTCTCCTAATCTATAGGGTTGTGGCCAATGGAAATGGCAGAATTCCCCTGGAGAGGGAAGCCACAGTCCTGAGGTGTGTCTCCAGGGGCCCCAGCTTGGACGGTGTGTGGGCCAGGACTGTGGGGACAGAAGTCTGAAAACACAAACTCAGCTTAGGTTTGGGGATGTATGTATGAAGGCTCGATCTACAGACAGTAAGAATTTTCCGTGCTATGAACAAAGGGCGAGTATGTGGCGCTTGCTCAAGCTTTTGTCTCTGGATTTTGTGTCAACGGTGGCCGTGGAATGTCGGGGTGTCCTCAAGGGCCATGGACAATTCTTTCTCTGGTGATTTGGCCTGATCCCAAGGGGTTGGGATCATTCTGTGGATGGGAAGAGTCCTTTCTGTATTTTTTTTTTTTTACCTCAGGTGTTCCACCAAATAGGGATTCCAGAGTAGAGCCCTGAGTAGGGGTGACTAGACATCTCGAAATCTGGTTGAGATTGGGGGACTAGGGGCTTGTCAAGCCCCATATGTGGGCTGTTGTTCCAGTCACTAAGAGGCTTTACATGAGGATAGGGCTCACGCTGAGGGTCACAATGTGTGTTTGTGCAAATTGTGGCCCTCAGGGATAGGTGGGGCCTCATAGTCCATGCTGCTTTCTCCTACAATGAACAATGGACAACATGCCAACCACTAGGTTACTTGCCAAGGCGAAGGAGAAGTTCTGATTCTTGCATCACGTTCGCTCCTGAGCAGTGAGTGGAGATAAGGCCTAGGTTCTGCAGGTGAAAACTGAGGTTGGTAGAGATGATGGCCTAAAGCCATTGTGGGAGTGATATGCTCTGTGTACGGCCAGCTTTCTGGGTGTTGGACTGGAGGTCTACCCTCAGGCTGTGTCAGACAGGGCTTTAGTGCACAGGCTAGACTGTATAATTGGGGTATGGTCGCGTGGCATGCAGGTTGTTACTCATTTGGCGTTTCCGGTTAGCCCTATAGGGCAACATTTTTCTTCTGGAGGGCAGGCAGAGTGCTGCATTGTGTCTCCAGAATTGCCAAACTGGAGGGGTGTGGCCAGGATTGTGAGGAAGGAAGTCTGAAAACACAAGCTAGCACGAGTTTTGGGGCCAAGAGCATGGCAGGCCCACTCTGCAGAGGCTGAATCGAGATCTCCTGCAGGTGAGGTCAGGGCGAGCATCAGATGTTGCCTCAAGCTGGAGTTTGTGTCCATGACAGCCCCTTCCTGAAGGGGGTGGGGGCGTCATGAGGCCAGGGAGGTTTCCCTACGCTGGGAGTTGTGAGCTGCTCCGAACTTCAAAGTTTCCTTCTTCAGGACAGTCGAGTACTATTGGATGGTCCCTTGATGCCCCATACAGAAAGACTCGAGAGCAGGGGCCTAAGCATGGATGCCGAGACACGCCAACTCACCTTCCCATTGCCTGGTCGAGACAAGGCACGCTCAATCTGCGGGCTCTTGGGTGAGCTACCCAGAAGGCTGAGTTTAAATGGACTCTCCTGAGGATGAGTCATAATGTGGGTTGGTGGGCATGGAGACCTTGGAATGTGGCAGTAGCTAAGGGACTCGGCAGGATTCTCCAACCCGAAGGGCTTGACACAACTCCAACAAGGAAGCTTCCCATGTGGAGATGAGAGGTCTTCTGTCTGGTGCCTCAGGAAAGCCCCGTATGCTGGTCTTCGAACCCAGGCCTCTGAGGAGTGATACCTGGACACCAAAGCAAGAGTTCATAATAGGGCCTAGGGGCCTGTCTGGTTCAATCTTCTGTCTCTGCGGATATCTGTCTGTGTGTCTGCATGGAGGTAGTAGTTGCTCAGCTTGTGTCATAATGCCCCTATTTGTCCAGTGCGGCTTGCGGTAGTGGGATGTCCTTGGGGACCTTGAGGTTTCTACTATTTTGTAGAGTTGTGGCCAATGGAATGGGCAGGTTCTTAGGAGAGAGCAGGCACAGTTCTGTGGTGTGGCTCCAGAGACCCCAGCCTGGAGTCTGTGTGGGCCATGGCTGTGCAGACAGACATCCAAAAACCCTAACTCAGCTCAGGTTTGGGGCCGAGGTTACGGCAGGCCTGATCTACAGTCCATGAGGGGAGCTCCTCTGGATATGAAAGAAGGGTGAGAGGGAGGTAGTCGCTCAGGCTTTTGTCTCTGGATGTTTTGTCCACAGTGGCCGTTTAATGTAGGAGTTGCCTCATGGGTCGTAGAAGTCTCCCTCTCTGGTAGTTTGTCCAGCCCCCAAGAGTTTGGGGTCATTCTGTGGGAAGGGAAGTGTCCTGTTTTCTGCTTCATGTGTCCCCCAGTAGAGGGATTCTAGAGCATAGCAGTGGGTACTGACAACTGGAATACTCGCCCTCTGGTTAAGCCTGGGGGCCTATGGATATGACAAGCCCCATATGCAGGATCTTGGTCCAGCCACTGAGAGGCGTCACTTTAATACGGGACTCACGCTGCAGGTCACAATGCATGTCTGTGCCCTAGGCGGCCCTCAAGCACTGGCGTGGCCTTTCGGACAATGTAGGTTTTCCCACATAGAACGTTGGACAACGTGCCAACCACAAGGTTTCTGGCCATGGGGAAGGAGGAATTCTAATTTCTGCATCACGTTCACCCCTGGGCTGTGATTGGAGATAAGGTCTAGGTTCTGAAGCTTGAAAACCGAGGTTGGGAAGAGATGACGACCTACAGCCATAGCGGGTCCTATGTGTCCAGGTTGGGGCCAGCTGTCTGGGTGTCGTTTGGGAAGTCTTGTCTCAGGCTGTGCCAGACAGGGCATTAGAATACAGGGTGGGCTGTATAATTGCTTTAAAATCGAGTGGCATGCATTAGAAAATCATTTGGGGTTTCTTATTACCATCATAGGGCAAAGTTTTTCTTCTGGAGGGCAGGCAGAGTGCTGCATTGTGGCTTCGGAATTCCCAAACTGGAGGGCTTGTGGGCCAGGAGAGTGAGGACAGAAGTCTGAGAACACAAGCTAGGCTTAGGTTTCGGGGCAAGGACATGGCAGGCACACTCTGCAGAGCTGAATTGAGATCTCATGCGTCTGAAGTCAGGTCGAGGTTCAGACTTTGGCTCAGGTTTGAGTTTCTGTCCATGTTGGCCCCTTCTTTAAGGGGGGGCATTATGAAGCCATGGGGGTTTTCCCACTATTGGAGTTGTGAGATGCTCCAAACCGCAAGGATTCCTTCTGTGGGACAATTAAGATTTGTTGGATGGCTCCAGGACGTCTTATAAGGTATTTTTCCAGAACAGGGTTCTAAGTATGGATGCCTGGGCAGCCAGCCTCACATTCCAATTGTCTCCTAGCAACAAGCAACGTTTGATCTGCTGTCTTGGGGTAGCAACAGAGGGGGCTGAGTTGAAATGGACTTTCCTGAGAATGGTCTTAACGTTGGTTTGAGTCCATGGAGACCTTGGTATGGGGCAGTGGCACCAGGGCCCTGAAGGATTCTCCTAACCAGAGGTTATGACAAAGCTCCAATGAGCAAGTTTTCCATGGGGAGACGAGATTTGTTTTTAATGGTGCCTCAGGAAACCACCATATGCTGGTATTGGAAACGAGGCCTCTGAGGAGAGATGCCTGGAAACCAAAGCAATGGATCTGATTAGGGCCTAGGGGCCTGTCCGGTTCAATATTCTTCTCTGGGGACATCTGTTGTCTGAGTGGAGCTAGTTGCTCAGCTGGTTTGAGATCACCCCTGTTTGTCATGGGCGGCCTACACTATTGGGATGGTCTCGGTGACTTTGGAGGTTTTTCCTCATTTGCAAGGTTGTGGCCAATGGAATGGGAAGAATTCCCTTGAAAGGGAAGCACAGTCCTGAGGTGTGGCTCCAGGGACCCAAGTGTGGAGCGTGTGTGGTCCAGGGCTATTTGGACAAAAGTCTGAAAACAGAAACTCCACTTAGGTTGGGGGATGTAGGTATGGCCGGCCCGATCTATAGACCGTGAGGAGAACTCTTCGGGATATGAACAAAGGGCGATGTGAGATGCTTGCTCATGCTTTTTTTTTTTTTTTTTTTCTGGAAATGTGTCACCGATTGCCATGGAATGTCGGGGTGTCCTCATGGGCCATTGATGAGGCTCCCTTTCTGGGGATTTGACCTGATCCCAAGAGTTTGAGGTCATTCTGTGGGAAGGGAGGAGGCCTTTCTGTTTTTTTGTTTATTTTTTTTTATTTTTGTTTTTGTTTTTGTTTTTTTACCTCAGGTGGACCACCAAAAGAGGGATTCCAGAGCAGAGTCGTGGGTTGGGGCAACTGGACAACCAGACCTCTGGTTAACATTGGGACCTAAGAACATGGCAAGCCCCATATGTGGGCTCTTGGTCCAGACACTGAGAGGCTTTCCTTGAGGATAGGTCTCACACTGAGTTTCACAATGTGTTTTTGTGCCCAAGGAGCCCCTCAAGTCAGGGCGTGGCCTAATGTACCATGCTGGTTTCTCCTACACTGAACGTTGCACAATATGGCAACCACAAGTTTTCTGGCCATGGGGAAGAAGGAGTTCTAATTTCTGCCACACTTTCACTCCTGGACTGTGATTGGATTTAAGGTCTAGGTTCTGAAGCCTGAAAACTGAGGTTGGGAAGAGATGAAGACCTAAGGCCATGGTGTGTCTGATGTGCTCAGTGTTCGGCCAGCTGTTGAGTGTGGGTTGGGAGGTGCAGGCTCAGGCTGTGGCAGACAGGGAATTAGTGCCCAGGCTAGACTGTATCATTGGGGTGCAGTCGAGTTTCGTGCAGGATGGTACTCATTTGTGGTTACTGGGTAGCCCCAGAGGGCAACGTTTTTCTTCTGGAGGGAAGACACAGTGCCACATAGTGGCTCCAGAATTCCCAAACTGGAAGGCTTGTGGGCCAGGAGTGTGAGGAAAAAATTCTGAGAACACAAGCCAGACTTAGATTTCGGGGTGAGGGGACGGCAGGCACCCTCTGCAGAGATGATTTGATATCCTGTATACCTGAAGACAGAGCTAGGATCAGACGTTGGCTTAGGTCGAAGTTTCTGTCCATGACGGCCCCTTCATGAAGGGGACGGTGTCACGAGGACATGGAGGTTTTCCCACGATGGGAATTGTGAGATGCTCCAAACCGCAATGATTCCTTCTGTGGGACAGTCGAGACCTGTTGGATGGCTCCAGGACATCCCATAAGGAAGTTATCCAGAGCAGGGTTCTAAGGATGGATGCCTGGGCAGCCTGCCTCCCATTCCGGGTGTCTCATAGAGCCAAGGCAAGTTCGATCTGCTGGATCTACGGGAGCATCCGAGGCGGGTGTGTTGAAATGGGTGAGTTGAGGATGGGTCATAATGTGCATTTGTGTCCATGTAGACCTTGGAATGGGGTGCTTGAACCGGGGCCTTGAGGGATGTTCATAACAGGAGGTTTTGATGGAGTTCTAAAGAGTATGTTTCCTATGTAGAGAGGAGAATTGTTTTGATGAGTGCCTAAGGAATCTCCCATATGCTGGTATTGGAAACCAGGCCTCTGAGGAGAGATGACTGGAATCAAAAGCAAAGGATCTGATTAGGGCCTAAGTGCCTGTCCAGTTCAATCTTATTCTATGGGGATATCTGTCTCTGGGTCTGAGTGGAGGTAGTTTCCTAAGTTGTGAAAGATCATCCCAGTGTGTCCTGGGCAGCCAACACTATTCGGATGGCCTCGGGGAGTTCGGAGGATTCTCCTAATCTATTGGGTTGTGGCCAATGGAAATGGCAGAATTCCCCTGGAGAGGGAAGCCACAGTCCTGAGGTGTGGCTCCAGGGGCCCCAGCTTGGATGGTGTGTGGGCCAGGCCTGTGGGGACAGAAGTCTGAAAACACAAACTCAGCTTAGGTTTGGGGATGTATGTATGAAGGCTCGATCTACAGAACGTGAGAATTTTCCGGGCTATGAACAAAGGGCGAGTATGTGGCGATTGCTCAGGCTTTTGTCTCTGGATTTTGTGTCAACGGTGGCCGTGGAATGTCGGGATGTCCTCAAGGGCCATGGACAATTCTTTCTCTGGTGATATGGCCTGATCCCAAGGGTTTGGGATCATTCTGTGGATGGGAAGAGTCCTTTCTGTATTTTTTTTTTTTTACCTCAGGTGTCCCACCAAAATGGGATTCCAGAGTAGAGCCCTGAGTAGGGGTGACTAGTCATCTCGAACTCTGGTTGAGATTGGGGGACTAGAGGCTTGGCAAGCCCCATATGTGGGCTGTTGTTCCAGTCATTAAGAGGCTTTACATGAGGATAGGGCTCACGCTGAGGGTCACAATGTGTGTTTGTGCATATTGTGGCCCTCAGGGTTAGGTGGGGCCTCATAGTCCATGCTGCTTTCTCCTACAATAAACATTGGACAACATGCCAACCACTAGGTTACTTGCCAAGGCGAAGGAGAAGTTCTGATTCTTGCATCACATTCATTCCAGAGCAGTGAGTGGAGATAAGGTCTAGGTTCTGAAGGTGAAAACTGAGGTTGGGTAGAGATGATGGCCTAAAGCCATTGCGGGTGTGATATGCTCTGTGTACGGCCAGCTTTCTGGGTGTTGGACTGGAGGTCTGCCCTCAGGCTGTGTCAGACAGGGCTTTAGTGCACAGGCTAGACTGTATAATTGGGGTATGGTCGAGTGGCATGCAGGTTGTTACTCATTTGGCGTTTCCGGTTAGCCCTATAGGGCAACATTTTTCTTCTGGAGGGCAGGCAGAGTGCTGCATTGCGTCTCCGGAATTGCCAAACTGGAGGGGTGTGGCCAGGATTGTGAGGAAGGAAGTCTGAAAACACAAGCTAGCACGAGTTTTGGGGCCAAGAGCATGGCAGGCCCACTCTGCAGAGGCTGAATCGAGATCTCCTGCAGGTGAGGTCAGGGCGAGTATCAGATGTTGCCTCAAGCTGGAGTTTGTGTCCATGACGGCCCCTTCCTGAAGGGGGTGGAGACGTCATGAGGCCAGGGATGTTTCCCTACGCTGGGAGTTGTGAGCTGCTCCAAACTTCAAAGTTTCCTTCTTCAGGACAGTCGAGTACTATTGGATGGTTCCAGGATGCCCCATACAGAAAGACTCGAGAGCAGGGGCCTAAGCATGGATGCCGAGAAACGCCAACTCACCTTCCCATTGCCTGGTCGAGAGAAGGCACGCTCAATCTGTGGGCTCTTGGGTGAGCTACCCAGAAGGCTGAGTTTAAATGGACTCTCCTGAGGATGAGTCATAATGTGGGTTGGTGGCCATGGAGACCTTGGAATGTGGCAGTAGCTAAGGGACTCTGCAGGATTCTCCAACCCGAAGGGCTTGACACAACTCCAACAAGGAAGCTTCCCATGTGGAGATGAGAGGTCTTCTGTCTGGTGCCTCAGGAAAGCCCCGTATGCTGGTCTTCGAACCCAGGCCTCTGAGGAGTGGTACCTTGACACCAAAGCAAGAGTTCATAATAGGGCCTAGGGGCCTGTCTGGTTCAATCTTCTGTCTCTGCGGATATCTGTCTGTGTGTCTGCATGGAGGTAGTAGTTGCTCAGCTTGTGTCATAATGCCCCTATTTGTCCAGTGCGGCTTGCGGTAGTGGGATTTCCTTGGGGACCTTGAGGTTTCTACTATTTTGTAGAGTTGTGGCCAATGGAATGGGCAGTTTCTTAGGAGAGAGCAGGCACAGTTCTGTGGTGTGGCTCCAGAGACCGCAGCCTGGAGGCTGTGTGGGCCATGGCTGTGCAGACAGACATCCAAAAACCCTAACTCAGCTAGGTTTGGGGCCGAGGTTACGGCAGGCCTGATCTACAGCCCATGAGGGGAGCTCCTCTGGATATGAAAGAAGGGTGAGAGGGAGGCAGTCGCTCAGGCTTTTGTCTCTGGATGTTTTGTCCACAATGTCCGTTTAATGTAGGAGTTGCCTCATGGGTCGTAGAAGTCTCCCTCTCTGGTAGTTTGTCCAGCCGCCAAGTGTTTGGGGTCATTCTGTGGGAAGGGAAGTGTCCGGTTTTCTGCCTCATGTGTCCCCTCAGTAGAGGGATTCTAGAGCATAGCAGTGGGTACTGACAACTGGAATACTCGCCCTCTGGTTAAGGCTGGGGGCCTATGGATATGACAAGCCCCATATGCAGGATCTTGGTCCAGCCACTGAGAGGCGTTACTTTAATACGGGACTCACGCTGCAGGTCACAATGCATGTCTGTGCCCTAGGCGGCCCTCAAGCACTGGCGTGGCCTTTCGGACAATGTAGGTTTTCCCACATAGAACGTTGGACAACATGTCAACCACAAGGTTTCTGGCCATGGGGAAGGAGGAATTCTAATTTCTGCATCACGTTCACCCCTGGGCTGTGATTGGAGATAAGGTCTAGGTTCTGAAACCTGAAAACCGAGGTTGGGAAGAGATGACGACCTACAGCCATAGCGGGTCCTATGTGTCCAGGTTGGGGCCAGCTGTCTGGGTGTCGTTTGGGATGTCTTGTCTCAGGCTGTGCCAGACAGGGCATTAGAATACAGGGTGGGCTGTATAATTGCTTTACAATCGAGTGGCATGCATTAGAAAATCATTTGGGGTTTCTTATTAGCAGCATAGGGCAAAGTTTTTCTTCTGGAGGGCAGGCAGAGTGCTGCATTGTGGCTTCGGAATTCCCAAACTGGAGGGCTTGTGGGCCAGGAGAGTGAGGACGGAAGTCTGAGAACACAAGCTAGGCTTAGGTTTCGGGGCAAGGACATGGCAGGCACACTCTGCAGAGCTGAATTGAGATTTCATGCGTCTGAAGTCAGGTCCAGCTTCAGACTTTGGCTCAGGTTTGAGTTTCTGTCCATGTGGGCCCCTTCAGGAAGGGGGGGCATTATGAGGCCATGGGGGTTTTCCCACTATTGGAGTTGTGAGATGCTCCACACCACAAGGATTCCTTCTGTGGGAAAATTAAGATTTGTTGGATGGCTCCAGGACGTCTTATAAGGTATTTCTCCAGAACAGGGTTCTAAGTATGGATGCCAGGGTAGCCAGCCTCACATTCCAATTGTCTCCTAGCAACAAGCAAGGTTTGATCTGCTGTCTTGGGGTAGTAACAGAGGGGGCTGAGTTGAAATGGACTTTCCTGAGAATGGTCTTAACGTTGGTTTGAGTCCATGGAGACCTTGGTATGGGGCAGTGGCACCAGGGCCCTGAAGGATTCTCCTAACCAGAGGTTATGACAAAGCTCCAATGAGCAAGTTTTCCATGGGGAGACGAGATTTGTTTTTAATGGTGCCTCAGGAAACCACCATATGCTGGTATTGGAAACGAGGCCTCTGAGGAGAGATGCCTGGAAACCAAAGCAATGGATCTGATTAGGGCCTAGGGGCCTGTCCGGTTCAATATTCTTCTCTGGGGACATCTGTTGTCTGAGTGGAGGTAGTTGCTCAGCTGGTTTGAGATCACCCCTGTTTGTCCTGGGCGGCCTACACTATTGGGATGGCCTCGGTGACTTTGGAGGTTTTTCCTCATTTGCAAGGTTGTGGCCAATGGAATGGGAAGAATTCCCTTGAAAGGGAAGCACAGTCCTGAGGTGTGGCTCCAAGGACCCAAGTGTGGAGCGTGTGTGGTCCAGGGCTATTTGGACAAAAGTCTGAAAACACAAACTCCACTTAGGTTGGGGGATGTAGGTATGGCCGGCCCGATCTATAGACCGTGAGGAGAACTCTTCGGGATATGAACAAAGGGCGATGTGAGATGCTTGCTCATGCTTTTTTTTTTTTTCTGGAAATGTGTCACCGATTGCCATGGAATGTCGGGGTGTCCTCATGGGCCATCGATGAGGCTCCCTTTCTGGGGATTTGACCTGATCCCAAGAGTTTGAGGTCATTCTGTGGGAAGGGAGGAGGCCTTTCTGTTTTTTTGTTTATTTTTTTTGTTTTTGTTTTTGTTTTTTTTTTTTACCTCAGGTGGACCACCAAAAGAGGGATTCCAGAGCAGAGTCGTGGGTTGGGGCAACTGGACAACCAGACCTCTGGTTAACATTGGGACCTAAGAACATGGCAAGCCCCATATGTGGGCTCTTGGTCCAGATACTGAGAGGCTTTCCTTGAGGATAGGTCTCACACTGAGTTTCACAATGTGTTTTTGTGCCCAAGGAGCCCCTCAAGTCAGGGCGTGGCCTAATGTACCATGCTGGTTTCTCCTACACTGAACGTTGCACAATATGGCAACCACAAGTTTTCTGGCCATGGGGAAGAAGGAGTTCTAATTTCTGCCACACTTTCACTCCTGGACTGTGATTGGATTTAAGGTCTAGGTTCTGAAGCCTGAAAACTGAGGTTGGGAAGAGATGAAGACCTAAGGCCATGGTGTGTCTGATGTGCTCAGTGTTCGGCCAGCTGTTGAGTGTGGGTTGGGAGGTGCAGGCTCAGGCTGTGGCAGACAGGGAATTAGTGCCCAGGCTAGACTGTATCATTGGGGTGCAGTCGAGTTTCGTGCAGGATGGTACTCATTTGTGGTTACTGGGTAGCCCCAGAGGGCAACGTTTTTCTTCTGGAGGGAAGACACAGTGCCACATAGTGGCTCCAGAATTCCCAAACTGGAAGGCTTGTGGGCCAGGAGTGTGAGGAAAAAATTCTGAGAACACAAGCCAGACTTAGATTTCGGGATGAGGGGACGGCAGGCACCCTCTGCAGAGATGATTTGATATCCTGTATACCTGAAGACAGAGCTAGGATCAGACGTTGGCTTAGGTCGAAGTTTCTGTCCATGACGGCCCCTTCATGAAGGGGACGGTGTCACGAGGACATGGAGGTTTTCCCACGATGGGAATTGTGAGATGCTCCAAACCGCAATGATTCCTTCTGTGGGACAGTCGAGACCTGTTGGATGGCTCCAGGACATCCCATAAGGAAGTTATCCAGAGCAGGGTTCTAAGGATGGATGCCTGGGCAGCCTGCCTCCCATTCCGGGTGTCTCATAGAGCCAAGGCAAGTTCGATCTGCTGGATCTACGGGAGCATCCGAGGCGGGTGTGTTGAAATGGGTGAGTTGAGGATGGGTCATAATGTGCATTTGTGTCCATGTAGACCTTGGAATGGGGTGCCTGATCCGGGGCCTTGAGGGATGTTCATAACAGGAGGTTTTGATGGAGTTCTAAAGAGTATGTTTCCTATGTAGAGAGGAGAATTGTTTTGATGAGTGCCTAAGGAATCTCCCATATGCTGGTATTGGAAACCAGGCCTCTGAGGAGAGACGACTGGAATCAAAAGCAATGGATCTGATTAGGGCCTAAGTGCCTGTCCAGTTCAATCTTATTCTATGGGGATATCTGTCTCTGGGTCTGAGTGGAGGTAGTTTCCTAAGTTGTGAAAGATCATCCCAGTGTGTCCTGGGCAGCCAACACTATTCGGATGGCCTCGGGGAGTTCGGAGGATTCTCCTAATCTATTGGGTTGTGGACAATGGAAATGGCAGAATTCCCCTGGAGAGGGAAGCCACAGTCCTGAGGTGTGGCTCCAGGGGCCCCAGCTTGGATGGTGTGTGGGCCAGGCCTGTGGGGACAGAAGTCTGAAAACACAAACTCAGCTTAGGTTTGGGGATGTATGTATGAAGGCTCGATCTACAGAACGTGAGAATTTTCCGGGCTATGAACAAAGGGCGAGTATGTGGCGATTGCTCAGGCTTTTGTCTCTGGATTTTGTGTCTACGGTGGCCGTGGAATGTCAGGATGTCCTCAAGGGCCATGGACAATTCTGTCTCTGGTGATATGGCCTGATCCCAAGGGGTTGGGATCATTCTGTGGATGGGAAGAGTCCTTTCTGTATTTTTTTTTTTTTTTACCTCAGGTGTCCCACCAAAATGGGATTCCAGAGTAGAGCCCTGAGTAGGGGTGACTAGTCATCTCGAACTCTGGTTGAGATTGGGGGACTAGAGGCTTGGCAAGCCCCATATGTGGGCTGTTGTTCCAGTCACTAAGAGGCTTTACATGAGGATAGGGCTCACGCTGAGGGTCACAATGTGTGTTTGTGCATATTGTGGCCCTCAGGGTTAGGTGGGGCCTCATAGTCCATGCTGCTTTCTCCTACAATAAACATTGGACAACATGCCAACCACTAGGTTACTTGCCAAGGCGAAGGAGAAGTTCTGATTCTTGCATCACATTCATTCCAGAGCAGTGAGTGGAGATAAGGTCTAGGTTCTGAAGGTGAAAACTGAGGTTGGGTAGAGATGATGGCCTAAAGCCATTGCGGGTGTGATATGCTCTGTGTACGGCCAGCTTTCTGGGTGTTGGACTGGAGGTCTGCCCTCAGGCTGTGTCAGACAGGGCTTTAGTGCACAGGCTAGACTGTATAATTGGGGTATGGTCGAGTGGCATGCAGGTTGTTACTCATTTGGCGTTTCCGGTTAGCCCTATAGGGCAACATTTTTCTTCTGGATGGCAGGCAGAGTGCTGCATTGCGTCTCCGGAATTGCCAAACTGGAGGGGTGTGGCCAGGATTGTGAGGAAGGAAGTCTGAAAACACAAGCTAGCACGAGTTTTGGGGCCAAGAGCATGGCAGGCCCACTCTGCAGAGGCTGAATCGAGATCTCCTGCAGGTGAGGTCAGGGCGAGTATCAGATGTTGCCTCAAGCTGGAGTTTGTGTCCATGACGGCCCCTTCCTGAAGGGGGTGGAGACGTCATGAGGCCAGGGATGTTTCCCTACGCTGGGAGTTGTGAGCTGCTCCAAACTTCAAAGTTTCCTTCTTCAGGACAGTCGAGTACTATTGGATGGTTCCAGGATGCCCCATACAGAAAGACTCGAGAGCAGGGGCCTAAGCATGGATGCCGAGAAACGCCAACTCACCTTCCCATTGCCTGGTCGAGAGAAGGCACGCTCAATCTGTGGGCTCTTGGGTGAGCTACCCAGAAGGCTGAGTTTAAATGGACTCTCCTGAGGATGAGTCATAATGTGGGTTGGTGGCCATGGAGACCTTGGAATGTGGCAGTAGCTAAGGGACTCTGCAGGATTCTCCAACCCGAAGGGCTTGACACAACTCCAACAAGGAAGCTTCCCATGTGGAGATGAGAGGTCTTCTGTCTGGTGCCTCAGGAAAGCCCCGTATGCTGGTCTTCGAACCCAGGCCTCTGAGGAGTGGTACCTTGACACCAAAGCAAGAGTTCATAATAGGGCCTAGGGGCCTGTCTGGTTCAATCTTCTGTCTCTGCGGATATCTGTCTGTGTGTCTGCATGGAGGTAGTAGTTGCTCAGCTTGTGTCATAATGCCCCTATTTGTCCAGTGCGGCTTGCGGTAGTGGGATTTCCTTGGGGACCTTGAGGTTTCTACTATTTTGTAGAGTTGTGGCCAATGGAATGGGCAGTTTCTTAGGAGAGAGCAGGCACAGTTCTGTGGTGTGGCTCCAGAGACCGCAGCCTGGAGGCTGTGTGGGCCATGGCTGTGCAGACAGACATCCAAAAACCCTAACTCAGCTCAGGTTTGGGGCCGAGGTTACGGCAGGCCTGATCTACAGCCCATGAGGGGAGCTCCTCTGGATATGAAAGAAGGGTGAGAGGGAGGCAGTCGCTCAGGCTTTTGTCTCTGGATGTTTTGTCCACAATGTCCGTTTAATGTAGGAGTTGCCTCATGGGTCGTAGAAGTCTCCCTCTCTGGTAGTTTGTCCAGCCGCCAAGTGTTTGGGGTCATTCTGTGGGAAGGGAAGTGTCCGGTTTTCTGCCTCATGTGTCCCCTCAGTAGAGGGATTCTAGAGCATAGCAGTGGGTACTGACAACTGGAATACTCGCCCTCTGGTTAAGGCTGGGGGCCTATGGATATGACAAGCCCCATATGCAGGATCTTGGTCCAGCCACTGAGAGGCGTTACTTTAATACGGGACTCACGCTGCAGGTCACAATGCATGTCTGTGCCCTAGGCGGCCCTCAAGCACTGGCGTGGCCTTTCGGACAATGTAGGTTTTCCCACATAGAACGTTGGACAACATGTCAACCACAAGGTTTCTGGCCATGGGGAAGGAGGAATTCTAATTTCTGCATCACGTTCACCCCTGGGCTGTGATTGGAGATAAGGTCTAGGTTCTGAAACCTGAAAACCGAGGTTGGGAAGAGATGACGACCTACAGCCATAGCGGGTCCTATGTGTCCAGGTTGGGGCCAGCTGTCTGGGTGTCGTTTGGGATGTCTTGTCTCAGGCTGTGCCAGACAGGGCATTAGAATACAGGGTGGGCTGTATAATTGCTTTACAATCGAGTGGCATGCATTAGAAAATCATTTGGGGTTTCTTATTAGCAGCATAGGGCAAAGTTTTTCTTCTGGAGGGCAGGCAGAGTGCTGCATTGTGGCTTCGGAATTCCCAAACTGGAGGGCTTGTGGGCCAGGAGAGTGAGGACGGAAGTCTGAGAACACAAGCTAGGCTTAGGTTTCGGGGCAAGGACATGGCAGGCACACTCTGCAGAGCTGAATTGAGATTTCATGCGTCTGAAGTCAGGTCCAGCTTCAGACTTTGGCTCAGGTTTGAGTTTCTGTCCATGTGGGCCCCTTCAGGAAGGGGGGGCATTATGAGGCCATGGGGGTTTTCCCACTATTGGAGTTGTGAGATGCTCCACACCACAAGGATTCCTTCTGTGGGACAATTAAGATTTGTTGGATGGCTCCAGGACGTCTTATAAGGTATTTTTCCAGAACAGGGTTCTAAGTATGGATGCCAGGGTAGCCAGCCTTACATTCCAATTGTCTCCTAGCAACAAGCAAGGTTTGATCTGCTGTCTTGGGGTAGTAACAGAGGGGGCTGAGTTGAAATGGACTTTCCTGAGAATGGTCTTAACGTTGGTTTGAGTCCATGGAGACCTTGGTATGGGGCAGTGGCACCAGGGCCCTGAAGGATTCTCCTAACCAGAGGTTATGACAAAGCTCCAATGAGCAAGTTTTCCATGGGGAGACGAGATTTGTTTTTAATGGTGCCTCAGGAAACCACCATATGCTGGTATTGGAAACGAGGCCTCTGAGGAGAGATGCCTGGAAACCAAAGCAATGGATCTGATTAGGGCCTAGGGGCCTGTCCGGTTCAATATTCTTCTCTGGGGACATCTGTTGTCTGAGTGGAGATAGTTGCTCAGCTGGTTTGAGATCACCCCTGTTTGTCCTGGGCGGCCTACACTAATGGGATGGCCTCGGTGACTTTGGAGGTTTTTCCTCATTTGCAAGGTTGTGGCCAATGGAATGGGAAGAATTCCCTTGAAAGGGAAGCACAGTCCTGAGGTGTGGCTCCAAGGACCCAAGTGTGGAGCGTGTGTGGTCCAGGGCTATTTGGACAAAAGTCTGAAAACACAAACTCCACTTAGGTTGGGGGATGTAGGTATGGCCGGCCCGATCTATAGACCGTGAGGAGAACTCTTCGGGATATGAACAAAGGGCGATGTGAGATGCTTGCTCATGCTTTTTTTTTTTTTTTTCTGGAAATGTGTCACCGATTGCCATGGAATGACGGGGTGTCCTCACGGGCCATCGATGAGGCTCCCTTTCTGGGGATTTGACCTGATCCTAAGAGTTTGAGGTCATTCTGTGGGAAGGGAGGAGGCCTTTCTGTTTTTTTGTTTATTTTTTTTGTTTTTGTTTTTGTTTTTTTTTTTTTTACCTCAGGTGGACCACCAAAAGAGGGATTCCAGAGCAGAGTCGTGGGTTGGGGCAACTGGACAACCAGACCTCTGGTTAACATTGGGACCTAAGAACATGGCAAGCCCCATATGTGGGCTCTTGGTCCAGACACTGAGAGGCTTTCCTTGAGGATAGGTCTCACACTGAGTTTCACAATGTGTTTTTGTGCCCAAGGAGCCCCTCAAGTCAGGGCGTGGCCTAATGTACCATGCTGGTTTCTCCTACACTGAACGTTGCACAATATGGCAACCACAAGTTTTCTGGCCATGGGGAAGAAGGAGTTCTAATTTCTGCCACACTTTCACTCCTGGACTGTGATTGGATTTAAGGTCTAGGTTCTGAAGCCTGAAAACTGAGGTTGGGAAGAGATGAAGACCTAAGGCCATGGTGTGTCTGATGTGCTCAGTGTTCGGCCAGCTGTTGAGTGTGGGTTGGGAGGTGCAGGCTCAGGCTGTGGCAGACAGGGAATTAGTGCCCAGGCTAGACTGTATCATTGGGGTGCAGTCGAGTTTCGTGCAGGATGGTACTCATTTGTGGTTACTGGGTAGCCCCAGAGGGCAACGTTTTTCTTCTGGAGGGAAGACACAGTGCCACATAGTGGCTCCAGAATTCCCAAACTGGAAGGCTTGTGGGCCAGGAGTGTGAGGAAAAAATTCTGAGAACACAAGCCAGACTTAGATTTCGGGGTGAGGGGACGGCAGGCACCCTCTGCTGAGATGATTTGATATCCTGTATACCTGAAGACAGAGCTAGGATCAGACGTTGGCTTAGGTCGAAGTTTCTGTCCATGACGGCCCCTTCATGAAGGGGACGGTGTCACGAGGACATGGAGGTTTTCCCACGATGGGAATTGTGAGATGCTCCAAACCGCAATGATTCCTTCTGTGGGACAGTCGAGACCTGTTGGATGGCTCCAGGACATCCCATAAGGAAGTTATCCAGAGCAGGGTTCTAAGGATGGATGCCTGGGCAGCCTGCCTCCCATTCCGGGTGTCTCATAGAGCCAAGGCAAGTTCGATCTGCTGGATCTACGGGAGCATCCGAGGCGGGTGTGTTGAAATGGGTGAGTTGAGGATGGGTCATAATGTGCATTTGTGTCCATGTAGACCTTGGAATGGGGTGCTTGAACCGGGGCCTTGAGGGATGTTCATAACAGGAGGTTTTGATGGAGTTCTAAAGAGTATGTTTCCTATGTAGAGAGGAGAATTGTTTTGATGAGTGCCTAAGGAATCTCCCATATGCTGGTATTGGAAACCAGGCCTCTGAGGAGAGATGACTGGAATCAAAAGCAATGGATCTGATTAGGGCCTAAGTGCCTGTCCAGTTCAATCTTATTCTATGGGGATATCTGTCTCTGGGTCTGAGTGGAGGTAGTTTCCTAAGTTGTGAAAGATCATCCCAGTGTGTCCTGGGCAGCCAACACTATTCGGATGGCCTCGGGGAGTTCGGAGGATTCTCCTAATCTATTGGGTTGTGGACAATGGAAATGGCAGAATTCCCCTGGAGAGGGAAGCCACAGTCCTGAGGTGTGGCTCCAGGGGCCCCAGCTTGGATGGTGTGTGGGCCAGGCCTGTGGGGACAGAAGTCTGAAAACACAAAACTCAGCTTAGGTTTGGGGATGTATGTATGAAGGCTCGATCTACAGAACGTGAGAATTTTCCGGGCTATGAACAAAGGGCGAGTATGTGGCGATTGCTCTGGCTTTTGTCTCTGGATTTTGTGTCTACGGTGGCCGTGGAATGTCGGGATGTCCTCAAGGGCCATGGACAATTCTGTCTCTGGTGATATGGCCTGATCCCAAGGGGTTGGGATCATTCTGTGGATGGGAAGAGTCCTTTCTGTATTTTTTTTTTTTTTTACCTCAGGTGTCCCACCAAAATGGGATTCCAGAGTAGAGCCCTGAGTAGGGGTGACTAGTCATCTCGAACTCTGGTTGAGATTGGGGGACTAGAGGCTTGGCAAGCCCCATATGTGGGCTGTTGTTCCAGTCACTAAGAGGCTTTACATGAGGATAGGGCTCACGCTGAGGATCACAATGTGTGTTTGTGCATATTGTGGCCCTCAGGGTTAGGTGGGGCCTCATAGTCCATGCTGCTTTCTCCTACAATAAACATTGGACAACATGCCAACCACTAGGTTACTTGCCAAGGCGAAGGAGAAGTTCTGATTCTTGCATCACATTCATTCCAGAGCAGTGAGTGGAGATAAGGTCTAGGTTCTGAAGGTGAAAACTGAGGTTGGGTAGAGATGATGGCCTAAAGCCATTGCGGGTGTGATATGCTCTGTGTACGGCCAGCTTTCTGGGTGTTGGACTGGAGGTCTGCCCTCAGGCTGTGTCAGACAGGGCTTTAGTGCACAGGCTAGACTGTATAATTGGGGTATGGTCGAGTGGCATGCAGGTTGTTACTCATTTGGCGTTTCCGGTTAGCCCTATAGGGCAACATTTTTCTTCTGGAGGGCAGGCAGAGTGCTGCATTGCGTCTCCGGAATTGCCAAACTGGAGGGGTGTGGCCAGGATTGTGAGGAAGGAAGTCTGAAAACACAAGCTAGCACGAGTTTTGGGGCCAAGAGCATGGCAGGCCCACTCTGCAGAGGCTGAATCGAGATCTCCTGCAGGTGAGGTCAGGGCGAGTATCAGATGTTGCCTCAAGCTGGAGTTTGTGTCCATGACGGCCCCTTCCTGAAGGGGGTGGAGACGTCATGAGGCCAGGGATGTTTCCCTACGCTGGGAGTTGTGAGCTGCTCCAAACTTCAAAGTTTCCTTCTTCAGGACAGTCGAGTACTATTGGATGGTTCCAGGATGCCCCATACAGAAAGACTCGAGAGCAGGGGCCTAAGCATGGATGCCGAGAAACGCCAACTCACCTTCCCATTGCCTGGTCGAGAGAAGGCACGCTCAATCTGTGGGCTCTTGGGTGAGCTACCCAGAAGGCTGAGTTTAAATGGACTCTCCTGAGGATGAGTCATAATGTGGGTTGGTGGCCATGGAGACCTTGGAATGTGGCAGTAGCTAAGGGACTCTGCAGGATTCTCCAACCCGAAGGGCTTGACACAACTCCAACAAGGAAGCTTCCCATGTGGAGATGAGAGGTCTTCTGTCTGGTGCCTCAGGAAAGCCCCGTATGCTGGTCTTCGAACCCAGGCCTCTGAGGAGTGATACCTTGACACCAAAGCAAGAGTTCATAATAGGGCCTAGGGGCCTGTCTGGTTCAATCTTCTGTCTCTGCGGATATCTGTCTGTGTGTCTGCATGGAGGTAGTAGTTGCTCAGCTTGTGTCATAATGCCCCTATTTGTCCAGTGCGGCTTGCGGTAGTGGGATTTCCTTGGGGACCTTGAGGTTTCTACTATTTTGTAGAGTTGTGGCCAATGGAATGGGCAGTTTCTTAGGAGAGAGCAGGCACAGTTCTGTGGTGTGGCTCCAGAGACCGCAGCCTGGAGGCTGTGTGGGCCATGGCTGTGCAGACAGACATCCAAAAACCCTAACTCAGCTCAGGTTTGGGGCCGAGGTTACGGCAGGCCTGATCTACAGCCCATGAGGGGAGCTCCTCTGGATATGAAAGAAGGGTGAGAGGGAGGCAGTCGCTCAGGCTTTTGTCTCTGGATGTTTTGTCCACAATGTCCGTTTAATGTAGGAGTTGCCTCATGGGTCGTAGAAGTCTCCCTCTCTGGTAGTTTGTCCAGCCGCCAAGTGTTTGGGGTCATTCTGTGGGAAGGGAAGTGTCCGGTTTTCTGCCTCATGTGTCCCCTCAGTAGAGGGATTCTAGAGCATAGCAGTGGGTACTGACAACTGGAATACTCGCCCTCTGGTTAAGGCTGGGGGCCTATGGATATGACAAGCCCCATATGCAGGATCTTGGTCCAGCCACTGAGAGGCGTTACTTTAATACGGGACTCACGCTGCAGGTCACAATGCATGTCTGTGCCCTAGGCGGCCCTCAAGCACTGGCGTGGCCTTTCGGACAATGTAGGTTTTCCCACATAGAACGTTGGACAACATGTCAACCACAAGGTTTCTGGCCATGGGGAAGGAGGAATTCTAATTTCTGCATCACGTTCACCCCTGGGCAGTGATTGGAGATAAGGTCTAGGTTCTGAAACCTGAAAACCGAGGTTGGGAAGAGATGACGACCTACAGCCATAGCGGGTCCTATGTGTCCAGGTTGGGGCCAGCTGTCTGGGTGTCGTTTGGGATGTCTTGTCTCAGGCTGTGCCAGACAGGGCATTAGAATACAGGGTGGGCTGTATAATTGCTTTACAATCGAGTGGCATGCATTAGAAAATCATTTGGGGTTTCTTATTAGCAGCATAGGGCAAAGTTTTTCTTCTGGAGGGCAGGCAGAGTGCTGCATTGTGGCTTCGGAATTCCCAAACTGGAGGGCTTGTGGGCCAGGAGAGTGAGGACGGAAGTCTGAGAACACAAGCTAGGCTTAGGTTTCGGGGCAAGGACATGGCAGGCACACTCTGCAGAGCTGAATTGAGATTTCATGCGTCTGAAGTCAGGTCCAGCTTCAGACTTTGGCTCAGGTTTGAGTTTCTGTCCATGTGGGCCCCTTCAGGAAGGGGGGGCATTATG
Organism: Mustela nivalis; assembly: GCF_964662115.1. NCBI lineage: Eukaryota > Metazoa > Chordata > Mammalia > Carnivora > Mustelidae > Mustela > Mustela nivalis. Next base: position 2,171,201 of record NW_028136547.1, on the reverse strand, counting down.
AGGCCATGGGGGTTTTCCCACTATTGGAGTTGTGAGATGCTCCACACCACAAGGATTCCTTCTGTGGGACAATTAAGATTTGTTGGATGGCTCCAGGACGTCTTATAAGGTATTTTTCCAGAACAGGGTTCTAAGTATGGATGCCAGGGTAGCCAGCCTCACATTCCAATTGTCTCCTAGCAACAAGCAAGGCTTGATCTGCTGTCTTGGGGTAGTAACAGAGGGGGCTGAGTTGAAATGGACTTTCCTGAGAATGGTCTTAACGTTGGTTTGAGTCCATGGAGACCTTGGTATGGGGCAGTGGCACCAGGGCCCTGAAGGATTCTCCTAACCAGAGGTTATGACAAAGCTCCAATGAGCAAGTTTTCCATGGGGAGACGAGATTTTTTTTTTTTTTAAAGATTTTATTTTATTTATTTATTTGACAGAGAGAAATCACAAGTAGACGGAGAGGCAGGCAGAGAGAGAGAGAGAGAGGGAAGCAGGCTCCCTGCTGAGCAGAGAGCCCGATGCGGGACTCGATCCCAGGACCCTGAGATCATGACCTGAGCCGAAGGCAGCGGCTTAACCCACTGAGCCACCCAGGTGCCCACGAGATTTGTTTTTAATGGTGCCTCAGGAAACCACCATATGCTGGTATTGGAAACGAGGCCTCTGAGGAGAGATGCCTGGAAACCAAAGCAATGGATCTGATTAGGGCCTAGGGGCCTGTCCGGTTCAATATTCTTCTCTGGGGACATCTGTTGTCTGAGTGGAGGTAGTTGCTCAGCTGGTTTGAGATCACCCCTGTTTGTCCTGGGCGGCCTACACTAATGGGATGGCCTCGGTGACTTTGGAGGTTTTTCCTCATTTGCAAGGTTGTGGCCAATGGAATGGGAAGAATTCCCTTGAAAGGGAAGCACAGTCCTGAGGTGTGGCTCCAAGGACCCAAGTGTGGAGCGTGTGTGGTCCAGGGCTATTTGGACAAAAGTCTGAAAACACAAACTCCACTTAGGTTGGGGGATGTAGGTATGGCCGGCCCGATCTATAGACCGTGAGGAGAACTCTTCGGGATATGAACAAAGGGCGATGTGAGATGCTTGCTCATGCTTTTTTTTTTTTTTTTCTGGAAATGTGTCACCGATTGCCATGGAATAACCGGGTGTCCTCATGGGCCATCGATGAGGCTCCCTTTCTGGGGATTTGACCTGATCCCAAGAGTTTGAGGTCATTCTGTGGGAAGGGAGGAGGCCTTTCTGTTTTTTTGTTTATTTTTTTTGTTTTTGTTTTTGTTTTTTTTTTTTACCTCAGGTGGACCACCAAAAGAGGGATTCCAGAGCAGAGTCGTGGGTTGGGGCAACTGGACAACCAGACCTCTGGTTAACATTGGGACCTAAGAACATGGCAAGCCCCATATGTGGGCTCTTGGTCCAGACACTGAGAGGCTTTCCTTGAGGATAGGTCTCACACTGAGTTTCACAATGTGTTTTTGTGCCCAAGGAGCCCCTCAAGTCAGGGTGTGGCCTAATGTACCATGCTGGTTTCTCCTACACTGAACGTTGCACAATATGGCAACCACAAGTTTTCTGGCCATGGGGAAGAAGGAGTTCTAATTTCTGCCACACTTTCACTCCTGGACTGTGATTGGATTTAAGGTCTAGGTTCTGAAGCCTGAAAACTGAGGTTGGGAAGAGATGAAGACCTAAGGCCATGGTGTGTCTGATGTGCTCAGTGTTCGGCCAGCTGTTGAGTGTGGGTTGGGAGGTGCAGGCTCAGGCTGTGGCAGACAGGGAATTAGTGCCCAGGCTAGACTGTATCATTGGGGTGCAGTCGAGTTTCGTGCAGGATGGTACTCATTTGTGGTTACTGGGTAGCCCCAGAGGGCAACGTTTTTCTTCTGGAGGGAAGACATAGTGCCACATAGTGGCTCCAGAATTCCCAAACTGGAAGGCTTGTGGGCCAGGAGTGTGAGGAAAAAATTCTGAGAACACAAGCCAGACTTAGATTTCGGGGTGAGGGGACGGCAGGCACCCTCTGCTGAGATGATTTGATATCCTGTATACCTGAAGACAGAGCTAGGATCAGACGTTGGCTTAGGTCGAAGTTTCTGTCCATGACGGCCCCTTCATGAAGGGGACGGTGTCACGAGGACATGGAGGTTTTCCCACGATGGGAATTGTGAGATGCTCCAAACCGCAATGATTCCTTCTGTGGGACAGTCGAGACCTGTTGGATGGCTCCAGGACATCCCATAAGGAAGTTATCCAGAGCAGGGTTCTAAGGATGGATGCCTGGGCAGCCTGCCTCCCATTCCGGGTGTCTCATAGAGCCAAGGCAAGTTCGATCTGCTGGATCTACGGGAGCATCCGAGGCGGGTGTGTTGAAATGGGTGAGTTGAGGATGGGTCATAATGTGCATTTGTGTCCATGTAGACCTTGGAATGGGGTGCTTGAACCGGGGCCTTGAGGGATGTTCATAACAGGAGGTTTTGATGGAGCTCTAAAGAGTATGTTTCCTATGTAGAGAGGAGAATTGTTTTGATGAGTGCCTAAGGAATCTCCCATATGCTGGTATTGGAAACCAGGCCTCTGAGGAGAGATGACTGGAATCAAAAGCAATGGATCTGATTAGGGCCTAAGTGCCTGTCCAGTTCAATATTATTCTATGGGGATATCTGTCTCTGGGTCTGAGTGGAGGTAGTTTCCTAAGTTGTGAAAGATCATCCCAGTGTGTCCTGGGCAGCAAACACTATTCGGATGGCCTCGGGGAGTTTGGAGGATTCTCCTAATCTATAGGGTTGTGGACAATGGAAATGGCAGAATTCCCCTGGAGAGGGAAGCCACAGTCCTGAGGTGTGTCTCCAGGGGCCCCAGCTTGGATGGTGTGTGGGCCAGGCCTGTGGGGACAGAAGTCTGAAAACACAAACTCAGCTTAGGTTTGGGGATGTATGTATGAAGGCTCGATCTACAGAACGTGAGAATTTTCCGGGCTATGAACAAAGGGCGAGTATGTGGCGATTGCTCAGGCTTTTGTCTCTGGATTTTGTGTCAACGGTGGCCGTGGAATGTCGGGATGTCCTCAAGGGCCATGGACAATTCTTTCTCTGGTGATATGGCCTGATCCCAAGTGGTTGGGATCATTCTGTGGATTGGAAGAGTCCTTTCTGTGTATATATATATATATATATATATATATATATGTATATATATATATATATATGTTTTTTTTTTTTTTTTTTTTTTTTTTTTTTACCTCAGGTGTCCCACCAAAATGGGATTCCAGAGTAGAGCCCTGAGTAGGGGTGACTACTCATCTCGAACTCTGGTTGAGATTGGGGGACTAGGGGTTTGGCAAGCCCCATATGTGGGCTGTTGTTCCAGTCACTAAGAGGCTTTACATGAGGATAGGGCTCACGCTGAGGGTCACAATGTGTGTTTGTGCAAATTGTGGCCCTCAGGGATAGGTGGTGTCTCATAGTCCATGCTGCTTTCTCCTACAATGAACATTGGACAACATGCCAACCACTAGGTTACTTGCCAAGCCGAAGGAGAAGTTCTGATTCTTGCATCACATTCATTCCTGAGCAGTGAGTGGAGATAAGGTCTAGGTTCTGAAGGTGAAAACTGAGGTTGGTTAGAGATGATGGCCTAAAGCCATTGTGGGTGTGATATGCTCTGTGTACGGCCAGCTTTCTGGGTGTTGGATGGAGGTCTGCCCTCAGGCTGTGTCAGACAGGGCTTTAGTGCACAGGCTAGACTGTATAATTGGTGTATGGTCGAGTGGCATGCAGGTTGTTACTCATTTGGCGTTTCCGGTTAGCCCTATAGGGCAACATTTTTCTTCTGGAGGGCAGGCAGAGTGCTGCATTGTGTCTCCAGAATTGCCAAACTGGAGGGGTGTGGCCAGGTTTGTGAGGAAGGAAGTCTGAAAACACAAGCTAGCACAAGTTTTGGGGCCAAGAGCATGGCAGGCCCACTCTGCAGAGGCTGAATCGAGATCTCCTGCAGGTGAGGTCAGGGCGAGTATCAGATGTTGCCTCAAGCTGGAGTTTGTGTCCATGACGGCCCCTTCCTGAAGGGGGTGGGGGCGTCATGAGGCCAGGGAAGTTTCCCTACGCTGGGAGTTGTGAGCTGCTCCAAACTTCAAAGTTTCCTTCTTCAGGACAGTCGAGTACTATTGGATGGTTCCAGGATGCCCCATACAGAAAGACTCGAGAGCAGGGCCCTAAGCATGGATGCCGAGAAACGCCAACTCACCTTCCCATTGCCTGGTCGAGACAAGGCAGGCTCAATCTGCGGGCTCTTGGGTGAGCTACCCAGAAGCCTGAGTTTAAATGGACTGTCCTGAGGATGAGTCATAATGTGGGTTGGTGGCCATGGAGACCTTGGAATGTGGCAGTAGCTAAGGGACTCTGCAGGATTCTCCAACCCGAAGGGCTTGACACATCTCCAACAAGGAAGCTTCCCATGTGGAGATGAGAAGTCTTCTGTCTAGTGCCTCAGGAAAGCCCGTATGCTGGTGTTCGAACCCAGGCCTCTGAGGAGTGATACCTGGACACCAAAGCAAGAGTTCATAATAGGGCCTAGGGGCCTGTCTGGTTCAATCTTCTGTCTCTGCGGATATCTGTCAGTTTGTCTGCATGGAGATAGTAGTTGCTCTGCTTGTGTCATAATGCCCCTATTTGTCCAGTGCGGCTTGCGGTAGTGGGATGTCCTTGGGGACCTTGAGGTTTCTACTATTTTGTAGAGTTGTGGCCAATGGAATGGGCAGTTTCTTAGGAGAGAGCAGGCACAGTTCTGTGGTGTGGCTCCAGAGACCCCATCCTGGAGGCCGTGTGGGCCATGGCTGTGCAGACAGACATCCAAAAACCCTAACTCAGCTCAGGTTTGGGGCTGAGGTTACGGCAGGCCTGATCTACAGTCCATGAGGGGAGCTCCTCGGGATATGAAAGAAGGGTGAGAGGGAGGCAGTCGCTCAGGCTTTTGTCTCTGGATGTTTTGTCCACAATGGCCGTTTAATGTAGGAGTAGCCTCATGGGTCGTAGAAGTCTCCCTCTCTGGTAGTTTGTCCAGCCCCCAAGAGTTTGGGGTCATTCTGTGGGAAGGGAAGTGTCCTGTTTTCTGCTTCATGTGTTCCCCCAGTAGAGGGATTCTAGAGCATAGCAGTGGGTACTGACAACTGGAATACTCGCCCTCTGGTTAAGTTTGGGGGCCTATGGATATGACAAGCCCCATATGCAGGATCTTGGTCCAGCCACTGAGATGCGTTACTTTAATACGGGACTCACGCTGCAGGTCAAAATGCATGTCTGTGCCCTAGGCGGCCCTCAAGCACTGGCGTGTCCTTTCGGACAATGTAGGTTTTCCCACATTGAACGTTGGACAACATGCCAACCACAAGGTTTCCGGCCATGGGGAAGGAGGAATTCTAATTTCTGCATCACGTTCACCCTTGGGCAGTGATTGGAGATAAGGTCTAGGTTCTGAAACCTAAAAACCGAGGTTGGGAAGAGATGACGACCTACAGCCATAGCGGTCCTATGTGTCCAGGTTGGGGCCAGCTGTCTGGGTGTCGTTTGGGATGTCTTGTCTCAGGCTGTGACAGACAGGGCATTAGTATACAGGGTGGGCTGTATAATTGCTTTAAAATCGAGTGGCATGCATTAGAAAATCATTTGGTGTTTCTTATTAGCAGCATAGGGCAAAGTATTTCTTCTGGAGGGCAGGCAGAGTGCTGCATTGTGGCTTCGGAATTCCCAAACTGGAGGGATTGTGGGCCAGGAGAGTGAGGACAGAAGTCTGAGAACACAAGCTAAGCTTAGGTTTCAGGGCAAGGACATGGCAGGCACACTCTGCAGAGCGGAATTGAGATCTCATGCGTCTGAAGTCAGGTCGAGGTTCAGACTTTGGCTCAGGTTTGAGTTTCTGCCCATGTGGGCCCCTCAGGAAGGGGGGGCATTATGATGCCATGGTGGTTTTCCCACTATTGGAGTTGTGAGATGCTCCAAACCGCAAGGATTCCTTCTGTGGGACAATTAAGATTTGTTGGATGGCTCCAGGACGTCTTATAAGGTATTTTTTCCAGAAAAGCGTTCTAAGTATGGATGCCTGGGCAGCCAGCCTCACATTCCAATTGTCTCCTAGCAACAATAAACGTTTGATCTGCTGTCTTGGGGTAGCAACTGAGGGGGCTGAGTTTAAATGGACCTTCCTGAGGATGGTCTTAATGTTGGTTTGAGTCCATGGAGACCTTGGTATGGGGCAGTGGCACCAGGGCCCTGAAGGATTCTCCTAACCAGAGGTTATGACAAAGCTCCAATGAGCAAGTTTTCCATGGGGAGACGAGATTTGTTTTTAATGGTGCCTCAGGAAACCACCATATGCTGGTATTGGAAACGAGGCCTCTGAGGAGAGATGCCTGGAAACCAAAGCAATGGATCTGATTAGGGCCTAGGGGCCTGACCGGTTCAATATTCTTCTCTGGGGACATCTGTTGTCTGAGTGGAGGTAGTTGCTCAGCTGGTTTGAGATCACCCCTGTTTGTCCTGGGCGGCCTACACTAATGGGATGGCCTCGGTGACTTTGGAGGTTTTTTCTCATTTGCAAGGTTGTGGCCAATGGAATGGGAAGAATTCCCTTGAAAGGGAAGCACAGTCCTGAGGTGTGGCTCCAGGGACCCAAGTGTGGAGCGTGTGTGGTCCAGGGCTATTTGGACAAAAGTCTGAAAACAGAAACTCCACTTAGGTTGGGGGATGTAGGTATGGCCGGCCCGATCTATAGACCGTGAGGAGAACTCTTCGGGATATGAACAAAGGGCGATGTGAGATGCTTGCTCATGCTTTTTTTTTTTTTTTTTCTGGAAATGTGTCACCGATTGCCATGGAATGTCGGGGTGTCCTCATGGGCCATCGATGAGGCTCCCTTTCTGGGGATTTGACCTGATCCCAAGAGTTTGGGTTCATTCTGTGGGAAGGGAGGAGGCCTTTCTGGTTTTTTTGTTTATTTTTTTTTTGTTTTTGTTTTGGTTTTTTTTTGTTTTTTTTTTGTTTTTTTTTTTTTTTTTTTTTTTTTTTACCTCAGGTGGATCACCAAAAGAGGGATTCCAGAGCAGAGTCGTGGGTTGGGGCAACTGGACAACCAGACCTCTGGTTAACATTGGGACCTAAGAACATGGCAAGCCCCATATGTGGGCTCTTGGTCCAGACACTGAGAGGCCTTCCTTGAGGATAGGTCTCACACTGAGTTTCACAATGTGTTTTTGTGCCCAAGGAGCCCCTCAAGTCAGGGGGTGGCCTAATGTACCATGCTGGTTTCTCCTACACTGAACGTTGCACAATATGGCAACCACAAGTTTTCTGGCCATGGGGAAGAAGGAGTTCTAATTTCTGCCACACTTTCACTCCTGGACTATGATTGGATTTAAGGTCTAGGTTCTGAAGCCTGAAAATTGAGGTTGGGAAGAGATGAAGCCCTAAGGCCATGGTGTGTCTGATGTGCTCAGTGTTCGGCCAGCTGTTGAGTGTGGGTTGGGAGGTGCAGGCTCAGGCTGTGGCAGACAGGGAATTAGTGCCCAGGCTAGACTGTATCATTGGGGTGCAGTCGAGTTTCGTGCAGGATGGTACTCATTTGTGGTTACTGGGTAGCCCCAGAGGGCAACGTTTTTCTTCTGGAGGGAAGACACAGTGTCACATACTGGCTCCAGAATTCCCAAACTGGAAGGCTTGTGGGCCAGGGGTGTGAGGAAAAAATTCTGAGAACACAAGCCAGACTTAGATTTTGGGGTGAAGGGACGGCAGGCACCCTCTGCAGAGATGATTCGAGATCCCGTATACCTGAAGACAGAGCTAGGATCAGACGTTGGCTTAGGTCGGAGTTTCTGTCCATGATGGCCCCTTCATGAATGGGAGGGTGTCACGAGGACATGGAGTTTTTCCCACGATTTGAATTGTGAGATGCTCCAAACCGCAATGATTCCTTCTGTGGGACAGGTGAGACCGGTGGATGGCTCCAGGACATCCCATAAGGAAGTTATCCAGAGCAGGGTTCTAAGGATGGATGCCTGGGCAGCATGCCTTCCATTCCAGGTGTCTCATAGAGCCAAGGCAAGTTCGATCTGCCTGATCTAGTGGAGCAACCGAATCGGGTGTGTTGAAATGGGTGAGTTGAGGATGGGTCATAATGTGCATTTGTGTCCATGGAGACCTTGGAATGGGGTCTTGATCTAGGTCCTTGAGGGATGTTCATAACCGGAGGTTTTGATGGAGCTCTAAAGAGTATGTTTGCTATGTAGAGAAGAGAATTGTGAATTGATGAGTGCCTAAGGAATCTCCCATATGCTGGTATTGGAAACCAGGCCTCTGAGGAGAGATGACTGGAAACAAAAGCTGTGGATATGATTAGAGCCTAGGTGCCTGTCCGGTTCAATCTCTTAGCTGGGGATACGTGTCTAAGTATCTGAGGTGAGGTAGTTGCTCAGATTGTGTCAGATCGCCCCTGTTTTCCTGGGTGACCTATAATATTGGAATGGCCTCGGGACTTTGGAGTTTCTCCTAATCTATAGGGTTGTGGTCAATGGAATGGGCAGAAATCCCCTGGAGAGGGCAGGCAAAGTTCTGAGTTTGGCTCTAGGGGCCCAACTTTGAGGGTGTGTGGGCCAGGCCTGTGGAGCAAAAATCTGAAAACACAAACTCCGCTTAGGATTGCGGACATAGTTATGGCACGCCCAATCTACAGACCGTGATAACACTTCAGGATATGAAAAAGTGTGAGTTTGAGGTGATTGCTCAGATTTTGTCTCTGGATTTGTGTCAACAATGTGGGTGGAATGCTGGCGTTGCCTCATGGGTTGTGGACGGCTTTCCTTCTCTGAGGATTTGACCCAATCCCAAGAGTTTTTGTATGTTCTGTGGGATGGGAGGAGTCCTTTCTGTTTTTTATTTTATTTTATTTTATTTTATTTTTTTGTACCTCATGTGTCCCAATAAAGGAGGGATTAAAGAGCAGAGTCCTCGGTAGGGACAACTGGGCAACCCCACCCATGTTTTAGTTTGGGGGCCTAGGGGCATGGCATGTCCAATATGTGGGCTCTTGATTCAGACACTGAGAGGCCTTCCTTGAGGACAGGGCTCATGCTGAGGGTCACAATGCCTATTTGTGCCAACAAGGCCCTCAAGCATGGGAAGGGCCTCATGGGCCACGCTGGATTCTCTGACACTGAACGTTGGAGAATATGCCAACCACAAGGTTTCTGGCCATGGCGAAGGAAGAGTTGTGACTTCTGCATCACGTTAACCCCTGGACAGTGATTGGAGTTTAGGTCTAGGTTCTGAAACCTGAAAACCGAGGTTGGGAAGAGATGAAGACCTAAGGACCGGTTGGGTCCAATGAGCTCAGTGTGCGGCCAGCTGTTGAGCGTAGGTCTGGAGGTGTGGGCTCATGCTGTGTCAGACAAGGCATTAGACAGGGTAGACTGAATATTTGGGGTGCAGTCGAGTGGCGTTCAATTGATCCTCATACGGGTCTCTAGGTAGTTCCATAAGGCAACGTTTTTTCTCTGGGAGGGCAGGCAGAGTGCTGCATTGTGGCCCCAGTATTGCCAAACTGTAGGGATTTTGGGCCAGGGGTGTGAGGACTGTAGTCTGAGAACACAAGCTAGGCTTAGTTTTGGGGGTGAGGGCACAGAAGGCACACTCTGCAGAGCTGAATCATGATCTCATGCACCTGAAGTCAGGGCGAATATCAGACGTTTGCTCAGGTTGGAGTTTCTGTCCATGATGGCCACTTTATAAAGTGGAGCGTCTCAAGAGGCCATGTAGATTTTCCCACAATGGGAGTTCTGAGATGCTCCAGACTGCAAAGATTCCTTCTGTGGGACACTTGAGACCTGTTGGATGGATCTAGGATGTCCCATATGGAATGACTCCAGAGTAGGGTTCTAAGGATTGATGCCTAGGCAGCCCACTCCCATTCTAGTTGTCTCCTAGCGACAAAGCAGGTTTGATCTGCGGGCCCTGGGGGAGAAACCAAGGGGGTTGAGTTGACATGGACGCTCCCGAGGATAGATCATAATGTGGTTTTAAGTCCATGGAGACCCTGGAATGGGGCGCTTGATCCGGGGCCCTGAAAGATTCTCCTAAACAGAGGTTTTTATAGAGCTCCAAAGAGTACATTTCCTATGTGGAGACGAGATTTTTCTGATGAGTGCCTCAGTAATCCCCCTATGCTGGTATTGGAAACCAGGCCTCTGAGGAGAGATGCCTGGAAACAAAAGCAATGGATCTGATTAGGGCCTAAGTGCCTGTCCAGTTCAATATTATTCTATGGGGATATCTGTCTCTGGGTCTGAGTGGAGGTAGTTTCCTAACTTGTGAAAGATCATCCCTGTTTGTCCTGGGCAGCCAACACTATTCGGATGGCCTCGGGGAGTTTGGAGGTTTCTCCTAATCTATAAGGTTGTGGCCAATGGAAATGGCAGAATTCCCCTGGAGAGGGAAGCCACATTCCTGAGGGGTGGCTCCAGGGGCCCCAGCTTGGATGGTGTGTGGGCCAGGCCTGTGGGGACAGAAGTCTGAAAATACAAACTCAGCTTAGGTTTGGGGATGTATGTATGAAGGCTCGATCTACAGAACGTGAGAATTTTCCGGGCTATGAACAAAGGGCGAGTATGTGGCGCTTGCTCAGGCTTTTGTCTCTGGATTTTGTGTCAACGGTGGCCGTGGAAAGTCGGGGTGTCCTCAAGGGCCATGGACAATTCTTTCTCTGGTGATTTGGCCTGATCCCAAGGGGTTGGGATCATTCTGTGGATGGGAAAAGTCCTTTCTGTATTTTTTTTTTTTTACCTCAGGTGTCCCACCAAAGAGGGATTCCAGAGCAGAGCCCTGAGTCGGGTGACTAGACATCTCGAACTCTGGTTGAGATTGGGTGACTAGGGGCTTGGCAAGCCCCATATGTGGGCTGTTGTTCCAGTCACTAAGAGGCTTCACATGAGGATAGGGCTCACGCTGAGGGTCACAATATGTGTTTGTGCAAATTGTGGCCCTCAGGGATAGGTGGGACCTCATAGTCCATGCTGCTTTCTCCTACAATGAACGTTGGACAACATGCCAACCACAAGGTTTCTTGCCATGGCGAAGGAGAAGTTCTGATTCTTGCATCACGTTCACTCCTGAGCAGTGAGTGTAGATAAGGTCTAGGTTCTGAAGGTGAAAATTGAGGTTGGGTAGAGATGATGGCCTAAAGCCATTGTGGGTATGATATGCTCAGTGTACGGCCAGCTGTCCTGGTGTTGGACTGGAGGTCTGCCCTCAGGCTGTGTCAGACAGGGCTTTAGTGCACAGGCTAGACTGTATAATTGGGGTATGGTCGAGTGGCATGCAGGTTGTTACTCATTTGGCGTTTCTGGTTAGCCCTATAGGGCAACATTTTTCTTCTGGAAACCAGGCAGAGTGCTGCATTGTGTCTCCAGAATTTCCAAACTGGAGGGGTGTGGCCAGGATTCTGAGGATGGAAGTCTGAGAACACAAGATAGGCTTAGGTTTCAAGGCGAGGGCCCAGCAGGCACACTCTCAAGTGCTGAATCGAGATCTCATGCTTCTGAATTCAGGGCGAGGATCAGACTTTGGCTTAGGATGGAGTTTCTGTCCATGATGGCCCATTTATGAAGGTGTGGGTCATCATGAGGATATGGAGGTTTTCTCACAGTGTTATTGTGTGATGCTTCAAACCACAAGGATTCATTCTGCGAGACAGTCAAGACAGGTTGGTTGGATTCAAGACGTCCCATAAAGAAGTTCTCCAGAGCAGGGTTCTAAGGATGGATGCCTGGGCAGCCCTCCTCCCATTCTAACTGTCTCCTAGTGACAAGGAAGGTTTGATCTGCTGGCTCTGGGTGAGCAGCAGAGTGGGCTGATTTGAAATGGACTCTCCTGAGAATGGTTCATAATGTAAGTTTGTGTCCTTGGAGACCTTGGGATTGGGCCATGGTGCCAGCGCCCTGAAGGATCCTCCTAACCTGAGGTATTGACACAGCTCCAAAGAGCAAGTTTCCCATGTGGAGATGAGATCTGTTCTGATTGTTTCCTTAGGAAGCCCCCATATTCTGATATTGGAAACCAGGCCTCTGAGGAGAGATACCTAGAAACCAAAGCAATGCATCAGAAGTTGGCTCAGGTTGGAGTTTCTGTCCATGATGGCCCCTTTATAAAGGGGAGCCTCTCATGAGGCCATGTAGGTTTTCCCACGATAGGAGTTGTGAGATGCTCCTATCTGCAAGGATTCCTTCTGTGGGACAGTCAAGACCTGTTGGAAGGCTCCAGGACATCCCATATGGAACGGCGCCAGAGCAGGATTCCATGGATGGATGCCTAGAGAGTCTGCTTTGCATTCCAGTTGTCTCCTAGCGACAAGGCAGGTTTGATATTCTGCCTCTGGGGGAGTAATCCACGGGGCTGAGTTGAAATGTACTCTCCTGCCGAATGGTCATAATGCGGGTATGTGTCCATGGAGACCTTGGAATAGGGCGGTTGCTCCGGCTACCTGAAGGTTTCTCCTAACTGGAGGCTTTTACAGTGCTCCAAAGGATAAGTTTCCCATGTGAAGACAAGATTTGTTCTGATTGGTATCTCTGGAATCCCCCATATGCTGGTATTGTAAAACAGGCCTCTGAGGAGAGATGCTTAGAAAAAAAAAGCAATGGAACAAATTACATTCTAGGGGCCAGTCCAGTTTAATCTTCTTCTCTTGGGTTATCTGTCTACGGGTGAGTTGATGTCGTTGCTCAGTTTGTGAGAGATCGCCCCTCTTTGTCCTGGGTGGCCTACACTATTGGAATGGCCTCTGGGACTTTGGAGGTTTCTCCTTATCTGTAGGGTTGTGGCCAATGGAATGGGAAGAATTTCCTTGGAGAGGGCAGGCACAGTCCTGAGGTGTGGCTCCAGGGGCCTCAGTCTGGAGGGTGTGTGGGACAGGGATGTCAGGATAGAAGTCTGAAAATACAAACTCGGCTTAGGTTTGGGGACGTAGGTATGGCAGGCCCAATCTACAGACTATGAGGAGAATTTTTTGGGCTATGACCTAAGGGTGAGTGTGAACGCTTGCTGAAGCTTATGTCTCTGGATTTTGTGTCAATAGTGGCCATGGAATGTCGGGCTGGCCTCATGGGCCATGGACGAGTCTTTCTCTCTGGACCCCAATCACTTGGGATGGCCCAATCCCAAGTGATTGGGGTCATTCTGTGAGTGGGAGGAGTCCTTACTGTGTTTATTTACCTCAAATGTCCCACCAAAGAGGGTTTCCAGAGCAGAGCCCTGAGTAGGGGTGACTAGATGTCTCTAGCTCTGGTTAAGATTGGGTGACTTGGGGCATGGCAGGCCCCATATGCGGGCTCATGGTCCAGCCACTGAGAGGCTTTACTTGAGGACAGGGCTCAAACTGAGGGTCCCAATGTGTGTTTGAGCCCACCGCAGCTCTTAAGCATAGGCAGGGCCTCAGGGACCCTACACTACCCTCAGGGGCCCTACTACTACCCCTGTAGGCCCTACAGGGGTCCTCCACTGAACGTTGGACAAGATGCCAACCACAAGATTCTGGCGAGAGGGAAGGAGGAGTTCTGATTTCTGCATCACGTTCACCCATGGGAAGTGAGTAGAGATAAGGTCTAGGATTCTGTAGCCTGAAAACCGAAGTTGGAAAGAGATGGCGACCTAAGGCCATGGCGGTTCAGATGTTCTCAGTGTACTGCAAGCTGTCTGGGTGTCGGTTGGGAATTCAGGCCTCAGGTTCTGTCGGACAGGGCATTAGTGCACAGGCTAGACTATATAATTGGTGTACAGTTGAGTGACGTGCAGGTTTATCCTCATTTGAGGTTTCTGGGTAGACCCATAGGGCAATATTTTTTTTCTAGAGGGCAGGCAGAGTGCAGCACTGTGTCATCGGAAATCCCAAAATAGAGGGCGTGTGGTCCAGGAGAGTGAGGACGGAAGTCGGAGAACACTAGCTACGCTTAGGTTTTGGGGTGAGGGCACAGCAGGTACACTCTGAAGAGCTGAATCAAGATCTCGTGCATCTGAAGTCAAGGCGAAGATCAGATGTTGGCTCAGGTTGGAGTTTCTTTCCATGATCTGCCTTCATGAAGATTGGGGGCATCATGTGACCTTGGAAGCTTTCCATGATATGAGTTGTTAGGTGGTCCATGCACAAGGACTCCTGTGGGACAGTCGAGACCTGTTGGATGGCTCAAGGATGTCCCATAAGGAACGACGCAAGAGCAGGGTTCTAAGGATGGATGCCTGAAGAGCCCAACTCGCATTTCAATTGTCTCCTAGCGACAAGGCAGGTTCAATCTGCTGGCTCTGGAGTAGCAACCGAGAGGGTTTAGTTGAAATGGACTCTCCTGAGGATGGGTCATAATTTGGGATTGTGTCCATGGAGATATTCAAATGGGGCAGTGGCTCCAGTGACCTGAAGTTTTCTCCTAACTGGAGGTTATGACACAGCTCCATAGAGCAAGATTCCCATGTGGAGACGAGATTTTTTCTGATAGGTAGCTCTGGAAACCCCCTTATGCTGGTATTGGAATCCAGGCCTCTGAGGAGAGATGCCTGAAAACAAAAGAAATGGATCCAATTAGGGCCTAGGTGCCTGTCTTGTTCAATATTCTTTTCTATGGATATCTGTCTAAGGTTCTGATTGGAGGTAGTGGCTCAGCTTGTGCCAGAGGGTCCCTGTATGTCCAGGACATCCTACACTATTGGGATGGCCTCAGAGATTTTGGATGATTCTCCTAATCTGTCAGGTTGTGCCAAATGAATGAGCAGAATTCCCTTGGAGAGGGCAGGCACAGTCCTGAGGTGTGGCTCCATGGGGCCCAGCCTTTAGAATGTGTGGGTGAGGACAATGGAGACAGAAGTCTGAAAACACAAACTCGGCTTAGGTTTGGGGACATAGGTATGGCAGGCCCGATCTACAGACCTTAAGAATTTTGGGGGCTCTGAACAAAGGGCAAGTGTGTGGCGCTTTTTCAGGTTTTTGTCTCTGGATTTTGTGTCAATGGTGGCCATGGAATGTAGGCTGGCCTCATCGACCATGGACGAGTATTTCTCTCTGTGGATTTGGCCAGATTCCAAGTGTTTGGGGTCATTCTTTGGATGGTAGGAGTCCTTACTTTTTTTTTTCTTTATCTTGGTTTTTTTTTTTTTTTTTTTTTTTTTTTACCTTATGTGTCACACCAAAGAGGGATTCCAGGAAAGAGCTCTGAATAAGGTTGACTAGACTTCTCAAGCTCTGGCTAGGATTGGGGGAGTAGGGGCATGGCAAGTCCCATATGCAGGCTCTTGGTCCAGCCCCGGAGAGGCTTTACTTGAGGCCAGGGTTCATGCTTAGGGTCCTAATGTGTGTTTGTGCCCATCGCAGCCCTCAAGCATGTCTGAGGCCTCATGGGCCATGCTGGGTTCTCATATACTGAACGTTGGACAACATGCCAACCACAAGGTTTCTGGTCATGGGGAAGGTGAAGTTCTGATTTCTGCATCACGTACATCACTTAGTTGTGAGTGGAGATAATGTCTAGGTTCTGAAGCCTGAAGAACAAGGTTGGGAAGAGATGATGACCTAAGGCCATGGCATGTTCGTTGTGTTCAGTGTGAGGCCAGGTGTCTGGGTGTCGGTCACGAGGTCTGGGGTCAGGCTGTGTCAGACAGGGCATTAGTGCCCAGGCTAGACTGTATAATTGGGGTACAGTCTAGAGAATTGCAGGTTGATCCTCATTTGATGTTTCTGGGTAGACCCCTAGGGCAAAGTCTCTCTTCTGGAGGGCAGGCAGAGTGCTGCATTTTGTCTCCAGAATTCCCAAAGTGGAAGGCTTGTGGGCCAGGAGTGTGAGGACGGAAGTCTGAGAACGTGAGCTGGCTTAGGTTTTGGGCGAGGGCAAGGCAGGCACACTCTGCAGAGCTGAATTGAGATCTCATGCATCTGAAGTCAGGGCGAGGATCAGACGGGAGTTTCTGTCCATGATGTCCTCTACCTGAAGGTGGAGGCATCACGAGGCCATGGAGGTTTTCCCACGGTGCGAGTGTGTGATGCTGCAAACCACAAGGATTCCTTCTGCAGGACAGTTGAGACCTGTTGAATGGATCAAGGACACCCCATTAGGAATTTCTCCAGAGCAGAGTTCTAACAACGGATACCTGGGCAACGAACTCGCATTCCAATTGTCTCCTAGTGACAAAGCAGGTTTGATCTGCTGGCACTGGGTGAGCAACCGCCAGGTTTGAGTTGAAATGGACTCTCCTGAGGATGGGTCATAATGTGGGATTGTGTCCATTGAGACATTGGAATGGGGCGGTGGCTCCAGTGACGTGAAATTTTCTCCTAACTGGAGGTTTTGACACAGTTCCATATAGCATGATTCCCATGTGGCATGCGATTTGTTCTGATTGGTAGCTCCAGAAACCCCCATGTGCTGGTATTGGAATCCAGGCCTCTGAGGAGAGATACATGAAAACAAAAGCAATGGATCCGTTTAGGGCCTAGGTGCCTGTCCTGTTCAATCTTCTTTTCTATGGATATCTATCTACAGGTCTGATTGGAGGTAGTGGCTCAGCTTGTGGCAGATGGTCCCTGTTTGTCCCGGACATCCTACAATATTGGGGTGGCCTCGGGGACTTCGGATGTTGCTCCTAATCTGTCAGGTTGTGCCAAAGGAATGAGCAGAATTCCCATGGAGAGGGCAGGCACAGTCCTGAGGTGTGGCTCCATGGGGCCAAGCCTTGAGGGTGTGTGGGCCAGGACAATGGAGACAGAATTCTGAAAACACAAACTTGGCTTAGGTTTGGGGACATAGGTATGGCAGGCCCGATCTACAGACCGTGAGAATTTTTCAGGCTTTGAACAAAGGGCGCTTTGTTCAGGCTTTTGTCTCCGGATTTTGTGTCAATGGTGGCCGTGGAATGTCAGGATGGCCTCATCAGCCATGGACGAGTATTTCTCTCTGTGAATTTGGCCCAATTCCAAGTGTTTGCGGTCATTCTTTGGACGGTAGGAGTCCTTTCTCTATTTTTTTTTTAACCTCATGTGTCCCACCAAGGAGGGATTCTAGAGAAGAGATCTGAGTAGGGGTGACTAGACTTCTCAAGCACTGGTTAAGGCCTGGGGAGTAGGGGCATGGTAATCTCCATATGTGGGCTCTTGGTCCATCCCCGGAGAGGCTTTACTTGAGGCCAGGGATCATGCTTAGGATCCTAATGTGTGTTTGTGCCCATCGCAGCCCTCAAGCATGTCTGGGGCCTCATGGGCCATGCTGGTTTCTCCTACACTGCACGTTGGACAACATGCCAACCACAGGGTTTCTGGTCACGGGGAAGGAGGAGTTCTGATTTCTGCATCACGTACACGGCATGGCAGTGAGTAGAGATAAGGTCTAGATTCTGAAGCCTGAAAACCGAGGTTGGTAAGAGATGACAACCTAAGGCCATGGTGGGTCCAATGCACTTAGTGTTCGGCCAGATGTCTGTGTCCATCATGAGGTCTGGGCTCAGGCTGTGTCAGGCAGGGCATTAGTCCCCAGGCTAGACTGTATAATTGGGGTACAGTCGAGTGATGTGAAGGTTGGTCCTCATTTGGGGTTTCTGGTTGGCCCCATAGGGCAAAGATTTTCTTCTGCAGGGCAGGCAGAGTGCTGCATTCTGGCTCCAGAATTGCCAACTTCAGGGCTTGTGGGCCAGGTGTTTTAGGACAGAAGTCTGAGAACACAAGTTCAGCTTTGAATTCGCAGTGGTGACATGGCAGGCACACTCTACAGACCTGAAATGAGATCTCGTGCATCTGAAATCAGGGCGAGGATCAGATGTTGGCTTAGGTTGGAGTTTCTGTACATGATGTCCCCTTCATGAAGGTGGGGGGGGGCATCAGGAAACCATGGAAGATTTCCAACTTTGTGAGTGTGTGATGCTCCAAACCACAAGGATTCCGTCAGCGGGACAGTCACGACTTTTTGGATGGATCAAGGACGTCCCATAAGAAATGCTCCAAAGCACAGTTCTAATGATGGATGCCTGGGCAGTCCAACTTGCATTCCAATTGTGTCCTAGTGAAAAGAAGGATTTGATCTGCTGTCACTGGGGGAACAACCGAGGGGGCTGAATTGAAATGGAATCTCATGAGGATCAGTCGATGTGGATTTGTGTCCATGGATCCCTTGGAATGGGGCAGTGGCTCTGTTGCCCTGAAGAATTCTCTTAACCTGAGGTTTTGATGCAGCTCCAAAGAGCAAGTTTCCCATGTAGAGACGAGATTTGTTCTGAAACCCCCACAACCTGGTATTGGAAACCAAGCATCTGGGGAACAATGCCTGGAATCCAAAGCAATGGATCTGATTACGGTCTAGGGGCCTGTCCTTTTCAATATTCTCCTCTGAGTGTCTCTGTCTAAGATTCAGAATGGAGGTCACTGCTCAGCTTGTGTCAGATCACCCATGTTTGTTGGGGGAGGCCAACACTATTGGACTGGTCTTGGGAATTGGAGGTTTCTCCTAATCTGTAAGGGTGTGGCAAATGAAACGGGCAGAGTTCCCTTGGAGAGCACTGGCACAGTCCTTAGGTGTGACACCACCTTTCTGGGTGTCATCCAGGAGGTCCAGGCTCAGGCTGTGTCAGACAGGGCATTAGTGCCAAGCTTAGACTGTATAATTGGAGTAAAGTTGAGTGGCATGCAGGTTGATCCTCATTTGGCGTTTCTGGGTAGCCCCAGGGGCAACGTTTTTCTTCTGGAGGGAAGGAAGAGTGCTGCATTGTGGCGACGGAATTCTCACACTGGAGGGATTGTGGGCCAGAATTGTGAGGAAGGAAGTGTGAGAACACAAGCTAGGCTTAGGTTTTGGGTCAAGATCATGGCAGGCACACTCTGTAGAGCTAAATCTAAATCTCATGCATCTGAAGTCAGGGCGAGGATCAGACGTAGGCTCAGGTTGAAGTTTCTGTTCAGGATGGCCCCTTCATGATGGTGGGGGGCATCATGGGGCTATGGAGACTTTCCCACGATTGGCATTGTAAGTTGCTCCAATCGGCAAGGATTTCTTCTACGGGACAGTCGAGACCGGTCAGATTGCTCCAGGACGTCCCATGCGGAACCACGGCAGTGCAGGGTTCTAAGGATGGATTCCTGGAGTGCCCGCCTCACATTACTATTGTCTCCTAGTGACAAGGCAGGTTCGATCTGCTTCTTTTGGGGAGCAACCAAAGGGGATGTGTTGAAATGGACTCGCCTGCTGATGGGTCATAATGTGGGTTTGTGTCCATGGAGACCTTGGAATGGGGTGTTGGCTGCTGGGACCTGAAGGTTTCCCTTAACTGGAGGTTGTGACACAGCTCCAAAATGCATGTTTCCCATGTGGAAATGAGATTTGTTCATACTGGTACCTCCAGAAAAACACATATGCTGGTATTGGAAAACAGGCCTCTGAGGAGAGATGCCAGGAATCAAAAGCAATGGATATGCATAGGTCCTAGGTGCCTGTCCGGTTCAATCTTCTTCTCTGGGGTTATCTGTCTATGGGTCTGAGTTGAGGTAGTTGCTCATCTTGGGACAGATCACCCTGTTTGCCCTGAGTGGCCAACACTATTGGGATGGCCTCAGGGACGTTGGAGTGTTCTCCTAATCTTTAGGGTTGTGGCCAATGGAATGGGCAGAATTTGCTTGGAGAAGGCAGGCACAGTCCTGAGGCATGGCTCCAGGGGCCCCAGCCTGGAGGGTGTGTGGGCCAGGACAGTGGGGACAGAAATCTGAAAACCCAAATTCAGCTTAGGTTTGGGGACGTAGGTATGACAGGCCTGATCTATAGTCCGTGAGGAGAATTTTTCAGGCTATGAACAAAGGGCAAGTGTGAGGCATATCTCCAGGCTTTTGTCTCTAGATTTTGTGTCAATGGTGGCTATGGAATGACGGGATGGCCTCTTTGGCCATGGATGATACTTTCTCTTTTAAGATTTGGTCAGATCCCAAGTTTTGGGGCTCATTCAGGGGATGGAGGAGACCCTTCGATATTTTTTTCCTCAGGGGTTCCAGTGCAGAGACCTGAATAGGGGTGACTAGACCTCTCAACCTCTCATTAATATTGGGGGACTAGGGATGGCAATGCGGGTTCTTGGTCCAGCCCCTGAGAGGCTTTACTTGAGGACAGGGCTCACACTGAGGGTCCCAATGTGTTTGTGCCCATTGCGGTTCTCAAGCATGGGCGGGGACTCATGGGCTACACTGGATTCTCCTACACTGAACGTTGGAAAACATGCCAACCACAAGGTTTCTTGCCTTGAGGAAGAAGGAGTTTCATTTCTGCATCACGTTCACCCCTGGGTAGTGAGTATATATAAGGTCTAGGTTCTGAAGCCTGAAAACCAAGGTTGGGAAGAGATGATGACCTAAAGCCATGGCGGGTCTGATGTGCTCAGTGTACAGCCAGCTGTCTGGGTGTCGGTTGGGAATTCAGACCTCAGGCTGTGCAAGACAGGGCATTAACGCCGAAGCGAAACTGTATAATTGGGGTAGAGTCAAGTGGCATGCAGGTTGATCCTCATTTGGTGTTTCTGGTTAGCCCCATAGGACAACGTTTCTCTTCTGGAGGGCAGTCAGAGTGCTGCATTGTGTCTCTCCAGAATTCCCTAACTGGAGGGCTGGTGGGCTCGGAGTGTGAGGACGAAGTCTGAGAACAATAGCTAGGTTTTGCTTCGGGGCGGGGTTTCGGCAGGCACACTCTGCAGAGTTGAATCAAGATTTCGTGCATCTGAAGTCAGGGCGAGGATTAGACGTTGGCTCAGGTTGGAGTTTCTGTCCAAGATGGCTCTTTCATGAAGGGGACAGTGCACCACAAGGCCACAGAGCTTTTCCCATAATGGGAGTTGTGAGGTGCTCCAAAGCGCAAGGATTCCTTCTGCAGGACAGCTGTGACCTGTTGGATGGCTCCAGGACGTCCCATATGGAATTACTTCAGAGTAGTTTTCTACAGATGGATGCCTAGCCAGCCCGCCTCACATTCCAATTGTCTCCTAGTGACAAGATAGGTTCGATCTGCTGGCTCTAGGGGAGCACCCAAGGGCACTGTGTTGAAATAGACTCTCCTGCAGATGGGTCCTAATGTGGGATTGTGTCCATCTAGACCTTGGAATGAGGTGGTGGCACCGGGGCCCTGAAGGATTTTCCTAGCCGGAGGTTTTGACACAGCTTGAAAGAGCACGTTTCCCATGTGGAGAAGACATTTGTTCTGACTGATGAGTCAGGAAACCCCCATATGGTGGTATTGAAAACCAGGCCTCTGAGGTTCTGACATAGCTCCACGAGCAAGTTTCCAATGTGCAGACAATACTTGCTCTGAAGGGGCCTCTGGAAACCCCATAGGCTGGTATTGGAAACCAGGCCTCTGAGAAGAGATGCCTGGAAACCAAAACAATGGATCTGATTAGGGCCTAGGGGCCTGTCCTGTTCAATGTTCTTCTCTGGGGACATCTGTCTCCGAGTTGGTGTGGAGCTAGTTGCTCAGCTAGTGTCAGATCACCCCTGTTTGTTCCAAGCGGCCTACAAAATTGGTATGGTCCCAGGGACATTGGAGATTTCTCCTGATTTATATGGTTGTGGCCAATGGAATATGAAGAATTCCCTTTGAGAGGGAAGGAACAATCCTGAAGTGTGGTTCCAGGGGGACTAGCCTGGTGGGTGTGTGTTTTCAGACAACTGTCCAAACAGCCCAGGCCTACACAACCTACAGGCTCAGGCCCCTGGAGCCAAACCTGAGGACTGTACTTGCCCTCTCCAAGGGAATTGTGTGTGCCCATTCCAATGGCCACAACCCTTCTAATAGGATAAACCTCCAAAGTCCCTGATCCATCTCAATATTGGTGACTTCCCAGGAAAAACAGGGGCAATCTGAGCCCAACTGAGCACCTACCAGCACTCAGACCCATAGACAGATGTCCCCAGAGGTAAAAAGGAAAGAACAGGCCCCTAGGCACTAATCAGATCCATTGCTTTGGTTTCCAGGCATCTCTCCTCAGAGTCCTGGATTTCAAAAGCAGCATATAGCTGTTTCTTGACCCACACAACAGAAAACATCTCATCTACAATGGGAAACTTGCACGTTGGAGCTGTGTCAAAGCCTCTGTTAGGAGAACCCTTTAGGGCCCCAGTGCCTCCGCTTCATTCCAAGGTCTCCAGAGACACAAAAGCACATTAGGACCCATCCCCAGGGGTGTCCATTTCAACTCGCGTCCTCGGTTGCTTCCCACAGATCCAGGAGATCTAACCTGTCTTGTTGCGAGGAGACAATTGGAATGCGAGGTGGGCTACCCAGCCATCCATCCTTAGAACCCTGCTCAGAATCATTGGCCTGGAGCCAAACGACAGGTCTCAATTGTCCTGCATAAGACTCTCTGCAGTTTGGAGCTTCTCACAACTCCCATCGTGGGAAAACCCCCATGGCCTCGTGATGCCCCCCCATTCATGAAGGGGCCATCAGGGACAGAAACTCCAACCTGATCGATCGTCTGATCCTCGCCCTGACTTCAGATGCACGAGATCTAGATTCAGGTCTGTAGATTGTGCCTGCCATGGCCTCACCCAGAAACCTAAGCCTAGCTTCTGTTCTCAGACTTTTGTAGTCAGACTACTGGCCCACAAGACCTCCAGTTTGGCAATCCAGAACTACAATGCAGCACTCTGCCGGCCCTCCAGAAGAAAAACATTGTCCTCTGGTGCTACCCAGTAATCCCAAATGAGGATCAACCTGCACCGACCTAGGCTGTACCCCAAATACATAGGCTGACCAGGGCACTAATGCCCTTTCTGACACAGCCTGAGCCTGGACCCCCTGGCCCTTCCCAGACAGCTGGACGCACACTTGAGCACATGGAGCCGCCATGGTCTTAGGTCGTCATCTCTTCCCAACTCTGGTTTTCAGGTTTCAGAATCTAGACCTTATATCCAATCACTGCCCAGGGTTGAAGGTGATGCAGAAATCAGAACTCCTTCCCCATGGCAAGAAACCTTGTGGTTGGCATGTTGTCCAACGTTCAGTGTCGTTGAAACCAGTGTGGCCCATGAGGCCCCGCCCATGCCACATTGGTCACAAACACACATTGTGACGCTCAGGCTGAGCCCAGTCCTCAAGTAAGGCCACTCAGTGGCTGGATGAAGAGATAGCATATTGGGCTTGCCATGCCCCTAGGCCCCAATTTTTAACTATAGTTCGGGTTGTCCCTTCAGTCTTTTCCACGGCTTTCCTTTGGAATTCCTCTTTTGGTGGGACACCTGAGGTAACAAAACTGAAATGAGTTCACCCATCCCACAGATTGACGAAAAGCAATTGGGAATCGGGCCAAATCCTCAGAGAGGAAGATTCGTCCATGGCCATGAGGCCTCCCCGACATTCCACGGCCATCGCTGATACAAAATCCAGAGACAAAAGACTGAGTAAGCGCCTCAGACTCGCACTTTCTTCATATCCTGAAGAGTTCTTCTCATGGTTTGTAGATCTGGCCTGCCATACCTACGTCCCCAATCCTAAGCTGAGTTTCTGTTTTCAGACTTCTGTCCTCAACGTCTTGGGCCACTCACCCTCCAGGCTGGGCCCCTGGAGCCACACATTAGGACTGTGCCTACCAATCCATGGAAATTCTGCCTATTCCATGGTCCAAAATCGTACAAATTAGGAGAAACCTCCAAAGTCCCTGAGGCCATCCCAATAGTGTAGGTCGCCCGGAACAAACAAGGGCTGTCTGACACCAGCTGATAATCGACCTCCACTCATACCATAGATGGATGTCTCCAGAGAAGAAGATTGAACCAGACAGGACCCTAGGCCATAATAGGATCCATTGCTTTGGGTTACAGGCATGTGTCCTCAAAAGCCTGATTCCAATACGAGCATAGGTGTTTTCCTGAGGCACCCATCAGAACTCATCTCGTCTCCACAAGGAAACCTGTGCATGGGAGCCATGTCCAAAGCTTAGGAGAGTACTTCAGGGTCCCGGTGCCACCGCCCCATTCCAAGACCCTCATGGACACAAAAACACATTAGGACCCATCCTCAGGAAAGTCCATTTCAACTCAGCCACCCCGGTCGCTCCGGCAGAGCCATCAGATCTAAACTGTCTTGTTGCTAGGAGACAATTGGAATGCGAGGCGGGCTTCCCAGGTATCCATCCGCGAACGGTGCTCTGGAGTCATTCCATATGGGATGTCCTGGAGCTGTCCAACAGGTCTCAATTGTCCCGCAGAAGGAATCCATGAAGGGGGCATCCCACAACTCCCAACGTGGGAAAACCTCAATGGCCTCGAGATTCCGCTCCCTTCATGAAGCGGCCGTCATGCTCAGAAACTCCAACCTGAGCCAACGTCTGATCCTCGCCCTGACTTCAGATGCATGAGATACTGGTTCAGATCTGCAGGGGGTACCTGCCGTGCCCTCGCCCTGAAACCCAAGTCTAGCTTGTCTTCTCAGACTTCGGTCCTCACACTCCTGGCCCCGAAGCCCTCAAGTTTGGCAATTCCGGACCCACAATGCAGCACTCTGCCTACCCTCTAGAAAAAAAATTATTGCCTCATGAGCAGCCCAGGCACCTTAAATGAGGGTAAACCTACACAGCACTCGACTTTACCCAAATTATATAGTCTAACCTGGGCACTAATGCACTGTCGAACACAACCTGAGCCCGGACCTCCTGACCAACACCCAGAAAGCTGACCGCACACTGAGCACATAAAACCCGCCATGGCCTTAGGTCATCATCTCTTCCCTACCTCAGTTTTCAGGCTTCAGAACCGAGACCTTATCTCCAATCACTTCCCAGGGGTGAGTGTGATGCAGAAATCAGAACTCCTCCTTACCCATGGCAAGAACCCTGTGGTTGGCACGTTGTCCAACGTTCAGTGTAGGAGAAACCAGCATTCACCCTGAGGCCCCGCCCATTCTTGAGTGCGACAAGGGCATACACACGCATTGTGACCCTCAGCATTAGTCCTGTCCTCTAGTAAGTCCTCTCAGTTGCTGGACCATTAGATGTCATAATGGGCTTGACATGTCCCTAGGCCCCAATTTTTAACCAAATTTCTGATGGTCCAGTCGCCCCTCCCCAGGGCTCTACTCTGGAATCCCTCATTTGTTGGGACACCTGAGGATAAAAAAGAAAAAAAACAAGAAAAAAAAAAACGGACTTCTTCCAGCCCAGAGAATGACCCCAAACTCTTTGGACGGGGCCAAACCACCAGAGAGTAAGACTCGTCCATTTCCCATGAACTCACCCAGAAATTCCACGACCATGAGTGACACGATATCCAGAGACAAAAACTTGAGCAGGAGCCTCACACTCGCCCTTCTTTCAAATCCCAAAGAGTTCTCCTCATGGTCTGTGGATCAGTCCTGCCATACCTATGACCCGAAACATAAGCCGAGTTTGTGTTCACAGACAACTGTACAAACAGCCCTGTCCTACACAACCTACAGGCTCAGGCCCCTGGAGCCAAACCTGTGGACTGTACTTGCCCTCTCCAAGGGAATTGTGTGGGCCCATTCCAATGGCCACTACCCTTCTAATAGGATAAACCTCCAATGTCCCTGATCCATCTCAATAATGGTGGCTTCCCAGGAAAAACAGGGGCAATCTGAGCCCAACTGAGCACCTACCTGCACTCAGACCCATAGACAGATGTCCCCAGAGGTAAAAAGGAAAGAACAGACCCCTAGGCACTAATGAGATCCATTGCTTTGGTTTCCAGGCATCTCTCCTCAGAGGCCTGGATTTCAAAAGCAGCATATAGCTGTTTCTTGACTCACCCATCAGAAAACATCTAATCTACACATGGGAAACTTGCACGTTGGAGCTGTGTCAAAGCCTCTGTTTAGGAGAACCCTTTAGGGCCCCAGTGCCACCGTTTCATTCCAAGGTCTCCATAGACACAAAAGCACGTTAGGACCCATCCCCAGGAGTGTCCATTTCAACTCAGCGTCCTCGGTTGCTCCCCACAGATCCAGGAGATCTAACCTGTCTTGTTGCTAGGAGACAATTGGAATGCGAGGTGGTCTACCCAGCCATCCATCCTTAGAACCCTGCTCAGAATCATTGGCCTGGAGCCAAACAACAGGTCTCAATTGTCCTGCAGAAGACTCTCTGCAGTTTGGAGCTTCTCACAACTCCCATCGTGGGAAAACCCCCATGGCCTCGTGATGCCCCCGCCCATTCATGAAGGGGCCATCAGGGACAGAAACTCCAACCTGAGCGATCGTCTGATCCTCGCCCTGACTTCAGATGCACGAGATCTCGATTCAGGTCTGTAGATTGTGCGTGCCATGGCCTCACCCAGAAACCTAAGCCTAGCTTGTGTTCTCAGACTTTTGTCGTCAGACTACTGGCCCACAAGCCCTCCAGTTTGGCAATCCAGAACTACAATGCAGCACTCTGCCGGCCCTCCAGAAGAAAAACATGTCCTCTGGTGCTACCCATTAATCCCAAATGAGGATCAACCTGCACTGACCTTGGCTGTACCCCAAATACATAGGCTGACCAGGGCACTAATGCCCTTTCTGACACAGCCTGAGCCTGGACCCCCTGGCCCCTCCCAGACAGCTGGCCGCACACTGAGCAATTCGAGCCGCCATGGCCTTAGGTCGTCATCTCTTCCCAACCTCGGGTTTAAGGTTTCAGAACCTAGGCCATATCTCCAATCACTGCCCAGGGTTGAAGGTGATGCAGAAATCAGAACTCCTTCCCCATGGCAAGAAACCTTGTGGTTGGCATGTTGTCCAACGTTCAGTGTAGTTGAAACCAGTGTGGCCCATGAGGCCCCGCCCATGCTCATTTGCCACATTGGTCACAAACACACATTGTGACGCTCAGGCTGAGCCCAGTCCTCAAGTAAGGCCACTCAGTGATTGGATGAAGAGATAGCATATTGGGCTTGCCATGCCCCTAGGGCCCAATTTTTAACCATAGTTTGGGTTGTCCCTTCAGTCTTCCCCACGGCTTTGCTTTGGAATTCCTCTTTTGGTGTGTCACCTGAGGTAACAAAACTGAAATGAGTCCTCCTATCCCACAGATTGACGAAAAGCAATTGGGAATCGGGCCAAATCCTCAGTGAGAAAGATTCGTCCATGGCACATGAGGCGTCCCCAACATTCCACGGCCATCGCTGATACAAAATCCAGAGACAAAAGCCTGAGCAGCGCCTCAGACTTGCACTTTCTTCATATCCTGAAGAGTTCTTCTCATGGTTTGTCGATCGGGCCTGCCATACCTACGTCCCCAAACCTAAGCTGAATTTGTGTTTTCAGACTTCTGTCCTCAAAGTCTTGGGCCACACACCCTCCAGCCTGGGCCTCTGGAGCCACACATTAGGACTGTGCCTACCAATCCATGGGAATTCTTCCCATTCCATTGTCCAAAATCGTACAAATTAGGAGAAACCTCCAAAGTCCCTGAGGCCATCCCAATAGTGTAGGTCGCACAAAGCAAACAAGGGCTGTCTGACACCAGCTGATAATCGACCTCCACTCATACCATAGATGGATGTCTCCAGAGAAGAAGATTGAACCAGACAGGAACCTAGGCCATAATAGGATCCATTGCTTTGGTTTACAGGCATGTGTCCTCAAAAGCCTGATTCCAATACGAGCATAGGGGTTTTCCTGAGGCACCCATCAGAACTCATCTCGTCTCCACAAGGAAACCTGTGCATGGGAGCCATGTCCAAAGCTTAGGAGAGTACTTCAGGGTCCCGGTGCCACCGCCCCATTCCAAGGCCCTCATGGACACAAAAACACATTAGGAGCCATCCTCAGGAAAGTCCATTTCAACTCAGCCACCGCGGTTGCTCTGGCAGAGCCATCAGATCTGAACTGTCTTGTTGCTAGGAGACAATTGGAATGCAGGCGGGCTTCCCAGGCATCCATCCGCGAATGGTGCTCTGGAGTCATTCCATATGGGATGTCCTGGAGCTGTCCAACAGGTCTCAATTGTCCCGCAGAAGGAATCCATGAAGGGGGCATGCCACAACTCCCAACGTGGGAAAACCTCAATGGCCTCGAGATAACGCTTGCTTCATGAAGCGGCCGTCATGCTCAGAAACTCCAACCTGAGCCAACGTCTGATCCTCGCCCTGACTTCAGATGCATGAGATACTGGTTCAGATCTGCAGGGGGTACCTGCCGTGCCCTCGCCCTGAAACACAAGTCTAGCTTGTCTTCTCAGACTTCCGTCCTCACACTCCTGGCCCCGAAGCCCTCAAGTTTGGCAATTCCGGACCCACAATGCAGCACTCTGCCTGCCCTCTAGAAAAAAAATTATTGCCTCATGAGCTGCCCAGGCACCTTAAATGAGGGTAAACCTACACAGAACTCGACTTTACCCAAATTATATAGTCTAACCTGGGCACTAATTCACTGTCGAACACAACCTGAGCCAGGACCTCCTGACCAACACCCAGAAAGCTGACCGCACACTGAGCACATAAAACCCGCCATGGCCTTAGGTCATCATCTCTTCCCTACCTCAGTTTTCAGGCTTCAGAACCGAGACCTTATCTCCAATCACTGCCCAGGGGTGAGTGTGATGCAGAAATCAGAACTCCTCCTTACCCATGGCAAGAACCCTGTGGTTGGCACGTTGTCCAACGTTCAGTGTAGGAGAAACCAGCATTCACCCTGAGGCCCCGCCCATTCTTGAGTGCGACGAGGGCATACACACGCATTGTGACCCTCAGCATGAGTCCTGTCCTCTAGTAAGTCCTCCCAGTGGCTGGACCATTAGATGTCATAATGGGCTTGACATGTCCCTAGGCCCCAATTTTTAACCAGATTTCTGATTGTCCAGTCGCCCCTCCCCAGGACTCTACTAGGGAATCCCTCATTTGGTGGGACACCTGAGGTTAAAAAAGAAAACAACAACAACAACAAAAAAAAAACGGACTTCTTCCAGCCCACAGAATGACCCCAAAATCTTTGGACGGGGCCAAACCACCAGAGAGTAAGACTTGTCCATTTCCCATGAAGTCACCCAGAAATTCCACGACCATGAGTGACACGATATCCAGAGACAAAAACTTGAGCAGGAGCCTCACACTAGCCCTTCTTTCAAATCCCGAAGAGTTCTCCTCATGGTCTGTAGATCAGTCCTGCCATACCTATGACCCGAAACATAAGCCGAGTTTGTGTTTTGAGACAACTGTCCAAACAGCCCTGGCCTACACAACGTATAGGCTCAGGCCCCTGGAGCCAAACCTGAGGACTGTACTTGCCCTCTCCAAGGGAATTGTGTGTGCCCATTCCAATGGCCACAGCCCTTCTAATAGGATAAACCTCCAAAGTCCCTGATCCATCTCAATAGTGGTGGCTTCCCTGGAAAAACAGGGGCAATCTGAGCCCAACTGAGCACCTACCTGCACTCAGACCCATAGACAGATGTCCCCAGAGGTAAAAAGGAAAGAACAGGCCCCTAGGCACTAATCAGAATCATTACTTTGGTTTCCAGGCATCTCTCCTCAGAGGCCTGGATTTCAAAAGCAGCATATAGCTGTTTCTTGACTCACCCATCAGAAAACATCTCATCTACACATGGGAAACTTGCACGTTGGAGCTGTGTCAAAGCCTCTGTTTAGGAGAACCCGTTAGGGCCCCAGTGCCACCGCTTCATTCCAAGGTCTCCATAGACACAAAAGCACATTAGGACCCATCCCCAGGGGTGTCCATTTCAACTCAGCGTCCTCGGTTGCTCCCCACAGATCCAGGAGATCTAACCTGTTTTGTTGCTAGGAGACAATTGGAATGCGAGGTGGGCTACCCAGCTTTCCATCCTTAGAACCCTGCTCAGAATCATTGGCCTGGAGCCAAACAACAGGTCTCAATTGTCCTGCAGAAGACTCTCTGCAGTTTGGAGCTTCTCAGAACTCCCATCGTGGGAAAATTCCCATGGCCTCGTGATGCCCCCGCCCATTCATGAAGGGGCCATCAGGGACAGAAACTCCAACCTGAGCGATCGTCTGATCCTCGCCCTGACTTCAGATGCACGAGATCTTGATTCAGGTCTGTAGATTGTGCGTGCCATGGCCTCACCCAGAAACCTAAGCCTAGCTTGTGTTCTCAGACTTTTGTCGTCAGACTACTGGCCCACAAGCCCTCCAGTTTGGCAATCCAGAACTACAATGCAGCACTCTGCCAGCTCTTCAGAAGAAAAACATAGTCTTCTGGGGCTACCCAGTAACCCCAAATGAGGATCAACTTGCTCCGACCATGGCTGTACCCCAAATACATAGGCTGACCAGGGCACTAATGCCCTTTCTGACACAGCCTGAGCCTGGACCCCCTGGCACCTCCCAGACAGCTGGCCGCACACTGAGCACATCGAGCCTCCATGGCCTTAGGTCGTCATTTCTTCCCAACATCTGTTTTCAGGTTTCAGAACCTAGACCTTATCTCCAGTCACTGCCCAGGGTTGAAGGTGTTGCAGAAATCAGAACTCCTTCCCCATTTCAAGAAACCTTGTGGTTGGCATGTTGTCCAACGTTCAGTGTAGTTGAAACCAGTGTGGCCCATGAGGCCCCGCCCATGCTCACGGGCCACATTGGTCCCAAACACACATTGTAACGCTCAGGCTGAGCCCAGTCCTCAAGTAAGGCCACTCAGTGGCTAGATGAAGAGATAGCATATTGGGCTTGCCATGCCCCTAGGCCCCAATTTTTAACCATAGTTCGGGTTGTCCCTTCAGTCTTCCCCACGGCTTGGCTTTGGAATACCTCTTTTGGTGGGACACCTGAGGTAACAAAACTGAAATGAGTCCTCCCATCCCACAGATTGACAAAAAGAAATTGCGAATCGGGCAAAATCCTCAGAGAGGATGATTCGTCCATGGCCCATGAGGCCTCCCCGTCATTCCACGACCTTCACTGATACAAAATCCCGAGACAAAAGCCTGAGTAAGCACTTCAGAGTCGCACTTTCTTTATATCCTGAAGAGTTCTTCGCATGGTTTGTCGATCGGGCCTGCCATACCTACGTCCCCAAACCTAAGCTGAGTTTGTGTTTTCAGACTACTGTCCTCAAAGTCTGGGGCCACACACCCTCCAGCCTGAACCCCTGGAGCCACACATTAGGACTGTCCCTACCAATCCATGGGAATTATGCCCATTCCATGGTCCAAAATCGTACAAATTAGGAGAAATCTCAAAAGTCCCTGAGGCCATCCCAATAGTGTAGGTCGCCTGGAACAAACAAGGGCTGTCTGACACCAGCTGATAATCGACCTCCATTCATACCATAGATGGATGTCCCCAGAGAAGAAGATTGAACCAGACAGGACCCTAGGCCATAATAGGATCCATTGCTTTGGGTTACAGGCATGTGTCCTCAAAAGCCTGATTCCAATACGAGCATAGGGGTTTTCCTGAGGCACCCATCAGAACTCATCTCGTCTCCACAAGGAAACCTGTGCATGGGAGCCATGTCCAAAGCTTAGGAGAGTACTTCAGGGTCCCGGTGCCACCGCCCCATTCCAAGGCCCTCATGGACACAAAAACACATTAGGACCCATCCTCTGGAAAGTCCATTTCAACTCAGCCACCCCGGTTGCTCCCGAAGAGCCATCAGATCTAAACTGTCTTGTTGCTAGGAGACAATTGGAATGCGAGGCGGGCTTCCCAGGCATCCATCCGCGAACGGTGCTCTGGAGTCATTCCATATGGGATGTCCTGGAGCTGTCCAACAGGTCTCAATTGTCCCGCAGAAGGAATCCTTGAAGGGGGCATCCCACAACTCCCAATGTGGGAAAACCTCAATGGCCTCGAGATTCCGCTCCCTTCATGAAGCGGCCGTCATGCTCAGAAATCCAACCTGAGCCAACGTCTGATCCTCGCCCTGACTTCAGATGCATGAGATATTGGTTCAGATCTGCAGGGGGTACCTGCCGTGCCCTCGCCCTGAAACCCAAGTCTAGCTTGTCTTCTCAGACTTCCGTCCTCACACTCCTGGCCCCGAAGCCCTCAAGTTTGGCAATTCCGGACCCACAATGCAGCACTCTGCCTGCCCTCTAGAAAAAAAATTATTGCCTCATGAGCTGCCCAGGCACCTTAAATGAGGGTAAACCTACACAGAACTCGACTTTACCCAAATTATATAGTCTAACCTGGGCACTAATTCACTGTCGAACACAACCTGAGCCAGGACCTCCTGACCAACACCCAGAAAGCTGACCGCACACTGAGCACATAAAACCCGCCATGGCCTTAGGTCATCATCTCTTCCCTACCTCAGTTTTCAGGCTTCAGAACCGAGACCTTATCTCCAATCACTGCCCAGGGGTGAGTGTGATGCAGAAATCAGAACTCCTCCTTACCCATGGCAAGAACCCTGTGGTTGGCACGTTGTCCAACGTTCAGTGTAGGAGAAACCAGCATTCACCCTGAGGCCCCGCCCATTCTTGAGTGCGACGAGGGCATACACACGCATTGTGACCCTCAGCACGAGTTCTGTCCTCTAGGAAGTCCTCTCAGTGGCTGGACCATTAGATGTCATAATGGGCTTGACATGTCCCTAGGCCCCAATTTTTAACCAGATTTCTGATTGTCCAGTCGCCCCTCCCCAGGGCTCTACTCTGGAATCCCTCATTTGGTGGGACACCTGAGGTTAAAAAAGAAAAAAACAACAACAACAACAACAAAAAAACGAACTTCTTCCAGCCCACAGAATGACCCCAAACTCTTTGGACGGGGCCAAACCACCAGAGAGTAAGACACGTCCATTTCCCATGAAGTCACCCAGAAATTCCACGACCATGAGTGACACGATATCCAGAGACAAAAACTTGAGCAGGAGCCTCACACTCGCCCTTCTTTCAAATCCCAAAGAGTTCTCCTCATGGCCTGTAAATCAGTCCTGCCATACCTATGACCCGAAACATAAGCTGAGTTTGTGTTTTCAGACAACTGTCCAAACAGCCCTGGCCTACACAACCTACAGGCTCAGGCCCCTGGAGCCAAACCTGAGGACTGTACTTGCCCTCTCCAAAGGAATTGTGTGTGCCCATTCCAATGGCCACAACCCTTCTAATAGGATAAACCTCCAATGTCCCTGATCCATCTCAATAGTGGTGGCTTCCCAGGAAAAACAGGGGCAATCTGAGCCCAACTGAGCACCTACCTGCACTCAGACCCATAGACAGATGTCCCCAGAGGTAAAAAGGAAAGAACAGGCCCCGAGGCACTAATCAGATCCATTGCTTTGGTTTCCAGGCATCTCTCCTCAGAGGCCTGGATTTCAAAAGCAGCATATAGCTGTTTCTTGATTCACCCATCAGAAAACATGTCATCTACACATGGGAAACTTGCACGTTGGAGCTGTGTCTAAGCCTCTGTTTAGGAGAACCCTTTAGGGCCCCAGTGCCACCGCTTCATTCCAAGGTCTCCATAGACACAATGGCACGTTAGGACCCATCCGCAGGGGTGTCCATTTCAACTCAGCGTCCTCGGTTGCTCCCCACAGATCCAGGAGATCTAACCTGTCTTGTTGCGAGGAGACAATTGGAATGCGAGGTGGGCTACCCAGCCATCCATCCTTAGAACCCTGCTCAGAATCATTGGCCTGGAGCCAAACAACAGGTCTCAATTGTCCTGCAGAAGACTCTCTGCAGTTTGGAGCTTCTCACAACTCCCATCGTGGGAAAACACCCATGGCCTCGTGATGCCCGCCCCATTCATGAAGGGGCCATCAGGGTCAGAAACTCCAAACTGAGCGATCATCTGATCCTCGCCCTGACTTCAGATGCACGAGATCTCGATTCAGGTCTGTAGATTGTGCCTGCCATGACCTCAACCAGAAACCTAAGCCTAGCTTGTGTTCTCAGACTTTTGTCGTCAGACTACTGGCCCACAAGCCCTCCAGTTTGGCAATTCAGAACTACAATGCAGCTCTCTGCCGACCCTCCAGAAGAAAAACATTGTCCTCTGGGGCTACCCAGTAACCCCAAATGAGGATCAACCTCACCGTCCTTGGCTGTACCCCAAATACATAGGCTGACCAGGGCACTAATGCCCTTTCTGACACAGCCTGAGCCTGGACCCCCTGGCCCCTCCCAGACAGCTGGCCGCACACTGAGCACATCAAGCCGCCATGGCCTTAGGTCGTCATCTCTTCCCAACCTCGGGTTTAAGGTTTCAGAACCTAGGCCATATCTCTAATCACTGCCCAGGGTTGAAGGTGATGCAGAAATCAGAACTCCTTCCCCATGGCAAGAAACCTTGTGGTTGGCATGTTGTCCAACGTTCAGTGTAGTTGAAACCAGTGTGGCCCATGAGGCCCCGCCCATGCTCATGGGCCACATTGGTCACAAACACACATTGTGACCCTCAGGCTGAGCCCAGTCCTCAAGTAAGGCCACTCAGTGACTGGATGAAGAGATAGCATATTGGGCTTGCCATGCCCCTAACACCCAATTTTTAACCATAGTTCGGGTTGTCCCTTCAGTCTTCCCCACGGCTTGGCTTTGTTATTCCTCTTTTGTTGGGACACCTGAGGTAACAAACCTGAAAGGAGACCTCCCATCCCACAGATTGACGAAAAGCAATTGGGAATCGGGCCAAATCCTCAGAGAGGAAGATTCGTCCATGGCCCATGAGGCCTCCCCGACATACCACGGCCATCGCTGATACAAAATCCAGAGACAAAAACCTGAGCAAGCGCCTCAGACTCGCACTTTCTCCATATCCTGAAGAGTTCTTCTCATGGTTTGTAGATCGGGCCTGCCATACCTACGTCCCCAAACCTAAGCTGAGTTTGTGTTTTCAGAATTCTGTCCTCAAAGTCTTGGGCCCCACACCATCCAGGCTGGGCCCCTGGAGGCACACATTAGGACTGTGCATACCAATCCATGGGAATTCTGCCCTTTCCATGGTCCAAAATCGTACAAATTAGGAGAAACCTCCAAAGTCCCTGAGGCCATCCCAATAGTGTAGGTCGCCCGGAACAAACAAGGGCTGTCTAACGCCAGCTGATAATCGACCTCCACTCATACCATAGATCGATGTCCCCAGAGAAGAAGATTGAACCAGACAGGAACCTAGGCCATAATAGGATCCATTGCTTTGGGTTACAGGCATGTGTCCTCAAAAGCCTGATTCCAATACGAGCATAGGGGTTTCCTTAGGCACCCATTAGAACTCATCTCACCTCCAGAAGGAAACCTGTGCATGGGAGCCATGTCCAAAGCTTAGGAGAGTACTTCAGGGTCCCGGTGCCACCGCCCCATTCCAAGGCCCTCATGGACACAAAAACACATTAGGACCCATCCTCACGAAAGTCCATTTAAACTCAGCCGCCCCGGTTGCTCCCGTAGAGCCATCAGATCTAAACTGTCTTGTTGCTAGGAGACAATTGGAATGCGAGGCGGGCTTCCCAGGCATCCATCCGCGAAGGGTGCTCTGGAGTCATTCCATATGGGATGTCCTGGAGCTGTCCAACAGGTCTCAATTGTCTCGCAGAAGGAATCCTTGAAGGGGGCATCCCACAACTCCCAATGTGGGAAAACCTCAATGGCCTCGAGATCCCGCTCCCTTCATGAAGCAGACTTCATGCTCAGAAACTCCAACCTGAGACAACGTCTGATCCTCGCCCTGACTTCAGATGCATGAGATATTGGTTCAGATCTGCAGGGGGTACCTGCCGTGCCCTTGCCCTGAAACCCAAGTCTAGCTTGTCTTCTAAGACGTCCGTCCTCACACTCCTGGCCCCGAAGCCCTCAAGTTTGGCAATTCCGGACCCACAATGCAGCACTCTGCCTGCCCTCTAGAAAAAAAATTATTGCCTCATGAGCTGCCCAGGCACCTTAAATGAGGGTAAACCTACACAGCACTCGACTTTACCCAAATTATATAGTCTAACCTGGGCACTAATGCACTGTCGAACACATCATCTCTTCCCTACCTCAGTTTTCAGGCTTCAGAACCGAGACCTTATCTCCAGTCACTGCCCAGGTGTGAGTGTGATGCAGAAATCAGAAATCCTCCTTACCCATGGCAGGAACCCTTGTGGTTGGCACGTTGTCCAACATTTAGTGTAGGAGAAACCAGCATTCACTCTGAGGGCCCGCCCATTCTTGAGTGCGATGAGGGCATACATACTCTGGAATCCCTCATTTGGTGGGAAACCTGAAGTTAAAAAAGAAAACAACAACAACAGCAACAAAAAAAAAGGACTTCTTCCAGCCCACAGAATGACACCAAACTCTTTGGACGGGGCCAAAACACCTGAGAGTAAGACTCGTCCATTTCCCATGAAGTCACCCAGAAATTCCACGAGCATGAGTGACACGATATCCAGAGACAAAAACTTGAACAGGAGCCTCACACTCGCCCTTCTTTCAAATCCCGAAGAGTTCTCCTCATCTTCTGTAGATCAGTCCTGCCATACCTATGACCTGAAACATAAGCCGAGTTTGTGTTTTCAGACAACTGTCCAAACAGCCCTGGCCTACACAACCTACAGGCTCAGGCCCCTGGAGCCAAACCTGAGGACATTACTGGCCCTCTCCAAGGGAATTGTGTGTGCCCATTCCAATGGCCACAACCCTTCTAATAGAATAAACCTCCAAAGTCCCTGATCCATCTCAATAATGGTGGCTTCCCGGGAAAAACATGGGCAATCTGAGCCCAACTGAGCACCTACCTCCACTCAGACCCATAGCAGATGTCCCCATAGGTAAAAAGGAAAGAACAGGCCCCTAGGCACTAATCAGATCCATTGCTTTGGTTTCCAGGCATCTCTCCTCAGAGGCCTGGATTTCCCAAAGCAGAATCTAGCTGTTTCTTGACTCACCCATCAGAAAACATCTCATCTACACATGGGAAACTTGCACGTTGGAGCTGTGTCAAAGCCTCTATTTAGGAGAACCCTTCAGGGCCCCAAGGCCACCGCTTAATTCCAAGGTCTCCATAGACACAAAAGCACGTTAGGACCCATCCCCAGGGGTGTCCATTTCAACTCAGCGTCCTCGGTTGCTCCCCACAGATCCAGGAGATCTAACCTGTCTTGTTGCTAGGAGACAATTGGAATGCGAGGAGGGCTACCCAGCCATCCATCCTTAGAACCCTGCTCAGAATCATTGGCCTGGAGCCAAACAACAGGTCTCAATTGTCCTGCAGAAGACTCTCTTCAGTTTGGAGCTTCTCACAACTCCCATCGTGGGAAAACCCCCGTGGCCTCGTGATGCCCCCCGCCCATTCATGAAGGGGCCATCAGGGACAGAAACTCCAACCTGAGCGATCGTCTGATCCTCGCCCTGACTTCGGATGCACGAGATCTCGATTCAGGTCTGTAGATTGTGCCTGCCATGGCCTGACCCAGAAACCTAAACCTTGCTTGTGTTCTCAGACTTTTGTCGTCAGACTACTGGCCAATAAGCTTTCCAGTTTGGCAATCCAGAACAACAATGCAGCACTCTGTCGGCCCTCCAGAAAAAAACATTGTCCTCTGGGGCTACCCAGTAACCCCAAATGAGGATCAACCTGCACCGACCTTGGCTGTACCCCAAATACATAGGCTGACCAGGGCACTAATGCCCTTTTTGACACAGCCTGAGCCTGGACCCCCTGGCCCCTTCCAGACAGCTGCCCGCACACTGAGCACATCGAGCCGCCATGGCCTTATGTCGTCATCTCTTCCCAACCTCAGTTTACAGGTTTCAGAACCTAGACCTTATCTCCAATCACTGCCCAGGGTTGAAGGTGATGCAGAAATAAGAACACCTTCCCCATGGCAAGAAACCTTGTGGTTGGCATGTTGTCCAACGTTCAGTGTAGTTGAAACCAGTGTGGACCATGAGGCCCCGCCCATGCTCGCGGGCCACATTGGTCACAAACACACATTGTGACCCTCAGGCTGAGCCCAGTCCTCAAGTAAGGCCACTCAGTGGCTGGATGAAGAGATAGCATATTGGGCTTGCCATGCCCATAGGCCCCAATTTTTAACCATAGTTCAGGTTGTCCCTTCAGTCTTCCCCACGGCTTTGCTTTGGAATTCTTCTTTTGGTAGGACACCTGAGGTACCAAAACTGAAATGAGTCCTTCCATCCCACAGATTGACGAAAAGCAATTGGGAATCAGGCCAAATCCTCAGGGGGAAGATTCGTCCATGGCCCATGAGGCCTCCCCGACATTCCATGGCCATCGCTGATACAAAATCCAGAGACAAAAGTCTGAGCAAGCGCCTCAGACTAGCACTTTCTTCATATCCTGAAGAGTTCTTCTCATGGTTTGTAGATCGGGCCTGCCATACCTACGTCCCAAAAACTAAGCTGAGTTTGTGTTTTCAGACTTGTTTCCTCAAAGTCTTGGGCCACACACCCTCCAGGCTGGGCCCCTGGAGCCACACATTAGGACTGTGCCTACCAATCCATGGGAATTCTGCCTATTCCATGGTCCAAAATCGTACAAATTAGGAGAAACCTCCAAAGTCCCTGAGGCCATACCAATAGTGTAGGTCGCCCAGAACAAACAAGGGCTGTCTGACACCAGCTGATAATCGACCTCCACTCATACCATAGATGGATGTCTCCAGAGAAGAAGATTGAACCAGACAGGACCCTAGGCCATAATAGGATCCATTGCTTTGGGTTACAGGCATGTGTCCTCAAAAGCCTGATTCCAATACGAGCATAGGCGTTTTCCTGAGGCACCCATCAGAACTCATTCGTCTCCACAAGGAAACCTGTGCATGGGAGCCATGTCCAAAGCTTAGGAGAGTACTTCAGGGTCCCGGTGCCACCGCCCCATTCCAAGGACCTCATGGACACAAAAACACATTAGGACCCATCCTCAGGAAAGTCCATTTCAACTCAGCCACCCCGGTTGCTCCGGCAGAGCCATCAGATCTAAACTGTCTTGTTGCTAGGAGACAATTGGAATGCGAGGCGGGCTTCCCAGGCATCCATCCGCGAACGGTGCTCAGGAGTCATTCCATATGGGATGTCCTGGAGCTGTCCAAGAGGTCTTAATTGTCCTGCAGTAGGAATCCTTGAAGGGGGCATCCCACAACTCCCAACGTGGGAAAACCTCAATGAAATCGAGATTCCGCTCCCTTCAAGAAGCGGCCGTCATGCTCAGAATCTCCAACCTGAGCCAAAGTCTGATCCTTGCCCTGACTTCAGATGCATGAGATATTTTTCAGATCTGCAGGGGGTACATGCCGTGCCCTCGCCCTGAAACCCAAGTCTAGCTTGTCTTCTCAGACTTCCGTCCTCACACTCCTGGTTCCGAAGACCTCAAGTTTGGCAATTCCGGACCCAAAATGCAGCACTCTGCCTGCCCTCTAGAAAAAAAAATTATTGCGTCATGAGCTGCCCAGGCACCTTAAATGAGGGTAAACCTACACAGCACTCAACTTTACCCAAATTATAGTCTAACCTGGGCACTAATGCACTGTCAAACACAACCTGAGCCCGGACCTCCTGACCAACACCCAGAAAGCTGACCGCACACTGAGCACATAAAACCCGCCATGGCCTTAGGTCATCATCTCTTCCCTACCTCAGTTTTCAGGCTTGAGAACCGAGACCTTATCTCCAATCACAGCCCAGGGGTGAGTGTGATGTAGAAATCAGAACTCCTCTTTACCCATGGCAAGAACCCTTGTGGTTGGCACGTTGTCCAACTTTCAGTGTAGGAGAAACCAGCATTCACCCTGAGGCCCCGCCCATTCTTGAGTGCGACGAGGGCATACACAAACATTGTGACTTTCAGCATGAGTCCTGTCCTCTAGTAAGTCCTCTCAGCGGCTGGACCATTAGATGTCATAATGGGCTTGACATGTCCCAAGTCCCAATGTTTAACCAGATTTCTGATTGTCCAGTCGCCCCTCCCAGGGCTCTACTCTGGAATCCCTCATTTGGTGTGACACCTGAGGTTAAAAAAGAAAAAAAACAACAACAAAAAAAAAAAACGGACTTCTTCCAGCCCAAAAATGACCCCAAACTCTTTGAAGGGGCCAAACAACCAGAAAGTAAGACTCGTCCATTTCCCATGAAGTCACACAGAAATTCCACGACCATGAGTGACACGATATCCAGAGACAAACACTTGAGCAGGAGCCTCACACTCGCCCTTCTTTCAAATCCCGAAGAGTTGTCCTCATGGTCTGTAGATCAGTCCTGCCATACCTATGACCCGAAACATAAGCCGAGTTTGCGTTTTCAGAGAACTGACCAAACAGCCCTGTCCTACACAACCTACTGGCTCAGGCCCCTGGAGCCTAACCTGAGGACTGTACTTGCCCTCTCCAAGGGAATTGTGTGTGCCCATTCCAATGGCAACAAACCTTCTAATAGGATAAACCTCCAAAGTCCCTGATCCATCTCAATAGTGGTGGCGTCCCAGGAAACAGGGGCAATCTGAGCCCAACTGAGCACCTACCTGCACTCAGACCCATAGACAGATGTCCCCAGAGGTAAAAAGAAAAGAACAGGCCCCTAGGCACTAATCAGATCCATTGCTTTGGTTTCCAGGCATCTCTCCTCAGAGGCCTGGATTTCAAAAGCAGCATATAGCTGTTTCGTGACTCACCCATCAGAAAACATCTCATCTACACATGGGAAACTTGCACGTTGGAGCTGTGTCAAAGCCTCTGTTTAGGAGAAACCTTTAGGGCCCCAGTGCCACCGCTTCATTCCAAGGTCTCCATAGACACAAAAGCACGTTAGGACCCATCCCTGGGGTGTCCATTTCAACTCAGCATCCTCGGTTGCTCCCCACAGATCCAGGAGATCTAACCTGTCTTGTTGCTAGGAGACAATTGGAATGCGAGGTGGGCTACCCAGCCATCCCTCCTTAGAACCCTGCTCAGAATCATTGGCTTGGAGCCAAACAACAGGTCTCAATTGTCCTGCAGAAGACTCTCTGCAGTTTGGAGCTTCTCACAACTCCCATCGTTGGAAAGCACCCATGGCCTCGTGATGACCCCCCATTCATGAAGAGGCCATCAGCTACAGAAACTCCAACCTGAGCGATCATCTGATCCTCGCCCTGACTTCAGATGCACGAGATCTCGATTCAGGTCTGTAGATTGTGCCTTCCATGGCCTCACCCAGAAACCTAAGCCTAGCTTGTGTTCTCAGACTTTTGTCGTCAGACTACTGGCCCACAAGCCCTACAGTTTGGCAATCCAGAACTACAATGCAGCACTCTGCCGGCCCTCCAGAAGAAAAACATTGTCCTCTGGGGCTACCCAGTCATCCCAAATGAGGATCAACCTGCACCGACCTTGGCTGTACCCCAAATACATAGGCTGACCAGGGCATTAATGCCCTTTCTGACACAGCCTGATCCTGGAACCCCTGGCCCCTCCCAGACAGCTGTCCCCACACTGAGCACATCGAGCCGCCCTGGCCTTAGGTCGTCATCTCTTCCAACCTCGGTTTTCAGGATTCAGAACCTAGACCTTATCTCCAATCACTGCCCAGGGTTGAAGGTGATGCAGAAATCAGAACTCCTTCCCCATGGCAAGAAACCTTGTGGTTGGCTAGTTGTCCAACGATTAGTGTAGTTGAAACCAGTGTGGCCCATGAGGCCCCGCCCATGCTCGCAGGCCACATTGTTCACAAACACACATTGTGACCCTCAGGCTGAGCCCAGTCCTCAAGTAAGGCCACTCAGTGGCTGGATGAAGAGATAGCATATTGGGCTTGCCATGCCCGTAGGCCCCAATTTTTAACCAGAGTTCGGGTTGTCCCTTCAGTCTTCCCCACGGCTTTGCTTTGGAATTCCTCTTTTGGTGGTACACCTGAGGTAACAAACCTGAAAGGAGACCTCCCATACCACAGATTGACGAAAAGCAATTGGGAATCGGGCCAAATCCTCAGAGAGGAAGATTCGTCCATGGCCCATGAGGCCTCCCCGACATTCCACGGTCATCGCTGATACAAAATCCAGAGACAAAAGCCTGAGCAAACGCCTCAGACTCGCACTTTCTTCATATCCTGAAGAGTTCTTCTCATGGTTTGTAGATAGGGCCTGCCATACCTACGTCCCCAAACCTAAGGTGAGTTTGTGTTTTCAGACTTCTGTCCTCAAAGTCTTGGGTCACACACCCTCCAGGCTGGGCGCCTGGAGCCACACATTAGGACTGTGCCTACCAATCCATGGGAATTCTGCCCATTCCATGGTCCAAAATCGTACAAATTAGGAGAAACCTCCAAAGTCCCTGAGGCCATCCCAATAGTGTAGGTCGCCCGGAAGAAACAAGGGCTGTCTGACACCAGCTGAATCGACCTCCACTCATACCATAGATGGATGTTCCCAGAGAAGAAGATTGAACCAGACAGGACCCTAGGCCATAATAGGATCCATTGCTTTGGTTTACAGGCATGTCTGCTCAAAAGCCTGATTCCAATTCGAGCATAGGGGTTTTCCTGAGGCACCCATCAGAACTCATCTCGTCTCCACAAGGAAACCTGTGCATGGGAGCTATGTCAAAAGCTTAGGGGAGTACTTCATGGTCCCGGTGCCGTCGCCCCATTCCAAGGCCCTCATGGACATAAAAACCAATTAGGACCGATCCTCAGGAAAGTCCATTTCAACTCAGCCACCCCGGTTGCTCCCGCAGAGCCATCAGATCTAAACTGTCTTGTTGCTAGGAGACAATTGGAATGCGAGGCGGGCTTCCCAGGCATCCATCCTCGAAGGGTGCTCTGGAGTCATTCTGTATGCGATGTCCTGGAGCTGTCCAACAGGTCTCAATTGTCCCGCAGAAGAAATCCTTGAAGGGGGCATCCCACAACTCCCAACGTGGGAAAACCTCAATGGCCTCGAGATTCCGCTCCCTTCATGAAGCGGCCGTCATGCACAGAAACTTCAACTTGAGCCAACGTCTGATCCTCGCCTGACTTCAGATGCATGAGATATTGGTTCAGATCTGAAGGGGGTACCTGCCATGCCCTCGCCCTGAAACCAAGTCTAGCTTGTCTTCTCAGACTTCCGTCCTCACACCCCTGGCCCCGAAGCCCTCAAGTTTGGCAATTCTGGACCCACAGTGCAGCACTCTGCCTGCCCTGTAGAAAAAAATTATTGCTTCATGAGCTGCCCAGGCACCTTCAATGAGAATAAACCTACACAGCA
Organism: Mustela nivalis; assembly: GCF_964662115.1. NCBI lineage: Eukaryota > Metazoa > Chordata > Mammalia > Carnivora > Mustelidae > Mustela > Mustela nivalis. The sequence continues at coordinate 2,128,107 of NW_028136547.1, read as the reverse complement.
CTCGACTTTACCCAAATTATATAGTCTAACGTGGGCACTAAACCATTGTCGGACACAACCTGAGCCCGGACCTCAGACCAACCCCCAGAAAGCTGACAGCACACTGAGCACATAAGACCCGCCATGGCCTTAGGTCTTCATCTCTTCCCTACTTCAGTTTTCAGGCTTCAGAACCGAGACCTTATGGCCTATCACTGCCCAGGTTTGAGTGTGATGCAGAAATCAGAACTCCGCCTTACCCATGGCAAGAAACCTTGTGGTTGGCACATTGTCCAATGGTCAGAGTAGAAGAAACCAGCATTCACTCTGAGGCCCCGCCCATTCTTGAGTGCGACGGGGTCATAAACACGCATTGTGACCCTCAGCATGAGTCTTCTCCTCTAGTAATTCCTCTCAGTGGCTGGACTATTAGATGTCATATTGGGCTTGACATGTCCCTAGGCCCTAATTTTTAACCAGATTTCTGATTGTCCAGTCGCCCCTCCCCAGGGCTCTACTCTGGAATCCCTCATTTGTTGGGACACCTGAGGTTAAAAAAGAAAACAACAACAACAACAAAACGGACGTTTTCCATCCCACAGAATGACCCCAAACTCTTTGGACGGGGCCAAACCACCAGAGAGTAAGACTCATCCATTTCCCATGAAGTCACCCAGAAATTTCACCACCGTGAGTGACACGATATCCAGAGACAAAAACTTGAGCAAGAGCCTCACACTTGCTCTTTTTCAAATCCCGATGAGTTCTCCTCATGGTCTGTAGATCAGTCCTGCCATAACTATGACCGGAAACATAAGCCGAGGTTGTGTTTTCAGACAACTGTCCAAACAGCCCTGGCCTACACAACCTACAAAATCAGGCCCCTGGAGCCAAGCCTGAGGACTGTACTTGCCCTCTGTAAGGGAAATGTGTTTGCCATTTCCAATGGCCACAACCCTTCTAATAGAATAAACACCCAATACCTGATCCATCTTACTAGGGCTGGCTTCCCAGGAAAAACAGGGGCAATCTGAGCCCATCTGTGCACCTACCTGCACTCAGACCCATAGACAGATGTCCCCAGAGGTAAAAAGGAAAGAACAGACCCCTAGGCACTAATCAGATCCATTGCTTTGGTTTCCAGGCATCTCTCCTCAGAGGCCTGGATTTCAAAAGCAGCATATAGCTGTTTCTTGACTCACCCATCAGAAAACATCTCATCTACACATGGGAAACTAGCACGTTGGAGCTCTGTCAAAGCCTCTGTTTTGGAGAACCCGTCAGGGCCCCAGTGCCACCGCTTCATTCCAAGGTCTCGATACACACCAAAGCACGCTAGGACCCAACCCCAGGAGAGTCCTTTTCAACTCAGCCTCCTCCATTGCTCCCCCAGATCCAGAGGATCTAACCTGTCTTGTTGTTAGGAGACAATTGGAATGCGAGGTGGGCTACCCAGCGATCCATCCTTAGAACCCTGCTCAGAATCATTGGCCTGGAGCCAATCAACAGGTCTCAATTATCCTGTAGAAGACACTTTGCAGTTTGGAGCTTCTCACAAATTCCATCGTGGGACAACCCCCATGGCCTTGTGATGCTCCCCCTTCATGAAGGGGCCATAAGGGACAGAAACTCCAACCTGAGCGATCGTCTGATCCTCGCCCTGACTTCAGATGCACGAGATCTCGATTCCGGTCTGTAGATTCTGCGTGCAATGTCCTCAACCAGAAACCTAAGCCGAGCTTGTGTTCTCAGACTTCTGTCCTCAGACTACTGGCCCACAAGCCCTCCAGTTTGGCAATCCAGAACTACAATGCAGCACTCTGCCTGCCCTCTAGAAGAAAAACATTGTCCTCTGGGGCTACCCAGTAACCCCAAGTGAGGATCAACCTGCACCTACCTTGGCTGTACCCCGAACATATAGGCTGACCACGGCACTAATGCCCTTTCTGACACAGCCTGAGCCTGGACTTCCTGGCCCCAACCAGACAGCTTGCTGCACACTGAGCACATCGAGCCGCCATGGCCTTAGGTTGTCATCTCTTCCCAACCTCGGTTTTCAGGCTTTAGATTCTAGACCTTATCTCCAATCACTGCCCAGGGCTGATCCTGATGCAGAAATCAGAACTCCTTCCCCATGGCAAGAAACCTTGTGGTTGGCATGTTGTCCAACATTCAGTGTAGTTGAATCCAGTGTTGCCCATGAGGCCCCTCCATGCTCGCAGGCTACATTGCTCACAAACACACATTGTGACCCTCAGCCTGACCAAAGTCCTCAAGTAAGGCCTCTCAGTGGCTGGATGAAGAGATAGCATATTGGGCTTGCCATGCCCCTAGGACCCAATTTTTAACCATAGTTCAGGTGGTCCCTTCAGTCTTCCCCACGGCTTTGCTTTGGAATCCCTCTTTTCGTGGGACACCTGAGGTAACAAAACTGAAAGGATGCTTCCCATCCCACAGATTGACGAAAAATAATTGGGAATCCGGCGAAATCATCATAGAGGTAGATTCGTCCATGGCCCATGACCATCCCCGACATTCCACGGAGATCGCTGATACAAATTGCAGAGACAAATGCCTGAGCAAGCGCCTCAGACTCACTCTATATTCAAATCTTCATGAGTTCTTCTCATGGTTTGTAGATTGGGCCTGCCATACCGATGTCCCCAAAGCTGAGTTTGAGTATCGGAATCACAATCAGAACTCTGCCTTCCACATGGCTGTAATGCTTGTTCTTCGCATGGAGTCACACCTTCACGTGGGGAACCCTTCATGGCCCCTGATGCCACGCCCAAACATGAGTGCTGCTTGGGCACAAATGCACACTGTGACCCTAGCATGAGCCCCATGACAAAGAAAGGCATGTCAGGTTCGGGACGAAGATCCTGCATATAGTCCTTGCCATGCCCATAGTCACCCAGGAATAACTAGATGGTGTGTATTCCAGTTGAGGGAACCCACTGCTGTGCTCTAGAGTCCCTCTCCTGGGAGGTACTTTGTGGCAGAAAACAGTACTCTTCACTTCCCACAGAATGAACCCAAACACTTGGGAGCTTGGACAATCCCCCGAGAGGAAGGCCCTTCCTCGGACCCTGAGGCAACCCCTACCCTGACCGGACACTGTGAACGCAACACCCAGAGACAAAAGCCTGAGCGACTGCCTCCCACTTGCCCTCCTTTGATATCCAGAGGATGTCCCCTCACGGACTGGAGATCAGGCCTGCCATTACCTTGGCCCCTACCTGAGCCAAGTTTGCTCTTTCAGACATCAGTCCCCACAGCCCTGCCAAACAGAGCCTCTAGGCTGGGTCCTCTGGAGCCATACCACAGGACCGTGCCTGCTCTCTCCTGGGAAACTGTGTCCATTCCTTTGCCACACACCTCCAGAATATGAGAAAACTCAAGGCCCCCGAGGACATCCCACTACTGGGAGCCTCCCTGGACACACAGGGGCATTCGGACACAAGCTGAGCAGCTACCTCCACGAAGGCATGCACACAGATGTCAACAGAGATAGAAGGTTGAGCCGGACAGGCCCTTAGGCCCTAATCTCAACTCTTGCTTTGGTTCCAGGTGTTACTCCTCAGAGGCTTTGTTTCGAAGAACAGGATATGGGGCTTTCCTGAGGCACTGAACAGAACTCCTCTCGTCTCCACATGGGAAGATTCCTTGTTGGAGCTGTGTCAAACACCTCAGTTTGGAAAACCCTGCAGAGTCCCTGAGCCACCTCCACATTCCAAGGTCTCCCAGGCCACAAAGCCACAGTAGAACTCATCTTCAGGAGAGTCCATTTCAACTCTCCCCTCTAGGTAGCTCACACAGGAGCCTGCAGATTGAGCCTGCCTTGTCCTGACTAAAGAGTGGGAATATGAGGTGGCGTTCCCAGGCATCCATGCTTAGACACCTGCTCTCGAGTCTTTCCATATGGGGCCTCTTGGAACCATCCAATAGGACTCGACTGTCGTGCAGAAGGAAACCTTGAGGTTTGGAGCAGTTCACAAATCCCATCGTAGGCAAAACTTTCTGGCCTCATGAAGCCCCCACACCCTTCAGGAAGAGGCCATGCTGGACAAAAACTCTAGCCTGAGGCACGTCTCATAGTTGACATGACCTCAGTGCAGGAGATCTCGATTCAGCCTCTGCAGAGTGGGCCTGCCGTGCCCTCGGTCCCAAACCTCACGCTAGCTTGTGTTTTCAGACTTCCTTCCTCACACTCCTGGCAAACAAGCCCTCTGGACTAGGAACTCCAGAACCAAAACCCAGCCCGGTGTCTGCCCAACGGAAGAAAAACGTTTCCCTGTGGGGCTCTCCAGAAAATCCAGATGAGGATCAACCTGCTCGGGCCTCGACGGTACCCGAACTGGATAGGCTGCTCTGGGCACTCATGCTCTGTCTGACACAGCCTGAAGCCAGACGTCCAGACAGACAAGGAGACAGCTGGCCGCACACCCAGCACTTCGGACACGCCATGGTCTTATGCCGTCACCTCTTCCTAACCTTGGTTTTCAGATATCTGAACCTAGACATCATATCAATTCTCCACACAGCTGGGTATCGCAAGCACAAAACAGAAGTCCTGCTTCCCCATGGCTGTCAAGCTTGCTCTTGGTATGGAGTCACACCTTCAGGGTGGGAGAAACCTTCATGACCCCTGATGCCACGCCCAAACCTGAGTGCTGATTGGGCACAAATTCACACTGTGACCCTCAGCATGAGCCCCATGTCAAAGAAAGGCCTGTCAGGGCCTGGACCAAGAGCCCACATATGGGGCTTGCCAAGCCCCTATGCACCCAATCCTCACTACGGTTTGAATTTTCCAGTCGCCCCGCCCGTATCTGGAGCTCTGCTCTGGAATCCCTTTCTTGGAGAGACCCATGAGCCAGACAACACGACTCCACCCTTCCCACAAAATGACCCCAAACTCTTGGGAGCTGGGACAAATCCCCAGAGAGGGATACTCGTCCACAGTACCTGAGGCCACCGCTCCAATCCACGGCTATCCCTTAGACAACATCCAGAGACAAAAGCCTGAAGGAACGCCTCCCACTCGCCCTTGTTTCAGAGGCCCAGGAGCTCCCTCTCGGGCTGTACATCGGGCCTGCCATACCCTAGGCGCCACTCCTAAGCTGAGTTTGTGTATTCAGACTTCTGTGCCCACAGCCTGGACCCACACAGCTCCAGGCTAGGGCCTCTAGGGCCACAGCGAAAGATTGTGCCTGCCCTCTCCAAGGAAAGTGTGCCCAATCCATTGACCACAACACTACAGGTTAGGGCAAAGCTCCAAGGCCCCTGAGGCCATCAATAGGGTAGGCCCCCCTGGACTAAGAGGGGCTCTTTGACACCAGCGGAGCAACTATCTCCACTTAGACTCTCAGACAGTGTCCCCAGAGACAGAAGGTTGAAATGGACAGGCCCCCAGGCCCTAATCTGAACCTTAGCTTTGGTTTCCATGTTTCCGTTCTCAGAGGACTGTTTTCGTAGACCAGCACATGGGGCTTTTCTGAGGCACCAAACCAAACCTCTCTCATCTCCACATGGGCAGCTTTCTTACTGGGATGTATCAAACACTTCAGGTAGGAGAGTTCCGCAGGGCTACTGAACAACCAGCACATTCCAAGGTCTCCATGGACCCAAACGCACATTATGACGCATCCTCAGGAGAGGCCATTTCAACTCAGCCCCCTGGGTCGCGTGTTCCAGAGGCAGCAGATCAAACATATCTTGTCGCTAGTAGCCAATGGGAATGCGAGGCATGCTGTACAGGGATCCATCCTTCGAACCCTGCTCTCCAGTCCTTCCATATGGTATGTCCTGGAGCCATGCAACAGGACTCGAATGTCCCGCAGAAGGAAACCTTGTGGTTTGGGGCAACCTCCAAACTCAGCGTGGGAAAACTTCCTTGGCCTCATGAGGCCCCCACTTCATGAAGGTGCCATCATGGACACATACTCCAGCCTCAGCCAACGTCTGATCCTCAGCCTGACTTCAGATGCAGGAGATTTTGATTCAGCCTCTGCAGAGTGGGCCTGCTCTGCCCTTGGTTCCAATCCTCACACTAGCTTGTGTTTTCAGACTTCCGTCCTCACACTCCTGGCCCACAAACCCTCCCTACTGGGAATTCTGGGGCCACAATGAAGCACTGTGCCTGCCTCCCAGGAGAAAAACATTGTCTATGGCGCTGCCCAGAAACCCCAAATGAGGATCAAACTGCTTGGCCCTCGGCAACACCCCAATTGCATAGGCTACCTTAAACAGTGATGCTCTGTCGCGAATAGCCTGAGCCCAGACCTTCCAACAGACACCGACACAGCTGGCTGCACACCCAGCACATTGGACCTGCCACTGCCTTAGGCCACCATCCATTCCCAACCTGGGTTTTCAGTCATCGGAACCTAGACCTTATCTCTAATCCCTGCACAGGGGGGAACCTGATGCACAAGTCAGAACCCCTCCTTCCCCCTGGCAAGAAACCTTGCTGCTGGCAGTGAGTCAAACCTTCAGTGTAGGAGAAAACGGCATGGCCCATGAGGCCACGCCCAAGCGTGAGGGCCGCCTTGGGCACAAACACACATTGTGACCCTCAGCGTGAGTACCTTATTCAAGTAACGCCTCTCAGTGACTGGACCAAGAGCCCGCATATGTGGCTTGCCATGCCCATAGGCACCCAGGACTAACTAGATGGTGTGTATTCCAGTTGAGGGAACCCACTGCTGTGCTCTAGAGTCCCTCTCCTGGGGGGTCCCCTGTGGCAGAAAACAGTACTCTTCATTCCCACAGAATGAACACAAACACTTGGGAGCTTGGACAATCCCCTGAGAGGAAGGCTCTTCCTCGGCCTCTGAGACAACCCCTACCCTGACCGGACACTGTAAACGCAACACCCAGAGACAAAATCCTGAGTGACTGCCTCCCACTTGCCCTACTTTGATTTCCAGAGGATCTCCCCTCACGGACTAGAGATCAGGCCTGCCATTACATTGGCCCCTAGCTGAGCCAAGTTTGCTTTTTCAGACATCTGTCCCCCCAGCCCTGGCAAACAGAGCCTCTAGGCTGGGTCCTCTGGAGCCATACCACAGGACCGTGCCTGCTCTCTCCTGGGAAACTGTGTCCATTCCTTTGGCCACACACCTCCAGAATATGAGAAACCTCAAGGCCTCCGAGGACATCCCACTACTGGGAGCCTCACTGGACTCACAGGGGCATTCGGACACAAGCTGAGCAGCTACATCCATGAATGCATGCACACAGATGACAACAGAGATAGAAGGTTGAGCCGGACAGGCCTTTAGGCCGTAGTCTCAACTCTTACTTTGGTTTCCAGGTGTCACTCCTCAGAGGCTTTGGTTCGAAGAACAGGGTATGGGGCTTTCCTGAGGCACGGAACAGAACTCCTCTCGTCTCCACATGGGAAGTTTCCTTGTTGGAGCTGTGTCAAACACCTCATGTTGGAGAATCCTGCAGAGTCCCTGAGCCACCTCCAAATTCCAAGGTCTCCCAGGCCACCAAGCCACAGTAGGACTCATCTTCAGGAGAGTCCATTTCAACTCTCCCCTCTGGATAGCTCACCCAGGAGCCCGCAGATTGAGCCTGCCTTGTCCTGACTAAAGAGTGGGAATATGAGGTGGCGTTCCCAGGCATCCATGCTTAGACACCTGCTCTCGAGTCTTTCCATATGGGGCCTCTTGGAACCATCCAATAGGACTCGACTGTCGTGCAGAAGGTAACCTTCAGTTTTGGAGCAGTTCACAAATCCCATCGTAGGCAAAACTTTCTGGCCTCATGAAGCCCCCACACCCTTCAGGAAGAGGCCATGCTGGACAAGAACTCTAGCCTGAGGCACGTCTCATAGTTGACATGACCTCAGTGCAGGAGATCCCGATTCAGCCTCTGCAGAGCGGGCATGCCGTGACCTCGGTCCCAAACCTCACGCTAGCTTGTGTTTTCAGACTTCCTTCCTCACACTCCTGGCAAACAAGCCCTCCGGACTAGGAACTCCAGAACCAAAACCCAGCCCAGTGTCTGCCCAACGGAAAAAAAAAACGTTTCCCTGAAGGGCTCTCCAGAAAATCCAGATGAGGATCAACCTGCACGGGCCTCGACGGTACCCGAACTGGATAGGCTGCTCTGGGCACTCATGCTCTGCCTGACACAGCCTGAAGCCAGACGTCCAGACAGACAAGGAGACAGCTGGCCACACACCCAGCACTTCGGTCACGCCATGGTCTTATGCTGTCACCTCATCCTAACCTTGGTTTTCAGATATCTGAACCTAGACATTATATCAATTCTCCACACAGCTGGGTATAGCAAGCACAAAACAGAACTCCTCCTTCCCCATGGCTGTCAAGCTTGCTCTTGGCATGGAGTCACACCTTCAGGGTGGGAGAAACCTTCATGGCCCCTGATGCCACGCCCAAACTTGAGTGCTGCTTGGGCACAAATTCACACTGTGATCCTCAGCATGAGCCCCATGTCAAAGAAAGGCCTGTCAGGGCCTGGACCAAGAGCCCACATATGGGGCTTGCCAAGCCCCTATGCACCCAATCCTCACCACGGTTTGACTTTTCCTGTCGCCCCGCCCGTACCTGGAGCTCTGCTCTGGAATCCCTTTCTTGGAGAGACCCATGAGCCAGACAACACGACTCCACCCTTCCCACAAAATGACCCCAAACTCTTGGGAGCTGGGACAAATCCCCAGAGAGGAATACTCGTCCACAGTACCTGAGGCCACCGCTCCAATCCACGGCTATCCCGGACACAACATCCAGAGACAAAAGCCTGAAGGAACGCCTCCCACTCTCCCTTGTTTCAGAGGCCCAGGAGCTCCCTCTCGGGCTGTACATCCGGCCTGCCATACCCTAGGCGCCACTCATAAGCTGAGTTTGTGTATTCACACTTCTGTGCCCACAGCCTGGACCCACACACCTCCAGGCTAGGGCCACTAGGGCCACAGCGAAAGATTGTGCCTGCCCTCTCCAAGGAAAGTGTGCCCAATCCATTGACCACAACACTACAGGTTAGGGAAAAGCTCCAAGGCCCCTGAGGCCATCAATAGGGTAGGCCCCCCTGGACTAAGAGGGGCTCTCTGACACCAGCGGAGCAACTATCTCCACTTAGACTCTCAGACAGTGTCCCCAGAGACAGAAGGTTGAAATGGACAGGCCCCCAGGCCCCAATCTGAACCTTAGCTTTGGTTTCCATGTTTCCGTTCTCAGAGGACTGTTTTCGTAGACCAGCACATGGGGCTTTTCTGAGGCACCAAACCAAACCTCTCTCATCTCCACATGGGCAGCTTTCTTACTGGGATGTATCAAACACTTCAGGTAGGAGAGTTCCGCAGGGCCACTGAACAACCAGCACATTCCAAGGTCTCCATGGACCCAAACGCACATTATGATGCATCCTCAGGAGAGGCCATTTCAACTCAGCCCCCTGGGTCGCGTGTTCCAGAGGCAGCATATCAAACATATCTTGTCGCTAATAGCAATGGGAATGCGAGGCATGCTGTACAGGGATCCATCCTTCGAACCCTGCTCTCCAGTCCTTCCATATGGTTTGTCCTGGAGCCATGCAACAGGACTCGAATGTCCCGCAGAAGGAAACCTTGTGGTTTGGGGCAACCTCCAAACTCAGCGTGGGAAAACTTCCTTGGCCTCATGAGGCCCCCACTTCATGAAGGTGCCATCATGGACACATACTCCAGCCTCAGCCAACGTCTGATCCTCAGCCTGACTTCAGATGCAGGAGATTTTGATTCAGCCTCTGCAGAGTGGGCCTGCTCTGCCCTTGGTTCCAATCCTCACACTAGCTTGTGTTTTCAGACTTCCGTCCTCACACTCCTGGCCCACAAACCCTCCCTACTGGGAATTCTGGGGCCACAATGAAGCACTGTGCCTGCCTCCCAAGAGAAAAACATTGTCTATGGCGCTGCCCAGAAACCACAAATGAGGATCAAACTGCTTGGCCCTCGGCAACACCCCAATTGCATAGGCTACCTTAAACAGTGATGCTCTGTCGCAAATAGCCTGAGCCCAGACCTTCCAACAGACACCGACACAGCTGGCTGCACACCCAGCACATTGGACCCGCCACTGCCTTAGGCCACCATCCATTCCCAACCTGGGTTTTCAGTCATCGGAACCTAGACCTTATCTCCAATCCCTGCACAGGGGGGAACCTGATGCACAAGTCAGAACCCCTCCTTCCCCCTGGCAAGAAACCTTGCTGCTGGCAGTGAGTCAAACCTTCAGTGTAGGAGAAAACGGCATGGCCCATAGGGCCACGCCCAAGCGTGAGGGCCGCCTTGGGCACAAACACACATTGTGACCCTCAGCGTGAGTACCTTATTCAAGTAACGCCTCTCAGTGACTGGACCAAGAGCCCGCATATGTGGCTTGCCATGCCCATAGGCACCCAGGACTAACTAGATGGTGTGTATTCCAGTTGAGGGAACCCACTGCTGTGCTCTAGAGTCCCTCTCCTGGGGGGTCCCCTGTGGCAGAAAACAGTACTCTTCATTCCCACAGAATGAACACAAACACTTGGGAGCTTGGACAATCCCCTGAGAGGAAGGCTTTTCCTCGGCCTCTGAGACAACCCCTACCCTGACCGGACACTGTAAACGCAACACCCAGAGACAAAATCCTGAGTGACTGCCTCCCACTTGCCCTAATTTGATTTCCAGAGGATCTCCCCTCACGGACTAGAGATCAGGCCTGCCATTACATTGGCCCCTAGCTGAGCCAAGTTTGCTTTTTCAGACATCTGTCCCCCCAGCCCTGGCAAACAGAGCCTCTAGGTTGGGTCCTCTGGAGCCATACCACAGGACCGTGCCTGCTCTCTCCTGGGAAACTGTGTCCATTCCTTTGGCCACACACCTCCAGAATATGAGAAACCTCAAGGCCTCCGAGGACATCCCACTACTGGGAGCCTCACTGGACTCACAGGGGCATTCAGACACAAGCTGAGCAGCTACATCCATGAATGCATGCACACAGATGACAACAGAGATAGAAGGTTGAGCCGGACAGGCCTTTAGGCCGTAGTCTCAACTCTTACTTTGGTTTCCAGGTGTCACTCCTCAGAGGCTTTGGTTCGAAGAACAGGGTATGGGGCTTTCCTGAGGCACGGAACAGAACTCCTCTCGTCTCCACATGGGAAGTTTCCTTGTTGGAGCCGTGTCAAACACCTCATGTTGGAGAATCCTGCAGAGTCCCTGAGCCACCTCCACATTCCAAGGTCTCCCAGGCCACCAAGCCACAGTAGGACTCATCTTCAGGAGAGTCCATTTCAACTCTCCCCTCTGGGTAGCTCACCCAGGAGCCCGCAGATTGAGCCTGCCTTGTCCTGACTAAAGAGTGGGAATATGAGGTGGCGTTCCCAGGCATCCATGCTTAGACACCTGCTCTCGAGTCTTTCCATATGGGGCCTCTTGGAACCATCCAATAGGACTCGACTGTCGTGCAGAAGGTAACCTTCAGTTTTGGAGCAGTTCACAAATCCCATCGTAGGCAAAACTTTCTGGCCTCATGAAGCCCCCACACCCTTCAGGAAGAGGCCATGCTGGACAAGAACTCTAGCCTGAGGCACGTCTCATAGTTGACATGACCTCAGTGCAGGAGATCCCGATTCAGCCTCTGCAGAGCGGGCATGCCGTGACCTCGGTCCCAAACCTCACGCTAGCTTGTGTTTTCAGACTTCCTTCCTCACACTCCTGGCAAACAAGCCCTCCGGACTAGGAACTCCAGAACCAAAACCCAGCCCGGTGTCTGCCCAACGGAAGAAAAACGTTTCCCTGTGGGGCTCTCCAGAAAACCCAGATGAGGATCAACCTGCTCGGGCCTCGACGGTACCCGAACTGGATAGGCTGCTCTGGGCACTCATGCTCTGCCTGACACAGCCTGAAGCCAGACGTCCAGACAGACAAGGAGACAGCTGGCCGCACACCCAGCACTTCGGACACGCCATGGTCTTATGCCGTCACCTCATCCTAACCTTGGTTTTCAGATATCTGAACCTAGACATTATATCAATTCTCCACACAGCTGGGTATAGCAAGCACAAAACAGAACTCCTCCTTCCCCATGGCTTCAAGCTTGCTCTTGGCATGGAGTCACACCTTCAGGGTGGGAGAAACCTTCATGGCCCCTGATGCCACGCCCAAACTTGAGTGCTGCTTGGGCACAAATTCACACTGTGATCCTCAGCATGAGCCCCATGTCAAAGAAAGGCCTGTCAGGGCCTGGACCAAGAGCCCACATATGGGGCTTGCCAAGCCCCTCTGCACCCAATCCTCACCACGGTTTGAATTTTCCAGTCGCCCCGCCCGTATCTGGAGCTCTGCTCTGGAATCCCTTTCTTGGAGAGACCCATGAGCCAGACAACACGACTCCACCCTTCCCACAAAATGACCCCAAACTCTTGGGAGCTGGGACAAATCCCCAGAGAGGGATACTCGTCCACAGTACCTGAGGCCACCGCTCCAATCCACGGCTATCCCTTAGACAACATCCAGAGACAAAAGCCTGAAGGAACGCCTCCCACTCGCCCTTGTTTCAGAGGCCCAGGAGCTCCCTCTCGGGCTGTACATCCGGCCTGCCATACCCTAGGCGCCACTCCTAAGCTGAGTTTGTGTATTCACACTTCTGTGCCCACAGCCTGGACCCACACACCTCCAGGCTAGGGCCTCTAGGGCCACAGCGAAAGATTGTGCCTGCCCTCTCCAAGGAAAGTGTGCCCAATCCATTGACCACCACACTACAGGTTAGGGAAAAGCTCCAAGGCCCCTGAGGCCATCAATAGTGTAGGCCCCCCTGGACTAAGAGGGGCTCTCTGACACCAGCGGAGCAACTATCTCCACTTAGACTCTCAGACAGTGTCCCCAGAGACAGAAGGTTGAAATGGACAGGCCCCCAGGCCCTAATCTGAACCTTAGCTTTGGTTTCCATGTTTCCGTTCTCAGAGGACTGTTTTCGTAGACCAGCACATGGGGCTTTTCTGAGGCACCAAACCAAACCTCTCTCATCTCCACATGGGCAGCTTTCTTACTGGGATGTATCAAACACTTCAGGTAGGAGAGTTCCGCAGGGCCACTGAACAACCAGCACATTCCAAGGTCTCCATGGACCCAAACGCACATTATGACGCATCCTCAGGAGAGGCCATTTCAACTCAGCCCCCTGGGTCGCGTGTTCCAGAGGCAGCAGATCAAACATATCTTGTCGCTAATAGCCAATGGGAATGCGAGGCATGCTGTACAGGGATCCATCCTTCGAACCCTGCTCTCCAGTCCTTCCATATGGTATGTCCTGGAGCCATGCAACAGGACTCGAATGTCCCGCAGAAGGAAACCTTGTGGTTTGGGGCAACCTCCAAACTCAGCGTGGGAAAACTTCCTTGGCCTCATGAGGCCCCCACTTCATGAAGGTGCCATCATGGACACATACTCCAGCCTCAGCCAACGTCTGATCCTCAGCCTGACTTCAGATGCAGGAGATTTTGATTCAGCCTCTGCAGAGTGGGCCTGCTCTGCCCTTGGTTCCAATCCTCACACTAGCTTGTGTTTTCAGACTTCCGTCCTCACACTCCTGGCCCACAAACCCTCCCTACTGGGAATTCTGGGGCCACAATGAAGCACTGTGCCTGCCTCCCAGGAGAAAAACATTGTCTATGGCGCTGCCCAGAAACCCCAAATGAGGATCAAACTGCTTGGCCCTCGGCAACACCCCAATTGCATAGGCTACCTTAAACAGTGATGCTCTGTCGCAAATAGCCTGAGCCCAGACCTTCCAACAGACACCGACACAGCTGGCTGCACACCCAGCACATTGGACCCGCCACTGCCTTAGGCCACCATCCATTCCCAACCTGGGTTTTCAGTCATCGGAACCTAGACCTTATCTCCAATCCCTGCACAGGGGGGAACCTGATGCACAAGTCAGAACCCCTCCTTCCCCCTGGCAAGAAACCTTGCTGCTGGCAGTGAGTCAAACCTTCCGTGTAGGAGAAAACGGCATGGCCCATGAGGCCACGCCCAAGCGTGAGGGCCGCCTTGGGCACAAACACACATTGTGACCCTCAGCGTGAGTACCTTATTCAAGTAACGCCTCTCAGTGACTGGACCAAGAGCCCGCATATGTGGCTTGCCATGCCCATAGGCACCCAGGACTAACTAGATGGTGTGTATTCCAGTTGAGGGAAACCACTGCTGTGCTCTAGAGTCCCTCTCCTGGGGGGTCCCCTGTGGCAGAAAACAGTACTCTTCATTCCCACAGAATGAACACAAACACTTGGGAGCTTGGACAATCCCCTGAGAGGAAGGCTCTTCCTCGGCCTCTGAGACAACCCCTACCCTGACCGGACACTGTAAACGCAACACCCAGAGACAAAATCCTGATGACTGCCTCCCACTTGTCCTACTTTGATTTCCAGAGGATCTCCCCTCACGGACTAGAGATCAGGCCTGCCATTACATTGGCCCCTAGCTGAGCCAAGTTTGCTTTTTCAGACATCTGTCCCCACAGCCCTGGCAAACAGAGCCTCTAGGCTGGGTCCTCTGGAGCCATACCACAGGACCGTGCCTGCTCTCTCCTGGGAAACTGTGTCCATTCCTTTGGCCACACACCTCCAGAATATGAGAAACCTCAAGGCCTCCGAGGACATCCCACTACTGGGAGCCTCACTGGACTCACAGGGGCATTCGGACACAAGCTGAGCAGCTACATCCATGAATGCATGCACACAGATGACAACAGAGATAGAAGGTTGAGCCGGGCAGGCCTTTAGGCCGTAGACTCAACTCTTGCTTTGGTTTCCAGGTGTCACTCCTCAGAGGCTTTGGTTCGAAGAACAGGGTATGGGGCTTTCCTGAGGCACGGAACAGAACCCCTCTCGTCTCCACATGGGAAGTTTCCTTGTTGGAGCCGTGTCAAACACCTCATGTTGGAGAATCCTGCAGAGTCCCTGAGCCACCTCCACATTCCAAGGTCTCCCAGGCCACCAAGCCACAGTAGGACTCATCTTCAGGAGAGTCCATTTCAACTCTCCCCTCTGGGTAGCTCACCCAGGAGCCCGCAGATTGAGCCTGCCTTGTCCTGACTAATGAGTGGGAATATGAGGTGGCGTTCCCAGGCATCCATGCTTAGACACCTGCTCTCGAGTCTTTCCATATGGGGCCTCTTGGAACCATCCAATAGGACTCGACTGTCGTGCAGAAGGTAACCTTCAGTTTTGGAGCAGTTCACAAATCCCATCGTAGGCAAAACTTTCTGGCCTCATGAAGCCCCCACACCCTTCAGGAAGAGGCCATGCTGGACAAGAACTCTAGCCTGAGGCACGTCTCATAGTTGACATGACCTCAGTGCAGGAGATCCCGATTCAGCCTC
Organism: Mustela nivalis; assembly: GCF_964662115.1. NCBI lineage: Eukaryota > Metazoa > Chordata > Mammalia > Carnivora > Mustelidae > Mustela > Mustela nivalis. The sequence goes on along the minus strand of NW_028136547.1, from coordinate 2,112,748 downwards.
TGCAGAGTGGGCATGCCGTGACCTCGGTCCCAAACCTCACGCTAGCTTGTGTTTTCAGACTTCCTTCCTCACACTCCTGGCAAACAAGCCCTCCGGACTAGGAACTCCGGAACCAAAACCCAGCCCGGGGTCTGCCCAACGGAAGAAAAACGTTTCCTTGTGGGGCTCTCCAGAAAACCCAGATGAGGATCAACCTGCTCGGGCCTCGACGGTACCCGAACTGGATAGGCTGCTCTGGGCACTCATGCTCTGCCTGACACAGCCTGAAGCCAGACGTCCAGACAGACAAGGAGACAGCTGGCCGCACACCCAGCACTTCGGACACGCCATGGTCTTATGCCGTCACCTCATCCTAACCTTGGTTTTCAGATATCTGAACCTAGACATTATATCAATTCTCCACACAGCTGGGTATAGCAAGCACAAAACAGAACTCCTCCTTCCCCATGGCTGTCAAGCTTGCTCTTGGCATGGAGTCACACCTTCAGGGTGGGAGAAACCTTCATGGCCCCTGATGCCACGCCCAAACTTGAGTGCTGCTTGGGCACAAATTCACACTGTGACCCTCAGCATGAGCCCCATGTCAAAGAAAGGCCTGTCAGGGCCTGGACCAAGAGCCCACATATGGGGCTTGCCAAGCCCCTATGCACCCAATCCTCACCACGGTTTGAATTTTCCAGTCGCCCCGCCCGTACCTGGAGCTCTGCTCTGGAATCCCTTTCTTGGAGAGACCCATGAGCCAGACAACACGACTCCACCCTTCCCACAAAATGACCCCAAACTCTTGGGAGCTGGGACAAATCCCCAGAGAGGGATACTCGTCCACAGTACCTGAGGCCACCGCTCCAATCCACGGCTATCCCGGACACAACATCCAGAGACAAAAGCCTGAAGGAACGCCTCCCACTCGCCCTTGTTTCAGAGGCCCAGGAGCTCCCTCTCGGGCTGTACATCCGGCCTGCCATACCCTAGGCGCCACTCCTAAGCTGAGTTTGTGTATTCAGACTTCTGTGCCCACAGCCTGGACCCACACACCTCCAGGCTAGGGCCTCTAGGGCCACAGCGAAAGATTGTGCCTGCCCTCTCCAAGGAAAGTGTGCCCAATCCATTGACCACCACACTACAGGTTAGGGAAAAGCTCCAAGGCCCCTGAGGCCATCAATAGTGTAGGCCCCCCTGGACTAAGAGGGGCTCTCTGACACCAGCGGAGCAACTATCTCCACTTAGACTCTCAGACAGTGTCCCCAGAGACAGAAGGTTGAAATGGACAGGCCCCCAGGCCCTAATCTGAACCTTAGCTTTGGTTTCCATGTTTCCGTTCTCAGAGGACTTTTTCATAGACCAGCACATGGGGCTTTTCTGAGGCACCAAACCAAACCTCTCTCATCTCCACATGGGCAGCTTTCTTTCTGGGATGTATCAAACACTTCAGGTAGGAGAGTTCCGCAGGGCCACTGAACAACCAGCACATTCCAAGGTCTCCATGGACCCAAACGCACATTATGACGCATCCTCAGGAGAGGCCATTTCAACTCAGCCCCCTGGGTCGCGTGTTCCAGAGGCAGCAGATCAAACATATCTTGTCGCTAATAGCCAATGGGAATGCGAGGCATGCTGTACAGGGATCCATCCTTCGAACCCTGCTCTCCAGTCCTTCCATATGGTATGTCCTGGAGCCATGCAACAGGACTCGAATGTCCCGCAGAAGGAAACCTTGTGGTTTGGGGCAACCTCCAAACTCAGCGTGGGAAAACTTCCTTGGCCTCATGAGGCCCCCACTTCATGAAGGTGCCATCATGGACACATACTCCAGCCTCAGCCAACGTCTGATCCTCAGCCTGACTTCAGATGCAGGAGATTTTGATTCAGCCTCTGCAGAGTGGGCCTGCTCTGCCCTTGGTTCCAATCCTCACACTAGCTTGTGTTTTCAGACTTCCGTCCTCACACTCCTGGCCCACAAACCCTCCCTACTGGGAATTCTGGGGCCACAATGAAGCACTGTGCCTGCCTCCCAAGAGAAAAACATTGTCTATGGCGCTGCCCAGAAACCCCAAATGAGGATCAAACTGCTTGGCCCTCGGCAACACCCCAATTGCATAGGCTACCTTAAACAGTGATGCTCTGTCGCAAATAGCCTGAGCCCAGACCTTCCAACAGACACCGACACAGCTGGCTGCACACCCAGCACATTGGACCCGCCACTGCCTTAGGCCACCATCCATTCCCAACCTGGGTTTTCAGTCATCGGAACCTAGACCTTATCTCCAATCCCTGCACAGGGGGGATCCTGATGCACAAGACAGAACCCCTCCTTCCCCCTGGCAAGAAACCTTGCTGCTGGCAGTGAGTCAAACCTTCAGTGTAGGAGAAAACGGCATGGCCCATGAGGCCACGCCCAAGCGTGAGGGCCGCCTTGGGCACAAACACACATTGTGACCCTCAGCGTGAGTACCTTATTCAAGTAACGCCTCTCAGTGACTGGACCAAGAGCCCGCATATGTGGCTTGCCATGCCCATAGGCACCCAGGACTAACTAGATGGTGTGTATTCCAGTTGAGGGAACCCACTGCTGTGCTCTAGAGTCCCTCTCCTGGGGGGTCCCCTGTGGCAGAAAACAGTACTCTTCATTCCCACAGAATGAACACAAACACTTGGGAGCTTGGACAATCCCCTGAGAGGAAGGCTCTTCCTCGGCCTCTGAGACAACCCCTACCCTGACCGGACACTGTAAACGCAACACCCAGAGACAAAATCCTGATGACTGCCTCCCACTTGTCCTACTTTGATTTCCAGAGGATCTCCCCTCACGGACTAGAGATCAGGCCTGCCATTACATTGGCCCCTAGCTGAGCCAAGTTTGCTTTTTCAGACATCTGTCCCCACAGCCCTGGCAAACAGAGCCTCTAGGCTGGGTCCTCTGGAGCCATACCACAGGACCGTGCCTGCTCTCTCCTGGGAAACTGTGTCCATTCCTTTGGCCACACACCTCCAGAATATGAGAAACCTCAAGGCCTCCGAGGACATCCCACTACTGGGAGCCTCACTGGACTCACAGGGGCATTCGGACACAAGCTGAGCAGCTACATCCATGAATGCATGCACACAGATGACAACAGAGATAGAAGGTTGAGCCGGGCAGGCCTTTAGGCCGTAGACTCAACTCTTGCTTTGGTTTCCAGGTGTCACTCCTCAGAGGCTTTGGTTCGAAGAACAGGGTATGGGGCTTTCCTGAGGCACGGAACAGAACCCCTCTCGTCTCCACATGGGAAGTTTCCTTGTTGGAGCCGTGTCAAACACCTCATGTTGGAGAATCCTGCAGAGTCCCTGAGCCACCTCCACATTCCAAGGTCTCCCAGGCCACCAAGCCACAGTAGGACTCATCTTCAGGAGAGTCCATTTCAACTCTCCCCTCTGGGTAGCTCACCCAGGAGCCCGCAGATTGAGCCTGCCTTGTCCTGACTAATGAGTGGGAATATGAGGTGGCGTTCCCAGGCATCCATGCTTAGACACCTGCTCTCGAGTCTTTCCATATGGGGCCTCTTGGAACCATCCAATAGGACTCGACTGTCGTGCAGAAGGTAACCTTCAGTTTTGGAGCAGTTCACAAATCCCATCGTAGGCAAAACTTTCTGGCCTCATGAAGCCCCCACACCCTTCAGGAAGAGGCCATGCTGGACAAGAACTCTAGCCTGAGGCACGTCTCATAGTTGACATGACCTCAGTGCAGGAGATCCCGATTCAGCCTCTGCAGAGTGGGCATGCCGTGACCTCGGTCCCAAACCTCACGCTAGCTTGTGTTTTCAGACTTCCTTCCTCACACTCCTGGCAAACAAGCCCTCCGGACTAGGAACTCCGGAACCAAAACCCAGCCCGGGGTCTGCCCAACGGAAGAAAAACGTTTCCTTGTGGGGCTCTCCAGAAAACCCAGATGAGGATCAACCTGCTCGGGCCTCGACGGTACCCGAACTGGATAGGCTGCTCTGGGCACTCATGCTCTGCCTGACACAGCCTGAAGCCAGACGTCCAGACAGACAAGGAGACAGCTGGCCGCACACCCAGCACTTCGGACACGCCATGGTCTTATGCCGTCACCTCATCCTAACCTTGGTTTTCACATATCTGAACCTAGACATTATATCAATTCTCCACACAGCTGGGTATAGCAAGCACAAAACAGAACTCCTCCTTCCCCATGGCTGTCAAGCTTGCTCTTGGCATGGAGTCACACCTTCAGGGTGGGAGAAACCTTCATGGCCCCTGATGCCACGCCCAAACTTGAGTGCTGCTTGGGCACAAATTCACACTGTGACCCTCAGCATGAGCCCCATGTCAAAGAAAGGCCTGTCAGGGCCTGGACCAAGAGCCCACATATGGGGCTTGCCAAGCCCCTATGCACCCAATCCTCACCACGGTTTGAATTTTCCAGTCGCCCCGCCCGTACCTGGAGCTCTGCTCTGGAATCCCTTTCTTGGAGAGACCCATGAGCCAGACAACACGACTCCACCCTTCCCACAAAATGACCCCAAACTCTTGGGAGCTGGGACAAATCCCCAGAGAGGGATACTCGTCCACAGTACCTGAGGCCACCGCTCCAATCCACGGCTATCCCGGACACAACATCCAGAGACAAAAGCCTGAAGGAACGCCTCCCACTCGCCCTTGTTTCAGAGGCCCAGGAGCTCCCTCTCGGGCTGTACATCCGGCCTGCCATACCCTAGGCGCCACTCCTAAGCTGAGTTTGTGTATTCAGACTTCTGTGCCCACAGCCTGGACCCACACACCTCCAGGCTAGGGCCTCTAGGGCCACAGCGAAAGATTGTGCCTGCCCTCTCCAAGGAAAGTGTGCCCAATCCATTGACCACCACACTACAGGTTAGGGAAAAGCTCCAAGGCCCCTGAGGCCATCAATAGTGTAGGCCCCCCTGGACTAAGAGGGGCTCTCTGACACCAGCGGAGCAACTATCTCCACTTAGACTCTCAGACAGTGTCCCCAGAGACAGAAGGTTGAAATGGACAGGCCCCCAGGCCCTAATCTGAACCTTAGCTTTGGTTTCCATGTTTCCGTTCTCAGAGGACTTTTTCATAGACCAGCACATGGGGCTTTTCTGAGGCACCAAACCAAACCTCTCTCATCTCCACATGGGCAGCTTTCTTTCTGGGATGTATCAAACACTTCAGGTAGGAGAGTTCCGCAGGGCCACTGAACAACCAGCACATTCCAAGGTCTCCATGGACCCAAACGCACATTATGACGCATCCTCAGGAGAGGCCATTTCAACTCAGCCCCCTGGGTCGCGTGTTCCAGAGGCAGCAGATCAAACATATCTTGTCGCTAATAGCCAATGGGAATGCGAGGCATGCTGTACAGGGATCCATCCTTCGAACCCTGCTCTCCAGTCCTTCCATATGGTATGTCCTGGAGCCATGCAACAGGACTCGAATGTCCCGCAGAAGGAAACCTTGTGGTTTGGGGCAACATCCAAACTCAGCGTGGGAAAACTTCCTTGGCCTCATGAGGCCCCCACTTCATGAAGGTGCCATCATGGACACATACTCCAGCCTCAGCCAACGTCTGATCCTCAGCCTGACTTCAGATGCAGGAGATTTTGATTCAGCCTCTGCAGAGTGGGCCTGCTCTGCCCTTGGTTCCAATCCTCACACTAGCTTGTGTTTTCAGACTTCCGTCCTCACACTCCTGGCCCACAAACCCTCCCTACTGGGAATTCTGGGGCCACAATGAAGCACTGTGCCTGCCTCCCAAGAGAAAAACATTGTCTATGGCGCTGCCCAGAAACCCCAAATGAGGATCAAACTGCTTGGCCCTCGGCAACACCCCAATTGCATAGGCTACCTTAAACAGTGATGCTCTGTCGCAAATAGCCTGAGCCCAGACCTTCCAACAGACACCGACACAGCTGGCTGCACACCCAGCACATTGGACCCGCCACTGCCTTAGGCCACCATCCATTCCCAACCTGGGTTTTCAGTCATCGGAACCTAGACCTTATCTCCAATCCCTGCACAGGGGGGAACCTGATGCACAAGTCAGAACCCCTCCTTCCCCCTGGCAAGAAACCTTGCTGCTGGCAGTGAGTCAAACCTTCAGTGTAGGAGAAAACGGCATGGCCCATGAGGCCACGCCCAAGCGTGAGGGCCGCCTTGGGCACAAACACACATTGTGACCCTCAGCGTGAGTACCTTATTCAAGTAACGCCTCTCAGTGACTGGACCAAGAGCCCGCATATGTGGCTTGCCATGCCCATAGGCACCCAGGACTAACTAGATGGTGTGTATTCCAGTTGAGGGAACCCACTGCTGTGCTCTAGAGTCCCTCTCCTGGGGGGTCCCCTGTGGCAGAAAACAGTACTCTTCATTCCCACAGAATGAACACAAACACTTGGGAGCTTGGACAATCCCCTGAGAGGAAGGCTCTTCCTCGGCCTCTGAGACAACCCCTACCCTGACCGGACACTGTAAACGCAACACCCAGAGACAAAATCCTGAGTGACTGCCTCCCACTTGCCCTACTTTGATTTCCAGAGGATCTCCCCTCACGGACTAGAGATCAGGCCTGCCATTACATTGGCCCCTAGCTGAGCCAAGTTTGCTTTTTCAGACATCTGTCCCCACAGCCCTGGCAAACACAGCCTCTAGGCTGGGTCCTCTGGAGCCATACCACAGGACCGTGCCTGCTCTCTCCTGGGAAACTGTGTCCATTCCTTTGGCCACACACCTCCAGAATATGAGAAACCTCAAGGCCTCCGAGGACATCCCACTACTGGGAGCCTCACTGGACTCACAGGGGCATTCGGACACAAGCTGAGCAGCTATATCCATGAATGCATGCACACAGATGACAACAGAGATAGAAGGTTGAGCCGGACAGGCCTTTAGGCCGTAGTCTCAACTCTTACTTTGGTTTCCAGGTGTCACTCCTCAGATGCTTTGGTTCGAAGAACAGGGTATGGGGCTTTCCTGAGGCACGGAACAGAACCCCTCTCGTCTCCACATGGGAAGTTTCCTTGTTGGTGCCGTGTCAAACACCTCATGTTGGAGAATCCTGCAGAGTCCCTGAGCCACCTCCACATTCCAAGGTCTCCCAGGCCACCAAGCCACAGTAGGACTCATCTTCAGGAGAGTAGATTTCAACTCTCCCCTCTGGGTAGCTCACCCAGGGGCCCGCAGATTGAGCCTGCCTTGTCCTGACTAAAGAGTGGGAATATGAGGTGGCGTTCCCAGGCATCCATGCTTAGACACCTGCTCTCGAGTCTTTCCATATGGGGCCTCCTGGAACCATCCAATAGGACTCGACTGTCGTGCAGAAGGTAACCTTCAGTTTTGGAGCAGTTCACAAATCCCATCGTAGGCAAAACTTTCTGGCCTCATGAAGCCCCCACACCCTTCAGGAAGAGGCCATGCTGGAAGAGAACACTAGCCTGAGGCACGTCTCATAGTTGACATGACCTCAGTGCAGGAGATCCCGATTCAGCCTCTGCAGAATGGGCATGCCGTGACCTCGGTCCCAAACCTCACGCTAGCTTGTGTTTTCAGACTTCCTTCCTCACACTCCTGGCAAACAAGCCCTCCGGACTAGGAACTCCGGAACCAAAACCCAGCCCGGTGTCTGCCCAACGGAAGAAATACGTTTCCCTGTGGGGCTCTCCAGAAAACCCAGATGAGGATCAACCTGCTCGGGCCTCGACGGTACCCGAACTGGATAGGCTGCTCTGGGCACTCATGCTCTGCCTGACACAGCCTGAAGCCAGACGTCCAGACAGACAAGGAGACAGCTGGCCGCACACCCAGCACTTCGGACACGCCATGGTCTTATGCCGTCACCTCATCCTAACCTTGGTTTTCACATATCTGAACCTAGACATTATATCAATTCTCCACACAGCTGGGTATAGCAAGCACAAAACAGAACTCCTCCTTCCCCATGGCTGTCAAGCTTGCTCTTGGCATGGAGTCACACCTTCAGGGTGGGAGAAACCTTCATGGCCCCTGATGCCACGCCCAAACTTGAGTGCTGCTTGGGCACAAATTCACACTGTGACCCTCAGCATGAGCCCCATGTCAAAGAAAGGCCTGTCAGGGCCTGGACCAAGAGCCCACATTTGGGGCTTGCCAAGCCCCTATGCACCCAATCCTCACCACGGTTTGAATTTTCCAGTCGCCCCGCCCGTACCTGGAGCTCTGCTCTGGAATCCCTTTCTTGGAGAGACCCATGAGCCAGACAACACGACTCCACCCTTCCCACAAAATGACCCCAAACTCTTGGGAGCTGGGACAAATCCCCAGAGAGGGATACTCGTCCACAGTACCTGAGGCCACCGCTCCAATCCACGGCTATCCCGGACACAACATCCAGAGACAAAAGCCTGAAGGAACGCCTCCCACTCGCCCTTGTTTCAGAGGCCCAGGAGCTCCCTCTCGGGCTGTACATCCGGCCTGCCATACCCTAGGCGCCACTCCTAAGCTGAGTTTGTGTATTCAGACTTCTGTGCCCACAGCCTGGACCCACACACCTCCAGGCTAGGGCGTCTAGGGCCACAGCGAAAGATTGTGCCTGCCCTCTCCAAGGAAAGTGTGCCCAATCCATTGACCACCACACTACAGGTTAGGGAAAAGCTCCAAGGCCCCTGAGGCCATCAATAGTGTAGGCCCCCCTGGACTAAGAGGGGCTCTCTGACACCAGCGGAGCAACTATCTCCACTTAGACTCTCAGACAGTGTCCCCAGGAACAGAAGGTTGAAATGGACAGGCCCCCAGGCCCTAATCTGAACCTTAGATTTGGTTTCCATGTTTCCGTTCTCAGAGGACTGTTTTCGTAGACCAGCACATGGGGCTTTTCTGAGGCACCAAACCAAACCTCTCTCATCTCCACATGGGCAGCTTTCTTACTGGGATGTATCAAACACTTCAGGTAGGAGAGTTCCGCAGGGCCACTGAACAACCAGCACATTCCAAGGTCTCCATGGACCCAAACGCACATTATGACGCATCCTCAGGAGAGGCCATTTCAACTCAGCCCCCTGGTTCGCGTGCTCCAGAGGCAGCAGATCAAACGTATCTTGTCACTAATAGCCAAAGGGAATGCGACGCATGCTGTACAGGGATCCATCCTTCGAACCCTGCTCTCCAGTCCTTCCATATGGTATGTCCTGGAGCCATGCAACAGGACTCGAATGTCCCGCAGAAGGAAACCTTGTCGTTTGGGACAACCTCCAAACTCAGCGTGGGAAAACTTCCTTGGCCTCATGAGGCCCCCACTTCATGAAGGTGCCATCATGGACACATACTCCAGCCTCAGCCAACGTCTGATCCTCAGCCTGACTTCAGATGCAGGAGATTTTGATTCAGCCTCTGCAGAGTGGGCCTGCTCTGCCCTTGGCTCCAATCCTCACAGTAGCTTGTGTTTTCAGACTTCCGTCCTCACACTCCTGGCCCACAAACCCTCCCTACTGGGAATTCTGGGGCCACAATGAAGCACTGTGCCTGCCTCCCAGGAGAAAAACATTGTCTATGGCGCTGCCCAGAAACCCCAAATGAGGATCAAACTGCTTGGCCCTCGGCAACACCCCAATTGCATAGGCTACCTTAAACAGTGATGCTCTGTCGCAAATAGCCTGAGCCCAGACCTTCCAACAGACACCGACACAGCTGGCTGCACACCCAGCACATTGGACCCGGCACTGCCTTAGGCCACCATCCATTCCCAACCTGGGTTTTCAGTCATCGGAACCTAGACCTTATCTCCAATCCCTGCACAGGGGGGAACCTGATGCACAAGTCAGAAACCCTCCTTCCCCCTGGCAAGAAACCTTGCTGCTGGCAGTGAGTCAAACCTTCAGTGTAGGAGAAAACGGCATGGCCCATGAGGCCACGCCCAAGCGTGAGGGCCGCCTTGGGCACAAACACACATTGTGACCCTCAGCGTGAGTACCTTATTCAAGTAACGCCTCTCAGTGACTGGACCAAGAGCCCGCATATGTGGCTTGCCATGCCCATAGGCACCCAGGACTAACTAGATGGTGTGTATTCCAGTTGAGGGAACCCACTGCTGTGCTCTAGAGTCCCTCTCCTGGGGGGTCCCCTGTGGCAGAAAACAGTACTCTTCATTCCCACAGAATGAACACAAACACTTGGGAGCTTGGACAATCCCCTGAGAGGAAGGCTCTTCCTCGGCCTCTGAGACAACCCCTACCCTGACCGGACACTGTAAACGCAACACCCAGAGACAAAATCCTGAGTGACTGCCTCCCACTTGCCCTACTTTGATTTCCAGAGGATCTCCCCTCACGGACTAGAGATCAGGCCTGCCATTACATTGGCCCCTAGCTGAGCCAAGTTTGCTTTTTCAGACATCTGTCCCCACAGCCCTGGCAAACAGAGCCTCTAGGCTGGGTCCTCTGGAGCCATACCACAGGACCGTGCCTGCTCTCTCCTGGGAAACTGTGTCCATTCCTTTGGCCACACACCTCCAGAATATGAGAAACCTCAAGGCCTCCGAGGACATCCCACTACTGGGAGCCTCACTGGACTCACAGGGGCATTCGGACACAAGCTGAGCAGCTACATCCATGAATGCATGCAAACAGATGACAACAGAGATAGAAGGTTGAGCCGGACAGGCCTTTAGGCTGTAGTCTCAACTCTTACTTTGGTTTCCAGGTGTCAATCCTCAGATGCTTTGGTTCGAAGAACAGGGTATGGGGCTTTCCTGAGGCACGGAACAGAACTCCTCTCATCTCCACATGGGAAGTTTCCTTGTTGGTGCCGTGTCAAACACCTCATGTTGGAGAATCCTGCAGAGTCCCTGAGCCACCTCCACATTCCAAGGTCTCCCAGGCCACCAAGCCACAGTAGGACTCATCTTCAGGAGAGTCCATTTCAACTCTCCCCTCTGGGTAGCTCACCCAGGGGCCCGCAGATTGAGCCTGCCTTGTCCTGACTAAAGAGTGGGAATATGAGGTGGCGTTCCCAGGCATCCATGCTTAGACACCTGCTCTCGAGTCTTTCCATATGGGGCCTCCTGGAACCATCCAATAGGACTCGACTGTCGTGCAGAAGGTAACCTTCAGTTTTGGAGCAGTTCACAAATCCCATCGTAGGCAAAACTTTCTGGCCTCATGAAGCCCCCACACCCTTCAGGAAGAGGCCATGCTGGAAGAGAACACTAGCCTGAGGCACGTCTCATAGTTGACATGACCTCAGTGCAGGAGATCCCGATTCAGCCTCTGCAGAATGGGCATGCCGTGACCTCGGTCCCAAACCTCACGCTAGCTTGTGTTTTCAGACTTCCTTCCTCACACTCCTGGCAAACAAGCCCTCCGGACTAGGAACTCCGGAACCAAAACCCAGCCCGGTGTCTGCCCAACGGAAGAAATACGTTTCCCTGTGGGGCTCTCCAGAAAACCCAGATGAGGATCAACCTGCTCGGGCCTCGACGGTACCCGAACTGGATAGGCTGCTCTGGGCACTCATGCTCTGCCTGACACAGCCTGAAGCCAGACGTCCAGACAGACAAGGAGACAGCTGGCCGCACACCCAGCACTTCGGACACGCCATGGTCTTATGCCGTCACCTCATCCTAACCTTGGTTTTCACATATCTGAACCTAGACATTATATCAATTCTCCACACAGCTGGGTATAGCAAGCACAAAACAGAACTCCTCCTTCCCCATGGCTGTCAAGCTTGCTCTTGGCATGGAGTCACACCTTCAGGGTGGGAGAAACCTTCATGGCCCCTGATGCCACGCCCAAACTTGAGTGCTGCTTGGGCACAAATTCACACTGTGACCCTCAGCATGAGCCCCATGTCAAAGAAAGGCCTGTCAGGGCCTGGACCAAGAGCCCACATTTGGGGCTTGCCAAGCCCCTATGCACCCAATCCTCACCACGGTTTGAATTTTCCAGTCGCCCCGCCCGTACCTGGAGCTCTGCTCTGGAATCCCTTTCTTGGAGAGACCCATGAGCCAGACAACACGACTCCACCCTTCCCACAAAATGACCCCAAACTCTTGGGAGCTGGGACAAATCCCCAGAGAGGGATACTCGTCCACAGTACCTGAGGCCACCGCTCCAATCCACGGCTATCCCGGACACAACATCCAGAGACAAAAGCCTGAAGGAACGCCTCCCACTCGCCCTTGTTTCAGAGGCCCAGGAGCTCCCTCTCGGGCTGTACATCCGGCCTGCCATACCCTAGGCGCCACTCCTAAGCTGAGTTTGTGTATTCAGACTTCTGTGCCCACAGCCTGGACCCACACACCTCCAGGCTAGGGCCTCTAGGGCCACAGCGAAAGATTGTGCCTGCCCTCTCCAAGGAAAGTGTGCCCAATCCATTGACCACCACACTACAGGTTAGGGAAAAGCTCCAAGGCCCCTGAGGCCATCAATAGTGTAGGCCCCCCTGGACTAAGAGGGGCTCTCTGACACCAGCGGAGCAACTATCTCCACTTAGACTCTCAGACAGTGTCCCCAGGAACAGAAGGTTGAAATGGACAGGCCCCCAGGCCCTAATCTGAACCTTAGCTTTGGTTTCCATGTTTCCGTTCTCAGAGGACTGTTTTCGTAGACCAGCACATGGGGCTTTTCTGAGGCACCAAACCAAACCTCTCTCATCTCCACATGGGCAGCTTTCTTACTGGGATGTATCAAAAACTTCAGGTAGGAGAGTTCCGCAGGACCACTGAACAACCAGCACATTCCAAGGTCTCCATGGACCCAAACGCACATTATGACGCATCCTCAGGAGAGGCCATTTCAACTCAGCCCCCTGGTTTGCGTGTTCCAGAGGCAGCAGATCAAACATATCTTGTCACTAATAGCCAAAGGGAATGCGACGCATGCTGTACAGGGATCCATCCTTCGAACCCTGCTCTCCAGTCCTTCCATATGGTATGTCCTGGAGCCATGCAACAGGACTCGAATGTCCCGCAGAAGGAAACCTTGTCGTTTGGGACAACCTCCAAACTCAGCGTGGGAAAACTTCCTTGGCCTCATGAGGCCCCCACTTCATGAAGGTGCCATCATGGACACATACTCCAGCCTCAGCCAACGTCTGATCCTCAGCCTGACTTCAGATGCAGGAGATTTTGATTCAGCCTCTGCAGAGTGGGCCTGCTCTGCCCTTGGCTCCAATCCTCACAGTAGCTTGTGTTTTCAGACTTCCGTCCTCACACTCCTGGCCCACAAACCCTCCCTACTGGGAATTCTGGGGCCACAATGAAGCACTGTGCCTGCCTCCCAGGAGAAAAACATTGTCTATGGCGCTGCCCAGAAACCCCAAATGAGGATCAAACTGCTTGGCCCTCGGCAACACCCCAATTGCATAGGCTACCTTAAACAGTGATGCTCTGTCGCAAATAGCCTGAGCCCAGACCTTCCAACAGACACCGACACAGCTGGCTGCACACCCAGCACATTGGACCCGGCACTGCCTTAGGCCACCATCCATTCCCAACCTGGGTTTTCAGTCATCGGAACCTAGACCTTATCTCCAATCCCTGCACAGGGGGGAACCTGATGCACAAGTCAGAAACCCTCCTTCCCCCTGGCAAGAAACCTTGCTGCTGGCAGTGAGTCAAACCTTCAGTGTAGGAGAAAACGGCATGGCCCATGAGGCCACGCCCAAGCGTGAGGGCCGCCTTGGGCACAAACACACATTGTGACCCTCAGCGTGAGTACCTTATTCAAGTAACGCCTCTCAGTGACTGGACCAAGAGCCCGCATATGTGGCTTGCCATGCCCATAGGCACCCAGGACTAACTAGATGGTGTGTATTCCAGTTGAGGGAACCCACTGCTGTGCTCTAGAGTCCCTCTCCTGGGGGGTCCCCTGTGGCAGAAAACAGTACTCTTCATTCCCACAGAATGAACACAAACACTTGGGAGCTTGGACAATCCCCCGAGAGGAAGGCTCTTCCTCGGCCTCTGAGACAACCCCTACCCTGACCGGACACTGTAAACGCAACACCCAGAGACAAAATCCTGATGACTGCCTCCCACTTGCCCTACTTTGATTTCCAGAGGATCTCCCCTCACGGACTAGAGATCAGGCCTGCCATTACATTGGCCCCTAGCTGAGCCAAGTTTGCTTTTTCAGACATCTGTCCCCACAGCCCTGGCAAACAGAGCCTATAGGATGGGTCCTCTGGAGCCATACCACAGGACCGTGCCTGCTCTCTCCTGGGAAACTGTGTCCATTCCTTTGGCCACACACCTCCAGAATATGAGAAACCTCAAGGCCTCCGAGGACATCCCACTACTGGGAGCCTCACTGGACTCACAGGGGCATTCGGACACAAGCTGAGCAGCTACATCCATGAATGCATGCACACAGATGACAACAGAGATAGAAGGTTGAGCCGGACAGGCCTTTAGGCCGTAGACTCAACTCTTGCTTTGGTTTCCAGGTGTCACTCCTCAGAGGCTTTGGTTCGAAGAACAGGGTATGGGGCTTTCCTGAGGCACGGAACAGAACCCCTCTCGTCTCCACATGGGAAGTTTCCTTGTTGGAGCCGTGTCAAACACCTCATGTTGGAGAATCCTGCAGAGTCCCTGAGCCACCTCCACATTCCAAGGTCTCCCAGGCCACCAAGCCACAGTAGGACTCATCTTCAGGAGAGTCCATTTCAACTCTCCCCTCTGGGTAGCTCACCCAGGAGCCCGCAGATTGAGCCTGCCTTGTCCTGACTAAAGAGTGGGAATATGAGGTGGCGTTCCCAGGCATCCATGCTTAGACACCTGCTCTCGAGTCTTTCCATATGGGGCCTCTTGGAACCATCCAATAGGACTCGACTGTCGTGCAGAAGGTAACCTTCAGTTTTGGAGCAGTTCACAAATCCCATCGTAGGCAAAACTTTCTGGCCTCATGAAGCCCCCACACCCTTCAGGAAGAGGCCATGCTGGACAAGAACTCTAGCCTGAGGCACGTCTCATAGTTGACATGACCTCAGTGCAGGAGATCCCGATTCAGCCTCTGCAGAGTGGGCATGCCGTGACCTCGGTCCCAAACCTCACGCTAGCTTGTGTTTTCAGACTTCCTTCCTCACACTCCTGGCAAACAAGCCCTCCGGACTAGGAACTCCGGAACCAAAACCCAGCCCAGTGTCTGCCCAACGGAAGAAAAACGTTTCCCTGTGGGGCTCTCCAGAAAACCCAGATGAGGATCAACCTGCTCGGGCCTCGACGGTACCCGAACTGGATAGGCTGCTCTGGGCACTCATGCTCTGCCTGACACAGCCTGAAGCCAGACGTCCAGACAGACAAGGAGACAGCTGGCCGCACACCCAGCACTTCGGACACGCCATGGTCTTATGCCGTCACCTCATCCTAACCTTGGTTTTCAGATATCTGAACCTAGACATTATATCAATTCTCCACACAGCTGGGTATAGCAAGCACAAAACAGAACTCCTCCTTCCCCATGGCTGTCAAGCTTGCTCTTGGCATGGAGTCACACCTTCAGGGTGGGAGAAACCTTCATGGCCCCTGATGCCACGCCCAAACTTGAGTGCTGCTTGGGCACAAATTCACACTGTGATCCTCAGCATGAGCCCCATGTCAAAGAAAGGCCTGTCAGGGCCTGGACCAAGAGCCCACATATGGGGCTTGCTAAGCCCCTCTGCACCCAATCCTCACCACGGTTTGAATTTTCCAGTCGCCCCGCCCGTACCTGGAGCTCTGCTCTGGAATCCCTTTCTTGGAGAGACCCATGAGCCAGACAACACGACTCCACCCTTCCCACAAAATGACCCCAAACTCTTGGGAGCTGGGACAAATCCCCAGAGAGGGATACTCGTCCACAGTACCTGAGGCCACCGCTCCAATCCACGGCTATCCCGGACACAACATCCAGAGACAAAAGCCTGAAGGAACGCCTCCCACTCGCCCTTGTTTCAGAGGCCCAGGAGCTCCCTCTCGGGCTGTACATCCGGCCTGCCATACCCTAGGCGCCACTCCTAAGCTGAGTTTGTGTATTCAGACTTCTGTGCCCACAGCCTGGACCCACACACCTCCAGGCTAGGGCCTCTAGGGCCACAGCGAAAGATTGTGCCTGCCCTCTCCAAGGAAAGTGTGCCCAATCCATTGACCACAACACTACAGGTTAGGGAAAAGCTCCAAGGCCCCTGAGGCCATCAATAGGGTAGGCCCCCCTGGACTAAGAGGGGCTCTCTGACACCAGCGGAGCAACTATCTCCACTTAGACTCTCAGACAGTGTCCCCAGAGACAGAAGGTTGAAATGGACAGGCCCCCAGGCCCTAATCTGAACCTTAGCTTTGGTTTCCATGTTTCCGTTCTCAGAGGACTGTTTTCGTAGACCAGCACATGGGGCTTTTCTGAGGCACCAAACCAAACCTCTCTCATCTCCACATGGGCAGCTTTCTTACTGGGATGTATCAAACACTTCAGGTAGGAGAGTTCCGCAGGGCCACTGAACAACCAGCACATTCCAAGGTCTCCATGGACCCAAACGCACATTATGACGCATCCTCAGGAGAGGCCATTTCAACTCAGCCCCCTGGTTCGCGTGTTCCAGAGGCAGCAGATCAAACATATCTTGTCGCTAATAGCCAATGGGAATGCGAGGCATGCTGTACAGGGATCCATCCTTCGAACCCTGCTCTCCAGTCCTTCCATATGGTATGTCCTGGAGCCATGCAACAGGACTCGAATGTCCCGCAGAAGGAAACCTTGTGGTTTGGGGCAACCTCCAAACTCAGCGTGGGAAAACTTCCTTGGCCTCATGAGGCCCCCACTTCATGAAGGTGCCATCATGGACACATACTCCAGCCTCAGCCAACGTCTGATCCTCAGCCTGACTTCAGATGCAGGAGATTTTGATTCAGCCTCTGCAGAGTGGGCCTGCTCGGCCCTTGGCTCCAATCCTCACACTAGCTTGTGTTTTCAGACTTACGTCCTCACACTCCTGGCCCACAAACCCTCCCTACTGGGAATTCTGGGGCCACAATGAAGCACTGTGCCTGCCTCCCAGGAGAAAAACATTGTCTATGGCGCTGCCCAGAGACCCCAAATGAGGATCAATCTGCTTGGCCCTCGGCAACACCCCAATTGCATAGGCTACCTTAAACAGTGATGCTCTGTCGCAAATAGCCTGAGCCCAGACCTTCCAACAGACACCGACACAGCTGGCTGCACACCCAGCACATTGGACCCGCCACTGCCTTAGGCCACCATCCATTCCCAACCTGGGTTTTCAGTCATCGGAACCTAGACCTTATCTCCAATCCCTGCACAGGGGGGAACCTGATGCACAAGTCAGAACCCCTCCTTCCCCATGGCAAGAAACCTTGCTGCTGGCAGTGAGTCAAACCTTCAGTGTAGGAGAAAACGGCATGGCCCATGAGGCCACGCCCAAGCGTGAGGGCCGCCTTGGGCACAAACACACATTGTGACCCTCAGCGTGAGTACCTTATTCAAGTAACGCCTCTCAGTGACTGGACCAAGAGCCCGCATATGTGGCTTGCCATGCCCATAGGCACCCAGGACTAACTAGATGGTGTGTATTCCAGTTGAGGGAACCCACTGCTGTGCTCTAGAGTCCCTCTCCTGGGGGGTCCCCTGTGGCAGAATACAGTACTCTTCATTCCCACAGAATGAACACAAACACTTGGGAGCTTGGACAATCCCCCGAGAGGAAGGCTCTTCCTCGGCCTCTGAGACAACCCCTACCCTGACCGGACACTGTAAACGCAACACCCAGAGACAAAATCCTGAGTGACTGCCTCCCACTTGCCCTACTTTGATTTCCAGAGGATCTCCCCTCACGGACTAGAGATCAGGCCTGCCATTACATTGGCCCCTAGCTGAGCCAAGTTTGCTTTTTCAGACATCTGTCCCCACAGCCCTGGCAAACACAGCCTCTAGGCTGGGTTCTCTGGAGCCATACCACAGGACCGTGCCTGCTCTCTCCTGGGAAACTGTGTCCATTCCTTTGGCCACACACCTCCAGAATATGAGAAACCTCAAGGCCTCCGAGGACATCCCACTACTGGGAGCCTCACTGGACTCACAGGGGCATTCGGACACAATCTGAGCAGCTACATCCATGAAAGCATGCACACAGATGTCAACAGAGATAGAAGGTTGAGCCGGACAGGCCTTTAGGCCGTAGTCTCAACTCTTGCTTTGGTTTCCAGGTGTCACTCCTCAGAGGCTTTGGTTCGAAGAACAGGGTATGGGGCTTTCCTGAGGCACGGAACAGAATTCCTCTCGTCTCCACATGGGAAGTTGCCTTGTTGGAGCCGTGTCAAACACCTCATGTTGGAGCATCCTGCAGAGTCCCTGAGCGTCCTCCACATTCCAAGGTCTCCCAGGCCACCAAGCCTCAGTAGGACTCATCTTCAGGAGAGTCCGTTTCAACTCTCCCCTCTGGGTAGCTCACCCAGGAGCCCGCAGATTGAGCCTGCCTTGTCCTGACTAAAGAGTGGGAATATGAGGTGGCGTTCCCAGGCATCCATGTTTAGACACCTGCTCTCGAGTCTTTCCATATGGGGCCTCTTGGAACCATCCAATAGGACTCGACTGTCGTGCAGAAGGTAACCTTCAGTTTTGGAGCAGTTCACAAATCCCATCGTAGCCAAAACTTTCTGGCCTCATGAAGCCCCCACACCCTTCAGGAAGAGGCCATGCTGGACAAGAACTCTAGCCTGAGTCACGTCTCATAGTTGACATGACCTCAGTGCAGGAGATCTCGATTCAGCCTCTGCAGAGTGGGTCTGCCGTGCCCTCGGTCCGAAACCTCACGCTAGCTTGTGTTTTCAGACTTCCTTCCTCACACTCCTGGCAAACAAGCCCTCCGGACTAGGAACTCCAGAACCAAAACCCAGCCCAGTGTCTGCCCAACGGAAGAAAAACGTTTCCCTGTGGGGCTCTCCAGAAAACCCAGATGAGGATCAACCTGCTCGGGCCTCGACGGCACCCGAACTGGATAGGCTGCTCTGGGCACTCATGCTCTGCCTGACACAGCCTGAAGCCAGACGTCCAGACAGACAAGGAGACAGCTGGCCGCACACCCAGCACTTCGGACACGCCATGGTCTTATGTCGTCACCTCCTCCTAACCTTGGTTTTCAGATATCTGAACCTAGACATTATATCAATTCTCCACACAGCTGGGTATAGCAAGCACAAAACAGAACTCCTCCTTCCCCATGGCTGTCAAGCTTGCTCTTGGCATGGAGTCACACCTTCAGGGTGGGAGAAACCTTCATGGCCCCTGAAGCCACGCCCAAACTTGAGTGCTGCTTGGGCACAAATTCACACTGTGACCCTCAGCATGAGCCCCATGTCAAAGAAAGGCCTGTCAGGGCCTGGACCAAGAGCCCACATATGGGGCTTGCCAAGCCCCTATGCACCCAATCCTCACCACGGTTTGAATTTTCCAGTCACCCCGCCCGTACCTGGAGCTCTGCTCTGGAATCCCTTTCTTGGAGAGACCCATGAGCCAGACAACACGACTCCACCCTTCCCACAAAATGACCCCAAACTCTTGGGAGCTGGGACAAATCCCCAGAGAGGGATACTCGTCCACAGTACCTGAGGCCACCGCTCCAATCCACGGCTATCCCGGACACAACATCCAGAGACAAAAGCCTGAAGGAACGCCTCCCACTCGCCCTTGTTTCAGAGGCCCAGGAGCTCCCTCTCGGGCTGTACATCCGGCCGGCCATACCCTAGGCGCCACTCATAAGCTGAGTTTGTGTATTCAGACTTCTGTGCCCACAGCCTGGACCCACACAACATCCAGGCTAGGGCCTCTGGACCAAACAGCGAAAGATTGTGCCTGCCCTCTCCAAGGAAAGTGTGCCCAATCCATTGACCACAACCCTACAGGTTAGGGAAAAGCTCCAAGGTCCCTGAGGCCATCAATAGTATAGGCCACCCTGGACTAAGAGGGGCTCTCTGACACCAGCGGAGCAACTATATCCACTTAGACTCTCAGACAGTGTCCCCAGAGACAGAAGGTTGAAATGCACAGGCCCCCAGGCCCTAATCTGAGCCTTAGCTTTGGTTTCCATGTTTCCGTTCTCAGAGGACTGTTTTCGTAGACCAGCACCTGGGACTTTTCTGAGGCACCAAACCAAACCTCTCTCATCTCCACATGGGCAGCTTACTTACTGGGATGTATCAAACACTTCAGGTAGGAGAGTTCCGCAGGGCCACTGAACAACCAGCACATTCCAAGGTCTCCATGGACCCAAACGCACATTATGACGCATCCTCAGGAGAGGCCATTTCAACTCAGCCCCCTGGGTCGCGTGTTCCAGAGGCAGCAGATCAAACATATCTTGTCGCTAATAGCCAATGGGAATGCGAGGCATGCTGTACAGGGATCCATCCTTCGAACCCTGCTCTCCAGTCCTTCCATATGGTATGTCCTGGAGCCATGCAACAGGACTCGAATGTCCCGCAGAAGGAAACCTTGTGGTTTGGGGCAACCTCCAAACTCAGCGTGGGAAAACTTCCTTGGCCTCATGAGGCCCCCACTTCATGAAGGTGCCATCATGGACACATACTCCAGCCTCAGCCAACGTCTGATCCTCAGCCTGACTTCAGATGCAGGAGATTTTGATTCAGCCTCTGCAGAGTGGGCCTGCTCTGCCCTTGGCTCCAATCCTCACACTAGCATGTGTTTTCAGACTTCCGTCCTCACACTCCTGGCCCACAAACCCTCCCTACTGGGAATTCTGGGGCCACAATGAAGCACTGTGCCTGCCTCCCAGGAGAAAAACATTGTCTATGGCGCTGCCCAGAGACCCCAAATGAGGATCAATCTGCTTGGCCCTCGGCAACACCCCAATTGCCTAGGCTACCTTAAACAGTGATGCTCTGTCGCAAATAGCCTGAGCCCAGACCTTCCAACAGACACCGACACAGCTGGCTGCACACCCAGCACATTGGACCCGCCACTGCCTTAGGCCACCATCCATTCCCAACCTGGGTTTTCAGTCATCGGAACCTAGACCTTATCTCCAATCCCTGCACAGGGGGGAACCTGATGCACAAGTCAGAATCCCTCCTTCCACATGGCAAGAAACCTTGCTGCTGGCAGTGAGTCAAACCTTCAGTGTAGGAGAAAACGGCATGGCCCATGAGGCCACGCCCAAGCGTGAGGGCCGCCTTGGGCACAAACACACATTGTGACCCTCAGCGTGAGTACCTTATTCAAGTAACGCCTCTCAGTGACTGGACCAAGAGCCCGCATATGTGGCTTGCCATGCCCATAGGCACCCAGGACTAACTAGATGGTGTGTATTCCTGTTGAGGGAACCCACTGCTGTGCTCTAGAGTCCCTCTCCTGGGGGGTCCCCTGTGGCAGAAAACAGTACTCTTCATTCCCACAGAATGAACACAAACACTTGGGAGCTTGGACAATCCCCCGAGAGGAAGGCTCTTCCTCGGCCTCTGAGACAACCCCTACCCTGACCGGACACTGTAAACGCAACACCCAGAGACAAAATCCTGAGTGACTGCCTCCCACTTGCCCTACTTTGATTTCCAGAGGATCTCCCCTCACGGACTAGAGATCAGGCCTGCCATTACAGTGGCCCCCTAGCTGAGCCAAGTTTGCTTTTTCAGACATCTGTCCCCACAGCCCTGGAAAACACAGCCTCTAGGCTGGGTCCTCTGGAGCCATACCACAGGACCGTGCCTGCTCTCTCCTGGGAAACTGTGTCCATTCCTTTGGCCACACACCTCCAGAATATGAGAAACCTCAAGGCCTCCGAGGACATCCCACTACTGGGAGCCTCACTGGACTCACAGGGGCATTCGGACACAAGCTGAGCAGCTACATCCATGAATGCATGCACACAGATGTCAACAGAGATAGAAGGTTGAGCCGGACAGGCCTTTAGGCCGTAGTCTCAACTCTTGCTTTGGTTTCCAGGTGTCACTCCTCAGAGGCTTTGGTTCGAAGAACAGGGTATGGGGCTTTCCTGAGGCACGGAACAGAACTCCTCTCGTCTCCACATGGGAAGTTGCCTTGTTGGAGCCGTGTCAAACACCTCATGTTGGAGAATCCTGCAGAGTCCCTGAGCCACCTCCACCTTCCAAGGTCTCCCAGGCCACCAAGCCAAAGTAGGACTCATCTTCAGGAGAGTCCATTTCAACTCTCCCCTCTGGGTAGCTCACCCAGGAGCCCGCAGATTGAGCCTGCCTTGTCTTGACTAAAGAGTGGGAATATGAGGTGGCGTTCCCGGGCATCCATGCTTAGACACCTGCTCTCGAGTCTTTCCATATGGGGCCTCTTGGAACCATCCAATAGGACTCGACTGTCGTGCAGAAGGTAACCTTCAGTTTTGGAGCAGTTCACAAATCCCATCGTAGGCAAAACTTTCTGGCCTCATGAAGCCCCCACACCCTTCAGGAAGAGGCCATGCTGGACAAGACCTCTAGCCTGAGGCACGTCTCATAGTTGACATGACCTCAGTGCAGGAGATCTCGATTCAGCCTCTGCAGAGTGGGCCTGCCGTGCCCTCGGTCCCAAACCTCACGCTAGCTTGTGTTTTCAGACTTCCTTCCTCACACTCCTGGCAAACAAGCCCTCCGGACTAGGAACTCCAGAACCAAAACCCAGCCCAGTGTCTGCCCAACGGAAGAAAAACGTTTCCCTGTGGGGCTCTCCAAAGAACCCAGATGAGGATCAACCTGCTCGGGCCTCGACGGCACCCGAACTGGATAGGCTGCTCTGGGCACTCATGCTCTGCCTGACACAGCCTGAAGCCAGACGTCCAGACAGACAAGGAGACAGCTGGCCGCACACCCAGCACTTCCGACACGCCATGGTCTTATGCCGTCACCTCATCCTAACCTTGGTTTTCAGATATCTGAACCTAGACATTATATCAATTCTCCACACAGCTGGGTATAGCAAGCACAAAACAGAACTCCTCCTTCCCCATGGCTGTCAAGCTTGCTCTTGGCATGGAGTCACACCTTCAGGGTGGGAGAAACCTTCATGGCCCCTGATGCCACGCCCAAACTTGAGTGCTGCTTGGGCACAAATTCACACTGTGACCCTCAGCATAAGCCCCATGTCAAAGAAAGGCCTGTCAGGGCCTGGACCAAGAGCCCACATATGGGGCTTGCCAAGCCCCTATGCACCCAATCCTCACCACGGTTTGAATTTTCCAGTCGCCCCGCCCGTACCTGGAGCTCTGCTCTGGAATCCCTTTCTTGGAGAGACCCATGAGCCAGACAACATGACTCCACCCTTCCCACAAAATGACCCCAAACTTTTGGGAGCTGGGACAAATCCCCAGAGAGGGGTACTCGTCCACAGTACCTGAGGCCACCGCTCCAATCCACGGCTATCCCGGACAAAACATCCAGAGACAAAAGCCTGAAGGAACGCCTCCCACTCGCCCTTGTTTCAGAGGCCCAGGAGCTCCCTCTCGGGCTGTACATCCGGCCGGCCATACCCTAGGCGCCACTCATAAGCTGAGTTTGTGTATTCAGACTTCTGTGCCCACAGCCTGGACCCACACAACATCCAGGCTAGGGCCTCTGGACCAAACAGCGAAAGATTGTGCCTGCCCTCTCCAAGGAAAGTGTGCCCAATCCATTGACCACAACCCTACAGGTTAGGGAAAAGCTCCAAGGTCCCTGAGGCCATCAATAGTATAGGCCACCCTGGACTAAGAGGGGCTCTCTGACACCAGCGGAGCAACTATCTCCACTTAGACTCTCAGACAGTGTCCCCAGAGACAGAAGGTTGAAATGGACAGGCCCCCAGGCCCTAATCTGAATCTTAGCTTTGGTTTCCATGTTTCCGTTCTCAGAGGACTGTTTTCGTAGACCAGCACATGGGGCTTTTCTGAGGCACCAAACCAAACCTCTCTCATCTCCACATGGGCAGCATTCTTACTGGGATGTATCAAACACTTCAGGTAGGAGAGTTCCGCAGGGCCAGTGAACAACCAGCACATTCCAAGGTCTCCATGGACCCAAATGCACATTATGACGCATCCTCAGGAGAGGCCATTTCAACTCAGCCCCCTGGGTCGCGTGTTCCAGAGGCAGCAGATCAAACATATCTTGTCGCTAAAAGCCAATGGGAATGCGAGGCATGCTGTACAGGGATCCATCCTTCGAACCCTGCTCTCCAGTCCTTCCATATGGTATGTCATGGAGCCATGCAACAGGACTCGAATGTCCCGCAGAAGGAAACCTTGTGGTTTGGGGCAACCTCCAAACTCAGCGTGGGAAAACTTCCTTGGCCTCATGAGGCCCCCACTTCATGAAGGTGCCATTGTGGACACATACTCCAGCCTCAGCCAACGTCTGATCCTCAGCCTGACTTCAGATGCAGGAGATTTTGATTCAGCCTCTGCAGAGTGGGCCTGCTCTGCCCTTGGCTCCAATCCTCACACTAGCTTGTGTTTTCAGACTTCCGTCCTCACACTCCTGGCCCACAAACCCTCCCTACTGGGAATTCTGGGGCCACAATGAAGCACTGTGCCTGCCTCCCAGGAGAAAAACATTGTCTATGGCGCTGCCCAGAAACCACAAATGAGGATCAAACTGCTTGGCCCTCGGCAACACCCCAACTGCATAGGCTACCTTAAACAGTGATGCTCTGTCGCAAATAGGCGGAGCCCAGACCTTCCAACAGACACCGACACAGCTGGCTGCACACCCAGCACATTGGACCCGCCACTGCCTTAGGCCACCATCCATTCCCAACCTGGGTTTTCAGTCATCGGAACCTAGACCTTATCTCCAATCCCTGCACAGGGGGGAACCTGATGCACAAGTCAGAACCCCTCCTTCCCCATGGCAAGTAACCTTGCTGCTGGCAGTGAGTCAAACCTTCAGTGTAGGAGAAAACGGCATGGCCCATGAGGCCACGCCCAAGCGTGAGGGCCGCCTTGGGCACAAACACACATTGTGACCCTCAGCGTGAGTACCTTATTCAGGTAACGCCTCTCAGTGACTGGACCAAGAGCCCGCATATGTGGCTTGCCGTGCCCATAGGCACCCAGTACTAACTATATGGTGTGTATTCCAGTTGAGGGAACCCACTGCTGTGCTCTAGAATCCCTCTCCTGGGGGGTCCCCTGTGGCAGAAAACAGTACTCTTCATTCCCACAGAATGAACACAAACACTTGGGAGCTTGGACAATCCCCCGAGAGGAAGGCTCTTCCTCGGCATTTGAGACAACCCCTAACCTGACCGGACACTGTAAACGCAACACCCAGAGACAAAATCCTGAGTGACTGCCTCCCACTTGCCCTACTTTGATTTCCAGAGGATCTCCCCTCACGGACTAGAGATCAGGCCTGCCATTACATTGGCCCCTAGCTGAGCCAAGTTTGCTTTTTCAGACATCTGTCCCCACAGCCCTGGCAAACACAGCCTCTAGGCTGGGTCCTCTGGAGCCATACCACAGGACCGTGCCTGCTCTCTCCTGGGAAACTGTGTCCATTCCTTTGGCCACACACCTCCAGAATATGAGAAACCTCAAGGCCTCCGAGGACATCCCACTACTGGGAGCCTCACTGGACTCACAGGGGCATTCGGACACAAGCTGAGCAGCTACATCCATGAATGCATGCACACAGATGTCAACAGAGATAGAAGGTTGAGCCGGACAGGCCTTTAGGCCGTAGTCTCAACTCTTGCTTTGGTTTCCAGGTGTCACTCCTCAGAGGCTTTGGTTCGAAGAACAGGGTATGGGGCTTTCCTGAGGCACGGAACAGAACTCCTCTTGTCCACACATGGGAAGTTTCCTAGTTGGAGCCGTGTCAAGCACCTCATGTTGGAGAATCCTGCAGAGTCCCTGAGCCACCTCCACATTCCAAGGTCTCCCAGGCCACCAAGCCACAATAGGACTCATCTTCAGGAGAGTCCATTTCAACTCTCCCCTCTGGGTAGCTCACCCAGGAGCCCGCAGATTGAGCCTGCCTTGTCCTGACTAAAGAGTGGGAATATGAGGGGCGTTCCCAGGCATCCATGCTTAGACACCTGCTCTCGAGTCTTTCCATATGGGGCCTCTTGGAACCATCCAATAGGACTCGACTGTCGTGCAGAAGGTAACCTTCAGTTTTGGAGCAGTTCACAAATCCCATCGTAGGCAAAATTTCTGGCCTCATGAAGCCCCCACACCCTTCAGGAAGAGGCCATGCTGGACAAAAACTCTAGCCTGAGGCACGTCTCATAGTTGACATGACCTCAGTGCAGGAGATCTCGATTCAGCCTCTGCAGAGTGGGCCTGCCGTGCCCTCGGTCCCAAACCTCACGCTAGCTTGTGTTTTCAGACTTACTTCCTCACACTCCTGGCAAACTAGCCCTCCGGACTAGGAACTCCAGAACCAAAACCCAGCCCAGTGTCTGCCCAACGGAAGAAAAACGTTTCCCTGTGGGGCTCTCCAGAAAACCCAGATGAGGATCAACCTCCTCGGGCCTCGACGGCACCCGAACTGGATAGGCTGCTCTGGGCACTCATGCTCTGCCTGATACAGCCTGAAGCCAGACGTCCAGACAGACAAGGAGACAGCTGGCCGCACACCCAGCACTTCGGACACGCCATGGTCTTATGTCGTCACCTCCTCCTAACCTTGGTTTTCAGATATCTGAACCTAGACATTATATCAATTCTCCACACAGCTGGGTATAGCAAGCACAAAACAGAACTCCTCCTTCCCCATGGCTGTCAAGCTTGCTCTTGGCATGGAGTCACACCTTCAGGGTGGGAGAAACCTTAATGGCCCCTGATGCCACGCCCAAACTTGAGTGCTGCTTGGGCACAAATTCACACTGTGACCCTCAGCATGAGCCCCATGTCAAAGAAAGGCCTGTCAGGGCCTGGACCAAGAGCCCACATATGGGGCTTGCCAAGCCCCTATGCACCCAATCCTCACCACGGTTTGAATTTTCCAGTCGCACCGCCCGTACCTGGAGCTCTGCTCTGGAATCCCTTTCTTGGAGAGACCCATGAGCCAGACAACACGACTCCACCCTTCCCACAAATTGACCCCAAACTCTTGGGAGCTGGGACAAATCCCCAGAGAGGGATACTCGTCCACAGTACCTGAGGCCACCGCTCCAATCCACGGCTATCCCGGACACAACATCCAGAGACAAAAGCCTGAAGGAACGCCTCCCACTCGCCCTTGTTTCAGAGGCCCAGGAGCTCCCTCTCGGGCTTTACATCCGGCCGGCCATACCCTAGGCGCCACTCATAAGCTGAGTGTGTATTCAGACATCTGTGCCCACAGTCTGGACCCACACAACATCGAGGCTAGGGCCTCTGGACCAAACAGCAAAAGATTGTGCCTGCCCTCTCCAAGGAAAGTGTGCCCAATCCATTGACCACAACCCTACAGGTTAGGGAAAAGCTCGAAGGACCCTGAGGCCATCAATAGTATAGGCCACCCTGGACTAAGAGGGGCTCTCTGACACCAGCGGAGCAACTATCTCCACTTAGACTCTCAGACAGTGTCCCCAGAAACAGAAGGTTGAAATGGACAGGCCCCCAGGCCCTAATCTGAACCTTAGCTTTGGTTTCCATGTTTCCGTTCTCAGAGGACTGTTTTCGTAGACCAGCACATGGGGCTTTTCTGAGGCACCAAACCAAACATCTCTCATCTCCACATGGGCAGCTTTCTTACTGGGATGTATCAAACACTTCAGGTAGGAGAGTTCCGCGGGGCACTGAACAACCAGCACATTCCAAGGTCTCCATGGACTCAAACGCACATTATGACGATCCTCAGGAGAGGCCATTTCAACTCAGCCCCCTGTATCGCGTGTTCCAGAGGCAGCAGATCAAACATATCTTGTCGCTAATAGCCAATGGGAATGCGAGGCTGCTGCACAGGGATCCATCCTTCGAACCCTGCTCTCCAGTCCTTCCATATGGTATGTCCTGGAGCCATGCAACAGGACTCGAATGTCCCGCAGAAGGAAACCTTGTGGTTTGGGGCAACCTCCAAACTCAGCGTGGGAAAAATTCCTTGGCCTCATGAGGCCCCCACTTCATGAAGGTGCCATCATGGACTCATACTCCAGCCTCAGCCAACGTCTGATCCTCAGCCTGACTTCTGATGCAGGAGATTTTGATTCAGCCTCGGCAGAGTGGGCCTGCTCTGCCCTTGGCTCCAATCCTCACACTAGCTTGTGTTTTCAGACTTCCGTCCTCACACTCCTGGCCCACAAACCCTCCCTACTGGGAATTCTGGGGCCACAATGAAGCACTGTGCCTGCCTCCCAGGAGAAAAACATTGTCTATGGCGCTGCCCAGAAACCCCAAATGAGGATCAAACTGCTTGGGCCCGGGGACATCCGACTTGCATAGGCTACCTTAAACAGTGATGCTCTGTCGCAAATAGCTTGAGCCCAGACCTTCCAACAGACACCGACACAGCTGGCTGCACACCCAGCACATTGGACCCGCCACTGCCTTAGGCCACCATCCATTCCCAACCTGGGTTTTCAGTCATCGGAACCTAGACCTTATCTCCAATCCCTGCACAGGGGGGAACCTGATGCACAAGTCAGAACCCCTCCTTCCTCATGGCAAGAAACCTTGCTGCTGGCAGTGAGTCAAACCTTCAGTGTAGGAGAAAATGGCATGGCCCATGAGGCCACGCCCAAGCGTGAGGGCTGCCTTGGGCACAAACACACATTGTGACCCTCAGCGTGAGTACCTTATTCAAGTAACGCCTCTCAGTGACTGGACCAAGAGCCCGCATATGTGGCTTGCCATGCCCATAGGCACCCAGGACTAACTAGATGGTGTGTATTCCAGTTGAGGGAACCCACTGCAGTGCTCTAGAGTCCCTCTCCTGGGGGGTCCCCTGTGGCAGAAAACAGTACTCTTCATTCCCACTCCCTCGGCCTCTGAGACAACCCCTACCCTGTCCAGACACTGTAAATGCAACACCCAGAGACAAAATCCTGAGTGACTGCCTCCCACTTGCCCTACTTTGATTTCCAGAGGATCTCCCCTCACGGACTAGAGATCAGGCCTGCCATTACATTGGCCCCTAGCTGAGCCAAGTTTGCTTTTTCAGACATCTGTCCCCACAGCCCTGGCAAACACAGCCTCTAGGCTGGGTCCTCTGGAGCCATACCACAGGACCGTGCCTGCTCTCTCCTGGGAAACTGTGTCCATTCCTTTGGCCACACACCTCCAGAATATGAGAAACCTCAAGGCCTCCGAGGACATCCCACTACTGGGAGCCTCACTGGACTCACAGGGGCATTCGGACACAAGCTGAGCAGCTACATCCATGAATGCATGCACACAGATGTCAACAGAGATAAAAGGTTGAGCCGGACAGGCCTTTAGGCCGTAGTCTCAACTCTTGCTTTGGTTTCCAGGTGTCACTCCTCAGAGGCTTTGGTTCGAAGAACAGGGTATGGGGCTTCCTGAGGCATGGAACAGAACTCCTCTCGTCTCCACATGGGAAGTTTCCTTGTTGGAGCCGTGTCAAACACCTCATGTTGGAGAATCCTGCAGAGTCCCTGAGCCACCTCCACATTCCAAGGTCTCCCAGGCCACCAAGCCACAGTAGGACTCATCTTCAGGAGAGTCCATTTCAACTCTCCCCTCTGGGTAGCTCACCCAGCAGCCCGCAGATTGAGCCTGCCTTGTCCTGACTAAAGAGTGGGAATATGAGGTGGCGTTCCCAGGCATCCATGCTTAGACACCTGCTCTCGAGTCTTTCCATATGGGGCTTCTTGGAAACATCCAATAGGACTCGAGTGTCGTGCAGAAGGTAACCTTCAGTTTTGGAGCAGTTCACAAATCCCATCGTAGCCAAAATTTTCTGGCCTCATGAAGCCCCCACACCCTTCAGGAAGAGGCCATGCTGGACAAGAACTCTAGCCTGAGGCACGTCTCATAATTGACATGACATCAGTGCAGGAGATCTCTATTCAGCCTCTGCAGAGTGGGCCTGCCGTGCCCTCGGTCCCAAACCTCATGCTAGCTTGTGTTTTCAGACTTCCTTCCTCACACTCCTGGCAAACAAGCCCTCCGGACTAGGAACTCCGGAACCAAAACCCAGCCCAGTGTCTGCCCAACGGAAGAAAAACGTTTCCCTGTGGGGCTCTCCAGAAAACCCAGATGAGGATCAACATGCTCGAGCCTCGACGGTACCCGAACTGGATAGGCTGCTCAGGGCACTCATGCTCTGTCTGACACAGCCTGAAGCCAGACGTCCAGACAGACAAGGAGACAGCTGGCCGCACACCCAGCACTTCGGACACGCCATGGCCTTATGCCGTCACCTCATCCTAACCTTGGTTTTCAGATATCTGAACCTAGACATTATATCAATTCTCCACACAGCTGGGTATAGCAAGCACAAAACAGAACTCCTCCTTCCCCATGGCTGTCAAGCTTGCTATTGGCATGGAGTCACACCTTCAGGGTGGGAGAAACCTTCATGGCCCCTGATGCCACTCCCAAACTTGAGTGCTGCTTGGGCACAAATTCACACTGTGACCCTCAGCATGAGCCCCATGTCAAAGAAAGGCCTGTCAGGGCCTAGAGCAAGAGCCTCCATATGGGGCTTGCCAAGCCCCTATGCACCCAATCCTCACCAGGGTTTGAGTTTTCCAGTCGCCCCGCCTGCACCTGGGGCTCTGCTCTTGAATCCCTTTCTTGGAGAGACCCATTAGCCAGACAACACGACTCCACCCTTCCCACAAAATGACCCCAAGCTCTTGGGAGCTGGGACAAATCCCAAGAGAGGGATACCCCTCCACAGTCCCTAAGGCCACCGCTCCAATCCACGGCTATCCCGGACACAACATCCAGAGACAAAAGCCTGAAGGAATGCCTCCCACTCGCCCTTGTTTCAGAGGCCCCGGAGCTCCCTCTCGGGCTGTACATCCGGCCTGCCATACCCTAGGCGCCACTCTTAAGCTGAGTTTGTGTTTTCAGACTTCTGTGCCCACAGCCTGGACACACACAACCTCCAGGCGAGGGCCTCTGGAGCCACAGCGAAAAATTGTGCCTGCCCTCTCCAAGGAAAGTGTGCCCAATCCATTGACCACAACCCTAGAGGTTTAGGGAAAAGCTCCAAGCCCCTGAGGCCATCAATAGTGGAGGCCACCCTGGACTAAGAGGGGCTCTCTGACACCAGCGGAGCAACTATCTCCACTTTGACTCTCAGACAGAGTCCCCAGAGACAGAATGTTAAAATGGACAGGCCCCCAAGCCCTAATCTGAACCTTAGCTTTGGTTTCCATGTGTCCGTCCTCAGAGGACTGTTTTCGTAGACCAGCACACGGGGCATTTCGAGGCACCAAACCAAACCTCTCTCGTCTCCACATGGGGAGCTTTCTTACTGGGGATGTATCAAACCCTTCAGGTAGGAGAGTTCCGCAGGTCCACTGAACAACCAGCACATTCCAAGGTCTCCATGGACCCCAAACGCACATTATGACGCATCCTCAGGAGAGGCTTTTTCAACGCAGCCCCCTGGGTAGCGTGCCCCAGAGGCAGCAGATCAAACATATCTTGTTGCTTATGGCCAAGGGGAATGCGAGGCATGCTGTACAGTGATCCATCCTTCGAACCCTGCTCTCCAGTACTTCCGTATGGTATGTCCTGGATCCATGTAACAGGACTCGATTGTCCCGCAGAAGGAAATCTTGTGGTTTGGGGCAACCTCCAAACTCAGCGTGGGAAAACTTCCTTGGCCTCATGAGGCCCCCGCTTCATGAAGGTGCCATCATGGACACATACTCCAGTCTCAGCCAACGTCTGATCCTCAGCCTGACTTCAGATGCATGAGATTTTGATTCAGCCTCTGCAGAGTGGGCCTGCTCTGCCCTTGGCTCCAATCCTCACACTAGCTTGTGTTTTCAGACTTCCGTCCTCACACTCCTGGCCCACAAACCCTCCCTACTGGGAATTCTGGGGCCACAATGAAGCACTCTGCCTGCCTCCCAGGAGAAAAACATTGTCTATGGTGCTGCACAGAAACCCCAAATGAGGATCAAACTGCTTTGCCCTCGGCAACACCCCAATTGCATAGGCTACCTTAAACACTGATGCTCTGTCGCAAAAGCCTGAGCCCAGACCTTCCAACAGACACCGACACAGCTGGCTGCACACCCAGCACATTGGACCCGCCACTGCCTTAGGCCACCATCCATTCCCAACCTGGGTTTTCAGTCATCGGAACCTAGACCTTATCTCCAATCCCTGCACAGGGGGGAACCTGATGCATAAGTCAGAACCCCTCCTTCCCCATGGCAAGAAACGTTGCTGCTGGCCGTGAGTCAAACCTTCAGTGTAGGAGAAAACGGCAAACCTGCCGGGCCTCATGAAGCCCCCCATATCCTTCAGGGAGAGGCCATCATGGACAAAAACTCTAGCTTGAAGCACATCTCATAGTAGACATGACCGCAATGCAGGAGATCTTGATTCAGCCTCTGCAGAGTGGCCTGCCATGCCCTCGGTTCCAAACCTCACGCTAGCTTGTGTTTTCAGTCGTTCTTCCTCACACTCCTGGCAAACAATCCCTCCAGAGTAGGAATTGCAGAACCACAAGCTTGCCCAGTTATTGCCCACCGGTAGACAACGTTTCCTTGTGGGGCTTTCCATAAAACCCAGATGAGGATCAACCTGCTCTTGCCTCGACGGCACTCAGATTTGATAGGCTGCTCTGGGCACTAATGCTCTGCCTTTCACAGCCTGATGCCAGACGTCCAGACAGGCAAGGAGACAGCTGGCCACACACCTAGCACTTCTGACACGCCATGGTCTTATGCCGTTATCTCTTCCTAACCTTGGTTTTCAGATATCTAAACCCAGATATTATATCAATTCCCCACACAGTTGGGCATCTGAAGCACAAATCAGAACTCCTTCTTCCCCATGGCTGTAAGGCTTGCTCTTGGCATGGAGTCACACCTTCAGGGTGGGAGAAACCTTCATTTCCCCTGAAACCACGCCCAAACTTGAGTGCTGCCTTGGGCAGAAATTCACTCTGTGACCCTCAGCATGAGGCCAATATCAAAGAAAGGCCTGTCAGGGCCTTGACCAAGAGCCCTCATATGGGGCGTGCCAAGCCCCTATACACCCAATCCTCACCAGTGTTTGAGTTTTCCAGTCTCCCCCCTGTTCCTGGGGCTCTGCTCTGGAATCACTTTCTTGGAGAGACACATGAGCCAGACAACAGGACTCCACCCTTCCCACAAAATGACCCCGAACTCCTGTTAGCTGGGACAAATCCCCAGAGAGGTTACTCGTCCACAGTCACTGAGGCCACCCCCTACAATCCACGGCTATCCTGGACGCATCCAGAGACAAAAGCCTGAAGGAATCTCGCCCTTGATTCACAAGCCAAGGAGCTCACTCTTTATCTGTACATCCGGCCTGCCATACCCTCGGCGCCACTCATAAGCTGAGTTTTTGTTTTCAGACTTATGTGCCCACAGCCTGGACCCACACACCCTCCAGGCTAGGGTATCTGGAGCCACAGTGAAAGATTGTGCCTGCCATCTCCAAGGAAAGTGTGCCCAATCCATTGACCACAACCCTACAGGTTAGGGAAAAGTTCCAAGGCCCCTGAGGCCATCCTGATAGTGTAGGCTGCCCTGGACTAAAAGGGGCACTCTGACACCAGCTCTGCCATTATCACCACTTAGACTTTCAGACAGTGTCCCCAGAGACAGAAGATTGAAATGGACAGGCCCTTAGGCCCTAATATGAACCTTAGCTTTAGTTTTCATGTGTCTGTCCTCAGAGGACTGGTTTCTTATACCAGCATATTAGGTTTTTCTGAGGCTCCAAACCAAACCTCTCTCGTCTCCACATGGAGTGCTTTCTTACTGGATCTGTATCAAACCCTTCTGGTCGGAGAATTCCGCAGGGCCACAGTACAACCATCACATTCCAAGGTCTCCATGGACAGAAACCCACATTATGACGCATCCTCAGGAGAGGCCATTTCAACTCAGCCCACTGGTTAGCTTGCCCCAGAGCCAGCAGAACAAACATATCTTGTCGTTAATGGCCAAAGGGAATGCGAGGCATGTTGTTCAGGGATCCATCCTTTGAACCCTCCTCTTCAGTCCTTCCGTGTGGTATGTACTGGAGCCATTCAACAGGACTCGACTGTCTCGCAGAAGGAAACCTTGTGGTTTGTGGCAACCTCCAAACTCAGCGTGGGAAAACTTCGTTGGCCTCATGAGGCACCTGCTTCATGAAGGTGCCATCAAGGGCACAATCCAACCTCAGCCAATGTCTGATCCTCAGCCTGACTTCAGATGCATGAGATATCCTTTCAGCCTTTGCAGAGTGGGCCTGCTCCCCACCTCACCCTATGTTTTGTTTTCAGACTCTACCCTAGCACTCCTGGCCCAAAAGCCCTCATGATTGGGAATTCTGGTTCCAGAACGAAGCACTCTGCCTGCCCCCCAAAGAAAAACATTGTCTATGGCATTGCTCAGAAACCCCAAATGAAAATCAACCTGCTCAGCCCTCGGCAACACCCCAATTGCATAGGCTACCCTAAACACTATGCTCTGTCTTACATAGCCTGAGCCCAGACCTTGTGAGAGACATTGAGACAGTTGGCTTCACACCCAGCACATCGAACCTGCCATGGGTTAGGCCATTTCATCCCTTCCCATTGACCTGGGTGTCTTCCTGGAGGTATATTCTGAGGCTGTGTCAGACTATGCATTTTTTCTGGAGCTTCCTATGGAATTGGGGTGGTATTAGGGGCCTTGCAATTTTCTCTTAATCTGGTGGGTTGGGAAACTGAGACAGGCTGACATTCCTTGGGAGAGCTGGCCCAGTGCTGTTGTGTGTTCCTGGAGGCCCCATACTGGAGGGCATATGGGTCAGGACTCTGGGTCCAAAGTCTTCAGACACAAACTCGGGTAAGAGTTAAGCTCGAGGTGATGGCAGACCCAATCTGCAGACCCTGAGCGAAGCATCTCCAGATATGAAATTCGGACGGCTGTGAGGCAGGAGCACAGTCTTTTCTGTCTGACTTGTTTGTCTATGATGGCCACGAAATGGAGGGGTGGCCTCATGGGTCCATGTGAGATTCTACCTCTCTGGGAATTCTGCTCGGCACCCAAGAGTTTGGTGTATTTCTGGGGGATGGGAGGAGCGCAGTTTTATGAGTCAGGGATCCCGTCCAAACAGCCATTCCAGAGATGGGTCCTGGGTTCTGGAGCCTGGATCACCGCAACAAGGCTTAGGATTTGGGCCTAGGGTCCTGCTCTATGTTTTCCTGGTACAGCTCCCGAGTGATCTTGTTGGAAATGGGTCTCATTCTGAGGGTCACAATGCCTGTTTTTGCCCAGATGCCCATGCTGAGTGGGTGTGACCTCATGGGCTATGCACTTGGCTCCCACTCTGAGGGTTGGACTGCCATCTCAACATTCAGTTTTCCTGCCATGGGGAAGGAGGGGTACTTTTTTATGCTTCAGGTTCCCCCATGGGCAGGAATTTGAGCTAAGTTCTGGGACAGGTGCCTGAATACCCAGTTCACTTTGAGATGAGGTCCTCGGGCCAAGGCAGGACCCACCTGCAGAAAATGAGGCCTGCTTTCTGGGTGGCTGTCAGGAGCTCGGGCTCGAGCTGTGTCAGACAGAATATTCGTGGAGAGTTCGGCCTATGATATTGGGGTGCTTTTGAGAGCTGTGCAACTGGATCCTCATGGGGGATTTTTGCACAGACCCTTTCTTCACTTCTTCTATCTGGTGAGCAGGCAGATGGCTGCATTACGGCTCCAGAATATCCAAGTTGGAGGGTTTGCAGGCGAGGAGTGTGAGGACAGAAGTATGAAAACATAAGCTACGGTTACGCTCAGTGCCGAGCACATGTCTATTCCAATGTACAGCAGTTGTTTCGAGATCTTCAGCACCTGGGCGAGGGGAAGATGTCTGCTCACGCTGGAGTTTGTATCCATGATGGCCAACAAATGGTGGGGAGGCCTCAAGAATTCTTGGAGGTTTTTCCAAGCTGGAGCTTGTGAGCTCCTCCAAACATCAAGGTGTCCTACTAAGGGACAGCAGAAGTCTTCTTACAGGGCTCCAGGGTCCCCCATATGGAAGATTCGATAGCAATGCTCTCTGAATGGAGGCCTGGGAAGCCAATCTTTTGTTACCATTGCAGCTGAGTAACAGGGTAAGCTTGAACCAATGACACTGATTCCAAGTTCCAAGTGATTTGCGTTGATGGAAGTTCTCAGTCTAACAGGTTCCAATGCTGCTTGATGTCCAGGGAGACCTTAGAATGTGGTGGCGGCTCTCTGACCATTGAGGATTCTCTATCCTTAGGATTAGACCCAGTACCCAGGAGCCAGGTTTCCTTCTTGGGACAGGAGGTGTGCTCTTGTATGGCTCACGGACCACAGGTTGGACCATATGCTTGAATTTCCAGAACAGCCCTCTAGGGAGAGAGACCTCAAAACATAAGCTAGGGTTCTGATGAGGTTTCAGGGCCATGGAAGTTTCAATCTTCGGACTAAGTGCCATTGGCCTGCATGTCATCCTGGAGGTAGGTGCTGAGGCTGTGTCAGGCTGTGCACTTTTTCCAGAGTGGCCTATGATATTGGGGTGCAGTCAGGGGCCTTGCAGTTTTCTCCTAATCTGGACATTTTGGGAAACTGAGATGGGCAGGGTTCCTCAGGAGAGCAGGGCCAGTGATGTCATGTGTTTCTCGAGGCCCCATCCTGGAGGTCATGTGTGTCAGGACTTTGGGACCAAAGACTTTAGACACAACCTCGGATAAGAGATAGGAGTGAGGTGTTGGCAGTCCGAATCTGAAGACCCTGAGGGAAGCTCCTCGGGATTTGAAATTCAGGTGGCTGGGAGGGAGCAGCACAGGCTTTTCTGTCTGGATTTTGTGTCTAGGATGGCCACTAAATGGAGGGGTGACCTCATGTGTCCATGGGATATTATTCCACTCTGGTGATTCTGCTTGGCACCCAAGAGTTTGATTTCTTTTTGGGGAAGAGGAAAAAATTTCTTTTTGGGGAAGAGCCATCTCAACATTCAGTTTTCTGGCCATGGGGAAGGAGGAGCACTCTTTTGTGCTTCCGAGTCCCCTATGGGCAGGAATTTGATCTAAGTCTGGGACAGGTACCTGAATATCCAGGTTGCTTCAAGATGATGGCCTCGGGCCAAGGTTGGACCCACCTGGAGGATATGGGGCCCACTATCTGGGTGGCTGACAGGAGGTCGGGGATCAGGCGGTGTCAGACAGACAATTTATGCAGAGGTCGGTCTATTATATTGGGGTGCCATTGAGGGCCGTGCAGGAGGATCCTCATGTGGGTTTCTGCGAAGACCCATAGGGCACTTCTTCTTTGTGGTGGGCAGGCAGAAAGCTGCACTGTGGCTTCAGAATTCCCAATATGGAGGGCTTGTAGGCGACGAGTGTGAAGACAGAAGTCTGAAAACACAAGCCAGGGATAAGCTCAGTGCCGACCACAGGACCATTCCATTGTGCAGTGGTTGTTTCGAGATTTCCAGCACCTGAGTATGGGCGAGGGTCAGATGTCTGCTCACGCTGGGTTTGCATCCATGATGGTCAACGAATTGTGGGGTGGCCTCAAGAATTCTTGGAGATTTTCCCAAGCAGGACCTTGTGAGCTGCTCCAAACAGCAAGGTGTCCTACTGTGGGACAGGGGAAGTCCACTTACAAGGCTCCAGGGTCCCCCACATAGAAAGATTCGACAGCAGAGGTCTCTGAATGGGGGCCTGGGAAGTCTTCCTTGCATGACCATTGCAGCTGAGGAACATTGCAGGCTTGATCTGCTGGTTTTTGTTCAAATTTCCAAGTGATCTAAGTTGACGGATGTTCTCAGTCTAATGAGTCACAATGCTGCTTGGTGTCCAGGGAGACCTTAGAATGTGGTGGTGAGGGTGCCTGGGTGGCTCAATGGGCTAAGCCGCTGCCTTCGGCTCAGGTCATGATCTCAGGGTCCTGGGATTGAGTCCCGCATCGGGCTCTCTGCTCAGCAGGGAGCCTGCTTCTTCCTCTCTCTCTCTCTGCCTTCCTCTATGCCTACTTGTGATCTCTCTCTGTCAAATAAATAAATAAAATCTATATAAAAAAAAAGAATGTCGTTGTGGGTCTGTGGCCATGCAGGATTCTCCTACCTGAGGGTTAGACCCAGTTCCCAGGAGCCAGGTTCCCTTCTCGGGACAGGAGGGGTTCTCTTGTATGGCTCAGGGACCACATGTCGGATCATATGTTGGATTTCAAGACCAGGCCTCTGGGCACAGAGGCCTGAATATCTAGGCTAGGGTTCTTATGAGGTTGTAGGGGCATGTCATCCTCAACCTTCGGACTTAGGGACTTTGACCTGTGAGTCTTCCTGGAGGTAGATGCTCAGGCTGTGTCAGACTGTGCATTTTTTCCAGAGTGGCCTATGAAATTGGGGTGGGCTCAGGGGCCTTGCAGGCTTTTCCTAATCTGGAGGGTTTGTGCAACTGAGACGGCAGAATTTCATCCAGAGATCAGGCCCAGTGATGTAGTGTGGTTCTGTCAGCCCCATCCTGCAGGGAATGTGGTTAAGGGCTCTGGGACCAAAGTCTTCAGACACAAAATTGTGTATCAATTAGGAGGGAGGTGATGGCAGCCCCGATCTGCAGACGCTGAGGGCAGCTCCTCAGGATTTGAAATTCGTGTGGCTGGGAGGCAGGAGCAAAGGCTTTTCTGTCTGGATTGTGTCTAGGATGGCCTTGGAATGGTGGGGTGTCCTCATGTGTCCATGGAATATTCTACCTCTCTGGGGATTCTGCCCAGCACCCAAGAGTTTGGTGTCTCACTGCGAAGGAGAGAGCGTGGTTTACTGTTTCACGGTTCCCGTCAACACAGGGATTCCAGAGATGGGTTATAGGTCCCTGTGCCTGGATAACCCTACAAAGGCTTAGTATTTGGGCCTAGAGGCTTGACTGCCTGGCTCTGTGGGGCTTTGGTTCAGCTCCCATGGAGACTTGTTGGAAATGGGTCTCAGGGTAAGGGTCACAATGCCTGTTTGTGCCCAGATGCCCATCCTGAGTGGGCATTGGCTCTTGTTCCATGCACCTGGATCCCAATATGAGGGTTGGACCACCATATCAACATTTAATTTTCCTTCTATGAGGAAGGAGGAGTACTCTTTTGTGCTTCAGATTCCCCCATGCACAGTAATTTGAGCTATGTTCTGGGACTGGTACGTGAATAACCAGGTTGGTTTGAGATGAAGGACTCAGGTCAAGGCAGGTCACACCTGCCAGATATGGGTCCCGCTATCTAGGTGGCTACCAGGAGGTCGGGGCTCGAGCTGTGTCAGACAAAGCATTAGTTCACAAGGTGGCCTATGATATTGTGGTGCTATAGAGGGCTGTGCTGGTGGAACCTTATATGGAGTTTCACGCAGACCCATAGGGCACCTCTTTTTTCTGGTGGGCAGGCAGAAGGCTGCATTGTGGCTCCCAAATTCCCAATATGGGGGACTTGAAGGCGAGGAGTGTGAGAACAGAAGGCAGAAAACACAATCTATGCTTAATCTCAGTGCCGAGAACATGGCCGTTCCAATGTGCAGTGGTTTTTTTCGAGATCTCCAGCATCTGAGTACAGGCGAGGGTCAGATGTCTGCTCATGATAGAGTTTGTATCTATCGTGGCCAACAAATGAAATATCCAGCAACTGAGTAAAGGTGGATTTCAGATGTTTACGCACACTGGAGTTTGTGTCTCTGATGACCGAATGGAGGAGTGGCATCAAGAGGCTGATGCATGTGAGATGCTCCAAACAGCAAGGTTGTTTTTTCTACTGGACAGTTAGAGTCTGGTATGTTTTCTGCAGGGCCCCCCATGTGAAAAGTATGGGTAGCAGAGCCCTTCCACATGGATGCCTGGAAAGCACACCTCCATTGACCAATGCAGCTGAGGAACATGCAGGTTCTTTACGGTGCTTCTGGGGCGAAGCACCAAGGTCTTGAGTTGACATGGAATCTCTTGAAGATGGGTTACAATGCTGGTTTTTTTTTACCAGGTAGATCTTAGAATGTTTTGGTGGCTAAGGTGCCTGCAGGATTCTCCTACCCTGAGGGTTTAACACAGGTCGAAGAGCACGGTTACCTTCTGGGGACAGGAGATGTAGTGTTTTGTGGCTCAGGGACCACATGCCGTATCATAAGTTCCTATTCAAGAACAGGCCTCTGAAGACAGATGCCCGACAACCTAATCTAGGGTTCCAATGAGTCCCAGGGGCATGAGAGGTTCAATCTTCAGACTTAGGACAGTTGACTTGGGTGTCTGCCAGAATGTAGGTGATCAGGGAGTTTCAGACTGTGCACTTATGTCCAGAGTAACCTCCAATATTGAGGTGGCCACAGGGGCCTTGAATGTTTCAACCAACTCTGGAGGGTTTGGTTAACTGACATGCACAATTTCCATGGGGATGGCAAGCACAGTCCTGTGGTGTGGCTCCAGAGACTCCACCCTGGAGGGCATGTGAGCCATGGTTCTGGGAGGGAAGTCTGCAAACACAAACTTGGGTTAGGTTTAGTGGCTAGGTTATCGCAGGGCAATGTGTAGACCTGGAAGGCTACTCGTCAGGAACAGTAACTGGAATGACCCGAAGGCGGAAGCACAGGCTTTTATATCTGGATTGTGTGTCTAGGGTGACGTCAGAATGTAGCTGTGGCCTCATGGGTCCATGGGAGATTTTTCCTCTAAGGATACAGGCGGCTCCCAATATTTTGATGACTTTTTGGTATGGGAAGACTGCTATTTTCGATCTTAGGTGTGCCCCAAAACAGAGATTCCAGAGATGGGCTCTGGGTCTAGGCGCCTGGAAAATCCCACCAAGGGTTGGGATTTGGGCTTATGGGCAGACCAGGCCTGCAATGCAGGATCTTGGTGCTGCAACTGAGAGGGCTTGTTTGGAAACATGCTCAGGCTGAGCATTACAATGCCTGTTTGTGCCCAGGGTGGCCCTCAGGAGTGGGCGTGGTCCCATTGTCCATTTTCTGGCTCCCACACTGAGGGATGGACACACATTCCAATGGCCAGGTTTCCAGCCATGGGAAAGGAGGAAATATCTATTGTGCTTCATGTTCCCCCATAGGCAGGGATTACAGCAAAGGTCTGGGGACAGGTGCCTGAATACCAAGGATGCATAGAGATGACAGATTTGGGCCATGGCCGTTCTCACATGCTGGATATGGGCCCCGCTCTCTGGGTGGCTGACACGAGGTCTGGGCTCAGGCTGTGTCAGACACAGCACTAGTGGCCAGAGAAGTCTATATATTGCGGTTCTCTCCAGGGCCGAGTAAATTGATCCTCATGTAGGGTTTCTGGCCAGACTCACGAAGCACTTCTTTCTGTGGGGCAGGCAGAATGCTGTCTTATGGATCCAGAATTCCCTATCAAGAGGGTTTGGGGACAAATAGGGTGAGAATGCAATTGTAAACACCAGCTATGCTTAAATTGAGTGCCAAGCGGAAGTCAGTTTCAATGTGCAGCAGCTTATACGAGATATCCAGCACCTGAGTAAGGGCAGATGTCAGATATTTGCTCACACTGGAGTTTGTGTCTAGGATGACGACTAATGGAGGGGTGGCTTCAGGAGGCAATGGAGGATTACCCACGCTTAAGATTGTGAGATGCTCCAAACAACAAGGTTTCCTTCTAATGGACAGGAGGAGTCTGTTTTTTTTTCCTCCAGGGTCCCTCAAGTGGAAGTTTGCGTAGCAGAGCCCTCCGCATGGATGACTGGAAAGCACACGTCCAATGACCATTGCAGCTGAGGAACATGACAGGTTCGTTTTGGTGGTTCTGGTGCCAAGTACCAAGGCCTTGAGTTGACTTGGAATCTCTTACAGATGTGTCCCAAAACTGGTTTGTTACAAGGGAGGTCTTAGAATGTATTGGTCACTATGGGCCACGCTGAGGGTTTGGCACAGGTCGATGTGCACAGTTTCCATCTTGGGAGAGGAGATGTTCTGTTTTGTGGCTCAGGGTACATATGTTGTATCCTGACTTGGTATTCAAGAACAGGCCTCTGAGGATTGATGCTGGCAACCTAATCTAGCGATCCAATGATGTCCTTGGTGCCCATCAGGTTCAATTTTCTTACTAAGGACCATTGATATGGTTGTCTGACTGGATGTAGGTGATCAGGGTGTTTCAGACTGTGCATTTGCATCCAGAGCCACTTCCACTATTGGGGTGGGCTCAGGGGCCTTGCAGGTTTCTCCTAACTTGGAGGCTTTGGGGAACTGTGATGGGCACAGTTTCCTTGGGGATGGCAGGCCCAGTCCTGTGGTAAGGCTTCAGAGACCACCTCCTTGAGGATATGAGAGCCATGGTTTTGGGAGGGAAGTCTGCAAACACAAATTTGGGTCAGGGATAGTGGCAAGGTGATCGCAGGTCCAATGCATAGACCTAGAAGGCATCACGTCAGGAACTGTAATTAGGGTGACTGAAAGCTGGTAGCACAGGCTTTTCTATCTGGATTGTGTGTCCAGGATGGGCTCTGAATGTAGACGTGGTCTCATGGTTCAATGGGAGACTTTTCCTCTCTAAGGATCCTGGTGGATCTCCATAGATTGGTGGTTTTTCAGAGAAGAAAAGAGTGCTCTTTTCCATCTTAGGGGTGCTCCAAAACAGGGAAGAATGCTGTTTTCCAACTTAGGCTTATGCCAAAACAGAGATTCCAGAGACGGGCTCTGGGTCTGGGTGCCCGAATATCCCACCAAGTGTTAGGATTTGGGCCTAGGGGCATTCCAGGCCTGCAATGCAGGATCCTAATGGTGTAACAGAGAGGGCTTGTTTGAAAGCATGCTCAGGCTGAGGGTCATCATGCCTCTTTGTGCCCAGGGGGGCCCTCAGGAGAGGGCGTAGTCTCATTGGCCATATAGCTGGATCCCAATTTGAGGGTTGGACACCCATTGCAACAGCCAGGCTTCCTGCAATGGAAAGAGGAGTTCTCTATTGTGCTGCAGGTTCCCCCATTGGCAGGGTTACAGGAAAGGTCTGTGGAAAGTTGCCTTAATACCAAGGATGTGTACAGATGACAGGCTAAGAATTCCCAGGTAACAAAACAGCATTGTTACCCATATTCATGACATTCCATGTAGAAATAAGCCCTTAGTACTTCGCCCCAGAGCCACCAGAATGAACTTGCCATGTTCCTAAGCTGCAATGGTCAGTGGAGGTGTGGTTTCCAGGCAACCATACGGGGGTGCTCTGCTACACAAACTTTGCAATTGGCGGGGACCCTTGAGACAAAAAAACAGAATGCCCCTGTCCGGTAGAAGGAAACCTTCTGTTTGGAGCATCTCACAAGCCCCAGCGTGGGAAATCCTCCATTTCCTCTTGAAGCCACCACTCCATTTGTCAGTCATCATAGACACAAACTCCAGCATGAGCAAACATCTGACATCCGCCCTTACTCAGTTGCTGGATTTCAATTCGATCGCTGCACACTGGAACTGCCTTTAGTTTGACTGAATTAAGCCATAGCTTGGGTTTACAATTCCATCCTCAGCCTACTGGTCCACAAGCCCTATTGTGAGGGAATTCTGGAGCTACAACACAATATTCTGGCTTCCCCATAGAAAGAAAAAGGGCCTGGAGAGTCTGCCCAGAAACTCCATATGATGGTCAATCTTCTCGGTGCTAGACGGAACCCTGATTCATAGGCTGCCCTGGGCACTAGTGCTGTGTCTGACATAGCCGGAGCCAGGACCTAGTGTCAGCCACTGAGAGATCAGGGCCCATATACAGCATGTGAGACCAGCTATGGCCCAAGTCTGTCTTCTCTTCTATTCTTGGTATTCAGGCATCTGTACCCACACCTTTGCTGAAATCCTTGCCATTGGGGAAACCTGTAGCACAATAGAGAACTCCTCCTTCCCCATGGAAGGTATTCTGACAGTTGGGATAGTTGCTCAACCCTCAAAGTGGAAGGCAGCTCCATGGCCAAGGAGACCATGTGAACTCATGATGGCTTACCCGGGCACAAGCAGGCATTGTGACCTCAGCCTGAGCATGCTTTCAACCAAACGCTCTCAATTGCATCTCTGGGACCCCGAATTGCAGGCCTAGTACACACCTAGGCCCAAATCCTAACCCTAGTGGGATTTTACAGGGGCCCAGACACAGAGCCCATCTCTGGAATCCCTATTTTGGGGGACCCTTAAGATGGAAAACAGCACTCTTCCCTTCCCCGAGATAGTCACCAAACTCTTGGTAGCCACCAGGATCCTTGAGTGGAAAAATCTGCCATAGACCCATGAGAACACACCTGCATTCCGAGGCCATCCTGGACATACAATCCAGATACATATCATGTGCTATCACCTTTGAGTCATCGGATTTACAGTTCCTGACGAGCTGCCTTCCAGGTCTATGCATTGGGCCTGCAATCACCTTGCCATTAACCTAAACTGAGTTTGTGTTTGCAGACTTCCTTCCTAAAACCATGGCTCACATGACCTCCAGGTTCTGGCATCTGAAGCCACACCACAAGACTGTGCCTGAGATCCTCAA
Source organism: Mustela nivalis (assembly GCF_964662115.1). NCBI lineage: Eukaryota > Metazoa > Chordata > Mammalia > Carnivora > Mustelidae > Mustela > Mustela nivalis. The sequence goes on along the minus strand of NW_028136547.1, from coordinate 2,068,237 downwards.
GGAAACTGTGCCCATCACTTTTGCCCGATACCTTTAGATTAGGAGAAACCTGCAAGGCCCCTGAGCGCAGCCAAATAATGGAGGCCGCTCTTGGCACAAATGCACAGTCTGAGACACCCTGATCCCCTCCATACAGGCAGACACCCAAGTCAATGCTCCTGAGTCAGAATATTGAACCTGACATGCCCCGAGGACTTCATTGGCACACTAGATTAGGTTTACAGGTATCTGTCGTCAGAGGCCTGCTCTGGAATATCAACTTATGATAAAATATATAGTCCCTGAGCCACAGAACAGAATATGTCCTCCCCAAAAAGGAAGCCATGCTCCTGGAATTGTGTCATACCCTTAGGGTATTTGGATCCTGAATGGCCCCTTAGCAACCAGCACATTCTATGATATTCCTGGTAACAAACCATCATTGTGCCCCATCTTCATGAGACTCCATGTCAACTCAAGGTCTCGATATATTGCCCCAGAGCCACCAGAATGCACCTGCCATGTTCCTCAGGTGCAATGGTCAATAGAGGGGTGATTTCCAGGCATCCCTGTGGGGTTCTCTGCTACAAAACTTTCCACATGGAGAAACCAGAGAAAACAAACCAGACTTCTCCTGTCCGGTAGAAAGAAACTTTGCTATTTGGAGCATCTCACAAGCCCCAGCATGGGAAATCCTCCATGGCCTCTTGACGCCACCCTTCCATTTGTGGGTAATCACAGACACAAACTCCAGTGTGAGCAAACATCTGACATCCACCCTTACTCAGGTGCTGGATATTCGAAACGGCAGCTGCACACTGGAACTGCCTTTTGCTTTTCACTGAACTTAACCATAGCTTTGTATTACTATTCTATCCTCACCACACTGGTCCACAATATCTCTTGATAGGGAATTCTGGAGCCACAACGCAGTATTCTGCCTTCCACATAGAAAGAAGAAGGACCTGTTGAGTCTGCCCAGAAACCTCATATGAGGATCAATCTACTCAGACCACGAGGCAACCCTGATTAATAGATTTCCCTGACCACTAGTGCTGTGTCTGACAGAGTCTAAGCCCCGACCTCGTGTCAGCCACCCAGAGTTGAGGGCACATATTTAGCATGAGAGATCGGCCATGGCCCTGGGCCATCATCTGTACCCATCCTTGGTATCCAGTCATCTGTCCCCCAAACTTTGCTGGAATTCCTGCCAATGGCGAACCTGAAACACAATGAGAACACCTCCTTCCCCATGGCAGGAATATTGGTTGTCCAACCCTCAGCGTGGGAGCCAGCTGCATGGCCAAGGAGACCATGCCCACTCCTGAGGGCCGACATGGGCACAGGCAGGCATGGTGATCCTCAGCCTGAGCATGTTTTCAAACAAACACTCTCAGTTGCTCCTCCAGTACCAGCATTGCAGGCCTGGTATGCCCCTAGGCCCAAATCCTAACCCTTGGTGGGATTTTCCAGGTGCCCAGACCCAGAGTCCGTCTCAGAATCCCTGTTTGGGGCACCATTAAGATGGAAAGCAGCACTCTTCCCTTCCCTGAGAAAGGCACCAAACTATTGGGAGCCGCCAGGATCCTTAGAGAGAAAAAATCTCATGGACCCATGAAAACAAACCTGCATTCTGAGGCCATTCTGTCCACACAATCCAGAGAGAAAAGTCTTTGCTACCGCCTTCGAGTCATCCTATTTACATTTCCTGACGAGCTGCCCTCCATGTCTATGCATTGGGCCTGTGATCATCTCGACACTAACCCTAACCCCAGTTTGTGTTTGCCGACTTCTCTCCCAAAACCATGGCTTACATGCCCACCAGGATGTGGTCCCTCAAGCCACATCACAGGAAAGTTCCTGCCATCCCCAAGAAAACTGTGCCCATCAGGTTGTCCAAACCCTCCAGATTAGGAGAAACCTGCCAGGCCCCTGAACCCACCCCAATATTGGAGGTTGCTCTGGATGCAAACGTGCAGTCTGAAACACCCTGAGCACCTCCACCGAGGCAGAAAGCCAAGTCAATGGTTCTGAGTCAGATGATTGAACCTGACATGCCCCTAGGACTTCACTGGAACCCTAGATTGGGTCTTCAGACATCTGTTCTCAGAGTCCTGTTCTGGAATACCAAGTTATGATACAACATGTGGTCCCTGATTCCCACAACAGAACATCTCCTGTCTCCAGAAGGAAAATGTGCTCTTGGATCTATGTCCAACTTTCAGGGTAGATGGATCCTGCATGACCCATTAGCCCCAGCAGCTTCTATGATCTCCCTGGTAACAAACCAGCATTGTGACCCAACTTCCTGAGACTTGATGCCAACTCAAGGTGTTGGTACTTTGCCCAAGAGCCATGAAACGAATCTGCCATGTTCCTCAGGTACAAAGGTCAATGGACGTGTGCTTTCTAGGCATCCAAGAGGTAGTTCTCTGCTACACAAAAATTCCACATAGGGAACCCTAGAGCAAACAAATAAGACTGCTCCTGTCAGGTTGAAGGAAACCTTGGTTGTTTGGAGCATCTCACAAGCCCCAGCCTGGGAAGTCCTCCACATTCTCTTGATGCCAACCCTCCATTTGTTAGTCATCATAGACACAAATTCCAGCATGAGCAAACATCTGACATCTGCTCTTACTCAGGTGCTGGATATTCGAATCAGTCACGCACACTGGAAATACCTTTCACTTGACACTGTATTCTTGCATAGTTTGGGTTTACAATTCCATCCTCACCCTACTGGACCGCAAGTCCTCTTGAGAGGGAATTAGGGAGACAAAACGCAACATTCTGCCTTCCCCATAGAAAGAAGAAGGGCCTGGTGAGTCTGCCCAGAAACTCCCCATGAAGATCAATCTACTTGGCCCTCGAGGGAACCCCGATTTATACTTTGCGCTGGCCACTAGTGCTGTGTCTGAGAGAGCCTGAGCCCCAACCTCGTGCCAGCCACCCAGAGTGTGGGGCCCTTATCCAGCATGTGGGACTGGCCATGGCCCAGTCATCTCTACCCATCCTTGGTATTCCGGCAACTATCCCAGATCTTTGCTGGAATCCCTACCAGTGGGGGAACCTGAAGCACAATTGAGAACTCCTCCTTCCCCATGGCAGGAAGCCTGGCTGTTGCTATGGGTGCCCAACCCTCAGAATTAGAACCAGGTGCATGGCCAATGAGACAACGCCCAATCATAAGGGCCGCCTGGGCCAAAGCAGGCATTGTGTCCCTCAACCTTAGCATGCATTCAAACAAATGCTCTCAGTTGTTTCTGCAGGGTCCCGCATCGCAGGCCTGGTATGCCCTTAGGACCAAATCCTAACACTTCGTGGGATTTTCCATGCCAACATAACCAGAGCCCGTCTCTGGAATCTCTGTTTTGAAGCACCCCTATGATGGAAAACAGCACTCTTCCCTCCCCTGAGAAAACTATTAGGAGCTGCCAGGATGCGTAGAGAGGAAAAATCTCCCAGGGCTCCATAAGACCACACCTTCATTCCGAGGCCATCCGGGACACACAATCCAGATACAAGGGACTGTGCTACCACCTTCGAATCACCTGGTTTACAGTTCCAGACGAGCTGCCCTACAGACCTACGCATTGGGCCTGTGATCACCTCGCCATTAACCCTACCCCAAGTTTGTGTTTGCAGACTTCTTTCCCAAAACCATGGCTCACATACCCTCTATGATGGGTCTCTGTAGCCACACCACAGGAAAGATCCTGCTATCCCCAATGAAACTGTGTCCATCACAGTTGCCCAAACCCTCCAGATTAGGAGAGACCTGCAAGTCCCCTAAGCCCAGTCCAATATTGGAGGCCACTCTGGACACAAATGCACAGTGTGCAACACCCTGATCACCTCCATCCAGGAAGACACCCAAGTCAATGGTCCTGAGTCAGAAGATTGGTCCCTGAACCCCACAATAGAATATCTCCTGTCCCCAGATGGAATTCGTGCTCTTCAACTTGTGTCAAGGGTCGGGGTATATGAATTATGCACAGCCCCTTAGCCCCCAGCACATTCTAAGATCTCTCTGGTAACAAACAAACAGCATTGTGATCCATCTTCATGAGATTCCATGTCACTTCAAGTCCTTGGTAATTCGCCCCAGAGCCACCAGAATGAACCTGCCATGTTCCTCACCTGATATGGTCAGTGGAGGTGTGCTTTCCAGGCATCCATGTGGGAGTGCTCTTCTACTTATTCTTTCCACATGTGGGACCCTGGAGCAAACAAACCAGACTGCCACTGACCAGTAGAAGGGAACCCTCTGTTTGGAGCATCTCAGAAGCACCAGCAGGAGAAATCCTCCATGGCCCTTGACACAACCCCTCCATTTGTCAGTCATCATAGACAAAAACTCCAGCATGAGAAAACATCTGAAATCTGCCGTTATTTAGATTCTGCATTTTCTTTTCCACCACTGCACACTGGAACTGCGTTTCACTTGACACTGAATTTAACAATAGCTTGGGTTTAGAATTCCATCCTCAGCCTCCTGGTCTGCAAGCCCTCTAGAGAGGGAATTTGGAGCCACAAGGCAACATTCTGCATTCCCACTAGAAAGAAATAGGGCCTGGTGAATCTTCACAGAAACTCCACATGAGGATCAATCTACTTGGCACTCGATGGAACCTTGATTTATAGGCTGTCCTAGGCACTAGTACTAGTACTAGTACTAGTACTGTGTCTGACAGAGCCTGAGCCAAGACCTAGTTTCAGGCACCCAGAGATATGAGCCCATATCCAGCATGTGAGATTGGCCAGGGCCCAAGTCCATCATCTCTACCCATCCTTGGTATTCAGGCACCTGTCCCCAGACCTTTTATGTAATCCCTACCAATGGGGTAACCTAAAGCACAATAGAGAACTCCTCCTTCCCCATGGTAGGAATCCTGGCTGTTGATATGGGTGTCCAAACCTCAAAGTGGGAGCCAGCTGCATGGCCAAGGAGACAATGCCCACTCATGAGGGCTGCCCTGGGCACAAGTAGCCATTGTAACCCTCAGCTTGATCAAGCCTTCAAAAAAATGCTCTTAGTTGCACCTCCAGGATCCTTCATTGCAGGCCTGATATGCCCTTAAGCCCAAATCCTAACACATCGTGGGATGTTCCATGTGCACATACCCAGAGCCCGTCACTGGAATCCCTGTTTTGAGGCACCCCTAAGATGGAAAACAGCACTCTTCACTTCCCTGAGAAAGCCACCAAACTAATGGGATCCCCCAGGATCCTTGAGAAGAAGAATCTCCCATGGTCCCATGAGTCCACACCTGTATTCCGAGGCCAGCGTGGATATGCTATCCAGATACAAGAGACTGTGCTACTGGCTTTGAGTCACCTGATTTACAGTTCCTGACGTGCTGCCCTCCAGATCTTTCAATTGGGGCTGTGAACACCTCTCCATTAACCTTATCCCGAGTTTGTGTTTGCAGATCTCTCTCTAAAAAACATTGCTCACATGTCCTCCAGGATGGGGCCCCTAGAGTCACACCACAAGACTGTGCTTGCCATCCCCAAGGAAACTGGACCCATCACAGTTGCCCAAACCCTCCTGATTAGGAGAAACCTGGAAGGCTCCTGAGCACATCCCAATATTGGAGGCTGCTCTGGATGCAAATGCACAGTCTGAAACACCCTGATCACCTCCATCCAGGCAGACACCCAAATCAATGGTCCTGAGTCAGATAATTGAACCTGACATGGCCCTAGGACCTCATTGGAAGAGGGATTAACTTTTCAGGCACTTGTCCTCAGAGGCCTCTTCTGGAATACCAACTTATGATACAAATTATGGCCCCTGAGCCCCAGGGTGGGAAATCCTCCATGGCCTCTTGATGCCACCTCTCCATTTGTTGGTCATCATAGACACAAACTCCAGCCTGAGCAAACATCTGACATCCGCCCATATTCAGGTGCTGATATTGGAATCAGCTGCTGCACACTGGAACTGCCTTCCGCTTTGCAATGAATTTAAGCCTAGCTTCAGACTACAATTTCATCCTCAACCTACTGGTCTGCCATATCTCTTGATAGGGAATTCTGGAGCCACAACGCAACATTCTGCCTTCTTCATAGATAGAAGGACCTGGTGAGTCTGCCCATAAACTGCACATGAAGATCAATATACTCAGCCCAGGAGGGAACCCCTATTTATAGTTTGCCCTAGCCACTAGTGCTGTGTCTGACAGAGCCTGAGCCCCTACCTCGTGTCAGCAACCCAGAGGGTGGGGCCCACATTAACCATGTGAGACGGCCATGGCCCAGGGCTGTCATTACTACCCATCCTTGGTATTCAGGCATCTGTCCCCTAGATCTTAGCTGGAATCCCTACCAATGGTGGAACCTGAAGCACTATAGAGAACTCCTCTTTCCCCATGGCAGGATTCTGGCTGTTGGGATGGTTTTCCAACCCTCAAAGTGGGAGCCAGCTGCATGGCCAATGTGACCACGCCCACTCATGAGGGCCACCTGGGCATAAGCAAGTATTTTGACCCTCAGCCTGAGAATGATTTCAAACAAGACCTCTCAGTTGCACCTCCAGGATCCTGCCTGCAGGCCTGGTAAGCCACTAGGCCCAAATCCTAACACTTGGTGGGATTTTCCAGGGGACCAAAGCCAGAGTCGGTCTCTGGAATCCATATTTTGGGGCACCCCTAACATGAAAAAAAGCACTCTTCCCTTCCCCGAAAAAGCCACCAACTATTGGGAGTCACCAGGATCCTTAGAGAGGAAAAATCTCCCATGGACCCATGAGGCCACAACTGCATTCTGAGGCCATCCTGCACACAATACAGAGAAAAAAGCCTGTGATTCTGCCTTTGAGTCACCCGATTAACAGTTCCTGAAGAGCTGCCATCCATGTCTATGCATTGGGCCTGTGATAACCTTGCCACTAACCCTAACCCAAGTTTGTGTTTTCAGACTTCCCTCCCAAAACCATGGCTCACATGCCCTCCAGTTTGTGATAACTGGAGCCACACCACGGGATTGTACCTGTCTTCCCAAAGGAAACTGTGATTGTCACTATTAAACAAACCCTCTAGATTAGGAGAAACCTGCAAGTCCCCTAAGCCCAGCCCAATATTGGAGGCCACTCTGGACGCAAATGCACAGTCTGACACACCATATCACCTACATCCAGGCTGATATCCAAGTCAATGGTCCTCAGACAGAAGATTGAACCTGACATGCTCCTAGGATTCACTGGAACACTAGCATAGGTTTTCAGGTATCTGTACTCAGAAGGCTGTTCTGAATATCAATGTATGATACAATATGGTCACTGAGCCACACAAAAGAACATCTCCTGTCCTTAGAAGAAAGCTGTGCTCTGGACCTGTGTCAAACACTCTGGGTAGATGAATACTTCAAGGCCCCCTGGCAACCAGCACATTCTATGATCTCCCTGACAACATACCAGCATTGTAACCCATCTTCATGAGACTCCATGACAACTCCAGCCCTTGGCACTTCGGCCCAGAGCCACCAGAATGAAACTGCCATGTTCCTCTGCTGCCATGGTCAATGTAGGTGTACTTTCCAGGCATCCAGCGGGAGTGCTTTGATACCAACTTTCCACATGGGGAACCCTGGAGGAAACAAACCAGACTCCCCTGTACGGTAAAAGGAATCTTTTCTGTATGGAGTATCTCAAGCCTGAGGGTGGGTAATCCTCCATGGCCTCTTGAGGCCACCCATCCATTTGTTGGTCATCATAGACACTAACTCCAGCGTGAGCAATCAACTGACATCTGCACTTACTCAAGTGCTGGATATTTGAATCAGCTGCTACACACTGGAATTGCCTTATGCTTGGCACTGAATTTAAAAGTAGCTTGGCGGGACGCCTGGGTGGCTCAGTTGGTTAAACAGCTGCCTTCGGCTCAGGTCATGATCCCAGCGTCCTGGGATCGAATCCCACATCAGGCTCCTTGCTCCGCAGGGAGCCTGCTTCTCCGTCTGACTCTGCCTTCCACTCTGTCTGCCTGTGCTTGCTCTCGCTCGCTCTCTGACAAATAAATAAAATCTTGAAAAAAAAAAGTAGCTTGGGTTTGCAATTCCATCCTCACCCTGGTGTTCAGTAAGCTCTCTTGATAGGGAATTCTGAAGCCACAACACAGCATTCTGCCTTCCCCATAGCAAGAAAAAACAGCCTGGAGAGACTGCCCAGAAACCCTACATGAGGATAAATCTACTCGACCCTCGAGTGAACCCCATTTATAGGTTTACCTGGCCACTAGCGCTGAGTCTGACAGAACCTCGTCTCTGACCTCGTGTCAGGACCCAGAGACTGGGCTCCAACTCCAGAATGTGAGACCAGCCATGTCCCAGGGCTGTCATCTCTACCCATTCTTGATTCAGGCATCTGTCCCCAGACATTTGCTGAAATCCCTGCCAATGGGGGAACCAGAAGCACAATAAGGAAATCCTCCTTCCCCATGGCAGGAATGATGGCTCTTGGGATGGGTTTCCAGACCTCAGAGTGGTAGCCAGCTGAATGGCCAATGATAACCCGCCCACTCATGAGGGCCGCCCTGGACACAAGCAGGCATTGTGACCCCCAACATGAGCATGCTTTCAAACAAACTCTCTCAGTTGCATTCCAGAATCCAAATTTGCAGGCCTGATATGCCCCTAAGCACAAATCCTAACACCTGGTGGGATTTTTCAGGGGCCCAGAAACACAGCCTGTCTCTGGAATCCCTGTTTTGGGACACCCCTAAGATGGAAAATAGCACTCTCCCCTTCGCCAAGAAAGCCACCATAGTATAGGGAGCCGCTAGGATCCTTGAGAGGAAAAATCTCCCATGGATCCATGAGACCACACCTGTATTCCGAGGCCATCCTGGACACAAAAGCCAGATACACAAGCCTGTGCTACCACCTTCAAGGCAAATAATTTATAGTTCCAGACGAGCTGCCCTCCAGGTCTATGCATTGGGCCTGCGATCACCTCACCGCTAACCTTAACCCGAGTTTGTGCTTACAGACTTCTATCCCGAAACCATGGCTCATATTTCCTCCAGGATGGGGTCTCTGGAGCCACACCAAAGGACTGTGCCTGCCATCCCCAAGGAAAATGTGTCCGTCACATTTGCCTAAAACTTCGAGATAAGGAGAAACCTGCAAGGCCCCTGAGCCCACCCCAATACTGGAGGCCCCTCTGGACACAAATGTGCATTCTGAAATACGCTGATCACCTGAATCCAGGCAGATACCCAAGTCAGTGTTTCTCAGTCAGAAGATTGAACCTGACATGCTCCTATGACCTCATTGTAACCCCTGATTAGGTTTTCAGGCATCTGTAATCAGAGACCTGTTCTGGAGTACCAACTTAAGATACAACATATGGTCCCTGATCCCCACAATAGAACATCTCCTTTCTCTAGATGGAAGCCGTGCTCTTGAAACTGTGTCAAACCCTCAGGGTAGATGAATCCTACTTGGCCCGTAGCCACCAGCAGATTCTAAGATCTCACTGGTAACAAGCCAGCATTGTGAGCCATCTTCATGAGATTCCATGTCAACTACAGGCCTTGGTACTTCACCCCAGAGCCTTCAGAAACAACCTGTCATGTTCCTCAGCTGCAATGTTCAGTGGAAGTGTGCTTTCCAGGCATCCATGTGGGAGTGCTCTGCTACCCAAACTTTCCACATGGGGGACTCTCGAGCAAACAAATCTGACTGCCCTGTCCTGTAGAAGGAAACCTGGCTGTTTGGAGCATCTCACAAGCTCAAGTGTGGGAAATCCTCTATGACCTCTTTTCAACTCCTCTCCATTTGTCGGTCATTATAGACACAAACTCCAGCTTGAGCAAACATCTGACGTCTGCTCTTACTCAGGTGCTGGATATTCGAATCAGCCGCTGCACACTGGAAATGCCATTCGCTTGTCACTGAATTTATTCATAGCTTGGGTTTACAATTCCATCCTCACCCTACTGGTCCACAAGCCCTCATGATAGGGAATTCTGCAGCCACAACACAGCATACTGCCTTCCCAATAGAAAGAAGAAGGGCCTGGTGAGTCTGCCCAGAAACTCCACATTATGATCAGTCTACTTGTCCCTTGAGGGAACCCTGAATTATAGACAGCCCTGGCCCCTAGTGTTGTGTCTGACAGAGCCTAAGCCCCGACCTCGTGTCAGCCACCTAGAAGGCGGGGCCCATATCCCGCATGTTAGACTGGCCACGGAACAGAGCCGTCATCTTTACCCATCCTTGGTATTCAGGCATGTGTCCCCAGACCTTTCCTGGAATCCCTACCAATGAGGGAACCTGAATCACAATAGAGAAATCCTCATTCCCCATGGCAGGATTCCTGTAAGTTCGGAAGGGTGTCCAACACTCAGAGTGTTAGCCTACTGAATGGCCATTGAGACCACCCCCATTCCTGAGGGCCACCCTATGCAAAAGCTTGCATAGTGACCCTCAGCCTGAGCATGCTTTCAAACAAACGCTCTCAGTTGTATCTCCAGGACTTGCATTGGAGGCCTGGTAAGCCCCTATGCCCAAATCATAACCCTTGGTGGGTATTTCCAGGTGCCCAGAGCCAGAGCACTTCTCTGCAATCCCTGTTATGGGACACCCTTAATATGGAAAACAGAACTCTTTCCTCTCTGAGAAAGCCACCACATTATAAGGAGCCGCCAGGATACTTGAGAGGAAATATCACCCATGGACACCTGAGACCACACCTGCATTCTTAGTCCATCGTGGATACACAATCCAGATAAAAAAGCCTGTGCTACCTCCTTTGAGGCATGCGATTTACATTTCACTCGGAGCTTCCCTCCAGGAGTATGCATTGGGCCTACAATCACTTCGCCACTAAACCTAACCCGCATTTGTGTTTTTAGACTTCCCTCCGAAAACCATGGCTCTCATGCCCTCCAGCATGGGGTCTCTGGAGCCACACCACAGGACTGTGCCCACCATTGCCAAGGAAACTGTGCCCATCAAATTGCCCTATCTTTCCAGATTAGGAGAAACCTGCAAGGCCCCTGAGCCCACCCCAATACTGGTTGCCACTCTGTACACAAATGCACAGTCTGGAACACCCTGATCACCTACATCTAGGCAGACTTTGAAGTCAATGATACTGAGTCAGAGGATTGAACCTGACATTCCGTTAGGATTTTATTGGAACCCTAGATTAAATTTTCAGGCATCTATCCTCAGAGGCCTGTTCTGCAATATCAAATTATGATACATTTGGTCCGTTAGCCCCACATCAGAACATCTCTGGTCCGAGAAGGAAACCGTGCCCTTTGACCAGTGTCAAACCCTCAGGGTAGATGAATCCTACATGGTCCCTTAGCCACCAGCACACAGTAAGGTCTCCATGGTAACAAACCTGCATTCTGACCCATCTTCATGAGACTTCATGTCAACTCCAGGCCTTGGTAATTCGCCCAAGAGCCACCAGAACGAATTGGCCATGTTTCTCAGCTGCAATTTTAATGGAGGTGTGCTTTTCAGGCATCCACGTGGGAGTGCTCTGCTACCCAAACTTTCCACATGGGGGACCCTGGAGCAAATAAACCAGTCTCCCCCTGTGTGGTAGAAGGAAACTTTGCTGTTTGAAGCATCTCACAAGCCCCAGCATGTGAAAACCTCCATGGCCTCTTGACGCCACCCCTCCATTCATCGGTCATCATAGACATAAACTCCAGCATGAGGAAATGTCTGACTTTCACCTTTACTCAGGTGCTGGATATCTGGAATCAGACACTGCACAATGGAACTGCCTTTTGCTTGGCACTGAATTGAACCTTAGCTTGAGTTTACAATTCCATCCTCACCCTACTGGTCCCCAAGCCCGCTTGATAGGGAATTCTGGGGCCACAACGCAGCTTTTTGCCTTCCCCTTAGAAAGAAGAAGGGCATGGTGATTCTGCCCAGAAACTCTGCATGAGGATCAATCTGCTCAGCCCTTGAGGGATCCCTGATTCATACTCAGCCCTGACCACTAGTTCTGTTTCTGACAGAGCCTGAGTGCTCAATTCATGTCAGCTACTCAGAGAGTCAGGCATGTGAGACTGGCCATGTCTCAGGTCCCTCATCTCTACCCATCCTTGGTATTCAGGCATCTGTCCCCAGACATTTGCTAGAATACCTGCTAATGGGGGAACCTGAGGCACAATAGAGAATTCTTCCTTTTCCATGGCAGGAATCCTGGTAGTTGGGATGGGTGTCCTACATTAAAGTGGTAGCCAGCTGCATGGCCAAGGAGACAACTCCCACTCATAAGGGCTGCCCTAATCACATCAGGCATTGTGACACTCAGACTAGCATGCTTTCAAACAAACGCTCTCAGTTGTACCTCCAAGTCACACATTGTAGGCCTGGTACTCCCCTAGGCCCAAATCCTAATCCTGGTGGGATTTTCCAAGCACCCAGACTCACAGCCCTTCTCTGGAATCCCTTTTTGGGGGAACATCTAAGATTGAAAACAGCACTCTTCCATTCAAACGAGAAAGCCACCATACTATTGGGAGCTTCCAGGATCCGTAGAGAGGAAAATACTCTCATGGAAACATTAGAACACACCTGCATTCCAAGGCTATCATGGACACACAATCCAGATACAAAAGCCAGTGCTAGTGCCTTCGAGGTACGTGATTTACAGTTCCTGACGATCTGCCCTCCAGGTCTATGCATTGGGCCTACGATCACCTCGCAACTCAACCTAATCCGAGTTTGTGATTGCAGACTTCTCTCCCAAAACCATGGCTTACATGCCCTCCACGATGGAGTCTCTGGAGCCACACCACAGGACTGTGCCTGCCACCCCCAAGGAAACCGTGCCCACAAATTTGCCTAAACCTTCAAGATTAGGAGAAACCTGCAAGGCCCCAGAGCCCACCCCAATATTGGAGGCCAGTCTGTACACAAAGGCACAGTCAGAAACACCCTGGTTGCCTACATATAGGCAGACACCGAAGTCAATGGTCCTGAGTCTGATGATTCAACCTGAAATTCCCCTTGGACTTCATTGGAACCCTAGATGAAGTTTTTAGGCATCTGTCCTCAGAGGCCTGTTCTGGAATACCAACTTATGATACAACATTTGGTCCGTGAGCCCCACAACAGAACATCTCCGATACCCAGAAAGAAACCGTGTTCTTCGACCGGTGTCAAACCATCAGGATAGACTAATCATACATGGCCCCTTAGCCACCAGCACATAGTAAGATTTCCGTGGTAAGAAAACTGCATTGTGACCCAACTTCATTAGAATCCAGGCCTTGGTACTTTGCCCTAGAGCAACCAGAAAGAACCTGCCATGTTCCTTAGGTGCAATGGTTAATGTAGGTGTGCTTTCCAGTATCCACATGCGAGTACTATGCTACACAAACTTTGCACATGGGGGAACCTGGTGTAAACAAACCAGACCTCCCCTGTCCAGTAGAAGGAAACCTTATGTTTGGATCAACTCACAGGCCTCAGCGTGTAAACTGCTCCATGGCCTCTTGATGCCACCACTCCATTGGTCGGTCATCATAGACACAAACTCCAGTCTAAGCAAACATCTGACATGCACCCTTATCCCAGTGCTGGATGTCTTGAATAAACCACTGCACATTGGAACTGCCTTCCACTTGGCACTGAATTGAACCATAGATTGTGTTTACAATTCCATCCTCACCTGACTGGTCCCTAAGCCCTCTTGATAGGGAAATCTGGGGCCACAACGCAGCATTCTGCCTTCCCCATCGAATGAAGAAATGCCTGGTTAGTCTGCCCTGAAAACCCACATGAGGATCAATCAGGTCGGCCCTCGAGTCAACACCGATTTATAGGCTGCCATGGCCACTAGTGCCGTGTCTGACAGAGCCTGAGCTCGACTGAGTTTCAGCCACTAAAGAGCAGGCCCCATATCTAGCATTTGGGATTGCCATGGCCCAAGTATGTCATCTCTACCCATCCTTGATATTCAGGCACCTGTCCCCAGACCTTGGCAGGGATCCCTGCCAATTTGGGAACTTGAAGCACAATAGAGAACTCTTCTTTCCCCATGGCAATAAACCTGGCTTTTGGGATGGGTGTTCTACCCTCAAAGGGGGAGCCAGTTACAACATCAATGACACCACACACACTCCTGAGGACTACCCTTGGCACAAACAGGCATTGTGACCCTCACCCTGAGCATGCTTTCAAAAAATCCCTCTCAGATTCACCACAATGATCCCTCATTTCAGGCCTGGTATGCCTGTAGGTTCAAATCATAAAACTTGGTGGGATTTTCGAGGTGCCCAGACCCAGAGACCATCTCTGGAATTTTTGTTTTGGTGCACCCTTTAGATGGAAAACAGCACTCATCCCTTCCCCAAAAATGTCACCAAATTATGAGGAGCCACCAGGATCCATAGAGAGGCAATGTCTCCCATGGACCCATGAGAACACACCTGCATTCCGAGGCCATCCTGGACACACAATCCGGAGAGAAAAGCCTGTGCTACTGCCTTCCATTCACCCTAATTACAGTTCCAGATGAGCTGCTCTCAAGGTATATGCATTGGGCCTGTGATCACCTCGCCACTCACCCTAATTCGAATTTGTGTTTGCAGACTTATCTACCAAAACCATGGCACACATGCCCTCCAGGATGGGGTCTCCGGATCCACACTGCAGGACTGTCCCTGCCATCCACAAGGAAACTGTTTCCATCACAGTTGCCCAAACTGTCTAGATTAGGAGAAACCTACAAGGCCTCTGGGCCTACCCCAATTTCGGCGGCCGCTCTGAACACAAATGCACAGTCTGAAATACCCTGATCTCCTACTTCCAGGAACACAGCCAAGTCAATGGTCCTGAGTCAGAATAATAAACCTAACATGCCCCTAGGACGTCATTGGAACCATTGATTCGGTTTTCAGACATGTGTCCTCAGAGGCCTGTTCTAGAATGCGAACTTATGATACAACATGTGGTGGCTGGGCCACACAACAGAACATCTCCTGTCCCCAGAAGGAAACCGTGCCCTACAATCTGTGCAAAATCCCAGAGTAGTAGATTCCTGCACAACTACTAAGCCACCAGCACATTCTAAGATCTACCTGGTAACAAACCAGCTGTGTGGCCCATCTGCAAGAGATTCCATGTCAAATCAAGGACTTGGTACTTTGCTACAGAGACACCAGAATAAAGCTGCCATGTTCTTCAGTTGCAATGGTCAATGAAGTTGAACATTCCAGGCATCCATGCGGTAGAGCTCTGCTACCCAAACTTTCCACATGGGGGACCCTGGAGCAAATAAACCACACTCCACCTGTCCAGTAGAATGAAACCTTGCTATTTGGAGCAGCTCATGAGTCTCAACGTGAAAATCCCTCCATGGCTTCTTGACGCCACCCCTCCATTTGTCAGTCATCATAGACACAAACTCCAGTGTGAGCAAATATCTGACGTCCTCCCTTACTAAGGTGCTGGATATCTCGAAAAAGCTGCTGGACACAGGAACTGCCTTCCGCTTGGCAGTGAATTGAACTGTAGCTTGTGTTTACAATTCCTTCCTCACCCGACTGGTCCCAAGCCTTCTTGATAGCGAATTATGGAGACACAACACAGCATTCTGCCTTCCCGATAGAAACAAGTGCCTGGTGAGTCTGGCCAGAAACCCCACATGAGGATCAATCTGCTCAGCCCTATATCGGAGGGACCCTGATTTATAGGTTGCCCTGGCCACTAGTGCTGTGTCTGACAGAGCCTGAGCCCAGACCTAGTGTCAGTCACCAGAGTTTGAGCCCCACATCTAGTATTTGGGAATGCCATGGCTCAAGTATTTCATCTCTACCCATCCTTGGTATTCAGGCACCTGTCCCCAGACCTTTGCTGGAATCCCTGATAATGGGGCATCCTGAAGCACAATAGAGAACTCCTCCTTCTTCATATCAGGAAACTTGGCTGTTAGGATGGGTGTTCAACCCTGAAAGGGGGAGTCATTTACAAGTCCAGTGAGACCACACAAACTCCTCAGGGATGCCCTGGAGGCAAACAGGCCTTGTGACCCTCAGCCTGAGCATGCTTTCAAACAATCCTTCTCTGTTGCACCACCATGAACCCGCATTGCAGGCCTAATATGCCCCTAAGCCCAAATCCTAGCACTTGTTGTGATGTCCCAGATGCCATGAACCAGAGCCCGTCTCTGGAATCCCTGTTTTGGGGCACCTATAAGGTGGAAAACATCACTCTCCCCTTCCCCGAAAAAGCCACCAAACTATGGAGAGCCACCAGGATCCATAGAGAGGAAAAGACTCCCATGGACCCATGAGACCACACCTGCATTCCAAGGCCATCCTGGACACACAATCCAGAGAGAAAACCCTGTGCTACTGCCTTCCAGTCTCCCTAATTATAGTTCATGAGGAGCTTCCCTCCAGCTCTACGCATTGGGCCTGTGATCACCTCGCCACTCACCCTAATTTGTATTTGTGTTTGCAGACTTCTCTCCCAAAACCATGGCTCACATGCCCACCAGAATGTGATCTCTGGAGCCACACCACAGAACTCTGGCTGCCAACCCCAAGGACACTGTGCATATCAGATTTGCCCAAACCTTCCAGATTAGGAGAAACCTGTGTGGCCCCTGAGCCCACACCAATATTGCCGGCCACTCGGGATGGAAATGCGCAGTCTGAAACACCCTTATCACCTACATCCAGGGAAATAGCCAAGTCAATGATCGTGAGATAGACGATTGAACCTAAAATGCCAGTAGGCTCTCAATGGAACCCCATTAGGTTTTCAGGCATCTGTCCTCAGGGGCCTGTTCTGAAATACCAATCTATGACACATCATGTGGTCTCTGAGCCACACGACAGAACATCCCCTGTCCCCAGAAGAATACCATGCTCTTCGACCTGTGCCAAACCCTCAGGGTAGGAGAATCCTGCATGGCACCTTAGCAACCAGCACATTCTAAGTTCTCCCTGGTAACAAACAAGCATTGTGACCCATCTGCAAGAGATCCCATGTCAACTCAAGGCCTTGGCACTTTGTCCCAGAGCCACCAGAACGAATCTGCCATGTTCCTCAGCTGCAATTGTCAATGGAGGTGTGCTTTCCTGGCATCCATGCCGGAGAGCTCTTCTTCACAAACTTTCCACATGGGGAAACCTAGAGTAAACAAACCAGACTTCACCTACTCTGTACAAAGAAATGTTACTTTTTGCAGCAGTTCACAGGCCTCAGCATGTGAACTCCTCCATGGCCTCTTTATACCACCCCTCCACTTGTCGGTCATCATAGACAAAAACTCTAGTGTGAGCAAGCATCTGACATCCACCCTTATTCCAGTGCTGGATGTCTCGAGTAAACTGCTACAAATTGGAACTGCCTTCTGCTTGGCACTGAATTGAACCATAGCTTTTGTTTACAATTCCACCCAAAACTGACTGGTCCCCAAGCTCTCGTGATTGGGAAATCTGGAGCCACAACACAGCATTCTGCCTTCCCTATTGAATGAACAAATGCCTGGGAATCTTCCCAAGAAACTCCACATGAGGATCAATCTGCTCCACCCTCGAATCTACTCTGATATAAAGGCTGCCATGGCCACTAGCGCTGTGTCTGACAGAGCCTGAGCCCCGACCGAGTTTTAGGCCTCATATCTGGCATTTGGGATTGCTATGGCCCAAGTACGTCATCTCCACCCATCCTTGGTATTCAGGCACCTATCTCGAGACCTTGCTGGAAACCCTGCCAATGGGGCAACCTGAAGCACAGAGGAACCTGACGGAAGAGAACTCATCCTTCCTCATGGCAGGACATTTGGCTGTTGGGTTGGGTGTCCAACTCTCTAAGAGGGAGCCAGATATATGACCAATGAGACCACTCCCACTCCTGAGGGCCGCCATGGGAGCAAACAGGCATTGTGAGACTCAGCCTGAGCAAGCTTTCAAACAATCCCTCTCAGTTGCACCATCATGATCCCGCATTGCAGGCCTCATACACCCCTAGGTGCAAATCCTAACCCTTGGTGGGAAGTCCCAGATGCCCAGAAAAAGAGCCTGTATCTGGAATCCCTGTTTTGGGGCACCCATAAGATGGAAAACAACACTCTTCCCTTCCGCAAAAAAGCCACCAAACTATGAGCTGCACAGATCCATAGAGAGGAAAAGTTTCCCATGGACCCATGAAACTATACCTGCATTCCAAGGCCATCCTGGACACACAATATAGAGAGAAAAGCCTGTGCTACTGCCTTCCAGTCACCCTAATTACAACTCCTGACAAGCTGCACTCCAGGTCTACTCATTGGGCCTGTGATCACCTTTCCACTAACCATAACCCACATTTGTGTTTGTAGACTTCTCTCCCAAAACCATGGCTCATATGCCCTCCAGGACAGGGTCTCTGGATCCACAACACATGACTAGGCCTGCCATCCCCAAGGAAACTGTGCCCGTCAAACCTGCCCAAACCTTCCAGTTTAGGAGAAACATGCAAGAGCCCTGAGCCCAACCCAATATTGTCGGCAGCACTGGACACAAATGCCAGTCTGAAACGCCCTGATCACCTACATCCAAGCAGACAGCCATTTCAATGTTCCTGGGTCAGAAGATTGTACCTGACATGCTCCTAGGACGTCATTGGAACACTAGATTAGGTTTTCAGGCATCTGTCCTCAGGGTCCTGTTCTGAAATACCAACTTAGGATACAACATGTGGTCCCTGAGCCACACAATAGAATATCTCCTGTCCCCAGTAGGAAACCATGCCCTTCGACCTGTGCCAAACCCTCAAGATTGGAGAATCCTGCACAGCACCTTAGACACCAGCACAAACTCTAGTTTGTGCGTTGACCCATACCACAAGCTTTCCATCTGCTGGACAGTCGAGTCCTGTTGAATGGCTCCAGGATGTCCCATACGGAAAGACTGGAGAGCAGGATTCGAAGGATGGATGCCTGTACAGCATACCTCACATTCCCATTGGCTCTTTGTGACAAGACATGTTTGAACTACTGGCTCTGGGGCGAGCTAACTAGGGGGCTGAATTGAAATGGACTCTCCTGCGGATGGGTCATAATGTGGGTTTGTGTGCATGGAGACCTTGGAATATGTTGGCAGCTCAGGGGCCATGAAGTATTCGCCTAACCGAAGGGTGTAATATTGCTCCAATTAAAAAGAGATCCCTATGTGGAGATGAGAAAGGTTCTCTTTGGTGCCTCAGAAAAGCCCCAGATACTGGTCTTCAAACCAGTTCTCTGTGTAGAGACACCTGGAAACCAAAGCTAGGGTTCAGATTAGAGCCTAGATGCCTGTCCGTTTCAATCTTCTGTCTCTGGGGACACTGTCTGAGTATCTAAGTGGAGATAGTTGCTCAGCTGGTGTCAGAGTGCCCCTCTTAGTCCATGGCCGAGGCATGGCCTTGGAGACCTTATTGGATTCTCCTAATCTCTAGGGTTGTGGCCAATGGATTGGGTACAGTTTTCTTGGAGAGGACTGGCACAGTCCTTCAGTGTGTCTCCATAGGCCCTAGCCTGGAGGGTGTGTGGGTCCGGGCTGTGGGCACAGAAGTCTGAAAACACAAACTCGGCTTGGGTGCAGAGCCAAGAGCATTGCAGGATGGACCCACAGACCGTGAGAGGAGATCCTCAGCTTATGAAAGAAGGGCAAATGGGAGGCAGTCACGCAAGCTTTTGTCTTTGGATGTTTTGTCTCCCATAGCCGTGGAATGTAGGGGTGACCTCAGGGGCTATGGAAGAGTCTCCCTCTCTGAGGAGTTGGTCCAGCTCTTAAGATTTTGGGGACATTTTGTGGGAAGGGTGGAGTCCTGCTGTCTGGCTCAGGTGTTCTTCCAGGAGAGGGACTCCAGATCACAGTCCTGGGTTCGAGCAAATGGAATACTCGAGCTCTTGTGAAGATTGGGCTCATAGGGGCTTGGCAAGCCCCATATGCGGGCTCTTAGTCCAGGCCCTGAGAGACCTTACTTCGACATGGGGCCCATGCTGATGGTCCCAATGCGAGCTTGTACCCAAGGAGGCACTCAAGTTTAGGCTTGGCCTCAGGGGCCATGAAGGTTTCTCCTACACTGAAGGTATGACTCCATGCCAACAGCAAGCTTTCCAGCCATGGGGAAGGAGAAGATCTGATTTGTGCTTCAGTTACCCACCTTTGCCAGGATTTGATATAATATCTAGGGTCAGATGTCTGAAAACCCAGGTTGGGAAGAGATGACAGCATAAGGCCATGGCCTGTCTGATGTGCTTAGTGTGCAGCCAGCTGTTTCCTTGTCTGTCGGGACGTCAGGCTGTGTCAGACAGAGCATTACTGACCAGGGTAGCTTTTCCAGTTAGGGTGCGGTCGAGGCCAGAGCAGGTTGGTTCTCATTTGTGGTTTCTGGAGAGCCCCATAGGGCAACGTTTTTCTTCTGGTGGGCAGGCAGAAAACTGTGTTGTGGTTCTGGAATTCCCAGTCTGGAGGGCTTGTTTGCCAGGAGTGTGAAGAGGGAAGTCTGAAAACACAAGCTAGCATTAGGTTTGGGGCATGGCAGGCCCACTCTGCAGAGACTGAATCAAGATCTCCTGCATCTGAGGTCAGGGCGAGTATCAGACGTTGCCTCAGGTTGGAGTTTGTGTCCATTATGGCCCCTTCCTGAAGGGGGTGGGGGCGTCATGAGGCCAGGGAGGTTTCCCAACGCTGGGAGTTATGAGCTGCCCCAAACATCAAGGTTTCCTCTGTAGGACAGTCGAGTACTATGAGATGGTTCTAGGATGACCCCTACAGAAAGACTCGAGAGAAGGGGTCTAAGCATGAATGTCTGCAAATGCCACCTCACATTCCCACTGGCTGCTTGGGGCAAGGCAGGCTCAATCTGCAGGCTCTTGGGCGGGTTTCTCAGAGGGCTGAGTTGAAATGGACTCTCCTGAGGATGAGTCATACTGTGGGTTGGTGGCCATGGAGACCTTGGAATGTGGCGGTGGCTCAGGGACTCTGCAGGTTTCTCCAAACCGAAGGGTTTGACACAGCTCCAACAATGAAGCTTCCCATGTGGAGACGATAGTTGTTCTGTTTGGTGTCTCAGGAAAGCCCCAGATGCTGGTCTTCAAACCCAGGCCTCTGAGGAGTGACACCTGGAAACCAAAGCAAGAGTTCAGATTAGGGCCCAGGGGCCTGTCTGGTTCAATCTACTGTCTCTGCCGACATCTGTCTGTGTTTCTGCATGGAGGTAGTTGCTCAGCTAGTGTCAGGATGCCTTTGTCCAGAGAGGCTTATAGTAGTGGGATGTCCTCGGGGGCCTTGAGGTTTCTCCTATTCTGTGGGGTTATGGGCAATGGAATGGGCATAGTCTCCTTGGAGAGAGCAGGACAGTCCTGTGGTGTGGCTCCAGAGGCCCCAGCCTGGCGGCTGTGTGGGCCAGGGCTGTGGGGACAGACATCCAAAAACACAAACTCGGCTGAGGTTTGGGGCTGAGGTTATGGCAGGAGTGATCTACAGTCCGTGAGGGGAGCTCATTGTGATTAGAAAGTAAGGCGAGTGAGAGGCGGTCGTTCAAGCTTATGTCTCTGGATGTTGTATTCATGATGGTCATTTAATGTAAGCATGGTCTCATGGGCCATGGAAGTATCTCTCTCTGGTGATTTGTCCGGCTCCCAAGAGATTGGGGTCATTTTGTGGGAAGGGAGGAGTCCCGTTTTCTGCCTCATGTGTTCCCACAATAGAGGGATTCTAGAGCAGAGCACTGGGTACATACAACTGGAATACCCACCCTCTGGTTAGGCTTGGGGTCCATTGGGCATGGCAAGCCCATATGCAGATTCTTGGTCCAGCCACTGAGAGACGTTACTTGAATAGTGGACTCATGCTGAGGGTCACAATGTGTGTTTGTGCCCAAGGTGGTCCTCAATATTGGGCGGGACCTCATTGAGCTTGCAGGTTTCTCCTACAGTGAACCTTGGACATGCCAACCTCAGGGTTTCTTGCCATGGGGAAGGAGGAGTTTTGATTTCTGCATCACGTTCACCTCTGGGCACTAATTGGAGATAAGGTCTAGGTTCTGAAGCCTGAAAACCGAGGTTTGGAAGAGATGACGACCTAAGGCCATGGCAGGTCCGATGTGTTCAGTTTGGGGCCAGCCTTCTAGGTGTCGTTCAGGAGGTCTGCACTCAGACTGTGCCAGACAGGGCATTCGTGCCCAGATACGCTGTATAATTGGGGTACAGTTGAGTGGCATGCAGAAGATAATTATTTGGGGTTTCTCCGTAGCCCCATAAGGCAAAGTCTTTCTTCTGGAGGGCAGGCAGAGTGCTGCATTCTGGCTCCGGAACTGCCAAACGGGAGGCCTTGCGGCCAGGAATGCAAGGATGTAAGTCTGAGAACTGAAGCTTTGCTTTGCTTTCAGGGCGAGGAAATTGCAGGCACACTCTGCAGAGCTGAATTTAGATTTCATGCATCTGAGGTCAGGGCGAGGTTCATATATTGGCTCAGGTTGGAGTTTCTGTCCATGATGGCCCCTTCATGAAGGGGGGTCATCACACCGCCATTGGTGTTTTCCCATGATTGCAGTAGTGAGATGCTCCAAACCACAAGGATTTTCTGCGGGTCAGTTGAAACCTGTTGGATGGCTCCAGGGCATCCCATATGGAACAATTGCAGAGCAGGGTTGTAAGGATGGATGCCTGGGCATCCGGCCTTGCATTCCAATTGTCTCCTAGCGAAATGGCACGTTTGATTGCTGCCTATGATGTAGCAGCCGAGGGGGCTGAGTTGAAATGCATTCTCCTGAGGATCGGTCATAATGTGGGATTGTGTCCATGGAGACCTTGGAATGGGGCAGTGGCACCAGGGCTCTGAAGGATGCTCCTAACCAGAGGTTTTGACACAGCTCCAAGAAGCATTTTTCCCATGGGGAAACAAGATTTGTTCTCATTGGTGCTTCAGTAACCCCCAATATGCTGGTATTGGAAACCAGAACTCTGAGGAGAGATGCCTGGAAACCAAGGCAATGGATCTGATTAGGGCCTGGGGCCTGTCTGGTTTAATCTTCTTCTCTCGGTTCATCTGTCTATGGGATTGAGTGGAGGTAGTTCCTCAGCTGGTGTCAGATTGCCCCTATTTGTCCTGGGCAGTCTACACTATTGGGATGGCCACTTTGACTTTGGAGGTTTCTCCTAATTTGCAAGTTTGTGGCCAAGGAAATGGGCAGAATTCCTTTGGGGAGGGAAGGCACAATCCTGAGGTGTGGCTCTAGGGGTTCAAGCATGGAGGGTGTGTGGGTCAGAGCTGTGGGGACAGAAGTCTGAAAACAGAAACTCGTCTTAGGTTTGGGGACATAGGTATGGGAGGCCCGATCTACAGACCTTGAGCAGAACTCTTCAGGATATGAACAAAGAGTGAGTGTGAGGCACTTGCTCAGGCTTTTGACTCTGGATTTTGTGTCACTGATGGCCGTGGAATGTAGGGGCGTCCTCATGGACCATGGGTGAGAGTTCCTCTATGGGGATTTATATGATCCCAATATTTTGGGGTCATTCCGTGGGATGGGAGGAGTCCATTCTGTTCTTTTTTTTTTTTTTTTTTTTTTTTTTTTACCTCAGGTGTGCCACTAAAGAGGGATTCCAGAGCAGAACCCTGGGAAGGGGCGACTGGACAACCCGAACTCTGTATAAGATTGGGGGCCTAAGGGCATGGCAATCCCCATATGGGGTACCTTGGTCCAGCCACTGAGAGGTCTTACTTGAGTACAGTGCTCACACTGAGGGTCACAATGCATGTTTGTGCCCAATGTAGGCATCAAGCATGGGCGGGGACTCATGGGCCATGCTTGATTCTCCTACACTGAACTTTGGACAACATACGAACCACAAGGTTTCTTTCCATGGGGAAGGAGGAATTCTGATTTCTGCATCATGTTCACCCCTGGGCAGTGACTGGAGATAAGATCTGAGTTCTGAATCCAGAAAATCGAGGTTGGGATGAGATGATAACCTAAGGTCATGGAGGGTCCGATGTGCTCAGTGTGCGGTCAGCTTTCTGGGTGTTGTTCAGGAGGTATGGATTCAGGCTGTGTCAGACAGTGCATTAGTGCCCAGGTTAGACTGTATAATTTGGGTACAGTTGAGTTCCATGTAGGTTCATCCTCATTTATTGTGTCAGGGAATCTCACTGGGGCAGGCAGAGTGCAGCATTGTGGGTCCAGAATTGCCAAACTTAAGGGCGTCGGGACCAGGAGTGTGAGGACGTAAGTCTGAGATCATAAGCTAGACTTAAGTTTCAGGGCGAGGGCACGGCACGCACCCTCTGCAGATCCGAATCAAAATCTCATTCATCTGAAGTCAGGACGAGGATCAGACTTAGGCGCAGGTTGGAGTTTCTGTCCATGATGGCCCCTTCATCAAAGGGGTGGAATCTCGAGGCCATGGAGGTTTTCCCACGTTGGGAGTTGTGGGATGCTCCAAACTGAAAGGATTCCTTCTGCGGGAAAATTGAGAACTGTTGGATGGCTCCAGGACATCCCATATGGAATGACTCCAGAGCCGGGTTCTAAGGATGGATGCCTGAGCAGACTGCCTCTTACACCAATTGTCTCCCTGCCACAAGACAGGTACGATCTGATGGCTATGCAGGAGCAATCGTGGGAGCTGAGTTGAAATGGACTCTCCTGAAGATGGGTCTTAATGTGTGTTTGTGTCCATGAGGACGTTGGAATGGGGTGGTGGCCCCAGGGCTCTAAAGGATTCTAACCGGAGATTTTGAAACAACTCGAAAGAGCAAGTTTTCCATGCGGAGACAAGATTTGTTCTAATTGGTGCCTCAGGAAACCCACATATGCTGGTATTAGAACCAGGCTTCTGAGGAGAGATACATAGAAACCACAGCAATGCATCCAATTAGGTCCTAGGAGCCTCTCTGGTTCAATCTTCTTCTCTGTCGACATCTGTCTATTTTATGAAATGGAGGTAGTTGCTCAGCTGGTGTCAGACCGCTCCTGTTTGTCCGGGCGGCCTACACTATAGGGATGGCCTCGGGGACTTTGGAGGTTTCTCCTAAATTGTATGATTATGGACAATGGCATGGGCAGAATTCCTGTGGAGTGGGCAGGCACAGACCTGATGTGTGGCTCCAAGAGCCCAGCCTTGAGGGTGTGTGGGCAAGGACTGTGGGGACAGATGTCTTAAAACACAAACTCAGCTTAGGTTTGGGGACGTAGGTATGGCAGGCCCGATTTACAGACTATGAGGAGAACTTTTTGGGATCTGAAAAAAGGGTGAAAGTGTGACACTTGTCAGGCTTTTGCCCCTGGATTTTGTGTCAATGATGGCCGTGGAATGTCGAGGAGTCCTCATGGGCCATGGAAGAGTGTTTCTCTCTGTGGATTTGGCCAGATCCCAATTGTTTTGGGTTAATCTGTGGGATTCAGTTTTGTTAACTAAGGTGTCCCACCAAAAGAGGGATTCCAGAGCAGAGCCCTGGACAACAAGAAATCTAACTAAAAATACGGGCCTAGGGGCATGGCAAGCCCAATATGCCTTCTAATGGTCCAGCCACTGAGAGGCCTTCATTGAGGACAGAACTCATGCTGAGGGTCACAATGCGTGTTTATGCCCTCGTGGTACTCAAGCATGGGTGGGGACTCATGGTGCATGCTTGTTTCTCCTACACTGAATGATAGTCAACATGTCAACCACATGAGTTCTTGGCATGGGGAAGTATTAATTCTGATTTCTGCATGTCATTCACCCCTGGGTAGTGATTGGACATAAGGTCCAGGTTGTGAAGTCTGAAAACCGAGGTTGGGAAGAGATGACAACCTAAGGCCATGTCGGGTCCGATATGCTCAGCGTGGAGCCAGCTGTCTGGGTGTTGGTCGGGAGGTCCAAGCTTGGGCTGTGTCAGACAGGGCCTTAGTGCCCAGGGTAGATTGTATAATTGGGGTACAACTGAGTGCCGTGCAGGTTGATCTTTATTTGAAATTTCTGGGTAGCCCCAAGGGCAATGTTTTTCTTCTGGAGGACAGGCAGAGTGCTGCATTGTGGCTCCGGAATTTCCAAAGTGGATGCCTTGTGGACGGGGAGTGTGAGGACGGAAGTCTGAGAACACATGTTAGGCATAGGTTCTGGGCGAGGGCACGGCAGGCACCCTCTGCAGATCTGAATCGGGATATCATGAATCTTAAGTCAGGGCGAGGTTCAAACCTAGGCTTAGGTTTGAATTTCTGTCCATTCTGGCCACTTTATGAAGGGGACAGCATCTCCAGTCCATGGAGGTTTACCCACGATGGGAGTTGTGAGATGCTCCAAACAACAAGGATTCCTTCTGATCAACAATTGAGACCTTTTGTATCACTCCAGTACATACCATACAGAATGACACCAGAGCAGGGATCTTAGGATGGATGCATGGGAAGCCCGCCTCACATTGCAGTTGTCTCCTAGCAAATAGACAGGTTTGATATGCTGGCTCTGTCAGAGCAACCAAGGGGGCTGAGTTGAAATGGACTCTCCTGAGGATGGATGCTAATGTGGGTTTGTGTCCATGGAGACCTTGGAATGGGGCGTTGGTGCATGGGCCCTGAAGGATTCTCCTAACCGGAGGTTTTGAGACATCTCCAAAGGACAAGTTTCCCATGTGGAGACGAGATTTGTTCTGATTGGTGCCTCAGGAAACCCCCATATACTGTTATTGGAATATAGGCCTCTGAAGAGAGATAACTGGAAACCAAAGCAATGGCTCCGTTTAGAGCCTAGGGGCCTGTCCGGTTGAATATTCTTCTCTGTGTACATCCATCTAAGGTATTAGTGGAGTTAGATGCTCAGCTGGTGTCAGATGGCCCTTGTTTGTCCCAGGCGGCCTACACTATTGTGAAGGCCTTGGGGACTTTGGAGGTTTCTCCTAATTTTATGATTATGGACAATGGAATGGGCAGAATTCCCGTGGAGAGGGAAGGCACAGTTTTGATGTGGCTCCAGGGGCCCCAGCCTGCAGGGTGTGTGCACCAGGACTGTGGAGACAGAAGTCTAAAACACAAACTCAGTTTAGGTTTAGGGACGTAGGTATGGCAGGCCCGATCTACAGACCGTGAGGAGAATTCTTCCAGATATGAAGAAAGAGAGATTGTGAGGCACTTGTTCAGGCTTTTGTTTCTGGATATTGTGTCAACGATGGGCGTGGAATGTCAGGGAGGCCTCATGGGCCATGGATGAGTCTTCCGCTCTGTGGATTTGGCCCGATTCCAATTGTTTTGGGTCAAACTGTGGGATGGGAGGAGTCCTTTCAGTTTTGTTACCTCAGGTGTCCCACCAAAAGAGGGATTCCAAAGCCGAGCCCTGGGGAGGGGAGACTGGACAACCAGAAATCTGGTTAAAAATTGGGGCCTAGGGGCATGACAAGCCCAATATGCTGTCTTTTGGTCCAGCCACTGAGAGGCCTTACTTGAGAACTGGGCTCACGTTGAGGGTCAGAATGCATGTTTGTGAACGACTTGGTCCTCAAGCATCTGCAGGGCCTCATGGGCCACACTGGTTTCAACTACATTTTACGTTGGACAACATGCCAACCACAAGGTTTCTTGCCATGGGGAAGGAGTTCTGATTCCTGCATCATGTTCAACCCTGGGTGGTGACTGGAGATAAGGTTTAGGTTCTGAAGCCTGAAAACCGAGGTTGGAAAGAGATGATGACCTAAGGCCATGGCGGGTCTGATGTGCTCAGTGTGTGGCTAGCTGGGTGGGTGCGAGCCAGGAGGTTCAGTCTCAGGCTGTGCCAGAAAGGGCAGTAGTGCCCAGGGCAGACTGTATAATTGGGGTCCAGTCAAGTGCCATGCAGGTTGATCCTCATTTGGGGAATCTGGGTAGCCCCAGAGGGCAATGTTTTTCTTCCGGAAAGCAGGCAGAGTGCTGCCTTGTGGTTCTGGAATTGCCAAACTGGAGGGCTTGTGGGCCAGGAATGTGAGGATGGAAGTTGAGAACACAAATTAGACTTACGTTTCTGGGCAAGGGCACGGCAGACACACTCTGCAGAGATGAATCAAGATGTCCTGCATCTGAAGTCAGGGCGAGGATCAGACGATCGCTCAGGTTGGAGCTTCTGTCCCTGATGGCCCCTTCATGAAGCACAGGGGGCGAAATCACGAGGCCATGGAGGTTTGCCCACGATGGGAGTTGTGAGATGCTCCAAACAGTAAGATTCTTCTGAGGGACTATTGAGACCTGTTGGTTGGCTCCAGGACTTCCCATACAGCATAATTCTGAGAATGGTTCTAAGTATGGATGTCTGGGAAGCCTGCCTCTCATTCCAATCATCTCCTAGCGACAAGACGGGTTAGATCTGCTGGATCAGGGGGAGCAACTGAGGGGGCTGAGTTGAAATGGACTCTCCTGTGGATGGGTCCTAATGTGGGTGTGTCTTCATGGAGACCTTGGAATGAGGCGCTGGCACCGGGAACCTGAAATGTCCTTCTAACCAGAGGCTTTGAGAGAGCTCCAACATGCAAGTTTCCCATGTGTAGACGAGATTTGTTCTGAAGGGTGCCTCAGGAGAAGCCCTCAGCTGGTATTGGAAACCAGGCTTTTGAGGAGACATGCCTGTAAACCAAAGCTATGGATCCCATTATGGCCTGGGGTCCTGTCTGGTCAATCTTCTTCTCTGGGGACATCCATCTATGGTATGAGTGGAGGTAGATGCTCAGCTGGTGTCAGACGGCCCTTTTTTGTCCCGGACAACCTACACCATTGGTATGGCCTCAGGGAATTTGGAGGTTTCTCCTAATTTGTACGGTTTTGGATAATGGAATGGGCAGAATTCCCATGGATTGGTTAGGCACAGTCCTAATGTGTGGTTCCAGGGGCCCAGCCTGGAGGGTGTGTGGCCCAGGACTTTGAGGACAGAACTCAAAAAACACAAACTCAGCTTAGGTTTGGGAACGTAGGTATGGCACGGCCGAACTACAAATCATGAGAAGAACTCTTCAGGATATGAAGAAAGAGCGAGTCTGAGGCGCTTGGTTAGGCTTTTGTCTCTGGATTTTGTATCAGCGATGGCCGTTGAATGTCGGGGAGGCCTCCTGGGCCATGGACGAATCTTCCTCTCTGTGGATTTGGCCCTATCCCAATTCTTTTTTGTAAATCTGTGGGATGGGAGGACTCCTTTAAGGTTTGTTACCTGAGGTGTCCCACCAAAAGAGGAATTCCAGAGCAGAGCCCTGCGCAAGAGTGAAGGGACAACCCGAAATATGGTTAAAAATTAGGGTCTAGGGGCATGGCAAGCCCAATATGCTGTTTCTTCATGCAGCCACTGAGAGGCCTTGCCTGAGGACCGGGCTCAGGCTGAGGGTCACAATGTGTGTTTGAGACCAATGTGGCCCTCAAGCATGGGCTGGGACTCATGTGCCACACTGGTTTCAACTACACTGAAAGTTGGACAACATGCCAACCACGAGGTTTCATGCCAAGGGAACGAGTTCGGATTTCTGCAACATTTTCAAACCTGGGCAGTGATTTGAGATAAGGTCAAGGTTCTGAAGCCTGAAAACCGAGGTTGGGTAGAGATGACGACCTATGGCCATGGCGGGTCCGATGTGCTCAGTGTGCGGCCAGCTGTCTGGGTGGGGCCAGGAGTTCCAGGCTCAGGCTGTGTCAGAATGGGCAATTGTGCCCACTTCAGCCTATATATTTGGTGTACAGCCAAATGGCGTGCAGGTTGATCCTCATTTGGGGTTTCTGGGTAGCCCCAGAGGGCAATGTTCTTCTTCCAGGGAGCAGGCAGAGTGCCGCATTGTACTTCTGGATTGCCAAACTGGAGGGCTTGTGGGCCAGTAGTCTGAGGACTGAAGTCTGAGAACACAAGCTAGGCTTAGTTTTTATGGGTGAGGACATGGCAGGCACAATCTACAGACCTGAATCGAGATCTCGTGCATCTGAAGTCAGGGTGAGGATCAGACGATCTTCAGGTTGGACTTTCTGTCCCTGATGGCCCCTTCATGAAGGGGGGGAATCACGAGGCCATGGGGGGTTTCACACGATGGGAGTTGTGAGAAGCTCCAAACTACAAAGATTCTTCTCCAGGACAATTGAGACCTGTTAGTTGGCGCCAGGCCAAGGATTCCAAGCATGGTTCTGAGGATGGATGGCTAGGTACCACACCTGGCATTCCAATTTTCTCCTAGCTACAAGAAAGGTTAGATCTGCTGGATCTGGGGGAGCAACTGAGGAGGCTGAGTTGAAATTGACTCTCCTGTGGATGTGTCCTAATATGTTTTTGTGTCTGTGGAGACCTTGGAATGAAGCGGTGGCACTGGGTCCCTTATGGGTTCTTCTAAACAGAGACTTTGACACAGCTCCACCGTGCAAGTTTCCCATATGTAGATGAGATTTGTTCTGATGGGTGAGTCAAGAAACAGCCATATGCTGGTATTGAAATCCAGGCCTCTGAGGAGACATGCCTGGAAACCATAGCAATGGATCCGATTAGTGCCTAGTGGTCTGTTCATTCCTTTTTTCCTCTGGGGACATCAGTCTATGGGTCTGAGTGCAGGTAGGTGCTCTGATGTGCTCAGATTGCTCCTGTTTGTCCTGGGAAGCCACCACTATTGGGATGGCCTCAGGAACTTTGGAGGTTTATCCTATTAGTAGGATTGTGGCCATTGGAATGGGTACACACAATTCCCTTGGAGAGGGCAAGTACAGTCCTCAGGTTTGGCTCCAAGGGCCTGAGCCTTTGGGGTGTGTAGGCCAGGGCTGTTTGGACAGTTGTCTGAAAACACAACCTCGGCTTATGTTTCGGGTCATAGGTATGGCAGGACTGATCTACAGAACATGAGAAGAACTCTTCGGGATATGAAAAAAGGGCGAGTGTGAGGCTCTTGCTCAAGTTTATCTCTGGATATCGTGTGACTCATGGTCGTGAAATTTCCGGGTGACTTCATGGGAAATGGACGAGTCTTACTCTTTAGAAGGTTGGCCTCGTCCAAAGAGTTTGGTGTGTTTATGTCCTCGTCGCACTTGAGAATGGGCTGGGCCTCAGGGTGAATGCTGGTTTCTCCTACACTGAACGTTGGACAACATGCCAACCACAAGGTTTCTTGCCATGGGTAAGGAGGAGTTCTGATTTCTACATACCATCACCCCTGGGCAGTGATTGGAGAAAAGGTAGGTTCTGAAGCCTGAAAACTGAGGTATGGAAGAGATGATGTCCGAGGGCCATGGCTGGTCTGTTGTGCTCAGTGTGTGGTCAGCTGTCTGTGTGTTAGTCAGGAGGTCCGGGCTCAGGTGTGTCAGACCGTGCATTAGTGCACAGCTTAGAGTATATAATTTACGTACAGTCAAGTGGCGTGTAGGTTTATCCTCATATGATGTGCCTGGGCAGCTCATGAGGCAATATTTTTTTTCTAGAGGGCAGGCAGAGTGCTGCACAGTGGGTTCGGAATTGCCAAACTTGAGGTCTTCTGGGACAGGAGTGTGAGGACGGAAGTCTGAGAACACAAGCTAAACTTGGGTTTCAGGTCGAGGGCACGGCAGGTACCTCGGCAGATCTGAACCAATATCTCATGCATCTGAATTCAGGGCGAGGATCAGACATTGGCTCTGGTTGGAGTTTCTGTACATGACGGCCCATTCATGAAGGGAGTGGAATCTCTAGTCCATGGAGGTTTCCCCACGTTGGGAGTTGTGAGATGGCCCTTCAAAGATTCCTTCTGCGGGACAATTGAGACCTGTTGGACAGCTCCAGGACATCACATATGGAATGACTCGAGAGCACCATTCGAGGATGAATGCCTGGGAAGCCCGCCTCGCATTCCAATTTTCTTCTAGCAACAAGACAGTATAGATCTGATGGAATTTTCTTCTAGCAACAAGACAGTATAGATCTGATGGCTCAGCAGGTGTTACCGGGGTGGCTGAGTTGAAATGGACTTTCCGGAGGATGGGTCCTAATGTTTGTTTGTGTCCCTGAGGGCCTTGGAATGGGGCGGTGGCACCGGCACCCTGAAGTATTCTCCTAAGCCTTTGACATAGCTCCCATGCACAAGTTTCCTTGTGGAGACGAGATTTGTTCTGATGGGTGCTTCAGGAGAAGCCCTATGCTGGTATTGGAATCCAGGCTTTTGAGGAGACATGCCTGTAAACCAAAGCTATGGATCCCATTATGTCCTAGGGTCCTGCCTGGTTCAATCTTCTTCTCTGGGGACATCCATCTATGGTATGAGTGGAGGTTGATGCTCAGCTGGTGTCAGACGGCCCTCGTTTGTCCGGGACAACCTACACCATTGAGATGGCCTCAGGGACTATGGAGGGTTCTCCTAATTTGAACGGTTTGAGACAATGGCATGGGCAGAATTCCCATGGATTGGGTAGGCACAGTACTAATGTGTGGCTCCAGGGGCTCAGTCTGGAGGGTATGTGGCCCAGGAATTTGAGGACAGAAAACAAAAAACACAAACTCATCTTAGGTTTGGGAACGTAGGTATGGCAAGCCCGACCTACAAACCAGGAGAAGAACTCTTCAGGATATGAAGAAAGAGCGAGTCTGAGGCGCTTGCTCAGGCTTTTGTCTCTGGATTTTGTATCAGCGATGGCCGAGGAATGTCGGGGAGGCCTCCTGGGCCATGGACGAATCTTCCTCTCTGTGGATCTGGTCCGATCCCAATTCTTTTTCGTGAATCTGTGGGATGGGAGGACTCCTTTAAGGTTTGTTACCTGAGGTGTCCCACCAAAAGAGGAATTCCAAAGCAGAGCCCTGGGCAAGAGTGAAGGGACAACCCGAACTATGGTTAAAAATTGGGGTCTAGGGGCATGGCAAGCCCAATATGCTGTTTCTTCATGCAGCCACTGAGAGGCCTTGCCTGAGGACCGGGCTCAGGCTGAGGGTCACAATGTGTGTTTGAGACCAATGTAGCCCTCAAGCATGGGCTGGGTCTCATGTGCCACACTGATTTCAACTACACTGAACGTTGGACACCATGCCAACCACGAGGTTTCTTGCCAAGGGAACGAGTTCTGATTTCTGCAACATTTTCAAACCTGGGCAGTGATTAGAGATAAGGTCTAGGTACTGAAGCCTGAAAACCGAGGTTGGGAAGAGATGACGAACTAAGGCCATGGCGGTTCCAATGTGCCTAGTGTGCGGCCAGCTGTCTGGGTGGGGCCAGGAGGTCCAGCTCAGGCTGTGTCAGAGAAGGCAATGATGCCAAGATCAGCCTATATATTTGGTGTACAGCCAAATGGCGTCCAGGTTGATCTTCATTTGGGGTTTCTAGGTAGCCCCAGAGGGCAATGTTTCTCTTGGAGGGCCCACAGAATGCTGCATTGTACTTCCGGATTGCCAAACTGGAGGGCTTGTGGGCCGGTAGTCTGAGGACGGAACTCTGAGAACACAAGCTAGGCTTAGGTTTTATGGTGAGGACATGGCAGGCACAATCTACAGACCTGAATCGAGATCTCGTGCACCTGAAGTCAGGTTGAGCATCAGACGATGCCTCAGGTTTGACTTTCTGTCCCTGATGGCCCCTTCATAAAGGGGGGGAATCTCGAGGCCGTGGGGGTTTTCCCACCATGGGAGTTGTGAGAAGCTCCAAACTGCAAAGATTCTACTGTGGGACAATTGAGACCAGTTGGTTGGCTCCAGGCCAACAATTCTGAGCAGGGTTCTAAGGATGGATGGTTGGGTAGCCCACCTCGCATTCCAATATTCTCCTAGCTACAAGATAGGCTAGATCTGTTGGATCTCGGGGAGCAACCGAGGAGGCTGAGTTTAAATGGACTCTCCTGTGGATGGGTCCTAATATGTTTTTGTGTCTATGGAGACTGTGGCATTAAGCGGTGGCACTAGGGCCCTGAAGGCTTCTTCTAAACAGAGGTTTGACACAGCTCCACCATGCAAGTTTCCCATGTGTAGAGGAGATTTGTTCTGATGGGTGAGTCAAGAAACAGCCATATTCTGGTATTG
Organism: Mustela nivalis; assembly: GCF_964662115.1. Taxonomy (NCBI): domain Eukaryota; kingdom Metazoa; phylum Chordata; class Mammalia; order Carnivora; family Mustelidae; genus Mustela; species Mustela nivalis. The sequence goes on along the minus strand of NW_028136547.1, from coordinate 2,034,369 downwards.
AAATCCAGGCCTCTGAGGAGAGATGCCTGGAAACCAAAGCAATGAATCCGATTAGTGCCTAGGGGCCTGTTGGTTTCTTTTTACCTTGGGCGACATCTATCTATGGGTCAGAGTGCAGGTAGGTGCTCAGATGAACTCAGATTGCCCGTGTTTGTCCTTGGAAGCCAACACTATGGGATGGCCTCAGGGAATTTAAAGGTTTATACTTTTAGTTGCGTTGTCGCCATTAGAATGGGCTCACACAATTCCCTTGCGAGGGCAAGAACAGTCCTCAGGTTTGGCTTCAGGGGCCTGAGCCTATAGGGTGTGTAAGCCAGGGCTGTTTGGACAGTTGTCTGAAAACACAAACTCGACTTCTGTTTCGGGTCATAGGTAGGGCAGGACTGATCTACAGACCATGAGGAGAACATTTCGGTATATGAAAAAAAAGCGAGTGTGAGGCTATTGCTCATGTTTTTGTCTCTGCATATCATGTCACTGATGGTCGTGAAATTTCCGGGTGACTTCATGGGAAATGGACGAGTCTTACTCTCTGGGGATTTGGCCCCTTCCAAAGAGGTTGGGGTCATTCTGTGGGATGGAAGAAGTCGTTTTTTTTGTTGTTGTTGCTTTGTTTTGTTTCATTTTTTAACCTCCGTTGTCCCACCAAATGAGGAATTCCAGAGTAGAGCTCTGGGGAGGGGTGACTGGACAATCAGAAATCTGGTTAAAAATTGGGGCCTAGGGCTATGTCAAGCCCATTATGACATCTAGTGTTCCAGGCTCTGAGAGGAATTACTAGAGGACAGGACTCACACTGAGGGTCACAATGCATATTTATGCCCTCGTCGCACTCAAGAATAGGCGGGCCTCAGGGTGAATGCTAGTTTCTCCTACAATAAACGTTGGACAACATGCCAACCACAAGGTTTCTTGCCATGTGTAAGGAGAAGTTCTGATTTCTGCATCACACTCACCCCTGGGCAGTGATTGAAGATAAAGTCTAGTTTCTGAGGCCTGAAAACTGAGGTAGGGAAGAGATGACGACCTAAGGCCATGGCAGGTCTGATGTGCTCAGTGTGCGGTCAGCTGTCTGGGTGTTGGTCAGGAAGTCTGGGCTCAGGTTGTGTCAGACAGTGCATTAGTGCCCAGGTTAGACTATATAATTCGGGCAAAGTCGAGTACCGTGTAGGTTTATCTTCATATAAGGTGCCTTGGCAGCTCTTTAGGCAATATTTTTTTTCCAGAAAGCAGGCCATGTGCTGCATTGTGGGACCGGATTTACCAATCATGAGGGCTTTGAGGCCAGGAGAGTGAGGTCGGAATTCTGAGAACAAAAGCTATACTTGGGCTCAGGGGAAGGGCACGGCAGGTACCCCCTGCAGATCTGAACCAATATCTCATCCATTTCAAGGCAGGGAGAGAATTAGACTTTGGCTTAGGTTGGAGTGTCTGTGCCTGACGGCCCCTTCATGAAGGGAGCGGGAATCTCGTGTCCATGGAGTTTTTCCCACGTGGGAGTTGTGGGTTGCCCCTTCAAGAATTCCTTCTGCGGGACAATTGAGACCTTCGGGCAGCTCCAGGACATCCCATATATAATGACTCCAGAGCACCGTTCGAGGGAGGATGCCTGGGAAGCCAGCCTCGAATTCCAATTGTCTCCTAGCAACAAGCCAGTTTAGATCTGATGGCTCTGCGGGAGCAACCGGGGTGGCTGACTTGATATGGACTTTCCTGAGGATGAGTCCTAATGTGTGTTTGTGTCCATGGGGCCTTGGAATGGGGCCGTGGCACCAGGACCCTGAAGTATTCTCCTAAGCTTTTGACATAGCTCGATGCACATGTTTCCTTGTGGAGACGAGATTTGTTCTGATTGCTGCCTCAGGAAAACCCCTATGCTGGTATTGGAATCCAGGCTTTTGAGGAGACATGCCTGTAACCAAAGCAATGGATCCGATATGGCCAGGGTCCTGTCTGGTTCAATCTTCTTCTCTGCAGACATCCATCTATGGTATGAGTGGAGGTTGATGCTCAGCTGCTATCAGACCGCGCTTGTTTGTCACGGGAGACCTGCACTATTGGGATGGCCTCAGGGATTTGGAGGGTTCTCCTAATTTTACGGTTTTGGACAATGGAATGGGCAGAGTTCCCATGGATTGGGTAGGCACAGTCCTTATGTGTGGCTCCAGGGACCGCAGCGTGGAGGGTGTGTGGCCCAGGACTTTGAGGACAGAAGTCTGAAAACATAAACTCAGCTTAGGTTTGGAGACATAGGTATGGCAGGCCCGATCTATAAACCATGAGAAGAACTCTTCAGGATATGAAGAAAGAGCGAGTCTGAGGTGCTTGTTCAGTCTTTTGTCTCTAGATTGGGTATCAGCGATGGCCGTGGATTGTCTGGGAAACCTCATGGGCCATTGACGAATCTTCCTCTCTGTGGAATTGGCCCGATCCCAATTCTTTTTCGACAATCTGTGGAATGGGAGGTCTCCTTTCAGGTTGGTTACCTTATGTGTCCCGCCAAAAGAGGAATTCCAAAGAAGAGCCCTGTGGAAAAGCGAAGGGACAACCCGAACTATGGGTAAAATTTGGGGCCTAGGGGCATGGCAAGCTCAATATGCTGTCTCTTCATCCAGCCACTGAGAGGCCTTACCTGAGGACTGGGATCAGGCTGAGGGTCACAATGTGTGTTTGTGACCAATGTGGCCCATAAACATGGGCGGGGCCTCATGGGCCACACTGGTTTCAACTACACTGAACATTGGAAAACATGCCAACCACATGGTTTCTAGCCACGGGGAAGGAGTTGTTATTTCTGCATCACTTACAAGCCTGGGCAGTGATTGGAGATAAGGTCTAGGTTCTGAAACTTGAGAATCGAGGTTGGGAAGAGATGACGACCTAAGGACATGGCTCGTCCGGCATGCTCAGTGTTCGACCAGCTTTCTGGGTGGGGCCAGGAAGTCCAGGCTCAGGCTGTGTAGAAAGGGCAATAGTGCCCATGTCAGCCTATATATTTGGGGTACAGTCGAATGGCGTGCAGGTTGATCCTCATTTGGAGTTTCTGGGTAGCCCCACAGGGCAATGTTTTTCTTCCTGAAGGCTGGAAGAGTGCTGCATTATAGTTCTGGTTTGCAAACTGGAGGCTTGTGGGCCAGTAGTCTGAAGACGGAAATCTGAGAACACAAGCTAGGCTTAGGTTTCTGGGTGAGGACAAGGCAGGAACAATCTACAGACCTGAATCGAGATCTCGTGCTTCTGAAGTCAGGGCGAGGATCAGAAGATCGCTCAGGTTGGTGTTTCTGTCCCTGATGGCCCCTTCATGAAGGGGCGGGGGGGTCAAGAGGCCGTGGGGGTTTTCCCACGATGTTAGTGGTGAGAAGCTCCAAACTGCAAAGATTCTTGTGCAGGACAGTTGAGACATGTTGGTTGGCTCCAGGCCAACGATTCCGAGCAGGGTTCTAAGGATGGATGCCTGGGTAGCCCACCTTGCATTCCAATTGTGTCCTAGCAACAAGACAGGTTATATCTGCTGGATCTGGGCGAGCAATCTGGATCTGAGTTGAAATGGACTCTCCTGTGGATGGATCCTAATATGTTTTTGTGTCTATGGAGACCTTGGAATGAAGCGGTGGCACTGGGGTCCTGAAGGGTTTTTTCAAACAGAGGCTTTGACACAGCTCCAACGTGCAAGTTTCCCATATGTAGATGAGATTTTTTATGACGGATGAGTCAGGAAACAGCCATATGCTGGTATTGAAATCCAGGCCTCTGAGGAGAGATGACTGGATACCACAACAATGAATCTGAATAGTGCCTAGGGGCCTGTTCGTACCTTTTTACCTCTGGGAACATCAGTCTATGCGTCTGAGTGCATGTAGGTTCTCAGATGGGCTCAGATTGCCCGAGTTTGTCCTGGGAAGCCACCACTATTGGGATTGCCTCAGAAAGTTTGCAGGTTTATCCTATTAGTAGGGTTGTGGCCATTGGAATGGGCACATACAATTCCCTTGGAGAGGGCAAGTACAGTCCTCAGGTTTGGCTCCAGGGGCGTGAGCCTGTAGGGTGTGTAGGCAGAGCTGTTTGGACAGTCGTCTGAAAACACAAACGCGGCTTATGTTTCAGGTCATAGGTATGGCAGGATTGATCTACAGACCATGAGGAGAACTCTTCGGGATATGAATAAGGGGCGAGTGTGAGGCTCGTGCTCAAGTTTTTGTCTCTGGATATCGTGTCACTCATGGTCGTGAAATTCCCTGGTGACTTCATGGGAAATGGACGAGTCTTACACTCTGGGGGTTTGGCCCCGTCCAAAGAGTTTGGGGTCATTCTGTGGGATGAAAGAAGTCCGTTTTGTTGTTGTTGTTGATTTGCCATGTTTTGTTTTTTAACCTCAGGTGTCCCACCAAATGAGGGATTCCAGAGTAGAGCCCTGGGGAGGGCCGAACGGACAACTAGAAATCTGGTTAAAAATTGTGGCCTAGGGACATGTCAAGCCCATTATGACATCTAATGGTCGAGCCACTGAGAGGACTTACTAGAGGACAGGACTCACGCTGAGGGTCACAATGCGTGTTTATGCCCACTTCGCAAACAAGAATGGGCAGGGCCTCATGGTGAATCCTGGTTTCTCCTACACTGAACGTTGGACAACATGCCAACCACAAGGTTTCTTGCCATGGGTAAGGAAGAGTTCTGATTTCTGCATCACAGGCACCCCTGGGCAGTGATTGGAGATAAGGTCTAGGTACTGAAGCCAAAAAACTGAGGTAGGGAAGAGATGATGACCTAAGGCCATGGCGGTTCTGATGTGCTCAGTGTGCGGTCAGCTGTCTGGGTGTTGGTCAGGAGGTCCGAGCTCAGGTTGTGTCAGACAGTGCATTAGTGCCCAGGTTAGACTATATAATTTGGGTACAGTCGAGTGCCATGTAGATTTATCCTCATATAAGTTGTCTGGGCAGCTCATTAGGCAAAATTTGTTTTCTAGAGGGCAGGCAGAGTGCTTCATTGTCAGTCCGGAATTGCTAAACTTGAGGGCTTCGTGTAGAGGAGTGTGAGGACGGAAGTCTGAGAACACATGCTAGACTTGGGTTTCAGGGCGAGGACACGGCAGGTACCACTGTAGATCTGAACCAATATCTCATGCATCTGAAGTCAGGGCGAGGATCAGACGTTGGCTCAGGTTGGAGTTTCTGTGCTTGACGGACCCTTCATGAAGGGAGCGGAATCTCAAGGCCATGGAGTTTTTTCCACGTTGGGAGTTGTGGGATGCCCCCATCAAGGATTCCTTCTGCGGGACAATTGAGACCTGTTGGGCAGCTTCAGGACATCCCATATGGAATGACTCCAGAGCACTGTTCGAGGTTGGATGCCTGGGAAGCCGGCCTCGCATTCCAAATGTCTCCCAGCAACAAGACAGTTTAGATCTGATGGCTCTGCGGGAGCAACCGGGGTGGCTGACTTGAAATGGACTTTCCTGAGGATGGGTCCTAATGTGTGTTTGTGTCCATGAGGTCCTTAAAAATGGGCGGTGGCACCGGGACCCTGAAGTATTCTCCTAAGCTTTTGACATAGCTCGATGCACAAGGTTCCTTGTGGAGACGAGATTTGTTTTGATGGGTGCCTCAGGAAAACTTCTATGCTGGTATTGGAATCCAGGCTTTTGAGGAGACATGCCTGTAATCCAAAGCAATGTATCCGATTATGGCCTAGGGTCCTGTCTGGTTCAATCTTCTTCTCAGGGGACATCCATCTATGGTATGAGTGGAGGTAGGTGCTCAGCAGGTATCAGACTGCCCTTGTTTGTCCTGGGCGACCTGCACTATTGGGATGGCCTCAGGGATTTGTAGGGTTCTCCAAATTTTACTGTTTTGGACAATGGCATCGGCAGAATTCCCATTGATTGGGTTGGCACAGTCCTAATGTGTGACTCCAGGGGCCCCAGCCTGGAGGGTGTGTGGCCCAGGACTTTGAGGACAGAAGTCTGAAAACACAAACTCAGCTTAGGTTTGGGGACGTAGGTATGGCAGGCCCGATCTATAAACCATGAGAAGAACTCTTCCGGATATGAAGAGAGAGCGAGTCTGAGGCGCTTGCTCAGGCTTTTGTCTCTGGATTTTGTATCAGAGATGGCCGTGGAATGTCGGGGAGGCCTCATGGGCCATGGACGAATTTTCCTCTCTGTGGATTTGGCCCGATCCCAATTGTTTTTCGTCAACCTGTGGAATGGGAGGACTCCTTTCAGGTTTGTTACCTCAGGTGTCCCGCCAAAAGAGTAATTCCAAAGAAGAGCCTTAGGGAAAAGTGAAGGGAGAACCCGAACTATGGGTAAAATTTGGGGCCTAGGGGCATGGCAAGCCCAATATGCTGTCTCTTCATCCAGCCACTGAGAGGCCTTACCTGAGGCCTGGGATCAGGCTGAGGGATACAATGTGTGTTTGTGACCAATGTGGCCCATAAACATGGGCGGGGCCTCACGGTCCACACTGGTTTCAACTACACTGAACGTTGGAAAACATGCCAACCACTAGGTTTCTTGCCAAGGCGAAGGAGAAGTTCTGATTCTTGCATCACGTTTACTCCTGAACAGTGAGTGGAGATAAGGTCTAGGTTCTGATGGTGAAAACTGAGGTTGGGTAGAGATGATGGCCTAAAGCCATTGTGGGTGTGATATGCTCTGTGTATGGCCAGATGTCTGGGTGTTGGACTGGAGGTCTGCCCTCAGGCTGTGTCAGACAGGGCTTTAGTGAACAGGCTAGACTGTATATTGGGGTATGGTCGAGTGGCATGCACGTTGTTACTCATTTGGCGTTTCCGGTTAGACCTATAGGGCAACATTTTTCTTCTGGAGGGCAGGCAGAGTGCTGCATTGTGTCTCCAGAATTGCCAAACTGGAGGGGTGTGGCCAGGATTGTGAGGAAGGAAGTCTGAAAACACAAGCTAGCACGAGTTTTGGGGCCAAGAGCATGGCAGGCCCACTCTGCAGAGGCTGAATCGAGATCTCCTTCAGGTGAGGTCAGGGCGAGTATCAGATGTTGCCTCAAGCTGGAGTTTGTGTCCATGACGGCCCTTACATGAAGGGGGTGGGGTCGTCATGAGGCCAGGGAGGTTTCCCTACGCTGGGAGTTGTGAGCTGCTCCAAACTTCAAAGTTTCCTTCTTCAGGACAGTCGAGTACTATTGGATGGTTCCAGGATGCCCCATACAGAAAGACTCGAGAGCAGGGCCGTAAGCATGGATGCGGAGAAACGCCAACTCACCTTCCCATTTCCTGGTCGAGACAAGGCACGATCAATCTGCGGACTCTTGGGTGAGCTACCCAGAAGGCTGAGTTTAAATGGACTCTCCTGAGGATGAGTCATAATGTGGGTTGGTGGCCATGGAGACCTTGGAATGTGGCAGTAGCTAAGGGACTCTGCAGGATTCTCCAACCCGAAGGGCTTGACAAAACCCCAACAAGGAAGCTTCCCATGTGGAGATGAGAGGTCTTCTGTCTGGTGCCTCAGGAAAGCCCCGTATGCTGGTCTTCGAACCCAGGCCTCTGAGGAGTGATACCTGGACACCAAAGCAAGAGTTCATAATAGGGCCTAGGGGCCTGTCTGGTTCAATCTTCTGTCTCTGCGGATATCTGTCTTTGTGTCTGCATGGAGGTAGTAGTTGCTCAACTTGTGTCATAATGCCCCTATTTGTCCAGTGCGGCTTGCGGTAGTGGGATGTCCTTGGGGACCTTGAGGTTTCTACTATTTTGTAGAGTTGTGGCCAATGGAATGGGCAGTTTCTTAGGAGAGAGCAGGCACAGTACTGTGGTGTGGCTCCAGAGACCCCAGCCTGGAGGCTGTGTGGGCCATGGCTGTGCAGACAGACATCCAAAAACCCTAACTCAGCTCAGGTTTGGGGCCGAGGTTACGGCAGGCATGATCTACAGTCCATGAGGGGAGTTCCTCTGGATATGAAAGAAGGGTGAGAGGGAGGCAGTCGCTCAGGCTTTTGTCTCTGGATGTTTTGTCCACAATGGCCGTTTAATGTAGGAGTTGCCTCATGGGTCGTAGAAGTCTCCCTCTCTGGTAGTTTGTCCAGCCCCCAAGAGTTTGGGGTTCTTCTGTGGGAAGGGAAGTGTCCTGTTTTCTGCTTCATGTGTCCCCCCAGTAGAGGGATTCTAGAGCATAGCAGTGGGTACTGACAACTGGAATACTCGCCCTCTGGTTAAGCTTGGGGGCCTATGGATATGACAAGCCCCATATGCAGATTCTTGGTCCAGCCACTGAAAGGCGTTACTTTAATACGGGACTCACACTGCAGGTCACAATGCATGTCTGTGCCCTAGGCGGCCCTCAAGCACTGGCGTGGCCTTTCGGACAATGCAGTTTTTCCCACATTGAACGTTGGACAACATGCCAACCACAAGGTTTCTGGCCATGGGGAAGGAGGAATTCTAATTTCTGCATCACGTTCACCCCTGGGCAGTGATTGGAGATAAGGTCTAGGTTCTGAAGCCTGAAAACCGAGGTCGGGAAGAGATGACGACCTACAGCCATAGCGGGTCCTATGTGTCCAGGTTGGGGCCAGCTGTCTGGGTGTCGTTTGGGATGTCTTGTCTCAGGCTCTGCCAGACAGGGCATTAGTGTACAGGGTGGGCTGTATAATTGCTTTACAATCGAGTGGCATGCATTAGAAAATCATTTGGGGTTTCTTATTAGCAGCATAGGGCAAAGTTTTTCTTCTGGAGGGCAGGCAGCATGCTGCATTGTGGCTTCGAAATTCCCAAACTGGAGGGCTTATGGGCCAGGAGAGTGAGGACGGAAGTCTGAGAACACAAGCTAGGCTTAGGTTTCGGGGCAAGGACATGGCAGGCACACTCTGCAGAGCTGAATTGAGATCTCATGCATCTGAAGTCAGGTCGAGGTTCAGACTTTGGCTCAGGTTTGAGTTTCTGTCCATGTTGGCCCCTTCAAGAAGGGGGGGCATTATGAGGCCATGGGGGTTTTCCCACTATTGGAGTTGTGAGATGCTCCAAACCGCAAGGATTCCTTCTGTGGGACAATTAAGATTTGTTGGATGGCTCCAGGACGTCTTATAAGGTATTTTTCCAGAACAGGGTTCTAAGTATGGATGCCTGGGCAGCCAGCCTCACATTCCAATTGTGTCCTAGCAACAAGAAACGTTTGATCTGCTGGCTTGGGGTAGCAACAGAGGGGGCTGAGTTGAAATGGACTTTCCTGAGGATGGTCTTAATGTTGGATTGAGTCCATGGAGACCTTGGTATGGGGCAGTGGCACCAGGGCCCTGAAGGATTCTTTTAACCAGAGGTTATGACAAAGCTCCAATAAGCAAGTTTTCCATGGGGAGACGAGATTTGTTCTTATTGGTGCCTCAGGAAACCACCATATGCTGGTATTGGAAACGAGGCCTCTGAGGAGAGATGCCTGGAAACCAAAGCAATGGATCTGATTAGGGCCTAGGGGCCTGTCCGGTTCAATATTCTTCTCTGGGGACATCTGTTGTCTGAGTGGAGGTAGTTGCTCAGCTGGTTTGAGATCACCCCTGTTTGTCCTGGGCGGCCTACACTATTGGGATGGCCTCGGTGACTTTGGAGGTTTTTCCTCATTTGCAAGGTTGTGGCCAATGGAATGGGAAGAATTCCCTTGAAAGGGAAGCACAGTCCTGAGGTGTGGCTCCAGGGACCCAAGTGTGGAGCGTGTGTGGTCCAGGGCTATTTGGACAAAAGTCTGAAAACACAAACTCCACTTAGGTTGGGGGATGTAGGTATGGCCGGCCCGATCTATAGACCGTGAGGAGAACTCTTCGTCATATGAACAAAGGGCGAATGTGAGGTGCTTGCTCATGCTTTTTTGTTTTTTTCTGTAAATGTGTCACCGATTGCCATGGAATGTCGGGGTGTCCTCATGGGCCATCGATGAGGCTCCCTTTCTGGGGATTTGACCAGATCCCAAGAGTTTGGGGTCATTCTGTCGTAAGGGAGGAGGCCTTTCTGGTTTTTTTTGTTTATTTTTATTTATTTATTTATTTATTTTTTTTACCTCAGGTGGACCACCAAAAGAGGGATTCCAGAGCAGAGTCGTGGGTGGGGGCAACTGGACAACCAGACCTCTGGTTAACATTGGGACCTAAGAACATGGCAAGCCCCATATGTGGGCTCTTGGTGCAGACACTGAGAGGCCTTCCTTGAGGATAGGTCTCGCACTGAGTTTCACAATGTGTTTTTGTCCCAAGGAGCCCCTCAAGTCAGGGCGTGGCCTAATGTACCATGCTGGTTTCTCCTACACTGAACGTTGCACAATATGGCAACCAAAAGTTTTCTGGCCATGGGGAAGAAGGAGTTCTATTTTCTGCAACTCTTTCACTCCTGGACTGTGATTGGATTTAAGGTCTAGGTTCTGAAGCCTGAAAACTGAGGTTGGGAAGAGATGAAGACCTAAGGCCATGGTGTGTCTGATTGCTCAGTGTTCGGCGAGCTGTTGAGTGTTGGTTGGGAGGTGCAGGCTCAGGCTGTGGCAGACAGGGAATTAATGCCCAGGCTAGACTGTATCATTGGGGTGCAGTCGAGTTTCGTGCAGGATGGTACTCATTTGTGGTTACTGGGTAGCCCCAAAGGGCAACGTTTTTCTTCTGGAGGGAAGACACAGTGCCACATAGTGGCTCTAGAATTCCCAAACTGGAAGGCTTGTGGGCCAGGAGTGTGAGGAAAAAATTCTGAGAACACAAGCCAGACTTAGATTTCGGGGTGAGGGGACGGCAGGCACCCTCTGCAGAGATGATTCGAAATCCCGTATACCTGAAGACAGAGCTAGGATCAGAAGTTGGCTTAGGTCGGAGTTTCTGTCTATGACGGCCCCTTCATGAAGGGGAGGGTGTCACGAGGACATGGAGGTTTTCCCACGATGGGAATTGTGAGATGCTCCAAACCGCAATGATTCCTTCTGTGGGACAGTCGAGACCTGTTGGATAGCTCCAGGACATCCCATAAGGAAGTTATCCAGAGCAGGGTTCTAAGGATGGATGCCTGGGCAGCCTGCCTCCCATTCCAGGTGTCTCATAGAGCCAAGGCAAGTTCGATCTGCTGGATCTAGGGGAGCAACCGAGGCGGGTGTGTTGAAATGTGTGAGTTGAGGATGGGTCATAATGTGCATTTGTGTCCATGTAGACCTTGGAATGGGGTGCTTGATCCGGGGCCTTGAGGGATGTTCATAACCGGAGGTTTTGATGGAGCTCTAAAGAGTATGTTTCCTATGTAGAGAAGAGAATTGTTTTGATGAGTGCCTAAGGAATCTCCCATATGCTGGTATTGGAAACCAGGCCTCTGAGGAGAGATGACTGGAATCAAAAGCAATGGATCTGATTAGGGCCTAAGTGCCCTTCCAGTTCAATCTTATTCTATGGGGATATCTGTCTCTGGGTCTGAGTGGAGTTGGTTTCCTAACTTGTGAAAGATCATCCCTGTTTGTCCTGGGCAGCCAACACAATTCAGATGGCCTGGGGGAGTTTGGAGGATTCTCCTAATCTATAGGGTTGTGGCCAATGGAAATGGCAGAATTCCCCTGGAGAGGGAAGCCACAGTCCTGAGGTGTGGCTCCAGGGGCCCCAGCTTGGATGTTGTGTGGGCCAGGACTGTGGGGACAGAAGTCTAAAAACACAAACTCAGCTTAGGTTTGGGGATGTATGTATGAAGGCTCGATCTACAGACCGTGAGAATTTTCCGGGCTATGAACAAAGGGCGAGTATGTGGCGCTTGCTCAGGGTTTTGTCTCTGGATTTTGTGTCAATGGTGGCCGTGGAATGTCGGGGTGTCCTCAAGGGCCATGGACAATTCTTTCTCTGGTGATTTGGCCAGATCCCAAGTGGTTGGGATCATTCTGTGAATGGGAAGAGTCCTTTCTGTATTTTTTTTTTTTTTACCTCAGGTGTCCCACCAAAGAGGGATTCCCGAGTAGAGCCCTGAGTAGGGGTGACTAGACATCTCGAACTCTGGTTGAGATTGGGGGACTAGGGGCTTGGCAAGCCCCATATGTGGGCTGTTGTTCCAGTCACTAAGAGGCTTTACATGAGGATAGGGCTCACGCTGAGTGTCACAATGTGTGTTTGTGCAAATTGTGGCCCTCAGGGATAGGTGGGGCCTCATAGTCCATGCTGCTTTCTCCTACAATGAACATTGGACAACATGCCAACCACTAGGTTTCTTGCCAAGGCGAAGGAGAAGTTCTGATTCTTGCATCACGTTCACTCCTGAGCAGTGAGTGGAGATAAGGTCTAGGTTCTGAAGGTGAAAATTGAGGTTGGGTAGAGATGATGGCCTAAAGCCATTGTGGGTTTGATATGCTCAGTGTACGGCCAACTGTCTGGGTGTTGGACTGGAGTTCTGCCCTCAGGCTGTGTCAGACAGGGCTTTACTGCACAGGCTAGACTGTATAATTTGGGTATGGTCGAGTGGCATGCAGGTTGTTACTCATTTGGCGTTTCTGGTTAGCCCTATAGGGCAACATTTTTCTTCTGGAGGCCAGGCAGTGTGCTGCATTGTGTCTCCAGAATTTCCAAACTGGAGGGGTGTGGCCAGGATTCTGAGGACGGAAGTCTGGGAACACAAGTTAGGCTTAGGTTTCAGGGTGAGGGCCCAGCAGGCACACTCTCAAGTGCTGAATCGAGATCTCATGCTTCTGAATTCAGGGCGAGGATTAGTCTTTGGCTTAGGATGGAGTTTCTGTCCGTGATGGCCCATTTATGAAGGTGTGGGGCATCATGAGGAAATGGAGGTTTTCTCACAGTGTTATTGTGTAATGCTTCAAACCACAAGGATTCATTCTGCGAGACAGTCAAGACAGGTTGGTTGGATTCAAGACGTCCCATAAAGAAGTTCTCCAGAGCAGGGTTCTAAGGATGGATGCCTGGGAAGCCCGCCTCCCATTCTAACTGTCTCCTAGTGTCAAGGAAGGTTTGATCTGCTGGCTCTGGGTGAGCAGCCGAGTGGGCTGATTTGAAATGGACTCTCCTGAGAATGGATCATAATGTAAGTTTGTGTCCTTGGAGACCTTGGGATTGGGCCATGGTGCCAGCGCCCTGAAGGATCCTCCTAACCTGAGGTATTGACACAGCTCCAAAGAGCAAGTTTCCCATGTGGAGATGAGATCTGTTCTGATTGTTTCCTTAGGAAACCCCCATATTCTGATATTGGAAACCAGGCCTCTGAGGAGAGATACCTAGAAACCAAAGCAATGCATCAGAAGTTGGCTCAGGTTGGAGTTTCTGTCCATGATGGCCCCTTTATAAAGGGGAGCATCTCATGAGGCCATGTAGGTTTTCCCACGATAGGAGTTGTGAGATGCTCCAATTTGCAAGGATTCCTTCTGTGGGACAGTCAAGACCTTTTGGAAGGCTCCAGGACATCCCATATGGAACGGCGCCAGAGCAGGATTCCATGGATGGATGCCTAGAGAGTCTGCTTTGCATTCCAGTTGTCTCCTAGCGACAAGGCAGGTTTGATATTCTGCCTCTGGGGGAGTAATCGACGGGGCTGAGTTGAAATGTACTCTCCTGCCGAATGGTCATAATGCGGGTATGTGTCCATGGAGACCTTGGAATAGGGCGGTTGCTCCGGCTACCTGAAGATTTCTCCTAACTGGAGGCTTTTACAGAGCTCCAAAGGATAAGTTTCCCATGTGAAGACAAGATTTGTTCTGATTGGTATCTCTGGAATCCCCCATATGCTGGTATTGGAAAACAGGCCTCTGAGGAGAGATGCTTAGAAAAAAAAGCAATGGAACCAATTACATTCTAGGGGCCAGTCCAGTTTAATCTTCTTCTCTTGGGTTATCTGTCTACGGGTGAGTTGACGTCGTTGCTCAGCTTGTGAGAGATCGCCCCTCTTTGTCCTGGGTGGCCTACACTATTGGAATGGCCTCTGGGACTTTGGAGGTTTATCCTTATCTGTAGGGTTGTGGCCAATGGAATGGGAAGAATTTCCTTGGAGAGGGCAGGCACAGTCCTGAGGTGTGGCTCCAGGGGCCTCAGTCTGGAGGGTGTGTGGGACAGGGATGTCAGGATAGAAGTCTGAAAACACAAACTCGGCTTAGGTTTGGGGACGTAGGTATGGCAGGCCCAATCTACAGACTATGAGGAGAATTTTTTGGGCTATGACCTAAGGGTGAGTGTGAACGCTTGCTGAAGCTTATGTCTCTGGATTTTGTGTCAATAGTGGCCGTGGAATGTCGGGCTGGCCTCATGGGCCATGGACGAGTCTTTCTCTCTGGACCCCAATCACTTGGGATGGCCCAATCCCAAGTGATTGGGGTCATTCTGTGAGTGGGAGGAGTCCTTTCTGTGTTTATTTACCTCAAATGTCCCACCAAAGAGGGATTCCAGAGCAGAGCCCTGAGTAGGGGTGACTAGATGTCTCTACCTCTGGTTAAGATTGGGTGACTTGGGGCATGGCAGGCCCCATATGCGGGCTCATGGTCCAGCCACTGAGAGGCTTTACTTGAGGACAGGGCTCAAACTGAGGGTCCCAATGTGTGTTTGAGCCCACCGCAGCTCTTAAGCATAGGCAGGGCCTCAGGGACCCTACACTACCCTCAGGGGCCCTACTAATACCCCTTTAGGCCCTACAGGGGTCCTACACTGAACGTTGGACAAGATGCCAACCACAAGATTCTGGCGAGAGGGAAGGAGGTGTTCTGATTTCTGCATCACGTTCACCCATGGGAAGTGAGTAGAGATAAGGTCTAGGATTCTGTAGCCTGAAAACCGAAGTTGGAAAGAGATGGCGACCTAAGGCCATGGCGGTTCAGATGTTCTCAGTGTACTGCAAACTGTCTGGGTGTCGGTTGGGAATTCAGGCCTCAGGTTCTGTCAGACAGGGCATTAGTGCACAGGCTAGACTATATAATTGGTGTACAGTTGAGTGACGTGCAGGTTTATCCTCATTTGAGGTTTCTGGGTAGACCCATAGGGCAATATTTTTCTTCTAGAGGGCAGGCAGAGTGCAGCACTGTGTCATCGGAAATCCCAAAATAGAGGGCGTGTGGTCCAGGAGAGTGAGGACGGAAGTCGGAGAACACTAGCTACGCTTAGGTTTTGGGGTGAGGGCACAGCAGGTACACTCTGAAGAGCTGAATCAAGATCTCGTGCATCTGAAGTCAAGGCGAGATCAGCTGTTGGCTCAGGTTGGAGTTTCTTTCCATGATCTGCCTTCAAGAAGATTGGGGGCATCATGTGACCTTGGAAGCTTTCCATGATATGAGTTGTTAGGTGGTCCATGCACAAGGACTCCTGTGGGACAGTCGAGACCTGTTGGATGGCTCAAGGATGTCCCATAAGGAACGACGCAAGAGCAGGGTTCTAAGGATGGATGCCTGAAGAGCCCAACTCGCATTTCAATTGTCTCCTAGCGACAAGGCAGGTTCAATCTGCTGGCTCTGGAGTAGCAACCGAGAGGGTTTAGTTGAAATGGACTCTCCTGAGGATGGGTCATAATTTGGGATTGTGTCCATGGAGATATTCAAATGGGGCAGTGGCTCCAGTGACCTGAAGTTTTCTCCTAACTGGAGGTTATGACACAGCTCCATAGAGCAAGATTCCCATGTGGAGACGAGATTTTTTCTGATAGGTAGCTCTGGAAACCCCCTTATGCTGGTATTGGAATCCAGGCCTCTGAGGAGAGATGCCTGAAAACAAAAGCAATGGATCCAATTAGGGCCTAGGTGCCTGTCTTGTTCAATATTCTTTTCTATGGATATCTGTCTAAGGTTCTGATTGGAGGTAGTGGCTCAGCTTGTGCCAGAGGGTCCCTGTATGTCCAGGACATCCTACACTATTGGGATGGCCTCAGAGATTTTGGATGATTCTCCTAATCTGTCAGGTTGTGCCAAATGAATGAGCAGAATTCCCTTGGAGAGGGCAGGCACAGTCCTGAGGTGTGGCTCCATGGGGCCCAGCCTTTAGAATGTGTGGGTGAGGACAATGGAGACAGAAGTCTGAAAACACAAACTCGGCTTAGGTTTGGGGACATAGGTATGGCAGGCCCGATCTACAGACCTTGAGAATTTTGGGGGCTCTGAACAAAGGGCAAGTGTGTGGCGCTTTTTCAGGTTTTTGTCTCCGGATTTTGTGTCAATGGTGGCCGTGGAATGTCAGGCTGGCCTCATCGACCATGGACGAGTATTTCTCTCTGTGGATTTGGCCAGATTCCAAGTGTTTGGGGTCATTCTTTGGATGGTAGAAGTCCTTACTTTTTTTTTTTCTTTATCTTGGTTTTTTTTTTTTTTTTTTTTTTTTTTTTACCTTATGTGTCCCACCAAATAGGGATTCCAGAAAAGAGCTCTGAATAAGGTTGACTAGACTTCTCAAGCTCTGGCTAGGATTGGGGGAGTAGGGGTATGGCAAGTCCCATATGCAGGCTCTTGGTCCAGCCCCGGAGAGGCATTACTTGAGGCCAGGGTTCATGCTTAGGGTCCTAATGTGTGTTTGTGCCCATCACAGCCCTCAAGCATGTCTGAGGCCTCATTGGCCATGCTGGGTTCTCATATACTGAACGTTGGACAACATGCCAACCACAAGGTTTCTGGTCATGGGGAAGGTGAAGTTCTGATTTCTGCATCACGTACATCACTTAGTTGTGAGTGGAGATAATGTCTAGGTTCTGAAGCCTGAAGACCAATGTTGGGAAGAGATGATGACCTAAGGCCATGGCATGTTCGATGTGTTCAGTGTGAGGCCAGGTGTCTGGGTGTCGGTCACGAGGTCTGGGGTCAGGCTGTGTCAGACAGGGCATTAGTGCCCAGGCTAGACTGTATAATTGGGGTACAGTCTAGAGAATTGCAGGTTGATCCTCATTTGATGTTTCTGGGTAGACCCCTAGGGCAAAGTCTCTCTTCTGGAGGGCAGGCAGAGTGCTGCATTTTGTCTCCAGAATTCCCAAAGTGGAAGGCTTGTGGGCCAGGAGTGTGAGGATGGAAGTCTGAGAACGCGAGCTGGCTTAGGTTTTGGGGCGAGGGCAAGGCAGGCACACTCTGCAGAGCTGAATTGAGATCTCATGCATCTGAGGTCAGGGCGAGGATCAGACGGGAGTTTCTGTCCATGATGTCCTCTACCTGAAGGTGGAGGCATCACGAGGCCATGGAGGTTTTCCCACGGTGCGAGTGTGTGATGCTGCAAACCACAAGGATTCCTTCTGCAGGACAGTTGAGACCTGTTGAATGGATCAAGGACACCCCATTAGGAATTTCTCCAGAGCAGAGTTCTAACATGGATACCTGGGCAACGAACTCGCATTCCAATTGTCTCCTAGTGACAAAGCAGGTTTGATCTGCTGGCACTGGGTGAGCAACCGCCAGGTTTGTGTTGAAATGGACTCTCCTGAGGATGGGTCATAATGTGGGATTGTGTCCATTGAGACATTGGAATGGGGCGGTGGCTCCAGTGACGTGAAATTTTCTCCTAACTGGAGGTTTTGACACAGTTCCATATAGCATGATTCCCATGTGGCATGTGATTTGTTCTGATTGGTAGCTCCAGAAACCCCCATGTGCTGTTATTGGAATCCAGGCCTCTGAGGAGAGATACATGAAAACAAAAGCAATGAATTTGTTTAGGGCCTAGGTGCCTGTCCTCTTCAATCTTCTTTTCTATGGATATCTATCTACAGGTCTGATTGGAGGTAGTGGCTCAGCTTGTGGCAGATGGTCCCTGTTTGTCCCGGACATCCTACAATATTGGGGTGGCCTCGGGGACTTCGGATGTTTCTCCTAATCTGTCAGGTTGTGCCAAAGGAATGAGCAGAATTCCCATGGAGAGGGCAGGCACAGTCCTGAGGTGTGGCTCCATGGGGCCAAGCCTTGAGGGTGTGTGGGCCAGGACAATGGAGACAGAAATCTGAAAACACAAACTTGGCTTAGGTTTGGGGACATAGGTATGGCAGGCCCGATCTACAGACCGTGAGAATTTTTCAGGCTTTGAACAAAGGGCGAGTGTGTGGCGCTTTTTCAGGCTTTTGTCTCCGGATTTTGTGTCAATGGTGGCCGTGGAATGTCAGGATGGCCTCATCAGCCATGGACGAGTATTTCTCTCTGTGAATTTGGCCCAATTCCAAGTGTTTGCGGTCATTCTTTGGACGGTAGGAGTCCTTTCTCTATTTTTTTTTAACCTCATGTGTCCCACCAAGGAGGGATTCTAGAGAAGAGATCTGAGTAGGGGTGACTAGACTTCTCAAGCACTGGTTAAGGTTTGGGGAGTAGGGGCATGGTAATCTCCATATGTGGGCACTTGGTCCAGCCCCGGAGAGGCTTTACTTGAGGCCAGGGTTCATGCTTAGGGTCCTAATGTGTGTTTGTGCCCATCGCAGCCCTCAAGCATGTCTGAGGCCTCATGGGCCATGCTGGTTTCTCCTACACTGCACGTTGGACAACATGCCAACCACAGGGTTTCTGGTCATGGGGAAGGAGGAGTTCTGATTTCTGCATCACGTACACGGCATGGCAGTGAGTAGAGATAAGGTCTAGATTCTGAAGCCTGAAAACCGAGGTTGGTAAGAGATGACGACCTAAGGCCATGGTGGGTCCGTTGCACTTAGTGTGCGGCCAGATGTCTGTGTCCATCATGAGGTCTGGGCTCAGGCTGTGTCAGGCAGGGCATTAGTCCCCAGGCTAGACTGTATAATTGGGGTACAGTCGAGTGATGTGAAGGTTGGTCCTCATTTGGGGTTTCTGGTTGGCCCCATAGGGCAAAGATTTTCTTCTGGAGGGCAGGCAGAGTGCTGCATTCTGGCTCCAGAATTGCCAACTTCAGGGCTTGTGGGCTAGGTGTTTTTGGACAGAAGTCTGAGAACACAAGTTCAGCTTAGAATTCGCAGCGGTGACATGGCAGGCACACTCTACAGACCTGAAATGAGATCTCGTGCATCTGAAGTCAGGGCGAGGATCAGATGTTGGCTTAGGTTGGAGTTTCTGTACTTGATGTCCCCTTCATGAAGGTGGGGGGGCATCAGGAAACCATGGAAGATTTCCAACTTTGTGAGTGTGTGATGCTCCAAACCACAAGGATTCCGTCAGCGGGACAGTCACGACCTTTTGGATGGATCAAGGACGTCCCATAAGAAATGCTCCAAAGCACAGTTCTAATGATGGATGCCTGGGGAGTCCAACTTGCATTCCAGTTGTGTCCTAGTGAAAAGGAGGATTCGATCTGCTGTCACTGGGGGAACAACCGAGGGGGCTGAATTGAAATGGACTCTCATGAGGATCAGTCATGATGTGGATTTGTGTCCATGGATCCCTTGGAATGGGGCAGTGGCTCTGTTGCCCTGAAGAATTCTCCTAACCTGAGGTTTTGATGCAGCTCCAAAGAGCAAGTTTCCCATGTAGAGACGAGATTTGTTCTGAAACCCCCACAACCTGGTATTGGAAACCAAGCATCTGGGGAACAATGCCTGGAATCCAAAGCAATGGATCTGATTACGGTCTAGGGGCCTGTCCTTTTCAATATTCTCCTCTGAGTGTCTCTGTCTAAGATTCAGAATGGAGGTCACTGCTCAGCTTGTGTCAGATCACCCATGTTTGTTGGGGGAGGCCAACACTATTGGGCTGGTCTTGGGAATTGGAGGTTTCTCCTAATCTGTAAGGTTGTGGCAAATGAAACGGGCAGAGTTCCCTTGGAGAGCACTGGCACAGTCCTTAGGTGTGACACCACCTTTCTGGGTGTCATCCAGGAGGTCCAGGCTCAGGCTGTGTCAGACAGGGCATTAGTGCCAAGCTTAGACTGTATAATTGGAGTAAAGTTGAGTGGCATGCAGGTTGATCCTCATTTGGCGTTTCTGGGTAGCCCCAGGGGCAACGTTTTTCTTCTGGAGGGAAGGAAGAGTGCTGCATTGTGGCGACGGAATTCTCACACTGGAGGGCTTGTGGGCCAGAATTGTGAGGAAGGAAGTGAGAGAACACAAGCTAGGCTTCGGTTTTGGGTCAAGATCATGGCAGGCACACTCTGTAGAGCTAAATCTAAATCTCATGCATCTGAAGTCAGGGCGAGGATCAGACGTAGGCTCAGGTTGAAGTTTCTGTTCAGGATGGCCCCTTCATGATGGTGGGGGGCATCATGGGGCTATGGAGACTTTCCCACGATTGGCATTGTAAGTTGCTCCAATCGGCAAGGATTCCTTCTACGGGACAGTCGAGACCGGTCAGATTGCTCCAGGACGTCCCATGCGGAACCACGGCAGTGCAGGGTTCTAAGGATGGATTCCTGGAGTGCCCGCCTCACATTCCTATTGTCTCCTAGTGACAAGGCAGGTTCGATCTGCTTCTTTTGGGGAGCAACCAAAGGGGATATGTTGAAATGGACTCGCCTGCGGATGGGTCATAATGCGGGTTTGTGTCCATGGAGACCTTGGAATGGAGTGTTGGCTGCTGGGACCTGAAGGTTTCCCTTAACTGGAGGTTGTGACACAGCTCCAAAATGCATGTTTCCCATGTGGAAATGAGATTTGTTCAGACTGGTACCTCTTGAAGAACACATATGCTGGTATTGGAAACCAGGCGTCTGAGGAGAGATGCCTGGAATCAAAAGCAATGGATCTGATTAGGGCCTAGGTGCCTGTCCGGTTCAATCTTCTTCTCTGGGTTTATCTGTCTATGGATCTGAGTTGAGGTAGTTGCTCATCTTGGGACAGATCACCCTGTTTGCCCTGAGTGGCCAAAACTATTGGGATGGCCTCAGGGACGTTGGAGTGTTCTCCTAATCTTTAGGGTTGTGGCCAATGGAATGGGCAGAATTTGCTTGGAGAAGGCAGGCACAGTCCTGAGGCATGGCTCCAGGGGCCCCAGCCTGGAGGGTGTGTGGGCCAGGACAGTGGGGACAGAAACCTGAAAACCTAAACTCAGCTTAGATTTGGGGACGTAGGTATGACATGCCTGATCTATAGACCGTGAGAAGAATTTATCAGGCTATGAACAAAGGGCAAGTGTGAGGCATATCTCCAGGCTTTTGTCTCTAGATTTTGTGTCAATGGTGACCATGGAATGACGGGATGGGCTCTTTGGCCATGGATGATTCTTTCTCTTTTAAGATTTGGTCAGATCCCAAGTTTTGGGGCTCATTCAGGGGATGGAGGAGACCCTTCGATATTTTTTTCCTCAGGGGTTCCAGAGCAGAGACCTGAATAGGGGTGATTAGAACTCTCAACCTCTCATTAATATTGGGGGACTAGGGATGGCAATGCGGGTTCTTGGTCCAGACCCTGAGAGGCTTTACTTGAGGACAGGGCTCACACTGAGGGTCCCAATGTGTTTGTGCCCATTGCGGTTCTCAAGCATGGGCGGGGACTCATGGGCTACACTGGATTCTCCTACACTGAACGTTGGAAAACATGCCAACCACAAGGTTTCTTGCCTTGAGGAAGAAGGAGTTTCATTTCTGCATCACGTTCACCCCTGGGTAGTGAGTATATATAAGGTCTAGGTTCTGAAGCCTGAAAACCAAGGTTGAAAAGAGATGATGACCTAAAGCCATGGCGGGTCTGATGTTCTCAGTGTACAGCCAGCTGTCTGGGTGTCGGTTGAAAATTCAGACCTCAGGCTGTGCAAGACAGGGCATTAACGCCGAAGCGAAACTGTATAATTGGGGTAGAGTCAAGTGGCATGCAGGTTGATCCTCATTTGGTGTTTCTGGTTAGCCCCATAGGACAACGTTTCCCTTCTGGAGGGCAGTCAGAGTGCTGCATTGTGTCTCTCCAGAATTCCCTAACTGGAGGGCTGGTGGGCTCGGAGTGTGAGGACGAAGTCTGAGAACAATAGCTAGGTTTTGCTTCGGGGCGGGTTTTCGGCAGGCACACTCTGCAGAGTTGAATCAAGATTTCGTGCATCTGAAGTCAGGGCGGGGATTAGACGTTGGCTCAGGTTGGAGTTTCTGTCCAAGATGGCTCTTTCATGAAGGGGACAGTGCACCATGAGGCCACAGAGCTTTTCCCATGATGGGAGTGGTGAGGTGCTCCAAAGCGCAAGGATTCCTTCTGCAGGACAGCTGTGACCTGTTGGATGGCTCCAGGACGTCCCATATGGAATTACTTCAGAGTAGTTTTCTACAGATGGATGCCTAGCCAGTCCGCCTCACATTCCAATTGTCTCCTAGTGACAAGATAGGTTCGATCTGCTGGCTCTAGGGGAGCACCCAAGGGCACTGAGTTGAAAAAGACTCTCCTGCAGATGGGTCCTAATGTGGGATTGTGTCCATGGAGACCTTGGAATGAGGTGGTGGCACCGGGGCTCTGAAGGATTTTCCTAGCCGGAGGTTTTGACACAGCTTGAAAGAGCACGTTTCCCATGTGGAGAAGACATTTGTTCTGACTGATGCCTCAGGAAACCCCCATATGGTGGTATTGAAAACCAGGTCTCTGAGGTTCTGACATAGCTCCTCGAGCAAGTTTCCAATGTGCAGACAAGACTTGCTCTGAAGGAGCCTATGGAAACCCCATAGGCTGGTATTGGAAACAGGCGTCTGAGAAGAGATGCCTGGAAACCAAAGCAATGGATCTGATTAGGGCCTAGGGGCCTGTCCAGTTCAATGTTCTTCTCTGGGGACATCTGTCTCCGAGTCTGTGTGGAGCTAGTTGCTCAGCTAGTGTCAGATCACCCCTGTTTGTTCCGAGCAGCCTACAATATTGGGATGGTCCCAGGGACATTGGAGATTTCTCCTGATTTATATGGTTGTGGCCAATGGAATATGAAGAATTCCCTTTGAGAGGGCAGGAACAATACTGATGTGTGGTTCCAGGGGCCCTAGCATGGAGGGTGTGTGTTTTCACACAACTTTCCAAACAGCCCTGGCCTACACAACCTACAGGCTCAGGCCCCTGGAGCCAAACCTGAGGACTGTACTTGCCCTCTCCAAGGGAATTGTGTGTGCCCATTCCAATGGCCACAACCCTTCAAATAGGATAAACCTCCAAAGTCCCTGATCCATCTCAATAGTGGTGGCTTCCCAGGAAAGACAGGGGCAATCTGAGCCCAACTGAGCACCTATCTGCACTCAGACCCATAGACAGATGTGCCCAGAGGTAAAAAGGAAAGAACAGGCGCCTAGGCATTAATCAGATCCATTGCTTTGGTTTCCAGGCATCTCTCCTCAGAGGCCTGGATTTCAAAAGCAGCATCTAGCTGTTTCTTGACTCACCCATCAGGAAACATCTCATCTACACATGGGAAACTTGCACGTTGGAGCTGTGTCAAAGCCTCTGTTTAGGAGAACCCTTTAGGGCCCCAGTGCCACCGCTTCATTCCAAGGTCTCCATAGACACAAAAGCACTTTAGGACCCATCCCCAGTGGTGTCCATTTCAACACAGCGTCCTCGGTTGCTCCCCACAGATCCAGGATATCTAACCTGTCTTGTTGCTAGGAGACAATTGGAATGCGAAGTGGGCTACCCAGCCATCCATCCTTAGAACCCTGCTCAGAATCATTGGCCTGGAGCCAAACAACAGGTCTCAATTGTCCTGCAGAAGACACTCTGCAGTTTGGAGCTTCTCACAACTCCCATTGGGAAAAGCCCCATGGCCTCGTGATGCCCCCCCATTCATGAAGGGGCCATCAGGGACAGAAACTCCAACCTGAGCGATCGTCTGATCCTCGCCCTGACTTCAGATGCACGAGATCTCAATTCAGGTCTGTAGATTGTGCCTGCCATGGCCTCACCCAGAAACCTAAGCCTAGCTTGTGTTCTCAGACTTTTGTCGTCAGACTACTAGCCCACAAGCCCTCCAGTTTGGCAATCCAGAACTATAATGCAGCACTTTGCCTGCCCTCCAGAAGAAAAACATTGTCCTCTGGGGCTACCCAGTAACCCCAAATGAGGATCAACCTGCACCGACCTTGGCTGTACACCAAATACATGGGCTGACCAGGGCACTAATGGGCTTTCTGACACAGGCTGAGCCTGGACCCCCTGGCCCCTCCCAGACAGCTGTCCGCACACTGAAAACATCGAGCCGCCGTGGCCTTAGGTCGTCATCTCTTCCCAACCTCGATTTTCAGGTTTCAGAACCTAGACCTTATCTCCAATCACTGCCCAGGGGTGAGTGTGATGCAGAAATCAGAACTCCTCCTTACCCATGGCAAGAACCCTTTTGGTTGGCACGTTGTCCAACGTTCAGTGTAGGAGAAACCAGCATTCACCCTGAGCCCCGCCCATTCTTGAGTGCGACGAGTACATACACACGCATTGTGACCCTCAGCATGAGTCCTGTCCTCTAGTAAGTCCTCTCAGTGGCTGGACCATTAGATGTCATAATGGGCTTGACATGTCCCTAGGCCCCAATTTTTAACCAGATTTCTGATTGTCCAGTCGCCCCTCCCCAGGGCTCTACTCTGGAATCCCTCATTTGGTGGGACACCTGAGGATAAAAAAGAAAACAACAACAACAACAAAATAAAACGTACTTCTTCCAGCCCACAGAATGACCCCAAAATCTTTAACGGGGCCAAACCACCAGAGAGGACGACTCGTCCATTTCCCATGAAGTCACCCAAAAATTCCACAACCATGAGTGACACGATATCCAGAGACAAAAACTTGAGCAGGAGCCTCACTATCGCCCTTCTTTAAAATCCCGAAGAGTTCTCATGGTCTGTAGATCAGTCCTGCCATACCTATGACCCGAAACATAAGCCGAGTTTGTGTTTTCAGACAACTGTCCAAACAGCCCTGGCCTACACAACCTACAGGCTCAGGTCCCTGGAACCAAACCTGAGGACTGTACTTGCCCTCTCCAAGGGAATTGTGTGTGCCCATTCCAATGGCCACAACCCTTATAATAGGATAAATCTCCAAAGACCCTGATCCATCTCAATAGTGGTGGCTTCCCAGGTAAAACAGGGGCAATCTGAGACCAACTGAGCACCTACCTGCACTCAGACCCATAGACAGATGTGCCCAGAGGTAAAAAGGAAAGAACAGGCCCCTAGGCACTAATCAGATCCATTGCTTTGGTTTCCAGGCATCTCTCCTCAGAGGCCTGGATTTCAAAAGCAGCATATAGCTGTTTCAGGACTCACCCATCAGAAAACATCTCATCTACACATGGGAAACTTGTACGTTGGAGCGGTGTCAAAGCCTCTGTTTAGGAGAAACCTTTAGGGCCCCAGTGCCACCGTTTCATTCCAAGGTCTCCATAGACACAAAAGCACGTTAGGACCCATCCCCAGGGGTGTCCATTTCAACACAGCGTCCTCGGTTGCTCCCCACAGATCCAGGAGATCTAACCTGTCTTGTTGCTGGGAGACAATTGGAATGCGAGGTGGGATACCCAGCCATCCATCCTTAGAACCCTGCTCAGAATCATTGGCCTGGAGCCAAACAACAAGTCTCAATTGTCCTGCAGAAGACTCTCTGCAGTTTGGAGCTTTTCACAACTCCCATCGTGGGAAAACACCCATGGCCTCGTGATGCCCCCCCCCATTCATGAAGGGGACATCAGGGACAGAAACTCCAACCTGAGCGATCGTCTGATCCTCGCCCTGACTTCAGATGCACGAGATCTCGATTCAGGTCTGTAGATTGTGCCTGCCATGGCCTCACCCAGAAACCTAAGCCTAGCTTGTGTTCTCAGACTTTTGTCGTCAGACTACTGGCCCACAAGCCCTCCAGTTTGGCAATCCAGAAGTACAATGCAGCACTCTGCCGGCCCTCCAGAAGAAAAACATTGTCCTCTGGGGCTACCCAGTAACCCCAAATGAGGATCAACCTGCACCGACCTTGGTATAACCCCAAATACATAGGCTGACCAGGGCACTAATGCCCTTTCTGACACAGCCTGAGCCTGGAGCCCTTGGACCCTCCCAGACAGCTGGCCGCACACTGAGCACATCGAGCCTCCATGGCCTTAGGTCTTCAACTCTTCCCAACCTCGGTTTTCAGGTTTCAGAACCTAGACCTTATCTCCAATCACTGCCCAGGGTTGAAGGTGATGCAGAAATCAGAACTCCTTCCCCATGGCAAGAAACCTTGTGGTTGGCATGTTGTCCAACTTTCAGTGTAGTTGAAACCAGTGTGGCCCATGATGCCCCGCCCATTCTCATGGGCCACATTGGTCACAAACACACATTGTGACGCTCAGGCTGAGCCCAGTCCTTAAGTAAGGCCACTCAGTGGCTGGATGAAGAGATAGCATATTGGGCTTGCCATGCCCCTAGGCCCCAATTTTTAACCATAGTTCGGGTTGTCCCTTCAGTCTTCCCCACGGCTTTGCTTTGGAATTCATCTTTTGGTGGGACACCTGAGGTAACAAACCTGAAATGAGTCCTCCCATCCCACAGATTGACGAAAAGCAATTGGGAATCGGGCCAAATCCTCAGAGACGAAGATTCGTCCATGGCCCATGAGGCCTCCCCGACATTCCACGGCCATCGCTGATACAAAATCCAGAGACAAAAGCCTGAGCAAGCGCCTCAGACTCGCACTTTCTTCATATCCTGAAGAGTTCTTCTCATGGTTTGTCGATCGGGCCTGCCATACCTACGTCCCCAAACCTAAGCTGAGTTTGTGTTTTCAGACTTCTGTCCTCAAAGTCTTGGGCCCCACACCCTCCAGGCTGGGCCCCTGGAGCCACACATTAGGACTGTGCCTACCAATCCATGGGAATTCTGCCCATTCCATGGTCCAAAATCGTACAAATTAGGAGAAACCTCCAAAGTCCCTGAGGCCATCCCAATAGTGTAGGTCGCCCGGAACAAACAAGGGCTGTCTGACACCAGCTGATAATCGACCTCCACTCATACCATAGATGGATGTCCCAAGAGAAGAAGATTGAACCAGACAGGACCCTAGGCCATAATAGGATCCATTGCTTTGGGTTACAGGCATGTGTCCTCAAAAGCCTGATTCCAATACGAGCATAGGGGTTTTCCTGAGGCACCCATCAGAACTCATCTCGTCTCCACAAGGAAACCTGTGCATGGGAGCCATGTCCAAAGATTAGGAGAGTACTTCAGGGTCCCGGTGCCACCGCCCCACTCCAAGAACCTCATGGACACAAAAACACATTAGGACCCATCCTCAGAAAAGTCCACTTCAACTCAGCCACCCCGGTTGCTCCGGCAGAGCCATCAGATCTAAACTGTCTTGTTGCTAGGAGACAATTGGAATGCGAGGCGGGCTTCCCAGGCATCCATTCGCGAACGGTGCTCTGGAGTCATTCCATATGGGATGACCTGGAGCTGTCCAACAGGTCTCAATTGTCCCACAGAAGGAATCCTTGAAGGGGGCATCCCAAAACTCCCAACGTGGGAAAACCTCAATGGTCTCGAGATTCCGCTCCCTTCATGAAGTGGCCGTCACGCTCAGAAACTCCAACCTGAGCCAACGTCTGATCCTCGCCCTGACTTCAGATGCATGAGATATTGGTTCAGATCTGCAGGGGGTACCTGCCGTGCCCTCGCCCTGAAACCCAAGTCTAGCTTGTCTTCTCAGACTTCCGTCCTCACACTCCTGGCCCCGAAGCCAAGAAGTTTGGCAATTCCGGACCCACAATGCAGCACTCTGCCTGCCCTCTAGAAAAAAAAATTATTGCCTCATGAGCTGCCCAGGCAACTTAAATGAGGGTAAACCTACACAGCACTCGACTTTACCCAAATTATATAGTCTATCCTGGGCACTAATGCACTGTCGAACACAACCTGAGCCCCGACCTCCTGAGCAACACCCAGAAAGCTGACCGCACACTGAGCACATAAAACCCGCCATGGCCTTAGGTCATCATCTCTTTCCTACCTCAGTTTTCAGACTTCAAAACCGAGACTTTATCTCCGATCACTGCCCAGGGGTGAGTGTGATGCAGAAGTCAGAACTCCTCCTTACCCATGGCAAGAACCCTTGTGGTTGGCATGTTGTCCAACGTTCAGTGTAGGAGAAACCAGCATTTACCCTGCGGCCCCGCCCATTCTTGAGTGAGACGAGGGCATACACACGCATTGTGACCCTCAGCATGAGTCCTGTCCTCTAGTAAATCCTCTCAGTGGCTGGATCATTAGATGTCATAATGGGCTTGACATGTCCCTAGGCCCCAATTTTTAACCAGATTTCTGATTGTCCAGTCGCCCCTCCCTAGGGCTCTACTCTGGAATCCCTCATTTAGTAGGACACCTGAGGTTAAAAAAGAAAACAACAACAACAACAACAACAAAATAAAACGTACTTCTTCCAGCCCACAGAATGACCCCAAACTCTTTGGACGGGGCCAAACCACCAGAGAGTAAGACTCGTCCATTTCCCATGAAGTCACCCAGAAATTCCACGACCATGAGTGACACGATATCCAGAGACAAAAACTTGAGCAGGAGCCTCACACTCGCCCTTCTTTCAAATCCAGAAGAGTTCTCCTCATGGTCTGTAGATCAGTCCTGACATACCTATGACACGAACATAAGCCGAGTTTGTGTTTTCAGACAACTGTCCAAACAGCCCTGGCCTACAAAACCTACAGGCTCAGAACCCTGGAGCCAAACCTGAGGACTGTACTTGCTCTCTCCAAGGGAATTGTGTGTGCCCATTCCAATGGCCACAAACCTTCTAATAGGATAAACCTCCAAAGTCCCTGATCCATCTCAATAGTGGTGGCTTCCCAGGAAAAACAGGGGCAATCTGAGCCCAAATGAGCACCTACCTGCACTCAGACCCATAGACAGATGTCCCCAGAGGTAAAAAGGAAAGAACAGGCCTCTAGGGACTAATCAGATCCATTGCTTTGGTTTCCAGGCATCTCTCCTCAGAGGCCTGGATTTCAAAAGCAGCATATAGCTGTTTCTTGACTCACCCATCAGAAAACATCTCATCTATACATGGGAAACTTGCACGTTGGAGCTGTGTCAAAGCCTCTGTTTAGGAGAACCATTTAGGGCACCAGTGCCACCGCTTCATAACAAGGTCTCCATAGACACAAAAGCACATTAGGACCCATCCTTAGTGGTGTCCATTTCAACTCAGCGTCCTCGGTTGCTCCCCACAGATCCAGGAGATCTAACCTGTCTTGTTGCTAGGAGACAATTGGAATGCGAGGTGGGCTACGCAGCCATCCTTCCTTAGAACCCTGCTCAGAATCATTGGCCTGGAGCCAAGCAACAGGTCTCAATTGACCTGCAGAAGACTCTCTGCTGTTTGGAACTTCTCACAACTCCCATAGTGGGAAAACCCCCATGGCCTCGTGATGCCCCCCCCCATTCATGAAGGGGCCATCAGGGACAGAAACTCCAACCTGAGCGATCGTCTGATCCTCGCCCTGACTTCAGATGCACGAGATCTCGATTCAGGTCTGTAGATTGTGCCTGCCATGGCCTCACCCAGAAACCTAAGCCTAGCTTGTGTTCTCAGACTTTTGTCGTCAGACTACTGGCCCACAAGCCCACCAGTTTGGCAATCCAGAACTACAATGCAGCACTTGCCGGCCCTCCAGAAGAAAAACATTGTCCTCTGGGGCTCCCCAGTAACCCCAAATGAGGATCAACCTGCACCGACCTTGGCTGTACCCCAAATACATAGGCTGACCAGGGCACTAATGCCCTTTCTGACACAGCCTGAGCCTGGACCCCCTGGCCCCTCCCAGACAGCTGGCCGCACACTGAGCACATCGAGCCGCCATGGCCTTAGGTCGTCATCTCTTCCAACCTCGGTTTTCAGGTTTCAGAACCTAGACCTTATCTCCAATCACTGCCCAGGGTTGAAGGTGATGCAGAAATCAGAACTCCTTCCCCATGGCAAGATACCTTGTGGTTGGCATGTTGTCCAACATTTAGTGTCCTTGAAACCAGTGTGGCCCATGAGGCCCCGCCCATGCTCACGGGCCACATTGGTCACAAACACACATTGTGACCCTCAGGCTGAGGCCAGTCCTCAAGTAAGGCCACTCAGTGGCTGGATGAAGAGATAGCATATTGGGCTTGCCATGCCCCTAGGCCCCAATTTTTAACCATAGTTCGCGTTGTCCCTTCAGTCTTCCCCACGGCTTTGCTTTGGAATTCCTCTTTTGGTGGGACACCTGAGGTAACAAACCTGAAATGAGTCCTCCCATCCCACAGATTGACGAAAAGCAATTGGGAATTGGGCCAAATCCTCAGAGAGGAAGATTTGTCCATGGCCCATGAGGCCTCCCCGACATTCCACGGCCATCGCTGATACAAAATCCAGAGACAAAAGCCTGAGCAAGCGCCTCAGACTCGCACTTTCTTCATATCCTGAAGAGTTCTTCTCATGGTTTGTCGATCGGGCCTGCCATACCTACGTCCCCAAACCTAAGCTGAGTTTGTGTTTTCAGACTTCTGTCCTCAAAGTCTTGGGCCACACACCCTCCAGGCTGGGCGCCTGGAGCCACACATTAGGACTGTGCCTACCAATCCATGGGAATTCTGCCCATTCCATGGTCCAAAATCGTACAAATTAGGAGAAACCTCCAAAGTCCCTGAGGACATCCCAATAGTGTAGGTCGCCCGGAACAAACAAGGGCTGTCTGACACCAGCTGATAATCGACCTCCATTCATACCATAGATGGATGTCCCCAGAGAAGAAGATTGAACCAGACAGGACCCTAGGCCATAATAGGATCCATTGCTTTGTGTTACAGGCATGTGTCCTCAAAAGCCTGATTCCAATACGAGCATAGGGGTTTTCCTGAGGCACCCATCAGAACTCATCTCGTCTCCACAAGGAAACCTGTGCATGGGAGCCATGTCCAAAGCTTAGGAGAGTACTTCAGGGTCCCGGTGCCACCGCCCCATTCCAAGGCCCTCATGGACACATTAGGACCCATCCTCAGGAAAGTCCATTTCAACTCAGCCACTCCGGTTGCTCCGGTAGAGCCATCAGATCAAAACTGTCTTGTTGCTAGGAGACAATTGGAATGCGAGGCGGGCTTTCCAGGCATCCATCCGCGAATGGTGCTCTAGAGTATTTCCATATGGGATGTCCTGGAGCTGTCCAACAGGTCTCAATTGTCCCGCAGAAGGAATCCTTGAAGGGGGCATCCCACAACTCCCAACGTGGGAAAACCTCAATGGCCTCGAGATTCCGCTCCCTTCATGAAGCGGCCGTCATGCTCAGAAACTCCAACCTGAGCCAACGTCTGATCCTCGCCCTGACTTCAGAAGCATGATATATTGGTTCAGATCTGCAGGGGGTACCTGCTGTGCCTTTGCCCTGAAACCCAAGTCTAGCTTGTCTTCTCACACTTCCGTCCTCACACTCCTGGTCCCGAAGTCCTAAAATTTGGCAATTCCGGGCCCACAATGCAGCACTCTGCCGGCCCTCTAGAAAAAAAAAAAAAATATTGCCTCATGAGCTACCCAGGCACCTTAAATGAGGATAAACCTACACAGCACTCGACCTTACCCAAATTATATAGTCTAACCTGGGCACTAATGCACTGTCGAACACAACCTGAGCCTGGACCTCCTGACCAACACCCAGAAAGCTGACCGCACACTGAGCACATAAAACCCGCCATGGCCTTAGGTCATCATCTCTTCCCTACCTCAGTTTTCAGGCTTCAGAACCGAGACCTTATCTCCAATCACTGCCCAGGGGTGAATGTGATGCAGAAATCAGTACTCCTCCTTACACATGGCAAGAACCCTTGTGGTTGGCACGTTGTCCAACGTTCAGTGTAGGAGAAACCAGCATTCACCCTGAGGCCCTGCCCATTCTTGAGTGAGACGAGGGCATACACACGCATTGTGACCCTCAGCATGAGTCCTGTCCTCTAGTAAGTCCTCTCAGTGGCTGGATCATTAGATGTCATAATGGGCTTGACATGTCCCTAGGCCCCAATTTTTAACCAGATTTCTGATTGTCCAGTCGCCCCTCCCTAGGGCTCTACTCTGGAATCCCTCATTTAGTGGGACACCTGAGGTTAAAAAAGAAAACAACAACAACAACAAAAAAAAAAAAAACGGACTTCTTCCAGCCCACAGAATGACCCCAAACTCTTTGGACGGGGCCAAACCACCAGAGAGTAAGACTCGTCCATTTCCCATGAAGTCACCCAGAAATTCCACGACCATGAGTGACACGATATCCAGAGACAAAAACTTGAGCAGGAGCCTCACACTCGCCCTTCTTTCAAATCCCGAAGAGTTCTCCTCATGGTCTGTAGATCAGTCCTGCCATACCTATGACCCGAAACATAAGCCGAGTTTGTGTTTTCAGACAACTGTCCAAACAGCCCTGGCCTACACAAACTACAGGCTCAGGCCCCTGGACCCAAACCTGAGGACTGTACTTGCCCTTTCCAAGGGAATTGTGTGTGCCCATTCCAATGGCCACAACCCTTCTAATAGGATAAACCTCCAAAGTCCCTGATCCATCTCAATAGTGGTGGCTTCCCAGGAAAAACAGGGGCAATCTGAGCACTACAGAGCACCTACCTGCACTCAGACCCATAGACAGATGTCCCCAGAGGTAAAAAGGAAAGAACAGGCCCCTAGGCACTAATCAGATCCATTGCTTTCGTTTCCAGGCATCTCTCCTCAGAGGCCTGGAATTCAAAAGCAGCATATAGCTGTTTCTTGACTCACCCAACAGAAAACATCTCATCTACACATGGGATACTTGCACGTTGGAGCTGTGTCAAAGCCTCTGTTTAGTAGAACTCTTTAGGGCCCAAGTGCCATCGCTTCATTCCAAGGTCTCCATAGACACAAAATCACATTAGGACCCATGCCCAGGGTTGTCCATTTCAATGCAGCGTCCTCGGTTGCTCCCCACAGATCCAGGAGATCTAACCTGTCTTGTTGCTAAGAGACAATTGGAATGCGAGGTGGGCTACCCAGCCATCCATCCTTAGAACCCTGCTCAGAATCATTGGCCTGGAGCCAAACAACAGGTCTCAAATGTCCTGCAGAAGACTCTCTGCAGTTTGGAGCTTCTCACAACTCCCATCGTGGGAAAACCCCCATGGCCTCGTGATCCCCCCCCCTTTCATGAAGTGGCCATCAGGGACAGAAACTACAACCTGAGCGATCGTCTGATCCTCGCCCTGACTTCAGATGCATGAGATCTCGATTCAGGTCTGTAGATTGTGCCTGCCATGGCCTCACCCAGAAACCTAAGCCTAGCTTGTGTTCTCAGACTTTTGTCGTCAGACTACTGGCCCACAAGCCCTCCAGTTTGGCAATCCAGAACTACAATGCCACACTCTGCCAGCCCACCAGAAGAAAAACATTGTCCTGTGGGGCTACCCAGTAACCCCAAATGAGGATCAACCTGCACCGACCTTGGCTGTACCCCAAACACATAGGCTGACCAGGGCACTAATGCCCTTTCTGACACAGCCTGAGCCTGGACTCCCTGGCCCGTCCCAGACAGCTGGCCGCACACTGAGCACATCGAGCCGCCATGGCCTTAAGTCATCATCTCTTCCCAACCTCGGATTTCAGGCTTTAGATTCTAGACCTTACCTCCAATCACTGCCCAGGGTTGAACGGGATGCAGAAATCAGAACTCCTTCCCCATGGCAAGATACCTTGTGGTTGGCATGTTGTCCAACTTTCAGTGTAGTTGAATCCAGTGTTGCCCATGAGGCCCCGCCATGCTTGGAGGCTACATTGGTCACAAACACACATTGTGACCCTCAGCCTGACCAAAGTCCTCAAGTAAGGCCTCTCAGTGGCTGGATGAAGAGATAGCATATTGGGCTTGCCATGCCCCTAGTCCCCAATTTTGAACCATAGTTCTGGTGGTCCCTTCAGTCTTACCCACGGCTTTGCTTGGAATTCCTCTTTTCGTGGGACACCTGAGGTAACAAAACTGAAAGGAGTTCTCCCATCCCACAGTTTGACGAAAATAAATTGGGAATCGGGCGAAATCCTCATAGAGGTAGATTCGTCCATGGCCCATGAAGCATCCCCGACATTCTACGGTCCTTGCTGATACAAATTCCAGAGACAAATGCCTGAGCAAGCGCCTCAGACTCGCTCTATATTCAAATCTTCATGAGTTCTTCTCATTGTTTGTATATTGGGCCTGCCATACCGACGTCCCCAAAAAAAGCTGAGTTTGTGTATCGGAATCACAATCAGAACTCTGCCTTCCACATGGCTGTAATGCTTGTTCTTCACATGGAGTCAACCTTCACGTGGGGAACCCTTCATGGCCCCTGATGCCACGCCAAAACATGAGTGCTGCTTGGGCACAAATTCACACTGTGACCCTAGCATGAGCCCCATGTCAAAGAAAGGCCTGTCAGGGCCTGGACAAAGAGCCCGCATATGGGGCTTGCCAAGCCCCTATGCACCCAATCCTCACCAGGGTTTGAGATTTCAGTCGCCCCGCCCGTACCTGGGGCTCTGTTCTGTAATCCCTTTCTTGGAGAGACACATGAGCCAGACAACACGACTCCACCCTTCCCACAAAATGACCCCAATCTTGGAAGATGGGACAAATCCCCAGAGAGGGATACTCGTCCACAGTCCCTGAGGCCACCCCTCAAATACACGGCTATCCCGGACACAGCATCCAGAGACAAAAGCCTGAAGGAACGCCTCCCACTCGCCCTTGTTTCAGAGGCCCAGGAGTTCCCTCTCGGGCTGTACATCCGGCCTGCCATACCCTAGGCACCACTCATAAGCTGAGTTTGTGTTTTCAGACTTCTGTGCCCACAGCCTGGACCCACACACCTCCAGGCTAGGGCCTCTGGAGCCACAGCGAAAGTTTGTGCCTGCCCTCTCCAAGGACAGTGTGCCCAATCCATTGACCACAGCCCTACAGGTTAGGGAAAAGCTCCAAGGCCCCTGAGGACATCAATAGTGTAGGCCACCCTGGACTAAGAGGGGCTCTCTGACACCAGCGGAGCAACTATCTCCACTTAGACTCTCAGAAAGTGTCCCCAGAGACAGAAGGTTGAAATGGACAGACCCCCAGGCCCTAATATGAACCTTAGCTTTGTACCATGTGTCCGTTCTCCCAGGACTGTTTTCATAGACCAGCACATGGGGCTTTTCTGAGGCACCAAACCAAGGATCTCTCGTCTCCACATGGGCAGCTTTCTTACTGGGGATGTATAAAACCCTTCAGGTAGGAGAGTTCCGCAGGGCCACTGAACAACCAGCACATTCCAAGGTCTCCATGGACCCAAACGCACATTATGACGCATCCTCAGGAGAGGCCATTTCAACTCAGCCCCCTGGGTCACGTGTTCCAGAGGCCCCAGATCAAACATATCTTATCGCTAATGGCCAATTGGAATGCGAGGCATGCTGTACAGGGATCCATCCTTCGAACCCTGCTCTCCAGTCCTTCCGTATGGTATGTCCTGGAGCCATGCAACAGGACTCGAATGTCCCGCAGAAGAAACCTTGTGGTTTGGGGCAACCTCCAAACTCAGCGTGGGAAAACTTCCTTGGCCTCATGAGGCCCCCGCTTCATGAAGGTGCCATCATGGACACATACTCCAGCCTCAGCCAACGTCTGATCCTCAGCCTGACTTCAGATGCAGGAGATATTGATTCAGCCTCTGCAGAATGGGCCTGATCTGCCCTTGGCTCCAATCCTCACCCTAGCTTGTGTATTCAGACTTCCGTCCTCTCACTCCAGGCCCACAAGCCCTCCCTACTGGGAATTCTGGGGACACAATGAAGCACTCTGCCTGCCTCCCAGGAGAAAATCATTGTCTATGGTGCTGCCCAGAAACCCCAAATGAGGATCAAACTGCTTGGCCCTCGGCAACACCCCAATTGCATAGGCTACCTTAAACACTGATGCTCTGTCACAAATAGCCTGAGCCCAGACCTTCCAACAGACACCGACACAGCTGGCTGCACACCCAGCACATTGGACCCGCCACTGCCTTAGGCCACCATCCATTCCCAACCTGGGTTTTCAGTCATCGGAACCTAGACCTTATATCCAATCCCTGCACAGGGGGGACCCCCTCTGATGCACACAAGTCAGAACCCCTCCTACCCCATGGCAAGAAACCTTGCTGCTGGCAGTGAGTCAAACCTTCAGTGTTGGAGAAAACGGCATGACCCATGAGGCCACGCACATGCGTGAGGGCCGCCTCGGGCACAAACACACATTGTGACCCTCAGCGTGAGTACCTTATTCAAGTAACGTCTCTCAGTGACTGGACCAAGAGCCCACATATGTGGTTTGCCATGCCCATAGGCACCCAGGACTAACTAGATGGTGTGTATTCCAGTTGAGGGAACCCACTGCTGTGCTCTAGAGTCCCTCTCCTGGGGGGTCCCCTGTGGCAGAAAACAGTACTCTTCATTCCCACAGAATGAACACAAACACTTGGGAGCTTGGACAATCCCCCGAGAGGAAGGCTCTTCCTCGGCCTCTGAGACAACCCCTACCCTGACCGGACACTGTAAATCCTGAGTGACTGCCTCCCACTTGCCCTACTTTGATTTCCAGAGGATCTCCCCTCACGGACTGGAGATCAGTCCTGCCATTACATTGGCCACTAGCTGAGCCAAGTTTGCTTTTTCAGACATCTGTCCCCACAGCCCTGGCAAACACAGCCTCTAGGCTGGGTCCTCTGGAGCCATACCACAGGACCGTGCCTGCTCTCTCCTGGGAAACTGTGTCCATTCCTTTGGACACACACCTCCAGAATATGAGAAACCTCAAGGCCCCCGAGGACATCCCACTACTGGGAGGCTCCCTGGACACAGAGGGGCATTCCGACACAAGCTGAGCAGCTACCTCCACGAAGGCATGCACACAGATGTCAACAGAGATAGAAGGTTGAGCCGGACAGGCCCTTAGGCCATAATCTCAACTCTTGCTTTGGGTTCCAGGTGTTACTCCTCAGAGGCTTTGGTTCGAAGAACAGGATATGGGGCTTTCCTGAGGCACTGAACAGAACTCCTCTCGTCTCCACATGGGAAGCTTCCTTGTTGGAGCTGTGTCAAACACCTCAGTTTGGAAAACCCTGCAGAGTTCCTGAGCCACCTACACATTCCAAGGTCTCCCAGGCCACCAAGCCTCAGTAGGACTCATCTTCAGGAGAGTCCATTTCAACTCTCCCCTCTGGTTAGCTCACCCAGGAGCCTGCAGATTGAGCCTGCCTTGTCCTGACTAAAGAGTGGGAATATGAGGTGGCGTTCCCAGGCATCCATGCTTAGACATCTGCTCTCGAGTCTTTCCGTATGGGGCCTCCTGGAACCATCCAGTAGGACTCGTCTGTCGTGCAGAAGGAAACCTTGAGGTTTGGAGTAGTTCACAAATCCCATCGTAGGCAAACCTCCCTGGCTTCAAAAAGCCCCAACACCCTTCAGAAAGAGGCCATTCTGGACAAAAACTCTAGCCTGAGGCACCTCTCATAGTTGACATGACATCAGTGCAAGAGATCTCGATTCAGCCTCTGCAGACTGGCCCTGCCTTGCCCTCGGTCCCAAACCTCATGCTAGCTTGTGTTTTCAGACTTCCTTCCTCACACTCCTGGCAAACAAGCCCTCCGGATTAGGAACTCCAGAACCACAACCCAGCCCAGTGTCTGCCCAAAGGAAGAAAAACGTTTCCCTGTGGGGCTCTCCAGAAAACCCAGATGAGGATCAACCTGCTCAGGCCTCGACGGTCCCCGAACTTGGATAGGCTGCTCTGGGCACTCATGCTCTGTCTGACACAGCCTGAAGCCAGACGTCCAGACAGACAAGGATACAGATGGCTGCACACCCAGCACTTCGGACACGCCATGGTCTTATGCCGTCACCTCTTCCTAACCTTGGTTTTCAGATATCTGAACCTAGACATTATACCAATTCTCCACACAGCTGGGTATAGCAAGCACAAAACAGAACTCCTCCTTCCCCATGGCTGTCAAGCTTGCTCTTGGCATGGAGTCACACCTTCAGGGTGGGAGAAATCTTCATGGCCCCTGATGCAACGCCCAAACTTGAGTGCTGCTTGGGCACAAATTCACACTGTGACCCTCAGCATGAGCCCCATGTCAAAGAAAGGCCTGTCAGGGCCTGGACCAAGTGCCCGCATATGGGGCTTGCCAAGCCCCTATGCACCCAATCCTCACCAGTGTTTGAGTTTTCCAGTCGCCCCGCCCGTTCCTGGGGCTCTGATCTGGAATCCCTTTCTTGGAGAGACCCATGAGCCAGACCACACGACTCCACCCTTCCCACAAAATGAACCCAAACTCTTGGGAGCTGGGACAAATCCCCAGAGAGGGATACTCGTCCAGAGTCCCTGAGGCCACCCCTCCAATCCACGGCTATCCAGGACAAACATTCAGAGACAAAAGCCTGAAGGAACGCCACCCACTCGCCCTTGTTTCAGAGGCCCAGGAGCTCCCTCTTGGGCTGTACCTCCGGCCTGCCATACCCTAGGCGCCACTCATAAGCTGATTTTGTGTTTTCAGACTTCTGTGCCCACAACCTGTACCCACACACCTCCAGACTAGGGCCTCTGGAGCCACAGCGAAAGATTGTGCCTGCCCTCTCCAAAAAAAGTGTGCCCAATCCATTGACCACAAACCTACAGGTTAGGGAAAAGCTCCAAGGCCCTGAGGCCATCAATAGTGTAGGCCACCCTGGACTAAGAGGGGCTCTCTGACACCAGCGGAGCAACTATCTCCACATAGACTCTCAGACAGTGTCCCCAGAGACAGAAGGTTGAAATGGACAGGCCCCCAGGCCCTAATCTGAACCTTAGCTTTGGTTTCCATGTGTCCGTCCTCAGAGGACTGTTTTCATAGACCAGCACACGGGGCTTTTCCGAGGCACCAAACCAAACCTCTCTCTCCACATGGGGAGCTTTCTTACTGGGGATATATCAAACCCTTCAGGTAGGAGAGTTCCACAGGGCCACTGAACAACCAGCACATTCCAAGGTCTCCATGGACCCAAACGCACATTATGACGCATGCTCAGGAGAGGCCATTTCAACTCAGCCCCCTGGGTAGCGTGCCCCAGAGGCAGCAGGTCAAACATATCTTTTCGCTAATGGCCAATGGGAATGCGAGGCATGCTGTACAGGGATCAATCCTTCGAACCCTGCTCTCCAGTCCTTCCGTATGGTATGTCCTGGAGCCATGCAACAGGACTCGAATGTCCCACAGAAGGAAATCTTGTGGTTTGGGGCAACCGTCAAACTCAGCTTGGGAAAACTTCCTTGGCCTCATGAGGCCCCCGCTTCATGAAGGTGCCATCATGGACACATACTCCAGCCTCAGCCAACGTCTGATCCTCAGCCTGGCTTCAGATGCAGGAGATTTTGATTCAGCCTCTGCAGAGTGGGTCTGATCTGCCCTTGGCTCCAATACTCACCCTAGCTTGTTATTTCAGACTTCTGTCCTCTCACTCCTGGCCCACAAGCCCTCCCTACTGGGAATTCTGGGGCCACACTGAAGCACTCTGCCTGCCTCCCAGGAGAAAAACATTGTCTATGGTGCTGCCAGAAACCCCAAATGAGGATCAAACTGCTTGGCCCTCGGCAACACCCCAATTGCATAGGCTACGTTAAACAGTGATTCTCTGTCGCAAATAGCCTGAGCCCAGACCTTCCAACAGACACCGACACAGCTGGCTGCACACCCAGCACATTGGACCCGCCACTGCCTTAGGCCACCATCCATTCCCAACCTGGGTTTTCAGTCATCGGAACCTAGACCTTATATCCAATCCCTGCACAGGGGGGAACCTGATGCACAAGTCAGAACCCCTCCTTCCCCATGGCAAGAAAACTTGCTGCTGGCAGTGAGTCAAACCTTCAGTGTAGGAGAAAACGGCATGGGCCATGAGGCAACGCCCAAGCGTTAGGGCCGCCTTGGGCACAAACACACATTGTGACCCTCAGCGTGAGTACCTTATTCAAGTAACGCCTCTCAGTGACTGGACCAAGAGCCCGCATATGTGGCTTGCCATGCCCATAGGCACCCAGGATTAACTAGATGGTGTGTATTCCAGTTGAGGGAACCCACTGCTGTGCTCTAGAGTCCCTCTCCTGGGGGGTCCCCTGTGGCAGAAAACAGTACTCTTCCCTTCCCACAGAATGAATCCAAACACTTGGGAGCTTTCACAATCACCCGATAGGAAGGCTCTTCCTCGGCCTCTGAGACAACCCCTACCCTGACCGGACACTGTGAACGCAACACCCAGAGACAAAATCCTGAGTGACTGCCTCCCACTTGCCCTCCTTTGATATCCAGAGGATCTCCCCTCACGGACTAGAGATCAGGCCTGCCATTACATTGGCCCCTAGCTGAGCCAAGTTTGCTTTTTCAGACATCTGTCCCCACAGCCCTGGCAAACACAGCCTCTAGGCTGGGTCCTCTGGAGCAATACCACAGGACCGTGCCTGATCTCTCCTGGGAAACTGTGTCTATTCCTTTGGACACACATCTCCAGAATATGAGAAACCTAAAGGCCACCGAGGACATCCCACTACTGGGAGGCTCCCTGGACACACAGGGTCATTCGGACACAAGCTGAGCAGCTACCTCCACGAAGGCATGCACACAGATGTCAACAGAGATAGAAGGTTGAGCTTGACAGGCCCTTAGGCCGTAATCTCAACTCTTGCTTTGGTTTCCAGGTGTTACTCCTCAGAGACTTTGGTTCGAAGAACAGGATATGGGGCTTTCCTGAGGCACTGAACAGAACTCCTCTCGTCTTCACATGGGAAGCTTCCTTGTTGATGCTGTGTCAAACACCTCAGTTTGGAAAACTCTGCAGAGTCCCTGAGCCACCTCCACATTCCAAGGTCTCCCAGGCCACCAAGCCACAGTAGGACTCATCTTCAGGAGAGTCCATTTCAACTCTCCCCTCTG
Organism: Mustela nivalis; assembly: GCF_964662115.1. Classification (NCBI taxonomy): domain Eukaryota; kingdom Metazoa; phylum Chordata; class Mammalia; order Carnivora; family Mustelidae; genus Mustela; species Mustela nivalis. Next base: position 1,993,636 of record NW_028136547.1, on the reverse strand, counting down.
GGTAGCTCACCCAGGAGCCCGCAGATTGAGCCTGCCTTGTCCTGCCTAAAGAGTGGGAATATGAGGTGGCGTTCCCAGGCATCCATGCTTAGACACCTGCTCTCGAGTCTTTCCGTATGGGGCCTCCTGGAACCATCCAATAGTACTCGACTGTCGTGCAGAAGGAAACCTTGAGGTTTGGAGTAGTTCACAAATCCCATCGTAGGCAAACCTCCCTGGCCTAATGAAGCCCTCATCCTTCAGGAAGAGGCCATGCTGGACAAAAACTCTAGCCTGAGGCACGTCTCATAGTTGACATGACCTCAGTGCAGGAGATCTCGATTCAGCCTCTGCAGAGTGGCCCTGCCATGCCCTCGGTCCCAAACCTCATGCTAGCTTTTGTTTTCAGACTTCCTTCCTCACACTCCTGGCAAACAAGCCCTCCGGACTAGGAACTCCAGAACCACAACCCAGCCCAGTGTCTGCCCAACGGAAGAAAAACGCTTCCCTATGGGGCTCTCCAGAAAACCCAGATGATGATCAACCTGCTCGGGCCTCGACGGTCCCCGAAGTGGATATGCTGCTCTGGGCACTCATGCTCTGCCTGACACAGCCTGAAGCCAGACGTCCAGACAAACAAAGAGACAGCTGGCAGCACACCCAGTACTTCGGACACGCCATGGTCTTATGCCGTCACCTCTTCCTAACCTTGGTTTTCAGATATCTGAACCTAGACATTATATCAATTCTCCACACAGCTGGGTATCGCAAGCACAAAACAGAACTCCTCCTTCCCCATGGCTGTCAAGCTTGCTCTTGGCATGGCGTCACACCTTCAGGGTGGGAGAAACCTTCATGGCCCCTGAAGCCACGCCCAAACTTGAGTGCTGCTTGGGCACAAATTCACACTGTGACCCTCAGCATGAGCCCCATGTCAAAGAAAGTCCTGTCAGGACCTGGACCAAGAGCCCGCATATGGGGCTTGCCAAGCCCCTATGCACCCAATCCTCACCAGTGTTTGAGTTTTCCAGTCGCCCCACCTGTACCTGGGCTCTGCTCTGGAATCCCTTTCTTGGAGAGACACATGAGCCAGACAACACGACTCCACCCTTCCCTCAAAATGTCCCCAAACTCTTGGGAGCTGGGACAAATCCCCAGAGAGGGATACTCGTCCACAGTCCCTGAGGCCACCGCTCCAATCCACGGCTATCCCGGACACAGCATCCAGAGACAAAAGCCTGAAGGAACGCCTTCCACTCGCCCTTGTTTCAGAGGCCCAGGAGTTCCCTCTCGGGCTGTACATCCGGCCTGTCATACCCTAGGCGCCACTCAGAAGCTGACTTTGTGTTTTAAGACTTCTGTGCCCACAGCATGGACCCACACAACCTCCAGGCTAGGGCCTCTGAAGCCACAGCGAAAGATTGTGCCGGCCCTCTCTAAGGAATGTGTGACCAATCCATTGACCACAACCCTACAGTTTAGGGAAAAGCTCCAAGGCCCCTGAGGCCATCAATAGGTAGGCCACCCTGGACTAAGAGGGGCTCTCTGACACCAGCAGAGCAACTATCTCCACTTAGATTCTCAGACAGTGTCCCCAGAGACAGAAGGTTGAAATGGACAGGCCCCCAGGCCCTAATATGAACCTTAGCTTTGTTTCCATGTGTCCGTTCTCAGAGGACTGTTTTCGTAGACCAGCACATGGGGCTTTTCTGAGGCACCAAACCAAGCATCTCTCGTCTCCACATGGGCAGCTTTCTTACTGGGGATGTATCAAACCCTTCAGGTAGGAGAGTTCCGCAAGGCCACCGAACAACCAGCACATTCCAAGGTCTCCATGGACCCAAACGCACATTATGACGCATCCTCAGGAGAGGCCATTTCAACTCAGCCCCCTGGGTAGCGTGACCCAGAGGCAGCAGATCAAACATATCTTGTCGCTAATGGCCAATTGGAATGCGAGGAATGCTGTACAGGGATCCATCCTTCGAACCCTGCTCTCCAGTCCTTCCATATGGTATGTCCTGGAGCCATGCAACAGGACTCGAATGTCCCGCAGAAGGAAACCTTGTGGTTTGGGGCAACCTCCAAACTCAGCGTGGGAAAACTTCCTTGGCCTCATGAGGCCCCCCGCTTCATGAAGGTGCCATCATGGACACATACTCCAGCCTCAGCCAACGTCTGATCCTCAGCCTGACTTCAGATGCAGGAGATTTTGATTCAGCCTCTGCAGAGTGGGCCTGCTCTGCCCTTGGCTCCAATACTCACCCTAGCTTGTGTTTTCAGACTTCCGTCCTCACACTCCTTGCCCACAAACCCTCCCTACTGGGAATTCTGGGGCCACAAAGAAGCACTCTGCCTGCCTCCCAGGAGAAAAACATTGTCTATGGTGCTGCCCAGAAACCCCAAATGAGGATCAAACTGCTTGCCCCTCGGCAACACCCCAATTGCATAGGCTACCTTAAACACTGATGCTCTGTCACAAATAGCCTGAGCCCAGACCTTCCAACAGACACCGACACAGCTGGCTGCCCTCCTAGGACATTGGACCCGCCACTGCCTTAGGCCACCATCCATTCCTAACCTGGGTTTTCAGTCATCGGATCCTAGACCTTATCTCCAATCCCTGCACAGGGGGTAACCAGATGCACAAATCAGAACCCGTCCTTCCCCATGGCAAGAAAACTTGCTGCTGGCAGTGAGTCAAACCTTCAGTGTAGGAAAAACGACATGGCCCATGAGGCAACGCCCAAGCTTTAGGGCCGCCTTGGGCACAAACACACATTGTGACCCTCAGCGTGAGTACCTTATTCAAGTAACGCCTCTCAGTGACTGGACCAAGAGCCCGCATATGTGGCTTGCCATGCCCATAAGCACCCAGGATTAACTAGATGGTGTGTATTCCAGTTGAGGGAACCCACTGCTGTGCTCTAGAGTCCCTCTCCTGGGGGGTCCCCTGTGGCAGAAAACAGTACTCTTCCCTTCCCACAGAATGAACCCAAACACTTGGGAGCTTGGACAATCCCCCGAGAGGAAGGCTCTTCCTCGGCCTCTGAGACAACCCCTACCCTGACCGGACACTGTGAACGCAACACCCAGAGACAAAATCCTGAGTGACTGCCTCCCACTTGCCCTCCTTTGATATCCAGAGGATCTCCCCTCACGGACTGGAGATCAGTCCTGCATTACCTTGGCCACTAGCTGAGCCAAGTTTGCTTTTTCAGACATCTGTCCCCACAGCCCTGGCAAACACAGCCTCTAGGCTGGGTCCTCTGGAGCCATACCACAGGACCGTGCCTGCTCTCTCCTGGGAAACTGTGTCCATTCCTTTGGACACACACCTCCAGAATATGAGAAACCTCAAGGCCCCTGAGGACATCCCACTACTGGGAGGCTCCCTGGACACACAGAGTCATTCGGACACAAGCTGAGCAGCTACATCCACGAAGGCATGCCCACAGATGTCAACAGAGATAGAAGGTTGAGCCGGACAGGCCCTTAGGCCGTAATCTCAACTCTTGCTTTGGGTTCCAGGTGTCACTCCTCAGAGGCTTTTGTTCAAAGAACAGGATATGGGGCTTTCCTGAGGCACTGAACAGAACTCCTCTCGTCTCCACATGGGAAGCTTCCCTGTTGGAGCTGTGTCAAACACCTCAGTTTGGAAAACCCTGCAGAGTCCCTGAGCCACCTCCACATTCCAAGGTCTCCCAGGCCACCAAGCCACAGTAGGACTCATCTTCAGGAGAGTCCATTTCAACTCTCCCCACTGGGTAGCTCACCCAGGAGCCTGCAGATTGAGCCTGCCTTGTCCTGCCTAAAGAGTGGGAATATGAGGTGGCGTTCCCAGGCATCCATGCTTAGACACCTGCTCTCGAGTCTTTCCGTATGGGGCCTCCTGGAACCATCCAGTAGGACTCGACTGTCGTGCAGAAGGAAAGCTTGAGGTTTGGAGTAGTTCACAAATCCCATCGTAGGCAAACCTCCCTGGCTTCATGAAGCCCCCACACCCTTCAAGAAGAGGCCATGCTGGACAAAAACTCTAGCCTGAGGCACGTCTCATAGTTGACATGACCTCAGTGCAGGAGATCTCGATTCAGCCTCTGCAGAGTGGCCCTGCCATGCCCTCGGTCCCAAACCTCATGCTAGCTTTTGTTTTCAGACTTCCTTCCTCACACTCCTGGCAAACAAGCCCTCCGGACTAGGAACTCCAGAACCACAACCCAGCCCAGTGTCTGCCCAACGGAAGAAAAACTCTTCCCTATGGGGCTCTCCAGAAAACCCAGATGATGATCAACCTGCTCGGGCCTCGACGGTCCCCGAAGTGGATATGCTGCTCTGGGCACTCATGCTCTGTCTGACACAGCCTGAAGCCAGACGTCCAGACAGACAAAGAGAAAGCTGGCCGCACACCCAGCACTTCGGACACGCCATGGTCTTATGCCGTCACCTCTTCCTAACCTTGGTTTTCAGATATCTGAACCTAGACATTATATCAATTCTCCACACAGCTGGGTATCGCAAGCACAAAACAGAACTCCTCCTTCCCCATGGCTGTCAAGCTTGCTCTTGGCATGGAGTCACACCTTCAGGGTGGGAGAAACCTTCATGGCCCCTGAAGCCACGCCCAAACTTGAGTGCTGCTTGGGCACAAATTCACACTGTGACCCTCAGCATGAGCCCCATGTCAAAGAAAGGCCTGTCAGGACCTGGACCAAGAGCCCGCATATGGGGCTTGCCAAGCCCCTATGCACCCAATCCTCACCAGTGTTTGAGTTTTCCAGTCGTCCCACCTGTACCTGTGCTCTGCTCTGGAATCCCTTTCTTGGAGAGACACATGAGCCAGACAACACGATTCCACCCTTCCCACAGAATGACCCCAAACTCATTAGGCCCCCGCTTCATGAAGGTGCCATCATGGACACATACTCCATCCTCAGCCAACTTCTGATCTTCAGTCTGACTTCAGATGCAGGAGATTTTGATTCAGCCTCTGCCGATTGGGCCTGCTCTGCCCTTGGCTCCAATCCTCACCCTAGCTTGTGTTTTCAGACTTCCGTCCTCACATTCCTGGCCCACAAACCCTACCTACTGGGAATTCTGGGGCCACACTGAAGCACTCTGCCTGCCTCCCAGGAGAAAAACATTGTCTATGGTGCTGCACAGAAACCCCAAATGAGGATCAAACTGCTTGGCCCTCGGCAACACCCCAATTGCATAGGCTACCTTAAACAGTGATGCTCTGTCGCAAATAGCCTGAGCCCAGACCTTCCAACAGACACCGACACAGCTGGCTGCACACCCAGCACATTGGACCCGCCACTGCCTTAGGCCACCATCCATTCTCAACCTGGGTTTTCAGTCATCGGAACCTAGACCTTATCTCCAATCCCTGCACAGGGGGAACCTGATGCACAAGTCAGAACCCCTCCGTCTCCATGGCAAGAAACCTTGCTGCTGGCCGTGAGTCAAACCTTCAGTGTAGGAGAAAACGGCAAACCTGCCGGGCCTCATGAAGCCCCCCATATCCTTCAGGGAGAGGCCATCATGGACAAAAACTCTAGCTTGAAGCACGTCTCATAGTAGATATGACCGCAATGCAGGAGATCTTGATTCAGCCTCTGCAGAGTGGCCTGCCGTGCCCTCGGTCCCAAACCTCACGCTAGCTTGTGTTTTCAGACTTCCTTCCTCACACTCCTGGCAAACAACCCCTCCAGAGTAGGATTTGCAGAACCACAAGCCAGCCCAGTTACTGCCCACTGGTAGAAAACGTTTCCTTGTGGGGCTCTCCATAAAACCCAGATGAGGATCAACCTGCTCTTGCCTCGACGGCACTCAGATTTGATAGGCTGCTCTGGGCACTAATGCTCTGCCTTTCACAGCCTGATGCCAGACGTCCAGACAGGCAAGGAGACAGCTGGCCACACACCTAGCACTTCTGACACGCCATGGTCTTATGCCGTTATCTCTTCCTAACCTTGGTTTTCAGATATCTAAACCCAGATATTATATCAATTCTCCACACAGTTGGGCATCTGAATCACAAATCAGAACTCCTTCTTCCCCATGGCTGTAAGGCTTGCTCTTGGCATGGAGTCACGCCTTCAGGGTGGGAGAAACCTTCATTTCCCCTTAAACCACGCCCAAACTTGAGTGCTGCCTTGGGCACAAATTCACTCTGTGACCCTCAGCATGAGCCCAATATCAAAGAAAGGCCTGTCAGTGCCTTGACCAAGAGCCCGCATATGAGGCGTGCCAAGCCCCTATACACCCAATCCTCACCAGTGTTTGAGTTTTCCAGTCTCCCCCCCGTTCCTGGGGCTCTGCTCTGGAATCACTTTCTTGGAGAGACACATGAGCCAGACAACAGGACTCCACCCTTCCCACAATATGACCCCAAACTCCTGTTAGCTGGGACAAATCCCCAGAGAGGGATACTTGTCCACAGTCACTGAGGCCACCCCCTACAATCTACGGCTATCCTGGACGCATCCAGAGACAAAAGCCTGAAGGAATCTCGCCCTTGATTCACAAGCCAAGGAGCTCACTCTCTATCTGTACATCCTGCCTGCCATACCCTCGGCGCCACTCATAAGCTGAGTTTGTGTTTTCAGACTTATGTGCCCACAGCCTGGACCCACACAACATCCAGGCTAGGGCATCTGGAGCCACAGCGAAAGATTGTGCCTGCCCTCTCCAAGGAAAGTGTGCCCAATCCATTGACCACAACCCTACAGGTTAGGGAAAAGCTCCAAGGCCCCTGAGGCCATCCTGATAGTGTAGGCTGCCCTGGAATAAAAGGGGCACTCTGACACCAGCTGAGCCATTATCACCACTTAGACTCTCAGACAGTGTCCCCAGAGACAGAAGATTGAAATGGACAGGCCCTTAGGCCCTAATATGAACCTTAGCTTTAGTTTTCATGTGTCTGTCCTCAGAGGACTGGTTTCGTATACCAGCATATTAGATTTTTCTGAGGCTCCAAACCAAACCTCTCTCGTCTCCACATGGAGTGCTTTCTTACTGGATCTGTATCAAACCCTTCTGGTCGGAGAATTCCGCAGGGCCACAGTACAACCATCACATTCCAAGTTCTCCATGGACAGAAACACACATTATGACGCATCCTCAGGAGAGGCCATTTCAACTCAGCCCGCTGGTTAGCTTCCCCCAGAGCCAGCAGATCAAACATATCTTGTCGTTAATGGCCAAAGGGAATGCGAGGCATGCTGTTCAGGGATCCATCCTTTGAACCCTCCTCTTCAGTCCTTCCAGATGGTATGTACTGGAGCCACTCAACAGGACTCGACTGTCTTGCGGAAGGAAACCTTGTGGTTTGTGGCAACCTCCAAACTCAGCGTGGGAAAATTTCGTTGGCCTCATGAGGCACCTGCTTCATGACGGTGCTATCAAGGGCACAATCCAACCTCAGCCAACGTCTGATCCTCAGCCTGACTTCAGATGCATGAGATATCCTTTCAGCCTTTGCAGATTGTGCCTGCTCCCAACCTCACCCTATCTTTTGTTTTCAGACTCTACCCTAGCACTCCTGGCCCAAAAGCCCTCATGATTGGGAATTCTGGTTCCAGAACGAAGCACTCTGCCTGCCCCCCAAAGAAAAACATTGTCTATGGCATTGCTCAGAAACCCCAAATGAAAATCAACCTGCTCAGCCCTCGGCAACACCCCAATTGCATAGGCTACCCTAAACACTATGCTCTGTCTTACATAGCCTGAGCCCAGACCTTGTGAGAGACATTGAGACAGTTGGCTTCACACCCAGCACATCGAGCCTGCCATGGGTTAGGCCATTTCATCCCTTCCCATTGACCTGGGTGTCTTCCTGGAGGTATATTCTGAGGCTGTGTCAGACTATGCATTTTTTCTGAAGCTTCCTATGGAATTGGGGTGTTATTAGGGGCCTTGCAATTTTCTCTTAATCTGGTGGGTTGGGAAACTGAGACAGGCTGACATTCTTTGGGAGAGCTGGCCCAGTGCTGTTGTGTGTTCCTGGAGGCCCCATCCTGGAGGGCATATGGGTCAGGACTCTGGGTCCAAAGTCTTCAGACACAAACTCGGGTAAGAGTTAAGCTCGAGGTGATGGCAGACCCAATCTGCAGACCCTGAGCGAAGCATCTCCAGATATGAAATTCGGACGGCTGTGAGGCAGGAGCACAGTCTTTTCTGTCTGACTTGTTTGTCTATGATGGCCACGAAATGGAGGGGTGGCCTCATGGGTCCATGTGAGATTCTACCTCTCTGGGAATTCTGCTCGGCACCCAAGAGTTTGGTGTATTTCCGGGGGATGGGAGGAGCGCAGTTTTCTGAGTCAGGGATCCCGTCCAAACAGCCATTCCAGAGATGGGTCCTGGGTTCTGGAGCCTGGATCACCGCAACAAGGCTTAGGATTTGGGCCTAGGGTCCTGCTCTATGTTTTCCTGGTACAGCTCCCGAGTGTTCTTGTTGGAAATGGGTCTCATTCTGAGGGTCACAATGCCTGTTTTTGCCCAGATGCCCATGCTGAGTGGGTGTGACCTCATGGGCTATGCACTTGGCTCCCACTCTGAGGGTTGGACTGCCATCTCAACATTCAGTTTTCCTGCCATGGGGAAGGAGGGGTACTTTTTTATGCTTCAGGTTCCCCCATGGGCAGGAATTTGAGCTAAGTTCTGGGACCGGTGCCTGAATACCCAGTTCACTTTGAGATGAGGTCCTCGGGCCAAGGCAGGACCCACCTGCAGAAAATGAGGCCTGCTTTCTGGGTGGCTGTCAGGAGCTCGGGCTCGAGCTGTGTCAGACAGAACATTCGTGGAGAGTTCGGCCTATGATATTGGGGTGCTTTTGAGAGCTGTGCAACTGGATCCTCATGGGGGATTTTTGCACAGACCCTTTCTTCACTTCTTCTATCTGGTGAGCAGGCAGATGGCTGCATTACGGCTCCAGAATATCCAAGTTGGAGGGTTTGCAGGCGAGGAGTATGAGGACAGAAGTATGAAAACATAAGCTACGGTTACGCTCAGTGCCGAGCACATGTCTATTCCAATGTACAGCAGTTGTTTCGAGATCTTCAGCACCTGGGCGAGGGGAAGATGTCTGCTCACGCTGGAGTTTGTATCCATGATGGCCAACAAATGGTGGGGAGGCCTCAAGAATTCTTGGAGGTTTTTCCAAGCTGGAGCTTGTGAGCTCCTCCAAACATCAAGGTGTCCTACTAAGGGACAGCAGAAGTCTTCTTACAGGGCTCCAGGGTCCCCCATATGGAAGATTCGATAGCAATGCTCTCTGAATGGAGGCCTGGGAAGCCAATCTCGTGTTACCATTGCAGCTGAGGAACAGGGTAAGCTTGAACCAATGACACTGATTCCAAGTTCCAAGTGATTTTCGTTGATGGAAGTTCTCAGTCTAACAGGTCCCAATGCTGCTTGGTGTCCAGGGAGACCTTAGAATGTGGTGGCGGCTCTCTGACCATTGAGGATTCTCTATCCTTAGGATTAGACCCAGTACCCAGGAGCCAGGTTTCCTTCTTGGGACAGGAGGTGTGCTCTTGTATGGCTCACGGACCACAGGTTGGACCATATGCTTGAATTTCCAGAACAGCCCTCTAGGGAGAGAGACCTCAAAACATAAGCTAGGGTTCTGATGAGGTTTTAGGGCCATGGAAGTTTCAATCTTCGGACTAAGTGCCATTGGCCTGCATGTCATCCTGGAGGTAGGTGCTGAGGCTGTGTCAGGCTGTGCACTTTTTCCAGAGTGGCCTATGATATTGGGGTGCAGTCATGGGCCTTGCAGTTTTCTCCTAATCTGGACATTTTGGGAAACTGAGATGGGCAGGGTTTCCTCAGGAGAGCAGGGCCAGTGATGTCATGTGTTTCTCGAGGCCCCATCCTGGAGGTCATGTGTGTCAGGACTTTGGGACCAAAGACTTTAGACACAACCTCGGATAAGAGATAGGAGTGAGGTGTTGGCAGTCCGAATCTGAAGACCCTGAGGGAAGCTCCTCGGGATTTGAAATTCAGGTGGCTGGGAGGGAGGAGCACAGGCTTTTCTGTCTGGATTTTGTGTCTAGGATGGCCACTAAATGGAGGGGTGACCTCATGTCTCCATGGGATATTCTTCCACTCTGGTGATTCTGCTTGGCACCCAAGAGTTTGATTTCTTTCTGGGGAAGAGGAAAAGACTGTATTCCATCTCTGGGATCCTGTCCAAACAGGGATTCCAGAGATGGTTTCTGGGTCCAGACACTGGGAAAACTTAACCAAAGCTTCGATTTGGGATCCTGGTCCAGATCCCAAGGGGGATCTTTGGAAAGGGGTCTCATTCTGAGGGTCACAATGCCTATTTGTGCCCAGCTGCCCATCCTGTGTAGGCATGGTCTCATGGACCATGCACCTGGTTCCCACTCAGGGTTGTACAGCCATCTCAACATTCAGTTTTCTGGCCATGGGGAAGGAGGAGCACTCTTTTGTGCTTCCGAGTCCCCTATGGGCAGGAATTTGAGCTAAGTCTGGGACAGGTACCTAAATATCCAAGTTGCTTCAAGATGATGGCCTCGGGCCAAGGTTGGACCCACCTGGAGGATATGGGGTCCACTATCTGGGTGGCTGACAGGAGGTCGGGGATCAGGCGGTGTCAGATAGACAATGTATGCAGAGGTCGGTCTATTATATTGGGGTGCCATTGAGGGCCGTGCAGGAGGATCCTCATGTGGGTTTCTACGAAGACCCATAGGGCACTTCTTTCTGGTGGGCAGGCAGAAAGCTGCACTGTGGCTTCAGAATTCCCAATATGAAGGGCTTGTAGGCGAGGAGTGTGAAGACAGAAGTCTGAAAACACAAGCCACGGATAAGCTCAGTGCCGACCACAGGACCATTCCATTGTGCAGTGGTTTTCGAGATTTCCAGCACCTGAGTATGGGCGAGGGTCAGATGTCTGCTCACGCTGGGTTTGCATCCATGATGGTCAACGAATTGTGGGGTGGCCTCAAGAATTCTTGGAGATTTTCCCAATCAGGACCTTGTGAGCTGCTCCAAACAGCAAGGTGTCCTACTGTGGGACAGGGGAAGTCCGCTTACAAGGCTCCAGGGTCCCCCATATAGAAAGATTCGACAGCAGAGGTCTCTGAATGGGGGCCTGGGAAGTCTTCCTTGCATGACCATTGCAGCTGAGGAACATTGCAGGCTTGATCTGCTGGTTTTTGTTCAAATTTCCAAGTGATCTAAATTGACGGATGTTCTCAGTCTAATGAGTCACAATGCTGCTTGGTGTCCAGGGAGACCTTAGAATGTGGTGGTGAGGGTGCCTGGGTGGCTCAATGGGCTAAGCCGCTGCCTTCGGCTCCGGGTCCTGGGATTGAGTCCCGCATCGGGCTCTCTGCTCAGCAGGGAGCCTGCTTCTTCCTCTCTCTCTCTCTGCCTTCCTCTATGCCTACTTGTTATCTCTGTCTGTCAAATAAATAAATAAAATCTATATAAAAAAAAACAATATGGTTGTGGGTCTGTGGCCATGCAGGATTTTCCTACCTGAGGGTTAGACCCAGTTCCCAGGAGCCAGGTTCCCTTCTCGGGACAGGAGGGGTTCTCTTGTATGGCTCAGGGACCACATGTCGGATCATATGTTGGATTTCAAGACCAGGCCTCTGGGCACAGAGGCCTGAATATCTAGGCTAGGGTTCTTATGAGGTTGTAGGGGCATGTCATCCTCAACCTTCGGACTTAGGGACTTTGACCTGTGAGTCTTCCTGGAGGTAGATGCTCAGGCTGTGTCAGACTGTGCATTTTTTCCAGAGTGGCCTATGAAATTGGGGTGGGCTCAGGGGCCTTGCAGGCTTTTCCTAATCTGGAGGGTTTGTGCAACTGAGACGGCAGAATTTCATCCAGAGATCAGGCCCAGTGATGTAGTGTGGTTCTGTCAGCCCCATCCTGCAGGGAATGTGGTTAAGGGCTCTGGGACCAAAGTCTTCAGACACAAAATTGTGTATCAATTAGGAGGGAGGTGATGGCAGCCCCGATCTGCAGACGCTGAGGGCAGCTCCTCAGGATTTGAAATTCGTGTGGCTGGGAGGCAGGAGCAAAGGCTTTTCTGTCTGGATTGTGTCTAGGATGGCCTAGGAATGGTGGGGTGTCCTCATGTGTCCATGGAATATTCTACCTCTCTGGGGATTCTGCCCAGCACCCAAGAGTTTGGTGTCTCACTGGGAAGGAGAGAGCGTAGTTTACTGTTTCAGTGTTTCCGTCAACACAGGGATTCCAGAGATGGGTTATAGGTCCCTGTGCCTGGATAACCCTACAAAGGCTTAGTATTTGGGCCTAGAGGCTTGACTGCCTGGCTCTGTGGGGCTTTGGTTCAGCTCCCATGGAGACTTGTTGGAAATGGGTCTCAGGGTAAGGGTCACAATGCCTGTTTGTGCCCAGATGCCCATCCTGAGTGGGCATTGGCTCTTGTTCCATGCACCTGGATCCCAATATGAGGGTTGGACCACCATATCAACATTTAATTTTCCTTCTATGAGGAAGGAGGAGTACTCTTTTGTGCTTCAGATTCCCCCATGCACAGTAATTTGAGCTATGTTCTGGGACTGGTACGTGAATAACCAGGTTGGTTTGAGATGAAGGACTCAGGTCAAGGCAGGTCACACCTGCCAGATATGGGTCCCGCTATCTAGGTGGCTACCAGGAGGTCGGGGCTCGAGCTGTGTCAGACAAAGCATTAGTTCACAAAGTGGCCTATGATATTGTGGTGCTATAGAGGGCTGTGCTGGTGGAACCTTATATGGAGTTTCACGCAGACCCATAGGGCACCTCTTTTTTCTGGTGGGCAGGCAGAAGGCATTGTGGCTCCCAAATTCCCAATATGGGGGACTTGAAGGCGAGGAGTGTGAGAACAGAAGGCAGAAAACACAATCTATGCTTAATCTCAGTGCCGAGAACATGGCCGTTCCAATGTGCAGTGGTTTTTTCGAGATCTCCAGCATCTGAGTACAGGCGAGGGTCAGATGTCTGCTCATGATAGAGTTTGTATCTATCGTGGCCAACAAATGAAATATCCAGCACCTGAGTAAAGGTGGATTTCAGATGTTTACGCACACTGGAGTTTGTGTCTCTGATGACCGAATGGAGGAGTGGCATCAAGAGGCTGATGCATGTGAGATGCTCCAAACAGCAAGGTTGTTTTTTCTACTGGACAGTTAGAGTCTGGTATGTTTTCTGCAGGGCCCCCCATGTGAAAAGTATGGGTAGCAGAGCCCTTCCACATGGATGCCTGGAAAGCACACCTCCATTGACCAATGCAGCTGAGGAACATGCAGGTTCTTTACGGTGCTTCTGGGGCGAAGCACCAAGGTCTCGAGTTGACATGGAATCTCTTGAAGATGGGTTACAATGCTGGTTTTTTTTACCAGGTAGATCTTAGAATGTGTTGGTGGCTAAGGTGCCTGCAAGATTCTCCTACCCTGAGGGTTTAACACAGGTCGAAGAGCACGGTTACCTTCTGGGGACAGGAGATGTAGTGTTTTGTGGCTCAGGGACCACATTCCATATCATAAGTTCCTATTCAAGAACAGGCCTCTGAAGACAGATTCCCGACAACCTAATCTAGGGTTCCAATGAGTACCAGGGGCATGAGAGGTTCAATCTTCAGACTTAGGACAGTTGACTTGGGTGTCTGCCAGGATGTAGGTGATCAGGGAGTTTCAGACTGCACACTTATGTCCAGAGTAACCTCCAATATTGGGGTGGCCACAGGGGCCTTGAATGTTTCAACCAACTCTGGAGGGTTTGGTTAACTGACATGCACAATTTCCATGGGGATGGCAAGCACAGTCCTGTGGTGTGGCTCCAGAGACTCCACCCTGGAGGGCATGTGAGCCATGGTTCTGGGAGGGAAGTCTGCAAACACAAACTCGGGTTAGGTTTAGTGGCTAGGTTATCGCAGGGCAATGTGTAGACCTGGAAGGCTACTCGTCAGGAACAGTAACTGGAATGACCCGAAGGCGGAAGCATAGGCTTTTATATCTGGATTGTGTGTCTAGGGTGACCTCAGAATGTAGCTGTGGCCTCATGGGTCTATGGGAGACTTTTCCTCTAAGGATACTGGCGGCTCCCAATATTTTGATGACTTTTTGAGATGGGAAGACTGCTATTTTCGATCTTAGGTGTGCCCCAAAACAGGGATTCCAGAGATGGGCTCTGGGTCTAGGCGCCTGGAAAATCCCACCAAGGGTTGGTATTTGGGCTTATGGGCAGACCAGGCCTGCAATGCAGGATCTTGGTGGTGCAACTGAGAGGGCTTGTTTGGAAGCATGCTCAGGCTGAGCATTACAATGCCTGTTTGTGCCCAGGGTGGCCCTCAGGAGTGGGCGTGGTCCCATTGTCCATTTTCTGGCTCCCACACTGAGGGATGGACACACATTCCAATGGCCAGGTTTCCAGCCATGGGGAAGGAGGAAATATCTATTGTGCTTCATGTTCCCCCATAGGCAGGGATTACAGCAAAGGTCTGGGGACAGATGCCTGAATACCAAGGATGCATAGAGATGACAGATTTGGGCCATGGCCGTTCTCACATGCTGGATATGGGCCCCGCTCTCTGGGTGGCTGACACGAGGTCTGGGCTCAGGCTGTGTCAGACACAGCACTAGTGGCCAGAGAAGTCTATATATTGGGGTTCTCTCCAGGGCCGAATAAATTGATCCTCATGTAGGGTTTCTGGCCAGACTCACGAAGCACTTCTTTCTGGCAGAATGCTGCCTTATGGATCCAGAATTCCCTATCAAGAGGGTTTGGGGACAAATAGGCTGAGAATGCAATTGTAAACACCAGCTATGCTTAAATTGAGTGCCAAGCGGAAGTCAGTTTCAATGTGCAGCAGCTTATACGAGATATCCAGCACCTGAGTAAGGGCAGATGTCAGATATTTGCTCACACTTGAGTTTGTGTCTAGGATGACGACTAATGGAGGGGTGGCTTCAGGAGGCAATGGAGGATTACCCACGCTTAAGATTGTGAGATGCTCCAAACAACAAGATTTTTTTCTAATGGACAGGAGGAGTCTGTTTTTTTATCCTCCAGGGTCCCTCAAGTGGAAGTTTGCATAGCAGAGCAAACTGTTATTGGATGACTGGAAAGCACACGTCCAATAACCATTGCAGCTGAGGAACATGACAGGTTCGTTTTGGTGGTTCTGGTGCCAAGTACCAAGGCCTTGAGTTGACTTGGAATCTCTTACAGATGTGTCCCAAAACTGGTTTGTTACAAGGGAGTTCTTAGAATGTATTGGTGGCTATGGGCCACGCTGACGGTTTGGCACAGGTCGATGTGCACAGTTTCCATCTTGGGAGAGGAGATGTTCTGTTTTGTGGCTCAGGGTACATATGTTGTATCCTGACTTGGTATTCAAGAACAGGCCTCTGAGGATTGATGCTTGCAACCTAATCTAGAGATCCAATGATGTCCTTGGTGCCCATCAGGTTCAATTTTCTTACTAAGGACCATTGATATGGTTGTCTGACTGGATGTAGGTGATCAGGGTGTTTCAGACTGTGCATTTGCATCCAGAGCCACTTCCACTATTGGGGTGGGCTCAGGGGCCTTGCAGGTTTCTCCTAACTTGGAGGCTTTGGGGAACTGTGATGGGCACAGTTTCCTTGGGGATGGCAGGCCCAGTCCTGTGGTAAGGCTTCAGAGACCACCTCCTTGAGGATATGAGAGCCATGGTTTTGGGAGGGAAGTCTGCAAACACAAATTTGGGTCAGGGATAGTGGCAAGGTGATCGCAGGTCCAATGCATAGACCTAGAAGGCATCACGTCAGGAACTGTAATTAGGGTGACTGAAAGCTGGTAGCACAGGCTTTTCTATCTGGATTGTGTGTCCAGGATGGGCTCTGAATGTAGACGTGGTCTCATGGTTCAATGGGAGACTTTTCCTCTCTAAGGATCCTGGTGGATCTCCATAGATTGGTGGTTTTTCAGAGAAGAAAAGAGTGCTCTTTTCCATCTTAGGGGTGCTCCAAAACAGGGAAGAATGCTGTTTTCCAACTTAGGCTTATGCCAAAACAGGGATTCCAGAGACGGGCTCTGGGTCTGGGTGCCCGGATATCCCACCAAGTGTTAGGATTTGGGCCTAGGGGCATTTTAGGCCTGCAATGCAGGATCCTAATGGTGTAACAGAGAGGGCTTGTTTGAAAGCATGCTCAGGCTGAGGGTCATCATGCCTCTTTGTGCCCAGGGGGGCCCTCAGAAGAGGGCGTAGTCTCATTGGCCATATAGCTGGATCCCACTTTGAGGGTTGGACACCCATTGCAACAGCCAGGCTTCCTGCAATGGAAAGAGGAGTTCTCTATTGTGCTTCAGGTTCCCCCATTGGCAGGGTTACAGGAAAGGTCTGTGGAAAGTTGCCTTAATACCAAGGATGTGTACAGATGACAGGCTAAGAATTCCCAGGTAACAAAACAGCATTGTTACCCATGTTCATGACATTCCATGTAGAAATAAGCCCTTAGTACTTCGCCCCAGAGCCACCAGAATGAACTTGCCATGTTCCTAAGCTGCAATGGTCAGTGGAGGTGTGGTTTCCAGGCAACCATACGGGGTGCTCTGCTACACAAACTTTGCAATTGGCTGGGACCCTTAAGACAAAAAAAACAGAATGCTCCTGTCCGGTAGAAGGAAACCTTCTGTTTGGAGCATCTCACAAGCCCTAGCGTGGGAAATTCTCCATTTCCTCTTGAAGCCACCACTCCATTTGTCAGTCATCATAGACACAAACTCCAGCATGAGCAAACATCTGACATCCGCTCTTACTCAGGTGATGGATTTCAATTTGATCGCTGCACACTGGAATTGCCTTTAGTTTGACTGAATTAAGCCATAGCTTGGGTTTACAATTCCATCCTCAGTCTACTGGTCCACAAGCCCTATTGTGAGGGAATTCTGGAGCTACAACACAATATTCTGCCTTCCCCATAGAAAGAAAAAGGGCCTGGAGAGTCTGCCCAGAAACTCCATATGATGGTCAATCTTCTCGGTGCTAGACGGAACCCTGATTCATAGGCTGCCCTGGGCACTAGTGCTGTGTCTGACATAGCCGGAGCCAGGACCTAGTGTCAGCCACGGAGAGATCAGGGCCCATATCCAGCATGTGAGACCAGCTATGGCCCAAGTCTGTCTTCTCTTCTATTCTTGGTATTCAGGCATCTGTACCCACACCTTTGCTGAAATCCTTGCCATTGGGGGAACCTGAAGCACAATAGAGAACTCCTCCTTCCCCATGGAAGGTATTCTGACAGTTGGGATAGTTGCTCAACCCTCAAATTGGAAGGCAGCTCCATGGCCAAGGAGACCATGTGCACTCATGATGGCTTCCCCGGGCACAAGCAGGCATTGTGACCTCAGCCTGAGCATGCTTTCAACCAAACGCTCTCAATTGCATCTCTGGGACCCCGAATTGCAGGCCTAGTACACACCTAGGCCCAAATCCTAACCCTAGTGGGATTTTACAGGGGCCCAGACACAGAGCCCATCTCTGGAATCCCTATTTTGGGGGACCCTTAAGATGGAAAACAGCACTCTTCCCTTCCCCGTGATAGTCAGCAAACTCATGGTAGCCACCAGGATCCTTGAGTGGAAAAATCTGCCATAGACCCATGAGAACACACCTGCATTCCGAGGCCATCCTGGACATACAATCCAGATACATATCATGTGCTATCACCTTTGAGTCATCGGATTTACATTCCTGACGAGCTGCCTTCCAGGTCTATGCATTGGGCCTGCAATCACCTTGCCATTAACCTAAACTGAGTTTGTGTTTGCAGACTTCCTTCCTAAAACCATGGCTCACATGACCTCCAGGTTCTGGCATCTGAAGCCACACCACAAGACTGTGCCTGAGATCGTCAAGGAAACTGTGCCCATCACTTTTGCCCGATACCTTTAGATTAGGAGAAACCTGCAAGGCCCCTGAGCGCAGCCAAATATTGGAGGCCGCTCTGGGCACAAATGCACAGTCTGAGACACCCTGATCACCTCCATACAGGCAGACACCCAAGTCAGAAGATTGCTCCTGAGTCAGAAGATTGAACCTGACATGCCCCGAGGACTTCATTGGCACACTAGATTAGGTTTACAGGTATCTGTCGTCAGAGGCCTGCTCTGGAATATCAACTTATGATAAAATATATAGTCCCTGAGCCACAGAACAGAATATGTCCTCCCCAAAAAGGAAGCCATGCTCCTGGAATTGTGTCATACCCTTAGGGTATTTGGATCCTGAATGGCCCCTTAGCAACCAGCACATTCTATGATATTCCTGGTAACAAATCATCATTGTGCCCCATCTTCATGAGACTCCATGTCAACTCAAGGTCTCGATATATTGCCCCAGAGCCACCAGAATGCACCTGCCATGTTCCTCAGGTGCAATGGTCAATAGAGGGGTGATTTCCAGGCATCCCTGTGGGGTTCTCTGCTACAAAACTTTCCACATGGAGAAACCAGAGAAAACAAACCAGACTTCTCCTGTCCGGTAGAAAGAAACTTTGCTATTTGGAGCATCTCACAAGCCCCAGCATGGGAAATCCTCCATGGCCTCTTGACGCCACCCTTCCATTTGTGGGTAATCACAGACACAAACTCCAGTGTGAGCAAACATCTGACATCCACCCTTACTCAGGTGCTGGATATTCGAAACGGCAGCTGCACACTGGAACTGCCTTTTGCTTTTCACTGAACTTAACCATAGCTTTGTATTACTATTCTATCCTCACCACACTGCTCCACAATATCTCTTGATAGGGAATTCTGGAGCCACAACGCAGTATTCTGCCTTCCACATAGAAAGAAGAAGGACCTGTTGAGTCTGCCCAGAAACTGCACATGAGGATCAATCTACTCAGACCACGAGGCAACCCTGATTAATAGATTTCCCTGACCACTAGTGCTGTGTCTGACAGAGTCTAAGCCCCGACCTCGTGTCAGCCACCCAGAGGTGAGGGCCCATATTTAGCATGAAGATCGGCCATGGCCCTGGGCCATCATCTGTACCCATCCTTGGTATCCAGTCATCTGTCCCCCAAACTTTGCTGGAATTCCTGCCAAGGGCGAACCTGAAACACAATAGAGAACACCTCCTTCCCCATGGCAGGAATATTGGCTGTTGGGATGGTTGTCCAACAGCGTGGGAGCCAGCTGCATGGCCAAGGAGACCATGCCCACTCCTGAGGGCCGACATGGGCACAGGCAGGCATGGTGATCCTCAGCCTGAGCATGTTTTCAAACAAACACTCTCAGTTGCTCCTCCAGTACCAGCATTGCAGGCCTGGTATGCCCCTAGGCCCAAATCCTAACCCTTGGTGGGATTTTCCAGGTGCCCAGACCCAGAGTCCATCTCAGAATCCCTGTTTGGGGCACCATTAAGATGGAAAACAGCACTCTTCCCTTCCCTGAGAAAGGCACCAAACTATTGGGAGCCTCCAGGATCCTTAGAGAGAAAAAATCTCCCATGGACCCATGAAAACAAACCTGCATTCCGAGGCCATCCTGTCCACACAATCCAGAGAGAAAAGTCTTTGCTACCGCCTTCGAGTCATCCTATTTGCATTTCCTGACGAGCTGCCATCCATGTCTATGCATTGGGCCTATGATCATCTCGACACTAACCCTAACCCCAGTTTGTGTTTGCCGACTTCTCTCCCAAAACCATGGCTTACATGCCCACCAAGATGTGGTCCCTCAAGCCACATCACAGGAAAGTTCCTGCCATCCCCAAGAAAACTGTGCCCATCAGGTTGTCCAAACCCTCCAGATTAGGAGAAACCTGCCAGGCCCCTGAACCCACCCCAATATTGGCGGTTGCTCTGGATGCAAACGTGCATTCTGAAACACCCTGAGCACCTCCATCGAGGCAGAAAGCCAAGTCAATGGTTCTGAGTCAGATGATTGAACCTGACATGCCCCTAGGACTTCACTGGAACCCTAGATTGGGTCTTCAGACATCTGTTCTCAGAGTCCTGTTCTGGAATACCAAGTTATGATACAACATGTGGTCCCTGATTCCCACAACAGAACATCTCCTGTCTCCAGAAGGAAAATGTGCTCTTGGATCTATGTCCAACTTTCAGGGTAGATGGATCCTGCATGACCCATTAGCCCCAGCACCTTCTATGATCTCCCTGATAACAAACCATCATTGTGACCCAACTTCCTGAGACTTGATGCCAACTCAAGGTGTTGGTACTTTGCCCAAGAGCCATGAAACGAATCTGCCATGTTCCTCAGGTACAAAGGTCAATGGACGTGTGCTTTCTAGGCATCCAAGAGGTAGTTCTCTGCTACACAAAAATTCCACATAGGGAACCCTAGAGCAAACAAATAAGACTGCTCCTGTCAGGTTGAAGGAAACCTTGGTTGTTTGGAGCATCTCACAAGCCCCAGCCTGGGAAGTCCTCCACATTCTCTTGATGCCAACCCTCCATTTGTTAGTCATCATAGACACAAATTCCAGCATGAGCAAACATCTGACATCTGCTCTTACTCAGGTGCTGGATATTCGAATCAGTCACGCACACTGGAAATACCTTTCACTTGACACTGTATTCTTGCATAGTTTGGGTTTACAATTCCATCCTCACCCTACTGGACCGCAAGTCCTCTTGAGAGGGAATTAGGGAGACAAAACGCAACATTCTGCCTTCCCCATAGAAAGAAGGGCCTGGTGAGTCTGCCCAGAAACTCCCCATGAAGATCAATCTACTTGGCCCTCGAGGGAACCCCGATTTATACTTTGCGCTGGCCACTAGCGCTGTGTCTGAGAGAGCCTGAGCCCCAACCTCGTGTCAGCCACCCAGAGTGTGGGGCCCTTATCCAGCATGTGGGACTGGCCATGGCCCAGTCATCTCTACCCATCCTTGGTATTCCGGCAACTATCCCAGACCTTTGCTGGAATCCCTACCAGTGGGGGAATCTGAAGCACAATTGAGAACTCCTCCTTCCCCATGGCAGGAAGCCTGGCTGTTGCTATGGGTGCCCAACCCTCAGAATTAGAACCAGGTGCATGGCCAATGAGACAACGCCCAATCATAAGGGCCGCCTGGGCCAAAGCAGGCATTGTGTCCCTCAACCTTAGCATGCATTCAAACAAATGCTCTCAGTTGTTTCTGCAGGGTCCCGCATCGCAGGCCTGGTATGCCCTTAGGACCAAATCCTAACACTTCGTGGGATTTTCCATGCCAACATAACCAGAGCCCGTCTCTGGAATCTCTGTTTTGAAGCACCCCTATGATGGAAAACAGCACTCTTCCCTCCCCTGAGAAAACTATTAGGAGCTGCCAGGATGCGTAGAGAGGAAAAATCTCCCAGGGCTCCATAAGACCACACCTTCTTTCCGAGGCCATCCTGGACACACAATCCAGATACAAGAGACTGTGCTACCACCTTTGAATCACCTGGTTTACAGTTCCAGACGAGCTGCCCTACAGACCTATGCATTGGGCCTGTGATCACCTCGCCATTAACCCTACCCCAAGTTTGTGTTTGCAGACTTCTTTCCCAAAACCATGGCTCACATGCCCTCTATGATGGGTCTCTGTAACCACACCACAGGAAAGATCCTGCTATCCCCAATGAAACTGTGTCCATCACAGTTGCCCAAACCCTCCAGATTAGGAGAGACCTGCAAGTCCCCTGAGCCCAGTCCAATATTGGAGGCCACTCTGGACACAAATGCACAGTGTGCAACACCCTGATCACCTCCATCCAGGAAGACACCCAAGTCAATGGTCCTGAGTCAGAAGATTGGTCCCTGAACCCCACAATAGAATATCTCCTGTCCCCAGATGGAATTCGTGCTCTTCAACTTGTGTCAAGGGTCGGGGTATATGAATTATGCACAGCCCCTTAGCCCCCAGCACATTCTAAGATCTCTCTGGTAACAAACAAACAGCATTGTGATCCATCTTCATGAGATTCCATGTCACTTCAAGTCCTTGGTAATTCGCCCCAGAGCCACCAGAATGAACCTGCCATGTTCCTCACCTGATATGGTCAGTGGAGGTGTGCTTTCCAGGCATCCATGTGGGAGTGCTCTTCTACTTATTCTTTCCACATGTGGGACCCTGGAGCAAACAAACCAGACTGCCACTGACCAGTAGAAGGGAACCCTCTGTTTGGAGCATCTCAGAAGCACCAGCAGGAGAAATCCTCCATGGCCCTTGACACAACCCCTCCATTTGTCAGTCATCATAGACAAAAACTCCAGCATGAGAAAACATCTGAAATCTGCCGTTATTTAGATTCTGCATTTTCTTTTCCACCACTGCACACTAGAACTGCGTTTCACTTGACAATGAATTTATCCATAGCTTGGGTTTAGAATTCCATCCTCAGCCTCCTGGTCTGCAAGCCCTCTAGAGAGGGAATTTGGAGCCACAAGGCAACATTCTCCATTCCCACTAGAAAGAAATAGGGCCTGGTGAATCTTCCCAGAAACTCCACATGAGGTTCAATCTACTTGGCACTCGATGGAACCTTGATTTATAAGCTGTCCTGGGCACTAGTACTAGTACTAGTACTAGTACTGTGTCTGACAGAGCCTGAGCCAAGACCTAGTTTCAGGCACCCAGAGATATGAGCCCATATCCAGCATGTGAGATTGGCCAGGGCCCAAGTCCATCATCTCTACCCATCCTTGGTATTCAGGCACCTGTCCCCAGACCTTTTATGTAATCCCTACCAATGGGGTAACCTAAAGCACAATAGAGAACTCCTGCTTCCCCATGGTAGGAATCCTGGCTGTTGATATGAGTGTCCAAACCTCAAAGTGGGAGCCAGCTGCATGGCCAAGGAGACAATGCCCACTCATGAGGGCTGCCCTGGGCACAAGTAGCCATTGTAACCCTCAGCTTGATCAAGCCTTCAAAAAAATGCTCTTAGTTGCACCTCCAGGATCCTGCATTGCAGGCCTGATATGCCCTTAAGCCCAAATCCTAACACATCGTGGGATGTTCCATGTGCACATACCCAAAGCCCGTCACTGGAATCCCTGTTTTGAGGCACCCCTAAGATGGAAAACAGCACTCTTCACTTCCCTGAGAAAGCCACCAAACTAATGGGATCCCCCAGGATCCTTGAGAAGAAGAATCTCCCATGGTCCCATGAGTCCACACCTGTATTCCGAGGCCAGCGTGGATATGCTATCCAGATACAAGAGACTGTGCTACTGGCTTCGAGTCACCTGATTTACAGTTCCTGACGTGCTGCCCTCCAGATCTTTGGATTGGGACTGAGAACACCTCTCCATTAACCTTATCCCGAGTTTGTGTTTGCAGATCTCTCTCTAAAAACCATAGCTCACATGTCCTCCAGGATGGGGCCCCTAGAGTCACACCACAAGACTGTGCTTGCCATCCCCAAGGAAACTGGGCCCATCACAGTTGCCCAAACCCTCCTGATTAGGAGAAACCCGGAAGGCTCCTGAGCACATCCCAATATTGGAGGCTGCTCTGGATGCAAATGCACAGTCTGAAACACCCTGATCACCTCCATCCAGGCAGACACCCAAATCAATGGTCCTGAGTCAGATAATTGAACCTGACATGGCCCTAGGACCTCATTGGAAGAGGGATTAACTTTTCAGGCACCTGTCCTCAGAGGCCTCTTCTGGAATACCAACTTATGATACAAATTATGGCCCCTGAGCCCCAGGGTGGGAAATCCTCCATGGCCTCTTGACGCCACCTCTCCATTTGTTGGTCATCGTAGACACAAACTCCAGCCTGAGCAAACATCTGACATCCGCCCATATTCAGGCGCTGATATTGGAATCAGCTGCTGCACACTGGAACTGCCTTTCGCTTTGCAATGAATTTAAGCCTAGCTTCAGACTACAATTTCATCCTCACCCTACTGGTCTGCCATATATCTTGATAGGGAATTCTGGAGCCACAACACAACATTCTGCCTTCTTCATAGATAGAAGGACCTGGTGAGTCTGCCCATAAACTGCACATGAAGATCAATATACTCAGCCCAGGAGGGAACCCCTATTTATAGTTTGCCCTAGCCACTAGTGCTGTGTCTGACAGAGCCTGAGCCCCTACCTCGTGTCAGCAACCCAGAGGGTGGGGCCCACATTAACCATGTGAGACCGGCCATGGCCCAGGGCTGTCATTACTACCCATCCTTGGTATTCAGGCATCTGTCCCCTAGATCTTAGCTGGAATACCTACCAATGGGGGGACCTGAAGCACAATAGAGAATTCATCCTTCGCCATGGCAGGAATCCTGGCTTTTGGATGGGTGTCCAACCCTAGGAATGGGAACTGGCTGCATGGCTGAGTAGACATCGCCCAATCCTGATGGCCTCCGGGGCACAAGCAGGCATTGGGACCCTCAGCTTGACCATACTTTCAAACAAACGCTCTCAGTTGCACCTCCAGGATCCCGCATTGCAGGCCTGGTATGGCCCTAGGCCTAAATATTAACCCTTGGTGGGATTTTACAAGCACTTAGACCCAGAGCTCATCTCTGGAATGCCTGTTTTGGGGCACGCCTAAGCTGGAAAACAGTACTCATCCCTTCCCGGAGAAATCCAACAAACTATTGAGAACCGCCAGGATCCTTGAGAGGAGAAATCTCCCATGGACCCTTGAGACAACACCTGCAATAAAGGCCATTCTGGAAATTAAATCCAGATACAATTACCTGTGCTACCACCTTTGAGTTATGTGATTTACAGTTCCAGACTTGCTGCCCTCCTGGTCTATGGATTGGGACTATGATCACCTTGCCACTAACCCTAACCTAAGTTTGTGTTTGCAGACTTCTCTCTCAAAATCATGGCGCACATGTCCTCCAGGATGGGGTCTCTGGAGTCACACCACAGGACAGTTCCTGCAATCCCCAAGGAAACTGCCCATCACAGTTGTCCAAAAACCCCATATAAGGAGAAACCTGCAAGGAACCTGAGCCAACCCTAGTATTGGATGCCACTCTGGACACAAATGCACAGTCTGAAACACCCTCATCACCTGCATCCAGTCAGACACCAGAGTCAATGATCCTGAGTCAGAAGATTGAATGACATTCCCCTAGGGCCTCATTCAAACCCTTTATTAGGTTTTCAGGCTTCTGTCCTCAGAGACCTGTTCTGGATTACCAATTTATGATACAACATATGGCCGCTGAGCCCCACAACAGAATATCTCCTGCCCCCAGAAGCAATCCGGGCTCTTGGGCCTGTGTCAAATCCTCAGGCTAGATGAATCCTGCATGGCCCATTAACCACCAGCACATTCTAAGATCTCCCTGGTAACAAACCAACATTTTGACCCATCTTCATGAGGTTCCATGTCCAATCCAGTCTTTATTTCTTCGCCTCAAAGCCACCAGATGCCATGTTCCTTCGCTGTCATGGTCAATGAAGGTGTGCTTTCCAGTCACCCATGTGGGAGATCTATGTTATCCGATCTTTCGACATGGGGAACCATGGAGGAAACAAATCAGACTTCCCCTGTCTCGTAGAAGGAAACCTTGCTGTTTGGAGCATCTCAAAAACACCAGATTGGGAAATCCTCCATAACCTCTTGACGCCACCCCTCCATTTTTGTGTCATCATAGACACAAACTCCAGCATGAGCAAATATCTGACATCCACCCTCACTCAAGTGCTGAATATTGGATTCAAACATTGCACACTGGAAATTTCTTTCGCTTGATACAGAATGTAACCATAGCTTAGGTTTAACATTCCATCCTCAGCCTCCTGGTCCACAAGCCCTCTTGATAGTGAATTCTAGAGCCACAAAACAGCATTCTGCCTTCCCCTTACAAACAAGAAGGGCCTGGTGAGTCTGCCCAGAAACCATACATGAGGATCAATCTGCTCGGCACTCGAGGGAACCCCAATTTATAGGCTGCCCTGGGCACTAGTGCTGTGTCTGACAGAGCCTGAGCCAAGACCTAGTGTCAGCCACCCAGTGATCGGTGCCCATATCCACGATTTGATACTGGCCATGGCCCATGTCCATCATCTTTACCCATCCTTGGTATTCAGGCCTCTGTCCCCAGACCTTTGCTGGAATCCCCGCTAATGGGGGAACCTGACGCACTATAGAGAACTCCTCTTTCCCCATGGCAGGATTCTGGCTGTTGGGATGGTTGTCCAACCCTCAAAGTGGGAGCCAGCTGCATGGCCAATGTGACCACGCCCACTCATGAGGGCCACCTGGGCATAAGCAAGTATTGTGACCCTCAGCCGGAGAATGATTTCAAACAAGACCTCTCAGTTGCACCTCCAGGATCCTGCATGCAGGCCTGGTAAGCCACTAGGCCCAAATCCTAACACTTGGTGGGATTTTCCAGGGGACCAAACCCAGAGTCCGTCTCTGGAATCCATATTTTGGGGCACCCCTAACATGAAAAACAGCACTCTTCCCTTCCCCGAAAAAGCCACCAACTATTGGGAGTCACCAGGATCCTTAGAGAGGAAAAATCTCCCATGGACCCATGAGGCCACAACTGCATTCTGAGGCCATCCTGCACACAATACAGAGAAAAAAGCCTGTGATTCTGCCTTTGAGTCACCCGATTAACAGTTCCTGAAGAGCTGCCATCCATGTCTATGCATTGGGCCTGTGATAACCTTGCCACTAACCCTAACCCAAGTTTGTGTTTTCAGACTTCCCTCCCAAAACCGTGGCTCACATGCCCTCCAGTTTGTGATAACTGGAGCCACACCACGGGATTGTACCTGTCTTCCCAAAGGAAACTGTGATTGTCACTATTAAACAAACCCTCTAGATTAGGAGAACCCTGCAAGTCCCCTAAGCCCAGCCCAATATTGGAGGCCACTCTGGACGCAAATGCACAGTCTGACACACCATATCACCTACATCCAGGCTGATATCCAAGTCAATGGTCCTCAGACAGAAGATTGAACCTGACATGCTCCTAGGATTCACTGGAAAACTAGAATAGGTTTTCAGGTATCTGTACTCAGAAGGCTGTTCTGAATATCAATGTATGATACAATATGGTCACTGAGCCACACAAAAGAACATCTCCTGTCCTTAGAAGAAAGCTGTGCTCTGGACCTGTGTCAAACACTCTGGGTAGATGAATCCTTCAAGGCCCCCTGGCAACCAGCACATTCTATGATCTCCCTGACAACATACCAGCATTGTGACCCATCTTCATGAGACTCCATGACAACTCCAGCCCTTGGTACTTCGGCCCAGAGCCACCAGAATGAAACTGCCATGTTCCTCTGCTGCCATGGTCAATGTAGGTGTACTTTCCAGGCATCCAGCGGGAGTGCTCTGATACCAACTTTCCACATGGGGAACCCTGGAGGAAACAAACCAGACTCCCCTGTACGGTAAAAGGAATCTTTTCTGTATGGAGTATCTCAAGCCTGAGGGTGGGTAATCCTCCATGGCCTCTTGAGGCCACCCATCCATTTGTTGGTCATCATAGACACTAACTCCAGCGTGAGCAATCAACTGACATCTGCACTTACTCAAGTGCTGGATATTTGAATCAGCTGCTACACACTGGAATTGCCTTATGCTTGGCACTGAATTTAAAAGTAGCTTGGCGGGACGCCTGGGTGGCTCAGTTGGTTAAACAGCTGCCTTCGGCTCAGGTCATGATCCCAGCGTCCTGGGATCGAGTCCCACATCAGGCTCCTTGCTCCGCAGGGAGCCTGCTTCTCCGTCTGACTCTGCCTTCCACTCTGTCTGCCTGTGCTTGCTCTCGCTCGCTCTCTGACAAATAAATAAAATCTTGAAAAAAAAAAGTAGCTTGGGTTTGCAATTCCAACCTCACCCTGGTGTTCAGTAAGCTCTCTTGATAGGGAATTCTGAAGCCACAACACAGCATTCTGCCTTCCCCATAGCAAGAAAAAACAGCCTGGAGAGACTGCCCAGAAACCCTACATGAGGATAAATCTACTCGACCCTCGAGTGAACCCCATTTATAGGTTTACCTGGCCACTAGCGCTGAGTCTGACAGAACCTCGTCTATGACCTCGTGTCAGGACCCAGAGACTGGGCTCCAACTCCAGAATGTGAGACCAGCCATGTCCCAGGGCTGTCATCTCTACCCATTCTTGATTCAGGCATCTGTCCCCAGACATTTGCTGAAATCCCTGCCAATGGGGGAACCAGAAGCACAATAGGGAAATCCTCCTTCCCCATGGCAGGAATGATGGCTCTTGGGATGGGTTTCCAGACCTCAGAGTGGTAGCCAGCTGAATGGCCAATGATAACCCGCCCACTCATGAGGGCCGCCCTGGACACAAGCAGGCATTGTGACCCCCAACATGAGCATGCTTTCAAACAAACACTCTCAGTTGCATTCCAGAATCCAAATTTGCAGGCCTGATATGCCCCTAAGCACAAATCCTAACACCTGGTGGGATTTTTCAGGGGCCCAGAAACACAGCCTGTCTCTGGAATCCCTGTTTTGGGACACCCCTAAGATGTAAAATAGCACTCTCCCCTTCGCCAAGAAAGCCACCATAGTATAGGGAGCCGCTAGGATCCTTGAGAGGAAAAATCTCCCATGGATCCATGAGACCACACCTGTATTCCGAGGCCATCCTGGACACAAAAGCCAGATACACAAGCCTGTGCTACCACCTTCAAGGCAACCAATTTATAGTTCCAGACGAGCTGCCCTCCAGGTCTATGCATTGGGCCTGCGATCACCTCACCGCTAACCTTAACCCGAGTTTGTGCTTACAGACTTCTATCCCGAAACCATGGCTCATATTTCCTCCAGGATGGGGTCTCTGGAGCCACACCAAAGGACTGTGCCTGCCATCCCCAAGGAAAATGTGTCCGTCACATTTGCCTAAAACTTCGAGATAAGGAGAAACCTGCAAGGCCCCTGAGCCCACCCCAATACTGGAGGCCCCTCTGGACACAAATGTGCATTCTGAAATACGCTGATCACCTGAATCCAGGCAGATACCCAAGTCAGTGTTTCTCAGTCAGAAGATTGAACCTGACATGCTCCTATGACCTCATTGTAACCCCTGATTAGGTTTTCAGGCATTTGTAATCAGAGACCTGTTCTGGAGTACCAACTTAAGATACAACATATGGTCCCTGATCCCCACAACAGAACATCTCCTTTCTCTAGATGGAAGCCGTGCTCTTGGAACTGTGTCAAACCCTCAGGGTAGATGAATCCTACTTGGCCCGTAGCCACCAGCAGATTCTAAGATCTCACTGGTAACAAGCCAGCATTGTGAGCCATCTTCATGAGATTCCATGTCAACTACAGGCCTTGGTACTTCACCCCAGAGCCTTCAGAAAGAACCTGCCATGTTCCTCAGCTGCAATGTTCAGTGGAAGTGTGCTTTCCAGGCATCCATGTGGGAGTGCTCTGCTACCCAAACTTTCCACATGGGGGACTCTCGAGCAAACAAATCTGACTGCCCTGTCCTGTAGAAGGAAACCTGGCTGTTTGGAGCATCTCACAAGCTCAAGTGTGGGAAATCCTCTATGACCTCTTTTCAACTCCTCTCCATTTGTCGGTCATTATAGACACAAACTCCAGCTTGAGCAAACATCTGACGTCTGCGCTTACTCAGGTGCTGGATATTCGAATCAGCCGCTGCACACTGGAAATGCCATTCGCTTGTCACTGAATTTATTCATAGCTTGGGTTTACAATTCCATCCTCACCCTACTGGTCCACAAGCCCTCATGATAGGGAATTCTGCAGCCACAACACAGCATTCTGCCTTCCCAATAGAAAGAAGGGCCTGGTGAGTCTGCCCAGAAACTCCACATTATGATCAATCTACTTGTCCCTTGAAGGAACCCTGAATTATAGACAGCCCTGGCCCCTAGTGTTGTGTCTGACAGAGCCTAAGCCCCGACCTCGTGTCAGCCACCTAGAAGGCGGGGCCCATATCCCGCATGTTAGACTGGCCATGGAACAGAGCCGTCATCTTTACCCATCCTTGGTATTCAGGCATGTGTCCCCAGACCTTTCCTGGAATCCCTACCAATGAGGGAACCTGAATCACAATAGAGAAATCCTCATTCCCCATGGCAGGATTCCTGTAAGTTCGGAAGGGTGTCCAACACTCAGAGTGTTAGCCTACTGAATGGCCATTGAGACCACCCCCATTCCTGAGGGCCACCCTATGCAAAAGCTTGCATAGTGACCCTCAGCCTGAGCATGCTTTCAAACAAACGCTCTCAGTTGTATCTCCAGGACTTGCATTGGAGGCCTGGTAAGCCCCTATGCCCAAATCATAACCCTTGGTGGGTATTTCCAGGTGCCCAGAGCCAGAGCACTTCTCTGCAATTCCTGTTATGGGACACCCTTAATATGGAAAACAGAACTCTTTCCTCTCTGAGAAAGCCACCACATTATAAGGAGCCGCCAGGATACTTGAGAGGAAATATCACCCATGGACACCTGAGACCACACCTGCATTCTTAGTCCATCGTGGATACACAATCCAGATAAAAAAGCCTGTGCTACCTCCTTTGAGGCATGCGATTTACATTTCACTCGGAGCTTCCCTCCAGGAGTATGCATTGGGCCTACAATCACTTCGCCACTAAACCTAACCCGCATTTGTGTTTGCAGACTTCCCTCCCAAAACCATGGCTCTCATGCCCTCCAGCATGGGGTCTCTGGAGCCACACCACAGGACTGTGCCCACCATTGCCAAGGAAACTGTGCCCATCAAATTGCCCTATCTTTCCAGATTAGGAGAAACCTGCAAGGCCCCTGAGCCCACCCCAATACTGGTTGCCACTCTGTACACAAATGCACAGTCTGGAACACCCTGATCACCTACATCTAGGCAGACTTTGAAGTCAATGATACTGAGTCAGAGGATTGAACCTGACATTCCGTTAGGATTTTATTGGAACCCTAGATTAAATTTTCAGGCATCTATCCTCAGAGGCCTGTTCTGCAATATCAAATTATGATACATTTGGTCCGTTAGCCCCACATCAGAACATCTCTGGTCCGAGAAGGAAACCGTGCCCTTTGACCAGTGTCAAACCCTCAGGGTAGATGAATCCTACATGGTCCCTTAGCCACCAGCACACAGTAAGGTCTCCATGGTAACAAACCTGCATTCTGACCCATCTTCATGAGACTTCATGTCAACTCCAGGCCTTGGTAATTCGCCCAAGAGCCACCAGAACGAATTGGCCATGTTTCTCAGCTGCAATTTTAATGGAGGTGTGCTTTTCAGGCATCCACGTGGGAGTGCTCTGCTACCCAAACTTTCCACATGGGGGACCCTGGAGCAAATAAACCAGACTCCCCCTGTGTGGTAGAAGGAAACTTTGCTGTTTGAAGCATCTCACAAGCCCCAGCATGTGAAATCCTCCATGGCCTCTTGACGCCACCCCTCCATTCATCGGTCATCATAGACATAAACTCCAGCATGAGGAAATGTCTGACTTTCACCTTTACTCAGGTGCTGGATATCTGGAATCAGACACTGCACAATGGAACTGCCTTTTGCTTGGCACTGAATTGAACCTTAGCTTGAGTTTACAATTCCATCCTCATCCTATTGGTCCCCAAGCCCGCTTGATAGGGAATTCTGGGGCCACAACGCAGCTTTTTGCCTTCCCCTTAGAAAGAAGAAGGGCATGGTGATTCTGCCCAGAAACTCTGCATGAGGATCAATCTGCTCAGCCCTTGAGGGATCCCTGATTCATACTCAGCCCTGACCACTAGTTCTGTTTCTGACAGAGCCTGAGTGCTCTATTCATGTAAGCTACTCAGAGAGTCAGGCATGTGAGACTGGCCATGTCTCAGGTCCCTCATCTCTACCCATCCTTGGTATTCAGGCATCTGTCCCCAGACATTTGCTAGAATACCTGCTAATGGGGGAACCTGAGGCACAATAGAGAATTCTTCCTTTTCCATGGCAGGAATCCTGGTAGTTGGGATGGGTGTCCTACATTAAAGTGGTAGCCAGCTGCATGGCCAAGGAGACAACTCCCACTCATAAGGGCTGCCCTAATCACATCAGGCATTGTGACACTCAGACTAGCATGCTTTCAAACAAACGCTCTCAGTTGTACCTCCAAGTCACACATTGTAGGCCTGGTACTCCCCTAGGCCCAAATCCTAATCCTGGTGGGATTTTCCAAGCACCCAGACTCACAGCCCTTCTCTGGAATCCCTTTTTGGGGAACATCTAAGATTGAAAACAGCACTCTTCCATTCAAACGAGAAAGCCACCATACTATTGGGAGCTTCCAGGATCCGTAGAGAGGAAAATACTCTCATGGAAACATTAGAACACACCTGCATTCCAAGGCTATCATGGACACACAATCCAGATACAAAAGCCAGTGCTAGTGCCTTCGAGGTACGTGATTTACAGTTCCTGACGATCTGCCCTCCAGGTCTATGCATTGGGCCTACGATCACCTCGCAACTCAACCTAATCCGAGT
This sequence comes from Mustela nivalis, assembly GCF_964662115.1. Classification (NCBI taxonomy): domain Eukaryota; kingdom Metazoa; phylum Chordata; class Mammalia; order Carnivora; family Mustelidae; genus Mustela; species Mustela nivalis. The sequence goes on along the minus strand of NW_028136547.1, from coordinate 1,961,219 downwards.
TTGTGATTGCAGACTTCTCTCCCAAAACCATGGCTTACATGCCCTCCACGATGGAGTCTCTGGAGCCACACCACAGGACTGTGCCTGCCACCCCCAAGGAAACCGTGCCCACAAATTTGCCTAAACCTTCAAGATTAGGAGAAACCTGCAAGGCCCCAGAGCCCACCCCAATATTGGAGGCTACTCTGTACACAAAGGCACAGTCAGAAACACCCTGATTGCCTACATATAGGCAGACTCCGAAGTCAATGGTCCTGAGTCTGATGATTGAACCTGAAATTCCCCTTGGACTTCATTGGAACCCTGGATGAAGTTTTTAGGCATCTGTCCTCAGAGGCCTGTTCTGGAATTCCAACTTATGATACAACATTTGGTCCGTGAGCCCCACAACAGAACATCTCCGATACCCAGAACGAAACCGTGTTCTTCGACCAGTGTCAAACCATCAGGATAGTCTAATCATACATGGCCCCTTAGCCACCAGCACATAGTAAGATTTCCGTGGAAACAAAACTGCATTGTGACCCAACTTCATTAGAAACCAGGCCTTGGTACTTTGCCCTAGAGCAACCAGAAAGAACCTGCCATGTTCCTTAGGTGCAATGGTCAATGTAGGTGTGCTTTCCCTTATCCACGTGCGAGTTCTATGCTACCCAAACTTTGCACATGGGGGAACCTGGTGTAAACAAACCAGACCTCCCCTGTCCAGTAGAAGGAAACCTTATGTTTGGATCAACTCACAGGCCTCAGCGTGTAAACTGCTCCATGGCCTCTTGATGCCACCACTCCATTGGTCGGTCATCATAGACACAAACTCCAGTCTAAGCAAACATCTGACATGCACCCTTATCCCGGTGCTGGATGTCTTGAATAAACCACTGCACATTGGAACTGCCTTCCACTTGGCACTGAATTGAACCATAGCTTGTGTTTACAATTCCATCCTCACCTGACTGGTCCCTAAGCCCTCTTGATAGGGAAATCTGGGGCCACAACGCAGCATTCTGCCTTCCCTATCGAATGAAGAAATGCCTGGTGTCTTCCCTGAAAACCCACATGAGGATCAATCAGGTCGGCCCTCGAGTCAACACCGATTTATAGGCTGCCATGGCCACTAGTGCCGTGTCTGACAGAGCCTGAGCTCGACTGAGTTTCAGCCACTAGAGAGCAGGCCCCATATCTAGCATTTGGGATTGCCATGGCCCAAGTATGTCATCTCTACCCATCCTTGATATTCAGGCACCTGTCCCCAGACCTTGGCAGGGATCCCTGCCAATTTGGGAACTTGAAGCACAATAGAGAACTCTTCTTTCCCCATGGCAATAAACCTGGCTTTTGGGATGGGTGTTCTACCCTCAAAGGGGGAGCCAGTTACAACATCAATGACACCACACACACTCCTGAGGACTACCCTTGGCACAAACAGGCATTGTGACCCTCACCCTGAGCATGCTTTCAAAAAATCCCTCTCAGATTCACCACAATGATCCCTCATTTCAGGCCTGGTATGCCTGTAGGTTCAAATCATAAAACTTGGTGGGATTTTCGAGGTGCCCAGACCCAGAGACCATCTCTGGAATTTTTGTTTTGGTGCACCCTTCAGATGGAAAACAGCACTCATCCCTTCCCCAAAAATGTCACCAAATTATGAGGAGCCACCAGGATTCATAGAGAGGCAATGTCTCCCATGGACCCATGAGAACACACCTGCATTCCGAGGCCATCCTGGACACACAATCCGGAGAGAAAAGCCTGTGCTACTGCCTTCCATTCACCCTAATTACAGTTCCAGATGAGCTGCTCTCAAGGTATATGCATTGGGCCTGTGATCACCTCGCCACTCACCCTAATTCGAATTTGTGTTTGCAGACTTATCTACCAAAACCATGGCACACATGCCCTCCAGGATGGGGTCTCTGGATCCACACTGCAGGACTGTCCCTGCCATCCACAAGGAAACTGTTTCCATCACAGTTGCCCAAACTGTCTAGATTAGGAGAAACCTACAAGGCCTCTGGGCCTACCCCAATTTTGGCGGCCGCTCTGAACACAAATGCACAGTCTGAAATACCCTGATCCCCTACATCCAGGAACACAGCCAAGTCAATGGTCCTGAGTCAGAATAATGAACCTAACATGCCCCTAGGACGTCATTGGAACCATTGATTCGGTTTTCAGACATGTGTCCTCAGAGGCCTGTTCTAGAATGCGAACTTATGATACAACATGTGGTGCCTGGGCCACACAACAGAACATCTCCTGTCCCCAGAAGGAAACGGTGCCCTACAATCTGTGCAAAATCCCAGAGTAGTAGATTCCTGCACAACTACTAAGCCACCAGCACATTCTAAGATCTACCTGGTAACAAACCAGCTGTGTGGCACATCTGCAAGAGATTCCATGTCAAATCAAGGACTTGGTACTTTGCTACAGAGACACCAGAATAAAGCTGCCATGTTCTTCAGTTGCAATGGTCAATGAAGTTGAACATTCCAGGCATCCATGCGGTAGAGCTCTGCTACCCAAACTTTCCACATGGGGGACCCTGGAGCAAATAAACCACACTCCACCTGTCCAGTAGAACAAAACCTTGCTATTTGGAGCAGCTCATGAGTCTCAACGTGAAAATCCCTCCATGGCTTCTTGACGCCACCCCTCCATTTGTCAGTCATCATAGACACAAACTCCAGTGTGAGCAAATATCCGACGTCCTCCCTTACTAAGGTGCTGGATATCTCGAAAAAGCTGCTGGACACAGGAACTGCCTTCCACTTGGCAGTGAATTGAACTGTAGCTTGTGTTTACAATTCCTTCCTCACCCGACTGGTCCCCAAGCCTTCTTGATAGCGAATTATGGAGACACAACACAGCATTCTGCCTTCCCGATAGAAACAAGTGCCTGGTGAGTCTGGCCAGAAACCCCACATGAGGATCAATCTGCTCGGCCCTATATCGGAGGGACCCTGATTTATAGGTTGCCCTGGCCACTAGTGCTGTGTCTGACAGAGCCTGAGCCCAGACCTAGTGTCAGTCACCAGAGTTTGAGCCCCACATCTAGCATTTGGGATTGCCATGGCTCAAGTATTTCATCTCTACCCATCCTTGGTATTCAGGCACCTGTCCCCAGACCTTTGCTGGAATCCCTGACAATGGGGCATCCTGAAGCACAATAGAGAACTCCTCCTTCTTCATATCAGGAAACTTGGCTGTTAGGATGGGTGTTCAACCCTGAAAGGGGGAGTCATTTACAAGTCCAGTGAGACCACACAAACTCCTCAGGGATGCCCTGGAGGCAAACAGGCCTTGTGACCCTCAGCCTGAGCATGCTTTCAAACAATCCTTCTCTGTTGCACCACCATGAACCCGCATTGCAGGCCTAATATGCCCCTAAGCCCAAATCCTAGCATTTGTTGTGATGTCCCAGATGCCATGAACCAGAGCCCGTCTCTGGAATCCCTGTTTTGGGGCACCCATAAGGTGGAAAACATCACTCTCCCCTTCCCCGAAAAAGCCACCAAACTATGGAGAGCCACCAGGATCCATAGAGAGGAAAAGACTCCCATGGACCCATGAGACCACACCTGCATTCCAAGGCCATGCTGGACACACAATCCAAAGAGAAAAGCCTGTGCTACTGCCTTCCAGTCTCCCTAATTATAGCTCATGAGGAGCTTCCCTCAAGGTCTACGCATTGGGCCTGTGATCACCTCGCCACTCACCCTAATTTGTATTTGTGTTTGCAGACTTCTCTCCCAAAACCATGGCTCACATGCCCACCAGAATGTGATCTCTGGAGCCACACCACAGAACTCTGGCTGCCAACCCCAAGGACACTGTGCATATCAGATTTGCCCAAAACCTTCCAGATTAGGAGAAACCTGTGTGGCCCCTGAGCCCACACCAATATTGCCGGCCACTCGGGATGGAAATGCGCAGTCTGAAACACCCTTATCACCTACATCCAGGGAAATAGCCAAGTCAATGATCGTGAGATAGACGATTGAACCTAAAATGCCCCTAGGCTCTCAATGGAACCCCATTAGGTTTTTAGGCATCTGTCCTCAGGGCCTGTTCTGAAATACCAATCTATGACACATCATGTGGTCTCTGAGCCACACGACAGAACATCCCCTGTCCCCAGAAGAATACCATGCTCTTCGACCTGTGCCAAACCCTCAGGGTAGGAGAATCCTGCATGGCACCTTAGCAACCAGCACATTCTAAGTTCTCCCTGGTAACAAACAAGCATTGTGACCCATCTGCAAGAGATCCCATGTCAACTCAAGGCCTTGGCACTTTGTCCCAGAGCCACCAGAACGAATCTGCCATGTTCCTCAGCTGCAATTGTCAATGGAGGTGTGCTTTCCTGGCATCCATGCCGGAGAGCTCTTCTTCACAAACTTTCCACATGGGAAAACCTAGAGTAAACAAACCAGACTTCACCTACACTGTACAAAAAAATGTTACTTTTTGCAGCAGTTCACAGGCCTCAGCATGTGAACTCCTCCATGGCCTCTTTATACCACCCCTCCACTTGTCGGTCATCATAGACAAAAACTCTAGTGTGAGCAAGCATCTGACATCCACCCTTATTCCAGTGCTGGATGTCTCGAGTAAACTGCTACAAATTGGAACTGCCTTCTGCTTGGCACTGAATTGAACCATAGCTTTTGTTTACAATTCCACCCAAAACTGACTGGTCCCCAAGCTCTCGTGATTGGGAAATCTGGAGCCATAACACAGCATTCTGCCTTTCCTATTGAATGAACAAATGCCTGGGAATCTTCCCAAGAAACTCCACATGAGGATCAATCTGCTCCGCCCTCGAATCTACTCTGATATAAAGGCTGCCATGGCCACTAGCGCTGTGTCTGACAGAGCCTGAGCCCCGACCGAGTTTTAGGCCTCATATCTAGCATTTGGGATTGCTATGGCCCAAGTACGTCATCTCCACCCATCCTTGGTATTCAGGTACCTATCTCGAGACCTTGCTGGAAACCCTGCCAATGGGGCAACCTGAAGCACAGAGGAACCTGACAGAAGAGAAGTCATCCTTCCTCATGGCAGGACATTTGGCTGTTGGGTTGGGTGTCCAACTCTCTAAGAGGGAGCCAGATATATGACCAATGAGACCACTCCCACTCCTGAGGGCCGCCATGGGAGCAAACAGGCATTGTGAGACTCAGCCTGAGCAAGCTTTCAAACAATCCCTCTCAGTTGCACCATCATGATCCCGCATTGCAGGCCTCATACACCCCTAGGTGCAAATCCTAACCCTTGGTGGGAAGTCCCAGATGCCCAGAAAAAGAGCCTGTATCTGGAATCCCTGTTTTGGGGCACCCATAAGATGGAAAACAACACTCTTCCCTTCCCCAAAAAAGCCACCAAACTATGAGCTGCACAGATCCATAGAGAGGAAAAGTTTCCCATGGACCCATGAGACTATACCTGCATTCCGAGGCCATCCTGGACACACAATATAAAGAGAAAAGCCTGTGCTACTGCCTTCCAGTCACCCTAATTACTCCTGACAAGCTGCACTCCCGGTCTACTCATTGGGCCTGTGATCACCTTTCCACTAAACATAACCCACATTTGTGTTTGCAGACTTCTCTCCCAAAACCATGGCTCATATGCCCTCCAGGACAGGGTCTCTGGATCCACAACACATGACTGGGCCTGCCATCCCCAAGGAAACTGTGCCCGTCAAACCTGCCCAAACCTTCCAGTTTAGGAGAAACACGCAAGAGCCCTGAGCCCGACCCAATATTGTCGGCAGCACTGGACACAAATGCCAGTCTGAAACGCCCTAATCACCTACATCCAAGCAGACAGCCATTTCAATGTTCCTGGGTCAGAAGATTGTACCTGACATGCTCCTAGGACGTCATTGGAACACTAGATTAGGTTTTCAGGCATCTGTCCTCAGGGTCCTGTTCTGAAATACCAACTTAGGATACAACATGTGGTCCCTGAGCCACACAATAGAATATCTCCTGTCCCCAGTAGGAAACCATGCCCTTCGACCTGTGCCAAACCCTCAAGATTGGAGAATCCTGCACAGCACCTTAGACACCAGCACAAACTCTAGTTTGTGCGTTGACCCATACCACAAGCTTTCCATCTGCTGGACAGTCGAGTCCTGTTGAATGGCTCCAGGATGTCCCATACGGAAAGACTGGAGAGCAGGATTCGAAGGATGGATGCCTGTACAGCATACCTCACATTCCCATTGGCTCTTTGTGACAAGACATGTTTGAACTACTGGCTCTGGGGCGAGCTAACTAGGGGGCTGAATTGAAATGGACTCTCCTGCGGATGGGTCATAATGTGGGTTTGTGTGCATGGAGACCTTGGAATATGTTGGCAGCTCAGGGGCCATGAAGTATTCGCCTAACCGAAGGGTGTAATATTGCTCCAATTAAAAAGAGATCCCTATGTGGAGATGAGACAGGTTCTCTTTGGTGCCTCAGAAAAGCCCCAGATACTGGTCTTCAAACCAGTTCTCTGAGTAGAGACACCTGGAAACCAAAGCTAGGGTTCAGATTAGAGCCTAGATGCCTGTCCGTTTCAATATTCTGTCTCTGGGGACACTGTCTGAGTATCTAAGTGGAGATAGTTGCTCAGCTGGTGTCAGAGTGCCCCTCTTAGTCCATGGCCGAGGCATGGCCTTGGAGACCTTATTGGATTTTCCTAATCTCTAGGGTTGTGGCCAATGGATTGGGTACAGTTTTCTTGGAGAGGACTGGCACAGTCCTTCAGTGTGTCTCCATAGGCCCTAGCCTGGAGGGTGTGTGGGTCCAGGCTGTGGGCACAGAAGTCTGAAAACACAAACTCGGCTTGGGTGTGGAGCCGAGAGCATGGCAGGATGGACCCACAGACCGTGAGAGGAGATCCTCAGCTTATGAAAGAAGGGCAAATGGGAGGCAGTCACGCAAGCTTTTGTCTTTGGATGTTTTGTCTCCCATAGCCGTGGAATGTAGGGGTGACCTCAGGGGCTATGGAAGAGTCTCCCTCTCTGAGGAGTTGGTCCAGCTCTTAAGATTTTGGGGACATTTTGTGGGAAGGGTGGAGTCCTGCTGTCTGGCTCAGGTGTTCTTCCAGGAGAGGGACTCCAGATCACAGTCCTGGGTTCGAGCAAATGGAATACTCGAGCTCTTGTGAAGATTGGGATCATAGGGGCTTGGCAAGCCCCATATGCGGGCTCTTGGTCGAGGCCCTGAGAGACCTTACTTCGACATGGGGCCCATGCTGATGGTCCCAATGCGAGTTTGTACCCAAGGAGGCACTCAAGTTTAGGCTTGGCCTCAGGGGCCATGAAGGTTTCTCCTACACTGAAGGTATGACTCCATGCCAACAGCAAGTTTTCCAGCCATGGGGAAGGAGAAGATCTGATTTGTGCTTCAGTTACCCACGTTTGCCAGGATTTGATATAATATCTAGGGTCAGATGTCTGAAAACCCAGGTTGGGAAGAGAAGACGGCATAAGGCCATGGCCTGTCTGATGTGCTTAGTGTGCAGCCAGCTGTTTCCTTGTCTGTCGGGACGTCAGGCTGTGTCAGACAGAGCATTACTGACCAGGGTAGCCTTTCCAGTTAGGGTGCGGTCAAGGCCAGAGCAGGTTGGTTCTCATTTGTGGTTTCTGGAGAGCCCCATAGGGCAACGTTTTTCTTCTGGTGGGCAGGCAGAAAACTGTGTTGTGGTTCTGGAATTCCCAGTCTGGAGGGCTTGTTTGCCAGGAGTGTGAAGAGGGAAGTCTGAAAACACAAGCTAGCGTTAGGTTTGGGGCCGAGGGCATGGCAGGCCCACTCTGCAGAGACTGAATCAAGATCTCCTGCATCTGAGGTCAGGGCGAGTATCAGACGTTGCCTCAGGTTGGAGTTTGTGTCCATTATGGCCCCTTCCTGAAGGGGGTGGGGGCGTCATGAGGCCAGGGAGGTTTCCCAACGCTGGGAGTTATGAGCTGCCCCAAACATCAAGGTTTCCTCTGTAGGACAGTCGAGTACTATGAGATGGTTCTAGGATGACCCCTACAGAAAGACTCGAGAGAAGGGGTCTAAGCATGAATGTCTGCAAATGCCACCTCACATTCCCACTGGCTGCTTGGGGCATGGCAGGCTCAATCTGCAGGCTCTTGGGCGGGTTTCTCAGAGGGCTGAGTTGAAATGGACTCTCCTGAGGATGAGTCATACTGTGGGTTGGTGGCCATGGAGACCTTGGAATGTGGCGGTGGCTCAGGGACTCTGCAGGTTTCTCCAAACCGAAGGGTTTGACACAGCTCCAACAATGAAGCTTCCCATGTGGAGACGATAGTTGTTCTGTTTGGTGTCTCAGGAAAGCCCCAGATGCTGGTCTTCAAACCCAGGCCTCTGAGGAGTGACACCTGGAAACCAAAGCAAGAGTTCAGATTAGGGCCCAGGGGCCTGTCTGGTTCAATCCACTGTCTCTGCCGACATCTGTCTGTGTTTCTGCATGGAGGTAGTTGCTCAGCTTGTGTCAGGATGCCTTTGTCCAGAGTGGCTTATAGTAGTGGGATGTCCTCGGGGGCCTTGAGGTTTCTCCTATTCTGTGGGGTTATGGGCAATGGAATGGGCATAGTCTCCTTGGAGAGAGCAGGACAGTCCTGTGGTGTGGCTCCAGAGGCCCCAGCCTGGCGGCTGTGTGGGCCAGGGCTGTGGGGACAGACATCCAAAAACACAAACTCGGCTGAGGTTTGGGGCTGAGGTTATGGCAGGAGTGATCTACAGTCCGTGAGGGGAGCTCATTGTGATTAGAAAGTAAGGCGAGTGAGAGGCGGTCGTTCAAGCTTATGTCTCTGGATGTTGTATTCATGATGGTCATTTAATGTAAGCATGGTCTCATGGGCCATGGAAGTCTCCCTCTCTGGTGATTTGTCCGGCTCCCAAGAGATTGCTCATTTTGTGGGAAGGGAGGAGTCCTGTTTTCTGCCTCATGTGTCCCCACAATAGAGGGATTCTAGAGCAGAGCACTGGGTACATACAACTGGAATACCCACCCTCTGGTTAGGCCTGGGGTCCATTGGGCATGGCAAGCCCATATGCAGATTCTTGGTCCAGCCACTGAGAGACGTTACTTGAATAGTGGACTCATGCTGAGGGTCACAATGTGTGTTTGTGCCCAAGGTGGTCCTCAATATTGGGCGGGACCTCATTGAGCTTGCAGGTTTCTCCTACAGTGAACCTTGGACATGCCAACCTCAGGGTTTCTTGCCATGGGGAAGGAGGAGTTTTGATTTCTGCATCACGTTCACCTCTGGGCACTAATTGGAGATAAGGTCTAGGTTCTGAAGCCTGAAAACCGAGGTTTGGAAGAGATGACGACCTAAGGCCATGGCAGGTCCGATGTGTTCAGTTTGGGGCCAGCCTTCTAGGTGTCGTTCAGGAGGTCTGCACTCAGACTGTGCCAGACAGGGCATTCGTGCCCAGATACGCTGTATAATTGGGGTACAGTTGAGTGGCATGCAGAAGATAATTATTTGGGGTTTCTCCGTAGCCCCATAAGGCAAAGTCTTTCTTCTGGAGGGCAGGCAGAGTGCTGCATTCTGGCTCCGGAACTGCCAAACGGGAGGCCTTGCGGCCAGGAATGCAAGGATGTAAGTCTGAGAACTGAAGCTTTGCTTTGCTTTCAGGGCGAGGAAATTGCAGGCACACTCTGCAGAGCTGAATTTAGATTTCATGCATCTGAGGTCAGGGCGAGGTTCATATATTGGCTCAGGTTGGAGTTTCTGTCCATGATGGCCCCTTCATGAAGGGGGGTCATCACACCGCCATTGGTGTTTTCCCATGATTGCAGTAGTGAGATGCTCCAAACCACAAGGATTTTCTGCGGGTCAGTTGAAACCTGTTGGATGGCTCCAGGGCATCCCATATGGAACAATTGCAGAGCAGGGTTGTAAGGATGGATGCCTGGGCATCCGGCCTTGCATTCCAATTGTCTCCTAGCGAAATGGCACGTTTGATTGCTGCCTATGATGTAGCAGCCGAGGGGGCTGAGTTGAAATGCATTCTCCTGAGGATCGGTCATAATGTGGGATTGTGTCCATGGAGACCTTGGAATGGGGCAGTGGCACCAGGGCTCTGAAGGATGCTCCTAACCAGAGGTTTTGACACAGCTCCAAGAAGCATTTTTCCCATGGGGAAACAAGATTTGTTCTCATTGGTGCTTCAGTAACCCCCAATATGCTGGTATTGGAAACCAGAACTCTGAGGAGAGATGCCTGGAAACCAAGGCAATGGATCTGATTAGGGCCTGGGGCCTGTCTGGTTTAATCTTCTTCTCTCGGTTCATCTGTCTATGGGATTGAGTGGAGGTAGTTCCTCAGCTGGTGTCAGATTGCCCCTATTTGTCCTGGGCAGTCTACACTATTGGGATGGCCACTTTGACTTTGGAGGTTTCTCCTAATTTGCAAGTTTGTGGCCAATGAAATGGGCAGAATTCCTTTGGGGAGGGAAGGCACAATCCTGAGGTGTGGCTCTAGGGGCTCAAGCATGGAGGGTGTGTGGGTCAGAGCTGTGGGGACAGAAGTCTGAAAACAGAAACTCGTCTTAGGTTTGGGGACATAGGTATGGGAGGCCCGATCTACAGACCTTGAGCAGAACTCTTCAGGATATGAACAAAGAGTGAGTGTGAGGCACTTGCTCAGGCTTTTGACTCTGGATCTTGTGTCACTGATGGCCGTGGAATGTAGGGGCGTCCTCATGGACCATGGGTGAGACTTCCTCTATGGGGATTTGGATGATCCCAATATTTTGGGGTCATTCCGTGGGATGGGAGGAGTCCATTCTGTTCTTTTTTTTTTTTTTTTTTACCTCAGGTGTGCCACTAAAGAGGGATTCCAGAGCAGATCCCTGGGAAGGGGCGACTGGACAACCCGAACTCTGTATAAGATTGGGGGCCTAAGGGCATGGCAATCCCCATATGGGGTACCTTGGTCCAGCCACTGAGAGGTCTTACTTGAGTACAGTGCTCACACTGAGGGTCACAATGCATGTTTGTGCCCAATGTAGGCATCAAGCATGGGCGGGGACTCATGGGCCATGCTTGATTCTCCTACACTGAACTTTGGACAACATACGAACCACAAGGTTTCTTTCCATGGGGAAGGAGGAATTCTGATTTCTGCATCATGTTCACCCCTGGGCAGTGACTGGAGATAAGATCTAAGTTCTGAATCCAGAAAATCGAGGTTGGGATGAGATGATAACCTAAGGTCATGGAGGGTCCGATGTGCTCAGTGTGCGGTCAGCTTTCTGGGTGTTGTTCAGGAGGTATGGATTCAGGCTGTGTCAGACAGTGCATTAGTGCCCAGGTTAGAATGTATAATTTGGGTACAGTTGAGTTCCATGTAGGTTCATCCTCATTTATTGTGTCAGGGAAGCTCACTGGGGCAACATTTTTCTTCTGGTGGGCAGGCAGAGTGCAGCATTGTGGGTCCAGAATTGCCAAACTTGAGGGCGTCGGGACCAGGAGTGTGAGGACGTAAGTCTGAGATCATAAGCTAAACTTAAGTTTCAGGGCGAGGGCACGGCAGGCACCCTCTGCAGATCCGAATCAAAATCTCATTCATCTGAAGTCAGGACGAGGATCAGACTTAGGCGCAGGTTGGAGTTTCTGTCCATGATGGCCCCTTCATCAAAGGGGTGGAATCTCGAGGCCATGGAGGTTTTCCCACGTTGGGAGTTGTGGGATGCTCCAAACTGCAAGGATTCCTTCTGCGGGAAAATTGAGAACTGTTGGATGGCTCCAGGACATCCCATATGGAATGACTCCAGAGCCGGGTTCTAAGGATGGATGCCTGAGCAGACTGCCTCTTACACCAATTGTCTCCCTGCCACAAGACAGGTACGATCTGATGGCTATGCAGGAGCAATCGTGGGAGCTGAGTTGAAATGGACTCTCCTGAAGATGGGTCTTAATGTGTGTTTGTGTCCATGAGGACGTTGGAATGGGGTGGTGGCCCCAGGGCTCTAAAGGATTCTAACCGGAGATTTTGAAACAACTCGAAAGAGCAAGTTTTCCATGTGGAGACAAGATTTGTTCTAATTGGTGCCTCAGGAAACCCACATATGCTGGTATTAGAACCAGGCCTCTGAGGAGAGATACATAGAAACCACAGCAATGCATCCAATTAGGTCCTAGGAGCCTCTCTGGTTCAATCTTCTTCTCTGTCGACATCTGTCTATTTTATGAAATGGAGGTAGTTGCTTAGCTGGTGTCAGACCGCTCCTGTTTGTCCGGGCGGCCTACACTATAGGGATGGCCTCGGGGACTTTGGAGGTTTCTCCTAAATTGTATGATTATGGACAATGGCATGGGCAGAATTCCTGTGGAGTGGGCAGGCACAGACCTGATGTGTGGCTCCAAGGGCCCAGCCTTGAGGGTGTGTGGGCAAGGACTGTGGGGACAGATGTCTGAAAACACAAACTCAGCTTAGCTTTGGGGATGTAGGTATGGCAGGTCCGATTTACAGACTATGAGGAGAACTTTTTGGGATATGAATAAAGGGTGAAAGTGTGACACTTGTCAGGCTTTTGCCCCTGGATTTTGTGTCAATGTTGGCTGTGGAATGTCAAGGAGTCCTCATGGGCCATGGAAGAGTCTTTCTCTCTGTGGATTTGGCCAGATCCCAATTGTTTTGGGTTAATCTGTGGGATTCAGTTTTGTTAACTAAGGTGTCCCACCAAAAGAGGGATTCCAGAGCAGAGCCCTGGACAACAAGAAATCTAACTAAAAATACGGGCCTAGGGGCATGGCAAGCCCAATATGCCTTCTAATGGTCCAGCCACTGAGAGGCCTTAATTGAGGACAGAACTCATGCTGAGGGTCACAATGCGTGTTTATGCCCTCGTGGTACTCAAGCATGGGTGGGGACTCATGGTGCATGCTTTTTTCTCCTACACTGAATGATAGTCAACATGTCAACCACATGAGTTCTTGCCATGGGGAAGTATTAATTCTGATTTCTGCATGTCATTCACCCCTGGGCAGTGATTGGAGATAAGGTCTAGGTTGTGAAGTCTGAAAACCGAGGTTGGGAAGAGATGACGACCTAAGACCATGTTGGGTCCGATATGCTCAGCGTGGAGCCAGCTGTCTGGGTGTTGGTCGGGAGGTCCAAGCTTGGGCTGTGTCAGACAGGGCCTTAGTGCCCAGGGTAGATTGTATAATTGGGGTACAACTGAGTGCCGTGCAGGTTGATCTTTATTTGGCATTTCTGGGTAGCCCCAAGGGCAATGTTTTTCTTCTGGAGAACAGGCAGAATGCTGCATTGTGGCTCCGGAATTTCCAAAGTGGATGCCTTGTGGACGGGGAGTGTGAGGACGGAAGTCTGAGAACACATGTTAGGCGTAGGTTCTGGGCGAGGGCACGGCAGGCACCCTCTGCAGATCTGAATCGGGATATCATGAATATGAAGTCAGGGCGAGGTTCAAACCTAGGCTTAGGTTTGAATTTCTGTCCATTCTGGCCACTTTATGAAGGGGACAGCATCTCCAGTCCATGGAGGTTTACCCACAATGGAAGTTGTGAGATGCTCCAAACAACAAAGATTCCTTCTGATCAACAATTGAGACCTTTTGTATCACTCCAGTACATACCATACAGAATGACACCAGAGCAGGGATCTAAGGATGGATGCATGGGAAGCCCGCCTCACATTGCAGTTGTCTCCTAGCAAATAGACAGGTTTGATATGCTGGCTCTGTCAGAGCAACCAAGGGGGCTGAGTTGAAATGGACTCTCCTGAGGATGGATGCTAATGTGGGTTTGTGTCCATGGAGACCTTGGAATGGGGCGTTGGCGCATGGGACCTGAAGGATTCTCCTAACCGGAGGTTTTGAGACATCTCCAAAGGACAAGTTTCCCATGTGGAGACGAGATTTGTTCTGATTGGTGCCTCAGGAAACCCCCATATACTGTTATTGGAATATAGGCCTCTGAAGAGAGATAACTGGAAACCAAAGCAATGGCTCCGTTTAGAGCCTAGGGGCCTGTCCGGTTGAATCTTCTTCTCTGTGTACATCCATCTAAGGTATTAGTGGAGTTAGATGCTCAGCTGGTGTCAGATGGCCCTTGTTTGTCCCAGGCGGCCTACACTATTGTGAAGGCCTTGGGGACTTTGGAGGTTTCTCCTAATTTTATGATTATGGACAATGGAATGGGCAGAATTCCCGTGGAGAGGGAAGGCACAGTTTTGATGTGGCTCCAGGGGCCCCAGCCTGCAGGGTGTGTGCACCAGGACTGTGGAGACAGAAGTCTAAAACACAAACTCAGTTTAGGTTTAGGGACGTAGGTATGGCAGGCCCGATCTACAGACCGTGAGGAGAATTCTTCCGGATATGAAGAAAGAGAGATTGTGAGGCACTTGTTCAGGCTTTTGTTTCTGGATTTTGTGTCAACGATGGGCGTGGAATGTCCGGGAGGCCTCATGGGCCATGGACGAGTCTTCCACTCTGTGGATTTGGCCCGATTCCAATTGTTTTGGGTCAAACTGTGGGATGGGAGGAGTCCTTTCAGTTTTGTTACCTCAGGTGTCCCACCAAAAGAGGGATTCCAAAGCCGAGCCCTGGGGAGGGGAGACTGGACAACCAGAAATCTGGTTAAAAATTGGGGCCTAGGGGCATGGCAAGCCCAATATGCTGTCTTTTGGTCCAGCCGCTGAGAGGCCTTACTTGAGAACTGGGCTCACGTTGAGGGTCACAATGCATGTTTGTGACCGACTTGGTCCTCAAGCATCTGCAGGGCCTCATGGGCCACACTGGTTTCAACTACACTTTACGTTGGACAACATGCCAACCACAAGGTTTCTTGCCATGGGGAAGGAGTTCTGATTCCTGCATCATGTTCAACCCTGGGTGGTGACTGGAGATAAGGTTTAGGTTCTGAAGCCTGAAAACCGAGGTTGGAAAGAGATGATGACCTAAGGCCATGGCGGGTCCGATGTGCTCAGTGTGTGGCTAGCTGGGTGGGTGCGAGCCAGGAGGTTCAGTCTCAGGCTGTGCCAGAAAGGGCAGTAGTGCCCAGGGCAGCCTGTATAATTGGGGTCCAGTCAAGTGGCATGCAGGTTGATCCTCATTTGGGGAATCTGGGTAGCCCCAGAGGGCAAAGTTTTTCTTCCGGAAAGCAGGCAGAGTGCTGCCTTGTAGTTCTGGAATTGCCAAACTGGAGGGCTTGTGGGCCAGGAATGTGAGGATGGAAGTTGAGAACACAAACTAGACTTATGTTTCTGGGCAAGGGCACGGCAGGCACACTCTGCAGAGCTGAATCAAGATGTCCTGCATCTGAAGTCAGGGCGAGGATCAGACGATCGCTCAGGTTGGAGCTTCTGTCCCTGATGGCCCCTTCATGAAGCGCAGGGGGCGGGATCACGAGGCCATGGAGGTTTTCCCACGATGGGAGTTGTGAGATGCTCCAAACAGTAAAGAATCTTCTGCGGGACTATTGAGACCTGTTGGTTGGCTCCAGGACTTCCCATACAGCATCATTCTGAGAATGGTTCTAAGTATGGATGGCTGGGAAGCCTGCCTCTCATTCCAATCATCTCCTAGCGACAAGACGGGTTAGATCTGCTGGATCAGGGGGAGCAACTGAGGGGGCTGAGTTGAAATGGACTCTCCTGTGGATGGGTCCTAATGTGGGTGTGTCTCCATGGAGACCTTGGAATGAGGCGCTGGCACCGGGAACCTGAAATGTCCTTCTAACCAGAGGCTTTGAGAGAGCTCCAACATGCAAGTTTCCCATGTGTAAACGAGATTTGTTCTGATGGGTGCCTCAGGAAAAGCCCTCAGCTGGTATTGGAAACCAGGCTTTTGAAGAGACATGCCTGTAAACCAAAGCTATGGATCCCATTATGGCCTGGGGTCCTGTCTGGTCAATCTTCTTCTCTGGGGACATCCATCTATGGTATGAGTGGAGGTAGATGCTCAGCTGGTGTCAGACGGCCCTTTTTTGTCCCGGACAACCTACACCATTGGTATGGCCTCAGGGAATTTGGAGGTTTCTCCTAATTTGTACGGTTTTGGATAATGGAATGGGCAGAATTCCCATGGATTGGTAAGGCACAGTCCTAATGTGTGGTTCCAGGGGCCCAGCCTGGAGGGTGTGTGGCCCAGGACTTTGAGGACAGAACTCAAAAAACACAAACTCAGCTTAGGTTTGGGGACGTAGGTATGGCACGGCCGAACTACAAATCATGAGAAGAACTCTTCAGGATATGAAGAAAGAGCGAGTCTGAGGCGCTTGCTTAGGCTTTTGTCTCTGGATTTTGTATCAGCGATGGCCGTGGAATGTCGGGGAAGCCTCATGAGCCATGGACCAATCTTCCTCTCTGTGGATTTGGCCCTATCCCAATTCTTTTTCGTGAATCTGTGGAATGGGAGGACTCCTTTAAGGTTTGTTACCTGAGGTGTCCCACCAAAAGAGGAATTCCAAAGCAGAGCCCTGGGCAAGAGTGAAGGGACAACCCGAACTTGGTTAAAAATTGGGGTCTAGGGGCATGGCAAGCCCAATATGCTCTTTCTTCATGCAGCCACTGAGAGGCCTTGCCTGAGGACCGGGCTCAGGCTGAGGGTCACAATGTGTGTTTGAGACCAATGTGGCCCTCAAGCGTGGGCTGGGTCTCATGTGCCACACTGGTTTCAACTACACTGAAAGTTGGACAACATGCCAACCACGAGGTTTCTTGCCAAGGGAACGAGTTCGGATTTCTGCAACATTTTCAAACCTGGGCAGTGATTGGAGATAAGGTCAAGGTTCTGAAGCCTGAAAACCGAGGTTGGGTAGAGATGACGACCTATGGCCATGGCGGGTCCGATGTGCTCAGTGTGTGGCCAGCTGTCTGGGTGGGGCCAGGAGTTCCAGGCTCAGGCTGTGTCAGAATGGGCAATTGTGCCCACTTCAGCCTATATATTTGGTGTACAGCCAAATGGCGTGCAGGTTGATCCTCATTTGGGGTTTCTGGGTAGCCCCAGAGGGCAATGTTCTTCTTCCAGGGAGCAGGCAGAGTGCCGCATTGTACTTCTGGATTGCCAAACTGGAGGGCTTATGGGCCGGTAGTCTGAGGACGGAACTCCGAGAACACAAGCAAGGCTTAGGTTTTATGTGTGAGGACATGGCAGGCACAATCTACAGACCTGAATCGAGATCTCTTGCACCTGAAGTCAGGTTGAGCATCAGACGATGCCTCAGGTTTGACTTTCTGTCCCTGATGGCCCCTTCATAAAGGGGGGGAATCACGAGGCCGTGGGGCTTTTCCCACGATGTTAGTTGTGAGAAGCTCCAAACTGCAAAGATTCTACTGTGGGACAATTGAGACCAGTTGGTTGGCTCCAGGCCAACGATTCTGAGCAGGGTTCTAAGGATGGATGGCTGGGTAGCCCACCTCGCATTCCAATATTCTCCTAGCTACAAGACAGGCTAGATCTGTTGGATCTCGGGGAGCAACCGAGGAGGCTGTGTTTAAATGTACTCTCCTGTGGATGGGTCCTAATATGTTTTTGTGTCTATGGAGACTGTGGCATTAAGCGGTGGCACTAGGGCCCTGAAGGCTTCTCCTAAACAGAGGTTTGACACAGCTCCACCATGCAAGTTTCCCATGTGTAGAGGAGATTTGTTCTGATGGGTGAGTCAAGAAACAGCCATATTCTGGTATTGAAATCCAGGCCTCTGAGGAGAGATGCCTGGAAACCAAAGCAATGGATCCGATTAGTGCCTAGGGGCCTGTTGGTTTCTTTTTACCTCGGGCGACATCTATCTATGGGTCAGAGTGCAGGTAGGTGCTCAGATGAACTCAGATTGCCCGTGTTTGTCCTTGGAAGCCAACACTATGGGATGGCCTCAGGGAATTTAAAGGTTTACACTTTTAGTTGTGTTGTCGCCATTGGAATGGGCTCACACAATTCCCTTGCGAGGGCAAGAACAGTCCTCAGGTTTGGCTTCAGGGGCCTGAGCCTATAGGGTGTGTAGGCCAGGGCTGTTTGGACAGTTGTCTGAAAACACAAACTCGACTTCTGTTTCGGGTCATAGGTAGGGCAGGAATGATCTACAGACCATGAGGAGAACATTTTGGTATATGAAAAAAGGGCGAGTGTGAGGCTATTGCTCATGTTTTTGTCTCTGCATATCATGTCACTCATGGTCGTGAAATTTCCGGGTGACTTCATGGGAAATGGACGAGTCTTACTCTCTGGGGATTTGGCCCCTTCCAAAGAGGTTGGGGTCATTCTGTGGGATGGAAGAAGTCGTTTTTTTTTTTGTTGTTGTTGTTGCTTTGTTTTGTTTCATTTTTTAACCTCCGTTGTCCCACCACATGAGGAATTCCAGAGTAGAGCTCTGGGGAGGGGTGACTGAACAACCAGAAATCTGGTTAAAAATTGGGGCCTAGGGCTATGTCAAGCCCATTATGACATCTAGTGATCCAGGCTCTGAGAGGACTTACTAGAGGACAGGACTAACCCTGAGGGTCACAATGCATATTTATGCCCTCGTCGCACTCAAGAATAGGCGGGCCTCAGGGTGAATGCTAGTTTCTCCTACAATGAACGTTGGACAACATGCCAACCACAAGGTTTCTTGCCATGTGTAAGGAGAAGTTCTGATTTCTGCATCACACTCACCCCCAGGCAGAGATAAAGTCTAGTTTCTGAGGCCTGAAAACTGAGGTAGGGAAGAGATGAGGACCTAAGGCCATGGCGGGTCTGATGTGCTCAGTGTGCGGTCAGCTGTCTGGGTGTTGGTCAGGAAGTCCGGGCTCAGGTTGTGTCAGACAGTGCATTAGTGCCCAGGTTAGACTATATAATTCGGGCAAAGTCGAGTACCGTGTAGGTTTATCTTCATATAAGGTGCCTTGGCAGCTCTTTAGGCAATATTTTTTTTCCAGAAAGCAGGCCATGTGCTGCATTGTGGGACCGGATTTACCAATCATGAGGGCTTTGAGGCCAGGAGAGTGAGGTCGGAATTCTGAGAACAAAAGTTATACTTGGGCTAAGGGCAAGGGCACGGCAGGTACCCCCTGCAGATCTGAACCAATATCTCATCCATTTCAAGTCAGGGAGAGAATTAGACTTTGGCTTAGGTTGGAGTGTCTGTGCCTGACGGCTCCTTCATGAAGGGAGCGGAATCTCGTGTCCATGGAGTTTTTCCCACGTGGGAGTTGTGGGTTGCCCCCTTCAAGAATTCTTTCTGCGGGACAATTGAGACCTTTGGGCAGCTCCAGGACATCCCATATGGAGTGACTCCATAGCACCGTTCGAGGGAGTATGCCTGGGAAGCCAGCCTCGCATTCCAATTGTCTCCTAGCAACAAGCCAGTTTAGATCTGATGGCTCTGCGGGAGCAACCGGGGTGACTGACTTGAAATGGACTTTCCTCAGGATGGGTCCTAACGTGTCTTTGTGTCCATGGGGCCTTGGAATGGGGCCGTGGCACCGGGACCCTGAAGTATTCTCCTAAGCTTTTGACATAGCTCGATGCACATGTTTCCTTGTGGAGACGAGATTTGTTCTGATTGCTACCTCAGGAAAACACCTATGCTGGTATTGGAATCCAGGCTTTTGAGGAGACATGCCTCTCACCAAAGCAATGGATCCGATTGGCCAGGGTCCTGTCTGGTTCAATCTTCTTCTCTGGGGACATCCATCTATGGTATGAGTGGAGGTTGATGCTCAGCTGCTATCAGACCGCGCTTGTATGTCACGGGCGACATGCCCTATTGGGATGGCCTCAGGGATTTGGAGGGTTCTCCTAATTTTACGGTTTTGGACAATGGAATGGGCAGAGTTCCCATGGATTGGGTAGGCACAGTCCTTATGTGTGGCTCCAGGGACCGCAGCCTGGTGGGTGTGTGGCCCAGGACTTTGAGGACAGAAGTCTGAAAACATAAACTCAGCTTAGGTTTGGAGACGTAGGTATGGCAGGCCCGATCTATAAACCATGAGAAGAACTCTTCAGGATATGAAGAAAGAGCGAGTCTGAGGTGCTTGTTCAGTCTTTTGTCTCTAGATTCGGTATCAGCGATGGCCGTGGATTGTCTGGGAAACCTCATGGGCCATGGACGAATCTTCCTCTCTGTGGAATTGGCCCGATCCCAATTCTTTTTCGTCAATCTGTGGTTTGGGAGGTCTCCTATCAGGTTGGTTACCTTAGGTGTCCCGCCAAAAGAGGAATTCCAAAGAAGAGCCCTGGGGAAAAGCGAAGGGACAACCCGAATTATGGGTAAAATTTGGGGCCTAGGGGCATGGCAAGCCCAATATGCTGTCTCTTCATCCAGCCACTGAGAGGCCTTACCTGAGGACTGGGATCAGGCTGTGGGTCACAATGTGTGTTTGTGACCAATGTGGCCCATAAACATGGGCGGGGCCTCATGGGCCACACTGGTTTCAACTACACTGAATATTGGAAAACATGCCAACCACATGGTTTCTAGCCACGGGGAAGGAGTTGTGATTTCTGCATCACTTACAAGCCTGGGCAGTGATTGGAGATAAGGTCTAGGTTCTGAAACTTGACAACCGAGGTTGGGAAGAGATGACGACCTAAGGACATGGCTCGTCCGGCGTGCTCAGTGTTCGACCAGCTTTCTGGGTGGGGCCAGGAAGTCCAGGCTCAGGCTGTGTCAGAAAGGGCAATAGTGCCTAGGTCAGCCTATATATTTGGGGTACAGTCGAATGGCATGCAGGTTGATCCTCATTTGGAGTTTCTGGGTAGCCCCACAGGGCTATGTTTTTCTTCCTGAAGGCTGGCAGAGTGCTGCATTATAGTTCTGGTTTGCAAACTGGAGGGCTTGTGGGCCAGTAGTCTGAAGACGGAAATCTGATAACACAAGCTAGGCTTAGGTTTCTGGGTGAGGACAAGGCAGGAACAATCTACAGACCTGAATCGAGATCTCGTGCTTCTGAAGTCAGGGTGAGGATTAGAAGATCGCTCAGGTTGGTGTTTCTGTCCCTGATGGCCCCTTCATGAAGGGGCGGGGTCTCGAGTTCGTGGGGGTTTTCCCACGATGTTAGTTGTGAGAAGGTCCAAACTGCAAAGATTCTTGTGCAGGACAATTGAGACATGTTGGTTGGCTCCAGGCCAACGATTCCGAGCAGGGTTCTAAGGATGGATGCCTGGGTAGCCCACCTTGCATTCCAATTGTGTCCTAGCAACAAGACAGGTTATATCTGCTGGATCTGGGCGAGCAATCTGGATCTGGGTTGAAATGGACTCTCCTGTGGATGGATCCTAATATGTTTTTGTGTCTATGGAGACCTTGGAATGTAGCGGTGGCACTGGGGTCCTGAAGGGTTTTTCCAAACAGAGGCTTTGACACAGCTCCAACGTGCAAGTTTCCCATATGTAGATGAGATGTTTTCTGATGGGTGAGTCAAGAAACAGCCATACGCTGGTATTGAAATCCAGGCCTCTGAGGAGAGATGACTGGATACCACAGCAATGGATCCGAATAGTGCCTAAGGGCCTGTTCGTTCCTTTTTACCTCTGGGGACATCAGTCTATGCGTCTGAGTGCAGGTAGGTGCTCAGATGAGCTCAGATTGCCCCTGTTTGTCCTGGGAAGCCACCACTATTGGGATGGCCTCAGGCAGTTTGGAGGTTTATCCTATTAGTAGGGTTGTGGCCATTGGAATGGGCACATACAATTCCCTTGGAGAGGGCAAGTACAGTCCTCAGGTTTGGCTCCAGGGGCCTGAGCCTGTAGGGTGTGTAGGCCAGAGCTGTTTGGACAGTTGTCTGAAAACACAAACGCGGCTTATGTTTCGGGTCATAGGTATGGCAGGACTGATCTACAGACCATGAGGAGAACTCTTCAGGATATGAAAAAAGGGCGAGTGTGAGGCTCGTGCTCAAGTTTTTGTCTCTGGATATCGTGTCACTCATGGTCGTGAAATTTCCGGGTGACTTCATGGGAAATGGACGAGTCTTACTCTCTGGGGTTTTGCCCCGTCCCAAGAGTTTTGGGTCATTCTGGGGATGGAAGAAGTCCGTTTTGTTGTTGTTGTTGTCGATTTGCTTTGTTTTGTTTTTTAACCTCAGGTGTCTCACCAAATGAGGTATTCCAGAGTAGAGCCCTGGGAGGGCCGACCGGACAACAAGAAATCTGGTTAAAAATTGTGGCCTAGGGACATGTCAAGCCCATTATGACATCTAATGGTCGAGCCACTGAGAGGACTTACTAGAGCACAGGACTCACGCTGAGGGTCACAATGCGTGTTTATGCCCTCTTCGCACTCAAGAATTGGCGGGGCCTCCGGGTGAATGCTGGTTTCTCCTACACTGAACGTTGGACAACATGCCAACCACAAGGTTTCTTGCCATTGGTAAGGACAAGGTCTGATTTCTGCATCACAGGCACCCCTGGGCAGTGGTTGGAGATAAGGTCTAGGTTCTGAAGCCTGAAAAACCGCAGTTGGGAAGAGATGATAACCTAAGGCCATGGCGGTTCTGATGTGCTCAGTGTGCGGTCAGCTGTCTGGGTGTTGGTCAGGAGGTCCGAGCTCAGGTTGTGTCAGACAGTGCATTAGTGCCCAGGTTAGACTATATACTTTGGGTATAGTCGAATGCCATGTAGATTTATCCTCATATAAGGTGCCTGGGCAGCTCATTAGGCCAAATTTTTTTTTTAGAGGGCAGGCAGAGTGCTGCATTGTGGGTCTGGAATTGCGAAACTTCCGGGCTTCGGGGCCTGGAGTGTGAGGACGGAAGTCTGTGAACACAAACTAGACTTGGGTTTCAGGGCAAGGGCACGGCAGGTACCCCTGTAGATCTGAACCTATATCTCATGCATCTGAAGTCAGGGCGAGGATCAGAAGTTGGCTCAGGTTGGAGTTTCTGTACATGACGGTCCCTTCATGAAGGGAGCGGAATCTCGAGGCCATGGAGGTTTTCCCACGTTGGGAGTTGTGGGATGCCCCCTTCAAGGATTCCTTCTGCGGGACAATTGAGACTTGTTGGGCAGCTCCAGGACATCCCATATGGGATGACTCCAGGTCACCGTTCAAGGATGGATGCCTGGGAAGCCCGCCTCGCATTCCAATTGTCTCCCAGCAACAAGACAGTTTAGATCTGATGGCTCTGCGGGAGAAACCGGGGTGGCTGACTTGAAATGGACTTTCCTGAGGATGGGTCCTAATGTGTGTTTGTGTCCATGAGGGCCTTAAAATGGGGCGGTGGCACCGAGACCCTGAAGTATTCTCCTAAGCTTTTGACATAGCTCGATGCACAAGGTTCCTTGTGGAGACGAGATTTGTTTTGATGGGTGCCTCAGGAAAACCTCTATGCTGGTATTGGTATCCAGGCTTTTGAGGAGACATGCCTGTAATCCAAAGCAATGTATCCGATTATGGCCTAGGGTCCTGTCTGGTTCAATCTTCTTCTCAGGGGACATCCATCTATGGTATGAGTGGAGGTAGATGCTCAGCTGGTATCAGACCGCCCTTGTTTGTCCCGGGCGACCTGCACTATTGGGATGGCCTCAGGGATTTGGAGGGTTCTCCAAATTTTACTGTTTTGGACAATGGCATCGGCAGAATTCCCATGGATTGGGTAGGCACAGTCCTAATGTGTGACTCCAGGGGCCCCAGCCTGGAGGGTGTGTGGCCCAGGACTTTGAGGACAGAAGTCTGAAAACACAAACTCAGCTTAGGTTTGGGGACGTAGGTATGGCAGGCCCGATCTATAAACCATGAGAAGAACTCCTCCGGATATGAAGAAAGAGCGAGTCTGAGGCGCTTGCTCAGGCTTTTGTCTCTGGATTTTGTATCAGAGATGGCCGTGGAATGTCGGGGAGGCCTCATGGGCCATGGACGAATCTTCCTCTCTGTGGATTTGGCCCGATCCCAATTGTTTTTCGTCAATCTGTGGAATGGGAGGACTCCTTTCAGGTTTGTTACCTCAGGTGTCCCGCCAAAAGAGGAATTCCAAAGAAGAGCCCTGGGGAAAAGTGAAGGGAGAACCCGAACTATGGGTAAAATTTGGGGCCTGGGGGCATGGCAAGCCCAATATGCTATCTCTTCATCCAGCCACTGAGAGGCCTTATGGAGGACTGGGATCAGGGTGAGGGTCACAATGTGTGGTTTTGACCAATGTGGACCGCAAACATGAGCGGGGCCTCATGGGCCACCCTGGTTTCAACTACACTGAACGTTGGACAACATGCCAACCACATGGTTTCTTGCCACGGGGAAGGAGTTGTGTTTTCTGCATCACTTTCAAGCCTGGGCAGTGATTGGAGATAAGGTCTAGGTTCTGAAACTTGACAACCGAGGTTGGGAAGAGATGACGACCTAAGACCATGGCGGGTCCGATGTGCTCAGTGAGCAGCCAGCTTTCTGTGTGGGGCCAGGTAATCCAGGCTCAGGCTGTGTCAAAAAGGGCAATAGTGCCCAGGTCAGCCTATATATTTGGGGTACAGTCGTATGGCGTGCAGGTTGATCCTCTTTTGGAGTTTCTGGGTAGCCCCAGAGGGCAATGTTTTTCTTCCTGAGGGCAGGAAGAGTGCTGCAATATAGTTCTGGTTTTCAAACTGGAGGCTTGTGGGCCAGTAGTCTGAGGAAGGAAATCTGAGAACAAGCTAGGCTTAGGTTTCTGGGTGAGGACAAGGCAGGAACAATCTACAGACCTGAATCGAGATCTCGTGCTTATGATGTCAGGGCGAGGATCAGAAGATCGCTCAGGTTGGAGTTTCTGTCCCTGATGGCCCTTCATGAAGGGGTGGGGGGGTCATGAGGCCGTGGGGGTTTTCCCACGATGTTAGTTGTGAGAAGCTCCAAACTGCAAAGATTCTTCTGCAGGACAATTGAGACCTGTTGGTTGGCTCCAGGGCAACGATTCCGAGCAGGGTTCTAAGGATGGATGGCTGGGTAGCCCACCTCGCATTCCAATTGTGTCCTAGCAACAAGACAGGTTAGATCTGCTGGATCTGGGGGAGCAACCCAGGAGGCTGAGTTGAAATAAACTCTCCTGTGGATGGGTCCTAATGTCTTTTTGTGTCTATGGAGACCTTGGAATGTAGCGGTGGCACTGGGGTCCTGAAGGGTTTTTCCAAACAGAGGCTTTGACACAGCTCCAACGTGCAAGTTTCCCATATGTAGATGAGATGTTTTCTGATGGGTGAGTCAAGAAACAGCCATACGCTGGTATTGAAATCCAGGCCTCTGAGGAGAGATGACTGGATACCACAGCAATGGATCCGAATAGTGCCTAAGGGCCTGTTCGTTCCTTTTTACCTCTGGGGACATCAGTCTATGCGTCTGAGTGCAGGTAGGTGCTCAGATGAGCTCAGATTGCCCCTGTTTGTCCTGGGAAGCCACCACTATTGGGATGGCCTCAGGCAGTTTGGAGGTTTATCCTATTAGTAGGGTTGTGGCCATTGGAATGGGCACATACAATTCCCTTGGAGAGGGCAAGTACAGTCCTCAGGTTTGGCTCCAGGGGCCTGAGCCTGTAGGGTGTGTAGGCCAGAGCTGTTTGGACAGTTGTCTGAAAACACAAACGCGGCTTATGTTTCGGGTCATAGGTATGGCAGGACTGATCTACAGACCATGAGGAGAACTCTTCAGGATATGAAAAAAGGGCGAGTGTGAGGCTCGTGCTCAAGTTTTTGTCTCTGGATATCGTGTCACTCATGGTCGTGAAATTTCCGGGTGACTTCATGGGAAATGGACGAGTCTTACTCTCTGGGGTTTTGCCCCGTCCCAAGAGTTTTGGGTCATTCTGGGGATGGAAGAAGTCCGTTTTGTTGTTGTTGTTGTCGATTTGCTTTGTTTTGTTTTTTAACCTCAGGTGTCTCACCAAATGAGGTATTCCAGAGTAGAGCCCTGGGGAGGGCCGACCGGACAACAAGAAATCTGGTTAAAAATTGTGGCCTAGGGACATGTCAAGCCCATTATGACATCTAATGGTCGAGCCACTGAGAGGACTTACTAGAGCACAGGACTCACGCTGAGGGTCACAATGCGTGTTTATGCCCTCTTCGCACTCAAGAATTGGCGGGGCCTCCGGGTGAATGCTGGTTTCTCCTACACTGAACGTTGGACAACATGCCAACCACAAGGTTTCTTGCCATTGGTAAGGACAAGGTCTGATTTCTGCATCACAGGCACCCCTGGGCAGTGGTTGGAGATAAGGTCTAGGTTCTGAAGCCTGAAAAACCGCAGTTGGGAAGAGATGATAACCTAAGGCCATGGCGGTTCTGATGTGCTCAGTGTGCGGTCAGCTGTCTGGGTGTTGGTCAGGAGGTCCGAGCTCAGGTTGTGTCAGACAGTGCATTAGTGCCCAGGTTAGACTATATACTTTGGGTATAGTCGAATGCCATGTAGATTTATCCTCATATAAGGTGCCTGGGCAGCTCATTAGGCCAAATTTTTTTTCTAGAGGGCAGGCAGAGTGCTGCATTGTGGGTCTGGAATTGCGAAACTTCCGGGCTTCGGGGCCTGGAGTGTGAGGACGGAAGTCTGAGAACACAAGCTAGACTTGGGTTTCAGGGCCAGGGCACGGCAGGTACCCCTGTAGATCTGAACCTATATCTCATGCATCTGAAGTCAGGGCGAGGATCAGAAGTTGGCTCAGGTTGGAGTTTCTGTGCATGACGGCCCCTTCATGAAGTGAGCGGAATCTCGAGGCCATGGAGGTTTTCCCACGTTGGGAGTTGTGGGATGACCCCTTCAAGGATTCCTTCTGCGGGACAATTGAGACTTGTTGGGCAGCTCCAGGACATCCCATATGGAATGACTCCAGGTCACCGTTCGAGGATGGATGCCTGGGAAGCCCGCCTCGCATTCCAATTGTCTCCTAGCAACAAGACAGTTTAGATCTGATGGCTTAGCGGGAGAAACCGGGGTGGCTGACTTGAAATGGACTTTCCTGAGGATGGGTCCTAATGTGTGTTTGTGTCCATGAGGGCCTTAAAATGGGGCGGTGGCACCGAGACCCTGAAGTATTCTCCTAAGCTTTTGACATAGCTCGATGCACAAGGTTCCTTGTGGAGACGAGATTTGTTTTGATGGGTGCCTCAGGAAAACCTCTATGCTGGTATTGGTATCCAGGCTTTTGAGGAGACATGCCTGTAATCCAAAGCAATGTATCCGATTATGGCCTAGGGTCCTGTCTGGTTCAATCTTCTTCTCAGGGGACATCCATCTATGGTATGCGTGGAGGTAGATGCTCAGCTGGTATCAGACCGCCCTTGTTTGTCCCGGGCGACCTGCACTATTGGGATGGCCTCAGGGATTTGGTGGGTTCTCCAAATTTTACTGTTTTGGACAATGGCATCGGCAGAATTCCCATGGATTGGGTAGGCACAGTCCTAATGTGTGACTCCAGGGGCCCCAGCCTGGAGGGTGTGTGGCCCAGGACTTTGAGGACAGAAGTCTGAAAACACAAACTCAGCTTAGGTTTGGGGACGTAGGTATGGCAGGCCCGATCTATAAACCATGAGAAGAACTCCTCCGGATATGAAGAAAGAGCGAGTCTGAGGCGCTTGCTCAGGCTTTTGTCTCTGGATTTTGTATCAGAGATGGCCGTGGAATGTCGGGGAGGCCTCATGGGCCATGGACGAATCTTCCTCTCTGTGGATTTGGCCCGATCCCAATTGTTTTTCGTCAATCTGTGGAATGGGAGGACTCCTTTCAGGTTTGTTACCTCAGGTGTCCCGCCAAAAGAGGAATTCCAAAGAAGAGCCCTGGGGAAAAGTGAAGGGAGAACCCGAACTATGGGTAAAATTTGGGGCCTGGGGGCATGGCAAGCCCAATATGCTATCTCTTCATCCAGCCACTGAGAGGCCTTATGGAGGACTGGGATCAGGGTGAGGGTCACAATGTGTGGTTTTGACCAATGTGGCCCGCAAACATGAGCGGGGCCTCATGGGCCACCCTGGTTTCAACTACACTGAACGTTGGACAACATGCCAACCACATGGTTTCTTGCCACGGGGAAGGAGTTGTGTTTTCTGCATCACTTTCAAGCCTGGGCAGTGATTGGAGATAAGGTCTAGGTTCTGAAACTTGACAACCGAGGTTGGGAAGAGATGACGACCTAAGACCATGGCGGGTCCGATGTGCTCAGTGAGCAGCCAGCTTTCTGTGTGGGGCCAGGTAATCCAGGCTCAGGCTGTGTCAAAAAGGGCAATAGTGCCCAGGTCAGCCTATATATTTGGGGTACAGTCGTATGGCGTGCAGGTTGATCCTCTTTTGGAGTTTCTGGGTAGCCCCAGAGGGCAATGTTTTTCTTCCTGAGGGCAGGAAGAGTGCTGCAATATAGTTCTGGTTTTCAAACTGGAGGCTTGTGGGCCAGTAGTCTGAGGAAGGAAATCTGAGAACAAGCTAGGCTTAGGTTTCTGGGTGAGGACAAGGCAGGAACAATCTACAGACTTGAATCGAGATCTCGTGCTTATGATGTCAGGGCGAGGATCAGAAGATCGCTCAGGTTGGAGTTTCTGTCCCTGATGGCCCTTCATGAAGGGGTGGGGGGGTCATGAGGCCGTGGGGGTTTTCCCACGATGTTAGTTGTGAGAAGCTCCAAACTGCAAAGATTCTTCTGCAGGACAATTGAGAC
Source organism: Mustela nivalis (assembly GCF_964662115.1). Taxonomy (NCBI): domain Eukaryota; kingdom Metazoa; phylum Chordata; class Mammalia; order Carnivora; family Mustelidae; genus Mustela; species Mustela nivalis. Next base: position 1,932,658 of record NW_028136547.1, on the reverse strand, counting down.
CTGTTGGTTGGCTCCAGGGCAACGATTCCGAGCAGGGTTCTAAGGATGGATGGCTGGGTAGCCCACCTCGCATTCCAATTGTGTCCTAGCAACAAGACAGGTTAGATCTGCTGGATCTGGGGGAGCAACCCAGGAGGCTGAGTTGAAATAAACTCTCCTGTGGATGGGTCCTAATGTCTTTTTGTGTCTATGGAGACCTTGGAATGTAGCGGTGGCACTGGGGTCCTGAAGGGTTTTTCCAAACAGAGGCTTTGACACAGCTCCAACGTGCAAGTTTCCCATATGTAGATGAGATGTTTTCTGATGGGTGAGTCAAGAAACAGCCATACGCTGGTATTGAAATCCAGGCCTCTGAGGAGAGATGACTGGATACCACAGCAATGGATCCGAATAGTGCCTAAGGGCCTGTTCGTTCCTTTTTACCTCTGGGGACATCAGTCTATGCGTCTGAGTGCAGGTAGGTGCTCAGATGAGCTCAGATTGCCCCTGTTTGTCCTGGGAAGCCACCACTATTGGGATGGCCTCAGGCAGTTTGGAGGTTTATCCTATTAGTAGGGTTGTGGCCATTGGAATGGGCACATACAATTCCCTTGGAGAGGGCAAGTACAGTCCTCAGGTTTGGCTCCAGGGGCCTGAGCCTGTAGGGTGTGTAGGCCAGAGCTGTTTGGACAGTTGTCTGAAAACACAAACGCGGCTTATGTTTCGGGTCATAGGTATGGCAGGACTGATCTACAGACCATGAGGAGAACTCTTCAGGATATGAAAAAAGGGCGAGTGTGAGGCTCGTGCTCAAGTTTTTGTCTCTGGATATCGTGTCACTCATGGTCGTGAAATTTCCGGGTGACTTCATGGGAAATGGACGAGTCTTACTCTCTGGGGTTTTGCCCCGTCCCAAGAGTTTTGGGTCATTCTGGGGATGGAAGAAGTCCGTTTTGTTGTTGTTGTTGTCGATTTGCTTTGTTTTGTTTTTTAACCTCAGGTGTCTCACCAAATGAGGTATTCCAGAGTAGAGCCCTGGGGAGGGCCGACCGGACAACAAGAAATCTGGTTAAAAATTGTGGCCTAGGGACATGTCAAGCCCATTATGACATCTAATGGTCGAGCCACTGAGAGGACTTACTAGAGCACAGGACTCACGCTGAGGGTCACAATGCGTGTTTATGCCCTCTTCGCACTCAAGAATTGGCGGGGCCTCCGGGTGAATGCTGGTTTCTCCTACACTGAACGTTGGACAACATGCCAACCACAAGGTTTCTTGCCATTGGTAAGGACAAGGTCTGATTTCTGCATCACAGGCACCCCTGGGCAGTGGTTGGAGATAAGGTCTAGGTTCTGAAGCCTGAAAAACCGCAGTTGGGAAGAGATGATAACCTAAGGCCATGGCGGTTCTGATGTGCTCAGTGTGCGGTCAGCTGTCTGGGTGTTGGTCAGGAGGTCCGAGCTCAGGTTGTGTCAGACAGTGCATTAGTGCCCAGGTTAGACTATATACTTTGGGTATAGTCGAATGCCATGTAGATTTATCCTCATATAAGGTGCCTGGGCAGCTCATTAGGCCAAATTTTTTTTCTAGAGGGCAGGCAGAGTGCTGCATTGTGGGTCTGGAATTGCGAAACTTCCGGGCTTCGGGGCCTGGAGTGTGAGGACGGAAGTCTGAGAACACAAGCTAGACTTGGGTTTCAGGGCCAGGGCACGGCAGGTACCCCTGTAGATCTGAACCTATATCTCATGCATCTGAAGTCAGGGCGAGGATCAGAAGTTGGCTCAGGTTGGAGTTTCTGTGCATGACGGCCCCTTCATGAAGTGAGCGGAATCTCGAGGCCATGGAGGTTTTCCCACGTTGGGAGTTGTGGGATGACCCCTTCAAGGATTCCTTCTGCGGGACAATTGAGACTTGTTGGGCAGCTCCAGGACATCCCATATGGAATGACTCCAGGTCACCGTTCGAGGATGGATGCCTGGGAAGCCCGCCTCGCATTCCAATTGTCTCCTAGCAACAAGACAGTTTAGATCTGATGGCTTAGCGGGAGAAACCGGGGTGGCTGACTTGAAATGGACTTTCCTGAGGATGGGTCCTAATGTGTGTTTGTGTCCATGAGGGCCTTAAAATGGGGCGGTGGCACCGAGACCCTGAAGTATTCTCCTAAGCTTTTGACATAGCTCGATGCACAAGGTTCCTTGTGGAGACGAGATTTGTTTTGATGGGTGCCTCAGGAAAACCTCTATGCTGGTATTGGTATCCAGGCTTTTGAGGAGACATGCCTGTAATCCAAAGCAATGTATCCGATTATGGCCTAGGGTCCTGTCTGGTTCAATCTTCTTCTCAGGGGACATCCATCTATGGTATGCGTGGAGGTAGATGCTCAGCTGGTATCAGACCGCCCTTGTTTGTCCCGGGCGACCTGCACTATTGGGATGGCCTCAGGGATTTGGTGGGTTCTCCAAATTTTACTGTTTTGGACAATGGCATCGGCAGAATTCCCATGGATTGGGTAGGCACAGTCCTAATGTGTGACTCCAGGGGCCCCAGCCTGGAGGGTGTGTGGCCCAGGACTTTGAGGACAGAAGTCTGAAAACACAAACTCAGCTTAGGTTTGGGGACGTAGGTATGGCAGGCCCGATCTATAAACCATGAGAAGAACTCCTCCGGATATGAAGAAAGAGCGAGTCTGAGGCGCTTGCTCAGGCTTTTGTCTCTGGATTTTGTATCAGAGATGGCCGTGGAATGTCGGGGAGGCCTCATGGGCCATGGACGAATCTTCCTCTCTGTGGATTTGGCCCGATCCCAATTGTTTTTCGTCAATCTGTGGAATGGGAGGACTCCTTTCAGGTTTGTTACCTCAGGTGTCCCGCCAAAAGAGGAATTCCAAAGAAGAGCCCTGGGGAAAAGTGAAGGGAGAACCCGAACTATGGGTAAAATTTGGGGCCTGGGGGCATGGCAAGCCCAATATGCTATCTCTTCATCCAGCCACTGAGAGGCCTTATGGAGGACTGGGATCAGGGTGAGGGTCACAATGTGTGGTTTTGACCAATGTGGCCCGCAAACATGAGCGGGGCCTCATGGGCCACCCTGGTTTCAACTACACTGAACGTTGGACAACATGCCAACCACATGGTTTCTTGCCACGGGGAAGGAGTTGTGTTTTCTGCATCACTTTCAAGCCTGGGCAGTGATTGGAGATAAGGTCTAGGTTCTGAAACTTGACAACCGAGGTTGGGAAGAGATGACGACCTAAGACCATGGCGGGTCCGATGTGCTCAGTGAGCAGCCAGCTTTCTGTGTGGGGCCAGGTAATCCAGGCTCAGGCTGTGTCAAAAAGGGCAATAGTGCCCAGGTCAGCCTATATATTTGGGGTACAGTCGTATGGCGTGCAGGTTGATCCTCTTTTGGAGTTTCTGGGTAGCCCCAGAGGGCAATGTTTTTCTTCCTGAGGGCAGGAAGAGTGCTGCAATATAGTTCTGGTTTTCAAACTGGAGGCTTGTGGGCCAGTAGTCTGAGGAAGGAAATCTGAGAACAAGCTAGGCTTAGGTTTCTGGGTGAGGACAAGGCAGGAACAATCTACAGACTTGAATCGAGATCTCGTGCTTATGATGTCAGGGCGAGGATCAGAAGATCGCTCAGGTTGGAGTTTCTGTCCCTGATGGCCCTTCATGAAGGGGTGGGGGGGTCATGAGGCCGTGGGGGTTTTCCCACGATGTTAGTTGTGAGAAGCTCCAAACTGCAAAGATTCTTCTGCAGGACAATTGAGACCTGTTGGTTGGCTCCAGGGCAACGATTCCGAGCAGGGTTCTAAGGATGGATGGCTGGGTAGCCCACCTCGCATTCCAATTGTGTCCTAGCAACAAGACAGGTTAGATCTGCTGGATCTGGGGGAGCAACCCAGGAGGCTGAGTTGAAATAAACTCTCCTGTGGATGGGTCCTAATGTCTTTTTGTGTCTATGGAGACCTTGGAATGTAGCGGTGGCACTGGGGTCCTGAAGGGTTTTTCCAAACAGAGGCTTTGACACAGCTCCAACGTGCAAGTTTCCCATATGTAGATGAGATGTTTTCTGATGGGTGAGTCAAGAAACAGCCATACGCTGGTATTGAAATCCAGGCCTCTGAGGAGAGATGACTGGATACCACAGCAATGGATCCGAATAGTGCCTAAGGGCCTGTTCGTTCCTTTTTACCTCTGGGGACATCAGTCTATGCGTCTGAGTGCAGGTAGGTGCTCAGATGAGCTCAGATTGCCCCTGTTTGTCCTGGGAAGCCACCACTATTGGGATGGCCTCAGGCAGTTTGGAGGTTTATCCTATTAGTAGGGTTGTGGCCATTGGAATGGGCACATACAATTCCCTTGGAGAGGGCAAGTACAGTCCTCAGGTTTGGCTCCAGGGGCCTGAGCCTGTAGGGTGTGTAGGCCAGAGCTGTTTGGACAGTTGTCTGAAAACACAAACGCGGCTTATGTTTCGGGTCATAGGTATGGCAGGACTGATCTACAGACCATGAGGAGAACTCTTCAGGATATGAAAAAAGGGCGAGTGTGAGGCTCGTGCTCAAGTTTTTGTCTCTGGATATCGTGTCACTCATGGTCGTGAAATTTCCGGGTGACTTCATGGGAAATGGACGAGTCTTACTCTCTGGGGTTTTGCCCCGTCCCAAGAGTTTTGGGTCATTCTGGGGATGGAAGAAGTCCGTTTTGTTGTTGTTGTTGTCGATTTGCTTTGTTTTGTTTTTTAACCTCAGGTGTCTCACCAAATGAGGTATTCCAGAGTAGAGCCCTGGGGAGGGCCGACCGGACAACAAGAAATCTGGTTAAAAATTGTGGCCTAGGGACATGTCAAGCCCATTATGACATCTAATGGTCGAGCCACTGAGAGGACTTACTAGAGCACAGGACTCACGCTGAGGGTCACAATGCGTGTTTATGCCCTCTTCGCACTCAAGAATTGGCGGGGCCTCCGGGTGAATGCTGGTTTCTCCTACACTGAACGTTGGACAACATGCCAACCACAAGGTTTCTTGCCATTGGTAAGGACAAGGTCTGATTTCTGCATCACAGGCACCCCTGGGCAGTGGTTGGAGATAAGGTCTAGGTTCTGAAGCCTGAAAAACCGCAGTTGGGAAGAGATGATAACCTAAGGCCATGGCGGTTCTGATGTGCTCAGTGTGCGGTCAGCTGTCTGGGTGTTGGTCAGGAGGTCCGAGCTCAGGTTGTGTCAGACAGTGCATTAGTGCCCAGGTTAGACTATATACTTTGGGTATAGTCGAATGCCATGTAGATTTATCCTCATATAAGGTGCCTGGGCAGCTCATTAGGCCAAATTTTTTTTCTAGAGGGCAGGCAGAGTGCTGCATTGTGGGTCTGGAATTGCGAAACTTCCGGGCTTCGGGGCCTGGAGTGTGAGGACGGAAGTCTGAGAACACAAGCTAGACTTGGGTTTCAGGGCCAGGGCACGGCAGGTACCCCTGTAGATCTGAACCTATATCTCATGCATCTGAAGTCAGGGCGAGGATCAGAAGTTGGCTCAGGTTGGAGTTTCTGTGCATGACGGCCCCTTCATGAAGTGAGCGGAATCTCGAGGCCATGGAGGTTTTCCCACGTTGGGAGTTGTGGGATGACCCCTTCAAGGATTCCTTCTGCGGGACAATTGAGACTTGTTGGGCAGCTCCAGGACATCCCATATGGAATGACTCCAGGTCACCGTTCGAGGATGGATGCCTGGGAAGCCCGCCTCGCATTCCAATTGTCTCCTAGCAACAAGACAGTTTAGATCTGATGGCTTAGCGGGAGAAACCGGGGTGGCTGACTTGAAATGGACTTTCCTGAGGATGGGTCCTAATGTGTGTTTGTGTCCATGAGGGCCTTAAAATGGGGCGGTGGCACCGAGACCCTGAAGTATTCTCCTAAGCTTTTGACATAGCTCGATGCACAAGGTTCCTTGTGGAGACGAGATTTGTTTTGATGGGTGCCTCAGGAAAACCTCTATGCTGGTATTGGTATCCAGGCTTTTGAGGAGACATGCCTGTAATCCAAAGCAATGTATCCGATTATGGCCTAGGGTCCTGTCTGGTTCAATCTTCTTCTCAGGGGACATCCATCTATGGTATGCGTGGAGGTAGATGCTCAGCTGGTATCAGACCGCCCTTGTTTGTCCCGGGCGACCTGCACTATTGGGATGGCCTCAGGGATTTGGTGGGTTCTCCAAATTTTACTGTTTTGGACAATGGCATCGGCAGAATTCCCATGGATTGGGTAGGCACAGTCCTAATGTGTGACTCCAGGGGCCCCAGCCTGGAGGGTGTGTGGCCCAGGACTTTGAGGACAGAAGTCTGAAAACACAAACTCAGCTTAGGTTTGGGGACGTAGGTATGGCAGGCCCGATCTATAAACCATGAGAAGAACTCCTCCGGATATGAAGAAAGAGCGAGTCTGAGGCGCTTGCTCAGGCTTTTGTCTCTGGATTTTGTATCAGAGATGGCCGTGGAATGTCGGGGAGGCCTCATGGGCCATGGACGAATCTTCCTCTCTGTGGATTTGGCCCGATCCCAATTGTTTTTCGTCAATCTGTGGAATGGGAGGACTCCTTTCAGGTTTGTTACCTCAGGTGTCCCGCCAAAAGAGGAATTCCAAAGAAGAGCCCTGGGGAAAAGTGAAGGGAGAACCCGAACTATGGGTAAAATTTGGGGCCTGGGGGCATGGCAAGCCCAATATGCTATCTCTTCATCCAGCCACTGAGAGGCCTTATGGAGGACTGGGATCAGGGTGAGGGTCACAATGTGTGGTTTTGACCAATGTGGCCCGCAAACATGAGCGGGGCCTCATGGGCCACCCTGGTTTCAACTACACTGAACGTTGGACAACATGCCAACCACATGGTTTCTTGCCACGGGGAAGGAGTTGTGTTTTCTGCATCACTTTCAAGCCTGGGCAGTGATTGGAGATAAGGTCTAGGTTCTGAAACTTGACAACCGAGGTTGGGAAGAGATGACGACCTAAGACCATGGCGGGTCCGATGTGCTCAGTGAGCAGCCAGCTTTCTGTGTGGGGCCAGGTAATCCAGGCTCAGGCTGTGTCAAAAAGGGCAATAGTGCCCAGGTCAGCCTATATATTTGGGGTACAGTCGTATGGCGTGCAGGTTGATCCTCTTTTGGAGTTTCTGGGTAGCCCCAGAGGGCAATGTTTTTCTTCCTGAGGGCAGGAAGAGTGCTGCAATATAGTTCTGGTTTTCAAACTGGAGGCTTGTGGGCCAGTAGTCTGAGGAAGGAAATCTGAGAACAAGCTAGGCTTAGGTTTCTGGGTGAGGACAAGGCAGGAACAATCTACAGACTTGAATCGAGATCTCGTGCTTATGATGTCAGGGCGAGGATCAGAAGATCGCTCAGGTTGGAGTTTCTGTCCCTGATGGCCCTTCATGAAGGGGTGGGGGGGTCATGAGGCCGTGGGGGTTTTCCCACGATGTTAGTTGTGAGAAGCTCCAAACTGCAAAGATTCTTCTGCAGGACAATTGAGACCTGTTGGTTGGCTCCAGGGCAACGATTCCGAGCAGGGTTCTAAGGATGGATGGCTGGGTAGCCCACCTCGCATTCCAATTGTGTCCTAGCAACAAGACAGGTTAGATCTGCTGGATCTGGGGGAGCAACCCAGGAGGCTGAGTTGAAATAAACTCTCCTGTGGATGGGTCCTAATGTCTTTTTGTGTCTATGGAGACCTTGGAATGTAGCGGTGGCACTGGGGTCCTGAAGGGTTTTTCCAAACAGAGGCTTTGACACAGCTCCAACGTGCAAGTTTCCCATATGTAGATGAGATGTTTTCTGATGGGTGAGTCAAGAAACAGCCATACGCTGGTATTGAAATCCAGGCCTCTGAGGAGAGATGACTGGATACCACAGCAATGGATCCGAATAGTGCCTAAGGGCCTGTTCGTTCCTTTTTACCTCTGGGGACATCAGTCTATGCGTCTGAGTGCAGGTAGGTGCTCAGATGAGCTCAGATTGCCCCTGTTTGTCCTGGGAAGCCACCACTATTGGGATGGCCTCAGGCAGTTTGGAGGTTTATCCTATTAGTAGGGTTGTGGCCATTGGAATGGGCACATACAATTCCCTTGGAGAGGGCAAGTACAGTCCTCAGGTTTGGCTCCAGGGGCCTGAGCCTGTAGGGTGTGTAGGCCAGAGCTGTTTGGACAGTTGTCTGAAAACACAAACGCGGCTTATGTTTCGGGTCATAGGTATGGCAGGACTGATCTACAGACCATGAGGAGAACTCTTCAGGATATGAAAAAAGGGCGAGTGTGAGGCTCGTGCTCAAGTTTTTGTCTCTGGATATCGTGTCACTCATGGTCGTGAAATTTCCGGGTGACTTCATGGGAAATGGACGAGTCTTACTCTCTGGGGTTTTGCCCCGTCCCAAGAGTTTTGGGTCATTCTGGGGATGGAAGAAGTCCGTTTTGTTGTTGTTGTTGTCGATTTGCTTTGTTTTGTTTTTTAACCTCAGGTGTCTCACCAAATGAGGTATTCCAGAGTAGAGCCCTGGGGAGGGCCGACCGGACAACAAGAAATCTGGTTAAAAATTGTGGCCTAGGGACATGTCAAGCCCATTATGACATCTAATGGTCGAGCCACTGAGAGGACTTACTAGAGCACAGGACTCACGCTGAGGGTCACAATGCGTGTTTATGCCCTCTTCGCACTCAAGAATTGGCGGGGCCTCCGGGTGAATGCTGGTTTCTCCTACACTGAACGTTGGACAACATGCCAACCACAAGGTTTCTTGCCATTGGTAAGGACAAGGTCTGATTTCTGCATCACAGGCACCCCTGGGCAGTGGTTGGAGATAAGGTCTAGGTTCTGAAGCCTGAAAAACCGCAGTTGGGAAGAGATGATAACCTAAGGCCATGGCGGTTCTGATGTGCTCAGTGTGCGGTCAGCTGTCTGGGTGTTGGTCAGGAGGTCCGAGCTCAGGTTGTGTCAGACAGTGCATTAGTGCCCAGGTTAGACTATATACTTTGGGTATAGTCGAATGCCATGTAGATTTATCCTCATATAAGGTGCCTGGGCAGCTCATTAGGCCAAATTTTTTTTCTAGAGGGCAGGCAGAGTGCTGCATTGTGGGTCTGGAATTGCGAAACTTCCGGGCTTCGGGGCCTGGAGTGTGAGGACGGAAGTCTGAGAACACAAGCTAGACTTGGGTTTCAGGGCCAGGGCACGGCAGGTACCCCTGTAGATCTGAACCTATATCTCATGCATCTGAAGTCAGGGCGAGGATCAGAAGTTGGCTCAGGTTGGAGTTTCTGTGCATGACGGCCCCTTCATGAAGTGAGCGGAATCTCGAGGCCATGGAGGTTTTCCCACGTTGGGAGTTGTGGGATGACCCCTTCAAGGATTCCTTCTGCGGGACAATTGAGACTTGTTGGGCAGCTCCAGGACATCCCATATGGAATGACTCCAGGTCACCGTTCGAGGATGGATGCCTGGGAAGCCCGCCTCGCATTCCAATTGTCTCCTAGCAACAAGACAGTTTAGATCTGATGGCTTAGCGGGAGAAACCGGGGTGGCTGACTTGAAATGGACTTTCCTGAGGATGGGTCCTAATGTGTGTTTGTGTCCATGAGGGCCTTAAAATGGGGCGGTGGCACCGAGACCCTGAAGTATTCTCCTAAGCTTTTGACATAGCTCGATGCACAAGGTTCCTTGTGGAGACGAGATTTGTTTTGATGGGTGCCTCAGGAAAACCTCTATGCTGGTATTGGTATCCAGGCTTTTGAGGAGACATGCCTGTAATCCAAAGCAATGTATCCGATTATGGCCTAGGGTCCTGTCTGGTTCAATCTTCTTCTCAGGGGACATCCATCTATGGTATGCGTGGAGGTAGATGCTCAGCTGGTATCAGACCGCCCTTGTTTGTCCCGGGCGACCTGCACTATTGGGATGGCCTCAGGGATTTGGAGGGTTCTCCAAATTTTACTGTTTTGGACAATGGCATCGGCAGAATTCCCATGGATTGGGTAGGCACAGTCCTAATGTGTGACTCCAGGGGCCCCAGCCTGGAGGGTGTGTGGCCCAGGACTTTGAGGACAGAAGTCTGAAAACACAAACTCAGCTTAGGTTTGGGGACGTAGGTATGGCAGGCCCGATCTATAAACCATGAGAAGAACTCCTCCGGATATGAAGAAAGAGCGAGTCTGAGGCGCTTGCTCAGGCTTTTGTCTCTGGATTTTGTATCAGAGATGGCCGTGGAATGTCGGGGAGGCCTCATGGGCCATGGACGAATCTTCCTCTCTGTGGATTTGGCCCGATCCCAATTGTTTTTCGTCAATCTGTGGAATGGGAGGACTCCTTTCAGGTTTGTTACCTCAGGTGTCCCGCCAAAAGAGGAATTCCAAAGAAGAGCCCTGGGGAAAAGTGAAGGGAGAACCCGAACTATGGGTAAAATTTGGGGCCTGGGGGCATGGCAAGCCCAATATGCTATCTCTTCATCCAGCCACTGAGAGGCCTTATGGAGGACTGGGATCAGGGTGAGGGTCACAATGTGTGGTTTTGACCAATGTGGCCCGCAAACATGAGCGGGGCCTCATGGGCCACCCTGGTTTCAACTACACTGAACGTTGGACAACATGCCAACCACATGGTTTCTTGCCACGGGGAAGGAGTTGTGTTTTCTGCATCACTTTCAAGCCTGGGCAGTGATTGGAGATAAGGTCTAGGTTCTGAAACTTGACAACCGAGGTTGGGAAGAGATGACGACCTAAGACCATGGCGGGTCCGATGTGCTCAGTGAGCAGCCAGCTTTCTGTGTGGGGCCAGGTAATCCAGGCTCAGGCTGTGTCAAAAAGGGCAATAGTGCCCAGGTCAGCCTATATATTTGGGGTACAGTCGTATGGCGTGCAGGTTGATCCTCTTTTGGAGTTTCTGGGTAGCCCCAGAGGGCAATGTTTTTCTTCCTGAGGGCAGGAAGAGTGCTGCAATATAGTTCTGGTTTTCAAACTGGAGGCTTGTGGGCCAGTAGTCTGAGGAAGGAAATCTGAGAACAAGCTAGGCTTAGGTTTCTGGGTGAGGACAAGGCAGGAACAATCTACAGACTTGAATCGAGATCTCGTGCTTATGATGTCAGGGCGAGGATCAGAAGATCGCTCAGGTTGGAGTTTCTGTCCCTGATGGCCCTTCATGAAGGGGTGGGGGGGTCATGAGGCCGTGGGGGTTTTCCCACGATGTTAGTTGTGAGAAGCTCCAAACTGCAAAGATTCTTCTGCAGGACAATTGAGACCTGTTGGTTGGCTCCAGGGCAACGATTCCGAGCAGGGTTCTAAGGATGGATGGCTGGGTAGCCCACCTCGCATTCCAATTGTGTCCTAGCAACAAGACAGGTTAGATCTGCTGGATCTGGGGGAGCAACCCAGGAGGCTGAGTTGAAATAAACTCTCCTGTGGATGGGTCCTAATGTCTTTTTGTGTCTATGGAGACCTTGGAATGTAGCGGTGGCACTGGGGTCCTGAAGGGTTTTTCCAAACAGAGGCTTTGACACAGCTCCAACGTGCAAGTTTCCCATATGTAGATGAGATGTTTTCTGATGGGTGAGTCAAGAAACAGCCATACGCTGGTATTGAAATCCAGGCCTCTGAGGAGAGATGACTGGATACCACAGCAATGGATCCGAATAGTGCCTAAGGGCCTGTTCGTTCCTTTTTACCTCTGGGGACATCAGTCTATGCGTCTGAGTGCAGGTAGGTGCTCAGATGAGCTCAGATTGCCCCTGTTTGTCCTGGGAAGCCACCACTATTGGGATGGCCTCAGGCAGTTTGGAGGTTTATCCTATTAGTAGGGTTGTGGCCATTGGAATGGGCACATACAATTCCCTTGGAGAGGGCAAGTACAGTCCTCAGGTTTGGCTCCAGGGGCCTGAGCCTGTAGGGTGTGTAGGCCAGAGCTGTTTGGACAGTTGTCTGAAAACACAAACGCGGCTTATGTTTCGGGTCATAGGTATGGCAGGACTGATCTACAGACCATGAGGAGAACTCTTCAGGATATGAAAAAAGGGCGAGTGTGAGGCTCGTGCTCAAGTTTTTGTCTCTGGATATCGTGTCACTCATGGTCGTGAAATTTCCGGGTGACTTCATGGGAAATGGACGAGTCTTACTCTCTGGGGTTTTGCCCCGTCCCAAGAGTTTTGGGTCATTCTGGGGATGGAAGAAGTCCGTTTTGTTGTTGTTGTTGTCGATTTGCTTTGTTTTGTTTTTTAACCTCAGGTGTCTCACCAAATGAGGTATTCCAGAGTAGAGCCCTGGGGAGGGCCGACCGGACAACAAGAAATCTGGTTAAAAATTGTGGCCTAGGGACATGTCAAGCCCATTATGACATCTAATGGTCGAGCCACTGAGAGGACTTACTAGAGCACAGGACTCACGCTGAGGGTCACAATGCGTGTTTATGCCCTCTTCGCACTCAAGAATTGGCGGGGCCTCCGGGTGAATGCTGGTTTCTCCTACACTGAACGTTGGACAACATGCCAACCACAAGGTTTCTTGCCATTGGTAAGGACAAGGTCTGATTTCTGCATCACAGGCACCCCTGGGCAGTGGTTGGAGATAAGGTCTAGGTTCTGAAGCCTGAAAAACCGCAGTTGGGAAGAGATGATAACCTAAGGCCATGGCGGTTCTGATGTGCTCAGTGTGCGGTCAGCTGTCTGGGTGTTGGTCAGGAGGTCCGAGCTCAGGTTGTGTCAGACAGTGCATTAGTGCCCAGGTTAGACTATATACTTTGGGTATAGTCGAATGCCATGTAGATTTATCCTCATATAAGGTGCCTGGGCAGCTCATTAGGCCAAATTTTTTTTCTAGAGGGCAGGCAGAGTGCTGCATTGTGGGTCTGGAATTGCGAAACTTCCGGGCTTCGGGGCCTGGAGTGTGAGGACGGAAGTCTGAGAACACAAGCTAGACTTGGGTTTCAGGGCCAGGGCACGGCAGGTACCCCTGTAGATCTGAACCTATATCTCATGCATCTGAAGTCAGGGCGAGGATCAGAAGTTGGCTCAGGTTGGAGTTTCTGTGCATGACGGCCCCTTCATGAAGTGAGCGGAATCTCGAGGCCATGGAGGTTTTCCCACGTTGGGAGTTGTGGGATGACCCCTTCAAGGATTCCTTCTGCGGGACAATTGAGACTTGTTGGGCAGCTCCAGGACATCCCATATGGAATGACTCCAGGTCACCGTTCGAGGATGGATGCCTGGGAAGCCCGCCTCGCATTCCAATTGTCTCCTAGCAACAAGACAGTTTAGATCTGATGGCTTAGCGGGAGAAACCGGGGTGGCTGACTTGAAATGGACTTTCCTGAGGATGGGTCCTAATGTGTGTTTGTGTCCATGAGGGCCTTAAAATGGGGCGGTGGCACCGAGACCCTGAAGTATTCTCCTAAGCTTTTGACATAGCTCGATGCACAAGGTTCCTTGTGGAGACGAGATTTGTTTTGATGGGTGCCTCAGGAAAACCTCTATGCTGGTATTGGTATCCAGGCTTTTGAGGAGACATGCCTGTAATCCAAAGCAATGTATCCGATTATGGCCTAGGGTCCTGTCTGGTTCAATCTTCTTCTCAGGGGACATCCATCTATGGTATGAGTGGAGGTAGATGCTCAGCTGGTATCAGACCGCCCTTGTTTGTCCCGGGCGACCTGCACTATTGGGATGGCCTCAGGGATTTGGAGGGTTCTCCAAATTTTACTGTTTTGGACAATGGCATCGGCAGAATTCCCATGGATTGGGTAGGCACAGTCCTAATGTGTGACTCCAGGGGCCCCAGCCTGGAGGGTGTGTGGCCCAGGACTTTGAGGACAGAAGTCTGAAAACACAAACTCAGCTTAGGTTTGGGGACGTAGGTATGGCAGGCCCGATCTATAAACCATGAGAAGAACTCCTCCGGATATGAAGAAAGAGCGAGTCTGAGGCGCTTGCTCAGGCTTTTGTCTCTGGATTTTGTATCAGAGATGGCCGTGGAATGTCGGGGAGGCCTCATGGGCCATGGACGAATCTTCCTCTCTGTGGATTTGGCCCGATCCCAATTGTTTTTCGTCAATCTGTGGAATGGGAGGACTCCTTTCAGGTTTGTTACCTCAGGTGTCCCGCCAAAAGAGGAATTCCAAAGAAGAGCCCTGGGGAAAAGTGAAGGGAGAACCCGAACTATGGGTAAAATTTGGGGCCTGGGGGCATGGCAAGCCCAATATGCTATCTCTTCATCCAGCCACTGAGAGGCCTTATGGAGGACTGGGATCAGGGTGAGGGTCACAATGTGTGGTTTTGACCAATGTGGCCCGCAAACATGAGCGGGGCCTCATGGGCCACCCTGGTTTCAACTACACTGAACGTTGGACAACATGCCAACCACATGGTTTCTTGCCACGGGGAAGGAGTTGTGTTTTCTGCATCACTTTCAAGCCTGGGCAGTGATTGGAGATAAGGTCTAGGTTCTGAAACTTGACAACCGAGGTTGGGAAGAGATGACGACCTAAGACCATGGCGGGTCCGATGTGCTCAGTGAGCAGCCAGCTTTCTGTGTGGGGCCAGGTAATCCAGGCTCAGGCTGTGTCAAAAAGGGCAATAGTGCCCAGGTCAGCCTATATATTTGGGGTACAGTCGTATGGCGTGCAGGTTGATCCTCTTTTGGAGTTTCTGGGTAGCCCCAGAGGGCAATGTTTTTCTTCCTGAGGGCAGGAAGAGTGCTGCAATATAGTTCTGGTTTTCAAACTGGAGGCTTGTGGGCCAGTAGTCTGAGGAAGGAAATCTGAGAACAAGCTAGGCTTAGGTTTCTGGGTGAGGACAAGGCAGGAACAATCTACAGACTTGAATCGAGATCTCGTGCTTATGATGTCAGGGCGAGGATCAGAAGATCGCTCAGGTTGGAGTTTCTGTCCCTGATGGCCCTTCATGAAGGGGTGGGGGGGTCATGAGGCCGTGGGGGTTTTCCCACGATGTTAGTTGTGAGAAGCTCCAAACTGCAAAGATTCTTCTGCAGGACAATTGAGACCTGTTGGTTGGCTCCAGGGCAACGATTCCGAGCAGGGTTCTAAGGATGGATGGCTGGGTAGCCCACCTCGCATTCCAATTGTGTCCTAGCAACAAGACAGGTTAGATCTGCTGGATCTGGGGGAGCAACCCAGGAGGCTGAGTTGAAATAAACTCTCCTGTGGATGGGTCCTAATGTCTTTTTGTGTCTATGGAGACCTTGGAATGTAGCGGTGGCACTGGGGTCCTGAAGGGTTTTTCCAAACAGAGGCTTTGACACAGCTCCAACGTGCAAGTTTCCCATATGTAGATGAGATGTTTTCTGATGGGTGAGTCAAGAAACAGCCATACGCTGGTATTGAAATCCAGGCCTCTGAGGAGAGATGACTGGATACCACAGCAATGGATCCGAATAGTGCCTAAGGGCCTGTTCGTTCCTTTTTACCTCTGGGGACATCAGTCTATGCGTCTGAGTGCAGGTAGGTGCTCAGATGAGCTCAGATTGCCCCTGTTTGTCCTGGGAAGCCACCACTATTGGGATGGCCTCAGGCAGTTTGGAGGTTTATCCTATTAGTAGGGTTGTGGCCATTGGAATGGGCACATACAATTCCCTTGGAGAGGGCAAGTACAGTCCTCAGGTTTGGCTCCAGGGGCCTGAGCCTGTAGGGTGTGTAGGCCAGAGCTGTTTGGACAGTTGTCTGAAAACACAAACGCGGCTTATGTTTCGGGTCATAGGTATGGCAGGACTGATCTACAGACCATGAGGAGAACTCTTCAGGATATGAAAAAAGGGCGAGTGTGAGGCTCGTGCTCAAGTTTTTGTCTCTGGATATCGTGTCACTCATGGTCGTGAAATTTCCGGGTGACTTCATGGGAAATGGACGAGTCTTACTCTCTGGGGTTTTGCCCCGTCCCAAGAGTTTTGGGTCATTCTGGGGATGGAAGAAGTCCGTTTTGTTGTTGTTGTTGTCGATTTGCTTTGTTTTGTTTTTTAACCTCAGGTGTCTCACCAAATGAGGTATTCCAGAGTAGAGCCCTGGGGAGGGCCGACCGGACAACAAGAAATCTGGTTAAAAATTGTGGCCTAGGGACATGTCAAGCCCATTATGACATCTAATGGTCGAGCCACTGAGAGGACTTACTAGAGCACAGGACTCACGCTGAGGGTCACAATGCGTGTTTATGCCCTCTTCGCACTCAAGAATTGGCGGGGCCTCCGGGTGAATGCTGGTTTCTCCTACACTGAACGTTGGACAACATGCCAACCACAAGGTTTCTTGCCATTGGTAAGGACAAGGTCTGATTTCTGCATCACAGGCACCCCTGGGCAGTGGTTGGAGATAAGGTCTAGGTTCTGAAGCCTGAAAAACCGCAGTTGGGAAGAGATGATAACCTAAGGCCATGGCGGTTCTGATGTGCTCAGTGTGCGGTCAGCTGTCTGGGTGTTGGTCAGGAGGTCCGAGCTCAGGTTGTGTCAGACAGTGCATTAGTGCCCAGGTTAGACTATATACTTTGGGTATAGTCGAATGCCATGTAGATTTATCCTCATATAAGGTGCCTGGGCAGCTCATTAGGCCAAATTTTTTTTCTAGAGGGCAGGCAGAGTGCTGCATTGTGGGTCTGGAATTGCGAAACTTCCGGGCTTCGGGGCCTGGAGTGTGAGGACGGAAGTCTGAGAACACAAGCTAGACTTGGGTTTCAGGGCCAGGGCACGGCAGGTACCCCTGTAGATCTGAACCTATATCTCATGCATCTGAAGTCAGGGCGAGGATCAGAAGTTGGCTCAGGTTGGAGTTTCTGTGCATGACGGCCCCTTCATGAAGTGAGCGGAATCTCGAGGCCATGGAGGTTTTCCCACGTTGGGAGTTGTGGGATGACCCCTTCAAGGATTCCTTCTGCGGGACAATTGAGACTTGTTGGGCAGCTCCAGGACATCCCATATGGAATGACTCCAGGTCACCGTTCGAGGATGGATGCCTGGGAAGCCCGCCTCGCATTCCAATTGTCTCCTAGCAACAAGACAGTTGAGATCTGATGGCTTAGCGGGAGAAACCGGGGTGGCTGACTTGAAATGGACTTTCCTGAGGATGGGTCCTAATGTGTGTTTGTGTCCATGAGGGCCTTAAAATGGGGCGGTGGCACCGAGACCCTGAAGTATTCTCCTAAGCTTTTGACATAGCTCGATGCACAAGGTTCCTTGTGGAGACGAGATTTGTTTTGATGGGTGCCTCAGGAAAACCTCTATGCTGGTATTGGTATCCAGGCTTTTGAGGAGACATGCCTGTAATCCAAAGCAATGTATCCGATTATGGCCTAGGGTCCTGTCTGGTTCAATCTTCTTCTCAGGGGACATCCATCTATGGTATGCGTGGAGGTAGATGCTCAGCTGGTATCAGACCGCCCTTGTTTGTCCCGGGCGACCTGCACTATTGGGATGGCCTCAGGGATTTGGTGGGTTCTCCAAATTTTACTGTTTTGGACAATGGCATCGGCAGAATTCCCATGGATTGGGTAGGCACAGTCCTAATGTGTGACTCCAGGGGCCCCAGCCTGGAGGGTGTGTGGCCCAGGACTTTGAGGACAGAAGTCTGAAAACACAAACTCAGCTTAGGTTTGGGGACGTAGGTATGGCAGGCCCGATCTATAAACCATGAGAAGAACTCCTCCGGATATGAAGAAAGAGCGAGTCTGAGGCGCTTGCTCAGGCTTTTGTCTCTGGATTTTGTATCAGAGATGGCCGTGGAATGTCGGGGAGGCCTCATGGGCCATGGACGAATCTTCCTCTCTGTGGATTTGGCCCGATCCCAATTGTTTTTCGTCAATCTGTGGAATGGGAGGACTCCTTTCAGGTTTGTTACCTCAGGTGTCCCGCCAAAAGAGGAATTCCAAAGAAGAGCCCTGGGGAAAAGTGAAGGGAGAACCCGAACTATGGGTAAAATTTGGGGCCTAGGGGCATGGCAAGCCCAATATGCTATCTCTTCATCCAGCCACTGAGAGGCCTTATGGAGGACTGGGATCAGGGTGAGGGTCACAATGTGTGGTTTTGACCAATGTGGCCCGCAAACATGAGCGGGGCCTCATGGGCCACCCTGGTTTCAACTACACTGAACGTTGGACAACATGCCAACCACATGGTTTCTTGCCACGGGGAAGGAGTTGTGTTTTCTGCATCACTTTCAAGCCTGGGCAGTGATTGGAGATAAGGTCTAGGTTCTGAAACTTGACAACCGAGGTTGGGAAGAGATGACGACCTAAGACCATGGCGGGTCCGATGTGCTCAGTGAGCAGCCAGCTTTCTGTGTGGGGCCAGGTAATCCAGGCTCAGGCTGTGTCAAAAAGGGCAATAGTGCCCAGGTCAGCCTATATATTTGGGGTACAGTCGTATGGCGTGCAGGTTGATCCTCTTTTGGAGTTTCTGGGTAGCCCCAGAGGGCAATGTTTTTCTTCCTGAGGGCAGGAAGAGTGCTGCAATATAGTTCTGGTTTTCAAACTGGAGGCTTGTGGGCCAGTAGTCTGAGGAAGGAAATCTGAGAACAAGCTAGGCTTAGGTTTCTGGGTGAGGACAAGGCAGGAACAATCTACAGACTTGAATCGAGATCTCGTGCTTATGATGTCAGGGCGAGGATCAGAAGATCGCTCAGGTTGGAGTTTCTGTCCCTGATGGCCCTTCATGAAGGGGTGGGGGGGTCATGAGGCCGTGGGGGTTTTCCCACGATGTTAGTTGTGAGAAGCTCCAAACTGCAAAGATTCTTCTGCAGGACAATTGAGACCTGTTGGTTGGCTCCAGGGCAACGATTCCGAGCAGGGTTCTAAGGATGGATGGCTGGGTAGCCCACCTCGCATTCCAATTGTGTCCTAGCAACAAGACAGGTTAGATCTGCTGGATCTGGGGGAGCAACCCAGGAGGCTGAGTTGAAATAAACTCTCCTGTGGATGGGTCCTAATGTCTTTTTGTGTCTATGGAGACCTTGGAATGTAGCGGTGGCACTGGGGTCCTGAAGGGTTTTTCCAAACAGAGGCTTTGACACAGCTCCAACGTGCAAGTTTCCCATATGTAGATGAGATGTTTTCTGATGGGTGAGTCAAGAAACAGCCATACGCTGGTATTGAAATCCAGGCCTCTGAGGAGAGATGACTGGATACCACAGCAATGGATCCGAATAGTGCCTAAGGGCCTGTTCGTTCCTTTTTACCTCTGGGGACATCAGTCTATGCGTCTGAGTGCAGGTAGGTGCTCAGATGAGCTCAGATTGCCCCTGTTTGTCCTGGGAAGCCACCACTATTGGGATGGCCTCAGGCAGTTTGGAGGTTTATCCTATTAGTAGGGTTGTGGCCATTGGAATGGGCACATACAATTCCCTTGGAGAGGGCAAGTACAGTCCTCAGGTTTGGCTCCAGGGGCCTGAGCCTGTAGGGTGTGTAGGCCAGAGCTGTTTGGACAGTTGTCTGAAAACACAAACGCGGCTTATGTTTCGGGTCATAGGTATGGCAGGACTGATCTACAGACCATGAGGAGAACTCTTCAGGATATGAAAAAAGGGCGAGTGTGAGGCTCGTGCTCAAGTTTTTGTCTCTGGATATCGTGTCACTCATGGTCGTGAAATTTCCGGGTGACTTCATGGGAAATGGACGAGTCTTACTCTCTGGGGTTTTGCCCCGTCCCAAGAGTTTTGGGTCATTCTGGGGATGGAAGAAGTCCGTTTTGTTGTTGTTGTTGTCGATTTGCTTTGTTTTGTTTTTTAACCTCAGGTGTCTCACCAAATGAGGTATTCCAGAGTAGAGCCCTGGGGAGGGCCGACCGGACAACAAGAAATCTGGTTAAAAATTGTGGCCTAGGGACATGTCAAGCCCATTATGACATCTAATGGTCGAGCCACTGAGAGGACTTACTAGAGCACAGGACTCACGCTGAGGGTCACAATGCGTGTTTATGCCCTCTTCGCACTCAAGAATTGGCGGGGCCTCCGGGTGAATGCTGGTTTCTCCTACACTGAACGTTGGACAACATGCCAACCACAAGGTTTCTTGCCATTGGTAAGGACAAGGTCTGATTTCTGCATCACAGGCACCCCTGGGCAGTGGTTGGAGATAAGGTCTAGGTTCTGAAGCCTGAAAAACCGCAGTTGGGAAGAGATGATAACCTAAGGCCATGGCGGTTCTGATGTGCTCAGTGTGCGGTCAGCTGTCTGGGTGTTGGTCAGGAGGTCCGAGCTCAGGTTGTGTCAGACAGTGCATTAGTGCCCAGGTTAGACTATATACTTTGGGTATAGTCGAATGCCATGTAGATTTATCCTCATATAAGGTGCCTGGGCAGCTCATTAGGCCAAATTTTTTTTCTAGAGGGCAGGCAGAGTGCTGCATTGTGGGTCTGGAATTGCGAAACTTCCGGGCTTCGGGGCCTGGAGTGTGAGGACGGAAGTCTGTGAACACAAGCTAGACTTGGGTTTCAGGGCCAGGGCACGGCAGGTACCCCTGTAGATCTGAACCTATATCTCATGCATCTGAAGTCAGGGCGAGGATCAGAAGTTGGCTCAGGTTGGAGTTTCTGTGCATGACGGCCCCTTCATGAAGGGAGCGGAATCTCGAGGCCATGGAGGTTTTCCCACGTTGGGAGTTGTGGGATGCCCCCTTCAAGGATTCCTTCTGCGGGACAATTGAGACTTGTTGGGCAGCTCCAGGACATCCCATATGGAATGACTCCAGGTCACCGTTCGAGGATGGATGCCTGGGAAGCCCGCCTCGCATTCCAATTGTCTCCCAGCAACAAGACAGTTTAGATCTGATGGCTCTGCGGGAGAAACCGGGGTGGCTGACTTGAAATGGACTTTCCTGAGGATGGGTCCTAATGTGTGTTTGTGTCCATGAGGGCCTTAAAATGGGGCGGTGGCACCGAGACCCTGAAGTATTCTCCTAAGCTTTTGACATAGCTCGATGCACAAGGTTCCTTGTGGAGACGAGATTTGTTTTGATGGGTGCCTCAGGAAAACCTCTATGCTGGTATTGGTATCCAGGCTTTTGAGGAGACATGCCTGTAATCCAAAGCAATGTATCCGATTATGGCCTAGGGTCCTGTCTGGTTCAATCTTCTTCTCAGGGGACATCCATCTATGGTATGAGTGGAGGTAGATGCTCAGCTGGTATCAGACCGCCCTTGTTTGTCCCGGGCGACCTGCACTATTGGGATGGCCTCAGGGATTTGGAGGGTTCTCCAAATTTTACTGTTTTGGACAATGGCATCGGCAGAATTCCCATGGATTGGGTAGGCACAGTCCTAATGTGTGACTCCAGGGGCCCCAGCCTGGAGGGTGTGTGGCCCAGGACTTTGAGGACAGAAGTCTGAAAACACAAACTCAGCTTAGGTTTGGGGACGTAGGTATGGCAGGCCCGATCTATAAACCATGAGAAGAACTCCTCCGGATATGAAGAAAGAGCGAGTCTGAGGCGCTTGCTCAGGCTTTTGTCTCTGGATTTTGTATCAGAGATGGCCGTGGAATGTCGGGGAGGCCTCATGGGCCATGGACGAATCTTCCTCTCTGTGGATTTGGCCCGATCCCAATTGTTTTTCGTCAATCTGTGGAATGGGAGGACTCCTTTCAGGTTTGTTACCTCAGGTGTCCCGCCAAAAGAGGAATTCCAAAGAAGAGCCCTGGGGAAAAGTGAAGGGAGAACCCGAACTATGGGTAAAATTTGGGGCCTAGGGGCATGGCAAGCCCAATATGCTATCTCTTCATCCAGCCACTGAGAGGCCTTATGGAGGACTGGGATCAGGGTGAGGGTCACAATGTGTGGTTTTGACCAATGTGGCCCGCAAACATGAGCGGGGCCTCATGGGCCACCCTGGTTTCAACTACACTGAACGTTGGACAACATGCCAACCACATGGTTTCTTGCCACGGGGAAGGAGTTGTGTTTTCTGCATCACTTTCAAGCCTGGGCAGTGATTGGAGATAAGGTCTAGGTTCTGAAACTTGACAACCGAGGTTGGGAAGAGATGACGACCTAAGACCATGGCGGGTCCGATGTGCTCAGTGAGCAGCCAGCTTTCTGTGTGGGGCCAGGTAATCCAGGCTCAGGCTGTGTCAAAAAGGGCAATAGTGCCCAGGTCAGCCTATATATTTGGGGTACAGTCGTATGGCGTGCAGGTTGATCCTCTTTTGGAGTTTCTGGGTAGCCCCAGAGGGCAATGTTTTTCTTCCTGAGGGCAGGAAGAGTGCTGCAATATAGTTCTGGTTTTCAAACTGGAGGCTTGTGGGCCAGTAGTCTGAGGAAGGAAATCTGAGAACAAGCTAGGCTTAGGTTTCTGGGTGAGGACAAGGCAGGAACAATCTACAGACCTGAATCGAGATCTCGTGCTTATGATGTCAGGGCGAGGATCAGAAGATCGCTCAGGTTGGAGTTTCTGTCCCTGATGGCCCTTCATGAAGGGGTGGGGGGGTCATGAGGCCGTGGGGGTTTTCCCACGATGTTAGTTGTGAGAAGCTCCAAACTGCAAAGATTCTTCTGCAGGACAATTGAGACCTGTTGGTTGGCTCCAGGGCAACGATTCCGAGCAGGGTTCTAAGGATGGATGGCTGGGTAGCCCACCTCGCATTCCAATTGTGTCCTAGCAACAAGACAGGTTAGATCTGCTGGATCTGGGGGAGCAACCCAGGAGGCTGAGTTGAAATAAACTCTCCTGTGGATGGGTCCTAATGTCTTTTTGTGTCTATGGAGACCTTGGAATGTAGCGGTGGCACTGGGGTCCTGAAGGGTTTTTCCAAACAGAGGCTTTGACACAGCTCCAACGTGCAAGTTTCCCATATGTAGATGAGATGTTTTCTGATGGGTGAGTCAAGAAACAGCCATACGCTGGTATTGAAATCCAGGCCTCTGAGGAGAGATGACTGGATACCACAGCAATGGATCCGAATAGTGCCTAAGGGCCTGTTCGTTCCTTTTTACCTCTGGGGATATCAGTCTATGCCTCTGAGTGCATGTAGGTGTCAGATGGGCTCAGATTGCTCCTGTTTGTCCTGGAGAGCCACCACTATTGGGATGGCCTCAGGCAGTTTGGAGGTTTATCCTATTAGTAGGTTGTGGCCATTGGAATGGGCACATACAATTCCCTTGGAGAGGGCAAGTACAGTCCTCAGGTTTGGCTCCAGGGGCCTGAGCCTGTAGGGTGTGTAGGCAGAGCTTTTTGGACAGTTGTCTGAAAACACAAACGCGGCTTATGTTTCGGGTAATAGATATGGCAGTATTGATCTACAGACCATGAGGAGAACTCTTCGGGATATGAAAAAAGGGCGAGTGTGAGGCTCGTGCTCAAGTTTTTGTCTCTGGATATCGTGTCACTCATGGTCATGAAATTTCCGGTTGACTTCATGGGAAATGGACGAGTCTTACTCTCTGGTGGTTTGTCCCCATCGCAAGATTTTGGGGTCATTCTGTGGGATGGAAGAAGTCCGTTTTGTTGTTGTTGTGATTTGCCTTGTTTTGTTTTTTAACCTCAGGTGTCCCACCAAATGAGGTATTCCAGAGTAGAGCCCTGGGGAGGGCCGACTGGACAACCAGAAATCTGGTTACAAATTTGGGCCTAGGGACATGTCAAGCCCATTATGACATCTAATGGTCGAGCGACTGAGAGGACTTACTAGAGGACAGGACTCACGCTGAGGGTCACAATGCGTGTTTATGCCCACTTCGCAAACAAGAATGGGCGGGGCCTCATGGTGAATCCTGGTTTCTCCTACACTGAACGTTGGACAACCTGCCAATTACAAGATTTCTTGCCTTGGGTAAGGAAGAGTTCTGATTTCTGCATCACAGTCACCTTGGGCAGTGATTGGAGATAAGGTCTAGATTCTGAAGCCTGAAAACAGAGGTAGGGAAGAGATGATAACCTAAGGCCATGGCGGGTCTGATGTGCTCAGTGTGCAGTCAGCTGTCTGGGTGTAGGTCAGGAGGTCCGGGCTCAGGTTGTGTCAGACAGTGCATTAGTGCCCCCGTAGACTATATAATTTGGGTAAAGTCGAGTGCCATGTAGATTTATCCTCATATAAGTTGTCTGGCAGCTCATTAGGCAAAATTTGTTTTCTAGAGGGCAGGCAGAGTGCTTCATTGTCGGTCCGGAATTGCCAAACTTGAGGGCTTCGTGTCCAGGAGTGTGAGGACGGAAGTCTGAGAACACAAGCTAGACTTGTGTATCAGGGCGAGGACACGGCAGGGACCACTGTAGATCTGAACCAATATCTCATGCATCTGAAGTCAGGGCGAGGATCAGACGTTGTCTCACGTTGGAGTTTATGTGCATGACGGCCCCTTCATGAAGAGAGCGAAATCTCGAAGCCATGTAGGTTTTCCCACGTTGGGTGTTGTGGGATGCCCCCTTCAAGGATACCTTCTGCGGGACAATTGAGACCTGTTGGGCAGCTTCAGGACATCCCATATGGAATGACTCCAGGGCACCATTCGAGAATGGATGACTGGGAAGCAGGCCTCGCATTCCAATTTTCTCCTAGCAACAAGAGAGTTTAGATCTGATGGCTCTGCGTGAGCAACAGGAGTGACTGACTTGAAATGGACTTTCCTGAGGATGGGTCCTAATGTGTGTTTGTGCCCATGAGGGCCTTAAAATGGGGCAGTGGCACCGGGGCCCTGAAGTATTCTCCTAAGCTTTTGACATAGCTCGATGCACAAGGTTCCTTGTGGAGACGAGATTTGTTTTAATGGGTGCCTCAGAAAAACCCCTATGCTGGTATTGGAATCCAGGCTTTTGAGGAGACATGCCTGTAAACCAAAGCAATGTATCCGATTATGGCCTAGGGTCCTGTCTGGTTCAATCTGCTTCTCAGGGGACATCCATCTATGGTATGAGTAGAGGTAGATGCTCAGCTGGTATCAGACCGCCCTTGTTTGTCCCGGGCGACCTGCACTATTGGGATGGCCTCAGGGATTTGGAGGGTTCTCCTAATTTTACGGTTTTGGACCATGGAATGGGCAGAATTCCCATGGATTGGGTAGACACAGTCCTAATGTGTGACACCTGGGGCCCCAGCCAGAAGGTGTGTGGCCCAGGACTTTGGGGACAGAAGTCTGAAAACACAAACTCAGCTTAGCTTTGGGGAGGTAGGTATGGCAGGCCCGATCTATAAACCATGAGAAGAACTCCTCCGGATATGAAGAAAGAGCGAGTCTGAGGCGCTTGCTCAGGCTTTTGTCTCTGGATTTTGTATCAGAGATGGCCGTGGAATGTCGGGGAAGCCTCATGGGCCATGGACGAATCTTTCTCTCTGGGGATTTGGTCCGATCCCAATTGCTTTTCATCAATCTGTGGAATGGGAGGACTCCTTTCAGGTTTGTTACCTCAGGTGTCCCGCCAAAAGAGGAATTCCAAAGATGAGCCCTGGGGAAAAGTGAAGGGAGAACCCGAACTATGGGTAAAATTTGGGGCCTAGGGGCATGGCAAGCCGAATATGCTGACTCTTCATCCAGCCACTGAGAGGCCTTACCTGAGGCCTGGGATCAGGCTGAGGGACACAATGTGTGTTTGTGACCAATGTGGCCCATAAACATGGGCGGGGCCTCATGGGCCACCCTGGTTTCAACTACACTGAACGTTGGAAAAACATGCCAACCACTAGGTTTCTTGCCAAGGCGAAGGAGAAGTTCTGATTCTTCTATCACGTTCACTCCTGAGCAGTGAGTGGAGATAAGGTCTAGGTTCTGAAGGTGAAAACTGAGGTTGTGTAGAGTTGATGGCCTAAAGCCATTGTGGGTGTGATATGCTATGTTTATGGCCAGCTGTCTGGGTGTTGGACTGGAGGTCTGCCCTCCGGCTGTTTCAGACAGGGCTTTAGTGCACAGGCTAGACTGTATAATTGGGGTATGGTCGAGTGGCATGCAGGTTGTTACTCATTTGGCGTTTCTGGTTAGGCCTATAGGGCAACATTTTTCTTCTGGAGGGCAGGCAGAGTGCCGCATTGTGTCTCCAGAATTGCCAAACTGGAGGGGTGTGGCCAGGATTGTGAGGAAGGAAGTCTGAAAACTCAAGCTAGCACGAGTTTTGGGGCCAAGAGCATGGCAGGCCCACTCTGCAGAGGCTGAATCGAGATCTCCTGCAGGTGAGGTCAGGGCGAGTATCAGATGTTGCCACAAGCTGGAGTTTGTGTCCATGACGGCCCCTTCCTGAAGGGGGTGGGGGCGTCATGAGGCCAGGGAGGTTTCCCTACGCTGGGAGTTGAAAGCTGCTCCAAACTTCAAAGTTTCCTTCTTCAGGACAGTCGAGTACTATTGGATGGTTCCAGGATGCCCCATACAGAAAGACTCGAGAGCAGGGCCCTAAGCATGGATGCCGAGAAATGCCAACTCACCTTCCCATTGCCTGGTCGAGACAAGGCACGCTCAATCTGCTGGCTTTTGGGTGAGCTACCCAGAAGGCTGAGTTTAAATGGACTCTCCAGAGGATGAGTCATAATGTGGGTTGGTGGCCAAGGAGACCTTGGAATGTGGCAGTAGCTAAGGGACTCTGCAGGATTCTCCAACCCGAAGGGCTTGACACAACTCCAACAAGGAAGCTTCCCATGTGGAGATGAGAGGTCTTCTGTCTGGTGCCTCAGGAAAGCCCCGTATGCTGGTCTTCGAACCCAGGCCTCTGAGGAGTGATACCTGGACACCAAAGCAAGAGTTCATAATAGGGCCTAGGGGCCTGTCTGGTTCAATCTTCTGTCTCTGCGGATATCTGTCTGTGTGTCTGCATGGAGGTAGTAGTTGCTCAGCTTGTGTCATAATGCCCCTATTTGTCCAGTGCGGCTTGTGGTAGTGGGATGTCATTGGGGACTTTGAGGTTTCTACTATTTTGTAGAGTTGTGGCCAATGGAATGGGCAGTTTCTTAGGAGAGAGCAGGCACAGTTCTGTGGTGTGGCTCCTGAGACCCCAGCCTGGAGGCTGTGTGGGCTATGGCTGTGCAGACAGACATCCAAAAACCCTAACTCAGCTCAGGTTTGGGGCTGAGGTTACGGCAGGCCTGATCTACAGTCCATGAGGGGAGCTCCTCTGGATATGAAAGAAGGGTGAGAGGGAGGCAGTCGCTCAGGCTTTTGTCTCTGGATGTTTTGTCCACAATGGCCGTTTAATGTAGGAGTTGCCTCATGGGTCGTAGAAGTCTCCCTCTCTGGTAGTTTGTCCAGCCCCCAAGAGTTTGGGGTCATTCTGTGGGAAGGGAAGTGTCCTGTTTTCTGCTTCATGTGTCCCCCCAGTAGAGGGATTCTAGAGCATAGCAGTGGGTACTGACAACTGGAATACTCGCCCTCTGGTTAAGCCTGGGGGCCTATGGATATGACAAGCCCCATATGCAGGATCTTGGTCCAGCCACTGAGAGGCGTTACTTTAATACGGGACTCACGCTGCAGGTCACAATGCATGTCTGTGCCCTAGGGGGCCCTCAAGCACTGGCGTGGCCTTCCGGACAATGCAGGTTTTCCCACATTGAACGTTGGACAACATGCCAACCACAAGTTTCTGGCCATGGGGAAGGAGGAATTCTAATTTCTGCATCACGTTCACCCCTGGGCACTGATTTGAGATAAGGTCTAGGTTCTGAAGCCTGAAAACCGAGGTTGGGAAGAGATGACGACCTACAGCCATAACGGGTCCTATGTGTCCAGGTTGGGGCCAGCTGTCTGGGTGTCGTTTGGGATGTCTTGTCTCAGGCTGTGCCAGACAGGGCATTAGTATACAGGGTGCGCTGTATAATTGCTTTACAATCGAGTGACATGCATTAGAAAATCATTTGGGGTTACTTATTAGCAGCATAGGGCAAAGTTTTTCTTCTGGAGGACAGGCAGAGTGCTGCATTGTGGCTTCGGAATTCCCAAACTGGAGGGCTTGTGGGCCAGGAGAGTGAGGACGGAAGTCTGAGAACACAAGCTAGGCTTAGGTTTCGGGGCAAGGACATGGCAGGCACACTCTGCAGAGCTAAATTGACATCTCATGCCTCTGAAGTCAGGTCGAGGATCAGACTTTGGCTCAGGTTTGAGTTTCTGTCCATGTTGGTCCCTTCAGGAAGGGGGGACATTATGAGCCCATGGGGGTTTTCCCACTATTGGAGTTGTGAGATGCTCCAAACCGCAAGGATTCCTTCTGTGGGACAATTAAGATTTGTTGGATGGCTCCAGGACGTCTTATAAGGTATTTTTCCAGAACAGGGTTCTAAGTATGAATGCCTGGGCAGCCAGCCTCACATTCCAATTGTCTCCTAGCAACAAGAAACGTTTGATCTGCTGGCTTGGGGTAGCAACAGAGGGGGCTGAGTTGAAATGGACTTTCCTGAGGATGATCTTAATGTTGGTTTGAGTCCATGGAGACCTTGGTATGGGGCAGTGGCACCAGGGCCCTGAAGGATTCTCCTAACCAGAGGTTATGACAAAGCTCCAATGAGCAAGTTTTCCATGGGGAGACGAGATTTGTTCTTATTGGTGCCTCAGGAAACCACCATATGCTGGTATTGGAAACGAGGCCTAGGAGAGATGCCTGAAAACCAAAGCAATGGATCTGATTAGGGCCTAGGGGCCTGTCCGGTTCAATATTCTTCTCTGGGGACATCTGTTGTCTGAGTGGAGGTAGTTGCTCAGCTAGTTTGAGATCACCCCTTTTTGTCCTGGGCGGCCTACACTATTAAGATGGCCTCGGTGACTTTGGAGGTTTTTCCTCATTTGCAAGGTTGTGGCCAATGGAATGGGAAGAATTCCCTTGAAAGGGAAGCACAGTCCTGAGGTCTGGCTCCAGGGACCCAATTGTGGAGCGTGTTTGGTCCAGGGCTATTTGGACAAAAGTCTGAAAACACAAACTCCACTTAGGTTGGGGGATGTAGGTATGGCTGACCCGATCTATAGACCGTGAGGAGAACTCTTCGGGATATGAACAAAGGGCGAATGTGAGGTGCTGGCTCATGCTTTGTTTTTTTTTTCTGGAATTGTGTCACCGATTGCCATGGAATGTCGGGGTGTCCTCATGGGTCATTGATGAGGCTCCCTTTCTGGGGATTTGACCCGATCCCAAGAGTTTGTGGTCATTCTGTGGGAACGGAGGAGGCCTTTCTTGTTTTTTTGTTTATTTTTTTAGTATTATTATTTTTTTTTACCTAAGGTGGACCACCAAAAGAGAGATCCAAGAGCAGAGTCCTGGCGAGGGGCGACTGGACAACCAGACCTCTGGTTAACATTGAGACCTAAGAACATGGCAAGCCCCATATGTGGGCTCTTGGTCCAGACACTGAGAGGCCTTCCTTGAGGATAGGTCTCACACTGAGTTTCACAATGTGTTTTTGTGCCCAAGGAGCCCCTCAAGTCAGGGCGTGGCCTAATGTACCATGCTGGTTTCTCCTACACTGAACGTTGCACAATATGGCAACCACAAGTTTTCTGGCCATGGGGAAGATGGAGTTCTAATTTCTGCAACAATTTCACTCCTGGACTGTGATTGGATTTAAGGTCTAGGTTCTGAAGCCTGAAATCTGAGGTTGGGAAGAGATGAAGACCTAAGGCCATGGTGTGGCTGATGTGCTCAGTGTTCGGCCAGCTGTTGAGTGTGGGTTGGGAGGTGCAGGCTCAGGCTGTGGCAGACAGGGAATTAGTGCCCAGGCTAGACTGTATCATTGGGGTACTGTCGAGTTTCGTGCAGGATGGTACTCATTTGTGGTTACTGGGTAGCCCCAGAGGGCAACGTTTTTCTTCTGGAGGGAAGACACAGTGCCACATAGTGGCTCCAGAATTCCCAAACTGGAAGGCTTGTGGGCCAGGAGTGTGAGAAAAAAATTCTGAGAACACAAGCCAGACTTAGATTTCGGGGTGAGGGGACGGCAGGCACCCTCTGCAGAGATGATTCGAGATCCCGTATGCCTGAAGACAGAGCTAGGATCAGACGTTGGCTTAGGTCGGTGTTTCTGTCCATGACGGCCCCTTCATGAAGGGGACGGTGTCACGAGGACATGGAGGTTTTCCCACGATGGGAATTGTGAGATGCTCCAAACCGCAATGATTCCTTCTGTGGGACAGTCGAGACCTGTTGGATGGCTCCAGGACATCCCATAAGGAAGTTATCCAGAGCAGGGTTCTAAGGATGGATGCCTGGGCAGCCTGCCTCCCATTCCAGGTGTCTCATAGCGCCAAGGCAAGTTCGATCTGCTGGATCTAGGGGAACAACCGAGGCGGGTGTGTTGAAATGGGTGAGTTGAGGTTGGGTCATAATGTGCATTTGTGTCCATGGAGACCTTGGAATGGGGTGCTTTAACCGGGGCCTTGAGGGACGTTCATAACCGGAGGTTTTGATGGGCTCTAAAGAGTACGTTTCCTATGTAGAGAAGAGAATTGTTTTGATGAGTGCCTAAGTAATCTCCCATATGCTGGTATGGAAAACCAGGCCTCTGAGGAGAGATGACTGGAAACAAAAGCAATCGAGATGATAGGGCCTAGGTGCCTGTCCGGTTCAATCTCTTTCCTGAGGATACGTGTCTAAGGATCTGAGGGGATGTAGTTGCTCAGCTTGTGTCAGATCGCCCCTGTTTGTCCTGGGCAGCCTATAATATTGGGATGGCTTCCGGACTTTGGAGTTTCTCCTAATCTATAGGTTTGTGGCCAATGGAATGGGCAGAAATCCCCTGGAGAGGGCAGGCACAGTTCTGAGTTCGGCTCTAGGGGCCCAGCCTTGAGGCTGTGTGGGCCAGGCCTGTGGGGACAAAAGTCTGAAAACACAAACTCTGCTTAGGATTGGGGGCATAGGTATGGCACGCCAAATCTACAGACTGTGATAACACTTAGGGATATGAAAAAGGGTGAATTTGAGGTGCTTGCTCAGGTTTTGTCTCTGGATTTGTGTCAACAATGTGGGTGGAATGCTGGCGTGGCCTCATGGGTTGTGGATGGCTTTCCTTCTCTGAGGATTTGACCCGATCCCAAGAGTTTGGGTACATTCTGTGGGATGGGAGGAGTCTTTTCTGTTTTTTATTTTATTTTATTTTATATTTTATTTTATCTACCTCAAGTGTCCCAATAAAAGAGGGATTCCAGAGCAGAGTCCTTGGGAGGGACAACTGGATATCCCCACCTCTGTTTAAGTTTGGGGGCCTAGGGGCATGGCAAGTCCAATAGGCGGGCTCTTGATTCAGACACTGAGAGGCCTTCCTTGAGGACAGGGTTCATGCTGAGGTTCACAATGCCTATTTGTGCCCAACAAGGCCCTCAAGCATGGGAAGGGCCTCATGGGCCACGCTGGATTATTCTACACTGAACGTTGGAGAATATGCCAACCACAAGGTTTCCAGCCATGGCGAAGGAAGAGTTGTGATTTCTGCATCACGTTCACCCCTGGACAGTGTTTGGAGTTTAGGTCTAGGTTCTGAAACCCGAAAACTGAGGTTGGAAGAGATGAAGACCTAAGGACCTGATGGGTCCAATGAGCTCAGTGTGCAGCCAGCTGTTGAGCGTAGGACTGGAGGTGTGGGCTCATGCTGTGTCAGACAAGGCATTAGACAGGGTAGACTGCATATTTGGGGTGCAGTCGAGTGGCGTTCAGTTGATCCTTATTCGGGTTTCTAGGTAGATCC
The DNA here is from genome assembly GCF_964662115.1 of Mustela nivalis. Taxonomy (NCBI): domain Eukaryota; kingdom Metazoa; phylum Chordata; class Mammalia; order Carnivora; family Mustelidae; genus Mustela; species Mustela nivalis. The sequence goes on along the minus strand of NW_028136547.1, from coordinate 1,901,108 downwards.
ATAAGGCAACGTTTTTCTTCTGGAGGGCAGGCAGTGTGCTGCATTATGGCCCCAGTATTGCCAATCTGTAGGGCTTTTGGGGCAGGGGTGTGAGGACGGTAGTCTGAGAACACAAGCTAGGCTTAGTTTTGGGGGTGAGTGCACAGAAGGCACACTCTGCAGAGCTGAATCAAGATCTCATGCACCTGAAGTCAGGGCGAATATCAGACGTTTGCTCAGGTTGGAGTTTCTGTCCATGATGGCCCCTTTATAAAGTGGAGCGTCTCAAGAGGCCATGTAGATTTTCCCACAATGGGAGTTGTGAGATGCTCCAGACTGCAAAGATTCCTTCTGTGGGACACTTGAGACCTGTTGGATGGCTCTAGGATGTCCCATGTGGAACGACTCCAGAGTAGGGTTCTAAGGATGGATGCTTGGGCAGCCCGCCTCCCATTCTAGTTGTCTCCTAGCAACAAGGCAGGTTTGATCTGCAGGCCCTGGGGGAGAAACCAAGGGGGTTGAGTTGACATGGACTCTCCCGACAATAGATCATAATGTGGGTTTAAGTCCATGGAGACCTTGGAATGGGGCGCTTGATCCGGGGCCCTGAAAGATTCTCCTAAACAGAGGTTTTTATAGAGCTCCAAAGAGTACATTTCCTATGTGGAGATGAGATTTTTCTGATGAGTGCCTCAGTAATCCCCCGTATTCTGCTATTGGAAACCAGGCCTCTGAGGAGAGATGCCTGGAAACAAAAGCAATGGATCCGATTAGAGCCTAAGTGCCTGTCCAGTTCAATCTTATTCTATGGGGATATCTGTCTCTGGGTCTGAGTGGAGGTAGTTTCCTAACTTGTGAAAGATCATCCCTGTTTATCCTGGGCAGCCAACACTATTGGGATGGCCTCGGGGAGTTTGGAGGATTCTCCTAATCTATAGGGTTGTGGCCAATGGAAATGGCAAAATTCCCCTGGAGAGGGAAGCCACAGTCCAGAGGTGTGTCTCCAGGGGCCCCAGCTTGGATGGTGTTTGGGCCAGGACTGTCGGGACAGAAGTCTGAAAACACAAACTCAGCTTAGGTTTGGGGATGTATGTATGAAGGCTCGATCTACAGACCGTGAGAATTTTCCGGGCTATAAAAAAAGGGCGAGTATGTGGCGCTTGCTCAGGGTTTTGTCTCTGGATTTTGTGTCAACGGTGGCCGTGGAATGTCGGGGTGTCCTCAAGGGCCATGGACAATTCTTTCTCTGGTGATTTGGCCTGATCCCAAGGGGTTGGGATCATTCTGTGGATGGGAAGAGTCCTTTCTGTATTTTTTTTTTTTTACCTCAGGTGTTCCACCAAAGAGGGATTCCAGAGTAGAACCCTGAGTCGGGGTGACTAGACATCTCGAACTCTGGTTGAGATTGGGGGACTAGGGGCTTTGCAAGCCCCATATGTGGGCTGTTGTTCCAGTCACTAAGAGGCTTTGCATGAGGATAGGGTTCACGCTGAGGGTCACAATGTGTGTTTGTGCAAATTGTGGCCCTCAGGGATAGGTGGGGCCTCATAGTCCATGCTGCTTTCTCCTACAATGAACATTGGACAACATGCCAACCACTAGGTTTCTTGCCAAGGCGAAGGAGAAGTTCTAATTCTTGCATCACGTTCACTCCTGAGCAGTGAGTGGATATAATGTCTAGGTTCTGAAGGTGAAAACTGAGGTTGGGTAGAGATGATGGCCTAAAGCCATTGTGGGTGTGATATGCTCTGTGTACGGCCAGCTGTCTGGGTGTTGGACTGGAGGTCTGCCCTCAGGCTGTGTCAGACGGGGCTTTAGTGCACAGGCTAGACTGTATAATTGGAGTATGGTCGAGTGGCATGCAGGTTGTTACTCATTTGGCGTTTCTGGTTAGCCCTATAGGGCAACATTTTTCTTCTGGAGGGCAGGCAGAGTGCTGCATTGTGTCTCCAGAATTGCCAAACTGGAGGGGTGTGGCCAGGATTGTGAGGAAGGAAGTCTGAAAACACAAGCTAGCACGAGTTTTGGGACCAAGAGCATAGCAGGTCCACTCTGCCGAGGCTGAATCGAGATCTCCTGCAGTGAGGTCAGGGCGAGTATCAGATGTTGCCTCAAGCTGGAGTTTGTGTCTATGACGGCCCTTACATGAAGGGGGTGGGGGCGTCATGAGGCCAGGGAGGTTTCCCTACACTGGGAGTTGTGAGCTGCTCCAAACTTCAAAGTTTCCTTCTTCAGGACAGTCGAGTACTATTGGATGGTCCCTTGATGCCCCATACAGAAAGACTCGAGAGCAGGGGCCTAAGCATGGATGCCGAGAAACGCCAACTCACCTTCCCATTGCCTGGTCGAGACAAGGCACGCTCAATCTGCGGGCTCTTGGGTGAGATACCCAGAAGGCTGAGTTTAAATGTACTCTCCTGAGGATGAGTCATAATGTGGTTTAGTGGCCATGGAGACCTTGGAATGTGGCAGTAGCTAAGGGACTCTGCAGGATTCTCCAACCCGAAGGGCTTGACACAACTCCAACAAGGAAGCTTCCCAGGTGGAGATGAGAGATCTTCTGTCTGGTGCCTCAGGAAAGCCCCATATGCTGGTCTTCGAACCCAGGCCTCTGAGGAGTGATACCTGGACACCAAAGCAAGAGTTCATAATAGGGCCTAGGGGCCTGTCTGGTTCAATCTTCTGTCTCTGCAGATATCTGTCTGTGTGTCTGCATGGAGGTAGTAGTTGCTCAGCTTGTGTCATAATGCCCCTATTTGTCCAGTGCGGCTTGCGGTAGTGGGATGTCCTTGGGGACCTTGAGGTTTCTACTATTTTGTAGAGTTGTGGCCAATGGAATGGGCAGTTTCTTAGGAGAGAGCAGGCACAGTTCTGTGGTGTGGCTCCAGATACCCCATCCTGGAGGCCGTGTGGCCATGGCTGTGCAGACAGACATCCAAAATCCCTAACTCAGCTCAGGTTTGGGGCCGAGGTTACGGCAGGCCTGATCTACAGTCCATGAGGGGAGCTCCTCTGGATATGAAAGAAGGGTGAGAGGGAGGCAGGCGCTCAGGCTTTTGTCTCTGGATGTTTTGTCCACAATGGCCGTTTAATGTAGGAGTTGCCTCATGGGTCGTAGAAGTCTCCCTCTCTGGTACTTTGTTCAGCCCCCAAGAGTTTGGGGTCATTCTGTGGGAAGGGAAGTGTCCTGTTTTCTGCTTCATGTGTCCCCCCTGTAGAGGGAATCTAGAGCATAGCAGTGGGTACTGACAACTGGAATACTCGCCCTCTGGTTAAGCCTGGGGGCCTATGGATATGACAAGCCCCATATGCAGGATATTGGTCCAGCCACTGAGAGGCGTTACTTTAATACGGGACTCACGCTGCAGGTCACAATGCATGTCTGTGCCCTAGGGGGCCCTCAAGCACTGGCGTGGCCTTTCGGACAATGCAGGTTTTCCCACATTGAACGTTGGACAACATGCCAACCACAAGGTTTCTGGCCATGGGGAAGGAGGAATTCTAATTTCTGCATCACGTTCACCCCTGTGCAGTGATTGGAGATAAGGTCTAGGTTCTGAAGCCTGAAAACCGAGGTTGGGAAGAGATGACGACCTACAGCCATAGCGGGTCCTATGTGTCCAGGTTGGGGCCAGCTGTCTGGGTATCGTTTGGGATGTCTTGTCTCAGGCTGTGCCAGACAGGGCATTAATATACAGGGTAGGCTGTATAATTGCTTTACAATCGAGTGGCATGCATTAGAAAATCATTTGGGGTTTCTTATTAGCAGCATAGGGCAAAGTTTTTCTTCTGGAGGGCAGGCAGAGTGCTGCATTGTGGCTTCGGAATTCCCAAACTGGAGGGCTTGTGGGCCAGGAGAGTGAGGACGGAAGTCTGAGAACACAAGCTAGGCTTAGGTTTCGGGGCAAGGACATGGCAGGCACACTCTGCAGAGCTGAATTGAGATCTCATGCGTCTGAAGTCAGGTCGAGGTTCAGACTTTGGCTCAGGGTTGAGTTTCTGTCCATGTGGGCCCCTTCAGGAAGGGGGGGCATTATGAGGCCATGGGGGTTTTCCCACTATTGGAGTTGTGAGATGCTCCAAACCGCAAGGATTCCTTCTGTGGGACAATTAAGATTTGTTGGATGGCTCCAGGACGTCTTATAAGGTATTTTTCCAGAACAGGGTTCTAAGTATGGATGCCTGGGCAGCCAGCCTCACATTCCAATTGTCTCCTAGCAACAAGAAACGTTTGATCTGCTGGCTTGGGGTAGCAACAGAGGGGGCTGAGTTGTAATGGACTTTCCTGAGGATGGTCTTAATGTTGGTTTGAGTCCATGGAGACCTTGGTATGGGGCAGTGGCACCAGGGCCCTGAAGGATTCTCCTAACCAGAGGTTATGACAAAGCTCCAATGAGCAAGTTTTCCATGGGGAGACGAGATTTGTTCTTATTGGTGCCTCAGGAAACCACCATATGCTGGTATTGGAAACGAGGCCTCTGAGGAGAGATGCCTAAAAACCAAAGCAATGGATCTGACTAGGGCCTAGGGGCCTGTCCGGTTCAATATACTTCTCTGGGGACATCTGTTGTCTGAGTGGAGGTAGTTGCTCAGCTGATTTGAGATCACCCCTGTTTGTCTGGGCGGCCTACACTAATGGGATGGCCTTGGTGACTTTGGAGGTTTTTCCTCATTTGCAAGGTTGTGGCCAATGGAATGGGAAGAATTCCCTTGAAAGGGAAGCACAGTCCTGAGGTGTGGCTCCAGGGACCCAAGTGTGGAGCGTGTGTGGTCCAGGGCTATTTGGACAAAAGTCTGAAAACACAAACTCCACTTAGGTTGGGGGATGTAGGTATGGCCGGCCCGATCTATAGACCGTGAGGAGAACTCTTCGGGATATGAACAAAGGGCGAATGTGAGGTGCTGGCTCATGCTTTTTTTTTTTTTTTTTTTTTTCTGGAAATCTGTCACCGATTGCCATGGAATGTCGGGGTGTCCTCATGGGCCATCGATGAGGCTCCTTTTCTGGGGATTTGACCTGATCCCAAGAGTTTGGGGTCATTCTGTGGGAAGGGAGGAGGCCTTTCTTGTTTTTTTGTTTACTTTATTATTATTATTATTATTATTTTACCTAAGGTGGACCACCAAAAGAGGGATTCCAGAGAAGAGTCCTGGCGAGGGGCGACTGGACAACCAGACCTCTGGTTAACATTGGGACCTAAGAACATGGCAAGCCCCATATGTGGGCTCTTGGTCCAGACACTGAGAGGCCTTCCTTGAGGATAGGTCTCACACTGAGTTTCACAATGTGTTTTTGTGCCCAAGGAGCCCCTCAAGTCAGGGCGTGGCCTAATGTACCATGCTGGTTTCTCCTACACGGAACGTTGGACAATATGGCAACCACAAGTTTTCTGGCCATGGGGAAGAAGGAGTTCTAATTTCTGCAACACTTTCACTCCTGGACTGTGATTGGATTTAAGGTCTAGGTTCTGAAGCCTGAAATCTGAGGTTGGGAAGAGATGAAGACCTAAGGCCATGGTGTGGCTGATGTGCTCAGTGTTCGGCCAGCTGTTGAGTGTGGATTGGGAGGTGCAGGCTCAGGCTGTGGCAGACAGGGAATTAGTTCCCAGGCTAGACTGTATCATTGGGGTGCAGTCGAGTTTCGTGCAGGATGGTACTCATTTGTGGTTACTGGGTAGCCCCAGAGGGCAACGTTTTTCTTCTGGAGGGAAGACACAGTGCCACATAGTGGCTCCAGAATTCCCAAACTGGAAGGCTTGTGGGCCAGGAGTGTGAGAAACAAATTCTGAGAACACAAGCCAGACTTAGATTTCGGGGAGAGGGGACGGCAGGCACCCTCTGCAGAGATGATTCGAGATCCCGTATGCCTGAAGACAGAGCTAGAATCAGACGTTGGCTTACGTCGGAGTTTCTGTCCATGACGGCCCCTTCATGAAGGGGACAGTGTCGCGAGGACATGGAGGTTTTCCCACGATGGGAATTGTGAGATGCTCCAAACCACAATGATTCCTTCTGTGGGGCAGTCGAGACCTGTGGGATGGCTCCAGGACATCCCATAAGGAAGTTATCCAGAGCAGGGTTCTAAGGATCGATGCCTGGGCAGCCTGCCTCCCATTCCAGGTGTCTCATAGCGCCAAGGCAAGTTCGCCTGCTGGATCTAGGGGAGCAACCGAGGCGGGTGTGTTGAAATGGGTGAGTTGAGGATGGGTCATAATGTGCATTTGTGTCGATGTAGACCTTGGAATGGGGTGCTTGATCCGGGGCCTTGAGGGATGTTCATAACCGGAGGTTTTGATGGCCTCTAAAGAGTACGTTTCCTATGTAGAGAAGAGAATTGTTTTGATGAGTGCCTAAGGAATCTCCCATATGCTGGTATTGGAAACCAGGCCTCTGAGGAGAGATGACTGGAAACAAAAGCAATCGAGATGATTAGGGCCTAGGTGCCTGTCCAGTTCAATCTCTTTCCTGAGGATACGTGTCTAAGGATCTGAGGGGATGTAGTTGCTCAGCTTGTGTCAGATCGCCCCTGTTTGTCCTGGGCAGCCTATAATATTGGGATGGCCTCAGGACTTTGGAGTTTCTCCTAATCTATAGGGTTGTGGCCAATGGAATGGGCAGAAATCCCCTGGAGAGGGCAAGCACAGTTCTGAGTTTGGCTATAGGGGCCCAGCCTTGAGGCTGTGTCGGCCAGGCCTGTGGGGACAAAAGTCTGAAAACACAAACTCCGCTTAGGATTGGGGACATAGTTATGGCACGCCCAATCTACAGACCATGATAACACTTAGGGATATGAAAAAGTGTGAGTTTGAGGTGCTTGCTCAGGTTTTGTCTCTGGATTTGTGTCAACAATGTGGGTGGAATGCTGGCGTGGCCTCATGGGTTGTAGATGGCTTTCCTTCTCTGAGGACTTGACCCAATCCCAAGAGTTTGGGTACATTCTGTGGGATGGGGGGAGTCTTTTCTGTTTTTTATTTTATTTTATTTTATATTTTATTTTATGTACCTCAAGTGTCCCAATAAAAGAGGGATTCCAGAGCAGAGTCCTTGGGAGGGACAACTGGATATCCCCACCTCTGTTTAAGTTTGGGGGCCTAGGGGCATGGCAAGTCCAATAGGCGGGCTCTTGATTCAGACACTGAGAGGCCTTTCTTAAGGACAAAGCTCATGCTGAGGGTCACAATGCCTATTTGTGCCCAACAAGGCCCTCAAGCATGGGAAGTGCCTCATGGGCCACGCTGGATTCTCCTACACTGAACGTTGGAGAATATGCCAACCACAAGGTTTCCAGCCATGGCGAAGGAAGAGTTGTGATTTCTGCATCACGTTCACCCCTGGACAGTGATTGGAGTTTAGGTCTAGGTTCTGAAACCCGAAAACTGAGGTTGGGAAGAGATGAAGACCTAAGGACCTGATGGGTCCAATGAGCTCAGTGTGCGGCCAGCTCTTGAGCGTAGGTCTGGAGGTGTGGGCTCATGCTGTGTCAGACAAGGCATTAGACAGGGTAGACTGCATATTTGGGGTGCAGTCGAGTGGTGTTCAGTTGATCCTTATTCGAGTTTCTAAGTAGCTCCATAAGGCAACGTTTTTCTTCTGGAGGGCAGGCAGTGTGCTGCATTATGGCCCCAGTATTGCCAATCTGTAGGGCTTTTGGGGCAGGGGTGTGAGGACGGTAGTCTGAGAACACAAGCTAGGCTTAGTTTTGGGGGTGAGTGCACAGAAGGCACACTCTGCAGAGCTGAATCAAGATCTCATGCACCTGAAGTCAGGGCGAATATCAGACGTTTGCTCAGGTTGGAGTTTCTGTCCATGATGGCCCCTTTATAAAGTGGAGCGTCTCAAGAGGCCATGTAGATTTTCCCACAATGGGAGTTGTGAGATGCTCCAGACTGCAAAGATTCCTTCTGTGGGACACTTGAGACCTGTTGGATGGCTCTAGGATGTCCCATGTGGAACGACTCCAGAGTAGGGTTCTAAGGATGGATGCCTGGGCAGCCCGCCTCCCATTCTAGTTGTCTCCTAACAACAAGGCAGGTTTGATCTGCAGGCCCTGGGGGAGAAACCAAAGGGGTTGAGTTGACATGGACTCTCCCGACAATAGATCATAATGTGGGTTTAAGTCCATGGAGACCTTGGAATGGGGCGCTTGATCCGGGGCCCTGAAAGATTCTCCTAAACAGAGGTTTTTATAGAGCTCCAAAGAGTACATTTCCTATGTGGAGATGAGATTTTTCTGATGAGTGCCTCAGTAATCCCCCGTATTCTGCTATTGGAAACCAGGCCTCTGAGGAGAGATGCCTGGAAACAAAAGCAATGGATCCGATTAGAGCCTAAGTGCCTGTCCAGTTCAATCTTATTCTATGGGGATATCTGTCTCTGGGTCTGAGTGGAGGTAGTTTCCTAACTTGTGAAAGATCATCCCTGTTTGTCCTGGGCAGCCAACACTATTGGGATGGCCTCGGGGAGTTTGGAGGATTCTCCTAATCTATAGGGTTGTGGCCAATGGAAATGGCAAAATTCCCCTGGAGAGGGAAGCCACAGTCCAGAGGTGTGTCTCCAGGGGCCCCAGCTTGGATGGTGTTTGGGCCAGGACTGTCGGGACAGAAGTCTGAAAACACAAACTCAGCTTAGGTTTGGTATGTATGAAGGCTCAATCTACAGACAGTAAGAATTTCCCGGGCTATGAACAAAGGGCGAGTATGTGGCGCTTGCTCAAGCTTTTGTCTCTGGATTTTGTGTCAACGGTGGCCGTGGAATGTCGGGGTGTCATCAAGGGCCATGGACAATTCTTTCTCTGGTGATTTGGCCTGATCCCAAGGGGTTGGGATCATTCTGTGGATGGGAAGAGTCCTTTTTGTATTTTTTTTTTTTTTTACCCTAGGTGTTCCACCAAAGAGGGATTCCAGAGTAGAGCCCTGAGTAGGGGTGACTAGATATCTCGAACTCTGGTTGAGATTGGGGGACTAGGGGCTTGGCAAGCCCCATATGTGGGCTGTTGTTCCAGTCACTAAGAGGCTTTACATGAGGATAGGGCTCACACTGAGGGTCACAATGTGTGTTTGTGCACATTGTGGCCCTCAGGGATAGGTGGGGCCTCATAGTCCATGCTGCTTTCTCCTACAATGAACATTGGACAACATGCCAACCACTAGGTTTCTTGCCAAGGCGAAGGAGAAGTTCTGATTCTTGCATCACGTTCACTCCTGAGCAGTGAGTGGAGATAAGGCCTAGGTTCTGAAGGTGAAAACTGAGGTTGGGTAGAGATGATGGCCTAAAGCCATTGTGGGTGTGATATGCTCTGTGTACGGCCAGCTGTCTGGGTGTTGAACTGGAGGTCTGCCCTCAGGCTGTGTCAGACAGGGCTTTAGTGCACAGGCTAGACTGTATAATTGGGGTATGGTCGAGTGGCATGCAGGTTGTTACTCATTTGGCGTTTCCGGTTAGCCCTATAGGGCAACATTTTTCTTCTGGGGGGCAGGCAGAGTGCTGCAATGTGTCTCCAGAATTGCCAAACTGGAGGTGTGTGGACAGGATTGTGAGGAAGGAAGTCTGAAAACACAAGCTAGCACGAGTTTTGGGGCCAAGAGCATGGCAGGCCCACTCTTCAGAGGCTGAATCGAGATCTCCTGCACGTGAGGTCAGGGCGAGTATCAGATGTTGCCTCAAGCTGGAGTTTGTGTCCATGACGGCCCCTTCCTGAAGGGGGTGGGGGCGTCATGAGGCCAGGGAGGTTTCCCTACGCTGGGAGTTGTGAGCTGCTCCAAACTTCAAAGATTTCTTCTTCAGGACAGTCGAGTACTATTGGATGGTTCCAGGATGCCCCATACAGAAAGACTCGAGAGCAGGGGCCTCAGCATCGATGCCGAGAAACGCCAACTCACCTTCCCATTGCCTGGTCGAGACAAGGCACGCTCAATCTGCGGGCTCTTGGGTGAGCTACCCAGAAGGCTGAGTTTAAATGGACTCTCCTGAGGATGAGTCATAATGTGGTTTGGTGGGCATGGAGACCTTGGAATGAGGCAGTAGCTAAGGGACTCTGCAGGATTCTCCAACCGGAAGGGCTTGACACAACTCCAACAAGGAAGCTTCCCATGTGGAGATGAGAGGTCTTCTGTCTGGTGCCTCAGGAAAGCCCCGTATGCTGGTCTTTGAACCCAGGCCTCTGAGGAGTGATACCTGGACACCAAAGCAAGAGTTCATAATAGGGCCTAGGGGTCTGTCTGGTTCAATCTTCTGTCTCTGCGGATATCTGTCTGTGTGTCTGCATGGAGGTAGTAGTTGCTCAGCTTGTGTCATAATGCCCCTATTTGTCCAGTGCGGCTTGCGGTAGTGGGATGTCCTTGGGGACCTTGAGGTTTCTACTATTTTGTAGAGTTGTGGCCAATGGAATGGGCAGTTTCTTAGGAGAGAGCAGGCACAGTTCTGTGGTGTGGCTCCAGAGACCCCAGCCTGGAGGCTGTGTGGGCCATTGCTGTGCAGACAGACATCCAAAAACCCTAACTCAGCTCAGGTTTGGGGCCGAGGATACGGCAGGCCTGATCTACAGTCCATGAGGTGAGCTCCTCTGGATATGAAAGAAGGGTGAGAGGGAGGCAGTCGCTCAGGCTTTTGTCTCTGGATGTTTTGTCCACAATGGCCGTTTAATGTAGGAGTTGCCTCAAGGGTCATAGAAGTCTCCCTCTCTGGTAGTTTGTCCAACCCCAAGTGTTTGGGGTCATTCTGTGGGAAGGGAAGTGTCCTGTTTTCTGCCTCATGTGTCCCCCCAGTAGAGGGATTCTTGAGCATAGCAGTGGGTACTGACAATTGGAATAATCGCCCTCTGGTTAAGCCTGGGGGCCTATGGATATGACAAACCTCATATGCAGGATCTTGGTCCAGCCACTGAGAGGCGTTACTTTAATGCGGGACTCACGCTGCAGGTCACAATGCATGTCTGTGCCCTAGGCGGCCCTCAAGCACTGGCGTGGCCTTTCGGACAATGCAGGTTTTCCCACATTGAACGTTGGACAACATGCCAACCACAAGGTTTCTGGCCATGCGGAAGGAGGAATTCTAATTTCTGCATCACGTTCACCCCTGGGCAGTGATTGGAGATAAGGTCTAGGTTCTGAAGCCTGAAAACCAAGGTTGGGAAGAGATGACGACCTACAGCCATAGCGGGTCCTGTGTGTCCATGTTGGGGCCAGCTGTCTGGGTGTCATTTGGGATGTCTTGACTCAGGCTGTGCCAGACAGGGCATTAGAATACAGGGTGGGCTGTATAATTGATTTACAATCGAGTGGCATGCATTCGAAAATCATTTGGGGTTTCTTATTAGCAGCATAGGGCAAAGTTTTTCTTCTGGGGGGCAGGCAGAGTGCGGCATTTTGGCTTCGGAATTCCCAATCTGGAGGGCTTGTGGGCCAGGAGAGTGAGGACGGAAGTCTGAGAACACAAGCTAGGCTTAGGTTTCGGGGCAAGGACATGGCAGGCACACTCTGCAGAGCTGAATTGAGATCTCATGCGTCTGAAGTCAGGTCGAGGTTCAGACTTTGGCTCAGGTTTGAGTTTCTGTCCATGTGGGCCCCTTCAGGAAGGGGGGGCATTATGAGGCCATGGGGGTTTTCCCACTATTGGAGTTGTGAGATGCTCCAAACCGCAAGGATTCCTTCTGTGGGACAATTAAGATTTGTTGGATGGCTCCAGGACGTCTTATAAGGTATTTTTCCAGAACAGAGTTCTAAGTATGGATGCCTGGGCAGCCAGCCTCACATTCCAATTGTCTCCTAGCAACAAGAAACGTTTGATCTGCTGGCTTGGGGTAGCAACAGAGGGGGCTGAGTTGAAATGGACTTTCCTGAGGATGGTCTTAATGTTGGTTTGAGTCCATGGAGACCTTGGTATGGGGCAGTGGCACCAGGGCCCTGAAGGATTCTCCTAACCAGAGGTTATGACAAAGCTCCAATGAGCAAGATTTCCATGGGGAGACGAGATTTGTTATAAATGGTGCCTCAGGAAACCACCATATGCTGGTATTGGAAACGAGGCCTCTGAGGAGAGATGCCTGGAAACCAAAGCAATGGATCTGATTAGGGCCTAGGGGCCTGTCCGGTTCAATATTCTTTTCTGGGGACATCTGTTGTCTGAGTGGAGGTAGTTGCTCAGCTGGTTTGAGATCACCCCTGTTTGTCCTGGGCGGCCTACACCATTGGGATGGCCTCGGTGACTTTGGAGGTTTTTCCTCATTTGCAAGGTTGTGGCCAATGGAATGGGAAGAATTCCCTTGAAATGGAAGCACAGTCCTGAGGTGTGGCTCCAGGGACCCAAGTGTGGAGCGTGTGTGGTCCAGGGCTATTTGGACAAAAGTCTGAAAACACAAACTCCACTTAGGTTGGGGGATGTAGGTATGGCCGGCCCGATCTATAGACCGTGAGGAGAATTCTTCGGGATATGAACAAAGGGCGAATGTGAGGTGCTGGCTCATGCTTTTTTTTTTTTTTTTCTGGAAATCTGTCACCGATTGCCATGGAATGTCGGGGTGTCCTCATGGGCCATCGATGAGGCTCCCTTTCTGGGGATTTGACCTGATCCCAAGAGTTTGGGGTCATTCTGTAGGAATGGAGGAGGCCTTTCTGGTTTTTTTTTTTTTTTTTTTTTTTACCTCAGGTGGACCACCAAAATAGGGATTCCAGAGCAGAGTCGTGGGTTGGGGCAACTGGACAACCAGACCTCTGGTTAACATTGGGACCTAAGAACATGGCAAGCCCCATATGTGGGCTCTTGGTCCAGACACTGAGAGGCCTTCCTTGAGGATAGGTCTCACACTGAGTTTCACAATGTGTTTTTGTGCCCAAGGAGCCCCTCAAGTCAGGGCGTGGCCTAATGTACCATGCTGGTTTCTCCTACACTGAACGTTGCACAATATGGCAACCACAAGTTTTCTGGCCATGGGGAAGATGGAGTTCTAATTTCTGCAACACTTTCACTCCTGGACTGTGATTGGATTTAAGGTCTAGGTTCTGAAGCCTGAAATCTGAGGTTGTGAATAGATGAAGACCTAAGGCCATGGTGTGTCTGATGTGCTCAGTGTTCGGCCAGCTGTTGAGTGTGGGTTGGGAGGTGCAGGCTCAGGCTGTGGCAGACAGGGAATTAGTGCCCAGGCTAGACTGTATCATTGGGGTGCCGTCGAGTTTCGTGCAGGATGGTACTCATTTGTGGTTACTGGGTAGCCCCAGAGGGCAACGTTTTTCTTCTGGAGGGAAGACACAGTGCCATATAGTGGCTCCAGAATTCCCAAACTGGAAGGCTTGTGGGCCAGGAGTGTGAGGAAAAAATTCTGAGAACACAAGCCAGACTTAGATTTCGGGGTGAGGGGACGGCAGGCACCCTCTGCAGAGATGATTAGAGATCCCGTATGCCTGAAGACAGAGCTAGGATCAGACGTTGGCTTAAGTCGAAGTTTCTGTCCATGACGGCCCCTTCATGAAGGGGAGGGTGTCACGAGGACATGGAGGTTTTCCCACGATGGGAATTGTGAGATGCTCCAAACCGCAATGATTCCTTCTGTGGGACAGTCGAGACCTGTTGGATGGCTCCAGGACATCCCATAAGGAAGTTATCCAGAGCAGGGTTCTAAGGATGGATGCCTGGGCAGCCTGCCTCCCATTCCAGGTGTCTAATAGCGCCAAGGCAAGTTCGATCTGCTGGATCTAGGGGAGCAACCGAGGCGGGTGTGTTGAAATGGGTGAGTTGAGGATGGGTCATAATGTGCATTTGTGTCCATGTAGACCTTGGAATGGGGTGCTTGAACCGGAACCTTGAGGGATGTTCATAACCGGAGGTTTTTATGGAGCTCTAAAGAGTATGATTCCTATGTAGAGAAGAGAATTGTTTTGATGAGTGCCTAAGGAATCTCCCATATGCTTATATTGGAAACCAGGCCTCTGAGGAGAGATGACTGGAATCAAAAGCAATGGATCTGATTAGGGCCTAAGTGCCTGTCCAGTTCAATCTTATTCTATGGGGATATCTGTCTCTGGGTCTGAGTGGAGGTAGTTTCCTAACTTGTGAAAGATCATCCCTGTGTGTCCTGGGCAGCCAACATTATTCGGATGGACTGGGGGAGTTTGGCGGATTCTCCTAATCTATATGGTTGTGGCCAATGGAAATGCAGAATTCCCCTGGAGATGGAAGCCACAGTCCTGAGGTGTGGCTCCAAGGGCCCCAGCGTGGATGGTGTGTGGGACAGGCCTGTGGGGACAGAAGTCTGAAAACACAAACTCAGCTTAGTTTTGGGGATGTATGTATGAAGGCTCGATCTACAGACCGTGAGAATATTCCGGGCTATGAACAAAGGGCGAGTATGTGGCGCTTGCTCAGGCTTTTGTCTCTGGATTTTGTGTCAACGGTGGCCGTGGAATGTCGGAGTGTCCTCAAGGATCATGGACAATTCTTTCTCTGGTGATTTGGCCTGATCCCAAGTGGTTGGGTTCATTCTGTGGATGGGAAGAGTCCTTTATGTATTTTTTTTTACCTCAGTTCTCCCACCAAAGAGGGATTCCAGAGTAGAGCCCTGAGTAGGTGTGACTAGACATCTCGAACTCTGGTTGAGATTGGGGGACTAGGGGCTTGGCAAGCCCCATATGTGGGCTGTTGTTCCAGTCACTAAGTGGCTTTACATGAGGATAGGGCTCACGCTGAGGGTCACAATGTGTGTTTGTGCAAATTGTGGCCCTCAGGGTTAGGTGGGGCCTCATAGTCCATGCTGCTTTCTCCTACAATGAACATTGGACAACATGCCAACCACTAGGTTTCTTGCCAAGGCGAAGGAGAAGTTCTGATTCTTGCATCACGTTCACTCCTGAGCAGTGAGTGGAGATAAGGTCTAGGTTCTGAAGGTGAAAACTGAGGTTGGGTAGAGATGATGGCCTAAAGCCATTGTGGGTGTGATATGCTCTGTGTACGGCCAGCTGTCTGGGTGTTGGACTGGAGGTCTGCCCTCCGGCTGTTTCAGACAGGGCTTTAGTGCACAGGCTAGACTGTATAATTGGGTTGTGGTCGAGTGGCATGCAGGTTGTTACTCATTTGGTGTTTCCGGTTAGCCCTATAGGGCAACATTTTTCTTCTGGAGGGCAGGCAGAGTGCCGCATTGTGTCTCCAGAATTGCCAAACTGGAGGGGTGTGGCCAGGATTGTGAGGAAGGAAGTCTGAAAACACAAGCTAGCACGAGTTTTGGGGCCAAGAGCATGGCAGGCCCACTCTGCAGAGGCTGAATCGAGATCTCCTGCAGGTGAGGTCAGGGCGAGTATCAGATGTTGCCTCAAGCGGGAGTTTGTGTCCATGACGGCCCCTTCCTGAAGGGGGTGGGGGCGTCATGAGGCCAGTGAGGTTTCCCTACGCTGGGAGTTGTGAGCTGCTCCAAACTTCAAAGTTTCCTTCTTCAGGACAGTCGAGTACTATTGGATGGTTCCAGGATGCCCCATACAGAAAGACTCGAGTGCAGGGGCCTAAGCATGGATGCCGAGACACGCCAACTCACCTTACCATTGCCTGGTCGAGACAAGGCACGCTCAATCTGCGCGCTCATGGGTGAGCTACCCAGAAGGCTGAGTTTAAATGGACTCTCCTGAGGATGAGTCATAATGTGGGTTGGTGGGCATGGAGACCTTGGAATTTGGCAGTAGCTAAGGGACTCTGCAGGATTCTCCAACCAGAAGGGCTTGACAAAACTCCAACAAGGAAGCTTCCCATGTGGAGATGAGAGGTCTACTGTCTGGTGCCTCAGGAAAGCCCCTTATGCTGGTCTTCGAACCCAGGCCTCTGAGGAGTGATACCTGGACACGAAAGCAAGAGTTCATAATAGGGCCTAGGGGCCTGTCTCGTTCAATCTTCTGTCTATGCGGATATCTGTCTGTGTGTCTTCATGGAGGTAGTTGTTGCTCAGCTTGTGTCATAATGCCCTTATTTGTCCAGTGCGGCTTGCGGTAGTGGGATGTCCTTGGGGACCTTGAGGTTTCTACTATTTTGTAGAGTTGTGGCCAATGGAATGGGCAGTTTCTTAGGAGAGAGCAGGCACAGTTCTGTGGTGTGGCTCCAGAGACCCCAGCCTGGAGGCTGTGTGGGCCATGGCTGTGCAGACAGACATCCAAAATCCCTAACTCAGCTCAGGTTTGGGGCCAGGGTTACGGCAGGCCTGATCTACAGTCCATGAGGGGAGTTCCTCTGGATATGAAAGAAGGGTGAGAGGGAGGCAGTCGCTCAGGCTTTTGTCTCTGGATGTTTTGTCCACAATGGCCGTTTAATGTAGGAGTTGCCTCATGGGTCGTAGAAGTCTCCCTCTCTGGTAGTTTGTCCAGCCCCCAAGAGTATGGGGTCATTCTGTGGGAAGGGAAGTGTCCTGTTTTCTGCTTCATGTGTCCCCCCAGTAGAGGGATTCTAGAGCATAGCAGTGGGTACTGACAACTGGAATACTCGCCCTCTGGTTAAGCCTGGGGGCCTATGGATATGACAAGCCCCATATGCAAGATCTTGGTCCAGCCACTGAGAGGCGTTACTTTAATACGGGACTCACGCTGCAGGTCACAATGCATGTCTGTGCCCTAGGCGGCCCTCAAGCACTGGCGTGGCCTTTCGGACAATGCAGGTTTTCCCACGTTGAACGTTGGACAACATGCCAACCACAAGGTTTCTGGCCATGGGGAAGGAGGAATTCTAATTTCTGCATCACGTTCACCCCTGGGCAGTGATTGGAGATAAGGTCTAGGTTCTGAACCTGAAAACCGAGGTTGGGAAGAGATGACGACCTACAGCCATAGCGGGTCCAATGTGTCCAGGTTGGGGCCAGCTGTCTGGGTGTCGTTTGGGATGTCTTGTCTCAGGCTGTGCCAGACAGGGCATTAGAATACAGGGTGGGCTCTATAATTGCTTTACCATCGAGTGGCATGCATTAGAAAATCATTTGGGGTTTCTTATTAGCAGCATAGAGCCAAGTTTTTCCTCTGGAGGGCAGGCAGAGTGCTGCATTGTGGCTTTGGAATTCCCAAACTGGAGGGCTTGTGGGCCAGGAGAGTGAGGACGGAAGCTGAGAACACAAGCTGGGCTTAGGTTTCGGGGCAAGGGCATGGCAGGCACACTCTGCAGAGCTGAATTGAGATCTCATGCGTCTGAAGTCAGTCGGGGTTCAGACTTACCTCAGGGTTGAGTTTCGGTCCATGTTGGCCCCTTCAAGAAGAGGGGGGATTATGAGGCCATGGGGGTTTTCCCACTATTGGAGTTGTGAGATGCTCCAAACCGGAAGGATTCCTTCTGTGGGACAATTAAGATTTGTTGGATGGCTCCAGGACGTCTTATAAGGTATTTTTCCAGAACAGGGTTCTAAGTATGGATGCCTGGGCAGCCAGCCTTACATTCCAATTGTCTCCTAGCAACAAGAAACGTTTGATCTGCTGGCTTGGGGTAGCAACAGAGGGGGCAGAGTTGAAATGGACTTTCCTGAGGATGGTCTTAATGTTGGTTTGAGTCCATGGAGACCTTGGTATGGGGCCGTGGCACCAGGGCCCTGAAGGATTCTCCTAACCAGAGGTTATGACAAAGCTCCAATGAGCAAGTTTTCCATGGGGAGACGAGATTTGTTCTTATTGGTGCCTCAGGAAAACACCATATGCTGGTATTGGAAACGAGGCCTCTGAGGAGAGATGCATGGAAACCAAAGCAATGGATCTGATTAGGGCCTAGGGGCCTGTCCGGTTCAATATTTTTCTCTGGGGACATCTCTTGTCTGAGTGCAGGTAGTTGCTCAGCTGGTTTGAGATCACCCCTGTTTGTCCTGGGCGGCCTACACTATTGGGATGGCCTCGGTGACTTTGGAGGTTTTTCCTAATTTGCAAGGTTGTGGCCAATGGAATGGGAAGAATTCCCTTGAAAGGGAAGCACAGTCCTGAGGTGTGGCTCCAGGGACCCAAGTGTGGAGCGTGTGTGGTCCAGGGCTATTTGGACAAAAGTCTGAAAACACAAACTCCTCTTAGGTTGGAGGATGTATGTATGGCCGGCCCGATCTATAGACCGTGAGGAGAACTCTTCGGGATATGAACAAAGGGCGAATGTGAGGTGCTTGCTCATGCTTTTTTTTTTTTTTTTTCTGGAAATGTGTCACCGATTGCCATGAAATGTCGGGGTGTCCTCATGGGCCATCGATGAGGCTCCCTTTCTGGGGATTTAACCCGATCCCAAGGGTTTGGGTCATTCTGTTGGAAGGGAGGAGGCCTTTCTGGTTTTTTGTTTATTTATTTTTGTTTATTTGTTTTTTTTTTTTTTTTACCTCAGGTGGACCACCAAATGAGGGATTCCAGAGCAGAGTCGTGGGTGGGGGCAACTGGACAACCAGACCTCTGGTTAACATTGGGACCTAAGAACATGGCAAGCCCCATATGTGGGCTCTTGGTCCAGACACTGAGAGGCTTTCCTTGAGGATAGGTCTCACACAGAGTTTCACAATGTGTTTTTGAGCCCAAGGAGCCCCTCAAGGTAGGGCGTGGCCTAATGTACCATGCTGGTTTCTCCTACACTGAACATTGTACAATATGGCAACCACAAGTTTTCTGGCCATGGGGAAGAAGGAGTTCTAATTTCTGCAACACTTTCACTCCTGGACTATGATTGGATTTAAGGTCTAGGTTCTGAAGCCTGAAAACCGAGTTTGGGAAGAGATGACGACCTACAGCCATAGCGGGTCCTATGTGTCCAGGTTGGGGCCAGCTGTCTGGGTGTCGTTTGGGATGTCTTGTCTCAGGCTGTGCCAGACAGGGCATTAGTATACAGGGTAGGCTGTATAATTGCTTTACCATCGAGTGACATGCATTAGAAAATCATTTGGGGTTTCTTATTAGCAGCATAGGGCAAAGTTTTTCTTCTGGAGGGCAGGCAGAGTGCTGCATTGTGGCTTCGGAATTCCCAAACTGGAGGGCTTTTGGGCCAGGAGAGTGAGGACGGAAGCTGAGAACACAAGCTGGGCTTAGGTTTCGGGGCAAGGGCATGGCAGGCACACTCTGCAGAGCTGAATTGAGATCTCATGCGTCTGAAGTTAGGTCGAGGATCAGACTTTGCTCTGGTTTGCGTTTCTTTCCATTTTGGCCCCTTCAAGAAGAGGGGGAATTAGGAGGCCATGGGGGTTTTGCGACTATTGGAGTTGTGAGATGCTCCAAACCGCAAGGTTTCCTTCTGTGGGACAATTAAGATTTGTTGGATGGCTCCAGGACGTCCTATAAGGTATTTTTCCAGAACAGGGTTCTACGTATGGATGCCTGGGCAGCAGCCTCACATTCCAATTGTCTCCTAGCAACAAGAAACGTTTGATCTGCTGGCTTGGGGTAGCAACAGAGGGGGCTGAGTTGAATGGACTTTCCTGAGGATGGCCTTAATGTTGGTTTGAGTCCATGGAGACCTTGGTATGGGGCAGTGGCACCAGGGCCCTGAAGGGTTCTCCTAACCAGAGGTTATGACAAAGCTCCAATGAGCAAGTTTTCCATGGGGAGACGAGATTTGTTCTTATTGGTGCCTCAGGAAACCACCATATGCTGGTATTGGAAACGAGGCCTCTGAGGAGAGATGCCTGGAAACCAAAGCAATGGATTTGATTAGGGCCTACAGGCCTGTCCGGTTCAATATTTTTTCTGGGGACATCTGTTGTCTGAGTGGAGGTAGTTGCTCAGGTGGTTTGAGATCACCCCTGTTTGTCCTGGTCGGCCTAAACTATTGGGATGGCCTCGGTGACTTTGGAGGTTTTTCATAATTTGCAAGGTTGTGGCCAATGGAATGGGAAGAATTCCCTTGAAAGGGAAGCACAGTCCTGAGGTGTGGCTCCAGGGACCCAAGTGTGGAGCGTGTGTGGTCCAGGGCTATTTGGACAAAAGTCTGAAAACACAAAATCCACTTAGGTTGGGGGATGTAGGTATGGCCGGCCCGATCTATAGACCGTGAGGAGACCTCTTCGGGATATGAACAAAGGGCGAATGTGATGTGCATGCTCATGCTTTTTTTTTTTTTTTCTGGAAATGTGTCACCGATTGCCATGGAATGTCGGGGGATCCTCATGGGCCATCGATGAGGCTCCCTTTCTGGGGATTTGACCCGATCCCAAGAGTTTGGGGTCATTCTGTCAGAAGGGAGGAGGTCTTTCTGTTTTTTTTTTTTTTTTTTTTACCTCAGGTGGACCACCAAAAGAGGCATTCCAGAGCAGAGTCCTGGGGAGGGGCGACTGGACAACCAGACCTCTGGTTAACATTGGGACCTAATAACATGGCAAGCCCCATATTTGGGCTCTTGGTCCAGACACTGAGAGGCCTTCCTTGAGGATAGGTCTCACACTGAGTTTCACAATGTGTTTTTGTGCCCAAGGAGCCCCTCAAGTCAGGGCGTGGCCTAATGTACCATGCTGGTTTCTCCTACACTGATCGTTGCACAATATGGCAACCACAAGTTTTCTGGCCATGGGGAAGAAGGAGTTCTAATTTCTGCAACACTTTCACTCCTGGACTGTGATTGGATTTAAGGTCTAGGTTCTGAAGCCTGAAAACTGAGGTTGGGAAGAGATGAAGCCCTAAGGCCATGGTGTGTCTGATGTGCTCAGTGTTCGGCCAGCTGTTGAGTGTGGGTTGGGAGGTGCAGGCTCAGGCTGTGGCAGACAGCGAATTAGTGTCCAGGCTAGACTGTATCATTGGGGTGCAGTCGAGTTTCGTGCAGGATGGTACTCATTTGTGGTTACTGGGTAGCCCCAGAGGGCAACGTTTTTCTTCTGGAGGGAAGACACAGTGCCATATAGTGGCTCCAGAATTCCCAAACTGGAAGGCTTGTGGGCCAGGAGTGTGAGGAAAAAATTCTGAGAACACAAGCCAGACTTAGATTTCGGGGTGAGGGGACGGCAGGCACCCTCTGCAGAGATGATTCGAAATCCCGTATACCTGAAGACAGAGCTAGGATCAGACGTTGGCTTAGGTCGGAGTTTCTGTCCATGACGGCCCCTTCATGAATGGGAGGGTGTCACGAGGACATGGAGGTTTTCCCACGATTTGAATTGTGAGATGCTCCAAACCGCAATGATTCCTTCTGTGGGACAGGTGAGACCGGTGGATGGCTCCAGGACATCCCATAAGGAAGTTATCCAGAGCAGGGTTCTAATGATGGATGCCTGGGCAGCCTGCCTCCCATTCCAGGTGTCTTATAGATCCAAGGCAAGTTCGATCTGCCTGATCTAGTGGAGCAACCGATCGGGTGTGTTGAAATGGGTGAGTTGAGGATGGGTCATAATGTGCATTTGTGTCCATGGAGACCTTGGAATGGGGTCTTGATCCGGGTCCTTGAGGGATGTTCATAACCGGAGGTTTTGATGGAGCTCTAAAGAGTATGTTTCCTATGTAGAGAAGAGAATTGTTTTGATGAGTGCCTAAGGAATCTCCCATATGCTGGTATTGGAAAACAGGCCTCTGAGGAGAGATGACTGGAAACAAAAGCAATGGATATGATTAGAGCCTAGGTGCCTGTCCGGTTCAATCTCTTTGCTGGGGATACGTGTCTAAGTATCTGAGGTGAGGTAGTTGCTCAGATTGTGTCAGATCGCCCCTGTTTGTCCTGGGTGACCTATAATATTGGAATGGCCTCGGGACTGTGGAGTTTCTCCTAATCTATAGGGTTGTGGTCAATGGAATGGGCAGAAATCCCCTGGAGAGGGCAGGCAAAGTTCTGAGTTTGGCTCTAGGGGCCCAACCTTGAGGGTGTGTGGGCCAGGCCTGTGGAGCAAAAATCTGAAAACTCAAACTCCGCTTAGGATTGGGGACATAGTTATGGCACGCCCAATCTACAGACCGTGATAACACTTCAGGATATGAAAAAGTGTGAGTTTGAGGTGCTTGCTCAGATTTTGTCTCTGGATTTGTGTCAACAATGTGGGTGGAATGCTGGCGTGGCCTCATGGGTTGTGGACGGCTTTCCTTCTCTGAGGATTTGACCCAATCCCAAGAGTTTGTGTATGTTCTGTGGGATGGGAGGAGTCCTTTCTCTTTTTTTATTTTATTTTATTTTATTTTTTGTACCTCATGTGTCCCAATAAAGGAGGGATTCCAGAGCAGAGTCCTCGGGAGGGACAACTGGACAACCCCACCTCTGTTTTAGTTTGGGGGCCTAGGGGCATGGCAAGTCCAATATGTGGGCTCTTGATTCAGACACTGAGAGGCCTTCCTTGAGGACAGGGCTCATGCTGAGGGTCACAATGCCTATTTGTGCCAACAAGGCCCTCAAGCATGGGAAGGGCCTCATGGGCCACGCTGGATTCTCCGACACTGAACGTTGGAGAATATGCCAACCACAAGGTTTCTGGCCATGGCGAAGGAAGAGTTGTGACTTCTGCATCACGTTAACCCCTGGACAGTGATTGGAGTTTAGGTCTAGGTTCTGAAACCCGAAAACCGAGGTTGGGAAGAGATGAAGACCTAAGGACCTGTTGGTTCCAATGAGCTCAGTGTGCGGCCAGCTGTTGAGCGTAGGTCTGGAGGTGTGGGCTCATGCTGTGTCAGACAAGGCATTAGACAGGGTAGACTGAATATTTGGGGTGCAGTCGAGTGGCGTTCAATTGATCCTCATTCGGGTCTCTAGGTAGTTCCATAAGGCAACGTTTTTTCTCTGGGAGGGCAGGCAGAGTGCTGCATTGTGGCCCCAGTATTGCCAAACTGTAGGGCTTTTGGGCCAGGGTTGTGAGGACTGTAGTCTGAGAACACAAGCTAGGCTTAGTTTTTGGGGTTAGGGGACAGAAGGCACACTCTGCAGAGCTGAATCATGATCTCATGCACCTGAAGTCAGGGCGAATATCAGACGTTTGCTCAGGTTGGAGTTTCTGTCCATGATGGCCACTTTATAAAGTGGAGCGTCTCAAGAGGCCATGTAGATTATCCCACAATGGGAGTTCTGAGATGCTCCAGACTGCAAAGATTCCTTCTGTGGGACACTTGAGACCTGTTGGATGGCTCTAGGATGTCCCATATGGAATGACTCCAGAGTAGGGTTCTAAGGATTGATGCCTAGGCAGCCCACCTCCCATTCTAGTTGTCTCCTAGCGACAAGGCAGGTTTGATCTGCAGGCCCTGGGGGAGAAACCAAGGGGGTTGAGTTGACATGGACTCTCCCGAGGATAGATCATAATGTGGGTTTAAGTCCATGGAGACCTTGGAATGGGGCGCTTGATCCGGGGCCCTGAAAGATTCTCCTAAACAGAGGTTTTTATAGAGCTCCAAAGAGTACATTTCCTATGTGGAGACGAGATTTTTCTGATGAGTGCCTCAGTAATCCCCCTATGCTGGTATTGGAAACCAGGCCTCTGAGGAGAGATGCCTGGAAACAAAAGCAATGGATCTGATTAGGGCCTAAGTGCCTGTCCAGTTCAATCTTATTCTATGGGGATATCTGTCTCTGGGTCTGAGTGGAGGTAGTTTCCTAACTTGTGAAAGATCATCCCTGTTTGTCCTGGGCAGCCAACACTATTCGGATGGCCTCGGGGAGCTTGGAGGTTTCTCCTAATCTATAAGGTTGTGGCCAATGGAAATGGCAGAATTCCCCTGGAGAGGGAAGCCACAGTCCTGAGGTGTGGCTCCAGGGGCCCCAGCTTGGATGGTGTGTGGGCAAGGACTGTGGGGACAGAAGTCTGAAAACACAAAAACAGCTTAGGTTTGGGGATGTATGTATGAAGGCTCGATCTACAGAACGTGAGAATTTTCCGGGCTATGAACAAAGGGCGAGTATGTGGCGCTTGCTCAGGATTGTCTCTGGATTTTGTGTCAACGGTGGCCGTGGAATGTCGGGGTGTCCTCAAGGGCCATGGACAATTCTTTCTCTGGTGATTTGGCCTGATCCCAAGGGGTTGGGATCATTCTGTGGATGGGAAAAGTCCTTTCTGTATTTTTTTTTTTTACCTCAGGTGTCCCACCAAAGAGGGATTCCAGAGCAGAGCCCTGAGTAGGGGTGACTAGACATCTCGAACTCTGGTTGAGATTGGGTGACTAGGGGCTTGGCAAGCCCCATATGTGGGCTGTTGTTCCAGTCACTAAGAGGCTTCACATGAGAATAGGGCTCACGCTGAGGGTCACAATATGTGGTTGTGCAAATTGTGGCCCTCAGGGATAGGTGGGACCTCATAGTCCATGCTGCTTTCTCCTACAATGAACGTTGGACAACATGCCAACCACAAGGTTTCTTGCCATGGCGAAGGAGAAGTTCTGATTCTTGCATCACGTTCACTCCTGAGTAGTGAGTGTAGATAAGGTCTAGGTTATGAAGGTGAAAATTGAGGTTGGGTAGAGATGATGGCCTAAAGCCATTGTGGGTATGATATGCTCAGTGTACGGCCAGCTGTCCTGGTGTTGGACTGGAGGTCTGCCCTCAGGCTGTGTCAGACAGGGCTTTAGTGCACAGGCTAGACTGTATAATTGGGGTATGGTCGAGTGGCATGCAGGTTGTTACTCATTTGGCGTTTCTGGTTAGCCCTATAGGGCAACATTTTTCTTCTGGAGGGCAGGCAGAGTGCTGCATTGTGTCTCCAGAATTTCCAAACTGGAGGGGTGTGGCCAGGATTCTGAGGACGGAAGTCTGAGAACACAAGATAGGCTTAGGTTTCAAGACGAGGGCCCAGCAGGCACACTCTCAAGTGCTGAATCGAGATCTCATGCTTCTGAATTCAGGGCGAGGATCAGACTTTGGCTTAGGATGGAGTTTCTGTCCATGATGGCCCATTTATGAAGGTGTGGGGCATCATAAGGAAATGGAGGTTTTCTCACAGTGTTATTGTGTGATGCTTCAAACCACAAGGATTCATTCTGCGAGACAGTCAAGACAGGTTGGTTGGATTCAAGACGTCCCATAAAGAAGTTCTCCAGAGCAGGGTTCTAAGGATGGATGCCTGGGCAGCCCGCCTCCCATTCTAACTGTCTCCTAGTGACAAGGAAGGTTTGATCTGCTGGCTCTGGGTGAGCAGCCGAGTGGGCTGATTTGAAATGGACTCTCCTGAGAATGGTTCATAATGTATGTTTGTGTCCTTGGAGACCTTGGGATTGGGCCATGGTGCCAGCGCCCTGAAGGATCCTCCTAACCTGAGGTATTGACACAGCTCCAAAGAGCAAGTTTCCCATGTGGAGATGAGATCTGTTCTGATTGTTTCCTTAGGAAACCCCCATATTCTGATATTGGAAACCAGGCCTCTGAGGAGAGATACCTAGAAACCAAAGCAATGCATCAGAAGTTGGCTCAGGTTGGAGTTTCTGTCTATGATGGCCCCTTTATAAAGGGGAGCATCTCATGAGGCCATGTAGGTTTTCCCACGATAGGAGTTGTGAGATGCTCCAATCTGCAAGGATTCCTTCTGTGGGACAGTCAAGACCTATTGGAAGGCTCCAGGACATCCCATATGGAACGGCGCCAGGGCAGGATTCCATGGATGGATGCCTAGAGAGTCTGCTTTGCATTCCAGTTGTCTCCTAGCGACAAGGCAGGTTTGATATTCTGCCTCTGGGGGAGTAATCGACGGGACTGAGTTGAAATGTACTCTCCTGCCGAATGGTCATAATGCGGGTATGTGTCCATGGAGACCTTGGAATAGGGCGGTTGCTCCGGCTACCTGAAGGTTTCTCCTAACTGGAGGCTTTTACAGAGCTCCAAAGGATAAGTTTCCCATGTGAAGACAAGATTTGTTCTGATTGGTATCTCTGGAATCCCCCATATGCTGGTATTGGAAAACAGGCCTCTGAGGAGAGATGCTTAGAATAAAAAGCAATGGAACCAATTACATTCTAGGGGCCAGTCCAGTTTAATCTTCTTCTCTTGGGTTATCTGTCTACGGGTGAGTTGACGTCGTTGCTCAGCTTGTGAGAGATCGCCCCTCTTTGTCCTGGGTGGCCTACACTATTGGAATGGCCTCTGGGACTTTGGAGGTTTATCCTTATCTGTAGGGTTGTGGCCAATGGAATGGGAAGAATTTCCTTGGAGAGGGCAGGCACAGTCCTGAGGTGTGGCTCCAGGGGCCTCAGTCTGGAGGGTGTGTGGGACAGGGATGTCAGGATATAAGTCTGAAAACACAAACTCGGCTTAGGTTTGGGGACGTAGGTATGGCAGGCCCAATCTACAGACTATGAGGAGAATTTTTTGGGCTATGACCTAAGGGTGAGTGTGAACGCTTGCTGAAGCTTATGTCTCTGGATTTTGTGTCAATAGTGGCCGTGGAATGTCGGGCTGGCCTCATGGGCCATGGACGAGTCTTTCTCTCTGGACCCCAATCACTTGGGATGGCCCAATCCCAAGTGATTGGGGTCATTCTGTGAGTGGGAGGAGTCCTTTCTGTGTTTATTTACCTCAAATGTCCCACCAAAGAGGGATTCCAGAGCAGAGCCCTGAGTAGGGGTGACTAGATGTCTCTACCTCTGGTTAAGATTGGGTGACTTGGGGCATGGCAGGCCCCATATGCGGGCTCATGGTCCAGCCACTGAGAGGCTTTACTTGAGGACAGGGCTCAAACTGAGGGTCCCAATGTGTGTTTGAGCCCACCGCAGCTCTTAAACATAGGCAGGGCCTCAGGGACCCTACACTACCCTCAGGGGCCCTACTACTGCCCCTGTAGGCCCTACAGGGGTCCTACACTGAACGTTGGACAAGATGCCAACCACAAGATTCTGGCGAGAGGGAAGGAGGAGTTCTGATTTCTGCATCACGTTCACCCATGGGAAGTGAGTAGAGATAAGGTCTAGGATTCTGTAGCCTGAAAACCGAAGTTGGAAAGAGATGGCGACCTAAGGCCATGGCGGTTCAGATGTTCTCAGTGTACTGCAAGCTGTCTGGGTGTCGGTTGGGAATTCAGGCCTCAGGTTCTGTCAGAAAGGGCATTAGTGCACAGGCTAGACTATATAATTGGTGTACAGTTGAGTGACGTGCAGGTTTATCCTCATTGGAGATTTCTGGGTAGACCCATAGGGCAATATTTTTCTTCTAGAGGGCAGGCAGAGTGCAGCACTGTGTCATCGGAAATCCCAAAATAGAGGGCGTGTGGTCCAGGAGAGTGAGTACGGAAGTCGGAGAACACTAGCTACGCTTAGGTTTTGGGGTGAGGGCACAGCAGGTACACTCTGAAGAGCTGAATCAAGATCTCGTGCATCTGAAGTCAAGGCGAAGATCAGCTGTTGGCTCAGGTTGGAGTTTCTTTCCATGATCTGCCTTCATGAAGATTGGGGGCATCATGTGACCTTGGAAGCTTTCCATGATATGAGTTGTTAGGTGGTCAATGCACAAGGACTCCTGTGGGACAGTCGAGACCTGTTGGATGGCTCAAGGATGTCCCATAAGGAATGACGCAAGAGCAGGGTTCTAAGGATGGATGCCTGAAGAGCCCAACTCGCATTTCAATTGTCTCCTAGCGATAAGGCAGGTTCAATCTGCTGGCTCTGGAGTAGCAACTGAGGGGGTTTAGTTGAAATGGACTCTCCTGAGGATGGGTCATAATTTGGGATTGTGTCCATGGAGATATTCAAATGGGGCAGTGGCTCCAGTGACCTGAAGTTTTCTCCTAACTGGAGGTTATGACACAGCTCCATAGAGCAAGATTCCCATGTGGAGACGAGATTTTTTCTGATAGGTAGCTCTGGAAACCCCCTTATGCTGGTATTGGAATCCAGGCCTCTGAGGAGAGATGCCTGAAAACAAAAGCAATGGATCCAATTAGGGCCTAGGTGCCTGTCTTGTTCAATATTCTTTTCTATGGATATCTGTCTAAGGTTCTGATTGGAGGTAGTGGCTCAGCTTGTGCCAGAGGGTCCCTGTATGTCCAGGACATCCTACACTATTGGGATGGCCTCAGAGATTTTGGATGATTCTCCTAATCTGTCAGGTTGTGCCAAATGAATGAGCAGAATTCCCTTGGAGAGGGCAGGCACAGTCCTGAGGTGTGGCTCCATGGGGCCCAGCCTTTAGAATGTGTGGGTGAGGACAATGGAGACAGAAGTCTGAAAACACAAACTCGGCTTAGGTTTGGGGACATAGGTATGGCAGGCCCGATCTACAGACCTTGAGAATTTTGGGGGCTCTGAACAAAGGGCAAGTGTGTGGCGCTTTTTCAGGTTTTTGTCTCCGGATTTTGTGTCAATGGTGGCCGTGGAATGTCAGGCTGGCCTCATCGACCATGGACGAGTATTTCTCTCTGTGGATTTGGCCAGATTCCAAGTGTTTGGGGTCATTCTTTGGATGGTAGGAGTCCTTACTTTTTTTTTTCTTTATCTTGTTTTTTTTTTTTTTTTTAACCTTATGTGTCCCACCAAAAAGGGATTCCAGAAAAGAGCTCTGAATAAGGTTGACTAGACTTCTCAAGCTCTGGCTAGGATTGGGGGAGTAGGGGCATGGCTAGTCCCATATGCAGGCTCTTGGTCCAGCCCCGGAGAGGCTTTACTTGAGGCCAGGGTTCATGCTTAGGGTCCTAATGTGTGTTTGTGCCCATCGCAGCCCTCAAGCATGTCTGAGGCCTCATGGGCCATGCTGGGTTCTCATATACTGAACGTTGGACAACATGCCAACCACAAGGTTTCTGGTCATGGGGAAGGTGAAGTTCTGATTGCTGCATCACGTACATCACTTAGTTGTGAGTGGAGATAATGTCTAGGTTCTGAAGCCTGAAGACCAAGGTTGGGAAGAGATGATGACCTAAGGCCATGGCATGTTCGATGTGTTCAGTGTGAGGCCAGGTGTCTGGGTGTCGGTCACGAGGTCTGGGGTCAGGCTGTGTCAGACAGGGCATTAGTGTCTGACTGTATAGACTGTATAATTGGGGTACAGTCTAGAGAATTGCAGGTTGATCCTCATTTGATGTTTCTGGGTAGACCCCTAGGGCAAAGTCTCTCTTCTGGAGGGCAGGCAGAGTGCTGCATTTTGTCTCCAGAATTCCCAAAGTGGAAGGCTTGTGGGCCAGGAGTGTGAGGACGGAAGTCTGAGAACGTGAGCTGGCTTAGGTTTTGGGGCGAGGGCAAGGCAGGCACTCTCTGCAGAGCTGAATTGAGATCTCATGCATCTGAAGTCAGGGCGAGGATCAGACGGGAGTTTCTGTCCATGATGTCCTCTACCTGAAGGTGGAGGCATCACGAGGCCATGGAGGTTTTCCCACGGTGCGAGTGTGTGATGCTGCAAACCACAAGGATTCCTTCTGCAGGACAGTTGAGACCTGTTGAATGGATCAAGGACACCCCATTAGGAATTTCTCCAGAGCAGAGTTCTAACAACGGATACCTGGGCAACGAACTCGCATTCCAATTGTCTCCTAGTGACAAAGCAGGTTTGATCTGCTGGCACTGGGTGAGCAACCGCCAGGTTTGAGTTGAAATGGACTCTCCTGAGGATGGGTCATAATGTGGGATTGTGTCCATTGAGACATTGGAATGGGGCGGTGGCTCCAGTGACGTGAAATTTTCTCCTAACTGGAGGTTTTGACACAGTTCCCTATAGCATGATTCCCATGTGGCATGCGATTTGTTCTGATTGGTAGCTCCAGAAACCCCCATGTGCTGGTATTGGAATCCAGGCCTCTGAGGAGAGATACGTGAAAACAAAAGCAATGGATCCGTTTAGGGCCTAGGTGCCTGTCCTGTTCAATCTTCTTTTCTATGGATATCTATCTACAGGTCTGATTGGAGGTAGTGGCTCAGCTTGTGGCAGATGGTCCCTGTTTGTCCCGGACATTCTACAATATTGGGGTGGCCTCGGAGACTTCGGATGTTTCTCCTAATCTGTCAGGTTGTGCCAAAGGAATGAGCAGAATTCCCATGGAGAGGGCAGGCACAGTCCTGAGGTGTGGCTCCATGGGGCCAAGCCTTGAGGGTGTGTGGGCCAGGACAATGGAGACAGAAGTCTGAAAACACAAACTTGGCTTAGGTTTGGGGACATAGGTATGGCAGGCCCGATCTACAGACCGTGAGAATTTTTCAGGCTTTGAACAAAGGGCGAGTGTGTGGCGCTTTTTCAGGCTTTTGTCTCCGGATTTTGTGTCAATGGTGGCCGTGGAATGTCAGGATGGCCTCATCAGCCATGGACGAGTATTTCTCTCTGTGAATTTGGCCCAATTCCAAGTGTTTGCGGTCATTCTTTGGACGGTAGGAGTCCTTTCTCTATTTTTTTTTAACCTCATGTGTCCCACCAAGGAGGGATTCTAGAGAAGAGATCTGAGTAGGGGTGACTAGACTTCTCAAGCACTGGTTAAAGCTTGGGGAGTAGGGGCATGGTAATCTCCATATGTGGGCTCTTGGTCCAGCCCCGGAGAGGCTTTACTTAAGGCCAGGGATCATGCTTAGTATCCTAATGTGTGTTTGTGCCCATCGCAGCCCTCAAGCATGTCGGAGGCCTCATGGGCCATGCTGGTTTCTCCTACACTGCACGTTGGACATCATGCCAACCACAGGGTTTCTGGTCATGGGGAAGGAGGAGTACTGATTTCTGCATCACGTACACGGCATGGCAGTGAGTAGAGATAAGGTCTAGATTCTGAAGCCTGAAAACCGAGGTTGGTAAGAGATGAAAACCTAAGGCCATGGTGGGTCCGATGCACTTATTGTGCGGCCAGATGTCTGTGTCCATCATGAGGTCTGGGCTCAGGCTGTGTCAGGCAGGGCATTAGTCCCCAGGCTAGACTGTATAATTGGGGTACAGTCGAGTGATGTGAAGGTTGGTCCTCATTTGGGGTTTCTGGTTGGCCCCATAGGGCAAAGATTTTCTTCTGCAGGGCAGGCAGAGTGCTGCATTCTGGCTCCAGAATTGCCAACTTCAGGGCTTGTGGGCCAGGTGTTTTAGGACAGAAGTCTGAGAACACAAGTTCAGCTTTGAATTCGCAGCGGTGACATGGCAGGCACACTCTACAGACCTGAAATGAGATCTCGTGCATCTGAAGTCAGGGCGAGGATCAGATGTTGGCTTAGGTTGGAGTTTCTGTACATGATGTCCCCTTCATGAAGGTGGGGGGGGGGGCATCAGGAAACCATGGAAGATTTCCAACTTTGTGAGTGTGTGATGCTCCAAACCACAAGGATTCCGTCAGCGGGACAGTCACGAACTTTTGGATGGATCAAGGACGTCCCATAAGAAATGCTCCAAAGCACAGTTCTAATGATGGATGCCTGGGCAGTCCAACTTGCATTCCAGTTGTGTCCTAGTGAAAAGGAGGATTTGATCTGCTGTCACTGGGGGAACAACCGAGGGGGCTGAATTGAAATGGAATGTCATGAGGATCAGTCGATGTGGATTTGTGTCCATGGATCCCTTGGAATGGGGCAGTGGCTCTGTTGCCCTGAAGAATTCTCCTAACCTGAGGTTTTGATGCAGCTCCAAAGAGCAAGTTTCCCATGTAGAGACGAGATTTGTTCTGAAACCCCCACAACCTGGTATTGGAAACCAAGCATCTGGGGAACAATGCCTGGAATCCAAAGCAATGGATCTGATTACGGTCTAGGGGCCTGTCCTTTTCAATATTCTCCTCTGAGTGTCTCTGTCTAAGATTCAGAATGGAGGTCACTGCTCAGCTTGTGTCAGATCACCCATGTTTGTTGGGGGAGGCCAACACTATTGGACTGGTCTTGGGAATTGGAGGTTTCTCCTAATCTGTAAGGTTGTGGCAAATGAAACGGGCAGAGTTCCCTTGGAGAGCACTGGCACAGTCCTTAGGTGTGACACCACCTTTCTGGGTGTCATCCAGGAGGTCCAGTCTCAGGCTGTGTCAGACAGGGCATTAGTGCCAAGCTTAGACTGTATAATTGGAGTAAAGTTGAGTGGCATGCAGGTTGATCCTCATTTGGCGTTTCTGGGTAGCCCCAGGGGCAACGTTTTTCTTCTGGAGGGAAGAAAGAGTGCTGCATTGTGGCGAAGGAATTCTCACACTGGAGGGCTTGTGGGCCAGAATTGTGAGGAAGGAAGTGTGAGAACACAAGCTAGGCTTAGGTTTTGGGTAAAGATCATGGCAGGCACACTCTGTAGAGCTAAATCTAAATCTCATGCATCTGAAGTCAGGGCGAGGATCAGACGTAGGCTCAGGTTGAAGTTTCTGTTCAGGATGGCCCCTTCATGATGGTGGGGGGCATCATGGGGCTATGGAGACTTTCCCACGATTGGCATTGTATGTTGCTCCAATCGGCAAGGATTCCTTCTACGGGACAGTCGAGACCGGTCAGATTGCTCCAGGAGGTACCATGCGGAACCACGGCAGTGCAGGGTTCTAAGGATGGATTCCTGGAGTGCCCGCCTCACATTCCTATTGTCTCCTAGTGACAAGGCAGGTTCGATCTGCTTCTTTTGGGGAGCAACCAAAGGGGATGTGTTGAAATGGACTCGCCTGCGGATGGGTCATAATGTGGGTTTGTGTCCATGGAGACCTTGGAATGGGGTGTTGGCTGCTGGGACCTGAAGGTTTCCCTTAACTGGAGGTTGTGACACAGCTCCAAAATGCATGTTTCCCATGTGGAAATGAGATTTGTTCAGACTGGTACCTCCAGAAGAACACATATGCTGGTATTGGAAACCAGGCCTCTGAGGAGAGATGCCTGGAATCAAAAGCAATGGATCTGATTAGGTCCTAGGTGCCTGTCCGGTTCAATCTTCTTCTCTGGGGTTATCTGTCTATGGGTCTGAGTTGAGGTAGTTGCTCATCTTGGGACAGATCACCCTGTTTGCCCTGAGTGGCCAACACTATTGGGATGGCCTCAGGGACGTTGGAGTGTTCTCCTAATCTTTAGGGTTGTGGCCAATGGAATGGGCAGAATTTGCTTGGAGAAGGCAGGCACAGTCCTGAGGCATGGCTCCAGGGGCCCCAGCCTGGAGGGTGTGTGGGCCAGGACAGTGGGGACAGAAATCTGAAAACCCAAACTCAGCTTAGGTTTGGGGACGTAGGTATGACAGGCCTGATCTATAGACCGTGAGGAGAATTTTTCAGGCTATGAACAAAGGGCAAGTGTGAGGCATATATCCAGGCTTTTGTCTCTAGATTTTGTGTCAATGGTGGCCATGGAATGACGGGATGGCCTCTTTGGCCATGGATGATTCTTTCTCTTTTAAGATTTGGTTAGATCCCAAGTTTTGGGGCTCATTCAGGGGATGGAGGAGACCCTTCGATATTTTTTTCCTCAGGGGTTCCAGAGCAGAGACCTAAATAGGGGTGACTAGACCTCTCAACCTCTCATTAATATTGGGGGACTTGGGATGGCAATGCGGGTTCTTGGTCCAGCCCCTGAGAGGCTTTACTTGAGGACAGGGCTCACACTGAGGGTTCCAATGTGTTTGTGCCCATTGCGGTTCTCAAGCATGGGCGGGGACTCATGGGCTATACTGGATTCTCCTACACTGAACGTTGGAAAACATGCCAACCACAAGGTTTCTTGCCTTGAGGAAGAAGGATTTTCATTTCTGCATCACGTTCACCCCTGGGTAGTGAGTATATATAAGGTCTAGGTTCTGAAGCCTGAAAACCAAGGTTGAAAAGAGATGATGACCTAAAGCCATGGCGGGTCTGATGTGCTCAGTGTACAGCCAGCTGTCTGGGTGTCGGTTGAAAATTCAGACCTCAGGCTGTGCAAGACAGGGCATTAACGCCGAAGCGAAGCTGTATAATTGGGGTAGAGTCAAGTGGCATGCAGGTTGATCCTCATTTGGTGTTTCTGGTTAGCCCCATAGGACAACGTTTCTCTTCTGGAGGGCAGTCAGAGTGCTGCATTGTGTCTCTCCATAATTCCCTAACTGGAGGGCTGGTGGGCTCGGAGTGTGAGGACGAAGTCTGAGAACAATAGCTAGGTTTTGCTTCGGGGCAGGGTTTCAGCAGGCACACTCTGCAGAGTTGAATCAAGATTTCGTGCATCTGAAGTCAGGGCGAGGATTAGACGTTGGCTCAGGTTGGAGTTTCTGTCCAAGATGGCTCTTTCATGAAGGGGACGGTGCACCACGAGGCCACAGAGCTTTTCCCATGATGGGAGTGGTGAGGTGCTCCAAAGCGCAAGGATTCCTTCTGCAGGACAGCTGTGACCTGTTGGATGGCTCCAGGACGTCCCATATGGAATTACTTCAGAGTAGTTTTCTACAGATGGATGCCTAGCCAGCCCGCCTCACATTCCAATTGTCTCCTAGTGACAAGATAGGTTCGATCTGCTGGCTCTAGGGGAGTACCCAAGGGCACTGAGTTGAAATAGACTCTCCTGCAGATGGGTCCTAATGTGGGATTGTGTCCATGGAGACCTTGGAATGAGGTGGTGGCACCGGGGCCCTGAAGGATTTTCCTAGCCGGAGGTTTTGACACAGCTTGAAAGAGCACGTTTCCCATGTGGAGAAGACATTTGTTCTGACTGATGACTCAGGAAACCCCCATATGGTGGTATTGAAAACCAGGCCTCTGAGGTTCTGACATAGCTCCACGAGCAAGTTTCCAATGTGCAGACAAGACTTGCTCTGAAGGGGCCTCTGGAAACCCCATAGGCTGGTATTGGAAACCAGGCCTCTGAGAAGAGATGCCTGGAAACCAAAGCAATGGATCTGATTAGGGCCTAGGGGCCTGTCCAGTTCAATGTTCTTCTCTGGGGACATCTGTCTCCGAGTTGGTGTGGAGCTAGTTGCTCAGCTAGTGTCAGATCACCCCTTTTTGTTCCAAGCGACCTACAATATTGGTATGGTCCCAGGGACATTGGAGATTTCTCCTGATTTATATGGTTGTGGCCAATGGAATATGAAAAATTCCCTTTGAGAGGGCAGGAACAATCCTGAGGTGTGGTTCCAGGGGCCCTGGCCTGGAGGGTGTGTGTTTTCAGACAACTGTCCAAACAGCCTAGGCCTACACAACCTACAGGATCAGGCCCCTGGAGCCAAACCTGAGGAATGTACTTGCCCTCTCCAAGGGAATTGTGTGTGCCCATTCGAATGGCCACAACCCTTCTAATAGGATAAACCTCCAAAGTCCCTGATTCATCTCAATAGTGGTGACTTCCCAGGAACAACAGGGGCAATCTGAGCCCAACTGAGCACCTACCTGCACTCAGACCCATAGACAGATGTCCCCAGAGGTAAAAAGGAAAGAACAGGCCCCTAGGCACTAATCAGATCCATTGCTTTGGTTTTCAGGCATCTCTCCTCAGAGGCCTGGATTTCAAAAGCAGCATATAGCTGTTTCTTGACCCACACATCAGAAAACATCTCATCTACACATGGGAAACTTGCACGTTGGGGCTGTGTCAAAGCCTCTGTTTAGGAGAACCCTTTAGGGCCCCAGTGCCTCCGCTTCATTCCAAGGTCTCCATAGACACAAAAGCACGTTAGGACCCATCCCCAGGGGTGTCCATTTCAACTCAGCGTCCTCGGTTGCTCCTCACAGATCCAGGAGATCTAACCTGTCTTGTTGCTAGGAGACAATTGGAATGCGAGGTGGGCTACCCAGCCATCCATCCTTAGAACCCTGCTCAGAATCATTGGCCTGGAGCCAAACAACAGGTCTCAATTGTCCTGCAGAAGACTCTCTGCAGTTTGGAGCTTCTCACAACTCCCATCGTGGGAAAACCCCCATGGCCTCGTGATGCCCCCGCCCATTCATGAAGGGGCCATCAGGGACAGAAACTCCAACCTGAGCGATCGTCTGATCCTCGCCCTGACTTCAGATGCACGAGATCTCGATTCAGGTCTGTAGATTGTGCGTGCCATGGCCTCACCCAGAAACCTAAGCCTAGCTTGTGTTCTCAGACTTTTGTCGTCAGACTACTGGCCCACAAGCCCTCCAGTTTGGCAATCCAGAACTACAATGCAGCACTCTGCCGGCCCTCCAGAAGAAAAACATTGTCCTCTGGTGCTACCCAGTAATCCCAAATGAGGATCAACCTGCACCGACCTTGGCTGTACCCCAAATACATAGGCTGACCAGGGCACTAATGCCCTTTCTGACACAGCCTGAGCCTGGACCCCCTGGCCCCTCCCAGACAGCTGGCCGCACACTGAGCACATCGAGCCGCCCTGGCCTTAGGTCGTCATCTCTTCCCAACATCAGTTTTCAGGTTTCAGAACCTAGACCTTATCTCCAATCACTGCCCAGGGTTGAAGGTGATGCAGAAATCAGAACTCCTTCCCCATGGCAAGAAACCTTGTGGTTGGCATGTTGTCCAACGTTCAGTGTAGTTGAAACCAGTGTGGCCCATGAGGCCCTGCCCATGCTCGCGGGACACATTGGTCACAAACACACATTGTGACGCTCAGGCTGAGCCCAGTCCTCAAGTAAGGCCACTCAGTGGCTGGATGAAGAGATATCATATTGGGCTTGCCATGCCCCTAGGCCCCAATTTTTAACCATAGTTCGGGTTGTCCATTCAGTCTTCCCCACGGCTTGGCTTCGGAATTCCTCTTTTGGTGGGACACCTGAGGTAACAAACCTGAAATGAGTCCTCCCATCCCACAGATTGACGAAAAGCAATTGGGAATCGGGCCAAATCCTCAGAGAGGAAGATTCGTCTATGGCCCATGAGGCGTCCCCGACATTCCACGGCCATCGCTGATACAAAATCCAGAGACAAAAGCCTGAGCAAGAGCCTCAGACTCGCACTTTCTTCATATCCTGAAGAGTTATTCTCATGGTTTGTCGATTGGGCCTGCCATACCTACGTCCCCAAACCTAAGCTGAGTTTGTGTTTTCAGACTTCTGTCCTCAAAGTCTTGGGCCACACACCCTCCAGGCTGGGCCCCTGGAGCCACACATTAGGACTGTGCCTACCAATCCATGGGAATTCTGCCCATTCCATGGTCCAAAATCGTACAAATTAGGAGAAATCTCCAAAGTCCCTGAGGCCATCCCAATAGTGTAGGTCGCCCGGAACAAACAAGGGCTGTCTGACACCAGCTGATAATCGACCTCCACTCATACCATAGATGGATGTCCCCAGAGAAGAAGATTGAACCAGACAGGACCCTAGGCCATAATAGGATCCATTGCTTTGGGTTACAGGCATGTGTCCTCAAAAGCCTGATTCCAATACGAGCATAGGGGTTTTCCTGAGGCACCCATCAGAACTCATCTCTTCTCCACAAGGAAACCTGTGCATGGGAGCCATGTCCAAAGCTTAGGAGAGTACTTCAGGGTCCCGGTGCCACCGCCCCATTCCAAGGCCCTCATGGACACAAAAACACATTAGGACCCATCCTCAGGAAAGTCCATTTCAACTCAGCCACCCCGGTTGCTCCCGCAGAGCCATCAGATCTAAACTGTCTTGTTGCTAGGAGACAATTGGAATGCGAGGCGGGCTTCCCAGGCATCCATCCGCGAACGGTGCCCTGGAGTCATTCCATATGGGATGTCCTGGAGCTGTCCAACAGGTCTCAATTGTCCCGCAGAAAGAATCCTTGAAGGGGGCATCCCACAACTCCCAACGTGGGAAAACCTCAATGGCCTCGAGATTCCGCTCCCTTCATGAAGCGGCCGTCATGCTCAGAAACTCCAACCTGAGCCAACGTCTGATCCTCGCCCTGACTTCAGATGCATGAGATATTGGTTCAGATCTGCAGGGGGTACCTGCCGTGCCCTCGCCCTGAAACCCAAGCCTAGCTTGTCTTCTCAGACTTCCGTCCTCACACTCCTGGCCACGAAGCCCTCAAGTTTGGCAATTTCGGACCCACAATGCAGCACTCTGCCTGCCCTCTGAAAAAAAATTATTGCCTCATGAGCTGCCCAGGCACCTTAAATGAGGGTGAACCTACACAGCACTCGACTTTACCCAAATTATATAGTCTAACCTGGGCACTAATGCACTGTCGAACACAACCTGAGCCCGGACCTCCTGACCAACACCCAGAAAGCTGACCGCACACTGAGCACATAAAACCCGCCATGGCCTTAGGTCATCATCTCTTCCCTACCTCAGTTTTCAGGCTTCAGAACCGAGACCTTATCTCCAATCACTTCCCAGGGGTGAGTGTGATGCAGAAATCAGAACTCCTCCTTACCCATGGCAAGAACCCTGTGGTTGGCACGTTGTCCAACGTTCAGTGTAGGAGAAACCAGCATTCACCCTGAGGCCCCGCCCATTCCTGAGTTCGACGAGGGCATACACACGCATTGTGACCCTCAGCATGAGTCCTGTCCTCTAGTAAGTCCTCTCAGTTGCTGGACCATTAGATGTCATAATGGGCTTGACATGTCCCTAGGCCCCAATTTTTAACCAAATTTCTGATGGTCCAGTCGCCCCTCCCCAGGGCTCTACTCTGGAATCGCTCATTTGGTGGGACACCTGAGGATAAAAAAGAAAAAAACAAGAATAAAAGAAAAAAAAAAAAGGACTTCTTCCAGCCCACAGAATGACCCCAAACTCTTTGGACGGGGCCAAACCACCAGAGAGTAAGACTCGTCCATTTCCCATGAAGTCACCCAGAAGTTCCACGACCGTGAGTGACACGATATCCAGAGACAAAAACTTGAGCAGGAGCCTCACACTCGCCCTTCTTTCAAATCCCGAAGAGTTCTCCTCATGGTCTGTAGATCAGTCCTGCCATACCTATGACTCGAAACATAAGCCGAGTTTGTGTTTTCAGACAACTGTCCAAACAGCCCTGGCCTACACAACTTACAGGCTCAGGCCCCTGGAGCCAAACATGAGGACTGTACTTGCCCTCTCCAAGGGAATTGTGTGTGCCCATTCCAATGGCCACAACCCTTCTCATAGGATAAACCTCCAAAGTCCCTGATCCATCTCAATAGTGGTGGCTTCCCAGGAACAACAGGGGCAATCTGAGCCCAACTGAGCACCTACCTGCACTCAGACCCATAGACAGATGTCCCCAGAGGTAAAAAGGAAAGAACAGGCCCCTTGGCACTAATCAGATCCATTGCTTTGGTTTCCAGGCATCTCTCCTCAGAGGCCTGGATTTCAAAAGCAGCATATAGCTGTTTCTTGACTCACCCATCAGAAAACATCTCATCTACACATGGGAAACTTGCACGTTGGAGCTGTGTCAAAGCCTCTGTTTAGGAGAACCCTTTAGGGCCCCAGTGCCACCGCTTCATTCCAAGGTCTCCATATACACAAAAGCACGTTAGGACCCATCCCCAGGGGTGTCCATTTCAACTCAGCGTCCTCGGTTGCTCCCCACAGATCCAGGAGATCTAACCTGTCTTGTTGCTAGGAGACAATTGGAATGCGAGGTGGGCTACCCAGCCATCCATCCTTAGAACCCTGCTCAGAATCATTGGCCTGGAGCCAAACAACAGGTCTCAATTGTCCTGCAGAAGACTCTCTGCAGTTTGGAGCTTCTCACGACTCCCATCGTGGGAAAACACCCATGGCCTCGTGAAGCCCCCCCATTCATGAAGGGGCCATCAGGGACAGAAACTCCAACCTGAGCGATCATCTGATCCTCGCCCTGACTTCAGATGCACGAGATCTCGATTAAGGTCTGTAGATTGTGCGTGCCATGGCCTCACCCAGAAACCTAAGCCTAGCTTGTGTTCTCAGACTTTTGTCGTCAGACTACTGGCCCACAAGCCCTCCAGTTTGGCAATCCAGAACTACAATGCAGCACTCTGCCGGCCCTCCAGAAGAAAAACATTGTCCTCTGGTGCTACCCAGTAATCCCAAATGAGGATCAACCTGCACCGACCTTGGCTGTACCCCAAATACATAGGCTGACCAGGGCACTAATGCCCTTTCTGACACAGCCTGAGCCTGGACCCCCTGGCCCCTCCCAGACAGCTGGCCGCACACTGAGCACATCGAGCCGCCATGGCCTTAGGTCGTCATCTCTTCCCAACATCAGTTTTCAGGTTTCAGAACCTAGACCTTATCTCCAATCACTGCCCAAGGTTGAAAGTGATGCCGAAATCAGAACTCCTTCCCCTTGGCAAGAAACCTTGTGGTTGGCATGTTGTCCAACGTTCAGTGTAGTTGAAACCAGTGTGGCCCATGAGGCCCCGCCCATGCTCGCGGGCCACATTGGTCACAAACACACATTGTGACGCTCAGGCTGAGCCCAGTCCTCAAGTAAGGCCACGCAGTGGCTGGATGAAGAGATATCATATTGGGCTTGCCATGCCCCTAGGCCCCAATTTTTAACCATAGTTCGGGTTGTCCCTTCAGTCTTCCCCACGGCTTGGCTTTGGAATTCCTCTTTTGGTGGGACACCTGAGGTAACAAAACTGAAATGAGTCCTCCCATCCCACAGATTGACGAAAAGCAATTGGGAATCGGGCCAAATCACCAGTGAGGAAGATTCTTCCATGGCCCATGAGGCGTCCCCGACATTCCACGGTCATCGCTGATACAAAATCCAGAGACAAAAGCCTCAGCAAGAGCCTCAGACTCGCACTTTCTTCATATCCTGAAGAGTTCTTCTCATGGTTTGTAGATCGGGCCTGCCATACCTACGTCCCCAAACCAAAGCTGAGTTTGTGTTTTCAGACTTCTGTCCTCAAAGTCTTGGGCCACACACCCTCCAGGCTGGGCCCCTGGAGCCACACATTAGGACTGTGCCTACCAATCCATGGGAATTCTGCCCATTCCATGGTCCAAAATCGTACAAATTAGGAGAAACCTCCAAAGACCCTGAGGCCATCCCAATAGTGTAGGTCGCCCGGAACAAACAAGGGCTGTCTGACACCAGCTGATAATCGACCTCCACTCATACCATAGATGGATGTCCCCAGAGAAGAAGATTGAACCAGACAGGACCCTAGGCCATAATAGGATCCATTGCTTTGGGTTACAGGCATGTGTCCTCAAAAGCCTGATTCCAATACGAGCATAGGGGTTTTCCTGAGGCACCCATCAGAACTCATCGCGTCTCCACAAGGAAACCTGTGCATGGGAGCCATGTCCAAAGCTTAGGAGAGTACTTCAGGGTCCCGGTGCCACCGCCCCATTCCAAGGCCCTCATGGACACAAAAACACATTAGGACCCATCCTCAGGAAAGTCCATTTCAACTCAGCCACCCCGGTTGCTCCCGCAGAGCCATCAGATCTAAACTGTCTTGTTGCTAGGAGACAATTGGAATGCGAGGCGGGCTTCCCAGGCATCCATCCGCGAACGGTGCCCTGGAGTCATTCCATATGGGATGTCCTGGAGCTGTCCAACAGGTCTCAATTGTCCCGCAGAAAGAATCCTTGAAGGGGGCATCCCACAACTCCCAACGTGGGAAAACCTCAATGGCCTCGAGATTCCGCTCCCTTCATGAAGCGGCCGTCATGCTCAGAAACTCCAACCTGAGCCAACGTCTGATCCTCGCCCTGACTTCAGATGCATGAGATATTGGTTCAGATCTGCAGGGGGTACCTGCCGTGCCCTCGCCCTGAAACCCAAGTCTAGCTTGTCTTCTCAGACTTCCGTCCTCACACTCCTGGCCGCGAAGCCCTCAAGTTTGGCAATTTCGGACCCACAATGCAGCACTCTGCCTGCCCTCTGAAAAAAAATTATTGCCTCATGAGCTGCCTAGGCACCTTAAATGAGGGTGAACCTACACAGCACTCGACTTTACCCAAATTATATAGTCTAACCTGGGCACTAATGCACTGTCGAACACAACCTGAGCCCGGACCTCCTGACCAACACCCAGAAAGCTGACCGCACACTGAGCACATAAAACCCGCCATGGCCTTAGGTCATCATCTCTTCCCTACCTCAGTTTTCAGGCTTCAGAACCGAGACCTTATCTCCAATCACTTCCCAGGGGTGAGTGTGATGCAGAAATCAGAACTCCTCCTTACCCATGGCAAGAACCCTGTGGTTGGCACGTTGTCCAACGTTCAGTGTAGGAGAAACCAGCATTCACCCTGAGGCCCCGCCCATTCCTGAGTTCGACGAGGGCATACACACGCATTGTGACCCTCAGCATGAGTCCTGTCCTCTAGTAAGTCCTCTCAGTTGCTGGACCATTAGATGTCATAATGGGCTTGACATGTCCCTAGGCCCCAATTTTTAACCAAATTTCTGATGGTCCAGTCGCCCCTCCCCAGGGCTCTACTCTGGAATCGCTCATTTGGTGGGACACCTGAGGATAAAAAAGAAAAAAACAAGAATAAAAGAAAAAAAAAAAAGGACTTCTTCCAGCCCACAGAATGACCCCAAACTCTTTGGACGGGGCCAAACCACCAGAGAGTAAGACTCGTCCATTTCCCATGAAGTCACCCAGAAGTTCCACGACCGTGAGTGACACGATATCCAGAGACAAAAACTTGAGCAGGAGCCTCACACTCGCCCTTCTTTCAAATCCCGAAGAGTTCTCCTCATGGTCTGTAGATCAGTCCTGCCATACCTATGACTCGAAACATAAGCCGAGTTTGTGTTTTCAGACAACTGTCCAAACAGCCCTGGCCTACACAACTTACAGGCTCAGGCCCCTGGAGCCAAACATGAGGACTGTACTTGCCCTCTCCAAGGGAATTGTGTGTGCCCATTCCAATGGCCACAACCCTTCTCATAGGATAAACCTCCAAAGTCCCTGATCCATCTCAATAGTGGTGGCTTCCCAGGAACAACAGGGGCAATCTGAGCCCAACTGAGCACCTACCTGCACTCAGACCCATAGACAGATGTCCCCAGAGGTAAAAAGGAAAGAACAGGCCCCTTGGCACTAATCAGATCCATTGCTTTGGTTTCCAGGCATCTCTCCTCAGAGGCCTGGATTTCAAAAGCAGCATATAGCTGTTTCTTGACTCACCCATCAGAAAACATCTCATCTACACATGGGAAACTTGCACGTTGGAGCTGTGTCAAAGCCTCTGTTTAGGAGAACCCTTTAGGGCCCCAGTGCCACCGCTTCATTCCAAGGTCTCCATATACACAAAAGCACGTTAGGACCCATCCCCAGGGGTGTCCATTTCAACTCAGCGTCCTCGGTTGCTCCCCACAGATCCAGGAGATCTAACCTGTCTTGTTGCTAGGAGACAATTGGAATGCGAGGTGGGCTATCCAGCCATCCATCCTTAGAACCCTGCTCAGAATCATTGGCCTGGAGCCAAACAACAGGTCTCAATTGTCCTGCAGAAGACTCTCTGCAGTTTGGAGCTTCTCACGACTCCCATCGTGGGAAAACACCCATGGCCTCGTGAAGCCCCCCCATTCATGAAGGGGCCATCAGGGACAGAAACTCCAACCTGAGCGATCATCTGATCCTCGCCCTGACTTCAGATGCACGAGATCTCGATTAAGGTCTGTAGATTGTGCGTGCCATGGCCTCACCCAGAAACCTAAGCCTAGCTTGTGTTCTCAGACTTTTGTCGTCAGACTACTGGCCCACAAGCCCTCCAGTTTGGCAATCCAGAACTACAATGCAGCACTCTGCCGGCCCTCCAGAAGAAAAACATTGTCCTCTGGTGCTACCCAGTAATCCCAAATGAGGATCAACCTGCACCGACCTTGGCTGTACCCCAAATACATAGGCTGACCAGGGCACTAATGCCCTTTCTGACACAGCCTGAGCCTGGACCCCCTGGCCCCTCCCAGACAGCTGGCCGCACACTGAGCACATCGAGCCGCCATGGCCTTAGGTCGTCATCTCTTCCCAACATCAGTTTTCAGGTTTCAGAACCTAGACCTTATCTCCAATCACTGCCCAAGGTTGAAAGTGATGCCGAAATCAGAACTCCTTCCCCTTGGCAAGAAACCTTGTGGTTGGCATGTTGTCCAACGTTCAGTGTAGTTGAAACCAGTGTGGCCCATGAGGCCCCGCCCATGCTCGCGGGCCACATTGGTCACAAACACACATTGTGACGCTCAGGCTGAGCCCAGTCCTCAAGTAAGGCCACTCAGTGGCTGGATGAA
This sequence comes from Mustela nivalis, assembly GCF_964662115.1. Taxonomy (NCBI): domain Eukaryota; kingdom Metazoa; phylum Chordata; class Mammalia; order Carnivora; family Mustelidae; genus Mustela; species Mustela nivalis. Next base: position 1,857,353 of record NW_028136547.1, on the reverse strand, counting down.
GAGATATCATATTGGGCTTGCCATGCCCCTAGGCCCCAATTTTTAACCATAGTTCGGGTTGTCCCTTCAGTCTTCCCCACGGCTTGGCTTTGGAATTCCTCTTTTGGTGGGACACCTGAGGTAACAAAACTGAAATGAGTCCTCCCATCCCACAGATTGACGAAAAGCAATTGGGAATCGGGCCAAATCACCAGTGAGGAAGATTCTTCCATGGCCCATGAGGCGTCCCCGACATTCCACGGTCATCGCTGATACAAAATCCAGAGACAAAAGCCTCAGCAAGAGCCTCAGACTCGCACTTTCTTCATATCCTGAAGAGTTCTTCTCATGGTTTGTAGATCGGGCCTGCCATACCTACGTCCCCAAACCAAAGCTGAGTTTGTGTTTTCAGACTTCTGTCCTCAAAGTCTTGGGCCACACACCCTCCAGGCTGGGCCCCTGGAGCCACACATTAGGACTGTGCCTACCAATCCATGGGAATTCTGCCCATTCCATTGTCCAAAATCGTACAAATTAGGAGAAACCTCCAAAGACCCTGAGGCCATCCCAATAGTGTAGGTCGCCCGGAACAAACAAGGGCTGTCTGACACCAGCTGATAATCGACCTCCACTCATACCATAGATGGATGTCCCCAGAGAAGAAGATTGAACCAGACAGGACCCTAGGCCATAATAGGATCCATTGCTTTGGGTTACAGACATGTGTCCTCAAAAGCCTGATTCCAATACGAGCATAGGGGTTTTCCTGAGGCACCCATCAGAACTCATCTCTTCTCCACAAGGAAACCTGTGCATGGGAGCCATGTCCAAAGCTTAGGAGAGTACTTCAGGGTCCCGGTGCCACCGCCCCATTCCAAGGCCCTCATGGACACAAAAACGCATTAGGACCCATCCTCAGGAAAGTCCATTTCAACTCAGCCACCCCGGTTGCTCCCGCAGAGCCATCAGATCTAAACTGTCTTGTTGCTAGGAGACAATTGGAATGCGAGGCGGGCTTCCCAGGCATCCATCCGCGAACGGTGCTCTGGAGTCATTCCATATTGGATGTCCTGGAGCTGTCCAAGAGGTCTCAATTGTCCCGCAGAAGGAATCCATGAAGGGGGCATCCCACAACTCCCAACATGGGAAAACCTCAATGGCCTCGAGATTCCGCTCCCTTCATGAAGCGGCCGTCATGCTCAGAAACTCCAACCTGAGCCAACGTCTGATCCTCGCCCTGACTTCAGATGCATGAGATATTGGTTCAGATCTGCAGGGGGTACCTGCCGTTCCCTCGCCCTGAAACCCAAGTCTAGCTTGTCTTCTCAGATTTCCGTCCTCACACTCCTGGCCCCGAAGCCCTCAAGTTTGGCAATTCCGGACCCACAATGCAGCACTCTGCCTGCCCTCTAGAAAAAAAATTATTGCCTCATGACCTGCCCAGGCACCTTAAATGAGGGTGAACCTACACAGCACTCGACTTTACCCAAATTATATAGTCTAACCTGGGCACTAATGCACTGTCGAACACAACCTGAGCCCGGACCTCCTGACCAACACCCAGATAGCTGACTACACACTGAGCACATAAAACCCGCCATGGCCTTAGGTCATCATCTCTTCCCTACCTCAGTTTTCAGGCTTCAGAACCGAGACCTTATCTCCAATCACTTCCCAGGGGTGAGTGTGATGCAGAAATCAGAACTCCTCCTTACCCATGGCAAGAACCCTGTGGTTGGCAAGTTGTCCAACGTTCAGTGTAGGAGAAACCAGCATTCACCCTGAGGCCCCGCCCATTCTTGAGTGCAACGAGGGCATACACACGCATTGTGACCCTCAGCATGAGTCCTGTCCTCTAGTAAGTCCTCTCAGTTGCTGGACCATTAGATGTCATAATGGGCTTGACATGTCCCTAGGCCCCAATTTTTAACCAAATTTCTGATGGTCCAGTCGCCCCTCCCCAGGGCTCTACTCTGGAATCCCTCATTTGGTGGGACACCTGAGGATAAAAAAGAAAAAAACAAGAATAAAAAAAAAAAAAAAAAGGACTTCTTCCAGCCCACAGAATGACCCCAAACTCTTTGGACGGGGCCAAACCACCAGAGAGTAAGACTCGTCCATTTCCCATGAAGTCACCCAGAAATTCCACGACCGTGAGTGACACGATATCCTGAGAAAAAAACTTGAGCAGGAGCCTCAAACTCGCCCTTCTTTCAAATCCCGAAGAGTTCTCCTCATGGTCTGTAGATCAGTCCTGCCATACCTATGACTCGAAACATAAGCCGAGTTTGTGTTTTCAGACAACTGTCCAAACAGCCCTGGCCTACACACCCTACAGGCTCAGGCCCCTGGAGCCAAACCTGAGGACTGTACTTGCCCTCTCCAAGGGAATTGTGTGTGCCCATTCCAATGGCCACAACCCTTCTAATAGGATAAACCTCCAAAGTCCCTGATCCATCTCAAAAGTGGTGGCTTCCCAGGAAAAACAGGGGCAATCTGAGCCCAACTGAGCACCTACCTGCACTCAGACCCATAGACAGATGTCCCCAGAGGTAAAAATGAAAGAACAGGCCCCTAGGCACTAATCAGATCCATTGCTTTGGTTTCCAGGCATCTCTCCTCAGAGGCGTGGATTTCAAAAGCAGCATATAGCTGTTTCTTGACTCACCCATCAGAAAACATCTCATCTACACATGGGAAACTTGCACGTTGGAGCTGTGTCAAAGCCTCTGTTTAGGAGAACCCTTTAGGGCCCCAGTGCCACCGCTTCATTCCAAGGTCTCCATAGACACAAAAGCACGTTAGGACCCATCCCCAGGGGTGTCCATTTCAACTCAGCGTCCTCGGTTGCTCCCCACAGATCCAGGAGATCTAACCTGTCTTGATGCTAGGAGACAATTGGAATGCGAGGTGGGCTACCCAGCCATCCATCCTTAGAACCCTGCTCAGAATCATTGGCCTGGAGCCAAACAACAGGTCTCAATTGTCCTGCAGAAGACTCTCTGCAGTTTGGAGCTTCTCACAACTCCCATCGTGGGAAAACCCCCATGGCCTCGTGATGCCCCCGCCCATTCATGAAGGGGCCATCAGGGACAGAAACTCCAACCTGAGCGATCGTCTGATCCTCGCCCTGACTTCAGATGCACGAGATCTCGATTCAGGTCTGTAGATTGTGCGTGCCATGGCCTCACCCAGAAACCTAAGCCTAGCTTGTGTTCTCAGACTTTTTCGTCAGACTACTGGCCCACAAGCCCTCCAGTTTGGCAATCCAGAACTACAATGCAGCACTCTGCCGGCCCTCCAGAAGAAAAACATTGTCCTCTGGTGCTACCCAGTAATCCCAAATGAGGATCAACCTGCACCGACCTTGGCTGTACCCCAAATACATAGGCTGACCAGGGCACTAATGCCCTTTCTGACACAGCCTGAGCCTGGACCCCCTGGCCCCTCCCAGACAGCTGGCCGCACACTGAGCACATCGAGTCGCCATGGCCTTAGGTCGTCATCTCTTCCCAACATCAGTTTTCAGGTTTCAGAACCTAGACCTTATCTCCAATCACTGCCCAGGGTTGAAGGTGATGCAGAAATCAGAACTCCTTCCCCATGGCAAGAAACCTTGTGGTTGGCATGTTGTCCAACGTTCAGTGTAGTTGAAACCAGTGTGGCCTATGAGGCCCCGCCCATGCTCGCGGGCCACGTTGGTCACAAACACACATTGTGACGCTCAGGCTGAGCCCAGTCCTCAAGTAAGGCCACTCAGTGGCTGGATGAAGAGATATCATATTGGGCTTGCCATGCCCCTAGGCCCTAATTTTTAACCATAGTTCGGGTTGTCCCTTCAGTCTTCCCCACGGCTTGGCTTTGGAATTCCTCTTTTGGTGGGACACCTGAGGTTACAAACCTGAAATGAGTCCTCCCATCCCACAGATTGACGAAAAGCAATTGGGAATCGGGCCAAATCCTCAGTGTGGAAGATTCTTCCATGGCCCATGAGGCGTCCCCGACATTCCACGGCCATCGCTGATACAAAATCCAGAGACAAAAGCCTGAGCAATCGCCTCAGACTCGCACTTTCTTCATATCCTGAAGAGTTCTTCTCATGGTTTGTAGATCGGGCCAGCCATACTTACGTCCCCAAACCTAAGCTGAGTTTGTGTTTTCAGACTTCTGTCCTCAAAGTCTTGGGCCACACACCCTCCAGGCTGGAACCCTGGAGCCACACATTAGGACTGTGCCTACCAATCCATGGGAATTCTGCCCATTCCATGGTCCAAAATCGTACAAATTAGGAGAAACCTCCAAAGTCCCTGAGGCCATCCCAATAGTGTAGGTCGCCCGGAACAAACAAGGGCTGTCTGACACCAGCTGATAATCGACCTCCACTCATACCATAGATGGATGTCCCCAGAGAAGAAGATTGAACCAGACAGGACCCTAGGCCATAATAGGATCCATTCCTTTGGGTTACAGGCAGGTGTCCTCAAAAGCCTGATTCCAATACGAGCATAGGGGTTTTCCTGAGGCAGCCATCAGAACTCATCTCGTCTCCACAAGGAAACCTGTGCATGGGAGCCATGTCTAAAGCTTAGGAGAGTACTTCAGGGTCCCGGTGCCACCGCCCCATTCCAAGGCCCTCATGGACACAAAAACGCATTAGGACCCATCCTCAGGAAACTCCATTTCAACTCAGCCACCCCGGTTGCTCCCGCAGAGCCATCAGATCTAAACTGTCTTGTTGCTAGGAGACAATTGGAATGCGAGGCGGGCTTCCCAGGCATCCATCCGCGAACGGTGCTCTGGAGTCATTCCATATGGGATGTCCTGGAGCTGTCCAACAGGTCTCAATTGTCCCGCAGAAGGAATCCATGAAGGGGGCATCCCACAACTCCCAACGTGGGAAAACCTCAATGGCCTCGAGATTCCGCTCCCTTCGTGAAGCGGCCGTCATGCTCAGAAACTCCAACCTTAGCCAACGTCTGATCCTCGCCCTGACTTCAGATGCATGAGATATTGGTTCAGATCTGCAGGGGGTACCTGCCGTGCCCTCGCCCTGAAACCCAAATCTAGCTTGACTTCTCAGACTTCCGTCCTCACACTCCTGGCCCCGAAGCCCTCAAGTTTGGCAATTCCGGACCCTCAATGCAGCACTCTGCCTGCCCTCTAGAAAAAAAATTATTGCCTCATGAGCTGCCCAGGCACCTTAAATGAGGGTAAACCTACACAGCACTCGACTTTACCCAAATTATATAGTCTAACCTGGGCACTAATGCACTGTCGAACACAACCTGAGCCCGGACCTCCTGACCAACACCCAGAAAGCTGACCGCACACTGAGCACATAAAACCCGCCAAGGCCTTAGTTCATCATCTTTTCCCTACCTCAGTTTTCAGGCTTCTAACCGAGACCTTATCTCCAATCACTTCCCAGGGGTGAGTGTGATGCAGAAATCAGAACTCCTTTTTACCCATGGCAAGAACCCTGTGGTTGGCACGTTGTCCAACGTTCAGTGTAGGAGAAACCAGCATTCACCCTGAGGCCCCGCCAATTCTTGAGTGCAACGAGGGCATACACACGCATTGTGACCCTCAGCATGAGTCCTGTCCTCTAGTAAGTCCTCTCAGTTGGTGGACCATTAGATGTCATAATGGACTTGACATGTCCCTAGGCCCCAATTTTTAACCAAATTTCTGATGGTCCAGTCGCCCCTCCCCAGGGCTCTACTCTGGAATCCCTCATTTGGTGGGACACCTGAGGATGAAAAAGAAAAAAACAAGAATAAAAAAAAAAAAAACGGACTTCTTCCAGCCCACAGAATGACCCCAAACTCTTTGGACGGGGACAAACCACCAGAGAGTAAGACTCGTCCATTTCCCATGAAGTCACCCAGAAATTCCTGAACATGAGTGACAACATATCCAGAGACAAAAACTTGAGCAGGAGCCTCACACTCGCCCTTCTTTCAAATCCCGTAGAATTCTCCTCATGGTCTGTAGATCAGTCCTGCCATACCAATGACTCGAAACATAAGCCGAGTTTGTGTTTTCAGACAACTGTCCAAACAGCCCTGGCCTACACACCCTACAGGCTCAGGCCCCTGGAGCCAAACCTGAGGACTGTACTTGCTCTCTCCAAGGGAATTGTGTGTGTCCATTCCAATGGCCACAACCCTTCTAATAGGATAAACCTCCAAAGTCCCTGATCCATCTCAATAGTGGTGGCTTCCCAGGAAAAACAGGGGCAATCTGAGCCCAACTGAGCACCTACCTGCCCTCAGACCCATAGACAGATGTCCCCAGAGGTATGAAGGAAAGAACAGGCGCCTAGGCACTAATCAGATCCATTGCTTTGGTTTCCAGGCATCTCTCCTCAGAGGCCTGGATTTCAAAAGCAGCATATAGCTGTTTCTTGACTCACCCATCAGAAAACATCTCATCTACACATGGAAAACTTGCACGTTGGAGCTGTGTCAAAGCCTCTGTTTAGGAGAACCCTTTAGGGCCCCAGTGCCACCGCTTCATTCCAAGGTCTCCATAGACACAAGAGCACGTTAGGACCCATCCCCAGGGGTGTCCATTTCAACTCAGCGTCCTCGGTTGCTCCCCACAGATCCAGGAGATCTAACCTGTCTTGTTGCTAGGAGACAATTGGAATGCGAGGTGGGCTACCCAGCCATACATCCTTAGAACCCTGCTCAGAATCATTGGCCTGGAGCCAAACAACAGGTCTCAATTGTCCTGAAGAAGACTCTCTGCAGTTTGGAGCTTCTCGCAACTCCCATCGTGGGAAAACCCCCATGGCCTCGTGATGCCCCCGCCCATTCATGAAGGGGCCATCAGGGACAGAAACTCCAACCTGAGCGATCGTCTGATCCTCGCCCTGACTTCAGATGCACGAGATCTCGATTCAGGTCTGTAGATTGTGCGTGCCATGGCCTCACCCAGAAACCTAAGCCTAGCTTGTGTTCTCAGACTTTTGTCGTCAGACTACTGGCCCACAAGCCCTCCAGTTTGGCAATCCAGAACTACAATGCAGCACTCTGCAAGCCCTCCAGAAGAAAAACATTGTCCTCTGGTGCTACTAAGTAATCCCAAATGAGGATCAACCTGCACCGACCTTGGCTGTACCCCAAATACATAGGAATGACCAGGGCACTAATGCCCTTTCTAACACAGCCTGAGCCTGGACCCACTGGCCCCTCCCAGACAGCTGGCCAAACACTGAGCACATCGAGCCGCCATGCCCTTAGGTTGTCATCTCTTCCCAACATCAGTTTTCAGGTTTCAGAACCTAGACCTTATCTCCAATCACTGCCCAGGGTTGAAGGTGATGCAGAAATCAGAACTCCTTCCCCATGGCATGAAACCTTGTGGTTGGCATGTTGTCCAACGTTCAGTGTAGTTGAAACCAGTGTGGCCCATGAGGCCCCGCCCATACTCACGGGCCACATTGGTCACAAACACACATTGTGACGCTCAGGCTGAGCCCAGTCCTCAAGTAAGGCCACTCAGTGGCTGGATGAAGAGATATCATATTGGGCTTGCCATGCCCCTAGGCCCTAATTTTTAACCATAGTTCGGGTTGTCCCTTCAGTCTTCCCCACGGCTTGGCTTTGGAATTCCTCTTTTGGTCGGACACCTGAGGTAACAAAACTGAAATGAGTCCTCCCATCCCACAGATTGACGAAAACCAATTGGGAATCGGGCCAAATCCTCAGAGAGGAAGATTCGTCCATGGCCCATGAGGCCTCCAGGACATTCCACGGCCATCACTGATACAAAATCCAGAGACAAAAGCCTGAGCAATCGCCACAGACTCGCACTTTCTTCATATCCTGTAGATTTCTTCTCATGGTTTGTAGATCGGGCCTGCCATACCTACGTCCCCAAACCTAAGCTGAGTTTGTGTTTTCAGACTTCTGTCCTCAAAGTCTTGGGCCACACACCCTCCAGGCTGGGCCCCTGGAGCCACACATTAGGACTGTGCCTACCAATCCATGGGAATTCTGCCCATTCCATGGTCCAAAATCGTACAAATTAGGAGAAATCTCCAAAGTCCCTGAGGCCATCCCAATAGTGTAGGTCGCCCGGAACAAACAAGGGCTGTCTGACACCAGCTGATAATCGACCTCCACTCATACCATAGATGGATGTCCCCAGAGAAGAAGATTGAACCAGACAGGACCCTAGGCCATAATAGGATCCATTGCTTTGGGTTACAGGCATGTGTCCTCAAAAGCCTGATTCCAATACGAGCATAGGGGTTTTCCTGAGGCACCCATCAGAACTCAACTCGTCTCCACAAGGAAACCTGTGCATGGGAGCCATGTCCAAAGCTTAGGAGAGTACTTCAGGGTCCCGGTGCCACCGCCCCATGCCAAGGCCCTCATGGACACAAAAACACATTAGGACCCATCCTCAGGAAAGTCCATTTCAACTCAACCACCCGGTTGCTCCCGCAGAGCCATCAGATCTAAACTGTCTTGTTGCTAGGAGACAATTGGAATGCGAGGCGGGCTTCCCAGGCATCCATCCGCGAACGGTGCTCTGGAGTCATTCCATATGGGATGTCCTGGAGCTGTCCAACAGGTCTCAATTGTCCCGCAGAAGGAATCCATGAAGGGGGCATCCCACAACTCCCAACGTGGGAAAACCTCAATGGCCTCGAGATTCCGCTCCCTTCATGAAGCGGCCGTCATGCTCAGAAACTCCAAACTGAGCCAAATCTGATCCTCGCCCTGACTTCAGATGCATGAGATATTGGTTCAGATCTGCAGGGGGTACCTGCCGTGCCCTCGCCCTGAAACCCAAGTCTAGCTTGTCTTCTCAGATTTCCGTCCTCACACTCCTGGCCCCGAAGCTCTCAAGTTTGGCAATTCCGGACCCACAATGCAGCACTCTGCCTGCCCTCTAGAAAAAAAATTATTGCCTCATGAGCTGCCCAGGCACCTTAAATGAGGGTAAACCTACACAGCACTCGACTTTACCCAAATTATATAGTCTAACCTGGGCACTAATGCACTGTCGAACACAACCTGAGCCCGGACCTCCTGACCAACACCCAGAATGCTGACCGTACACTGAGCACATAAAACCCGCCATGGCCTTAGGTCATCATCTCTTCCCTACCTCAGTTTTCAGGCTTCAGAACCGAGACCTTATCTCCAATCACTTCGCAGGGGTGAGTGTGATGCAGAAATCAGAACTCCTCCTTACCCATGGCAAGAACCCTGTGGTTGGCACGTTGTCCAACGTTCAGTGTAGGAGAAACCAGCATTAACCCTGAGGCCCCGCCCATTCTTGAGTACGACGAGGGCATAAACACGCATTGTGACCCTCAGCATGAGTCCTGTCCTCTAGTAAGTCCTCTCAGTTGCTGGACCATTAGATGTCATAATGGGCTTGACATGTCCCTAGGCCCCAATTTTTAACCAAATTTCTGATGGTCCAGTCGCCCCTCCCCAGGGCTCTACTCTGGAATCCCTCATTTGGTGGGACACCTGAGGATGAAAAAGAAAAAAAACAAGAATAAAAAAAAAAAACGGACTTCTTCCAGCCCACATAATGACCCCAAACTCTTTGGACGGGGCCAACCACCAGAGAGTAAGACTCGTCCATTTCCCATGAAGTCACCCAGAAATTCCACGTCCATGAGTGATACGATATCCAGAGACAAAAACTTGAGCAGGAGCCTCACACTCGCCCTTCTTTCAAATCCCGAAGTGTTCTCCTCATGGTCTGTAGATCAGTCCTGCCATACCTATGACCCGAAACATAAGCCGAGTTTGTGTTTTCAGACAACTGTCCAAACAGCCCTGGCCAACACACCCTACAGGCTCAGGCCCCTGGAGCCAAACCTGAGGACTGTACTTGCCCTCTCCAAAGAATTGTGTGTGCCCATTCCAATGGCCACAACCCTTCTCATAGGATAAACCTCCAAATTCCCTGATCCATCTCAATAGTGGTGGCTTCCCAGGAAAAACAGGGGCAATCTGAGCCCAACTGAGCACCTACCTGCACTCAGACCCATAGACAGATGTCCCCAGAGGTAAAAAGGAAAGAACAGGCCCCTAGGCACTAATCAGATCCATTGCTTTGGTTTCCAGGCATCTCTCCTCAGAGGCCTGGATTTCAAAAGCAGCATATGCTGTTTCTTGACTCACCCATCAGAAAACATCTCATCTACACATGGGAAACTTGCACGATGGAGCTGTGTCAAAGCCTCTGTTTAGGAGAACCCTTTAGGGCCCCAGTGCCACCGCTTCATTCCAAGGTCTCCATAGACACAAAAGCACGTTAGGACCCATCCCCAGGGGTGTCCATTTCAACTCAGCGTCCTCGGTTGCTCCCCACAGATCCAGGAGATCTAACCTGTCTTGTTGCTAGGAGACAATTGGAATGCGAGGTGGGCTACCCAGCCATCCATCCTTAGAACCCTGCTCAGAATCATTGGCCTGGAGCCAAACAACAGGTCTCAATTGTCCTGCAGAAGACTCTCTGCAGTTTGGAGCTTCTCACAACTCCCATCGTGGGAAAAACCCCATGGCCTCGTGATGCCCCCGCCCATTCATGAAGGGGCTATCAGGGACAGAAACTCCAACCTGAGCGATCGTCTGATCCTCGCCCTGACTTCAGATGCACGAGATCTCGATTCAGGTCTGTAGATTGTGCGTGCCATGGCCTCACCCAGAAACCTAAGCCTAGCTTGTGTTCTCAGACTTTTGTCGTCAGACTACTGGCCCACAAGCCCTCCAGTTTGGCAATCCACAACTACAATGCAGCACTCTGACTGCCCTCAAGAAGAAAAACATTGTCCTCTGGTGCTACCCAGTAATCCCAAATGAGGATCAACCTGCACCGACCTTGGCTGTACCCCAAATACATAGGCTGACCAGGGCACTAATGCCCTTTCTGACACAGCCTGAGCCTGGACACCCTGGCCCATCCCAGACAGCTGGCTGCACACTGAGCACATCGAGCCGCCATGCCCTTAGGTCGTCATCTCTTCCCAACATCAGTTTTCAGGTTTCAGAACGTAGACCTTATCTCCAATCACTGCCCAGGGTTGAAGGTGATGCAGAAATCAGAACTCCTTCCCCATGGCAAGAAACCTTGTGGTTGGCATGTTGTCCAACGTTCAGTGTAGTTGAAACCAGTGTGGCCCATGAGGCCCCGCCCATGCTCGCGGGCCACATTGGTCACAAACACACATTGTGACGCTCAGGCTGAGCCCAGTCCTCAAGTAAGGCCACTCAGTGACTGGATGAAGAGATAGCATATTGGGCTTGCCATGCCCCTAAGCCCCAATTTTTAACCATAGTTCGGGTTGTCCCTTCAGTCTTCCCCACGGCTTGGCTTTGGAATTCCTCTTTTGGTGGTACACCTGAGGTAACAAAAATGAAATGAGTCCTCCCATCCCACAGTTTGACGAAAAGCAATTGGGAATCGGGCCAAATCCTCAGAGAGGAAGATTCGTCTATGGCCCATGAGGCGTCCCCGACATTCCACGGCCATCGCTGATACAAAATCCAGAGACAAAAGCCTGAGCAAGAGCCTCAGACTCACACATTCTTCATATCCTGAAGAGTTCTTCTCATGGTTTGTAGATCGGGCCTGCCATACCTACGTCCCCTAACCTAACCTGAGTTTGTGTTTTCAGACTTCTGTCCTCAAAGTCTTGGGCCACACACCCTCCAGGCTGGGCCCCTGGAGCCACACATTAGGACTGTGCCTACCAATCCATGGGAATTCTGCCCATTACATGGTCCAAAATCGTACAAATTAGGAGAAACCTCCAAAGTCCCTGAGGCCATCCCAATAGTGTATGTCGCCCGGAACAAACATGGGCTGTCTGACACCAGCTGATAATCGACCTCCACTCATACCATAGATGGATGTCCCCAGAGAAGAATATTGAACCAGACAGGACCCTAGGCCATAATAGGATCCATTGCTTTGTGTTAAGGGCATGTGTCCTCAAAAGCCTGATTCCAATACGAGCATAGGTGTTTTCCTGAGGCACCCATCAGAACTCATCTCGTCTCCACAAGGAAACCTGTGCATGGGAGCCATGTCCAAACCTTAGGAGAGTATTTCAGGTTGCCGCTGCCACCGCCCCATTCCAAGGCCCTCATGGACACAAAAACACATTAGGACACATCCTCAAAAAAGTCCATTTCAACTCAGCCACCGAGGTTGCTCCCGCAGAGCCATGATATCTAAACTGTCTTGTTGCTAGCAGACAATTGGAATGGAGGCGGGCTTCCCAGGCATCCATCCGCGAACGGTGCTCTGGAGTCATTCCATATGGGATGTCCTGGAGCTGTCCAACAGGTCTCAATTGTCCCGCAGAAGGAATCCTTGAAGGGGGCATCCCACAACTCCCAACGTGGGAAAACCTCAATGGCCTCGAGATTCCGCTCCCTTCATGAAGCGGCCGTCATGCTCAGAGACTCCAACCTGAGCCAACGTCTGATCCTCGCCCTGACTTCAGATGCATGAGATATTGGTTCAGATCTGCAGGGGGTACCTGCCGTGCCCTCGCCCTGAAACCCAAGTCTAGCTTGTCTTCTCAGACTTCTGTCCTCACACTCCTGGCCCCGAAGCCCTCAAGTTTGGCAATTCCGGACCCACAATGCAGGACTCTGCCTGCACTCTAGAAAAAAAATGATTACCTCATGAGCTGCCCAGGCACCTTAAATGAGGGTAAACCTACACAGCACTCGACTTTACCCAAATTATATAGTCTAACCTGGGCACTAATGCACTGTCGAACACAACCTGAGCCCGGACCTCCTGACCAACACCCAGAAAGCTGACCGCACACTGAGCACATAAAACCCGCCATGGCCTTAGGTCATCATCTCTTCCCTACCTCAGTTTTCAGGCTTCAGAACCGAGACCTTATCCCAATCACTGCCCAGGGGTGAGTGTGATGCAGAAATCAGAACTCCTCCTTACCCATGGCAAGAACCCTTGTGGTTGGCACGTTATCCAACGTTCAGTGTAGGAGAAACCAGCATTCACCCTGTGGCCCCGCCCATTCTTGAGTGCGACGAGGGCATACACACGCATCGTGACCCTCAACATGAGTCCTGTCCTCTAGTAAGTCCTCTCAGTGGCTGGACCATTAGATGTCATAATGGGCTTGACATGTCCCTAGGCCCCAATTTTTAACCAGATTTCTGATAGTCCAGTCGCCCCAACCCAGGGCTCTACTCTGGAATCCCTCATTTGGTGGGACACCTGAGGTTAAAAAAGAAAAAAACAAGAATAAAAAGAAAAACGGACTTCTTCCAGCGCATAGAATGACCCCAAACTCTTTGGACGGGGCCATACCACCAGAGAGTAAGACTCGTCCATTTCCCATGAAGTCACACAGAAATTTCACGACCATGAGTGACACGATATCCAGAGACAAAAACTTGAGCTTGAGCCTCACACTCGCCCTTCTTTCAAATCCCGAAGTGTTCTCCTCATGGTCTGTAGGTCAGTCATGCCATACCTATGACCCGAAACATAAGCCGAGTTTGTGTTTTCAGACAACTGTCCAAACAGCCCTGGCCTACACAACCTACAGGCTCAGGCCCCTGGAGCCAAACCTGAGGACTGTACTTGCCCTCTCCAAGGGAATTGTGTGTGCCCATTCCAATGGCCACAACCCTTCTAATAGGATAAACCTCCAAAGTCCCTGATCCATCTCAATAGTGGTGGCTTCCCAGGAAAAACAGGGGCATTCTGGGCCCAAGTGAGCACCTACCTGCACTCAGACCCATAGACAGATGTCCCCAGAGGTAAAAAGGAAAGAACAGGCCCCTAGGCACTAATCAGATCCATTGCTTTGGTTTCCAGGCATCTCTCCTCAGAGGCGTGGATTTCAAAAGCAGCATATAGCTGTTTCTTGACTCACCCATCAGAAAACATCTCATCTACACATGGGAAACTTGCACGTTGGAGCTGTGTCAAAGCCTCTGTTTAGGAGAACCCTTTAGGGCCCCAGTGCCACCGCTTCATTCCAAGGTCTCCATAGACACAAAAGCACGTTAGGACCCATCCCCAGGGGTGTCCATTTCAACTCAGGGTCCTCGGTTGCTCCCCACAGATCCAGGAGATCTAACCTGTCTTGTTGCTAGGAGACAATTGGAATGCGATGTGGACTACCCAGCCATCCGTACTTAGAACCCTGCTCAGAATCATGGGCCTGGAGCCAAACAACTGGTCTCAATTGTCCTGCGGAAGACTCTCTGCAGTTTGGAGCTTCTCGCAACTCCCATCGTGGGAAAACACCCATGGCCTCGTGATGACCCCCCATTCATGACGGGGCCATCAGGGTCAGAAACTCCAACCTGAGCGATCGTCTGATCCTCGCCCTGACTTCAGATGCACGAGATCTCGATTCAGGTCTGTAGATTGTGCGTGCCATGGCCTCACCCAGAAACCTAAGCCTAGCTTGTGTTCTCAGACTTTTGTCGTCAGACAACTGGCCCACAAGCCCTCCAGTTTGGCAATCCAGAACTACAATGCAGCACTCTGCCGGCTCTGCAGAAGAAAAACATTGTCCTCTGGGGCTACCCAGTAATCCCAAATGAGGATCAACCTGCACCGACCTTGGCTGTACCCCAAATACATAGGCTGACCAGGGCTCTAATGCCCTTTCTGGTACAGCCTGAGCCTGGACCCCCTGGCCCCTCCCAGACAGCTGGCCGCACACTGAGCACATCAAGCCGCCATGGCCTTAGGTCTTCATCTCTTCCCAACCTCGGTTTTCAGGTTTCAGAACCTAGACCTTATCTCCAATCACTGCCCAGGGTTGAAGGTGATGCAGAAATCAGAACTCCTTCCCCATGGCAAGAAACCTTGTGGTTGGCATGTTGTCCAACGTTCAGTGTAGTTGAATCCAGTGTGGCCCATGAGGCCCCGCCCATGCTCGCGGGCCACAATGGTCACAAACACACATTGTGACGCTCAGGCTGAGCCCAGTCCTCAAGTAAGGCCGCTCAGTGGCTGGATGAAGAGATAGCATATTGGGCTTGCCATGCCCCTAGGCCACAATTTTTAACCATAGTTCGGGTTGTCCCTTCAGTCTTCCCCACGGCTTGGCTTTGGAATTCCTCTTTTGGTCGGACACCTGAGGTAACAAAACTGAAATGAGTCCTCCCATCCCACAGATTGACGAAAAGCAATTGGGAATCGGGCCAAATCCTCAGAGAGGAAGATTCGTCCATGGCCCATGAGGCCTCCCTGACATTCCACGGCCATCGCTGATACAAAATCCAGAGACAAAAGCCTGAGCAATCGCCACAGACTCGCACTTTCTTCATATCCTGAAGAGTTCTTCTCATGGTTTGTAGATCGGGCCTGCCATACCTACGTCCCCAAACCTAAGCTGAGTTTGTGTTTTCAGACTTCTGTCTTCAAAGTCTTGGGCCACACACCCTCCAGGCTCGGCCCCTGGAGCCACTCATTAGGACTGTGCCTACCAATCCATGGGAATTCTGCCCATTCCATGGTCCAAAATCGTACAAATTAGGAGAAACCTCCAAAGTCCCTGAGGCCATCCCAATAGTGTAGGTCGCCCGGAACAAACAAGGGCTGTCTGACACCAGCTGATAATCGACCTCCACTCATACCATAGATGGATGTCCCCAGAGAAGAAGATTGAACCAGACAGGACCCTAGGCCATAATAGGATCCATTGCTTTGGGTTACAGGCATGTGTCCTCAAAAGCCTGATTCCAATACGAGCATAGGTGTTTTCCTGAGGCACCCATCAGAACTCATCGCGTCTCCACAAGGAAATCTGTGCATGGGAGCCATGTCCAAAGCTTAGGAGAGTATTTCAGGGTCCTGGTGCCACCGCCCCATTCCAAGACCCTCATGGACACAAAAACACATTAGGACCCATCCTCAGGAAAGTCCATTTCAACTCAGCCGCCCCGGTTGCTCCCGAAGAGCCATCAGATCTAAACTCTCTTGTTGCTAGGAGACAATTGGAATGCGAGGCGGGCTTCCCAGGCATCCATCCGCGAACGGTGCTCTGGAGTCATTCCATATGGGATGTCCTGGAGCTGTCCAACAGGTCTCAATTGTCCCGCAGAAGGAATCCTTGAAGGGGGCATCCCACAACTCCCAACGTGGGAAAACCTCAATGGCCTCGAGATTCCGCTCCCTTCATGAAGCGGCCGTCATGCTCAGAAACTCCAACCTGAGCCAACGTCTGATCCTCGCCCTGACTTCAGATGCATGAGATATTGGTTCAGATTTGCAGGGGGTACCTGCCGTGCCCTCGCCCTGAAACCCAAGTCTAGGATGTCTTCTCAGACTTCCGTCCTCACACTCCTGGCCCCGAAGCCCTCAAGTTTGGCAATTCCGGACCCACAATGCAGCACTCTGCCTGCCCTCTAGAAAAAAAATTATTGCCTCATGAGCTGCCCAGGCACCTTAAATGAGGGTAAACCTACACAGCACTCGACTTCACCCAAATTATATAGTGTAACCTGGGCACTAATGCACTGTCGAACAAACCTGAGCCCGGACCTCCTTACCAACACCCAGAAAGCTGACCGCACACTGAGCACATAAAACCCGCCATGGCCTTAGGTCATCATCTATTCCCTACCTCAGTTTTCAGGCTTCTAACCGAGACCTTATCTCCAATCACTGCCTAAGGGTGAGTGTGATGCAGAAATCAGAACTCCTCATTACCCATGGCAAGAACCCTGTGGTTGGCACGTTGTCCAACGTTCAGTGTAGGAGAAACCAGCATTCACCCTGAGGCCCCGCCCATTCTTGAGTGCGACGAGGGCATACACACGCATTGTGACCCTCAGCATGAGTCCTGTCCTCTAGTAAGTCCTCTCAGTTGCTGGAACATTAGATGTCATAATGGGCTTGACATGCCCCGAGGCCCCAATTTTTAACCAGATTTCTGATTGTCCAGTCGCCCCTCCCCAGGGCTCTACTCTGGAATCCCTCATTTGGTGGGACACCTGAGGATAAAAAAGAAAAAAAAAACAACAAGAACAACCAAAAAAAAACGAACTTCTGCCAGCCCACAGAATGACCCCAAACTCTTTGGACGGGGCCAAACCACCAGAGAGTAAGACTCGTCCATTTCCCATGAAGTCACCCAGAAATTCCACAACCATGAGTGACACGATATCCAGAGACAAAAACTTGAGCAGGAGCCTCACACTCGCCCTTCCTTCAAATCCCAAAGAGTTCTCCTCATGGTCTGTAGATCAGTCCTGCCATACCTATGACCCGAAACATAAGCCGAGTTTGTGTTTTCAGACAACTGTCCAAACAGCCCTGGCCTACACAACCTACAGGCTCAGGCCCCTGGAGCCAAACCTGAGGACTGTACTTGCCCTCTCCAAGGGAATTGTGTGTGCCCATTCCAATGGCCACAACCCTTCTCATAGGATAAACCTCCAAAGTCCCTGATCCATCTCAATAGTGGTGGCTTCCCAGGAAAAACAGGGGCAATCTGAGCCCAACTGAGCACCTACCTGCACTCAGACCCATAGACAGATGTGCCCAGAGGTAAAAAGGAAAGAACAGGCCCCTAGGCACTAATCAGATCCATTGCTTTGGTTTCCAGGCATCTCTCCTCAGAGGCCTGGATTTCAAAAGCAGCATATAGCTGTTTCTTGACTCACCCATCAGAAAACATCTCATCTACACATGGGAAACTTGCACGTTGGAGCTGTGTCAAAGCCTCTGTTTAGGAGAACCCTTTAGGGCCCCAGTGCCACCGCTTCATTCCAAGGTCTCCATAGACACAAAGGCACGTTAGGACCCATCCCCAGGGGTGTCCATTTCAACTCAGCGGCCTCGGTTGCTCCCCACAGATCCAGGAGATCTAACCTGTCATGTTGCTAGGAGACAGTTGGAATGCGAGGTGGGCTACCCAGCCATCCATCCTTAGAACCCAGCTCAGAAACATTGGCCTGGAGCCAAACAACAGGTCTCAATTGTCCTGCAGAAGACTCTCTGCAGTTTGGAGCTTCTCACAACTCCCATCGTGGGAAAACACCCATGGCCTCGTGATGCCACCCCCCATTCATGAAGAAGCCATCAGGGACAGAAACTCCAACCTGAGCGATCGTCTGATCCTCGCGCTGACTTCAGATGCAAGAGACCTCGATTCAGGTCTGTAGATTGTGCGTGCCATGGCCTCACCCAGAAACCTAAGCTTAGCTTGTGTTCTCAGACTTTTGTCGTCAGACTACTGGCCCACAAGCCCTCCAGTTTGGCAATCCAGAACTACAATGCAGCACTCCTCCGGGCCTCCAGAAGAAAAACATTGTCTTCTGGGGCTACCCAGTAACCCCAAATGAGGATCAACCTGCACTGACCTTGGCTGTACCACAAATACATAGGCTGACCAGGGCACTAATGCCCTTTCTGACACAGGCTGAGCCTGGACACCCTGGCCCCTCCCAGACAGCTGGCCGCACACAGAGCACATCGAGCCGCCATGGCCTTAGGTCGTCATCTCTTCCCAACATCAGTTTTCAGGTTTCAGAACCTAGACCTTATCTCCAATCACTGCCCAGGGTTGAAGGTGATGTAGAAATCAGAACTCCTTCCCCATGGCAAGAAACCTTGTGGTTGGCATGTTGTCCAACGTTCAGTGTAGTTGAAACCAGTGTGGCCCATGAGGCCCCGCCCATGCTCGCGGGCCACATTGGTCACAAACACACATTGTGACGCTCAGGCTGAGCCCAGTCCTCAAGTAAGGCCACTCAGTGGCTGGATGAAGAGATAGCATATTGGGGTTGCCATGCCCCTAGGCCCCAATTTTTAACCATAGTTCGGGTTGTCCCTTCAGTCTTCCCCACGGCTTGGCTTTGGAATTCCTCTTTTGGTGGGACACCTGACGTAACAGAACTGAAATGAGTCCTCCCATCCCACAGATTGACGAAAAGCAATTGGGAATCGGGCCAAACCCTCAGAGAGGAAGATTCGTCCATGGCCCATGTGGCGTCCCCGACATTCCATGGCCATCGCTGATACAAAATCCAGAGACAAAAGCCTGAGCAAGCGCCTCAGACTCGCACTTTCTTCATATCCTGAAGAGTTCTTCTCATGGTTTGTAGATCGGGCCTGCCATTCCTACGTCCCCAAATCTAAGCTGAGTTTGTGTCTTCAGACTCCTGCCTCAATTCTTGGGCCACACACCCTCCAGGCTGGGCCCCTGGAGCCACACATTAGGACTGTGCCTAACAATCCATGGGAATTCTGCCCATTCCATGGTCCAAAATCGTACAAATTAGGAGAAACCTCCAAAGTCCCTGAGGCCATCCCAATAGTGTAGGTCGCCCGGAACAAACAAGGGCTGTCTGACTTCAGCAGATAATCGACCTCCACTCATACCATAGATGGATGTCCCCAGTGAAGAAGATTGAACCAGACAGGACCCTAGGCCATAATAGGATCCATTGCTTTGGGTCACAGGCATGTGTCCTCAAAAGCCTGATTCCAATACGAGCATAGGTGTTTTCCTGAGGCACCCATCAGAACTCATCTCGTCTCCACAAGGAAACCTGTGCATGGGAACCATGTCCAAACCTTAGGAGAGTACTTCAGGGTCCCGATGCCACCGCCCCATTCCAAGGCCCTCATGGACACAAAAACACATTAGGACCCATCCTCAGGAAAGTCCATTTCAACTCAGCCACCCCGGTTGCTCCCGCAGAGCCATCAGATCTAAACTGTCTTGTTGCTAGCAGACAATTGGAATGGAGGCGGGCTTCCCAGGCATCCATCCGCGAAGGGTGCTCTGGAGTCATTCCATATGGGATGTCCTGGAGCTGTCCAACAGGTCTCAATTGTCCCGCAGAAGGAATCCTTGAAGGGGGCATCCCACAACTCCCAACGTGGGAAAACCTCAATGGCCTCGAGATTCCGCTCCCTTCATGAAGCGGCCGTCATGCTCAGAAACTCCAACCTGAGCCAACGTCTGATCCTCGCCCTGACTTCAGATGCATGAGATATTGGTTCAGATCTGCAGGGGGTACCTGCCGTGCCCTCGCCCAGAAACCCAAGTCTAGCTTGTCTTCTCAGACTTCTGTCCTCACACTCCTGGCCCCGAAGCCCTCAAGTTTGGCAATTCCGGACCCATAATGCAGCACTCTGCCTGCACTCTAGAAAAAAAATTATTGCCTCATGAGCTGCCCAGGCACCTTAAATGAGGGTAAACCTACACAGAACTCGACTTTACCCAAATTATATAGTCTAACCTGGGTACTAATGCACTGTCGAACACAACCTGAGCCCGGACCTCCTGACCAACACCCAGAAAGCTGACCGCTCACTGAGCACATAAAACCCGCCATGGCCTTAGGTCATCATCTCTTCCCTACCTCAGTTTTCAGGCTTCAGAACCGAGACCTTATCCCAATCACTGCCCAGGGGTGAGTGTGATGCAGAAATCAGAACTCCTCCTTACCCATGGCAAGAACCCTTGTGGTTGGCACGTTATCCAACGTTCAGTGTAGGAGAAAGAAGCATTCACCCTGAGGCCCCGCCCATTCTTGAGTGCGACGAGGGCATACACACGCATTGTGACCCTCAACATGAGTCCTGTCCTCTAGTAAGTCCTCTCAGTGGCTGGACCATTAGATGTCATAATGGGCTTGACATGTCCCTAGGCCCCAATTTTTAACCAGATTTCTGATAGTCCAGTCGCCCCAACCCAGGGCTCTACTCTGGAATCCCTCATTTGGTGGGACACCTGAGGTTAAATAGAAAAAAACAAGAATAAAAAGAAAAACGGACTTCTTCCAGCCCACAGAATGACCCCAAACTCTTTGGACGGGGCCAAACCACCAGAGAGTAAGACTCGTCCATTTCCCATGAAGTCACCCAGAAATTCCACGTCCATGAGTGACACGATATCCAGAGACAAAAACTTGAGCTTGAGCCTCACACTCGCCCTTCTTTCAAATCCCGAAGTGTTCTCCTCATGGTCTGTAGGTCAGTCATGCCATACCTATGACCCGAAACATAAGCCGAGTTTGTGTTTTCAAACAACTTTCCAAACAGCCCTGGCCTACACAACCTACAGGCTCAGGCCCCTGGAGCCAAACCTGAGGACTGTACTTGCCCTCTCCAAGGGAATTGTGTGTGCCCATTCCAATAGCCACAACCCTTCTAATAGTATAAACCTCCAATGTCCCTGATCCATCTCAATAGTGGTGGCTTCCCAGGAACAACAGGGGCAATCTGAGCCCAACTGAGCACCTACCTGCACTCAGACCCATAGACAGATGTCCCCAGAGGTAAAAAGGGAAGAACAGGCCCCTAGGCACTAATCAGATCCATTGCTTTGGTTTCCAGGCATCTCTCTTCAGAAGCCTGGATTTCAAAAGCAGCATATAGCTGTTTCTTGACTCACCCATCAGAAAACATCTCATCTACACATGGGAAACTTGCACGTTGGAGCTGTGTCAAAGCCTCTGTTTAGGAGAACCCTTTAGGGCCCCAGTGCCACCGCTTCATTCCAAGGTCTCCATAGACACAAAAGCACGTTAGGCCCCATCCCCAGGGGTGTCCATTTCAACTCAGGGTCCTCGGTTGCTCCCCACAGATCCAGGAGATTTAACCTGTCTTGTTGCTAGGAGACAATTGGAATGCGATGTGGACTACCCAGCCATCCGTCATTAGAACCCTGCTCAGAATCATGGGCCTGGAGCCAAACAACTGGTCTCAATTGTCCTGCGGAAGACTCTCTGCAGTTTGGAGCTTCTCGCAACTCCCATCGTGGGAAAACACCCATGGCCTCGTGATGACCCCCCATTCATGACGGGGCCATCAGGGTCAGAAACTCCAACCTGAGCGATCGTCTGATCCTCGCCCTGACTTCAGATGCACGAGATCTCGATTCAGGTCTGTAGATTGTGCGTGCCATGGCCTCACCCAGAAACCTAAGCCTAGCTTGTGTTCTCAGACTTTTGTCGTCAGACTACTGGCCCACAAGCCCTCCAGTTTGGCAATCCAGAACTACAATGCAGCACTCTGCCGGCTCTTCAGAAGAAAAACATTGTCCTCTGGTGCTAACCAGTAATCCCAAATGAGGATCAACCTGCACCGACCTTGGCTGTACCCCAAATACATAGGCTGACCAGGGCTCTAATGCCCTTTCTGGTACAGCCTGAGCCTGGACCCCCTGGCCCCTCCCAGACAGCTGGCCGCACACTGAGCATATCAAGCCGCCATGGCCTTAGGTCGTCATCTCTTCCCAACATCAGTTTTCAGGTTTCAGAACCTAGACCTTATCTCCAATCACTGCCCAGGGTTGAAGGTGATGCAGAAATCAGAACTCCTTCCCCATGGCAAGAAACCTTGTGGTTGGCATGTTGTCCAACGTTCAGTGTCGTTGAAACCAGTGTGGCCCATGAGGCCCCGCCCATGCTCGCGGGCCACATTGGTCACAAACACACATTGTGACGCTCAGGCTGAGCCCAGTCCTCAAGTAAGGCCACTCAGTTGCTGGATGAAGAGATAGCATATTGGGGTTGCCATGCCCCTAGGCCCCAATTTTTAACCATAGATCGGGTTGTCCCTTCAGTCTTCCCCACGGCTTGGCTTTGGAATTCCTCTTTTGGTCGGACACCTGAGCTAACAAAACTGAAATGAGTCCTCCCATCCCACAGATTGACAAAAAGCAATTGGGAATCGGGCCAAATCCTCAGAGAGGAAGATTCGTCCATGGCCCATGAGGCCTCCCTGACATTCCACGGCCATCGCTGATACAAAATCCAGAGACAAAAGCCTGAGCAAGCGCCTCAGACTCGCACTTTCTTCATATCCTGAAGAGTTCTTCTCATGGTTTGTAGATCGGGCCTGCCATACCTACGTCCCCAAATCTAAGCTGAGTTTGTGTTTTCAGACTTCTGTCTTCAAAGTCTTGGGCCCCACACCCTCCAGGCTCGGCCCCTGGAGCCACTCATTAGGACTGTGCCTACCAATCCATGGGAAATCTGCCCATTTCATGGTCCAAAATCGTACAAATTAGGAGAAACCTCCAAAGTCCCTGAGGCCATCCCAATAGTGTAGGTCGCCCAGAACAAACAAGGGCTGTCAGACACCAGCTGATAATCGACCTCCACTCATACCATAGATGGATGTCCCCAGAGAAGAAGATTGAACCAGACAGGACCCTAGGCCATAATAGGATCCATTGCTTTGGGTTACAGGCATGTGTCCTCAAAAGCCTGATTCCAATACGAGCATAGGTGATTTCCTGAGGCACCCATCAGAACTCATCTCGTCTACACAAGGAAATCTGTGCATGGGAGCCATGTCCAAAGCTTAGGAGAGTATTTCAGGGTCCTGGTGCCACCGCCCCATTCCAAGGCCCTCATGGACACAAAAACACATTAGGACCCATCCTCAGGAAAGTCCATTTCAACTCAGCCACCCCGGTTACTCCCGAAGAGCCATCAGATCTAAACTGTCTTGTTGCTAGGAGACAATTGGAATGCGAGGGGGGCTTCCCAGGCATCCATCCGCGAACGGTGCTCTGGAGTCATTCCATATGGGATGTCCTGGAGCTGTCCAACAGGTCTCAATTGTCCCGCAGAAGGAATCCTTGAAGGGGGCATCCCACAACTCCCAACGTGGGAAAACCTCAATGGCCTCGAGATTCCGCTCCCTTCATGAAGCGGCCGTCATGCTCAGAAATTCCAACCTGAGCCAACGTCTGATCCTCGCCCTGACTTCAGATGCATGAGATATTGGTTCAGATCTGCAGGGGGTACCTGCCGTGCCCTCGCTCTGAAACCCAAGTCTAGCTTGTCTTCTACGACTTCCATCCTCACACTCCTGGCCCCGAAGCCCTCAAGTTTGGCAATTCCGGACCCACAATGCAGCACTCTGCCTGCCCTCTAGAAAAAAAATGATTGCCTCATGAGCTGCCCAGGCACCTTAAATGAGGGTAAACCTACACAGAACTCGACTTTACCCAAATTATATAGTCTAACCTGGGCACTAATGCACTGTCGAACACAACCTGAGCCCGGACCTCCTGACCAACACCCAGAAAGCTGACCGCACACTGAGCACATAAAACCCGCCATGGCCTTAGGTCATCATCTCTTCCCTACCTCAGTTTTCGGCTTCAGAACCGAGACCTTATCTCCAGTCACTGCCCAGGGGTGAGTGTGATGCAGAAATCAGAACTCCTCCTTACCCATGGCAAGAACCCTTGTGGTTGGCACGCTGTCCAACGTTCAGTGTAGGAGAAACCAGCATTCACCCTGAGGCCCCGCCCATTCTTGAGTGCGACAAGGACATACACACGCATTGTGACCCTCAGCACGATATCTGTCCTCTAGTAACTCCTCTCAGTGGCTGGACCATTAGATGTCAATATGGGCTTGACATGTCCCTAGGCCCCAATTTTTAACCAGATTTCTTATTGTCCAGTCGCCCCTCCCCAGGGCATTACTCTGGAAACACTCATTTGATGGGACATCTGAGGTTAAAAAAGAAAAAAACAACAACAACAAAAAAAAAAAAAAACGGACTTCTTCCAGCCCACAGAATGACCCCAAACTCTTTGGACGGGGCCAAACCACCAGAGAGTAAGACTCGTCCATTTCCCATGAAGTCACCCAAAAATTCCACGTCCATGAGTGACACGATATCCAGAGACAAAAACTTGAGCAGGAGCCTCACACTCGTCCTTCTTTCAAATCCCGAAGAGTTCTCCTCATGGTCTGTAGATCAGTCCTGCCATACCTATGACCCGAAACATAAGCCGAGTTTGTGTTTTCAGACAACTGTCCAAACAGCCCTGGCCTACACAACCTACAGGCTCAGGCCCCTGGAGCCAAACCTGAGGACTGTACTTGCCCTCTCCAAGGGAATTGTGTGTGCCCATTCCAATGGCCACAACCCTTCTAATAGGATAAACCTCCAATGTCCCTGATCCATCTCAATAGTGGTGGCTTCCCAGGAAAAACAGGGGCAATCTGAGCCCAACTGAGCACCTACCTGCACTCAGACCCATAGACAGAAGTCTCCAGAGGTATGAAGGAAAGAACAGGCCCCTAGGCACTAATCAGATCCATTGCTTTGGTTTCCAGGCATCTCTCCTCAGAGGTCTGGATTTCAAAAGCAGCATATAGCTGTTTCTTGACTCACCCATCAGAAAACATCTCATCTACACATGGGAAACTTGCACGTTGGAGCTGTGTCAAAGCCTCTGTATAGGAGAACCCTTTAGGGCCCCAGTGCTACCGCTTCATTCCAAGGGCGCCATAGACACAAAAGCACGTTAGGACCCATCCCCAGGGGTGTCCATTTCAACTCAGCGTCCTCGGTTGCTCCCCACATATCCAGGAGATCTAACCTGTCTTGTTGCTAGGAGACAATTGGAAATCGAGGTGGGCTACCCAGCCATCCATCCTTAGAACCCTGCTCAGAATCATTGGCCTGGAGCCAAACAACAGGTCTCAAATGTCGTGCAGAAGACTCTCTGCAGTTTGGAGCTTCTCACAACTCCAATCGTGGGAAAAATCCCATGGCCTCGTGATGCCCCCGCCCATTCATGAAGGGGCCATCAGGGACAGAAACTCCAACCTGAGCGATCGTCTGATCCTCGCCCTGACTTCAGATGCACGAGATCTCGATTCAGGTCTGTAGATTGTGCGTGCCATGGCCTCACACAGAAACCTAAGCCTAGCTTGTGTTCTCAGACTTTTGTCGTCAGACTACTGGCCCACAAGCCCTCCAGTTTGGCAATCCAGAACTACAATGCAGCACTCTGCCGGCCCTCCAGAACAAAAACATTGTCCTCTGGTGCTACCCAGTAATCCCAAATGAGGATCAACCTGCACCGACCTTGGCTGTACCCCAAATACATAGGCCGACCAGGGTACTCATGCTCTTTCTGATACAGCCTGAGCCTGGACCCCCTGGCCCCTACCAGACAGCTGTCCGCACACTGAGCAAATCGAGCCGCCATGGCCTTAGGTCGTCATCTCTTCCCAACATCAGTTTTCAGGTTTCAGAACCTAGACCTTATCTCCAATCACTGCCCAGGGTTGAAGGTGATGCAGAAATCAGAACTCCTTCCCCATGGCAAGAAACCTTGTGGTTGGCACGTTGTCCAACGTTCAGTGTAGTTGAAACCAGTGTGGCCCATGAGGCCCCGCCCATGCTCACGGGCCACATTGGTCACAAACACACATTGTGACGCTCAGGCTGAGCCCAGTCCTCAAGTAAGGCCACTCAGTGACTGGATGAAGAGATAGCATATTGGGCTTGCCATGCCCCTAGGCCCCAATTTTTAACCATAGTTCGGGTTGTCCCTTCAGTCTTCCCCTCGGCTTTGCTTTGGAATTCCTCTTTTGGTGGGACACCTGAGGTAACTAAACTGAAATGAGTCCTCCCATCCCACAGATTGACGAAAAGCAATTGGGAATCGGGCCAAATCCTCAGAGAGGAAGATTCGTCCATGGCCCATGAGGCCTCCCCGACATTCCACGGCCATCGCTGATACAAAATCCAGAGACAAAAGCCTGAGCAAGCGCCTCAGACTCGCACTTTCTTCATATCCTTAAGAGTTCTTCTCATGGTTTGTAGATCGTGCCTGCCATACCTACGTCCCCAAACCTAAGCTGAGTTTGTGTTTTCAGACTTCTGTCCAAAGTCTTGGGCCGCACACCCACCAGCCTGGGCCCCTGGAGCCACACATTAGGACTGTGCCTACCAATCCATGGGAATTCTGCCCATTCCATGGTCCAAAATCGTACAAATTAGGAGAAACCTCCAAAGTCCCTAAGGCCATCCCAATAGTGTAGGTCGCCCTGAACAAACAAGGGCTGTCAGACACCAGCTGATAATCGACCTCCACTCATACCATAGATGGATGTCCCCAGAGAAGAAGATTGAACCAGACAGGACCCTAGGCCATAATAGGATCCATTGCTTTGGGTTACAGGCATGTGTCCTCAAAAGCCTGATTCCAATACGAGCATAGGTGTTTTCCTGAGGCACCCATCAGAACTCATCTCGTCTCCACAAGGAAACCTGTGCATGGGAGCCATGTCCAAAGCTTAGGAGAGTACTTCAGGGTCCCGGTGCCACCGCCCCATTCCAAGGCCCTCATGGACACAAAAACACATTAGGACCCATCCTCAGGAAAGTCCATTTCAACTCAGCCACCCCGGTTGCTCCCGCAGAGCCATCAGATCTAAACTGTCTTGTTGCTAGGAGACAATTGGAATGCGAGGCGGGCTACCCGGGCATCCATCCGCGAACGGTGCTCTGGAGTCATTCCATATGGGATGTCCTGGAGCTGTCCAACAGGTCTCAATTGTCCCGCAGAAGGAATCCATGAAGGGGGCATCCCACAACTCCCAACGTGGGAAAACCTCAATGGCCTCGAGTTTCCGCTCTCTTCATGAAGCGGCCGTCATACTCAGAAACTCCTACCTGAGCCAACGTCTGATCCTCGCCCTGACTTCAGATGCATGAGATATTGGTTCAGATCTGCAGGGGGTACCTGCCGTGCCCTCGCCCTGAAACCCAAGTCTAGCTTGTCTTCTCAGACTTCCGTCCTCACACTCCTGGCCCCGAAGCCCTCAAGTTTGGCAATTCCGGACCCACAATGCAGCACTCTGCCTGCCCTCTAGAAAAAAAATTATTGCCTCATGAGCTGCCCAGGCACCTTAAATGAGGGTAAACCTACACAGCACTCGACTTTACCCAAATTATATAGTCTAACCTGGGCACTAATGCACTGTCGAACACAACCTGAGCCCGGACCTCCTGACCAACACCCAGAAAGCTGACCGCACACTGAGCACATAAAACCCGCCATGGCCTTAGGTCATCATCTCTTCCCTACCTCAGTTTTCAGGCTTCAGAACCGAGACCTTATCTCCAATCACTTCCCAGGGGTGAGTGTGATGCAGAAATCAGAACTCCTCCTTACCCATGGCAAGAACCCTTGTGGTTGGCACGTTGTCCAATGTTCAGTGTAGGAAAAACCAGCATTCACCCTGAGGCCCCGCCTATTCTTGAGGGCGACGAGGGCATACACACGCATTGTGACCCTCAGCATGAGTCCTGTCCTCTAGTAAGTCCTCTCTGTGGCTGGACCATTAGATGTCATAATGGGCTTGACATGTCCCTAGGCCCCAATTTTTACAAGATTTCTGATTGTCCAGTCGCCCCTCCCCAGGGCTCTACTCTGGAATCCATCATTTGGTGGGACACCTGAGGTTAAAAAAGAAAAAAACTACAACAACACCAAAAAAAAAAAAAAACGGACTTCTTCCAGCCCACAGAATGACCACAAACTCTTTGGACGGGGCCAAACAACCAGAGAGTAAGACTCGTTCATTTCCCATGAAGTCACCCAGAAATTACACGACCGTGAGTGACACGATATCCAGAGACAAAAACTTGAGCAGAGCCTCACACTCGCCCTTCTTTCAAATCCCGAAGAGTTCTCCTCATGGTCTGTAGATCAGTCATGCCATACCTATGACCCGAAACATAAGCCAAGTTTGTGTTTTCAGACAACTGTCCAAACAGCCCTGGCCTACACAACCTACAGGCTCAGGCCCCTGGAGCCAAACCTGAGGACTGTACAAGCCATCTCCAAGGGAATTGTGTGTGCCCATTCCAATGGCCACAACCCTTCTCATAGGATAAACCTCCAAAGTCCCTGATCCATCTCAATAGTGGTGGCTTCCCAGGAAAAACAGGGGCAATCTGAGCCCAACTGAGCACCTACCTGCACTCAGACTCATAGACAGATGTCCCCAGAGGTAAAAAGGAAAGAACAGGCCCCTAGGCACTAATCAGATCCATTGCTTTGGTTTCCAGGCATCTCTGCTCAGAGGCCTTGATTTCAAAAGCAGCATATAACTGTTTCTTGACTCACCCATCAGAAAACATCTCATCTACACATGGGAAACTTGCACGTTGGAGCTGTGTCAAAGCCTTTGTTTAGGAGAACCCTTTTGGGCCCCAGTGCCACCGCTTCATTCCTAGGTCTCCATAGACACAAAAGCACGTTAGGACCCATCCCCAGGGGTGTCCATTTCAACTCAGCGTCCTCGGTTGCTCCCCACAGATCCAGGAGATCTAACCTGTCTTGTTGCTAGGAGACAATTGGAATGCGAGGTGGGCTACCCAGCCATCCATCCTTAGAACCCTGCTCAGAATCATTGGCCTGGAGCCAAACAACAGGTCTCAATTGTCCCGCAGAAGACTCTCTGCAGTTTGGAGCTTCTCAAAACTCCCATCTTGGGAAAACACACATGGCCTCGTGATGCCCCCCCCACTCATGAAGGGGCCATCAGGGACAGAAACTCCAACCTGAGCGATCGTCTGATCCTCGCCCTGACTTCAGATGCACGAGATCTCGATTCAGGTCTGTCGATTGTGCCTGCCATGGCCTCACCCAGAAACCTAAGCCTAGCTTGTGTTCTCAGACTTTTGTCGTCAGACTACTGGCCCACAAGCCCTCCAGTTTGGCAATCCAGAACTACATGCAGCATTCTGCGGCCCTCCAGAAGAAAAACATTGTCTTCTGGGGCTACCCAGTAACCCCAAATGAGGATCAACCTGCACCGACCATGGCTGTACCCCAAATACATAGGCTGACCAGGGCACTAATGCCCTTTCTGACACAGCCTGAGCCTGGACCCCCTGGACCCTCCCAGACAGCTGGCCGCACACTGAGCACCTCGAGCCGCCATGGCCTTAGGTCGTCATCTCTTCCCAACCTCGGTTTTCAGGTTTCAGAACCTAGACCTTATCTCCAATCACTGCCCAGGGTTGAAGGTGATGCAGAAATCAGAACTCCTTCCCCATGGCAAGAAACCTTGTGGTTGGCATGTTGTCCAACGTTCAGTGTAGTTGAAACCAGTGTGGCCCATGAGGCCCCGCCCATGCTCGCGGGCCACATTGGTCACAAACACACATTGTGACGCTCAGGCTGAGCCCAGACCTCAAGTAAGGCCGCTCAGTGGCTAGATGAAGAGATAGCATATTGGGCTTGCCATGCCCCTAGGCCCCAATTTTTAACCATAGTTCGGGTTGACCCTTCAGTCTTCCCCACGGCTTGGCTTTGCATTCCTCTTTTGGTGGGACACCTGAGGTAACAAAACTGAAATGAGTCCTCCCATCCCACAGATTGACGAAAAGCAATTGGGAATCGGGCCAAATCCTCAGAGAGGAAGATTCGTCCATGGCCCATGAGGCCTCCCGACATCCCCGGCCATCGCTGATACAAAATCCAGAGACAAAAGCCTGAGCAAGCGCCTCAGACTCGCACTTTCTTCATATCCTGAAGAGTTCTTCTCATGGTTTGTAGATCGGGCCTGCCATACCTACGTCCCCAAACCTAAGCTGAGTTTGTGTTTTCAGACTTCTGTCCTCAAAGTCTTGGGCCCCACACCCTCCAGACTGGGCGCCTGGAGCCACACATTAGGATTGTGCCTACCAATCCATGGGAATTCTGCCCATTCCATGGTCCAAAATCGTACAAATTAGGAGAAACCTCCAAAGTCCCTGAGGCCATCCCAATAGTGTAGGTCGCCCAGAAGAAACAAGGGCGGTCTGACAACAGCTGATAATCGACCTCCACTCATACCATAGATGGATGTCCCCAGAGAAGAAGATTGAACCCGACAGGACCCTAGGCCATAATATGATCCATTGCTTTGGGTTACAGGCATGTGTCCTCAAAAGCCTGATTCCAATACAAGCATAGGGGTTTTCCTGAGGCACCCATCAGAACTCATCTCGTCTCTACAAGGAAACCTGTGCATGGGAGCCATGTCCAAAGCTTAGGAGAGTACTTCAGGGTCCCGGTGCCACCGCCCCATTCCAAGGCCCTCATGGACACAAAAACACATTAGAAACCATTCTCAGGAAAGTCCATTTGAACTCAGCCACCCCGGTTGCTCCGGCAGAGCCATCAGATCTAAACTGTCTTGTTGCTAGGAGACAATTGGAATGCGAGGCGGGCTTCCCAGGCATCCATCCGCGAACGGTGCTCTGGAGTCATTCCATATGGGATGTCCTAGAGCTGTCCAACAGGTCTCAATTGTCCCACAGAAGGAATCCTTGAAGGGGGCATCCCACAACTCCCAACGTGGGAAAACCTCAATGGCCTCGAGATTCCGCTCCCTTCATGAAGCGGCCGTCATGCTCAGAAACTCCAACCTGAGCCAATGTCTGATCCTCGCCCTGACTTCAGATGCATGAGATATTGGTTCAGATCTGCAGGGGGTACCTGCCGTGCCCTCGCCCTGAAACCCAAGTCTAGCTTGTCTTCTCAGACTTCCGTCCTCACACTCCTGGCCCCGAAGCCCTCAAGTTTGGCAATTCCGGACCCACAATGCAGCACTCTGCCTGCCCTCTAGAAAAAAAATGATTGCCTCATGAGCTGCCCAGGCACCTTAAATGAGGGTAAACCTACACAGCACTCGACTTTACCCAAATTATATAGTCTAACCTGGGCACTAATGCACTGTCGAACACAACCTGAGCCCGGACCTCCTGACCAACACCCAGAAAGCTGACCGCACACTGAGCACATAAAACCCGCCATGGCCTTAGGTCATCATCTCTTCCCTACCTCAGTTTTCAGGCTTCAGAACCGAGACCTTATCTCCAATCACTGCCCATGGGTGAGTGTGATGCAGAAATCAGAACTCCTCCTTACCCATGGCAAGAACCCTTGTGGTTGGCACGTTGTCCAACGTTCAGTGTAGGAGAAACCAGCATTCACCCTGAGGCCCCGCCCATTCTTGAGTGCGACGAGGGCATACACATGCATTGTGACCCTCAGCATGAGTCCTGTCCTCTAGTAAGTCCTCTAAGTGGCTGGACCATTAGAAGTCATAATGGGCTTGACATGTCCCTAGGCCCCAATTTTTAACCAGATTTCTGATTGTCCAGTCGCCCCTCCCCAGTGCTCTACTCTGGAATGCATCATTTGGTGGGACACCTGAGGTTAAAAAAGAAAAAAACTACAACAACACCAAAAAAAAAAAAAACGGACTTCTTCCAGCCCACAGAATGACCGCAAACTCTTTGGACGTGGCCAAACCACAAGAGAGTAAGACTCGTCCATTTCCCATAAAGACACCCAGAAATTCAACGACCATGAGTGACACGATATCCAGGACAAAAACTTGAGCAGAGCCTCACACTCGCCCTTCTTTCAAATCCCGAAGAGTTCTCCTCATGGTCTGTAGATCAGTCCTGCCATACCTATGACCCGAAACATAAGCCGAGTTTGTGTTTTCAGACAACTGTCCAAACAGCCCTGGCCTACACAACCTACAGGCTCAGGCCCCTGGAGCCAAACCTGAGGACTGTACTTGCCCTCTCCAAGGGAATTGTGTGTGCCCATTCCAATGGCCACAACCCTTCTCATAGGATAAACCTCCAAAGTCCCTGATCCATCTCAATAGTGGTGGCTTCCCAGGAAAAACAGGGGCAATCTGAGCCCAACTGAGCACCTACCTGCACTCAGACCCATAGACAGATGTCCCCAGAGGTAAAAAGGAAAGAACAGGCCCCTAGGCACTAATCAGATCCATTGCTATGGTTTCCAGGCATCTCTCCTCAGAGGCCTGGATTTCAAAAGCAGCATATAGCTGTTTCTTGACTCACCCATCAGAAAACATCTCATCTACACATGGGAAACTTGCACGTTGGAGCTGTGTCAAAGCAATTGTTTAGGAGAACCCTTTTGGGCCCCAGTGCCACCGCTTCATTCCAAGGTCTCCATAGACACAAAAGCACGTTAGGACCCATCCCCAGGGGTGTCCATTTCAACTCAGCGTCCTCGGTTGCTCCCCACAGATCCAGGAGATCTAACCTGTCTTGTTGCTAGGAGACAATTGGAATGCGAGGTGGGCTACCCAGCCATCCATCCTTAGAACCCTGCTCAGAATCATTGGCCTGGAGCCAAACAACAGGTCTCAATTGTCC
Source organism: Mustela nivalis (assembly GCF_964662115.1). NCBI lineage: Eukaryota > Metazoa > Chordata > Mammalia > Carnivora > Mustelidae > Mustela > Mustela nivalis. Next base: position 1,824,398 of record NW_028136547.1, on the reverse strand, counting down.
CGCAGAAGACTCTCTGCAGTTTGGAGCTTCTCAAAACTCCCATCTTGGGAAAACACACATGGCCTCGTGATGCCCCCCCCCACTCATGAAGGGGCCATCAGGGACAGAAACTCCAACCTGAGCGATCGTCTGATCCTCGCCCTGACTTCAGATGCACGAGATCTCGATTCAGGTCTGTCGATTGTGCCTGCCATGGCCTAACCCAGAAACCTAAGCCTAGCTTGTGTTCTCAGACTTTTGTCGTCAGACTACTGGCCCACAAGCCCTCCAGTTTGGCAATCCAGAACTACATGCAGCATTCTGGGGCCCTCCAGAAGAATAACATTGTCTTCTGGGGCTACCCAGTAACCCCAAATGAGGATCAACCTGCACCGACCATGGCTGTACCCCAAATACATAGGCTGACCAGGGCACTAATGCCCTTTCTGACACAGCCTGAGCCTGGACCCCCTGGACCCTCCCAGACAGCTGGCCGCACACTGAGCACATCGAGCCGCCATGGCCTTAGGTCGTCATCACTTCCCAACCTCGGTTTTCAGGTTTCAGAACCTAGACCTTATCTCCAATCACTGCCCAGGGTTGAAGGTGATGCAGAAATCAGAACTCCTTCCCCATGGCAAGAAACCTTGTGGTTGGCATGTTGTCCAACGTTCAGTGTCGTTGAAACCAGTGTGGCCCATGAGGCGCCGCCCATGCTCGCGGGCCACATTGGTCACAAACACACATTGTGACGCTCAGGCTGAGCCCAGTCCTCAAGTAAGGCCGCTCAGTGGCTAGATGAAGAGATAGCATATTGGGCTTGCCATGCCCCTAGGCCCCAATTTTTAACCATAGTTCGGGTTGACCCTTCAGTCTTCCCCACAGCTTGGCTTTGGAATTCCTCTTTTGGTGGGACACCTGAGGTAACAAAACTGAAATGAGTCCTCCCATCCCACAGATTGACGAAAAGCAATTGGGAATCGGGCCAAATCCTCAGAGAGGAAGATTCGTCCATGGCCCATGAGGCCTCCCGACATTCCCCGGCCATCGCTGATACAAAATCCATAGACAAAAGCCTGAGCAAGCGCCTCAGACTCGCACTTTCTTCATATCCTGAAGAGTTCTTCTCATGGTTTGTCGATCGGGCCTGCCATACCTACGTCCCCAAACCTAAGCTGAGTTTGTGTTTTCAGACTTCTGTCCTCAAAGTCTTGGGCCCCACACCCTCCAGGCTGGGCCCCTGGAGCCACACATTAGGACTGTGCCTACCAATCCATGGGAATTCTGCCCATTCCATGGTCCAAAATCGTACAAATTAGGAGAATCCTCCAAAGTCCCTGAGGCCATCCCAATAGTGTAGGTCGCCCAGAAGAAACAAGGGCGGTCTGACAACAGCTGATAATCGACCTCCACTCATACCATAGATGGATGTCCCCAGAGAAGAAGATTGAACCAGACAGGACCCTAGGCCATAGTATGATCCATTGCTTTGGGTTACAGGCATGTGTCCTCAAAAGCCTGATTCCAATACAAGCATAGGGGTTTTCCTGAGGCACCCATCAGAACTCATCTCGTCTCTACAAGGAAACCTGTGCATGGGTGCCATGTCCAAAGCTTAGGAGAGTACTTCAGGGTCCCGGTGCCACCGCCCCATTCCAAGGCCCTCATGGACACAAAAACACATTAGGACCCATCCTCAGGAAAGTCCATTTGAACTCAGCCACCCCGGTTGCTCCGGCAGAGCCATCAGATCTAAACTGTCTTGTTGCTAGGAGACAATTGGAATGCGAGGCGGGCTTCCCAGGCATCCATCCGCGAACGGTGCTCTGGAGTCATTCCATATGGGATGTCCTAGAGCTGTCCAACAGGTCTCAATTGTCCCGCAGAAGGAATCCTTGAAGGGGGCATCCCACAACTCCCAACGTGGGAAAACCTCAATGGCCTCGAGATTCTGCTCCCTTCATGAAGCGGCCATCATGCTCAGAAACTCCAACCTGAGCCAACGTCTGATCCTCGCCCTGACTTCAGATGCATGAGATATTGGTTCAGATCTGCAGGGGGTACCTGCCGTGCCCTCGCCCTGAAACCCAAGTCTAGCTTGTCTTCTCAGACTTCCGTCCTCACACTCCTGGCCCCGAAGCCCTCAAGTTTGGCAATTCCGGACCCACAATGCAGCACTCTGCCTGCCCTCTAGAAAAAAAATGATTGCCTCATGAGCTGCCCAGGCACCTTAAATGAGGGTAAACCTACACAGCACTCGACTTTACCCAAATTATATAGTCTAACCTGGGCACTAATGCACTGTCGAACACAACCTGAGCCCGGACCTCCTGACCAACACCCAGAAAGCTGACCGCACACTGAGCACATAAAACCCGCCATGGCCTTAGGTCATCATATCTTCCCTACCTCAGTTTTCAGGCTTCAGAACCGAGACCTTATCTCCAATCACTGCCCATGGGTGAGTGTGATGCAGAAATCAGAACTCCTCCTTACCCATGGCAAGAACCCTTGTGGTTGGCACGTTGTCCAACGTTCAGTGTAGGAGAAACCAGCATTCACCCTGAGGTCCCGCCCATTCTTGAGTGCGACAAGGGCATACACACGCATTGTGACCCTCAGCATGAGTCCTGTCCTCTAGTAATTCCTCTAAGTGGCTGGACCATTAGATGTCATAATGGGCTTGACATGTCCCTAGGCCCCAATTTTTAACCAGATTTCTGATTGTCCAGTCGCCCCTCCCCAGTGCTCTACTCTGGAATCCATCATTTGGTGGGACACCTGAGGTTAAAAAAGAAAACAACAACAACAACAACAACAACAAAAAACGGACTTCTTCCAACCCACAGAATGAAGGCAAACTCTTTGGACGTGGCCAAACCACAAGAGAGTAAGACTCGTCCATTTCCCATAAAGACACCCAGAAATTCAACGACCATGAGTGACACGATATCCAGGACAAAAACTTGAGCAGAGCCTCACACTCCCCCTTCTTTCAAATCCCGAAGAGTTCTCCTCATGATCTGTAGATCAGTCCTGCCATACCTATGACCCGAAACATAAGCCGAGTTTGTGTTTTCAGACAACTGTCCAAACAGCCCTGGCCTACACAACCTACAGGCTCAGGCCCCTGGAGCCAAACCTGAGGACTGTACTTGCCCTCTACAAGGGAATTGTGTGTGCCCATTCCAATGGCCACAACCCTTCTCATAGGATAAACCTCCAAAGTCCCTGATCCATCTCAATAGTGGTGGCTTCCCAGGAAAAACAGGGGCAATCTGAGCCCAACTGAGCACCTACCTGCACTCAGACCCATAGACAGATGTCCCCAGAGGTAAAAAGGAAAGAACAGGCCCCTAGGCACTAATCAGATCCATTGCTATGGTTTCCAGGCATCTCTCCTCAGAGGCCTGGATTTCAAAAGCAGCATATAGCTGTTTCTTGACTCACCCATCAGAAAACATCTCATCTACACATGGGAAACTTGCACGTTGGAGTTGTGTCAAAGCCTTTGTTTAGGAGAACCCTTTTGGGCCCCAGTGCCACCGCTTCATTCCAAGGTCTCCATAGACACAAAAGCACGTTAGGACCCATCCCCAGGGGTGTCCATTTCAACTCAGCGTCCTCGGTTGCTCCCCACAGATCCAGGAGATCTAACCTGTCTTGTTGCTAGGAGACAATTGGAATGCGAGGTGGGCTACCCAGCCATCCATCCTTAGAACCCTGCTCAGAATCATTGGCCTGGAGCCAAACAACAGGTCTCAATTGTCCCGCAGAAGACTCTCTGCAGTTTGGAGCTTCTCAAAACTCCCATCTTGGGAAAACACACATGGCCTCGTGATGCCCCCCCCCCACTCATGAAGGGGCCATCAGGGACAGAAACTCCAACCTGAGCGATCGTCTGATCCTCGCCCTGACTTCAGATGCACGAGATCTCGATTCAGGTCTATAGATTGTGCCTGCCATGGCCTCACCCAGAAACCTAAGCCTAGCTTGTGTTCTCAGACTTTTGTCGTCAGACTACTGGCCCACAAGCTCTCCAGTTTGGCAATCCAGAACTACAGTGCAGCACTCTGCCGGCCCTCCAGAAGAAAAACATTGTCCTCTGGGGCTACCCAGTAACCCCAAATGAGGATAACCTGCACCGACCATGGCTGTACCCCAAATACATAGGCTGACCAGGGCACTAATGCCCTTTCTGACACAGCCTGAGCCTGGACCCCCTAGACCCTCCCAGACAGCTGGCCGCACACTGAGCACATCGAGACGCCATGGCCTTAGGTCGTCATCTCTTCCCAACCTCGGTTTTCAGGTTTCAGAACCTAGACCTTATCTCCAATCACTGCCCAGGGTTGAAGGTGATGCAGAAATCAGAACTCCTTCCCCATGGCAAGAAACCTTGTGGTTGGCATGTTGTCCAACGTTCAGTGTAGTTGAAACCAGTGTGGCCCATGAGGCCCCGCCCATGCTCGCGGGACACATTGGTCACAAACACACATTGTGACGCTCAGGCTGAGCCTAGTCCTCAAGTAAGGCCGCTCAGTGGCTGGATGAAGAAATAGCCTATTGGGGTTGCCATGCCCCTAGGCCCCAATTTTTAAACCATAGTTCGGGTTGACACTTCAGTCTTCCCCACGGCTTGGCTTTGGAATTCCTCTTTTGGTGGGACACCTGAGGTAACAAAACTGAAATCAGTCCTCCCATCCCACAGATTGACAAAAAGCAATTGGGAATCGGGCCAAATCCTCAGAGAGGAAGATTCGTCCATGGCCCATGAGGCCTCCCCGACATTCCACGGCCATCGCTGATACAAAATCCAGAGACAAAAGCCTGAGCAAGCGCCTCAGACTCGCACTTTCTTCATATCCTGAAGAGTTCTTCTCATGGTTTGTAGATCGGGCCTGCCATACCTACGTCCCCAAATCTAAGCTGAGTTTGTGTTTTCAGACTTCTGTCCTCAAAGTCTTGGGCCAACCACCCTGCAGGCTGGGCCCCTGGAGCCACACATTAGGACTGTGCCTACCAATCCATGGGAATTCTGCCCATTCCATGGTCCAAAATAGTACAAATTAAGAGATACCTCCAAACTCCCTGAGGCCATCCCAATAGTGTAGGTTGCCCGGGACAAAAAAAGGGCTGTCTGACAACAGCTGATAATCACCCTCCACTCATACCATAGATGGATGTCCCCAGCGAAGAAGATTGTACCAGACAGGACCCTAGGCCATAATAGGATCCATTGCTTTGGGTTACAGGCATGTGTCCTCAAAACCTGATTCCAATACGAGCATAGGAGTTTTCCTGAGGCACCCATCAGAACTCATCTCGTCTCCACAAGGAAACCTGTGCATGGGAGCCATGTCCAAAGCTTAGGAGAGTACTTCAGGGTCCCGGTGCCACCGCCCCATTCCAAGGCCCTCATGGACACAAAAACACATTAGGACCCATCCTCAGGAAAGTCCATTTCAACTCAGCCACCCCGGTTGCTCCGGCAGAGCCATCAGATCTAAACTGTCTTCTTGCTAGGAGACAATTGGAATGCGAGGCGGGCTTCCCAGGCATCTATCCGCGAACGGTGCTCTGGAGTCATTCCATATGGGATGTCCTGGAGCTGTCCAACAGGTCTCAATTGTCCCGCAGAAGGAATCCTTGAAGGGGGCATCCCACAACTCCCAACGTGGGAAAACCTCAATGGCCTCGAGATTCCGCTCCCTTCATGAAGCGGCCGTCATGCTCAGAAACTCCAACCTGAGCCAACGTCTGATCCTCGCCCTGACTTCAGATGCATGAGATATTGGTTCAGATCTGCAGGGGGTACCTGCCGTGCCCTCGCCCTGAAACCCAAGTCTAGCTTGTCTTCTCAGACTTCCGTCCTCACACTCCTGGCCCCGAAGCCCTCAAGTTTGGCAATTCCGGACCCACAATGCAGCACTCTGCCTGCCCTCTAGAAAAAAAATTATTGCCTCATGAGCTGCCCAGGCACCTTAAATGAGGGTAAACCTACACAGCACTCGACTTTACCCAAATTATATAGTCTAACCTGGGCACTAATGCACTGTCGAACACAACCTGAGCCCGGACCTCCTGACCAACACACAGAAAGCTGACCGCACACTGAGCACATAAAACCCGCCATGGCCTTAGGTCATCATCTCTTCCCTACCTCAGTTTTCAGGCTTCAGAACCGAGACCTTATCTCCAATCACTGCCCATGGGTGAGTGTGATGCAGAAATCAGAACTCCTCCTTACCCATGGCAAGAACCCTTGTGGTTGGCATGTTGTCCAACGTTCAGTGTAGGAGAAACCAGCATTCAGCCTGAGGCCCCGCCCATTCTTGAGTGCGATGAGGGCATACACACGCATTGTGACCCTCAGCATGAGTCCTGTCCTCTAGTAAGTCCTCTAAGTGGCTGGACCATTAGATGTCATAATGGGCTTGACATGTCCCTAGGCCCCAATTTTTAACCAGATTTCTGATTGTCCAGTCGCCCCTCCCCAGTGCTCTACTCTGGAATGCATCATTTGGTGGGACACCTGAGGTTAAAAAAGAAAAAAACTACAACAACACCAAAAAAAAAAAAAAAACGGACTTCTTCCAGCCCACAGAATGACCGCAAACTCTTTGGACGTGGCCAAACCACAAGAGAGTAAGACTCGTCCATTTCCCATAAAGACACCCAGAAATTCAACGACCATGAGTGACACGATATCCAGGACAAAAACTTGAGCAGAGCCTCACACTCGCCCTTCTTTCAAATCCCGAAGAGTTCTCCTCATGGTCTGTAGATCAGTCCTGCCATACCTATGACCCGAAACATAAGCCGAGTTTGTGTTTTCAGACAACTGTCCAAACAGCCCTGGCCTACACAACCTACAGGCTCAGGCCCCTGGAGCCAAACCTGAGGACTGTACTTGCCCTCTCCAAGGGAATTGTGTGTGCCCATTCCAATGGCCACAACCCTTCTCATAGGATAAACCTCCAAAGTCCCTGATCCATCTCAATAGTGGTGGCTTCCCAGGAAAAACAGGGGCAATCTGAGCCCAACTGAGCACCTACCTGCACTCAGACCCATAGACAGATGTCCCCAGAGGTAAAAAGGAAAGAACAGGCCCCTAGGCACTAATCAGATCCATTGCTATGGTTTCCAGGCATCTCTCCTCAGAGGCCTGGATTTCAAAAGCAGCATATAGCTGTTTCTTGACTCACCCATCAGAAAACATCTCATCTACACATGGGAAACTTGCACGTTGGAGCTGTGTCAAAGCCTTTGTTTAGGAGAACCCTTTTGGGCCCCAGTGCCACCGCTTCATTCCAAGGTCTCCATAGACACAAAAGCACGTTAGGACCCATCCCCAGGGGTGTCCATTTCAACTCAGCGTCCTCGGTTGCTCCCCACAGATCCAGGAGATCTAACCTGTCTTGTTGCTAGGAGACAATTGGAATGCGAGGTGGGCTACCCAGCCATCCATCCTTAGAACCCTGCTCAGAATCATTGGCCTGGAGCCAAACAACAGGTCACAATTGTCCTGCAGAAGACTCTCTGCAGTTTGGAGCTTCTCAAAACTCCCATCTTGGGAAAACACACATGGCCTCGTGATGCCCCCCCCCCCACTCATGAAGGGGCCATCAGGGACAGAAACTCCAACCTGAGCGATCGTCTGATCCTCGCCCTGACTTCAGATGCACGAGATCTCGATTCAGGTCTATAGATTGTGCCTGCCATGGCCTCACCCAGAAACCTAAGCCTAGCTTGTGTTCTCAGACTTTAGTCGTCAGACTACTGGCCCACAAGCTCTCCAGTTTGGCAATCCAGAACTACAGTGTAGCACTCTGCCGGCCCTCCCGAAGAAAAACATTGTCCTCTTTGGCTACCCAGTAACCCCAAATGAGGATAACCTGCACCGACCATGGCTGTACCCCAAATACATAGGCTGACCAGGGCACTAATGCCCTTTCTGACACAGCCTGAGCCTGGACCCCCTGGACCCTCCCAGACAGCTGGCCGCACACTGAGCACATCGAGACGCCATGGCCTTAGGTCGTCATCTCTTCCCAACCTCGGTTTTCAGGTTTCAGAACCTAGATCTTATCTCCAATCACTGCCCAGGGTTGAAGGTGATGCAGAAATCAGAACTCCTTCCCCATTGCAAGAAACCTTGTGGTTGGCATGTTGTCCAACGTTCAGTGTAGTTGAAACCAGTGTGGCCCATGAGGCCCCGCCCATGCTCGCGGGACACATTGGTCACAAACACACATTGTGACGCTCAGGCTGAGCCTAGTCCTCAAGTAAGGACGCTCAGTGGCTGGATGAAGAAATAGCATATTGGGGTTGCCATGCCCCTAGGCCCCAATTTTTAACCATAGTTCGGGTTGACACTTCAGTCTTCCCCACGGCTTGGCTTTGGAATTCCTCTTTTGGTGGGACACCTGAGGTAACAAAACTGAAATCAGTCCTCCCATCCCACAGATTGACAAAAAGCAATTGGGAATCGGGCCAAATCCTCAGAGAGGAAGATTCGTCCATTGCCCATGAGGCCTCCCCGACATTCCACGGCCATCGCTGATACAAAATCCAGAGACAAAAGCCTGAGCAAGCGCCTCAGACTCGCACTTTCTTCATATCCTGAAGAGTTCTTCTCATGGTTTGTAGATCGGGCCTGCCATACCTACGTCCCCAAATCTAAGCTGAGTTTGTGTTTTCAGACTTCTGTCCTCAAAGTCTTGGGCCAACCACCCTGCAGGCTGGGCCCCTGGAGCCACACATTAGGACTGTGCCTACCAATCCATGGGAATTCTGCCCATTCCATGGTCCAAAATAGTACAAATTAAGAGAAACCTCCAAAGTCCCTGAGGCCATCCCAATAGTGTAGGTCGCCCGGAACAAAAAAGGGCTGTCTGACAACAGCTGATAATCACCCTCCACTCATACCATAGATGGATGTCCCCAGCGAAGAAGATTGTACCAGACAGGACCCTAGGCCATAATAGGATCCATTGCTTTGGGTTACAGGCATGTGTCCTCAAAAGCCTAATTCCAATACGAGCATAGGAGTTTTCCTGAGGCACCCATCAGAACTCATCTCGTCTCCACAAGGAAACCTGTGCATGGGAGCCATGTCCAAAGCTTAGGAGAGTACTTCAGGGTCCCGGTGCCACCGCCCCATTCCAAGGCCCTCATGGACACAAAAACACATTAGGACCCATCCTCAGGAAAGTCCATTTCAACTCAGCCACCCCGGTTGCTCCGGCAGAGCCATCAGATCTAAACTGTCTTCTTGCTAGGAGACAATTGGAATGCGAGGCGGGCTTCCCAGGCATCCATCCGCGAACGGTGCTCTGGAGTCATTCCATATGGGATGTCCTGGAGCTGTCCAACAGGTCTCAATTGTCCCGCAGAAGGAATCCTTGAAGGGGGCATCCCACAACTCCCAACGTGGGAAAACCTCAATGGCCTCGAGATTCCGCTCCCTTCATGAAGCGGCCGTCATGCTCAGAAACTCCAACCTGAGCCAACGTCTGATCCTCGCCCTGACTTCAGATGCATGAGATATTGGTTCAGATCTGCAGGGGGTACCTGCCGTGCCCTCGCCCTGAAACCCAAGTCTAGCTTGTCTTCTCAGACTTCCGTCCTCACACTCCTGGCCCCGAAGCCCTCAAGTTTGGCAATTCCGGACCCACAATGCAGCACTCTGCCTGCCCTCTAGAAAAAAAATTATTGCCTCATGAGCTGCCCAGGCACCTTAAATGAGGGTAAACCTACACAGCACTCGACTTTACCCAAATTATATAGTCTAACCTGGGCACTAATGCACTGTCGAACACAACCTGAGCCCGGACCTCCGGACCAACACAGAGAAAGCTGACCGCACACTGAGCACATAAAACCCGCCATGGCCTTAGGTCATCATCTCTTCCCTACCTCAGTTTTCAGGCTTCAGAACCGAGACCTTATCTCCAATCACTGCCCAGGGGTGAGTGTGATGCAGAAATCAGAACTCCTCCTTACCCATGGCAAGAATCCTTGTGGTTGGCACGTTCAGTGTAGGAGAAACCAGCATTCACCCTGAGGCCCCGCCCATTCTTGAGTGCGATGAGGGCATACACACGCATTGTGACCCTCAGCATGAGTCCTGTCCTCTAGTAAGTCCTCTCAGTGGCTGAACCATTAGATGTCATAAGGGGCTTGACATGTCCCTAGGCCCCAATTTTTAACCAGATTTCTGATTGTCCAGGCGCTACCCTCCCAGGGCTCTACTCTGGAATCCATCATTTGGTGGGACACCTGAGGTTAAAAAAGAAAACAACAACAACAACAACAAAAAAAACGGACTTCTTCCGCCCACAGAATGACCCCAAACTCTTTGGACGGGGCCAAACCACCAGAGAGTAAGACTCGTCCATTTCCCATGAAGACACCCAGAAATTCCACGACCATGAGTGACACGATATCCAGAGACAAAAACTTGAGCAGAGCCTCACACTCGCCCTTCCTTCAAATCCCGAAGAGTTCTCCTCATGGTCTGTAGATCAGTACTGGCATACCTATGACCCTAAATATAAACCGAGTTTGTGTTTTCAGACAACTGTCCAAACAGCCCTGGCCTACACAACCTACAGGCTCAGGCCCCTGGAGCCAAACCTGAGGACTGTACTTGCCCTCTCCAAGGGAATTGTGTGTGCCCATTCCAATGGCCACAACCCTTCTCATAGGATAAACCTACAAAGTCCCTGATCCATCTCAATAGTGGTGGCTTCCCAGGAAAAACAGGGGCAATCTGAGCCCAACTGAGCACCTACCTGCACTCAGACCCATAGACAGATGTCCCCAGAGGTAAAAAGGAAAGAACAGGCCCCTAGGCACTAATCAGATCCATTGCTTTGGTTTCCAGGCATCTCTCCTCAGAGGCCTGGATTTCAAAAGCAGCATATAGCTGTTTCTTGACTCACCCATCAGAAAACATCTCATCTACACATGGGAAACTTGCACGTTGGAGCTGTGTCAAAGCCTTTGTTTAGGAGAACCCTTTAGGCCCCAGTGCCACCGCTTCATTCCAAGGTCTCCATAGACACAAAAGCACGTTAGGACCCATCCTCAGGGGTGTCCATTTCAACTCAGCGTCCTCGGTTGTTCCCCACAGATCCAGGAGATCTAACCTGTCTTGTTGCTAGGAGACAATTGGAATGCAAGGTGGGCTACCCAGCCATCCATCCTTAGAACCCTGCTCAGAATCATTGGCCTGGAGCCAAACAACAGGTCTCAATTGTCCTGCAGAAGACTCTCTGCAGTTTGGAGCTTCTCACAACTCCCATCGTGGGAAAACACCCATGGCCTCGTGATGACCCCCCCATTCATGAAGGGACCATCAGGGACAGAAACTCCAACCTGAGCGATCGTCTGATCCTCGCCCTGACTTCAGATGCACGAGATCTCGATTCAGGTCTGTAGATTGTGCCTGCCAAGGCCTCACCCAGAAACCTAAGCCTAGCTTGTGTTCTCAGACTTTTGTCGTCAGACTACTGGCCCACTAGCCCTCCAGTTTGGCAATCCAGAACTACAATGCAGCACTCTGCCAGCCCTCCAGAAGAAAAACATTGTCCTCTGGGGCTACCCAGTACCCCAAATGAGGATCAAACTGCACCGACCATGGCTGTACCCCAAATACATAGGCTGACCAGGGCACTAATGCCCTTTCTGACACAGCCTGAGCCTGGACCCCATGGACCCTCCCAGACAGCTGGCCACACACTGAGCACATTGAGCGGCCATGGCCTTAGGTCGTCATCTCTTCCCAACCTCGGTTTTCAGGTTTCAGAACCTAGACCTTATCTCCAATCACTGCCCAGGGTTGAAGGTGATGCAAAAATCAGAACTCCTTCACCATGGCAAGAAACCTTGTGGTTGGCATGTTGTCCAACGTTCATTTTCGTTGAAACCAGTGTGGCCCATGAGGCCCCGCCCATGCTCACGGGCCACATTGGTAACAAACACACATTGTGACGCTCAGGCTGAGCCTAGTCCTCAAGTAAGGCCGCTCAGTGGCTGGATGAAGAGATAGCATATTGGGCTTGCCATGCCCATAGGCCCCAATTTTTAACCATAGTTCGGGTTGACCCTTCAGTCTTCCCCACGGCTTGGCTTTGGAATTCCTCTTTTGGTGGGACACCTGAGGTAACAAAACTGAAATGAGTCCTCCCATCCCACAGATTGACGAAAAGCAATTGGGAATCGGGCCAAATCCTCAGAGAGGAAGATTCGTCCATGGCCCATGAGGCCTCCCCGACATTCCACGGCCATCGCTGATACAAAATCCAGAGACAAAAGCCTGAGCAAGCGCCTCAGACTCGCAATTTCTTCATATCCTGAAGAGTTCTTCTCATGGTTTGTAGATCGGGCCTGCCATACCTACGTCCCCAAACCTAAGCTGAGTTTGTGTTTTCAGACTTCTGTCCTCAAAGTCTTGGGCCAACCACCCTGCAGGCTGGGCCCCTGGAGCCATACATTAGGACTGTGCCTACCAATCCATGGGAATTCTGCCCATTCCATGGTCCAAAATCGTACAAATTAGGAGAAACCTCCAAAGTCCCTGAGGCCATCCCAATAGTGTAGGTCGCCCGGAACAAACAAGGGCTTTCTGACACCAGCTGATAATCGCCCTCCACTCATACCATAGATGGATGTCCCCAGAGAAGAAGATTGTACCAGACAGGACCCTAGGCCATAATAGGATCCATTGCTTTGGGTTACAGGCATGTGTCCTCAAAAGCCTAATTCCAATACTAGCATAGGGGTTTTCCTGAGGCACCCATCAGAACTCATCTCGTCTCCACAAGGAAACCTGTGCATGGGAGCCATGTCCAAAGATTAGGAGAGTACTTCAGGGTCCCGGTGCCACCGCCCCATTCCAAGGCCTTCATGGACACAAAAACACATTAGGACCCATCCTCAGGAAAGTGCATTTCAACTCAGCCACCCCGGTTGCTCCAGCAGAGCCATCAGATCTAAACTGTCTTGTTGCTAGGAGACAATTGGAATGCGAGGCGGGCTTCCCAGGCATCCATCCGCGAACGGTGCTCTGGAGTCATTCCATATGGGATGTCCTGGAGCTGTCCAACAGGTCTCAATTGTCCCGCAGAAGGAATCCTTGAAGGGGGCATCCCACAACTCCCAACGTGGGAAAACCTCAATGGCCTCGAGATTCCGCTCCCTTCATGAAGCGGCCGTCATGCTCAGAAACTCCAAACTGAGCCAATGTCTGATCCTCGCTCTGACTTCAGATGCATGAGATATTGGTTCAGATCTGCAGGGGGTACCTGCCGTGCCCTCGCCCTGAAACCCAAGTCTAGCTTGTCTTCTCAGACTTCCGTCCTCACACTCCTGGCCCCGAAGCCCTCAAGTTTGGCAATTCCGGACCCACAATGCAGCACTCTGCCTGCCCTCTAGAAAAAAAATTATTGCCTCATGAGCTGCCCAGGCACCTTAAATGAGGGTAAACCTACACAGCACTCGACTTTACCCAAATTATATAGTCTAACCTGGGCACTAATGCACTGTCGAACACAACCTGAGCCCGGACCTCCTGACCAACACCCAGAAAGCTGACCGCACACTGAACACATAAAACCCGCCATGGCCTTAGGTCATCATCTCTTCCCTACCTCAGTTTTCAGGCTTCAGAACCGAGACCTTATCTCCAATCACTGCCCAGGGGTGAGTGTGATGCAGAAATCAGAACTCCTCCTTACCCATGGCAAGAACCCTTGTGGTTGGCACGTTGTCCAACGTTCAGTGTAGGAGAAACCAGCATTCACCCTGAGGCCCCGCCCATTCTTGAGTGCAATGAGGGCATACACACGCATTGTGACCCTCAGCATGAGTCCTGTCCTCTAGTAAGTCCTCTCAGTGGCTGGACCATTAGATGTCATAATGGGCTTGGCATGTCCCTAGGCCCCTATTTTTAACCAGATTTCTGATTGTCCCGTCGCCCCTCCCAGGGCTCTACTCTGGAATCCATCATTTGGTGGGACACCTGAGGTTAAAAAAGAAAAAAACAACAACAACAACAAAAAAAAAAAAAAACGGACTTCTTCCAGCCCACAGAATGACCCCAAACTCTTTGGACGGGGCCAAACCACCAGAGAGTAAGACTCGTCCATTTCCCATGAAGTCACCCAGAAATTCAACGACCATGAGTGACACGATATCCAGGACAAAAACTTGAGCAGAGCCTCACACTCGCCCTTCTTTCAAATCCCGAAGAGTTCTCCTCATGGTCTGTAGATCAGTTCTGCCATACCTATGACCCGAAACATAAGCCGAGTTTGTGTTTTCAGACAACTGTCCAAACAGCCCTGGCCTACACAACCTACAGGCTCAGGCCCCTGGAGCCAAACCTGAGGACTGTACTTGCCCTCTCCAAGGGAATTGTGTGTGCCCATTCCAAAGGCCACAACCGTTCTCATAGGATAAACCTCCAAAGTCCCTGATCCATCTCAATAGTGGTGGCTTCCCAGGAAAAACAGGGGCAATCTGAGCCCAACTGAGCACCTACCTGCACTCAGACCCATAGACAGATGTCCCCAGAGGTAAAAAGGAAAGAACAGGCCCCTAGGCACTAATCAGATCCATTGCTTTGGTTTCCAGGCATCTCTCCTCAGAGGCCTGGATTTCAAAAGCAGCATATAGCTGTTTCTTGACTCACCCATCAGAAAACATCTCATCTACACATGGTAAACTTGCACGTTGGAGCTGTGTCAAAGCCTTTGTTTAGGAGAACCCTTTTGGGCCCCAGTGCCACCGCTTCATTCCAAGGTCTCCATAGACACAAAAGCACGTTAGGACCCATCCTCAGGGGTGTCCATTTCAACTCAGCGTCCTCGGTTGCTCCCCACAGATCCAGGAGATCTAACCTGTCTTGTTGCTAGGAGACAATTGGAATGCAAGGTGGGCTACCCAGCCATCCATCCTTAGAACCCTGCTCAGAATCATTGGCCTGGAGCCAAACAACATGTCTCAATTGTCCTGCAGAAGACTCTCTGCAGTTTGGAGCTTCTCACAACTCCCATCGTGGGAAAACACCCATGGCCTCGTGAAGCCTCCCCCCATTCATGAAGGGGCCATCAGGTACAGAAACTCCAACCTGAGCGATCGTCTGATCCTCGCCGTGACTTCAGATGCACGAGATCTCGATTCAGGTCTGTAGATTGTGCCTGCCATGGCCTCACCCAGAAACCTAAGCCTAGCTTGTGTTCTCAGACTTTTGTCATCAGACTACTGGCCCACATGCCCTCCAGTTTGGCAATCCAGAACTACAATGCAGCACTCTGCCGGCCCTCCAGAAGAAAAACATTGTCCGCTGGGGCTACCCAGTAACCCCAAATGAGGATAACCTGCACCGACCATGGCTGTACCCCAAATACATAGGCTGACCAGGGCACTAATGCCCTTTCTGACACAGCCTGAGCCTGGAGACCCTGGACCATCCCAGACAGCAGGCCGCACACTGAGCACATCGAGCTGCCATGGCCTTAGGTCGTCATCTCTTCCCAACCTCGGTTTTCAGGTTTCAGAACCTAGACCTTATCTCCAATCACTGCCCAGGGTTGAAGGTGATGCAGAAATCAGAACTCCTTCCCCATGGCAAGAAACCTTGTGGTTGGCATGTTGTCCAACGTTCAGTGTAGTTGAAACCAGTGTGGCCCATAAGGCCCCGCCCATGCTCGCGGGCCCCATTGGTACAAACACACATTGTGACCCTCAGGCTGAGCCCAGTCCTCAAGTAAGGCCACTCAGTGGCTGGATGAAGAGATAGCATATTGGGCTTGCCATGCCCCTAGGCCCTAATTTTTAACCATAGTTCGGGTTGTCCCTTCAGTCTTCCCCACGGCTTTGCTTTGGAATTCCTCTTTTGGTGGGACACCTGAGGTAACAAACCTGAAATGAGTCCTCCCATCCCACAGTTTGACGAAAAGCAATTGGGAATCGGGCCAAATCCTCAGAGAGGAAGATTCGTCCATGGACCATGAGGCCTCCCCGAAATTCCTCGGCCATCGCTGATACAAAATCCAGAGACAAAAGCCTGAGCAAGCGCCTCAGTCTCGCACTTTCTTCATATCCTGAAGATTTCTTCTCATGGTTTGTCGATCGGGCCTGCCATACATACATCCCCAAACCTAAGCTGAGTTTGTGTTTTCAGACTTCTGTCCTCAAAATCTTGGGCCACACACGCTCCAGGCTGGGCGCCTGGAGCCACACATTAGGACTCTGCCTACCAATCCATGGGAATTCTGCCCATTCCATGGTCTAAAATGGTACAAATTAGGAGAAACCTCCAAAGTCCCTGAGGCCATCCCAATAGTGTAGGTCGCCCGGAACAAACAAGGACTGTCTGACACCAGCTGATAATCGACATCCACTCATACCATAGATGGATGTCCCCAGAGAAGAAGATTGAAACACACAGGACCCTAGGCCATAATAGGATCTATTGCTTTGGGTTACAGGCATGTGTCCTCAAAAGCCTGATTCCAATACGAGCATAGGGGTTTTCCTGAGGCACCCATCAGAACTCATCTCGTCTCCACAAGGAAACCTGTGCATGGGAGCCATGTCCAAAGCTTAGGAGAGTACTTCAGGGTCCCGGTGCCACCGCCCCATTCCAAGGCCCTCATGGACACAAAATCACATTAGGACCCATCCTCAGGAAAGTCCATTTCAAATCAACCACCCCGGTTGCTCCGGCAGAGGCATCAGATCTAAACTTTCTTGTTGCTAGGGACAATTGGAATGCGAGGCGGGCTTCCCAGGCATCCATCCGCGAACGGTGCTCTGGATTCATTCCATATGGGATGTCCTGGAGCTGTCCAACAGGTCTCAATTGTCCCGCAGAAGGAATCCTTGAAGGGGGCATCCCACAACTCCCAACTTGGGAAAACCTCAATGGCCCCGAGATTCCGCTCCCTTCATAAAGCAGCCGTCATGCACAGGAACTCCAACCTGAGCCAACGTCTGATCCTCGCCCTGACTTCAGAAGCATGAGATAGTGGTTCAGATCTGCAGGGGTTACCTGTCGTGCCCTCACCCTGTAACCCATGTCTAGCTTGTCTTCTCACACTTACGTCCTCAAACTCATGGCCCCGAAGTCCTAAAATTTGGCAATTCCGGACCCACAATGCAGCACTCTGCCGGCCCTCTAGAAAAAAAAAATTATTGCCTCATGAGCTGCCCAGGCACCTTAAATGAGGATAAACGTACACAGCACTCGACCTTACCCAAATTATATAGTCTAACCTGGGCACTAATGCACTGTCGAACACAACCTGAGCCCGGACCTCCTGACCAACACCCAGAAAGCTGACCGCACACTGAGCACATAAAACCCGCCATGGCCTTAGGTCATCATCTCTTCCCTACCTCAGTTTTCAGGCTTCAGAACCGAGACCTTATCTCCAATCACTGCCCAGGGGTGAATGTTATGCAGAAATCAGAACTCCTCCTTACCCATGGCAAGAACCCTTGTGGTTGGCACGTTGTCCAACGTTCAGTGTAGGAGAAACCAGCATTCACCCTGAGGCCCCGCCCATTCTTGAGTGCGACGAGGGCATACACAGGCATTGTGACCCTCAGCATGAGTCCTGTCCTCTAGTAAGTCCTCTCAGTGGCTGGAACTTTAGATGTAATAATGGGCTTGACATGTCCCTAGGCCCCAATTTTTAACCAGATTTCTGACTGTCCAGTCGCCCCTCCCCAGGTCTCTACTCTGGAATCCCTCATTTGGTGGGACACCTGAAATTAAAAAAGAAAACAACAACAACAACAACAACAACAACAAAAAACGGACTTCTTCCAGCCCACAGAATGACCCCAATCACTTTGGACGGGGCCAAACCACCAGAGAGTAAGACTCGTCCATTTCCCATAAAGTCTCCCACAAATTCCACGACCATGAGTGACACGATATCCAGAGACAAAAACTAGAGCAGAGCCTCACACTAGCCCTTCTTTCAAATCCCTAAGAGTTCTCCTCATGGTCTGTACATCAGTCCTGCCATACCTATGACCCGAAACATAAGCCGAGTTTGTGTTTTCAGACAACTGTCCAAACAGCCCTGGCATACACAACCTACAGGCTCAGGCCCCTGGAGCCAAACCTGAGGACTGTACTTGCCCTCTCCAAGGGAATTGTGTGTGCCCATTCCAATGGCCACAACCCTTCTAATAGGATAAACCTCCAAAGTCCCTGATCCATCTCAAAAGTGGTGGCTTCCCAAGAAAAACAGGGGCAATCTGAGCTCAAATGAGCACCTACCTGCACTCAGACCTATAGACAGATGACCCCAGAGGTAAAAAGGAAATAACAGGCCCCTAGGCACTAATCAGATCAATTGCTTTGGTTTCCAGGCATCTCTCCTCAGAGGCCTGGATTTCAAAAGCAGCATATAGCTGTTTCTTGACTCACCCATCAGAAAACATCTCATCTACACATGGGAAACTTGCACGTTGGAGCTGTGTCAAAGCCTCTGTTTAGGAGAACACTTTAGGGCACCAGTGCCACCTCTTCATTACAAGGTCTCCATAGACAA
This sequence comes from Mustela nivalis, assembly GCF_964662115.1. Taxonomy (NCBI): domain Eukaryota; kingdom Metazoa; phylum Chordata; class Mammalia; order Carnivora; family Mustelidae; genus Mustela; species Mustela nivalis. The sequence goes on along the minus strand of NW_028136547.1, from coordinate 1,805,838 downwards.
AAAAGCACATTAGGACCCATCCTTAGGGGTGTCCATTTCAACACAGCGTCCTCGGTTGCTCCCCACAGATCCAGGAGATCTAACCTGTCTTGTTGCTAGGAGACAATTGGAATGCGAGGTGGGCTACCCAGCCATCCATCCTTAGAACCCTGCTCAGAATCATTGGCCTCGAGCCAAGCTACGGTCTCAATTGACCTGCAGAAGACTCTCTGCAGTTTGGAGCTTCTCATAACTCCCATCGTGGGGAAACCCCCATGGCCTCGTGATGCCCCCCCATTCATGAAGGGTCCATCAGGGACAGAAACTCCAACCTGAGCGATCGTCTGATCCTCGCCCTGACTTCAGATGTACGAGATATTGATTCAGGTCTGTAGATTGTGCGTGCCATGGCCTCACCCAGAAACCTAAGCCTAGCTTGTGTTCTCAGACTTTTGTCGTCAGACTACTGGCCCACAAGTCCTCCAGTTTGGCAATCCAGAACTACAAAGCAGCACTTGCCGGCCCTCCAGAAAAAAACATTGTCCTCTGGGGCTACCCAGTAACCCCAAATGAGGATCAACCTACACCGACCTTGGCTGTACCCCAAATACATAGGCTGACCAGGTCACTAATGCCCTTTCTGACACAGCCTTACCCTGGACTCCCTGGCCCGTCCCAGACAGCTGGCCGAACACTGAGCACATCGAGCCTCCATGGTCTTTGGTCGTCATCTCTTCCCAACCTCGGTTTTCAGGTTTCAGAACCTAGACCTAATCCAATCATGCCCAAGGTTGAAGGTGATGCAGAAATCAGAACTCCTTCCCCATGGCAGAAACCTTGTGGTTGGCATGTTGTCCAACGTTCAGTGTCGTTGAGACCAGTGTGGCCCATGAGGCCCCGCCAATGCTCGCGGGCCACATTGGTCACAAACACACATTGTGACCCTCAGGCTGAGCCCAGTCCTCAAGTAAGGCCACTCAGTGGCTGGATGAAGAGATAGCATATTGGGCTTGCCATGCCCCTAGGCCCCAATTTTTAACCATAGTTCGGGTTGTCCCTTCAGTCTTCCCCACGGCTTTGCTTTGGAATTCCTCTTTTGGTGGGACACCTGAGGTAACAAACCTGAAATGAGTCCTCCCATCCCACAGATTGACGAATAGCAATTGGGAATCGGGCCAAATTCTCAGAGAGGAAGATTCGTCCATGGCCCATGAGGCCTGGCCGACATTCCACGGCCATCGCTGATACAAAATCCAGAGACAAAAGCCTGAGCAAGCGACTCAGACTCGCACTTTCTTCATATCCTGAAGAGTTCTTCTCATGGTTTGTAGATCGGGCCTGCCATACCTACGTCCCCAAACCTAAGCTGAGTTTGTTTTCAGACAACTGTCTAAACAGCCCTGGCCTACACAACCTACGGGCTCAGGCCCCTGGAGCCAAACCTGAGGAATGTACTTGCCTTCTCCAAGGGAATTGTTTGTGCCCATTCCTATGGCCACAACCCTTCTAATAGGATAAACCTCCAAAGTCCCTGATTCATCTCAAAAGTGGTGGCTTCCTAGGAAAAACAGGGGCAATCTGAGCCCAAATGAGCACCTACCTGCACTCAGACCCATAGACAGATGTCCCCAGAGGTAAAAAGGAAAGAACAGGCCCCTAGGCACTAATCAGATCCATTGCTTTGATTTCCAGGCATCTCTCCTCAGAGCCTGGATTTCAAAAGCAGCATATAGCTATTTCTTGACTCACCCATCAGAAAACATCTCATCTACACATGGGAAACTTGCACGTTGGAGCTGTGTCAAAGCCTCTGTTTAGGAGAACCCTTTAGGGCCCCAGTGCCACCGCTTCATTCCAAGGTCTCCATAGACACAAAAGCACATTAGGACCCATCCCCAGGGGTGTCCATTTCAACTCAGCATCCTCGGTAGCTGCCCACAGATCCAGGAGATCTAACCTGTCTTGTTGCTAGGAGACAATTGGAATGCGAGGTGGGCTACCCAGCCATTCATCCTTAGAACCCTGCTCAGAATCATTGGCCTGGAGCCAAACAACAGGTCACAATTGTCCTGCAGAAGACTCTCTGCAGTTTGGAGCTTCTCACAACTCCCATAGTGGGAAAACCCCCATGGCCTCATGATGCCCCCCCATTCATGAAGGGGCCATCAGGGACAGAAACTCCAACCTGAGCGATCGTCTGATCCTCGCCCTGACTTCAGATGCACGAGATCTCGATTCAGGTCTGTAGATTGTGCCTGCCATAGCCTCACCAAGAAACCTAAGCCTTCTTGTGTTCTTAGACATTTGTCGTCAGACTACTGGCCCACAAGCCCTTCTTTGGCAATCCAGAACTACAATGGAGCACTCTGCCTGCCCTCCAGAAGAAAAACATTGTCCTCTGGGGCTACCCAGTAACCCCAAATGAGGATCAACCTGCACCGACCTTGGCATTACCCCAAATACATAGGCTGACCAGGTCACTAATGCCCTTTCTGACACAGCCTGAGCCTGGACCCCCTGGCCCCTCCCAGACAGCTGGCCGCACACTGAGCACATCCAGCCCCATGGCTTTAGGTCGTCATCTCTTCCCAACCTCGGTTTTCAGGTTTCAGAACCTAGACCTTATCTCCAATCAGTGCCCAAAGTTGAAGGTAATGCAGAAATCAGAACTCCTTCCCCATGGCAAGAAACCTTGTGGTTGGCATGTTGTCCAACGTTCAGTGTCGTTGAAACCAGTGTGGCCCATGAGGCCCCGCCCATGCTCGCGGGCCACATTGGTCACAAACACACATTGTGACCCTCAGCCTGAGCCCAGTCCTCAAGTAAGGCCGCTCAGTGGCTGGATGAAGAGATAGCATATTGGGCTTGCCATGCCCCTAGGCCCCAAATTTTAACCATAGTTCGGGTTCTCCCTTCAGTCTTCCCCACGGCTTTGCTTTGGAATTCCTCTTTTGGTGGGACACCTGAGGTAACAAAACTGAAATGAGTCCTCCCATCCCACAGATTGACGAAAAGCAATTGGGAATCGGGCCAAATCCTCAGAGAGGAAGATTCGACCATGGCCCATGAGGCCTCCCACATTCCAAGGCCATCGCTGATACAAAATCCAGAGACAAAAGCCTGAGCAAGCGCCTCAGACTCGCACTTTCTTCATATCTTGAAGAGTTCTTCTCATGGTTTGTAGATCGGGCCTGCCATACCTACGTCCCCAAACCTAAGCTGAGTTTGTGTTTTCGGACTTCTGTCCTCAAACTCTTGAGCCACACATTAGGACTGTGCCTACCAATCCATGGGAATTCTGCCCATTCCATGGTCCAAAATCGTACAAATTAGGAGAAACCTCCAAAGTCCCTGAGGCCATCCCAATAGATTTGGTCGCCCGGAACAAACAAGGGCTGTCTAACGCCAGCTGATAATCGACCTCCACTCATACCATAGATGGATGTCCCCAGAGAAGAAGATTGAACCAGACAGGACCCTAGGCCATAATAGGATCCATTGCTTTGGGTTACAGGCATGTGTCCTCAAAAGCCTGATTCCAATACGAGCATAGGGGTTTTCCTGAGGCACCCATCAGAACTCATCTCGTCTCCAAAAGGAAACCTGTGCATGGGAGCCATGTCCAAAGCTTAGGAGAGTACTTCAGGGTCCCGGTGCAACCGCCCCATTCCAAGGCCCTCATGGACAGAAAAACACATTAGGACCCATCCTCAGGAAAGTCCATTTCAACTCAGCCACCCCGGTTGCTCCGGCAGAGCCAACAGATCAAAAAGGTCTTGTTGCTAGGAGACAATTGGAATACGAGGCGGGCTTCCCAGGCATCCATCCGCAAACGGTGCTCTGGAGTCATTCCATATGGGATGTCCTGGAGCTGTCCAACAGGTCTCAATTGTCCCGCAGAAGGAATCCTTGAAGGGGGCATCCCACAACTCCCAACGTGGGAAAACCTCAATGGCCCCGAGATTCCGCTCCCTTCATAAAGCGGCCGTCATGCACAGGAACTCCAACCTGAGCCAACGTCTGATCCTCGCTCAGACTTCAGAAGCATGAGATATTGGTTCAGATCTGCAGGGGGTACCTGTCGTGCCCTCGCCCTGAAACCCATGTCTAGCTTGTCTTCTCACACTTCCGTCCTCAAACTCCTGGCCCCGAAGTCCTAAAATTTGGCAATTCCGGACCCACAATGCAGCACTCTCCCGTCCCTCTAGAAAAAAAAAAATTATTGCCTCATGAGCTGCCCAGGCACCTTAAATGAGGATAAACCTACACAGCTCTCGACCTTGCCCAAATTATATAGTCTAACCTGGGCACTAATGCACTGTCGAACACAACCTGAGCCCGGACCTCCTGACCAACACCCAGAAAGCTGACCGCACACTGAGCCAATAAAACCCGCCATGGCCTTAGGTCATCATCTCTTCCCTACCTCAGTTTTCAGGCTTCAGAAACGAGACCTTTTCTCCAATCACTGCCCAGGGGTGAATGTTATGCAGAAATCAGAACTCCTCCTTACCCATGGCAAGAACCCTTGTGGTTGGCACGTTGTCCAACGTTCAGTGTAGGAGAAACCAGCATTCACCCTGAGGCCCCGCCCATTCTTGAGTGTGACAAGGGCATACACACGCATTGTGACCCTCAGCATGAGTCCTGTCCTCTAGTAAGTCCTCTCCTTGGCTGGACCATTAGATGTCATAATGGGCTTGACATGTCCCTAGGCCCCAATTTTTAACCAGATTTCTGATTGTCCAGTCGCCCCTCCCCAGGGCTCTACTCTGGAATCCCTCATTTGGTGGGACACCTGAGGTTAAAAAAGAAAACAACAACAACAACAACAACAACAACAAAAAAAACGGAATTCTTCAAGACCACAAAATGACCCCAAACTCTTTGGACGGGGCCAAACCACCAGAGAGTAAGACTCGTCCATTTCCCATGAAGTCACCCAGAAATTCCACGACCATGAGTGACACGATATCCAGAGACAAAAACTTGAACAGGAGCCTCACACTCGTCCTTCTTTCAAATCCAGAAGAGTTCTCCTCATGGTCTGTAGATCAGTCCTGCCATACCTATGACCCGAAACATAAGCCGAGTTTTTGTTTTCAGACAACTGTCCAAACAGCCCTGGCGTACACACAATCTACAGGCTCAGAACCCTGGAGCCAAACCTGAGGACTGTACTTGCCCTCTCCAAGGGAATTGTGTGTGCCCATTCCAATGGCCACAACCCTTCTAATAGGATAAACCTCCAAAGTCCCTGATCCATCTCAATAGTGGTGGCTTCCCAGGAAAAACAGGGGCAATCTGAGCCCAACTGAGCACCTACCTGCACTCAGACCCATAGACAGATGTGCCCAGAGGTAAAAAGGAAAGAACAGGCCCCTAGGCACTAATCAGATCCATTGCTTTGGTTTCCAGGCATCTCTCCTCAGAGGCCTGGATTTCAAAAGCAGCATATAGCTGTTTCTTGACTCACCCATCATAAAACATCTCATCTACACATGGGAAACTTGCACGTTGGAGCTGTGTCAAAGCCTCTGTTTAGTAGAACTCTTTAGGGCCCAAGTGCCACCGCTTCATTCCAAGGTCTCCTTAGACACAAAAGCACATTAGGACCCATGCCCAGGGGTGTCCAATTCAATGCAGCGTCCTCGGTTACTCCCCACAGCTCCAGGAGATCTAACCTGTCTTGTTGCTAGGAGACAATTGGAATGCGAGGTGGGCTACCCCGCCATCCATCCTTAGAACCCTGCTCAGAATCATTGGCCTGGAGCCAAACAACAGGTCTCAATTGTCCTGCAGAAGACTCTCTGCAGTTTGGAGTTTCTCACAACTCCCATCGTGGGAAAACCCCCATGGCCTCCTGATGCCCCCCCATTCATGAAGGGGCCATCAGGGACAGAAACTCCAACCTGAGCGATCGTCTGATCCTCGCCCTGACTTCAGATGCATGAGATCTCGATTCAGGGCTGTAGATTGTGCCTGCCATGGCCTCACCCAGAAACCTAAGCCTAGCTTGTGTTCTCAGACTTTTGTCGTCAGACTACTGGCCCACAAGCCCTCCAGTTTGGCAATCCAGAACTACAATGCAGCACTCTGCCTGCCCTCCAGATAAAAAACATTGTCCTCTGGGGCTAACCAGTAACCCCAAATGAGGATCAATCTTCACCGACCTTGGCTGTACCCCAAATACATAGGCTGACCAGGGCACTAATGCCCTTTCGGACACAGCCTGAGCCTGGACCCCTGGCCACTCCCAGACAGCTGGCCGCACACTGAGCACATCGAACCCCCATGGCCTTAGGTCGTCATCTCTTCCCAACTTCGGTTTCCAGGTTTCAGAACCTAGACCTTATCTCCAATCACTGGCCAGGTTGAAGGTGATGCAGAAATCAGAACTCCTTCCCCATGGCAAGAAACCATGTGGTTGGCATGTTGTCAAACGTTCAGTGTCGTTGAAACAAGTGTTGCCCATGAGGCACCGCCCATGCTCGTGGGCCACATTGGTTACAAACACACATTGTGACCCTCAGGCTGAGCCCAGTCCTCAAGTAAGGCCACTCAGTGGCTGGATGAAAGGATAGCATATTGGGCTTGCCATGCCCCTAGGCCCCAATTTTTAACCATAGTGCGTGTTGTCTCTTCAGTCTTCCCCACGGATTGGCTTTGGAATTCTTCTTTTGGTGGGACACCTGAGGTAACAAAACTGAAATGAGTCATTCCATCCCACAGATTGACGAAAAGCAATTGGGAATCGGGCCAAATCCTTAGAGAGGAAGATTCGTCCATGGCCCATAAGGCCTCCCTGACATTCCAAGGCCATCGCTGATACAAAATCCAGAGACAAAAGCCTGAGCAAGTGCCTCAGACTCGCACTTTCTTCATATCCTGAAGAGTTCTTCTCATGGTTTGTAGATCGGGCCTGCCATACCTACGTCCCCAAACCCAAGCTGAGTTTGTGTTTTCAGACTTCTGTTCTCAAAGTCTTGGGCCACACACTCTCCAGGCTGGGACCCTGGAGCCACACATTAGGACTGTGCCTACCCATCCATGGGAATTCTGCCCATTCGATGGTCCATAATCTTACAAATTAGGAGAAACCTCCAAAGTCCCTAAGGCCATCCCAATAGTGTAGTTCGCCCGGAACAAACAAGGGCTGTCTGACATCAGCTGATAATCGACCTCCACTCATACCATAGATGGATGTCCCCAGAGAAGAAGATTGAACCAGACAGGACCCTAGGCCATAATAGGATCCATTGCTTTGGGTTACAGGCATGTGTCCTCAAAAGCCTGATTCCAATACGAGCATAGGGGTTTTCCTGAGGCACCCATCAGAACTCATCTCGTCTCCACAAGGAAACCTGTGCATGGGAGCCATGTCCAAAGCTTAGGAGAGAACTTCAGATTCCCGGTGCCACCGCCCCATTCCAAGGCCCTCATGGACACAAAAACACATTAGGACACATCCTCAGGAAAGTCCCTTTCAACTCTGCCACCCCGGTTGCTCCGGGAGAGCCATCAGATCTAAACTGTCTTGTTGCTAGGAGACAATTGGAATGCGAGGCGGGCGTCCCAGGCATCCATCCACGAACGGTGCTCTGGAGTCATTCCATATGGGATGTCCTGGAGCTGTCCAACAGGTCTCAATTGTCCGGAAGAAGGAATCCTTGAAGGGGGCATCCCACAACTCCCAACGTGGGAAAACCTCAATGGCTTCGAGATTCCGCTCCCTTCATGAAGCGTCCATCATGCACAGAAAATCCAACCTGAGCCAACGTCGGATCCTCGCCCTGACTTCAGATGCATGAGATATTGGTTCAGATCTGCAGTGGGTACCTGCCGTGACCTCGCCCTGAAACCGAAGTCTAGTTGTCTTCTCAGACTTCTGTCCTCACACTCCTGGCCCCGAAGCCCTCGAGTTTGGCAATTCCGGGCCCACAATGCAGCACTGTGCCTGCCCTCTAGAAAAAAAATTATTGCCTCATGAGCTACCCAGGCACCTTAAATGAGGGTAAACCTACACAGCACTCGACTTTACCCAAATTATATAGTCTAACCTGGGCACTAATGCACTGTCGAACACAACCTGAGCCTGGACCTCCTGACCAACACCCAGAAAGCTGACCGCACACTGAGCACATAAAACCCGCCATGGCCTTAGGTCATCATCTCTTCCCTACCTCAGTTTTCAGGCTTCAGAACCGAGACCTTATCTCCAATCACTGCCCAGGTGTGAGTGTGATGCAGAAATCAGAACTCCTCCTTACCCATGGCAAGAACCCTTGTGGTTGGCACGTTGTCCAACGTTCAGTGTAGGACAAACCAGCATTCACCCTGAGGCCCTGCCCATTCTTGAGTGCGACGAGGGCATACACACGCATTGTGACCCTAAGCATGAGTCCTCTCCTCTAGTAAGTCCTCTCCTTGGCTGGACCATTAGATGTCATAATGGGCTTGACATGTTCCTAGGCCCCAATTTTTAACCAGATTTCTGATTGTCCAGTCGCCCCTCCCCAGGGCTCTACTCTGGAATCCCTCATTTGGTGGGACACCTGAGGTTAAAAAAGAAAACAACAACAACAACAAAAAAAAAACGGACTTCTTCCAGCCCACAGAATGACCCCAAACTCTTTGGACGGGGCCAAACCACCAGAGAGTAAGAATCGTCCATTTCCCATGAAGTCACCCAGAAATTCCACGACCATGAGTGACACGATATCCAGAGACAAAAACTTGAGCAGGAGCCTCACACTCGCCCTTCTTTCAAATCCAGAAGAGTTCTCCTCATGGTCTGTAGATCAGTCCTGCCATACCTATGACCCGAAACATAATCCGTGTTTGTGTTTTCAGACAACTGTCCAAACAGCCCTGGCTTACACAACCTACAGGCTCAGGCCCCTGGAGCCAAACCTGAGGACTGTACTTGCCCTCTCCAAGGGAATTGTGTGTGCCCATTCCAATGGCCAAAACCCTTCTAATAGGATAAACCTCCAAATTCCCTGATCCATCTCAATAGTGGTGGCTTCCCAGGAAAAACAGGGGCAATCTGAGCCCTTCAGAGCACCTACCTGCACTCAGACCCATAGACAGATGTGCCCAGAGGTAAAAAGGAAAGAACAGGCCCCTAGGCAGTAATCAGATCCATTGCTTTCGTTTCCAGGCATCTCTCCTCAGAAGCCTGGAATTCAAAAGCAGCATATAGCTGTTTCTTGACTCACCCAACAGAAAACATCTCATCTAAATATGGGATACGTGCACGTTGGAGCTGTGTCAAAGCCTCTCTTTAGTAGAACTCTTTAGGGCCCAAGTGCCACCGCTTCATTCCAAGGTCTCCTTAGACACAAAAGCACATTAGGACCCATGCCCATGGGTGTCCATTTTAATGCAGCGTCCTAGGTTGCTCCCCACAGATCCAGGAGATCTAACCTGTCTTGTTGCTAGGAGACAATTGGAATGCGAGGTGGGCTACCCAGCCATCCATCCTTAGAACCCTGCTCAGAATCATTGGCCTGGAGCCAAACAACAGGTCTCAATTGTCCTGCAGAAAACTCTCTGCAGTTTGGAGCTTCTCACAACTCCCAACGTGGGAAAACCCCCATGGCCTCGTGATTCCCCCCCCCCATTCATGAAGGGGCCATCATGGACAGAAACTACAACCTGAGCGATCGTCTGATCCTCACCCTGACTTCAGATGCATGAGATCTCGATTCAGGTCTGTAGATTGTGCCTGCCATGGCCTCACCCAGAAACCTAAGCCTAGCTTGTGTTCTCAAACTTTTGTCGTCAGACTACTGGCCCACAAGCCCTCCAGTTTGGCAATCCAGAACTACAATGCAGCACTCTGCCGGCCCTCCAGAAGAAAAACATTGTCCTCTGGGGCTACCCAGTAACCCCAAATGAGGATCAACCTGCACCGACCTTGGCTGTACCCCAAATACATAGGCTGACCAGGGCACTAATGCCCTTTCTGACACAGCCTGAGCCTGGACTACCTGGCCCGTCCCAGACAGCTGGCCGCACACTGAGCACATCGAGCCGCCATGGCCTTAGGTCGTCATCTCTTCCCAACCTCGGATTTCAGGCTTTAGATTCTAGACCTTACCTCCAATCACTGCCCTGGGTTGAACGGGATGCAGAAAGCAGAACTCCTTCCCCATGTCAAGATACCTTGTGTTTGGCATGTTGTCCAACTTTCAGTGTAGTTGAATCCAGTGTTGCCCATGAGGCCCCGCCATGCTCGCAGGCTACATTGGTCACAAACACACATTGTGACCCTCAGCCTGACCAAAGTCCTCAAGTAAGGCCTCTCAGTGGCTGGATGAAGAGATAGCATATTGGGCTTGCCATGCCCTTAGTCCCCAATTTTGAACCATAGTTCTGGTGGTCCCTTCAGTCTTCCCCACGGCTTTGCTTTGGAATTCCTCTTTTCGTGGGACACCTGAGGTAACAAAACTGAAAGGAGTTCTCCCATCCCACAGTTTGACGAAAAAAAATTGGGAATCGGGCGAAATCCTCATAGAGGTAGATTCGTCCATGGCCCATGAAGCATCCCCGACATTCTACGGCCATTGCTGATACAAATTCCAGAGACAAATGCCTGAGCAAGCGCCTCAGACTCGCTCTATATTCAAATCTTCATGAGTTCTTCTCATGGTTTGTATATTGGGCCTGCCATACCGACGTCCCCAAAAAAAGCTGAGTTTGTGTATCAGAATCACAATCAGAACTCTGCATTCCACATGGCTGTAATGCTTGTTCTTCACATGGAGTCACACCTTCACGTGGGGAACCCTTCATGGCCCCTGATGCCACGCCAAAACATGAGTGCTGCTTGGGCACAAATTCACACTATGACCCTAGCATGAGCCCCATGTCAAAGAAAGGCCTGTCAGGTTCGGGACGAAGATCCTGCATATAGTCCCTGCCATGCCCATAGGCACCCAGGACTAACTACATGGTGTGTATTCCAGTTGAAGGAACCAACTCAGCCCCCTGGGTCGCGTGTTCCAGAGGCCCCAGATCAAACATATCTTATCGCTAATGGCCAATTGGAATGCGAGGCATGCTGTACAGGGATCCATCCTTCGAACCCTGCTCTCCAGTCCTTCCGTATGGTATGTCCTGGAGCCATGCAACAGGACTCGAATGTACCGCAGAAGGAAACCTTGTGGTTTGGGGCAACCTCCAAACTCAGCGTGGGAAAACTTCCTTGGCCTCATGAGGCCCCCGCTTCATGAAGGTGCCATCATGGACACATACTCCAGCCTCAGCCAACGTCTGATCCTCAGCCTGACTTCAGATGCAGGAGATTTTGATTCAGCCTCTGCAGAATGGGCCTGCTCTGCCCTTGGCTCCAATCCTCTCCCTAGCTTGTGTTTTCAGACTTCCGTCCTCTCACTCCAGGCCCACAAGCCCTCCCTACTGGGAATTCTGGGGCCACAATGAAGCACTCTGCCTGCCTCCCAGGAGAAAAACATTGTCTATGGTGCTGCCCAGAAACCCCAAATGAGGATCAAACTGCTTGGCCCTCGGCAACACCCCAATTGCATAGGCTACCTTAAACACTGATGCTCTGAGGCAAATAGCCTGAGCCCAGACCTTCCAACAGACACCGACACAGCTGGCTGCACACCCAGCACATTGGACCCGCCACTGCCTTAGGCCACCATCCATTCCCAACCTGGGTTTTCAGTCATCGGAACCTAGACCTTATCTCCAATCCCTGCACAGGGGGGAACCTGATACACAAGTCAGAACCCCTCCTTCCCCATGGCAAGAAAACTTGCTGCTGGCAGTGAGTCAAAGCTTCAGTGTAGGAGAAAACAGCATGGCCCATGAGGCAACGCCCAAGCGTTAGGGCCGCCTTGGGCACAAACACACATTGTGACCCTCAGCGTGAGTACCTTATTCAAGTAACGCCTCTCAGTGACTGGACCAAGAGCCCGCATATGTGGCTTGCCATGCCCATAGGCACCCAGGATTAACTAGATGGTGTGTATTCCAGTTCAGGGAACCCACTGCTGTGCTCTAGAGTCCCTCTCCTGGGGGGTCCCATGTGGCAGAAAACAGTACTCTTCCCTTCTCACGGAATGAATCCAAACACTTGGGAGCTTGCACAATCCCCCGAGAGGAAGGCTCTTCCTCGGCCTCTGAGACAACCCCTACCCTGACCGGACACTGTGAACGCAACAACCAGAGACAAAATCCTGAGTGACTGCCTCCCACTTGCCCTCCTTTGATATGCAGAGGATCTCCCCTCACGGACTGGAGATCAGTCCTGCCATTACCTTGGCCACTAGCTGAGCCAAGTTTGCTTTTTCAGACATCTGTCCCCACAGCCCTGGCAAACACAGCCTCTAGGCTGGGTCCTCTGGAGCCATACCACAGGACCGTGCCTGCTCTCTCCTGGGAAACTGTGTCCATTCCTTTGGCCACACACCTCCAGAATATGAGAAACCTCAAGGCCCCCGAGGACATCCCACTACTGGGAGGCTCCCTGGACACACAGGGGCATTCGGACACAAGCTGAGCAGCTACCTCCACGAAGGCATGCCCACAGATGTCAACAGAGATAGAAGGTTGATCCGGACAGGCCCTTAGGCCGTAATCTCAACTCTTGCTGTGGGTTCCAGGTGTTACTCCTCAGAGGCTTTGGTTCGAAGAACAGGATATGGGGCTTTCCTGAGGCACTGAACAGAACTCCTCTCCTCTCCACATGGGAAGCTTCCCTGTTGGAGCTGTGTCAAACACCTCAGTTTGGAGAACCCTGCAGAGTCCCTGTGCCACCTCCACATTCCAAGGTCTCCCAGGCCACAAAGCCACAGTAGGACTCATCTTCAGGAGAGTCCATTTCAACTCTCCCCTCTGGGTAGCTCACCCAGGAGCCTGCAGATTGAGCCTGCCTTGTCCTGACTAAAGAGTGGGAATATGAGGTGGCGTTCCCAGGCATCCATGCTTAGATACCTGGTCTCGAGTCTTTCCGTATGGGGCCTCCTGGAACCATCCAATAGGAATCGACTGTCGTGCAGAAGGAAAGCTTGAGGTTTGGAGTAGTTCACAAATCCCATCGTAGGCAAACATCCCTGGCCTAATGAAGCCCTCACCCTTCAGGAAGAGGCCATGCTGGACAAAAACTCTAGCCTGAGGCACGTCTCATAGTTGACATGACCTCAGTGCAGGAGATCTCGATTCAGCCTCTGCAGAGTGGGCCTGCCGTGCCCTCGGTCCCAAACCTCACGCTAGCTTGTGTTTTCAGACTTCCTTCCTCACACCCCTGGCAAACAAGCCCTCCGGACAAGAAACTCCAGAACCAAAACCCAGCCCAGTGTCTGCCCAACGGAAGAAAAACGTTTCCCTGTGGGGCTCTCCAGAAAACCCAGATGAGGATCAACCTGCTCGGGCCTCGACGGACCTTGAACTGGATATGCTGCTCTGGGAACTCATGCTCTGTCTGACACAGCCTGAAACCAGACGTCCAGAGAGACAAGGAGACAGCTGGCCGCACACCCAGCACTTCGGACACGCCATGGTCTTATGCCGTCACCTCTTCCTAACCTAGGTTTTCAGATATCTGAACCTAGATATTATATCAATTCTCCACACAGCTGGGTATCGCAAGCACAAAACAGAACTCCTCCTTCCCCATGGCTGTCAAGCTTGCTCTTGGCATGGAGTCACACCTTCAGGGTGGGAGAAACCTTCATGGCCCCTGATGCCACGCCCAAACTTGAGTGCTGCTTGGGCACAAATTCACACTGTGACCCTAGCATGAGCCCCATGTCAAAGAAAGGCCTGTCAGGACCTGGACCAAGAGCCCGCATATGGGGCTTGCCAAGCCCCTATGCACCCAATCCTCACCAGTGTTTGAGTATTCCAGTCGCCCCACCTGTACCTGGGCGCTGCTCTGGAATCCCTTTCTTGGAGAGACACATGAGCCAGACAACATGACTCCACCCTTCCTTCCAAATGACCCCAAACTCTTGGGAGCTGGGACAAATCCCCAGAGAGGGATACTCGTCCACAGTCCCTGAGGCCACCGCTCCAATCCACGGCTATCCCGGACACAACATCCAGAAACAAAAGCCTGAAGGAACGCCTTCCACTCGCCCTTGTTTCAGAGGCCCAGGAGTTCCCTCTCGGGCTGTACATCCGGCCTGTCATACCCTAGGCGCCACTCATAAGCTGACTTTGTGTTTTAAGACTTCTGTGCCCACAGCATGGACCCACACAACCTCCAGGCTAGGGCCTCTGAAGCCACAGCGAAAGATTGTGCCGGCCCTCTCTAAGGAAAATGTGTCCAATCCATGACCACAACCCTACAGTTTAGGGAAAAGCTCCAAGGCCCCTGAGGCCATCAATAGGTAGGCCACCCTGGACTAAGAGGGGCTCTCTGACACCAGCAGAGCAACTATCTCCACTTAGATTCTCAGACAGTGTCCCCAGAGACAGAAGGTTGAAATGGACAGGCCCCCAGGCCCTAATATGAACCTTAGCTTTGTTTCCATGTGTCCGTTCTCAGAGGACTGTTTTCATAGACCAGCACATGGGGCTTTTCTGAGGCACCAAACCAAGCATCTCTCGTCTCCACATGGGCAGCTTTCTTACTGGGGATGTATCAAACCCTTCAGGTAGGAGAGTTCCGCAAGGCCACCGAACAACCAGCACATTCCAAGGTCTCCATGGACCCAAACGCACATTATGACACATCCTCAGGAGAGGCCATTTCAACTCAGCCCCCTGGGTAGCGTGACCCAGAGGCAGCAGATCAAACATATCTTGTCGCTTATGGCCAATTGGAATGCGAGGAATGCTGTACAGGGATCCATCCTTCGAACCCTGCTCTCCAGTCCTTCCATATGGTATGTCCTGCAGCCATGCAACAGGACTCGAATGTCCCGCAGAAGGAAACCTTGTGGTTTGGGGCAACCTCCAAACTCAGCGTGGGAAAACTTCCTTGGCCTCATGAGGCCCCCGCTTCATGAAGGTGCCATCATGAACACATACTCCAGCCTCAGCCAACGTCTGATCCTCAGCCTGATTTCAGATGCAGGAGATTTTGATTCAGCCTCTGCAAAGTGGGCCTGCTCTGCCCTTGGCTCCAATACTCACCCTAGCTTGTGTTTTCAGACTTCCGTCCTCACACTCCTGGCCCACAAACGCTCCCTACTGGGAATTCTGGGGCCACACTGAAGCACTCTGCCTTCCTCCCAGGAGAAAAACATTGTCTATGGTGCTACCCAGAAACCCCAAATGAGGATCAAAGTGCTTGGCCCTCGGCAACACCCCAATTGCATAGGCTACCTTAAACACTGATGCTCTGTCGCAAATAGCCTGAGCCCAGACCTTCCAACAGACACCGACACAGCTGGCTGCACTCCTAGGACATTGGACCCGCCACTGCCTTAGGCCACCATCCATTCCCAACCTGGGTTTTCAGTCATCGGATCCTAGACCTTATCTCCAATCCCTGCACAGGGGGTAACCTGATGCACAAATCAGAACCCCTCCTTCCCCGTGGCAAGAAAACTTGCTGCTGGCAGTGAGTCAAACCTTCAGTGTAGGAAAAACGACATGGCCCATGAGGCAACGCCCAAGCTTTAGGGCCGCCTTGGGCACAAACACACATTGTGACCCTCAGCGTGAGTACCTTATTCAAGTAACGCCTCTCAGTGACTGGACCAAGAGCCCGCATATGTGGCTTGCCATGCCCATAGGCCCCCAGGACTAACTGGATGGTGTGTATTCCAGTTCAGGGAACCCACTGCTGTGCTCTAGAGTCCCTCTCCTGGGGGGTCCCATGTGGCAGAAAACAGTACTCTTCCCTTCTCACGGAATGAATCCAAACACTTGGGAGCTTGCACAATCCCCCGAGAGGAAGGCTCTTCCTCGGCCTCTGAGACAACCCCTACCCTGACCGGACACTGTGAACGCAACAACCAGAGACAAAATCCTGAGTGACTGCCTCCCATTTGCCCTCCTTTGATATGCAGAGGATCTCCCCTCACGGACTGGAGATCAGTCCTGCCATTACCTTGGCCACTAGCTGAGCCAAGTTTGCTTTTTCAGACATCTGTCCCCACAGCCCTGGCAAACAGAGCCTCTAGGCTGGGTCCTCTGGAGCCATACCACAGGACCGTGCCTGCTCTCTCCTGGGAAACTGTGTCCATTCCTTTGGCCACACACCTCCAGAATATGAGAAACCTCAAGGCCCCCGAGGACATCCCACTACTGGGAGGCTCCCTGGACACACAGGGGCATTCGGACACAAGCTGAGCAGCTACCTCCACGAAGGCATGCCCACAGATGTCAACAGAGATAGAAGGTTGAGCCGGACAGGCCCTTAGGCCGTAATCTCAACTCTTGCTGTGGGTTCCAGGTGTTACTCCTCAGAGGCTTTGGTTCGAAGAACAGGATATGGGGCTTTCCTGAGGCACTGAACAGAACTCCTCTCCTCTCCACATGGGAAGCTTCCCTGTTGGAGCTGTGTCAAACACCTCAGTTTGGAGAACCCTGCAGAGTCCCTGAGCCACCTCCACATTCCAAGGTCTCCCAGGCCACCAAGCCACAGTAGGACTCATCTTCAGGAGAGTCCATTTCAACTCTCCCCTCTGGGTAGCTCACCCAGGAGCCTGCAGATTGAGCCTGCCTTGTCCTGACTAAAGAGTGGGAATATGAGGTGGCGTTCCCAGGCATCCATGCTTAGACACCTGGTCTCGAGTCTTTCCGTATGGGGCCTCCTGGAACCATCCAATAGGACTCGACTGTCGTGCAGAGGGAAACCTTGAGTTTTGGAGTAGTTCACAAATCCCATCGTAGGCAAACATCCCTGGCCTAATGAAGCCCTCACCCTTCAGGAAGAGGCCATGCTGGACAAAAACTCTAGCCTGAGGCACGTCTCATAGTTGACATGACCTCAGTGCAGGAGATCTCGATTCAGCCTCTGCAGAGTGGCCCTGCCATGCCCTCGGTCCCAAACCTCACGCTAGCTTTTGTTTTCAGACTTCCTTCCTCACACTCCTGGCAACAAGCCCTACGGACTAGGAACTCCAGAACCACAACCCAGCCCAGTGTCTGCCCAACGGAAGAAAAACGTTTCCCTGTGGGGCTCTCCAAAAAACCCAGATGAGGATCAACCTGCTCGGGCCTCGACGGTCCCCGAACTGGATATGCTGCTCTGGGCACTCATGCTCTGTCTGACACAGCCTGAAGCCAGACGTCCAGACAGACAAAGAGACAGCTGGCCACACACCCAGCACTTCGGACATGCCATGGTCTTATGCCGTCACCTCTTCCTAACCTTGGTTTTCAGATATCTGAACCTAGACATTATATCAATTCTCCACACAGCTGGGTATCGCAAGCACAAAACAGAACTCCTCCTTCCCCATGGCTGTCAAGCTTGCTCTTGGCATGGAGTCACACCTTCAGGGTGGGAGAAACCTTCATGGCCCCTGATGCCACGCCCAAAGTTGAGTGCTGCTTGGGCACAAATTCACACTGTGACCCTCAGCATGAGCCCCATGTCAAAGAAAGGCCTGTCAGGACCTGGACCAAGAGCCCGCATATGGGGCTTGCCAAGCCCCTATGCACCCAATCCTCACCAGTGTTTGAGTTTTCCAGTCGCCCCACCTGTACCTGGGCTCTGCTCTGGAATCCCTTTCTTCGAGAGACACATGAGCCAGACAACACGACTCCACCCTTCCCACAAAATGACCCCAAACTCATGAGGCCCCCGCTTCATGAAGGTGCCATCATGGACACATACTCCAGCCTCAGCCAACTTCTGATCCTCAGCCTGACTTCAGATGCAGGAGATTTTGATTCAGCCTCTGCTGATTGGGCCTGCTCTGCCCTTGGCTCCAATCCTCACCCTAGCTTGTGTTTTCAGACTTCCGTCCTCTCACTCCTGGCCCACAAACCCTCCCTACTGGGAATTCTGGGGCCACACTGAAGCATTCTGCCTGCCTCCCAGGAGAAAAACCTTATCTATGGCGCTGCCCAGAAAACCTAAATGAGGATCAAACTGCTTGGCCCTCGGCAACACCCCAATTGCATAGGCTACCTTAAACACTGATGCTCTGTCGCAAATAGCCTGAGCCCAGACCTTCCAACAGACACCGACACAGCTGGCTGCACACCCAGCACATTGGACCCGCCACTGCCTTAGGCCACCATCCATTCCCAACCTGGGTTTTCAGTCATTGGAACCTAGACCTTATCTCCAATCCCTGCACAGGGGGAACCTGATGCACAAGTCAGAACCCCTCCTTCCCCATGGCAAGAAAACTTGCTGCCGGCCGTGAGTCAAACCTTCAGTGTATGAGAAAACGGTAAACCTGCCGGGCCTCATGAAGCCCCCCATATCCTTCAGGGAGAGGCCATCATGGACAAAAACTCTAGGTTGAAGCACGTCTCATAGTAGATATGACCGCAATGCAGGAGATCTTGATTCAGCCTCTGCAGAGTGTCCTGCCGTGCCCTCGGTCCCAAACCTCACGCTAGCTTGTGTTTTCAGGCTTCCTTCCTCACACTCCTGGCAAACAATCCCTCCAGAGTAGGATTTGCAGAACCACGAGCCAGCCCAGTGACTGCGACCGGTAGAAAACGTTTCCTTGTGGGGCTCTCCATAAAACCCAGATGAGGATCAACCTGCTCTTGCCTCGATGGCACTCAGATTTGATAGGCTGCTCTGGGCACTAATGCTCTGCCTTTCACAGCCTGATGCCAGACGTCCAGACAGGCAAGGAGACAGCTGGCCACACACCTAGCACTTCTGACACGCCATGGTCTTATGCCGTTATCTCTTCCTAACCTTGGTTTTCAGATATCTAAACCCAGATATTATATCAATTCCCCACACAGTTGGGCATCTGAATCACAAATCAGAACTCCTTCTTCCACATGGCTGTAAGGCTTGCTCTTGGCATGGATTCACACCTTCAGGGTGGGAGAAACCTTCATTTCCCCTGAAACCACGCCCAAACTTGAGTGCTGCCTTGGGCACAAATTCACTCTGTGACCCTCAGCATGAGCCCAATATCAAAGAAAGGCCTGTCAGGGCCTTGACCAAGAGCCCGCATATGGGGCATGCCAAGCCCCTATACACCCAATCCTCACCAGTGTTTGAGTTTTCCAGTCTCCCTCCCGTTCCTGGGGCTCTGCTCTGGAATCACTTTCTTGGAGAGACACATGAGCCAGACAACAGGACTCCCCCTTTCCCCCAAAATGACCCCAAACTCCTGTTAGCTGGGACAAATCCCCAGAGACGGATACTTGTCCACAGTCACTGAGGCCACCCCCTACAATCTATGGCTATCCTGGACGCATCCAGAGACAAAAGCCTGAAGGAATCTCGCCCTGGATTCACAAGCCAAGGAACTCACTCTCTATCTGTACATCCGGCCTGCCATACCCTCGGCGCCACTCATAAGCTGAGTTTGTGTTTTCAGACTTCTGTGCCCACAGCCTGGACCCACACACCCTCTAGGCTAGGGCATCTGGAGCCACAGCGAAAGATTGTGCCTGCCCTCTCCAAGGAAAGTGTGCCCAATCCATTGACCACAACCCTACAGGTTAGGGAAAAGCTCCAAGGCCCCTGAGGCCATCCTGATAGTGTAGGCTGCCCTGGACTAAAAGGGGCACTCTGACACCAGCTGAGCCATTATCACCACTTAGACTCTCAGACAGTGTCCCCAGAGACAGAAGATTGAAATGGACAGGCCCTTAGGCCCTAATATGAACCTTAGCTTTAGTTTTCATGTGTCTGTCCTCAGAGGACTGGTTTCGTATACCAGCATATTAGGTTTTTCTGAGTCTCCAAACCAAACCTCTCTCGTCTCCACATGGAGTGCTTTCTTACTGGATCTGTATCAAACCCTTCTGGTCGGAGAATTCCGCAGGGCCACAGTACAACCATCACATTCCAAGGTCTCCATGGACAGAAACACACATTATGACGCATCCTCAGGAGAGGCCATTTCAACTCAGCCCGCTGGTTAGCTTGCCCCAGAGCCAGCAGATCAAACATATCTTGTCGTTAATGGCCAAAGGGAATGCGAGGCATGCTGTTCAGGGATCCATCCTTTGAACCCTCCTCTTCAGTCCTTCCGTATGGTATGTACTGGAGCCACTCAACAGGACTCGACTGTCTTGCAGAAGGAAACCTTGTGGTTTGTGGCAAACTCCAAACTCAGCGTGGGAAAATTTCGTTGGCCTCATGAGGCACCTGCTTCATGAAGGTGCTATCAAGGGCACAATCCAACCTCAGCCAACGTCTGATCGTCAGCCTGACTTCAGATGCATGAGATATCCTTTCAGCCTTTGCAGAGTGTGCCTGCTCCCAACCTCACCCTATCTTTTGTTTTCAGACTCTACCCTAGCACTCCTGGCCCAAAAGCCCTCATGATTGGGAATTCTGGTTCCAGAACGAAGCACTCTGCCTGCCCCCCAAAGAAAAACATTGTCTATGGCATTGCTCAGAAACCCCAAATGAAAATCAACCTGCTCAGCCCTCGGCAACACCCCAATTGCATAGGCTACCCTAAACACTATGCTCTGTCTTACATAGCCTGAGCCCAGACCTTGTGAGAGACATTGAGACAGTTGGCTTCACACCCAGCACATCGAACCTGCCATGGGTTAGGCCATTTCATCCCTTCCCATTGACCTGGGTGTCTTCCTGGAGGTATATTCTGAGGCTGTGTCAGACTATGCATTTTTTCTGGAGCTTCCTATGGAATTGGGGTGGTATTAGGGGCCTTGCAATTTTCTCTTAATCTGGTGGGTTGGGAAACTGAGACAGGCTGACATTCCTTGGGAGAGCTGGCCCAGTGCTGTTGTGTGTTCCTGGAGGCCCCATCCTGGAGGGCATATGGGTCAGGACTCTGGGTCCAAAGTCTTCAGACACAAACTCGGGTAAGAGTTAAGCTCGAGGTGATGGCAGACCCAATCTGCAGACCCTGAGCGAAGCATCTCCAGATATGAAATTCGGACGGCTGTGAGGCAGGAGCACAGTCTTTTCTGTCTGACTTGTTTGTCTATGATGGCCACGAAATGGAGGGGTGGCCTCATGGGTCCATGTGAGATTCTACCTCTCTGGGAATTCTGCTCGGCACCCAAGAGTTTGGTGTATTTCCGGGGGATGGGAGGAGCGCAGTTTTATGAGTCAGGGATCCCGTCCAAACAGCCATTCCAGAGATGGGTCCTGGGTTCTGGAGCCTGGATCACCGCAACAAGGCTTAGGATTTGGGCCTAGGGTCCTGCTCTATGTTTTCCTGGTACAGCTCCCGAGTGTTCTTGTTGGAAATGGGTCTCATTCTGAGGGTCACAATGCCTGTTTTTGCCCAGATGCCCATGCTGAGTGGGTGTGACCTCATGGGCTATGCACTTGGCTCCCACTCTGAGGGTTGGACTGCCATCTCAACATTCAGTTTTCCTGCCATGGGGAAGGAGGTGTACTTTTTTATGCTTCAGGTTCCCCCATGGGCAGGAATTTGAGCTAAGTTCTGGGACAGGTGCCTGAATACCCAGTTCACTTTGAGATGAGGTCCTCGGGCCAAGGCAGGACCCACCTGCAGAAAATGAGGCCTGCTTTCTGGGTGGCTGTCAGGAGCTCGGGCTCGAGCTGTGTCAGACAGAACATTCGTGGAGAGTTCAGCCTATGATATTGGGGTGTTTTTGAGAGCTGTGCAACTGGATCCTCAAGGGGGATTTTTGCACAGACCCTTTCTTCACTTCTTCTATCTGGTGAGCAGGCAGATGGCTGCATTACGGCTCCAGAATATCCAAGTTGGAGGGTTTGCAGGCGAGGAGTGTGAGGACAGAAGTATGAAAACATAAGCTACGGTTACGCTCAGTGCCGAGCACATGTCTATTCCAATGTACAGCAGTTGTTTCGAGATCTTCAGCACCTGGGCGAGGGGAAGATGTCTGCTCACGCTGGAGTTTGTATCCATGATGGCCAACAAATGGTGGGGAGGCCTCAAGAATTCTTGGAGGTTTTTCCAAGCTGGAGCTTGTGAGCTGCTCCAAACATCAAGGTGTCCTACTAAGGGACAGCAGAAGTCTTCTTACAGGGCTCCAGGGTCCCCCATATGGAAGATTCGATAGCAATGCTCTCTGAATGGAGGCCTGGGAAGCCAATCTCGTGTTACCATTGCAGCTGAGGAACAGGGTAAGCTTGAACCAATGACACTGATTCCAATTTCCAAGTGATTTGCGTTGATGGAAGTTCTCAGTCTAACAGGTCCCAATGCTGCTTGGTGTCCAGGGAGACCTTAGAATGTGGTGGCGGCTCTCTGACCATTGAGGATTCTTTATCCTTAGGATTAGACCCAGTACCCAGGAGCCAGGTTTCCTTCTTGGGACAGGATGTGTGCTCTTGTATGGCTCACGGACCACAGGTTGGACCATATTCTTGAATTTCCAGAACAGCCCTCTAGGGAGAGAGACCTCAAAACATAAGCTAGGGTTCTGATGAGGTTTTAGGGCCATGGAAGTTTCAATCTTCGGACTAAGTGCCATTGGCCTGCATGTCTTCCTGGAGGTAGGTGCTGAGGCTGTGTCAGGCTGTGCACTTATTCCAGAGTGGCCTATGATATTGGGGTGCAGTCAGGGGCCTTGCAGTTTTCTCCTAATCTGGACATTTTGGGAAACTGAGATGGGCAGGGTTTCCTCAGGAGAGCAGGGCCAGTGATGTCATGTGTTTCTCGAGGCCCCATCCTGGAGGTCATGTGTGTCAGGACTTTCGGACCAAAGACTTTAGACACAACCTCGGATAAGAGATAGGAGTGAGGTGATGGCAGTCCGAATATGAAGACCCTGAGGGAAGCTCCTCGGGATTTGAAATTCAGGTGGCTGGGAGGGAGGAGCACAGGCTTTTCTGTCTGGATTGTGTGTCTAGGATGGCCACTAAATGGAGGGGTGACCTCATGTGTCCATGGGATATTATTCCACTCTGGTGATTCTGCTTGGCACCCAAGAGTTTGATTTCTTTCTGGGGAAGAGGAAAAGACTGTATTCCATCTCTGGGATCCTGTCCAAACAGGGATTCCAGAGATGGGTTCTGGGTCCAGACACTGGGAAAACTTAACCAAAGCTTCGATTTGGGATCCTGGTCCAGATCCCAAGGGGGATCTTTGGAAAGGGGTCTCATTCTGAGGGTCACAATGCCTATTTGTGCCCAGCTGCCCGTCCTGTGTAGGCATGGTCTCATGGACCATGCACCTGGTTCCCACTCAGGGTTGTACAGCCATCTCAACATTCAGTTTTCTGGCCATGGGGAAGGAGGAGCACTCTTTTGTGCTTCCGAGTCCCCTATGGGCAGGAATTTGAGCTAAGTCTGGGACAGGTACCTGAATATCCAGGTTGCTTCAAGATGATGGCCTCGGGCCAAGGTTGGACCCACCTGGAGGATATGGGGCCCACTATCTGGGTGGCTGACAGGAGGTCGGGGATCAGGCGGTGTCAGATAGACAATTTATGCAGAGGTCGGTCTATTATATTGGGGTGCCATTGAGGGCCGTGCAGGAGGATCCTCATGTGGGTTTCTACGAAGACCCATAGGGCACTTCTTTCTGGTGGGCAGGCAGAAAGCTGCACTGTGGCTTCAGAATTTTCAATATGAAGGGCTTGTAGGCGAGGAGTGTGAAGACAGAAGTCTGAAAACACAAGCCAGGGATAAGCTCAGTGCCGACCACAGGACCATTCCATTGTGCAGTGGTTGTTTTGAGATTTCCAGCACCTGAGTATGGGCGAGGGTCAGATGTCTGCTCACGCTGGGTTTGCATCCATGATGGTCAACGAATTGTGGGGTGGCCTCAAGAATTCTTGGAGATTTTCCCAAGCAGGACCTTGTGAGCTGCTCCAAACAGCAAGGTGTCCTACTGTGGGACAGGGGAAGTCCGCTTACAAGGCTCCAGGGTCCCCCATATAGAAAGATTCGACAGCAGAGGTCTCTGAATGGGGGCCTGGGAAGTCTTCCTTGCATGACCATTGCAGCTGAGGAACATTGCAGGCTTGATCTGCTGGTTTTTGTTCAAATTTCCAAGTGATCTAAGTTGACGGATGTTCTCAGTCTAATGAGTCACAATGCTGCTTGGTGTCCAGGGAGACCTTAGAATGTGGTGGTGAGGGTGCCTGGGTGGCTCAATGGGCTAAGCCACTGCCTTCGGCTCAGGTCATGATCTCAGGGTCCTGGGATTGAGTCCCGCATCGGGCTCTCTGCTCAGCAGGGAGCCTGCTTCTTCCTCTCTCTCTCTCTGCCTTCCTCTATGCCTACTTGTGATCTCTCTCTGTCAAATAAATAAATAAAATCTATATAAAAAAAAGAATCTGGTTGTGGGTCTGTGGCCATGCAGGATTCTCCTACCTGAGGGTTAGACCCAGTTCCCAGGAGCCAGGTTCCCTTCTCGGGACAGGAGGGGTTCTCTTGTATGGCTCAGGGACCACATGTCGGATCATATGTTGGATTTCAAGACCAGGCCTCTGGGCACAGAGGCCTGAATATCTAGGCTAGGGTTCTTATGAGGTTGTAGGGGCATGTCATCCTCAACCTTCGGACTTAGGGACTTTGACCTGTGAGTCTTCCTGGAGGTAGATGCTCAGGCTGTGTCAGACTGTGCATTTTTTCCAGAGTGGCCTATGAAATTGGGGTGGGATCAGGTGCCTTGAAGGCTCTTCCTAATCTGGAGGTTTTGTGCAACTGAGACGGCAGAATTTCATCCAGAGATCAGGCCCAGTGATGTAGTGTGGTTCTGTCAGCCCCATCCTGCAGGGAATGTGGTTAAGGGCTCTGGGACCAAAGTCTTCAGACACAAAATTGTGTATCAATTAGGAGGGAGGTGATGGCAGCCCCGATCTGCAGACGCTGAGGGCAGCTCCTCAGGATTTGAAATTCGTGTGGCTGGGAGGCAGGAGCAAAGGCTTTTCTGTCTGGATTGTGTCTAGGATGGCCTTGGAATGGTGGGGTGTCCTCATGTGTCCATGGAATATTCTACCTCTCTGGGGATTCTGCCCAGCACCCAAGAGTTTGGTGTCTCACTGGGAAGGAGAGAGCGTGGTTTACTGTTTCAGTGTTTCCGTCAACACAGGGATTCCAGAGATGGGTTATAGGTCCCTGTGCCTGGATAACCCTACAAAGGCTTAGTATTTGGGCCTAGAGGCTTGACTGCCTGGCTCTGTGGGGCTTTGGTTTAGCTCCCATGGAGACTTGTTGGAAATGGGTCTCAGGGTAAGGGTCACAATGCCTGTTTTTGCCCAGATGCCCATCCTGAGTGGGCATTGGCTCTTGTTCCATGCACCTGGATCCCAATATGAGGGTTGGACCACCATATCAACATTTAATTTTCCTTCTATGAGGAAGGAGGAGTACTCTTTTGTGCTTCAGATTCCCCCATGCACAGTAATTTGAGCTATGTTCTGGGACTGGTACGTGAATAACCAGGTTGGTTTGAGATGAAGGACTCAGGTCAAGGCAGGTCACACCTGCCAGATATGGGTCCCGCTATTTAGGTGGCTACCAGGAGGTCGGGGCTCGAGCTGTGTCAGACAAAGCATTAGTTCACAAGGTGGCCTATGATATTGTGGTGCTATAGAGGGCTGTGCTGGTGGAACCTTATATGGAGTTTCACGCAGACCCATAGGGCACCTCTTTTTTCTGGTGGGCAGGCAGAAGGCATTGTGGCTCCCAAATTCCCAATATGGGGGACTTGAAGGCGAGGAGTGTGAGAACAGAAGGCAGAAAACACAATCTATGCTTAATCTCAGTGCCGAGAACTTGGCCGTTCCAATGTGCAGTGGTTTTTTCGAGATCTCCAGCATCTGAGTACAGGCGAGGGTCAGATGTCTGCTCATGATAAAGTTTGTATCTATCGTGGCCAACAAATGAAATATCCAGCACCTGAGTAAAGGTGGATATCAGATGTTTACGCACACTGGAGTTTGTGTCTCTGATGACCGAATGGAGGAGTGGCATCAAGAGGCTGATGCATGTGAGATGCTCTAAACAGCAAGGTTGTTTTTTCTACTGGACAGTTAGAGTCTGGTATGTTTTCTGCAGGGCCTCCCATGTGAAAAGTATGGGTAGCAGAGCCCTTCCACATGGATGCCTGGAAAGCACACCTCCATTGACCAATGCAGCTGAGGAACATGCAGGTTCTGTACGGTGCTTCTGGGGCGAAGCACCAAGGTCTTGAGTTGACATGGAATCTCTTGAAGATGGGTTACAATGCTGGTTTTTTTTACCAGGTAGATCTTAGAATGTGTTGGTGGCTAAGGTGCCTGCAAGATTCTCCTACCCTGAGGGTTTAACACAGGTCGAAGAGCACGGTTACCTTCTGGGGACAGGAGATGTAGTGTTTTGTGGCTCAGGGACCACATGCCATATCATAAGTTCCTATTCAAGAACAGGCCTCTGAAGACAGATGCCCGACAACCTAATCTAGGGTTCCAATGAGTACCAGGGGCATGAGAGGTTCAATCTTCAGACTTAGGAAAGTTGACTTGGGTGTCTGCCAGGATGTAGGTGATCAGGGAGTTTCAGACTGCGCACTTATGTCCAGAGTAACCTCCAATATTGGGGTGGCCACAGGGGCCTTGAATGTTTCAACCAACTCTGGAGGGTTTGGTTAACTGACATGCACAATTTCCATGGGGATGGCAAGCACAGTCCTGTGGTGTGGCTCCAGAGACTCCACCCTGGAGGGCATGTGAGCCATGGTTCTGGGAGGGAAGTCTGCAAACACAAACTCGGGTTAGGTTTAGTGGCTAGGTTATCGCAGGGCAATGTGTAGACCTAGAAGGCTACTCGTCAGGAACAGTAACTGGAATGACCCGAAGGTGGAAGCACAGGCTTTTATATCTGGATTGTGTGTCTAGGGTGACCTCAGAATGTAGCTGTGGCCTCATGGGTCCATGGGAGATTTTTCCTCTAAGGATACTGGCGGCTCCCAATATTTTGATGACTTTTTGAGATGGGAAGACTGCTATTTTCGATCTTAGGTGTGCCCCAAAACAGGGATTCCAGAGATGGTCTCTGGGTCTAGGCGCCTGGAAAATCCCACCAAGGGTTGGGATTTGGGCTTATGGGCAGACCAGGCCTGCAATGCAGGATCTTGGTGGTGCAACTGAGAGGGCTTGTTTGGAAGCATGCTCAGGCTGAGCATTACAATGCCTGTTTGTGCCCAGGGTGGCCCTCAGGAGTGGGCGTGGTCCCATTGTCCATTTTCTGGCTCCCACACTGAGGGATGGACACACATTCCAATGGCCAGGTTTCCAGCCATGGGGAAGGAGGAAATATCTATTGTGCTTCATGTTCCCCCATAGGCAGGGATTACAGCAAAGGTCTGGGGACAGATGCCTGAATACCAAGGATGCATAGAGATGACAGATTTGGGCCATGGCCGTTCTCACATGCTGGATATGGGCCCCGCTCTCTGGGTGGCTGACACGAGGTCTGGGCTCAGGCTGTGTCAGACACAGCACTAGTGGCCAGAGAAGTCTATATATTGGGGTTCTCTCCAGGGCCGAGTAAATTGATCCTCATGTAGGGTTTCTGGCCAGACTCACGAAGCACTTCTTTCTGTGGGGGAGGCAGAATGCTGCCTTATGGATCTAGAATTCCCTATCAAGAGGGTTTGGGGACAAATAGGGTGAGAATGCAATTGTAAACACCAGCTATGCTTAAATTGAGTGCCAAGCGGAAGTCAGTTTCAATGTGCAGCAGCTTATACGAGATATCCAGCACCTGAGTAAGGGCAGATGTCAGATATTTGCTCACACTGGAGTTTGTGTCTAGGATGACGACTAATGGAGGGGTGGCTTCAGGAGGCAATGGAGGATTACCCACGCTTAAGATTGTGAGATGCTCCAAACAACAAGGTTTCCTTCTAATGGACAGGAGGAGTCTGTTTTTTTTTCCTCCAGGGTTCCTCAAGTGGAAGTTTGCGTAGCAGAGCCCTCCCGCATGGATGACTGGAAAGCACACGTCCAATGACCATTGCAGCTGAGGAACATGACAGGTTCGTTTTGGTGGTTCTGGTGCCAAGTACCAAGGCCTTGAGTTGACTTGGAATCTCTTACAGATGTGTCCCAAAACTGGTTTGTTACAAGGGAGTTCTTAGAATGTATTGGTGGCTATGGGCCACGCTGAGGGTTTGGCACAAGTCGATGTGCACAGTTTCCATCTTGGGAGAGGAGATGTTCTGTTTTGTGGCTCAGGGTACATATGTTGTATCCTGACTTGGTATTCAAGAACAGGCCTCTGAGGATTGATGCTTGCAACCTAATCTAGAGATCCAATGATGTCCTTGGTGCCCATCAGGTTCAATTTTCTTACTAAGGACCATTGATATGGTTGTCTGACTGGATGTAGGTGATCAGGGTGTTTCAGACTGTGCATTTGCATCCAGAGCCACTTCCAATATTGGGGTGGGCTCAGGGGCCTTGCAGGTTTCTCCTAACTTGGAGGCTTTGGGGAACTGTGATGGGCACAGTTTCCTTGGGGATGGCAGGCCTAGTCCTGTGGTAAGGCTTCAGAGACCACCTCCTTGAGGATATGAGAGCCATGGTTTTGGGAGGGAAGTCTGCAAACACAAATTTGGGTCAGGGATAGTGGCAAGGTGATCGCAGGTCCAATGCATAGACCTAGAAGGCATCACATCAGGAACTGTAATTAGGGTGACTGAAAGCTGGTAGCACAGGCATTTCTATCTGGATTGTGTGTCCAGGATGGGCTCTGAATGTAGACGTGGTCTCATGGTTCAATGGGAGACTTTTCCTCTCTAAAGATCCTGGTGGATCTCCATAGATTGGTGGTTTTTTAGAGAAGAAAAGAGTGCTCTTTTCCATCTTAGGGGTGCTCCAAAACAGGGAAGAATGCTGTTTTCCAACCTAGGCTTATGCCAAAACAGGGATTCCAGAGACGAGATCTAGGTCTGGGTGCCTGGATATCCCACCAAGTGTTAGGATTTGGGCCTAGGGGCATTCCAGGCCTGCAATACAGGATCCTAATGGTGTAACAGAGAGGGCTTGTTTGAAAGCATGCTCAGGCTGAGGGTCATCATGCCTCTTTGTGCCCAGGGGGGCCCTCAGGAGAGGGCGTAGTCTCATTGGCCATATAGCTGGATCCCACTTTGAGGGTTGGACACCCATTGCAACAGCCAGGCTTCCTGCAATGGAAAGAGGAGTTCTCTATTGTGCTGCAGGTTCCCCCATTGGCAGGGTTACAGGAAAGGTCTGTGGAAAGTTGCCTTAATACCAAGGATGTGTACAGATGACAGGCTAAGAATTCCCAGGTAACAAAACAGCATTGTTACCCATGTTCATGACATTCCATGTAAAAATAAGCCCTTAGTACTTCGCCCCAGAGCCACCAGAATGAACTTGCCATGTTCCTAAGCTGCAATGGTCAGTGGAGGTGTGGTTTCCAGGCAACCATACGGGGGTGCTCTGCTACACAAACTTTGCAATTGGCGGGGACCCTTGAGACAAAAAAACAGAATGCCCCTGTCCGGTAGAAGGAAACCTTCTGTTTGGAGCATCTCACAAGCCCCAGCGTGGGAAATCCTCCATTTCCTCTTGAAGCCACCACTCCATTTGTCAGTCATCATTGACACAAACTCCAGCATGAGCAAACATCTGACATCCGCCCTTACTCAGGTGCTGGATTTCAATTCGATCACTGCACACTGGAACTGCCTTTAGTTTGACTGAATTAAGCCATAGCTTGGGTGTACAATTCCATCCTCAGTCTACTGGTCCACAAGCCCTATTGTGAGGGAATTCTGGAGCTACAACACAATATTCTGCCTTCCCCATAGAAAGAAAAAGGGCCTGGAGAGTCTGCCCAGAAACTCCATATGATGGTCAATCTTCTCGGTGCTAGACGGAACCCTGATTCATAGGCTGCCCTGGGCACTAGTGCTGTGTCTGACATAGCCGGAGCCAGGACCTAGTGTCAGCCACTGAGAGATCAGGGCCCATATACAGCATGTGAGACCAGCTATGGCCCAAATCTGTCTTCTCTTCTATTCTTGGTATTCAGGCATCTGTACCCACACCTTTGCTGAAATCCTTGCCATTGGGGGAACCTGAAGCACAATAGAGAACTCCTCCTTCCCCATGGAAGGTATTCTGACAGTTGGGATAGTTGCTCAACCCTCAAAGTGGAAGGCAGCTCCATGGCCAAGGAGACCATGTGCACTCATGATGGCTTCCCCGGGCACAAGCAGGCATTGTGACCTCAGCCTGAGCATGCTTTCAACCAAACGCTCTCAATTGCATCTCTGGGATCCCGAATTGCAGGCCTAGTACACACCTAGGCCCAAATCCTAACCCTGGTGGGATTTTACAGGGGCCCAGACACAGAGCCCATCTCTGGAATCCCTATTTTGGGGGACCCTTAAGATGGAAAACAGCACTCTTCCCTTCCCCGAGATAGTCACCAAACTCTTGGTAGCCACCAGGATCCTTGAGTGGAAAAATCTGCCATAGACCCATGAGAACACACCTGCATTCCGAGGCCATCCTGGACATTCAATCCAGATACATATCATGTGCTATCACCTTTGAGTCATCGGATTTACAGTTCCTGACGAGCTGCCTTCCAGTTCTATGCATTGGGCCTGCAATCACCTTGCCATTAACCTAAACTGAGTTTGTGTTTGCAGACTTCCTTCCTAAAACCATGGCTCACATGACCTCCAGGTTCTGGCATCTGAAGCCACACCACAAGACTGTGCATGAGATCCTCAAGGAATCTGTGCCCATCACTTTTGCCCGATACCTTTAGATTAGGAGAAACCTGCAAGGCCCCTGAGCGAAGCCAAATAATGGAGGCCGCTCTGGGCACAAATGCACAGTCTGAGACACCCTGATCACCTCCATACAGGCAGACACCCAAGTCAATGCTCCTGAGTCAGAAGATTGAACCTGACATGCCCCGAGGACTTCATTGGCACACTAGATTAGGTTTACAGGTATCTGTCGTCAGAGGCCTGCTCTGGAATATCAACTTATGATAAAATATATAGTCCCTGAGCCACAGAACAGAATATGTTCTCCCCAAAAAGGAAGCCATGCTCCTGGAATTGTGTCATACCCTAAGGGTATTTGGATCCTGAATGGCCCCTTAGCAACCAGCACATTCTATGATATTCCTGGTAACAAACCATCATTGTGCCCCATCTTCATGAGACTCCATGTCAACTCAAGGTCTCGATATATTGCCCCAGAGCCACCAGAATGCACCTGCCATGTTCCTCAGCTGCAATGGTCAATGGAGGGGTGATTTCCAGGCATCCCTGTGGGGTTCTCTGCTACAAAACTTTCCACATGGAGAAACCAGAGAAAACAAACCAGACTTCTCCTGTCCGGTAGAAAGAAACTTTGCTATTTGGAGCATCTCACAAGCCCCAGCATGGGAAATCCTCCATGGCCTCTTGACGCCACCCTTCCATTTGTGGGTAATCACAGACACAAACTCCAGTGTGAGCAAACATCTGACATCCACCCTTACTCAGGTGCTGGATATTCGAAATGGCAGCTGCACACTGGAACTGCCTTTTGCTTTTCACTGAACTTAACCATAGCTTTGTATTACTATTCTATCCTCACCACACTGCTCCACAATATCTCTTGATAGGGAATTCTGGAGCCACAACGCAGTATTCTGCCTTCCACATAGAAAGAAGAAGGACCTGTTGAGTCTGCCCAGAAACTGCACATGAGGATCAATCTACTCAGACCACGAGGCAACCCTGATTAATAGATTTCCCTGACCACTAGTGCTGTGTCTGACAGAGTCTAAGCCCCGACCTCGTGTCAGCCACCCAGAGGTGAGGGCCCATATTTAGTATGAGAGATCGGCCATGGCCCTGGGCCATCATCTGTACCCATCCTTGGTATCCAGTCATCTGTCCCCCAAACTTTGCTGGAATTCCTGCCAATGGCGAACCTGAAACACAATAGAGAACACCTCCTTCCCCATGGCAGGAATATTGGCTGTTGGGATGGTTGTCCAACCCTCAGCGTGGGAGCCAGCTGCATGCCAAGGAGACCATGCCCACTCCTGAGGGCCGACATGGGCACAGGCAGGCATGGTGATCCTCAGCCTGAGCATGTTTTCAAACAAACACTCTCAGTTGCTCCTCCAGTACCAGCATTGCAGGCCTGGTATGCCCCTAGGCCCAAATCCTAACCCTTGGTGGGATTTTCCAGGTGCCCAGACCCAGAGTCCGTCTCAGAATCCCTGTTTGGGGCACCCTTAAGATGGAAAACAGCACTCTTCCCTTCCCTGAGAAAGGCACCAAACTATTGGGAGCCGCCAGGATCCTTAGAGAGAAAAAATCTCCCATGGACCCATGAAAACAAACCTGCATTCCGAGGCCATCCTGTCCACACAATCCAAAGAGAAAAGTCTTTGCTACCGCCTTCGAGTCATCCTATTTACATTTCCTGACGAGCTGCCCTCCATGTCTATGCATTGGGCCTGTGATCATCTCGACACTAACCCTAACCCCAGTTTGTGTTTGCCGACTTCTCTCCCAAAACCATGGCTTACATGCCCACCAAGATGTGGTCCCTCAAGCCACATCACAGGAAAGTTCCTGCCATCCCCAAGAAAACAGTGCCCATCAGGTTGTCCAAACCCTCCAGATTAGGAGAAACCTGCCAGGCCCCTGAACCCACCCCAATATTGGCGGTTGCTCTGGATGCAAACGTGCAGTCTGAACCACCCTGAGCACCTCCATCGAGGCAGAAAGCCAAGTCAATGGTTCTGAGTCAGATGATTGAACCTGACATGCCCCTAGGACTTCACTGGAACCCTAGATTGGGTCTTCAGACATCTGTTCTCAGAGTCCTGTTCTGGAATACCAAGTTATGATACAACATGTGGTCCCTGATTCCCACAACAGAACATCTCCTGTCTCCAGAAGGAAAATGTGCTCTTGGATCTATGTCCAACTTTCAGGGTAGATGGATCCTGCATGACCCATTAGCCCCAGCACCTTCTATGATCTCCCTGGTAACAAACCAGCATTGTGACCCAACTTCCTGAGACTTGATGCCAACTCAAGGTGTTGGTACTTTGCCCAAGAGCCATGAAACGAATCTGCCATGTTCCTCAGGTACAAAGGTCAATGGACGTGTGCTTTCTAGGCATCCAAGAGGTAGTTCTCTGCTACACAAAAATTCCACATAGGGAACCCTAGAGCAAACAAATAAGACTGCTCCTGTCAGGTTGAAGGAAACCTTGGTTGTTTGGAGCATCTCACAAGCCCCAGCCTGGGAAGTCCTCCACATTCTCTTGATGCCAACCCTCCATTTGTTAGTCATCATAGACACAAATTCCAGCATGAGCAAACATCTGACATCTGCTCTTACTCAGGTGCTGGATATTCGAATCAGTCACGCACACTGGAAATACCTTTCACTTGACACTGTATTCTTGCATAGTTTGGGTTTACAATTCCATCCTCACCCTACTGGACCGCAAGTCCTCTTGAGAGGGAATTAGGGAGACAAAACGCAACATTCTGCCTTCCCCATAGAAAGAAGGGCCTGGTGAGTCTGCCCAGAAACTCCCCATGAAGATCAATCTACTTGGCCCTCGAGGGAACCCCGATTTATACTTTGCGCTGGCCACTAGCGCTGTGTCTGAGAGAGCCTGAGCCCCAACCTCGTGTCAGCCACCCAGAGTGTGGGGCCCTTATCCAGCATGTGGGACTGGCCATGGCCCAGTCATCTCTACCCATCCTTGGTATTCCGGCAACTATCCCAGACCTTTGCTGGAATCCCTACCAGTGGGGGAACCTGGAGCACAATTGAGAACTCCTCCTTCCCCATGGCAGGAAGCCTGGCTGTTGCTATGGGTGCCCAACCCTCAGAATTAGAACCAGGTGCATGGCCAATGAGACAACGCCCAATCATAAGGGCCGCCTGGGCCAAAGCAGGCATTGTGTCCCTCAATCTTAGCATGCATTCAAACAAATGCTCTCAGTTGTTTCTGCAGGGTCCCGCATCGCAGGCCTGGTATGCCCTTAGGACCAAATCCTAACACTTCGTGGGATTTTCCATGCCAACATAACCAGAGCCCGTCTCTGGAATCTCTGTTTTGAAGCACCCCTATGATGGAAAACAGCAATCTTCCCTCCCCTGAGAAAACTATTAGGAGCTGCCAGGATTCGTAGAGAAGAAAAATCTCCCAGGGCTCCATAGGACCACACCTTCATTCCGAGGCCATCCTGGACACACAATCCAGATACAAGAGACTGTGCTACCACCTTCGAATCACCTGGTTTACAGTTCCAGACGAGCTGCCCTACAGACCTACGCATTGGGCCTGTGATCACCTCGCCATTAACCCTACCCCAAGTTTGTGTTTGCAGACTTCTTTCCCAAAACCATGGCTCACATGCCCTCTATGATGGGTCTCTGTAGCCACACCACAGGAAATATCCTGCTATCCCCAATGAAACTGTGTCAATCACAGTTGCCCAAACCCTCCAGATTAGGAGAGACCTGCAAGTCCCCTGAGCCCAGTCCAATATTGGAGGCCACTCTGGACACAAATGCACAGTGTGCAACACCCTGATCACCTCCATCCAGGAAGACACCCAAGTCAATGGTCCTGAGTCAGAAGATTGGTCCCTGAACCCCACAATAGAATATCTCCTGTCCCCAGATGGAATTCGTGCTCTTCAACTTGTGTCAAGGGTCGGGGTATATGAATTATGCACAGCCCCTTAGCCCCCAGCACATTCTAAGATCTCTCTGGTAACAAACAAACAGCATTGTGATCCATCTTCATGAGATTCCATGTCACTTCAAGTCCTTGGTAATTCGCCCCAGAGCCACCAGAATGAACCTGCCATGTTCCTCACCTGATATGGTCAGTGGAGGTGTGCTTTCCAGGCATCCATGTGGGAGTGCTCTTCTACTTATTCTTTCCACATGTGGGACCCTGGAGCAAACAAACCAGACTGCCACTGACCAGTAGAAGGGAACCCTCTGTTTGGAGCATCTCAGAAGCACCAGCAGGAGAAATCCTCCATGGCCCTTGACACAACCCCTCCATTTGTCAGTCAACATAGACAAAAACTCCAGCATGAGAAAACATCTGAAATCTGCCGTTATTTAGATTCTGCACTTTCTTTTCCACCACTGCACACTAGAACTGCGTTTCACTTGACACTGAATTTATCCATAGCTTGGGTTTAGAATTCCATCCTCAGCCTCCTGGTCTGCAAGCCCTCTAGAGAGGGAATTTGGAGCCACAAGGCAACATTCTCCATTCCCACTAGAAAGAAATAGGGCCTGGTGAATCTTCCCAGAAACTCCACATGAGGTTCAATCTACTTGGCACTCGATGGAACCTTGATTTATAGGCTGTCCTGGGCACTAGTACTAGTACTAGTACTAGTACTAGTACTAGTACTAGTACTGTGTCTGACAGAGCCTGAGCCAAGACCTAGTTTCAGGCACCCAAAGATATGAGCCCATATCCAGCATGTGAGATTGGCCAGGGCCCAAGTCCATCATCTCTACCCATCCTTGGTATTCAGGCACCTGTCCCCAGACCTTTTATGTAATCCCTACCAATGGGGTAACCTAAAGCACAATAGAGAACTCCTCCTTCCCCATGGTAGGAATCCTGGCTGTTGATATGAGTGTCCAAACCTCAAAGTGGGAGCCAGCTGCATGGCCAAGGAGACAATGCCCACTCATGAGGGCTGCCCTGAGCACAAGTAACCATTGTAAACCTCAGCTTGATCAAGCCTTCAAAAAAATGCTCTTAGTTGCACCTCCAGGATCCTGCATTGCAGGCCTGATATGCCCTTAAGCCCAAATCCTAACACATCGTGGGATGTTCCATGTGCACATACCCAGAGCCCGTCACTGGAATCCCTGTTTTGAGGCACCCCTAAGATGGAAAACAGCACTCTTCACTTCCCTGAGAAAGCCACCAAACTAATGGGATCCCCCAGGATCCTTGAGAAGAAGAATCTCCCATGGTCCCATGAGTCCACACCTGTATTCCGAGGCCAGCGTGGATATGCTATCCAGATACAAGAGACTGTGCTACTGGCTTCGAGTCACCTGATTTACAGTTCCTGACGTGCTGCCCTCCAGATCTTTGGATTGGGACTGTGAACACCTCTCCATTAACCTTATCCCGAGTTTGTGTTTGCAGATCTCTCTCTAAAAACAATAGCTCACATGTCCTCCAGGATGGGGCCCCTAGAGTCACACCACAAGACTGTGCTTGCCATCCCCAAGGAAACTGGGACCATCACAGTTGCCCAAACCCTCCTGATTAGGAGAAACCCGGAAGGCTCCTGAGCACATCCCAATATTGGAGGCTGCTCTGGATGCAAATGCACAGTCTGAAACACCCTGATCACCTCCATCCAGGCAGACACCCAAATCAATGGTCCTGAGTCAGATAATTGAACCTGACATGGCCCTAGGACCTCATTGGAAGAGGGATTAACTTTTCAGGCACCTGTCCTCAGAGGCCTCTTCTGGAATACCAACTTATGATACAAATTATGGCCCCTGAGCCCCAGGGCGGGAAATCCTCCATGGCCTCTTGACGCACCTCTCCATTTGTTGGTCATCGTAGACACAAACTCCAGCCTGAGCAAACATCTGACATCCGCCCATATTCAGGCGCTGATATTGGAATCAGCTGCTGCACACTGGAACTGCCTTTCGCTTTGCAATGAATTTAAGCCTAGCTTCAGACTACAATTTCATCCTCACCCTACTGGTCTGCCATATCTCTTGATAGGGAATTCTGGAGCCACAACGCAACATTCTGCCTTCTTCATAGATAGAAGGACCTGGTGAGTCTGCCCATAAACTGCACATAAAGATCAATATACTCAGCCCAGGAGGGAACCCCTATTTATAGTTTGCCCTAGCCACTAGTGCTGTGTCTGACAGAGCCTGAGCCCCTACCTCGTGTCAGCAACCCAGAGGGTGGGGCCCACATTAACCATGTGAGACCGGCCATGGCCCAGGGCTGTCATTACTACCCATCCTTGGTATTCAGGCATCTGTCCCCTAGATCTTAGCTGGAATCCCTACCAATGGGGGGACCTGAAGCACAATAGAGAATTCATCCTTCGCCATGACAGGAATCCTGGCTTTTGGATGGGTGTCCAACCCTAGGAATGGGAACTGGCTGCATGGCTGAGTAGACATCGCCCAATCCTGATGGCCTCCGGGGCACAAGCAGGCATTGGGACCCTCAGCTTGACCATACTTTCAAACAAACGCTCTCAGTTGCACCTCCAGGATCCCGCATTGCAGGCCTGGTATGGCCCTAGGCCTAAATATTAACCCTTGGTGGGATTTTCCAAGCACTTAGACCCAGAGCTCATCTCTGGAATGCCTGTTTTGGGGCACACCTAAGCTGGAAAACAGTACTCATCCCTTCCCGGAGAAATCCAACAAACTATTGAGAACCGCCAGGATCCTTGAGAGGAGAAATCTCCCATGGACCCTTGAGACAACACCTGCAATAAAGGCCATTCTGGAAATTAAATCCAGATACAATTACCTGTGCTACCACCTTTGAGTTACGTGATTTACAGTTCCAGACTTGCTGCCCTCCTGGTCTATGGATTGGGACTATGATCACCTTGCCACTAACCCTAACCTAAGTTTGTGTTTGCAGACTTCTCTCTCAAAATCATGGCGCACATGTCCTCCAGGATGGGGTCTCTGGAGTCACACCACAGGACAGTTCCTGCAATCCCCAAGGAAACTACACATCACAGTTGTCCAAAAACCCCATATAAGGGAAACCTACAAGGAACCTGAGCCAACCTTAGTATTGGATGCTACTCTGGACACAAATGCACAGTCTGAAACACCCTCATCACCTGCATCCAGTCAGACACCAGAGTCAATGATCCTGAGTCAGAAGATTGAATGACATTCCCCTAGGGCCTCATTCAAACCCATTATTAGGTTTTCAGGCTTCTGTCCTCAGAGACCTGTTCTGGATTACCAATTTATGATACAACATATGGCCGCTGAGCCCCACAACAGAATATCTCCTGCCCCCAGAAGCAATCCAGGCTCTTGGGCCTGTGTCAAATCCTCAGGCTAGATGAATCCTGCATGGCCCATTAACCACTAGCACATTCTAAGATCTCCCTGGTAACAAACCAACATTTTGACCCATCTTCATGAGGTTCCATGTCCAATCCAGTCTTTATTTCTTCGCCTCAAAGCCACCAGATGCCATGTTCCTTCGCGGTCATGGTCAATGAAGGTGTGCTTTCCAGTCACCCATGTGGGAGATCTATGTTATCCGATCTTTCGACATGGGGAACCATGGAGGAAACAAATCAGACTGCCCCTGTCTCGTAGAAGGAAACCTTGCTGTTTGGAGCATCTCAAAAACACCAGATTGGGAAATCCTCCATAACCTCTTGACGCCACCCCTCCATTTTTGTGTCATCATAGACACAAACTCCAGCATGAGCAAATATCTGACATCCACCCTCACTCAAGTGCTGAATATTGGATTCAAACATTGCACACTGGAAATTTCTTTCGCTTGATACAGAATGTAACCATAGCTTAGGTTTACAATTCCATCCTCAGCCTCCTGGTCCACAAGCCCTCTTGATAGTGAATTCTAGAGCCACAAAACAGCATTCTGCCTTCCCCTTACAAACAAGAAGGGCCTGGTGAGTCTGCCCAGAAACCATACATGAGGATCAATCTGCTCAGCACTCGAGGGAACCCCAATTTATAGGCTGCCCTGGGCACTAGTGCTGTGTCTGACAGAGCCTGAGCCAAGACCTAGTGTCAGCCACCCAGTGATCGGGGCCCATATCCACGATTTGATACTGGCCATGGCCCATGTCCATCATCTTTACCCATCCTTGGTATTCAGGCCTCTGTCCCCAGACCTTTGCTGGAATCCCCACTAATGGGGGAACCTGAAGCACTATAGAGAACTCCTCTTTCCCCATGGCAGGATTCTGGCTGTTGGGATGGTTGTCCAACCCTCAAAGTGGGAGCCAGCTGCATGGCCAATGTGACCACGCCCACTCATGAGGGCCACCTGGGCATAAGCAAGTATTGTGACCCTCAGCCTGAGAATGATTTCAAACAAGACCTCTCAGTTGCACCTCCAGGATCCTGCATGCAGGCCTGGTAAGCCACTAGGCCCAAATCCTAACACTTGGTGGGATTTTCCAGGGGACCAAACCCAGAGTCCGTCTCTGGAATCCATATTTTGGGGCACCCCTAACATGAAAAACAGCACTCTTCCCTTCCCCGAAAAAGCCACCAACTATTGGGAGCCACCAGGATCCTTAGAGAGGAAAAATCTCCCATGGACCCATGAGGCCACAACTGCATTCTGAGGCCATCCTGCACACAATACAAAGAAAAAAGCCTGTGATTCTGCCTTTGAGTTACCCGATTAACAGTTCCTGAAGACCTGCCATCCATGTCTATGCATTGGGCCTGTGATAACCTTGCCACTAACCCTAACCCAAGTTTGTGTTTTCAGACTTCCCTCCCAAAACCATGGCTCACATGCCCTCCAGTTTGTGATAACTGGAGCCACACCACGGGATTGTACCTGTCTTCCCAAAGGAAACTGTGATTGTCACTATTAAACAAACCCTCTAGATTAGGAGAAACCTGCAAGTCCCCTAAGCCCAGCCCAATATTGGAGGCCACTCTGGACGCAAATGCACAGTCTGACACACCATATCATCTACATCCAGACTGATATCCAAGTCAATGGTCCTCAGACAGAAGATTGAACCTGACATGCTCCTAGGATTCACTGGAACACTAGAATAGGTTTTCAGGTATCTGTACTCAGAAGGCTGTTCTGCATATCAATGTATGATACAATATGGTCACTGAGCCACACAAAAGAACATCTGTCCTTAGAAGAAAGCTGTGCTCTGGACCTGTGTCAAACACTCTGGGTAGATGTATCCTTCAAGGCCCCCTGGCAACCAGCACATTCTATGATCTCCCTGACAAAATACCAGCATTGTGACCCATCTTCATGAGACTCCATGACAACTCCAGCCCTTGGTACTTCGGCCCAGAGCCACCAGAATGAAACTGCCATGTTCCTCTGCTGCCATGGTCAATGTAGGTGTACTTTCCAGGCATCCAGCGGGAGTGCTCTGATACCAACTTTCCACATGGGGAACCCTGGAGGAAACAAACCAGACTCCCCTGTACGGTAAAAGGAATCTTTTCTGTATGGAGTATCTCAAGCCTGAGGGTGGGTAATCCTCCATGGCCTCTTGAGGCCACCCATCCATTTGTTGGTCATCATAGACACTAACTCCAGCGTGAGCAATCAACTGACATCTGCACTTACTCAAGTGCTGGATATTTGAATCAGCTGCTACACACTGGAATTGCCTTATGCTTGGCACTGAATTTAAAAGTAGCTTGGCGGGACGCCTGGGTGGCTCAGTTGGTTAAACAGCTGCCTTCGGCTCAGGTCATGATCCCAGCGTCCTGGGATCGAGTCCCACATCAGGCTCCTTGCTCCGCAGGGAGCCTGCTTCTCCGTCGGACTCTGCCTTCCACTCTGTCTGCCTGTGCTTGCTCTCGCTCGCTCTCTGACAAATAAATAAAATCTTGAAAAAAAAAAGTAGCTTGGGTTTGCAATTCCATCCTCACCCTGGTGTTCAGTAAGCTCTCTTGATAGGGAATTCTGAAGCCACAACACAGCATTCTGCCTTCCCCATAGCAAGAAAAAACAGCCTGGAGAGACTGCCCAGAAACCCTACATGAGGATAAATCTACTCGACCCTCGAGTGAACCCCATTTATAGGTTTACCTGGCCACTAGCGCTGAGTCTGACAGAACCTCGTCTCTGACCTCGTGTCAGGACCCAGAGACTGGGCTCCAACTCCAGAATGTGAGACCAGCCATGTCCCAGGGCTGTCATCTCTACCCATTCTTGATTCAGGCATCTGTCCCCAGACATTTGCTGAAATCCCTGCCAATGGGGGAACCAGAAGCACAATAGGGAAATCCTCCTTCCCCATGGCAGGAATGATGGCTCTTGGGATGGGTTTCCAGACCTCAGAGTGGTAGC
Organism: Mustela nivalis; assembly: GCF_964662115.1. NCBI lineage: Eukaryota > Metazoa > Chordata > Mammalia > Carnivora > Mustelidae > Mustela > Mustela nivalis. The sequence continues at coordinate 1,764,752 of NW_028136547.1, read as the reverse complement.
CAGCTGAATGGCCAATGATAACCCGCCCACTCATGAGGGCCGCCCTGGACACAAGCAGGCATTGTGACCCCCAACATGAGCATGCTTTCAAACAAACACTCTCAGTTGCATTCCAGAATCCAAATTTGCAGGCCTGATATGCCCCTAAGCACAAATCATAACACCTGGTGGGATTTTTCAGGGGCCCAGAAACACAGCCTGTCTCTGGAATCCCTGTTTTGGGACACCCCTAAGATGGAAAATAGCACTCTCCCCTTCGCCAAGTAAGCCACCATAGTATAGGGAGCCGCTAGGATCCTTGAGAAGAAAAATCTCCCATGGATCCATGAGACCACACCTGTATTCCGAGGCCATCCTGGACACAAAAGCCAGATACACAAGCCTGTGCTACCACCTTCAAGGCAACTAATTTATAGTTCCAGACGAGCTGCCCTCCAGGTCTATGCATTGGGCCTGCGATCACCTCACCGCTAACCTTATTCCGAGTTTGTGCTTACAGACTTCTATCCCGAAACCATGGCTCATATTTCCTCCAGGATGGGGTCTCTGGAGCCACACCAAAGGACTGTGCCTGCCATCCCCAAGGAAAATGTGTCCGTCACATTTGCCTAAAACTTTGAGATAAGGAGAAACCAGCAAGGCCCCTGAGCCCACCCCAATACTGGAGGCCCCTCTGGACACAAATGTGCATTCTGAAATACGCTGATCACCTGAATCCAGGCAGATACCCAAGTCAGTGTTTCTCAGTCAGAAGATTGAACCTGACATGCTCCTATGACCTCATTGTAACCCCTGATTAGGTTTTCAGGCATCTATAATCAGAGACCTGTTCTGGAGTACCAACGTAAGATACAACATATGGTCCCTGATCCCCACAGCAGAACATCTCCTTTCTTTAGATGGAAGCCGTGCTCTTGGAACTGTGTCAAACCCTCAGGGTAGATGAATCCTACTTGGCCCGTAGCCACCAGCAGATTCTAAGATCTCACTGGTAACAAGCCAGCATTGTGAGCCATCTTCATGAGATTCCATGTCAACTACAGGCCTTGGTACTTCTCCCCAGAGCCTTCAGAAAGAACCTGTCATGTTCCTCAGCTGCAATGTTCAGTGGAAGTGTGCTTTCCAGGCATCCATGTGGGAGTGCTCTGCTACCCAAACTTTCCACATGGGGGACTCTCGAGCAAACAAATCTGACTGCCCTGTCCTGTAGAAGGAAACCTGGCTGTTTGGAGCATCTCACAAGCTCAAGTGTGGGAAATCCTCTATGACCTCTTTTCAACTCCTCTCCATTTGTCGGTCATTATAGACACAAACTCCAGCTTGAGCAAACATCTGACGTCTGCGCTTACTCAGGTGCTGGATATTCGAATCAGCCGCTGCACACTGGAAATGCCATTCGCTTGTCACTGAATTTATTCATAGCTTGGGTTTACAATTCCATCCTCACCCTACTGGTCCACAAGCCCTCATGATAGGGAATTCTGCAGCCACAACACAGCATTCTGCCTTCCCAGTAGAAAGAAGAAGGGCCTGGTGAGTCTGCCCAGAAACTCCACATTATGATCAATCTACTTGTCCCTTGAGGGAACCCTGAATTATAGACAGCCCTGGCCCCTAGTGTTGTGTCTGACAGAGCCTAAGCCCCGACCTCGTGTCAGCCACCTAGAAGGCGGGGCCCATATCCCGCATGTTAGACTGGCCACGGAACAGAGCCGTCATCTTTACCCATCCTTGGTATTCAGGCATGTGTCCCCAGACCTTTCCTGGAATCCCTACCAATGAGGGAACCTGAATCACAATAGAGAAATCCTCATTCCCCATGGCAGGATTCCTGTAAGTTCGGAAGGGTGTCCAACACTCAGAGTGTTAGCCTACTGAATGGCCATTGAGACCACCCCCATTCCTGAGGGCCACACTATGCAAAAGCTTGCATAGTGACCCGCAGCCTGAGCATGCTTTCAAACAAACGCTCTCAGTTGTATCTCCAGGACTTGCATTGGAGGCCTGGTAAGCCCCTATGCCCAAATCATAACCCTTGGTGGGTATTTCCAGGTGCCCAGAGCGAGAGCACTTCTCTGCAATCCCTGTTATGGGACACCCTTAATATGGAAAACAGAACTCTTCCCTCTCTGAGAAAGCCACCACATTATAAGGAGCCGCCAGGATACTTGAGAGGAAATATCACCCATGGACACCTGAGACCACACCTGCATTCTTAGTCCATCGTGGATACACAATCCAGATAAAAAAGCCTGTGCTACCTCCTTTGAGGCATGCGATTTACATTTCACACGGAGCTTCCCTCCAGGAGTATGCATTGGGCCTACAATCACTTCGCCACTAAACCTAACCCGCATTTGTGTTTGCAGACTTCCCTCCCAAAACCATGGCTCTCATTCCCTCCAGCATGGGGTCTCTGGAGCCACACCACAGGACTGTGCCCACCATTGCCAAGGAAACTGTGCCCATCAAATTGCCCTATCTTTCCAGATTAGGAGAAAACTGCAAGGCCCCTGAGCCCACCCCAATACTGGTTGCCACTCTGTACACAAATGCACAGTCTGGAACACCCTGATCACCGACATCTAGGCAGACTTTGAAGTCAATGATACTGAGTCAGAGGATTGAACCTGACATTCCGTTAGGATTTTATTGGAACCCTAGATTAAATTTTCAGGCATCTATCCTCAGAGGCCTGTTCTGCAATACCAAATTATGATACATTTGGTCCGTTAGCCCCACATCAGAACATCTCTGGTCCGAGAAGGAAACCGTGCCCTTTGACCAGTGTCAAACCCTCAGGGTAGATGAATCCTACATGGTCCCTTAGCCACCAGCACACTCTAAGGTCTCCATGGTAACAAACCTGCATTATGACCCATCTTCATGAGACTTCATGTCAACTCCAGGCCTTGGTAATTCGCCCAAGAGCCACCAGAACGAATTGGCCATGTTTCTCAGCTGCAATTTTAATGGAGGTGTGCTTTTCAGGCATCCACGTGGGAGTGCTCTGCTACCCAAACTTTCCACATGGGGGACCCTGGAGCAAATAAACCAGTCTCCCCCTGTGTGGTAGAAGGAAACCTTGCTGTTTGAAGCATCTCACAAGCCCCAGCATGTGAAATCCTCCATGGCCTCTTGACGCCACCCCTCCATTCATCGGTCATCATAGACATAAACTCCAGCATGAGGAAATGTCTGACTTTCACCTTTACTCAGGTGCTGGATATCTGGAATCAGACACTGCACAATGGAACTGCCTTTTGCTTGGCACTGAATTGAACCTTAGCTTGAGTTTACAATTCCATCCTCACCCTACTGGTCCCCAAGCCCGCTTGATAGGGAATTCTGGGGCCACAACGCAGCTTTTTGCCTTCCCCTTAGAAAGAAGAAGGGCATGGTGATTCTGCCCAGAAACTCTGCATGAGGATCAATCTGCTCAGCCCTTGAGGGATCCCTGATTCATACTCAGCCCTGACCACTAGTTCTGTTTCTGACAGAGCCTGAGTGCTCAATTCATGTCAGCTACTCAGAGAGTCAGGCATGTGAGACTGGCCATGTCTCAGGTCCCTCATCTCTACCCATCCTTGGTATTCAGGCATCTGTCCCCAGACATTTGCTAGAATACCTGCTAATGGGGGAACCTGAGGCACAATAGAGAATTCTTCCTTTTCCATGGCAGGAATCCTGGTAGTTGGGATGGGTGTCCTACATTAAAGTGGTAGCCAGCTGCATGGCCAAGGAGACAACTCCCACTCATAAGGGCTGCCCTAATCACATCAGGCATTGTGACACTCAGACTAGCATGCTTTCAAACAAACGCTCTCAGTTGTACCTCCAAATCACACATTGTAGGCCTGGTACTCCCCTAGGCCCAAATCCTAATCCTGGTGGGATTTTCCAAGCACCCAGACTCACAGCCCTTCTCTGGAATCCCTTTTTAGGGACCATCTAAGATTGAAAACAGCACTCTTCCATTCAAACGAGAAAGCCACCATACTATTGGGAGCTTCCAGGATCCGTAGAGAGGAAAATACTCTCATGGAAACATTAGAACACACCTGCATTCCAAGGCTATCATGGACACACAATCCAGATACAAAAGCCAGTGCTAGTGCCTTCGAGGTACGTGATTTACAGTTCCTGACGATCTGCCCTCCAGGTCTATGCATTGGGCCTACGATCACCTCGCAACTCAACCTAATCCGAGTTTGTGATTGCAGACTTCTCTCCCAAAACCATGGCTTACATGCCCTCCACGATGGAGTCTCTGGAGCCACACCACAGGACTGTGCCTGCCACCCCCAAAGAAACCGTGCCCACAAATTTTCCTAAACCTTCAAGATTAGGAGATACCTGCAAGGCCCCAGAGCCCACCCCAATATTGGAGGCCACTCTGTACACAAAGGCACAGTCAGAAACACCCTGATTGCCTACATATAGTCAGACACCGAAGTCAATGGTCCTGAGTCTGATGATTGAACCTGAAATTCCCCTTGGACTTCATTGGAACCCTAGATGAAGTTTTTAGGCATCTGTCCTCAGAGGCCTGTTCTGGAATTCCAACTTATGATACAACATTTGGTCCGTGAGCCCCACAACAGAACATCTCCGATACCCAGAAAAAAACCGTGTTCTTCGACCGGTGTCAAACCATCAGGATAGACTAATCATACATGGCCCCTTAGCCACCAGCACATAGTAAGATTTCCGTGGAAACAAAACTGCATTGTGACTCAACTTCATTAGAAACCAGGCCTTGGTACTTTGCCCTAGAGCAACCAGAAAGAACCTGCCATGTTCCTTAGGTGCAATGGTCAATGTAGGTGTGCTTTCCAGTATCCACGTGCGAGTACTATGCTACCCAAACTTTGCACATGGGGGAACCTGGTGTAAACAAACCAGACCTCCCCTGTCCAGTAGAAGGAAACCTTATGTTTGGATCAACTCACAGGCCTCAGCGTGTAAACTGCTCCATGGCCTCTTGATGCCACCACTCCATTGGTCGGTCATCATAGACACAAACTCCAGTCTAAGCAAACATCTGACATGCACCCTTATCCCGGTGCTGGATGTCTTGAATAAACCACTGTACATTGGAACTGCCTTCCACTTGGCACTGAATTGAACCATAGCTTGTGTTTACAATTCCATCCTCACCTGACTGGTCCCTAAGCCCTCTTGATAGGGAAATCTGGGGCCACAACGCAGCATTCTGCCTTCCCCATCGAATGAAGAAATGCCTGGTGAGTCTGCCCTGAAAACCCACATGAGGATCAATCAGGTCGGCCCTCGAGTCAACACCGATTTATAGGCTGCCATGGCCACTAGTGCCGTGTCTGACAGAGCCTGAGCTCGACTGAGTTTCAGCCACTAGAGAGCAGGCCCCATATCTAGCATTTGGGATTGCCATGGCCAAAGTATGTCATCTCTACCCATCCTTGATATTCAGGCACCTGTCCCCAGACCTTGGCAGGGATCCCTGCCAATTAGGGAACTTGAAGCACAATAGAGAACTCTTCTTTCCCCATGGCAATAAACCTGGCTTTTGGGATGGGTGTTCTACCCTCAAAGGGGGAGCCAGTTACAACATCAATGACACCACACACACTCCTGAGGACTACCCTTGGCACAAACAGGCATTGTGACCCTCACCCTGAGCATGCTTTCAAAAAATCCCTCTCAGATTCACCACAATGATCCCTCATTTCAGGCCTGGTATGCCTGTAGGTTCAAATCATAAAACTTGGTGGGATTTTCGAGGTGCCCAGACCCAGAGACCATCTCTGGAATTTTTGTTTTGGTGCACCCTTCAGATGGAAAACAGCACTCATCCCTTCCCCAAAAATGTCACCAAATTATGAGGAGCCACCAGGATCCATAGAGAGGCAATGTCTCCCATGGACCCATGAGAACACACCTGCATTCCGAGGCCATCCTGGACACACAATCCGGAGAGAAAAGCCTGTGCTACTGCCTTCCATTCACCCTAATTACAGTTCCAGATGAGCTGCTCTCAAGGTATATGCATTGGGCCTGTGATCACCTCGCCACTCACCCTAATTCGAATTTGTGTTTGCAGACTTATCTACCAAAACCATGGCACACATGCCCTCCAGGATGGGGTCTCTGGATCCACACTGCAGGACTGTCCCTGCCATCCACAAGGAAACTGTTTCCATCACAGTTGCCCAAACTGTCTAGATTAGGAGAAACCTACAAGGCCTCTGGGCCTACCCCAATTTCGGCGGCCGCTCTGAACACAAATGCACAGTCTGAAATACCCTGATCCCCTACATCCAGGAACACAGCCAAGTCAATGGTCCTGAGTCAGAATAATGAACCTAACATGCCCCTAGGACGTCATTGGAACCATTGATTCGGTTTTCAGACATGTGTCCTCAGAGGCCTGTTCTAGAATGCGAACTTATGATACAACATGTGGTGGCTGGGCCACACAACAGAACATCTCCTGTCCCCAGAAGGAAACCGTGCCCTACAATCTGTGCAAAATCCCAGAGTAGTAGATTCCTGCACAACTACTAAGCCACCAGCACATTCTAAGATCTACCTGGTAACAAACCAGCTGTGTGGCCCATCTTCAAGAGATTCCATGTCAAATCAAGGACTTGGTACTTTGCTACAGAGACACCAGAATAAAGCTGCCATGTTCTTCAGTTGCAATGGTCAATGAAGTTGAACATTCCAGGCATCCATGCGGTAGAGCTCTGCTACCCAAACTTTCCACATGGGGGACCCTGGAGCAAATAAACCACACTCCACCTGTCCAGTAGAACAAAACCTTGCTATTTGGAGCAGCTCATGAGTCTCAACGTGAAAATCCCTCCATGGCTTCTTGACGCCACCCCTCCATTTGTCAGTCATCATAGACACAAACTCCAGTGTGAGCAAATATCCGACGTCCTCCCTTACTAAGGTGCTGGATATCTCGAAAAAGCTGCTGGACACAGGAACTGCCTTCCGCTTGGCAGTGAATTGAACTGTAGCTTGTGTTTACAATTCCTTCCTCACCCGACTGGTCCCCAAGCCTTCTTGATAGCGAATTATGGAGACACAACACAGCATTCTGCCTTCCCGATAGAAACAAGTGCCTGGTGAGTCTGGCCAGAAACCCCACATGAGGATCAATCTGCTCGGCCCTATATCGGAGGGACCCTGATTTATAGGTTGCCCTGGCCACTAGTGCTGTGTCTGACAGAGCCTGAGCCCAGACCTAGTGTCAGTCACCAGAGTTTGAGCCCCACATCTAGTATTTGGGAATGCCATGGCTCAAGTATTTCATCTCTACCCATCCTTGGTATTCAGGCACCTGTCCCCAGACCTTTGCTGGAATCCCTGATAATGGGGCATCCTGAAGCACAATAGAGAACTCCTCCTTCTTCATATCAGGAAACTTGGCTGTTAGGATGGGTGTTCAACCCTGAAAGGGGGAGTCATTTACAAGTCCAGTGAGACCACACAAATGCCTCAGGGATGCCCTGGAGGCAAACAGGCCTTGTGACCCTCAGCCTGAGCATGCTTTCAAACAATCCTTCTCTGTTGCACCACCATGAACCCGCATTGCAGGCCTAATATGCCCTAAGCCCAAATCCTAGCATTTGTTGTGATGTCCCAGATGCCATGAACCAGAGCCCGTCTCTGGAATCCCTGTTTTGGGGCACCCATAAGGTGGAAAACATCACTCTCCCCTTCCCCGAAAAAGCCACCAAACTATGGAGAGCCACCAGGATCCATAGAGAGGAAAAGACTCCCATGGACCCATGAGACCACACCTGCATTCCAAGGCCATCCTGGACACACAATCCAGAGATAAAAGCCTGTGCTACTGCCTTCCAGTCTCCCTAATTATAGTTCATGACGAGCTTCCCTCCAGGTCTACGCATTGGGCCTGTGATCACCTCGCCACTCACCCTAATTTGTATTTGTGTTTGCAGACTTCTTTCCCAAAACCATGGCTCTCATGCCCACCAGAATGTGATCTCTGGAGCCACACCACAGAACTCTGGCTGCCAACCCCAAGGACACTGTGCATATCAGATTTGCCCAAACCTTCCAGATTAGGAGAAACCTGTGTGGCCCCTGAGCCCACACCAATATTGCCGGCCACTCGGGATGGAAATGCGCAGTCTGAAACACCCTTATCACCTACATCCAGGGAAATAGCCAAGTCAATGATCGTGAGATAGACGATTGAACCTAAAATGCCCCTAGGCTCTCAATGGAACCCCATTTGGTTTTCAGGCATCTGTCCTCAGGGGCCTGTTCTAAAATACCAATCTATGACACATCATGTTTTCTCTGAGCCACACGACAGAACATCCCCTGTCCCCAAAAGAATACCATGCTCTTCGACCTGTGCCAAACCCTCAGGGTAGGAGAATCCTGCATGGCACCTTAGCAACCAGCACATTCTAAGTTCTCCCTGGTAACAAACAAGCATTGTGACCCATCTGCAAGAGATCCCATGTCAACTCAAGGCCTTGGCACTTTGTCCCAGAGCCACCAGAACGAATCTGCCATGTTCCTCAGCTGCAATTGTCAATGGAGGTGTGCTTTCCTGGCATCCATGCCGGAGAGCTCTTCTTCACAAACTTTCCACATGGGGAAACCTAGAGTAAACAAACCAGACTTCAACTACTCTGTACAAAGAAATGTTACTTTTTGCAGCAGTTCACAGGCCTCAGCATGTGAACTCCTCCATGGCCTCTTTATACCACCCCTCCACTTGTCGGTCATCATAGACAAAAACTCTAGTGTGAGCAAGCATCTGACATCCACCCTTATTCCAGTGCTGGATGTCTCGAGTAAACTGCTACAAATTGGAACTGCCTTCTGCTTGGCACTGAATTGAACCATAGCTTTTGTTTACAATTCCACCCAAAACTGACTGGTCCCCAAGCTCTCGTGATTGGGAAATCTGGAGCCACAACACAGCATTCTGCCTTTCCTATTGAATGAACAAATGCCTGGGAATCTTCCCAAGAAACTCCACATGAGGATCAATCTGCTCCGCCCTCGAATCTACTCTGATATAAAGGCTGCCATGGCCACTAGCGCTGTGTCTGACAGAGCCTGAGCCCCGACCGAGTTTTAGGCCTCATATCTAGCATTTGGGATTGCTATGGCCCAAGTACGTCATCTCCACCCATCCTTGGTATTCAGGCACCTATCTCGAGACCTTGCTGGAAACCCTGCCAATGGGGCAACCTGAAGCACAGAGGAACCTGACGGAAGAGAACTCATCCTTCCTCATGGCAGGACATTTGGCTGTTGGGTTGGGTGTCCAACTCTCTAAGAGGGAGCCAGATATATGACCAATGAGACCACTCCCACTCCTGAGGGCCGCCATGGGAGCAAACAGGCATTGTGAGACTCAGCCTGAGCAAGCTTTCAAACAATCCCTCTCAGTTGCACCATCATGATCCCGCATTGCAGGCCTCATACACCCCTAGGTGCAAATCCTAACCCTTCGTGGGAAGTCCCAGATGCCCAGAAAAAGAGCCTGTATCTGGAATCCCTGTTTTGGGGCACCCATAAGATGGAAAACAACACTCTTCCCTTCCCCAAAAAAGCCACCAAACTATGAGCTGCACAGATCCATAGAGAGGAAAAGTTTCCCATGGACCCATGAGACTATACCTGCATTCCGAGGCCATCCTGGACACACAATATAGAGAGAAAAGCCTGTGCTACTGCCTTCCAGTCACCCTAATTACAACTCCTGACAAGCTGCACTCCAGATCTACTCATTGGGCCTGTGATCACCTTTCCACTAACCATAACCCACATTTGTGTTTGCAGACTTCTCTCCCAAAACCATGGCTCATATGCCCTCCAGGACAGGGTCTCTGGATCCACAACACATGACTAGGCCTGCCATCCCCAAGGAAACTGTGCCCGTCAAACCTGCCCAAACCTTCCAGTTTAGGAGAAACACGCAAGAGCCCTGAGCCCGACCCAATATTGTCGGCAGCACTGGACACAAATGCCAGTCTGAAACGCCCTGATCACCTACATCCAAGCAGACAGCCATTTCAATGTTCCTGGGTCAGAAGATTGTACCTGACATGCTCCTAGGACGTCATTGGAACACTAGATTAGGTTTTCAGGCATCTGTCCTCAGGGTCCTGTTCTGAAATACCAACTTAGGATACAACATGTGGTCCCTGAGCCACACAATAGAATATCTCCTGTCCCCAGTAGGAAACCATGCCCTTCGACCTGTGCCAAACCCTCAAGATTGGAGAATCCTGCACAGCACCTTAGACACCAGCACAAACTCTAGTTTGTGCGTTGACCCATACCACAAGCTTTCCATCTGCTGGACAGTCGAGTCCTGTTGAATGGCTCCAGGATGTCCCATACGGAAAGACTGGAGAGCAGGATTCGAAGGATGGATGCCTGTACAGCATACCTCACATTCCCATTGGCTCTTTGTGACAAGACATGTTTGAACTACTGGCTCTGGGGCGAGCTAACTAGGGGGCTGAATTGAAATGGACTCTCCTGCGGATGGGTCATAATGTGGGTTTGTGTGCATGGAGACCTTGGAATATGTTGGCAGCTCAGGGGCCATGAAGTATTCGCCTAACCGAAGGGTGTAATATTGCTCCAATTAAAAAGAGATCCCTATGTCGAGATGAGACAGGTTCTCTTTGGTGCCTCAGAAAAGCCCCAGATACTGGTCTTCAAACCAGTTCTCTGAGTAGAGACACCTGGAAACCAAAGCTAGGGTTCAGATTAGAGCCTAGATGCCTGTCCATTTCAATATTCTGTCTCTGGGGACACTGTCTGAGTATCTAAGTGGAGATAGTTGCTCAGCTGGTGTCAGAGTGCCCCTCTTAGTCCATGGCCGAGGCATGGCCTTGGAGACCTTATTGGATTTTCCTAATCTCTAGGGTTGTGGCCAATGGATTGGGTACAGTTTTCTTGGAGAGGACTGGCACAGTCCTTCAGTGTGTCTCCATAGGCCCTAGCCTGGAGGGTGTGTGGGTCCGGGCTGTGGGCACAGAAGTCTGAAAACACAAACTCGGCTTGGGTGCGGAGCCGAGAGCATGGCAGGATGGACCCACAGACCGTGAGAGGAGATCCTCAGCTTATGAAAGAAGGGCAAATGGGAGGCAGTCACGCAAGCTTTTGTCTTTGGATGTTTTGTCTCCCATAGCCGTGGAATGTAGGGGTGACCTCAGGGGCTATGGAAGAGTCTCCCTCTCTGAGGAGTTGGTCCAGCTCTTAAGATTTTGGGGACATTTTGTGGGAAGGGTGGAGTCCTGCTGTCTGGCTCAGGTGTTCTTCCAGGAGAGGGACTCCAGATCACAGTCCTGGGTTCGAGCAAATGGAATACTCGAGCTCTTGTGAAGATTGGGATCATAGGGGCTTGGCAAGCCCCATATGCGGGCTCTTGGTCCAGGCCCTGAGAGACCTTACTTCGACATGGGGCCCATGCTGATGGTCCCAATGCGAATTTGTACCCAAGGAGGCACTCAAGTTTAGGCTTGGCCTCAGGGGCCATGAAGGTTTCTCCTACACTGAAGGTATGACTCCATGCCAACAGCAAGCTTTCCAGCCATGGGGAAGGAGAAGATCTGATTTGTGCTTCAGTTACCCACGTTTGCCAGGATTTGATATAATATCTAGGGTCAGATGTCTGAAAACCCAGGTTGGGAAGAGATGACAGCATAAGGCCATGGCCTGTCTGATGTGCTTAGTGTGCAGCCAGCTGTTTCCTTGTCTGTCGGGACGTCAGGCTGTGTCAGACAGAGCATTACTGACCAGGGTAGCTTTTCCAGTTAGGGTGCGGTCGAGGCCAGAGCAGGTTGGTTCTCATTTGTGGTTTCTGGAGAGCCCCATAGGGCAACGTTTTTCTTCTGGTGGGCAGGCAGAAAACTGTGTTGTGGTTCTGGAATTCCCAGTCTGGAGGGCTTGTTTGCCAGGTTTGTGAAGAGGGTAGTCTGAAAACACAAGCTAGCGTTAGGTTTGGGGCCGAGGGCATGGCAGGCCCACTCTGCAGAGACTGAATCAAGATCTCCTGCATCTGAGGTCAGGGCGAGTATCAGACGTTGCCTCAGGTTGGAGTTTGTGTCCATTATGGCCCCTTCCTGAAGGGGGTGGGGGCGTCATGAGGCCAGGGAGGTTTCCCAACGCTGGGAGTTATGAGCTGCCCCAAACATCAAGGTTTCCTCTGTAGGACAGTCGAGTACTATGAGATGGTTCTAGGATGACCCCTACAGAAAGACTCGAGAGAAGGGGTCTAAGCATGAATGTCTGCAAATGCCACCTCACATTCCCACTGGCTGCTTGGGGCAAGGCAGGCTCAATCTGCAGGCTCTTGGGCGGGTTTCTCAGAGGGCTGAGTAGAAATGGACTCTCCTGAGGATGAGTCATACTGTGGGTTGGTGGCCATGGAGACCTTGGAATGTGGCGGTGGCTCAGGGACTCTGCAGGTTTCTCCAAACCGAAGGGTTTGACACAGCTCCAACAATGAAGCTTCCCATGTGGAGACGATAGTTGTTCTGTTTGGTGTCTCAGGAAAGCCCCAGATGCTGGTCTTCAAACCCAGGCCTCTGAGGAGTGACACCTGGAAACCAAAGCAAGAGTTCAGATTAGGGCCCAGGGGCCTGTCTGGTTCAATCTACTGTCTCTGCCGACATCTGTCTGTGTTTCTGCATGGAGGTAGTTGCTCAGCTAGTGTCAGGATGCCTTTGTCCAGAGAGGCTTATAGTAGTGGGATGTCCTTGGGGGCCTTGAGGTTTCTCCTATTCTGGGGGGTTATGGGCAATGGAATGGGCATAGTCTCCTTGGAGAGAGCAGGACAGTCCTGTGGTGTGGCTCCAGAGGCCCCAGCCTGGCGGCTGTGTGGGCCAGGGCTGTGGGGACAGACATCCAAAAACACAAACTCGGCTGAGGTTTGGGGCTGAGGTTATGGCAGGAGTGATCTACAGTCCGTGAGGGGAGCTCATTGTGATTAGAAAGTAAGGCGAGTGAGAGGCGGTCGTTCAAGCTTATGTCTCTGGATGTTGTATTCATGATGGTCATTTAATGTAAGCATGGTCTCATGGGCCATGGAAGTCTCCCTCTCTGGTGATTTGTCCGGCTCCCAAGAGATTGGGGTCATTTTGTGGGAAGGGAGGAGTCCTGTTTTCTGCCTCATGTGTTCCCACAATAGAGGGATTCTAGAGCAGAGCACTGGGTACATACAACTGGAATACCCACCCTCTGGTTAGGCCTGGGGTCCTATGGGCATGGCAAGCCCATATGCAGATTCTTGGTCCAGCCACTGAGAGACGTTACTTGAATAGTGGACTCATGCTGAGGGTCACAATGTGTGTTTGTGCCCAAGGTGGTCCCCAATATTGGGCGGGACTTCATTGAGCTTGCAGGTTTCTCCTACACTGAACCTTGGACATGCCAACCTCAGGGTTTCTTGCCATGGGGAAGGAGGAGTTTTGATTTCTGCATCACGTTCACCTCTAGGCACTAATTGGAGATAAGGTCTAGGTTCTGAAGCCTGAAAACCGAGGTTTGGAAGAGATGACGACCTAAGGCCATGGCGGGTCCGATGTGTTCAGTTTGGGGCCAGCTTTCTAGGTGTCGTTCAGGAGGTCTGCACTCAGGCTGTGCCAGACAGGGCATTCGTGCCCAGATACGCTGTATAATTGGGGTACAGTTGAGTGGCATGCAGAAGATAATTATTTGGGGTTTCTCCGTAGCCCCATAGGGCAAAGTCTTTCTTCTGGAGGGCAGGCAGAGTGCTGCATTCTGGCTCCGGAACTGCCAAACTGGAGTCCTTGGGGCCAGGAATGCAAGGATGTAAGTCTGAGAACTGAAGCTTTGCTTTGGTTTCAGGGCGAGGACATGGCAGGCACACTCTGCAGAGCTAAATTGAGATTTCATGCATCTGAGGTCAGGGCGAGGTTCATATGTTGGCTCAGGTTGGAGTTTCTGTCCATGATGGCCCCTTCATGAAGGGGGGTCATCACACCGCCATTGGTGTTTTCCCATGATGGCAGTAGTGAAATGCTCCAAACCACAAGGATTTTCTGCGGGTCAGTTGAAACCTGTTGGATGGCTCCAGGGCATCCCATATGGAACAATTGCAGAGCAGGGTTCTAAGGATGGATGCCTGGGCATCCGGCCTTGCATTCCAATTGTCTCCTAGCGAAATGGCACGTTTGATTGCTGCCTATGATGTAGCAGCCGAGGGGGCTGAGTTGAAATGCATTCTCCTGAGGTTCGGTCATAATGTGGGATTGTGTCCATGGAGACCTGGGAATGGGGCAGTGGCACCAGGGCTCTGAAGGATGCTCCTAACCAGAGGTTTAGACACAGCTCCAAGAAGCATTTTTCCCATGGGGAAACAAGATTTGTTCTCATTGGTGCTTCAGTAACCCCCAATATGCTGGTATTGGAAACCAGAACTCTGAGGAGAGATGCCTGGAAACCAAGGCAATGGATCTGATTAGGGCCTGGGGCCTGTCTGGTTTAATCTTCTTCTCTCGGTTCATCTTTCTATGGGATTGAGTGGAGGTAGTTCCTCAGCTGGTGTCAGATTGCCCCTATTTGTCCTGGGCAGTCTACACTATTGGGATGGCCACTTTGACTTTGGAGGTTTCTCCTAATTTGCAAGTTTGTGGCCAATGAAATGGGCAGAATTCCTTTGGGGAGGGAAGGCACAATCCTGAGGTGTGGCTCTAGGGGCTCAAGCATGGAGGGTGTGTGGGTCAGAGCTGTGGGGACAGAAGTCTGAAAACAGAAACTCGTCTTAGGTTTGGGGACATAGGTATGGGAGGCCCGATCTACAGACCTTGAGGAGAACTCTTCAGGATATGAACAAAGAGTGAGTGTGAGGCACTTGCTCAGGCTTTTGACTCTGGATTTTGTGTCACTGATGGCCGTGGAATGTAGGGGCGTCCTCATGGACCATGGGTGAGAGTTCCTCTATGGGGATTTGGATGATCCCAATATTTTGGGGTCATTCCGTGGGATGGGAGGAGTCCATTCTGTTTTTTTTTTTTTTTTTTACCTCAGGTGTGCCACTAAAGAGGGATTCCAGAGCAGATCCCTGGGAAGGGGCGACTGGACAACCCGAACTCTGTATAAGATTGGGGGCCTAAGGGCATGGCAATCCCCATATGGGGTACCTTGGTCCAGCCACTGAGAGGTCTTACTTGAGTACAGTGCTCACACTGAGGGTCACAATGCATGTTTGTGCCCAATGTAGGCATCAAGCATGGGCGGGGACTCATGGGCCATGCTTGATTCTCCTACACTGAACTTTGGACAACATACGAACCACAAGGTTTCTTTCCATGGGGAAGGAGGAATTCTGATTTCTGCATCATGTTCACCCCTGGGCAGTGACTGGAGATAAGATCTAAGTTCTGAATCCAGAAAATCGAGGTTGGGATGAGATGATAACCTAAGGTCATGGAGGGTCCGATGTGCTCAGTGTGCGGTCAGCTTTCTGGGTGTTGTTCAGGAGGTATGGATTCAGGCTGTGTCAGACAGTGCATTAGTGCCCAGGTTAGAATGTATAATTTGGGTACAGTTGAGTTCCATGTAGGTTCATCCTCATTTATTGTGTCAGGGAAGCTCACTGGGGCAAAATTTTTCTTCTGGTGGGCAGGCAGAGTGCAGCATTGTGGGTCCAGAATTGCCAAACTTGAGGGCGTCGGGACCAGGAGTGTGAGGACGTAAGTCTGAGATCATAAGCTAGACTTAAGTTTCAGGGCGAGGGCACGGCAGGCACCCTCTGCAGATCCGAATCAAAATCTCATTCATCTGAAGTCAGGACGAGGATCAGACTTAGGCGCAGGTTGGAGTTTCTGTCCATGATGGCCCCTTCATCAAAGGGGTGGAATCTCGAGGCCATGGAGGTTTTCCCACGTTGGGAGTTGTGGGATGCTCCAAACTGCAAGGATTCCTTCTGCGGGAAAATTGAGAACTGTTGGATGGCTCCAGGACATCCCATATGGAATGACTCCAGAGCCGGGTTCTAAGGATGGATGCCTGAGCAGACTGCCTCTTACACCAATTGTCTCCCTGCCACAAGACAGGTACGATCTGATGGCTATGCAGGAGCAATCGTGGGAGCTGAGTTGAAATGGACTCTCCTGAAGATGGGTCTTAATGTGTGTTTGTGTCCATGAGGACGTTGGAATGGGGTGGTGGCCCCAGGGCTCTAAAGGATTCTAACCGGAGATTTTGAAACAACTCGAAAGAGCAAGTTTTCCATGTGGAGACAAGATTTGTTCTAATTGGTGCCTCAGGAAACCCACATATGCTGGTATTAGAACCAGGCCTCTGAGGAGAGATACATAGAAACCACAGCAATGCATCCAATTAGGTCCTAGGAGCCTCTCTGGTTCAATCTTCTTCTCTGTCGACATCTGTCTATTTTATGAAATGGAGGTAGTTGCTCAGCTGGTGTCAGACCGCTCCTGTTTGTCCGGGCGGCCTACACTATAGGGATGGCCTCGGGGACTTTGGAGGTTTCTCCTAAATTGTATGATTATGGACAATGGCATGGGCAGAATTCCTGTGGAGTGGGCAGGCACAGACCTGATGTGTGGCTCCAAGGGCCCAGCCTTGAGGGTGTGTGGGCAAGGACTGTGGGGACAGATGTCTTAAAACACAAACTCAGCTTAGGTTTGGGGACGTAGGTATGGCAGGCCCGATTTACAGACTATGAGGAGAACTTTTTGGGATCTGAATAAAGGGTGAAAGTGTGACACTTGTCAGGCTTTTGCCCCTGGATTTTGTGTCAATGATGGCCGTGGAATGTCGAGGAGTCCTCATGGGCCATGGAAGAGTGTTTCTCTCTGTGGATTTGGCCAGATCCCAATTGTTTTGGGTTAATCTGTGGGATTCAGTTTTGTTAACTAAGGTGTCCCACCAAAAGAGGGATTCCAGAGCAGAGCCCTGGACAACAAGAAATCTAACTAAAAATACGGGCCTAGGGGCATGGCAAGCCCAATATGCCTTCTAATGGTCCAGCCACTGAGAGGCCTTCATTGAGGACAGAACTCATGCTGAGGGTCACAATGCGTGTTTATGCCCTCGTGGTACTCAAGCATGGGTGGGGACTCATGGTGCATGCTTGTTTCTCCTACACTGAATGATAGTCAACATGTCAACCACATGAGTTCTTGGCATGGGGAAGTATTAATTCTGATTTCTGCATGTCATTCACCCCTGGGTAGTGATTGGACATAAGGTCCAGGTTGTGAAGTCTGAAAACCGAGGTTGGGAAGAGATGACGACCTAAGGCCATGTCGGGTCCGATATGCTCAGCGTGGAGCCAGCTGTCTGGGTGTTGGTCGGGAGGTCCAAGCTTGGGCTGTGTCAGACAGGGCCTTAGTGCCCAGGGTAGATTGTATAATTGGGGTACAACTGAGTGCCGTGCAGGTTGATCTTTATTTGGCATTTCTGGGTAGCCCCAAGGGCAATGTTTTTCTTCTGGAGGACAGGCAGAGTGCTGCATTGTTGCTCCAGAATTTCCAAAGTGGATGCCTTGTGGACGGGGAGTGTGAGGACGGAAGTCTGAGAACACATGTTAGGCGTAGGTTCTGGGCGAGGGCACGGCAGGCACCCTCTGCAGATCTGAATCGGGATATCATGAATCTGAAGTCAGGGCGAGGTTCAAACCTTGGCTTAGGTTTGAATTTCTGTCCATTCTGGCCACTTTATGAAGGGAACAGCATCTCCAGTCCATGGAGGTTTACCCACGATGGGAGTTGTGAGATGCTCCAAACAACAAGGATTCCTTCTGATCAACAATTGAGACCTTTTGTATCACTCCAGTACATACCATACAGAATGACACCAGAGCAGGGATCTTAGGATGGATGCATGGGAAGCCCGCCTCACATTGCAGTTGTCTCCTAGCAAATAGACAGGTTTGATATGCTGGCTCTGTCAGAGCAACCAAGGGGGCTGAGTTGAAATGGACTCTCCTGAGGATGGATGCTAATGTGGGTTTGTGTCCATGGAGACCTTGGAATGGGGCGTTGGTGCATGGGCCCTGAAGGATTCTCCTAACCGGAGGTTTTGAGACATCTCCAAAGGACAAGTTTCCCATGTGGAGACAAGATTTGTTCTGATTGGTGCCTCAGGAAACCCCCATATACTGTTATTGGAATATAGGCCTCTGAAGAGAGATAACTGGAAACCAAAGCAATGGCTCCGTTTAGAGCCTAGGGGCCTGTCCGGTTGAATCTTCTTCTCTGTGTACATCCATCTAAGGTATTAGTGGAGTTAGATGCTCAGCTGGTGTCAGATGGCCCTTGTTTGTCCCAGGCGGCCTACACTATTGTGAAGGCCTTGGGGACTTTGGAGGTTTCTCCTAATTTTATGATTATGGACAATGGAATGGGCAGAATTCCCGTGGAGAGGGAAGGCACAGTTTTGATGTGGCTCCAGGGGCCCCAGCCTGCAGGGTGTGTGCACCAGGACTGTGGAAACAGAAGTCTAAAACACAAACTCAGTTTAGGTTTAGGGACGTAGGTATGGCAGGCCCGATCTACAGACCGTGAGGAGAATTCTTCTAGATATGAAGAAAGAGAGATTGTGAGGCACTTGTTCAGGCTTTTGTTTCTGGATTTTGTGTCAACGATGGGCGTGGAATGTCCGGGAGGCCTCATGGGCCATGGACGAGTCTTCCGCTCTGTGGATTTGGCCCGATTCCAATTGTTTTGGGTCAAACTGTGGGATGGGAGGAGTCCTTTCAGTTTTGTTACCTCAGGTGTCCCACCAAAAGAGGGATTCCAAAGCCGAGCCCTGGGGAGGGGAGACTGGACAACCAGAAATCTGGTTAAAAATTGGGGCCTAGGGGCATGACAAGCCCAATATGCTGTCTTTTGGTCCAGCCACTGAGAGGCCTTACTTGATAACTGGGCTCACGTTGAGGGTCAGAATGCATGTTTGTGAACGACTTGGTCCTCAAGCATCTGCAGGGCCTCATGGGCCACACTGGTTTCAACTACATTTTACGTTGGACAACAGGCCAACCACAAGGTTTCTTGCCATGGGGAAGGAGTTCTGATTCCTGCATCATGTTCAACCCTGGGTGGTGACTGGAGATAAGGTTTAGGTTCTGAAGCCTGAAAACCGAGGTTGGAAAGAGATGATGACCTAAGGCCATGGCGGGTCTGATGTGCTCAGTGTGTGGCTAGCTGGGTGGGTGCGAGCCAGGAGGTTCAGTCTCAGGCTGTGCCAGAAAGGGCAGTAGTGCCCAGGGCAGCCTGTATAATTGGGGTCCAGTCAAGTGGCATGCAGGTTGATCCTCATTTGGGGAATCTGGGTAGACCCAGAGGGCAATGTTTTTCTTCCGGAAAGCAGGCAGAGTGCTGCCTTGTAGTTCTGGAATTGCCAAACTGGAGGGCTTGTGGGCCAGGAATGTGAGGATGGAAGTTGAGAACACAAATTAGACTTACGTTTCTGGGCAAGGGCACGGCAGACACACTCTGCAGAGATGAATCAAGATGTCCTGCATCTGAAGTCAGGGCGAGGATCAGACGATCGCTCAGGTTGGAGCTTCTGTCCCTGATGGCCCCTTCATGAAGCACAGGGGGCGAAATCACAAGGCCATGGAGGTTTGCCCACGATGGGAGTTGTGAGATGCTCCAAACAGTAAAGATTCTTCTGCGGGACTATTGAGACCTGTTGGTTGGCTCCAGGACTTCCCATACAGCATAATTCTGAGAATGGTTCTAAGTATGGATGTCTGCGAAGCCTGCCTCTCATTCCAATCATCTCCTAGCGACAAGACGGGTTAGATCTGCTGGATCAGGGGGAGCAAATTAGGGGGCTGAGTTGAAATGGACTCTCCTGTGGATGGGTCCTAATGTGGGTGTGTCTCCATGGAGACCTTGGAATGAGGCGCTGGCACCGGGAACCTGAAATGCCCAAGGAAAATGTGTCTGTCACATTTGCCTAAAACTTCGAGAAAAGGAGAAACCTGCAAGGCCCCTGAGCCCACCCCAATACTGGAGGCCCCTCTGGACACAAATGTGCAGTCTGAAATACGCTGATCACCTGAATCCAGGCAGATACCCAAGTCAGTGTTTCTCAGTCAGAAGATTGAACCTGACATGCTCCTATGACCTCATTGTAACCCCTGATTAGGTTTTCAGGCATCTGTAATCAGAGACCTGTTCTGGAGTACCAACTTAAGATACAACATATGGTCCCTGATCCCCACAACAGAACATCTCCTTTCTCTAGATGGAAGCCGTGCTCTTGGAACTGTGTCAAACCCTCAGGGTAGATGAATCCTACTTGGCCCGTAGCCACCAGCAGATTCTAAGATCTCACTGGTAACAAGCCAGCATTGTGAGCCATCTTCATGAGATTCCATGTCAACTACAGGCCTTGGTACTTCACCCCAGAGCCTTCAGAAAGAACCTGTCATGTTCCTCAGCTGCAATGTTCAGTGGAAGTGTGCTTTCCAGGCATCCATGTGGGAGTGCTCTGCTACCCAAACTTTCCACATGGGGGACTCTCGAGCAAACAAATCTGACTGCCCTGTCCTGTAGAAGGAAACCTGGCTGTTTGGAGCATCTCACAAGCTCAAGTGTGGGAAATCCTCTATGACCTCTTTTCAACTCCTCTCCATTTGTCGGTCATTATAGACACAAACTCCAGCTTGAGCAAACATCTGACGTCTGCGCTTACTCAGGTGCTGGATATTCGAATCAGCCGCTGCACACTGGAAATGCCATTCGCTTGTCACTGAATTTATTCATAGCTGGGGTTTACAATTCCATCCTCACCCTACTGGTCTACAAGCCCTCATGATAGGGAATTCTGCAGCCACAACACAGCATTCTGCCTTCCCAATAGAAAGAAGAAGGGCCTGGTGAGTCTGCCCAGAAACTCCACATTATGATCAATCTACTTGTCCCTTGAGGGAACCCTGAATTATAGACAGCCCTGGCCCCTAGTGTTGTGTCTGACAGAGCCTAAGCCCCGACCTCGTGTCAGCCACCTAGAAGGCGGGGCCCATATCCCGCATGTTAGACTGGCCACGGAACAGAGCCGTCATCTTTACCCATCCTTGGTATTCAGGCATGTGTCCCCAGACCTTTCCTGGAATCCCTACCAATGAGGGAACCTGAATCACAATAGGTAAATCCTCATTCCCCATGGCAGGATTCCTGTAAGTTCGGAAGGGTGTCCAACACTCAGAGTGTTAGCCTACTGAATGGCCATTGAGACCACCCCCATTCCTGAGGGCCACCCTATGCAAAAGCTTGCATAGTGACCCTCAACCTGAGCATGCTTTCAAACAAACGCTCTCAGTTGTATCTCCAGGACTTGCATTGGAGGCCTGGTAAGCCCCTATGCCCAAATCATAACCCTTGGTGGGTATTTCCAGGTGCCCAGAGCCAGAGCACTTCTCTGCAATCCCTGTTATGGGACACCCTTAATATGGAAAACAGAACTCTTTCCTCTCTGAGAAAGCCACCACATTATAAGGAGCCGCCAGGATACTTGAGAGGAAATATCACCCATGGACACCTGAGACCACACCTGCATTCTTAGTCCATCGTGGATACACAATCCAGATAAAAAAGCCTGTGCTACCTCCTTTGAGGCATGCGATTTACATTTCACACGGAGCTTCCCTCCAGGAGTATGCATTGGGCCTACAATCACTTCGCCACTAAACCTAACCCGCATTTGTGTTTGCAGACTTCCCTCCGAAAACCATGGCTCTCATGCCCTCCAGCATGGGGTCTTTGGAGCCACACCACAGGACTGTGCCCACCATTGCCAAGGAAACTGTGCCCATCAAATTGCCCTATCTTTCCAGATTAGGAGAAACCTGCAAGGCCCCTGAGCCCACTCCAATACTGGTTGCCACTCTGTACACAAATGCACAGTCTGGAACACCCTGATCACCTACATCTAGGCAGACTTTGAAGTCAATGATACTGAGTCAGAGGATTGAACCTGACATTCCGTTAGGATTTTATTGGAACCCTAGATTAAATTTTCAGGCATCTATCCTCAGAGGCCTGTTCTGCAATACCAAATTATGATACATTTGGTCCGTTAGCCCCACATCAGAACATCTCTGGTCCGAGAAGGAAACCGTGCCCTTTGACCAGTGTCAAACCCTCAGGGTAGATGAATCCTACATGGTCCCTTAGCCACCAGCACACTCTAAGGTCTCCATGGTAACAAACCTGCATTATGACCCATCTTCATGAGACTTCATGTCAACTCCAGGCCTTGGTAATTCGCCCAAAAGCCACCAGAACGAATTGGCCATGTTTCTCAGCTGCAATTTTAATGGAGGTGTGCTTTTCAGGCATCCACGTGGGAGTGCTCTGCTACCCAAACTTTCCACATGGGGGACCCTGGAGCAAATAAACCAGACTCCCCCTGTGTGGTAGAAGGAAACTTTGCTGTTTGAAGCATCTCACAAGCCCCAGCATGTGAAATCCTCCATGGTCTCTTGACGCCACCCCTCCATTCATCGGTCATCATAGACATAAACTCCAGCATGAGGAAATGTCTGACTTTCACCTTTACTCAGGTGCTGGATATCTGGAATCAGACACTACACAATGGAACTGCCTTTTGCTTGGCACTGAATTGAACCTTAGCTTGAGTTTACAATTCCATCCTCACCCTACTGGTCCCCAAGCCCGCTTGATAGGGAATTCTGGGGCCACAACGCAGCTTTTTGCCTTCCCCTTAGAAAGAAGAAGGGCATGGTGATTCTGCCCAGAAACTCTGCATGAGGATCAATCTGCTCAGCCCTTGAGGGATCCCTGATTCATACTCAGCCCTGACCACTAGTTCTGTTTCTGACAGAGCCTGAGTGCTCAATTCATGTCAGCTACTCAGAGAGTCAGGCATGTGAGACTGGCCATGTCTCAGGTCCCTCATCTCTACCCATCCTTGGTATTCAGGCATCTGTCCCCAGACATTTGCTAGAATACCTGCTAATGGGGGAACCTGAGGCACAATAGAGAATTCTTCCTTTTCCATGGCAGGAATCCTGGTAGTTGGGATGGGTGTCCTACATTAAAGTGGTAGCCAGCTGCATGGCCAAGGAGACAACTCCCACTCATAAGGGCTGCCCTAATCACATCAGGCATTGTGACACTCAGACTAGCATGCTTTCAAACAAACGCTCTCAGTTGTACCTCCAAGTCACACATTGTAGGCCTGGTACTCCCCTAGGCACAAATCCTAATCCTGGTGGGATTTTCCAAGCACCCAGACTCACAGCCCTTCTCTGGAATCCCTTTTTGGGGAACATCTAAGATTGAAAACAGCACTCTTCCATTCAAACGAGAAAGCCACCATACTATTGGGAGCTTCCAGGATCCGTAGAGAGGAAAATACTCTCATGGAAACATTAGAACACACCTGCATTCCAAGGCTATCATGGACACACAATCCAGATACAAAAGCCAGTGCTAGTGCCTTCGAGGTACGTGATTTACAGTTCCTGACGATCTGCCCTCCAGGTCTATGCATTGGGCCTACGATCACCTCGCAACTCAACCTAATCCGAGTTTGTGATTGCAGACTTCTCTCCCAAAACCATGGCTTACATGCCCTCCACGATGGAGTCTCTGGAGCCACACCACAGGACTGTGCCTGCCACCCCCAAGGAAACCGTGCCCACAAATTTGCCTAAACCTTCAAGATTAGGAGAAACCTGCAAGGCCCCAGAGCCCACCCCAATATTGGAGGCCACTCTGTACACAAAGGCACAGTCAGAAACATTCTGGTTGCCTACATATAGGCAGACACCGAAGTCAATGTTCCTGAGTCTGATGATTCAACCTGAAATTCCCCTTGGACTTCATTGGAACCCTTGATGAAGTTTTTAGGCATCTGTCCTCAGAGGCCTGTTCTGGAATACCAACTTATGATACAACATTTGGTCCGTGAGCCCCACAACAGAACATCTCCGATACCCAGAAAGAAACCATGTTCTTCGACCGGTGTCAAACCATCAGGATAGACTAATCATACATGGCCCCTTAGCCACCAGCACATAGTAAGATTTCCGTGGTAACAAAACTGCATTGTGACCCAACTTTATTAGAATCCAGGCCTTGGTACTTTGCCCTAGAGCAACCAGAAAGAACCTGCCATGTTCCTTAGGTGCAATGGTCAATGTAGGTGTGCTTTCCAGTATCCACGTGCGAGTACTATGCTACCCAAACTTTGCACATGGGGGAACCTGGTGTAAACAAACCAGACCTCCCCTGTCCAGTAGAAGGAAACCTTATGTTTGGATCAACTCACAGGCCTCAGCGTGTAAACTGCTCCATGGCCTCTTGATGCCACCACTCCATTGGTCGGTCATCATAGACACAAACTCCAGTCTAAGCAAACATCTGACATGCACCCTTATCCCGGTGCTGGATGTCTTGAATAAACCACTGTACATTGGAACTGCCTTCCACTTGGCACTGAATTGAACCATAGCTTGTGTTTACAATTCCATCCTCACCTGACTGGTCCCTAAGCCCTCTTGATAGGGAAATCTGGGGCCACAACGCAGCATTCTGCCTTCCCCATCGAATGAAGAAATGCCTGGTGAGTCTGCCCTGAAAACCCACATGAGGATCAATCAGGTCGGCCCTCGAGTCAACACCGATTTATAGGCTGCCATGGCCACTAGTGCCGTGTCTGACAGAGCCTGAGCTCGACTGAGTTTCAGCCACTAGAGAGCAGGCCCCATATCTAGCATTTGGGATTGCCATGGCCAAAGTATGTCATCTCTACCCATCCTTGATATTCAGGCACCTGTCCCCAGACCTTGGCAGGGATCCCTGCCAATTAGGGAACTTGAAGCACAATAGAGAACTCTTCTTTCCCCATGGCAATAAACCTGGCTTTTGGGATGGGTGTTCTACCCTCAAAGGGGGAGCCAGTTACAACATCAATGACACCACACACACTCCTGAGGACTACCCTTGGCACAAACAGGCATTGTGACCCTCACCCTGAGCATGCTTTCAAAAAATCCCTCTCAGATTCACCACAATGATCCCTCATTTCAGGCCTGGTATGCCTGTAGGTTCAAATCATAAAACTTGGTGGGATTTTCGAGGTGCCCAGACCCAGAGACCATCTCTGGAATTTTTGTTTTGGTGCACCCTTCAGATGGAAAACAGCA
Source organism: Mustela nivalis (assembly GCF_964662115.1). NCBI lineage: Eukaryota > Metazoa > Chordata > Mammalia > Carnivora > Mustelidae > Mustela > Mustela nivalis. The sequence continues at coordinate 1,739,578 of NW_028136547.1, read as the reverse complement.
CTCATCCCTTCCCCAAAAATGTCACCAAATTATGAGGAGCCACCAGGATCCATAGAGAGGCAATGTCTCCCATGGACCCATGAGAACACACCTGCATTCCGAGGCCATCCTGGACACACAATCCGGAGAGAAAAGCCTGTGCTACTGCCTTCCATTCACCCTAATTACAGTTCCAGATGAGCTGCTCTCAAGGTATATGCATTGGGCCTGTGATCACCTCGCCACTCACCCTAATTCGAATTTGTGTTTGCAGACTTATCTACCAAAACCATGGCACACATGCCCTCCAGGATGGGGTCTCTGGATCCACACTGCAGGACTGTCCCTGCCATCCACAAGGAAACTGTTTCCATCACAGTTGCCCAAACTGTCTAGATTAGGAGAAACCTACAAGGCCTCTGGGCCTACCCCAATTTCGGCGGCCGCTCTGAACACAAATGCACAGTCTGAAATACCCTGATCCCCTACATCCAGGAACACAGCCAAGTCAATGGTCCTGAGTCAGAATAATGAACCTAACATGCCCCTAGGACGTCATTGGAACCATTGATTCGGTTTTCAGACATGTGTCCTCAGAGGCCTGTTCTAGAATGCGAACTTATGATACAACATGTGGTGGCTGGGCCACACAACAGAACATCTCCTGTCCCCAGAAGGAAACCGTGCCCTACAATCTGTGCAAAATCCCAGAGTAGTAGATTCCTGCACAACTACTAAGCCACCAGCACATTCTAAGATCTACCTGGTAACAAACCAGCTGTGTGGCCCATCTTCAAGAGATTCCATGTCAAATCAAGGACTTGGTACTTTGCTACAGAGACACCAGAATAAAGCTGCCATGTTCTTCAGTTGCAATGGTCAATGAAGTTGAACATTCCAGGCATCCATGCGGTAGAGCTCTGCTACCCAAACTTTCCACATGGGGGACCCTGGAGCAAATAAACCACACTCCACCTGTCCAGTAGAACAAAACCTTGCTATTTGGAGCAGCTCATGAGTCTCAACGTGAAAATCCCTCCATGGCTTCTTGACGCCACCCCTCCATTTGTCAGTCATCATAGACACAAACTCCAGTGTGAGCAAATATCCGACGTCCTCCCTTACTAAGGTGCTGGATATCTCGAAAAAGCTGCTGGACACAGGAACTGCCTTCCGCTTGGCAGTGAATTGAACTGTAGCTTGTGTTTACAATTCCTTCCTCACCCGACTGGTCCCCAAGCCTTCTTGATAGCGAATTATGGAGACACAACACAGCATTCTGCCTTCCCGATAGAAACAAGTGCCTGGTGAGTCTGGCCAGAAACCCCACATGAGGATCAATCTGCTCGGCCCTATATCGGAGGGACCCTGATTTATAGGTTGCCCTGGCCACTAGTGCTGTGTCTGACAGAGCCTGAGCCCAGACCTAGTGTCAGTCACCAGAGTTTGAGCCCCACATCTAGTATTTGGGAATGCCATGGCTCAAGTATTTCATCTCTACCCATCCTTGGTATTCAGGCACCTGTCCCCAGACCTTTGCTGGAATCCCTGATAATGGGGTATCCTGAAGCACAATAGAGAACTCCTCCTTCTTCATATCAGGAAACTTGGCTGTTAGGATGGGTGTTCAACCCTGAAAGGGGGAGTCATTTACAAGTCCAGTGAGACCACACAAACGCCTCAGGGATGCCCTGGAGGCAAACAGGCCTTGTGACCCTCAGCCTGAGCATGCTTTCAAACAATCCTTCTCTGTTGCACCACCATGAACCCGCATTGCAGGCCTAATATGCCCTAAGCCCAAATCCTAGCACTTGTTGTGATGTCCCAGATGCCATGAACCAGAGCCCGTCACTGGAATCCCTGTTTTGGGGCACCCATAAGGTGGAAAACATCACTCTCCCCTTCCCCGAAAAAGCCACCAAACTATGGAGAGCCACCAGGATCCATAGAGAGGAAAAGACTCCCATGGACCCATGAGACCACACCTGCATTCCAAGGCCATCCTGGACACACAATCCAGAGAGAAAAGCCTGTGCTACTGCCTTCCAGTCTCCCTAATTATAGTTCATGACGAGCTTCCCTCCAGGTCTACGCATTGGGCCTGTGATCACCTCGCCACTCACCCTAATTTGTATTTGTGTTTGCAGACTTCTCTCCCAAAACCATGGCTCTCATGCCCACCAGAATGTGATCTCTGGAGCCACACCACAGAACTCTGACTGCCAACCCCAAGGACACTGTGCATATCAGATTTGCCCAAACCTTCCAGATTAGGAGAAACCTGTGTGGCCCCTGAGCCCACACCAATATTGCCGGCCACTCGGGATGGAAATGCGCAGTCTGAAACACCCTTATCACCTACATCCAGGGAAATAGCCAAGTCAATGATCGTGAGATAGACGATTGAACCTAAAATGCCCCTTGGCTCTCAATGGAACCCCATTTGGTTTTCAGGCATCTGTCCTCAGGGGCCTGTTCTAAAATACCAATCTATGACACATCATGTTTTCTCTGAGCCACACGACAGAACATCCCCTGTCCCCAAAAGAATACCATGCTCTTCGACCTGTGCCAAACCCTCAGGGTAGGAGAATCCTGCATGGCACCTTAGCAACCAGCACATTCTAAGTTCTCCCTGGTAACAAACAAGCATTGTGACCCATCTGCAAGAGATCCCATGTCAACTCAAGGCCTTGGCACTTTGTCCCAGAGCCACCAGAACGAATCTGCCATGTTCCTCAGCTGCAATTGTCAATGGAGGTGTGCTTTCCTGGCATCCATGCCGGAGAGCTCTTCTTCACAAACTTTCCACATGGGGAAACCTAGAGTAAACAAACCAGACTTCAACTACTCTGTACAAAGAAATGTTACTTTTTGCAGCAGTTCACAGGCCTCAGCATGTGAACTCCTCCATGGCCTCTTTATACCACCCCTCCACTTGTCGGTCATCATAGACAAAAACTCTAGTGTGAGCAAGCATCTGACATCCACCCTTATTCCAGTGCTGGATGTCTCGAGTAAACTGCTACAAATTGGAACTGCCTTCTGCTTGGCACTGAATTGAACCATAGCTTTTGTTTACAATTCCACCCAAAACTGACTGGTCCCCAAGCTCTCGTGATTGGGAAATCTGGAGCCACAACACAGCATTCTGCCTTTCCTATTGAATGAACAAATGCCTGGGAATCTTCCCAAGAAACTCCACATGAGGATCAATCTGCTCCGCCCTCGAATCTACTCTGATATAAAGGCTGCCATGGCCACTAGCGCTGTGTCTGACAGAGCCTGAGCCCCGACCGAGTTTTAGGCCTCATATCTAGCATTTGGGATTGCTATGGCCCAAGTACGTCATCTCCACCCATCCTTGGTATTCAGGCACCTATCTCGAGACCTTGCTGGAAACCCTGCCAATGGGGCAACCTGAAGCACAGAGGAACCTGACGGAAGAGAACTCATCCTTCCTCATGGCAGGACATTTGGCTGTTGGGTTGGGTGTCCAACTCTCTAAGAGGGAGCCAGATATATGACCAATGAGACCACTCCCACTCCTGAGGGCCGCCATGGGAGCAAACAGGCATTGTGAGACTCAGCCTGAGCAAGCTTTCAAACAATCCCTCTCAGTTGCACCATCATGATCCCGCATTGCAGGCCTCATACACCCCTAGGTGCAAATCCTAACCCTTCGTGGGAAGTCCCAGATGCCCAGAAAAAGAGCCTGTATCTGGAATCCCTGTTTTGGGGCACCCATAAGATGGAAAACAACACTCTTCCCTTCCCCAAAAAAGCCACCAAACTATGAGCTGCACAGATCCATAGAGAGGAAAAGTTTCCCATGGACCCATGAGACTATACCTGCATTCCGAGGCCATCCTGGACACACAATATAGAGAGAAAAGCCTGTGCTACTGCCTTCCAGTCACCCTAATTACAACTCCTGACAAGCTGCACTCCAGATCTACTCATTGGGCCTGTGATCACCTTTCCACTAACCATAACCCACATTTGTGTTTGCAGACTTCTCTCCCAAAACCATGGCTCATATGCCCTCCAGGACAGGGTCTCTGGATCCACAACACATGACTAGGCCTGCCATCCCCAAGGAAACTGTGCCCGTCAAACCTGCCCAAACCTTCCAGTTTAGGAGAAACACGCAAGAGCCCTGAGCCCGACCCAATATTGTCGGCAGCACTGGACACAAATGCCAGTCTGAAACGCCCTGATCACCTACATCCAAGCAGACAGCCATTTCAATGTTCCTGGGTCAGAAGATTGTACCTGACATGCTCCTAGGACGTCATTGGAACACTAGATTAGGTTTTCAGGCATCTGTCCTCAGGGTCCTGTTCTGAAATACCAACTTAGGATACAACATGTGGTCCCTGAGCCACACAATAGAATATCTCCTGTCCCCAGTAGGAAACCATGCCCTTCGACCTGTGCCAAACCCTCAAGATTGGAGAATCCTGCACAGCACCTTAGACACCAGCACAAACTCTAGTTTGTGCGTTGACCCATACCACAAGCTTTCCATCTGCTGGACAGTCGAGTCCTGTTGAATGGCTCCAGGATGTCCCATACGGAAAGACTGGAGAGCAGGATTCGAAGGATGGATGCCTGTACAGCATACCTCACATTCCCATTGGCTCTTTGTGACAAGACATGTTTGAACTACTGGCTCTGGGGCGAGCTAACTAGGGGGCTGAATTGAAATGGACTCTCCTGCGGATGGGTCATAATGTGGGTTTGTGTGCATGGAGACCTTGGAATATGTTGGCAGCTCAGGGGCCATGAAGTATTCGCCTAACCGAAGGGTGTAATATTGCTCCAATTAAAAAGAGATCCCTATGTGGAGATGAGACAGGTTCTCTTTGGTGCCTCAGAAAAGCCCCAGATACTGGTCTTCAAACCAGTTATCTGAGTAGAGACACCTGGAAACCAAAGCTAGGGTTCAGATTAGAGCCTAGATGCCTGTCCGTTTCAATCTTCTGTCTCTGGGGACACTGTCTGAGTATCTAAGTGGAGATAGTTGCTCAGCTGGTGTCAGAGTGCCCCTCTTAGTCCATGGCCGAGGCATGGCCTTGGAGACCTTATTGGATTTTCCTAATCTCTAGGGTTGTGGCCAATGGATTGGGTACAGTTTTCTTGGAGAGGACTGGCACAGTCCTTCAGTGTGTCTCCATAGGCCCTAGCCTGGAGGGTGTGTGGGTCCGGGCTGTGGGCACAGAAGTCTGAAAACACAAACTCGGCTTGGGTGCGGAGCCGAGAGCATGGCAGGATGGACCCACAGACCGTGAGAGGAGATCCTCAGCTTATGAAAGAAGGGCAAATGGGAGGCAGTCACGCAAGCTTTTGTCTTTGGATGTTTTGTCTCCCATAGCCGTGGAATGTAGGGGTGACCTCAGGGGCTATGGAAGAGTCTCCCTCTCTGAGGAGTTGGTCCAGCTCTTAAGATTTTGGGGACATTTTGTGGGAAGGGTGGAGTCCTGCTGTCTGGCTCAGGTGTTCTTCCAGGAGAGGGACTCCAGATCACAGTCCTGGGTTCGAGCAAATGGAATACTCGAGCTCTTGTGAAGATTGGGATCATAGGGGCTTGGCAAGCCCCATATGCGGGCTCTTGGTCCAGGCCCTGAGAGACCTTACTTCGACATGGGGCCCATGCTGATGGTCCCAATGCGAGTTTGTACCCAAGGAGGCACTCAAGTTTAGGCTTGGCCTCAGGGGCCATGAAGGTTTCTCCTACACTGAAGGTATGACTCCATGCCAACAGCAAGCTTTCCAGCCATGGGGAAGGAGAAGATCTGATTTGTGCTTCAGTTACCCACGTTTGCCAGGATTTGATATAATATCTAGGGTCAGATGTCTGAAAACCCAGGTTGGGAAGAGATGACAGCATAAGGCCATGGCCTGTCTGATGTGCTTAGTGTGCAGCCAGCTGTTTCCTTGTCTGTCGGGACGTCAGGCTGTGTCAGACAGAGCATTACTGACCAGGGTAGCTTTTCCAGTTAGGGTGCGGTCGAGGCCAGAGCAGGTTGGTTCTCATTTGTGGTTTCTGGAGAGCCCCGTAGGGCAACGTTTTTCTTCTGGTGGGCAGGCAGAAAACTGTGTTGTGGTTCTGGAATTCCCAGTCTGGAGGGCTTGTTTGCCAGGTTTGTGAAGAGGGTAGTCTGAAAACACAAGCTAGCGTTAGGTTTGGGGCCGAGGGCATGGCAGGCCCACTCTGCAGAGACTGAATCAAGATCTCCTGCATCTGAGGTCAGGGCGAGTATCAGACGTTGCCTCAGGTTGGAGTTTGTGTCCATTATGGCCCCTTCCTGAAGGGGGTGGGGGCGTCATGAGGCCAGGGAGGTTTCCCAACGCTGGGAGTTATGAGCTGCCCCAAACATCAAGGTTTCCTCTGTAGGACAGTCGAGTACTATGAGATGGTTCTAGGATGACCCCTACAGAAAGACTCGAGAGAAGGGGTCTAAGCATGAATGTCTGCAAATGCCACCTCACATTCCCACTGGCTGCTTGGGGCAAGGCAGGCTCAATCTGCAGGCTCTTGGGCGGGTTTCTCAGAGGGCTGAGTAGAAATGGACTCTCCTGAGGATGAGTCATACTGTGGGTTGGTGGCCATGGAGACCTTGGAATGTGGCGGTGGCTCAGGGACTCTGCAGGTTTCTCCAAACCGAAGGGTTTGACACAGCTCCAACAATGAAGCTTCCCATGTGGAGACGATAGTTGTTCTGTTTGGTGTCTCAGGAAAGCCCCAGATGCTGGTCTTCAAACCCAGGCCTCTGAGGAGTGACACCTGGAAACCAAAGCAAGAGTTCAGATTAGGGCCCAGGGGCCTGTCTGGTTCAATCTACTGTCTCTGCCGACATCTGTCTGTGTTTCTGCATGGAGGTAGTTGCTCAGCTAGTGTCAGGATGCCTTTGTCCAGAGAGGCTTATAGTAGTGGGATGTCCTTGGGGGCCTTGAGGTTTCTCCTATTCTGGGGGGTTATGGGCAATGGAATGGGCATAGTCTCCTTGGAGAGAGCAGGACAGTCCTGTGGTGTGGCTCCAGAGGCCCCAGCCTGGCGGCTGTGTGGGCCAGGGCTGTGGGGACAGACATCCAAAAACACAAACTCGGCTGAGGTTTGGGGCTGAGGTTATGGCAGGAGTGATCTACAGTCCGTGAGGGGAGCTCATTGTGATTAGAAAGTAAGGCGAGTGAGAGGCGGTCGTTCAAGCTTATGTCTCTGGATGTTGTATTCATGATGGTCATTTAATGTAAGCATGGTCTCATGGGCCATGGAAGTCTCCCTCTCTGGTGATTTGTCCGGCTCCCAAGAGATTGGGGTCATTTTGTGGGAAGGGAGGAGTCCTGTTTTCTGCCTCATGTGTTCCCACAATAGAGGGATTCTAGAGCAGAGCACTGGGTACATACAACTGGAATACCCACCCTCTGGTTAGGCCTGGGGTCCTATGGGCATGGCAAGCCCATATGCAGATTCTTGGTCCAGCCACTGAGAGACGTTACTTGAATAGTGGACTCATGCTGAGGGTCACAATGTGTGTTTGTGCCCAAGGTGGTCCCCAATATTGGGCGGGACTTCATTGAGCTTGCAGGTTTCTCCTACACTGAACCTTGGACATGCCAACCTCAGGGTTTCTTGCCATGGGGAAGGAGGAGTTTTGATTTCTGCATCACGTTCACCTCTAGGCACTAATTGGAGATAAGGTCTAGGTTCTGAAGCCTGAAAACCGAGGTTTGGAAGAGATGACGACCTAAGGCCATGGCGGGTCCGATGTGTTCAGTTTGGGGCCAGCTTTCTAGGTGTCGTTCAGGAGGTCTGCACTCAGGCTGTGCCAGACAGGGCATTCGTGCCCAGATACGCTGTATAATTGGGGTACAGTTGAGTGGCATGCAGAAGATAATTATTTGGGGTTTCTCCGTAGCCCCATAGGGCAAAGTCTTTCTTCTGGAGGGCAGGCAGAGTGCTGCATTCTGGCTCCGGAACTGCCAAACTGGAGTCCTTGGGGCCAGGAATGCAAGGATGTAAGTCTGAGAACTGAAGCTTTGCTTTGGTTTCAGGGCGAGGACATGGCAGGCACACTCTGCAGAGCTAAATTGAGATTTCATGCATCTGAGGTCAGGGCGAGGTTCATATGTTGGCTCAGGTTGGAGTTTCTGTCCATGATGGCCCCTTCATGAAGGGGGGTCATCACACCGCCATTGGTGTTTTCCCATGATGGCAGTAGTGAAATGCTCCAAACCACAAGGATTTTCTGCGGGTCAGTTGAAACCTGTTGGATGGCTCCAGGGCATCCCATATGGAACAATTGCAGAGCAGGGTTCTAAGGATGGATGCCTGGGCATCCGGCCTTGCATTCCAATTGTCTCCTAGCGAAATGGCACGTTTGATTGCTGCCTATGATGTAGCAGCCGAGGGGGCTGAGTTGAAATGCATTCTCCTGAGGTTCGGTCATAATGTGGGATTGTGTCCATGGAGACCTGGGAATGGGGCAGTGGCACCAGGGCTCTGAAGGATGCTCCTAACCAGAGGTTTAGACACAGCTCCAAGAAGCATTTTTCCCATGGGGAAACAAGATTTGTTCTCATTGGTGCTTCAGTAACCCCCAATATGCTGGTATTGGAAACCAGAACTCTGAGGAGAGATGCCTGGAAACCAAGGCAATGGATCTGATTAGGGCCTGGGGCCTGTCTGGTTTAATCTTCTTCTCTCGGTTCATCTTTCTATGGGATTGAGTGGAGGTAGTTCCTCAGCTGGTGTCAGATTGCCCCTATTTGTCCTGGGCAGTCTACACTATTGGGATGGCCACTTTGACTTTGGAGGTTTCTCCTAATTTGCAAGTTTGTGGCCAATGAAATGGGCAGAATTCCTTTGGGGAGGGAAGGCACAATCCTGAGGTGTGGCTCTAGGGGCTCAAGCATGGAGGGTGTGTGGGTCAGAGCTGTGGGGACAGAAGTCTGAAAACAGAAACTCGTCTTAGGTTTGGGGACATAGGTATGGGAGGCCCGATCTACAGACCTTGAGGAGAACTCTTCAGGATATGAACAAAGAGTGAGTGTGAGGCACTTGCTCAGGCTTTTGACTCTGGATTTTGTGTCACTGATGGCCGTGGAATGTAGGGGCGTCCTCATGGACCATGGGTGAGAGTTCCTCTATGGGGATTTGGATGATCCCAATATTTTGGGGTCATTCCGTGGGATGGGAGGAGTCCATTCTGTTTTTTTTTTTTTTTTTTACCTCAGGTGTGCCACTAAAGAGGGATTCCAGAGCAGATCCCTGGGAAGGGGCGACTGGACAACCCGAACTCTGTATAAGATTGGGGGCCTAAGGGCATGGCAATCCCCATATGGGGTACCTTGGTCCAGCCACTGAGAGGTCTTACTTGAGTACAGTGCTCACACTGAGGGTCACAATGCATGTTTGTGCCCAATGTAGGCATCAAGCATGGGCGGGGACTCATGGGCCATGCTTGATTCTCCTACACTGAACTTTGGACAACATACGAACCACAAGGTTTCTTTCCATGGGGAAGGAGGAATTCTGATTTCTGCATCATGTTCACCCCTGGGCAGTGACTGGAGATAAGATCTAAGTTCTGAATCCAGAAAATCGAGGTTGGGATGAGATGATAACCTAAGGTCATGGAGGGTCCGATGTGCTCAGTGTGCGGTCAGCTTTCTGGGTGTTGTTCAGGAGGTATGGATTCAGGCTGTGTCAGACAGTGCATTAGTGCCCAGGTTAGAATGTATAATTTGGGTACAGTTGAGTTCCATGTAGGTTCATCCTCATTTATTGTGTCAGGGAAGCTCACTGGGGCAAAATTTTTCTTCTGGTGGGCAGGCAGAGTGCAGCATTGTGGGTCCAGAATTGCCAAACTTGAGGGCGTCGGGACCAGGAGTGTGAGGACGTAAGTCTGAGATCATAAGCTAGACTTAAGTTTCAGGGCGAGGGCACGGCAGGCACCCTCTGCAGATCCGAATCAAAATCTCATTCATCTGAAGTCAGGACGAGGATCAGACTTAGGCGCAGGTTGGAGTTTCTGTCCATGATGGCCCCTTCATCAAAGGGGTGGAATCTCGAGGCCATGGAGGTTTTCCCACGTTGGGAGTTGTGGGATGCTCCAAACTGCAAGGATTCCTTCTGCGGGAAAATTGAGAACTGTTGGATGGCTCCAGGACATCCCATATGGAATGACTCCAGAGCCGGGTTCTAAGGATGGATGCCTGAGCAGACTGCCTCTTACACCAATTGTCTCCCTGCCACAAGACAGGTACGATCTGATGGCTATGCAGGAGCAATCGTGGGAGCTGAGTTGAAATGGACTCTCCTGAAGATGGGTCTTAATGTGTGTTTGTGTCCATGAGGACGTTGGAATGGGGTGGTGGCCCCAGGGCTCTAAAGGATTCTAACCGGAGATTTTGAAACAACTCGAAAGAGCAAGTTTTCCATGTGGAGACAAGATTTGTTCTAATTGGTGCCTCAGGAAACCCACATATGCTGGTATTAGAACCAGGCCTCTGAGGAGAGATACATAGAAACCACAGCAATGCATCCAATTAGGTCCTAGGAGCCTCTCTGGTTCAATCTTCTTCTCTGTCGACATCTGTCTATTTTATGAAATGGAGGTAGTTGCTCAGCTGGTGTCAGACCGCTCCTGTTTGTCCGGGCGGCCTACACTATAGGGATGGCCTCGGGGACTTTGGAGGTTTCTCCTAAATTGTATGATTATGGACAATGGCATGGGCAGAATTCCTGTGGAGTGGGCAGGCACAGACCTGATGTGTGGCTCCAAGGGCCCAGCCTTGAGGGTGTGTGGGCAAGGACTGTGGGGACAGATGTCTTAAAACACAAACTCAGCTTAGGTTTGGGGACGTAGGTATGGCAGGCCCGATTTACAGACTATGAGGAGAACTTTTTGGGATCTGAATAAAGGGTGAAAGTGTGACACTTGTCAGGCTTTTGCCCCTGGATTTTGTGTCAATGATGGCCGTGGAATGTCGAGGAGTCCTCATGGGCCATGGAAGAGTGTTTCTCTCTGTGGATTTGGCCAGATCCCAATTGTTTTGGGTTAATCTGTGGGATTCAGTTTTGTTAACTAAGGTGTCCCACCAAAAGAGGGATTCCAGAGCAGAGCCCTGGACAACAAGAAATCTAACTAAAAATACGGGCCTAGGGGCATGGCAAGCCCAATATGCCTTCTAATGGTCCAGCCACTGAGAGGCCTTCATTGAGGACAGAACTCATGCTGAGGGTCACAATGCGTGTTTATGCCCTCGTGGTACTCAAGCATGGGTGGGGACTCATGGTGCATGCTTGTTTCTCCTACACTGAATGATAGTCAACATGTCAACCACATGAGTTCTTGGCATGGGGAAGTATTAATTCTGATTTCTGCATGTCATTCACCCCTGGGTAGTGATTGGACATAAGGTCCAGGTTGTGAAGTCTGAAAACCGAGGTTGGGAAGAGATGACGACCTAAGGCCATGTCGGGTCCGATATGCTCAGCGTGGAGCCAGCTGTCTGGGTGTTGGTCGGGAGGTCCAAGCTTGGGCTGTGTCAGACAGGGCCTTAGTGCCCAGGGTAGATTGTATAATTGGGGTACAACTGAGTGCCGTGCAGGTTGATCTTTATTTGGCATTTCTGGGTAGCCCCAAGGGCAATGTTTTTCTTCTGGAGGACAGGCAGAGTGCTGCATTGTTGCTCCAGAATTTCCAAAGTGGATGCCTTGTGGACGGGGAGTGTGAGGACGGAAGTCTGAGAACACATGTTAGGCGTAGGTTCTGGGCGAGGGCACGGCAGGCACCCTCTGCAGATCTGAATCGGGATATCATGAATCTGAAGTCAGGGCGAGGTTCAAACCTTGGCTTAGGTTTGAATTTCTGTCCATTCTGGCCACTTTATGAAGGGAACAGCATCTCCAGTCCATGGAGGTTTACCCACGATGGGAGTTGTGAGATGCTCCAAACAACAAGGATTCCTTCTGATCAACAATTGAGACCTTTTGTATCACTCCAGTACATACCATACAGAATGACACCAGAGCAGGGATCTTAGGATGGATGCATGGGAAGCCCGCCTCACATTGCAGTTGTCTCCTAGCAAATAGACAGGTTTGATATGCTGGCTCTGTCAGAGCAACCAAGGGGGCTGAGTTGAAATGGACTCTCCTGAGGATGGATGCTAATGTGGGTTTGTGTCCATGGAGACCTTGGAATGGGGCGTTGGTGCATGGGCCCTGAAGGATTCTCCTAACCGGAGGTTTTGAGACATCTCCAAAGGACAAGTTTCCCATGTGGAGACAAGATTTGTTCTGATTGGTGCCTCAGGAAACCCCCATATACTGTTATTGGAATATAGGCCTCTGAAGAGAGATAACTGGAAACCAAAGCAATGGCTCCGTTTAGAGCCTAGGGGCCTGTCCGGTTGAATCTTCTTCTCTGTGTACATCCATCTAAGGTATTAGTGGAGTTAGATGCTCAGCTGGTGTCAGATGGCCCTTGTTTGTCCCAGGCGGCCTACACTATTGTGAAGGCCTTGGGGACTTTGGAGGTTTCTCCTAATTTTATGATTATGGACAATGGAATGGGCAGAATTCCCGTGGAGAGGGAAGGCACAGTTTTGATGTGGCTCCAGGGGCCCCAGCCTGCAGGGTGTGTGCACCAGGACTGTGGAAACAGAAGTCTAAAACACAAACTCAGTTTAGGTTTAGGGACGTAGGTATGGCAGGCCCGATCTACAGACCGTGAGGAGAATTCTTCTAGATATGAAGAAAGAGAGATTGTGAGGCACTTGTTCAGGCTTTTGTTTCTGGATTTTGTGTCAACGATGGGCGTGGAATGTCCGGGAGGCCTCATGGGCCATGGACGAGTCTTCCGCTCTGTGGATTTGGCCCGATTCCAATTGTTTTGGGTCAAACTGTGGGATGGGAGGAGTCCTTTCAGTTTTGTTACCTCAGGTGTCCCACCAAAAGAGGGATTCCAAAGCCGAGCCCTGGGGAGGGGAGACTGGACAACCAGAAATCTGGTTAAAAATTGGGGCCTAGGGGCATGACAAGCCCAATATGCTGTCTTTTGGTCCAGCCACTGAGAGGCCTTACTTGATAACTGGGCTCACGTTGAGGGTCAGAATGCATGTTTGTGAACGACTTGGTCCTCAAGCATCTGCAGGGCCTCATGGGCCACACTGGTTTCAACTACATTTTACGTTGGACAACAGGCCAACCACAAGGTTTCTTGCCATGGGGAAGGAGTTCTGATTCCTGCATCATGTTCAACCCTGGGTGGTGACTGGAGATAAGGTTTAGGTTCTGAAGCCTGAAAACCGAGGTTGGAAAGAGATGATGACCTAAGGCCATGGCGGGTCTGATGTGCTCAGTGTGTGGCTAGCTGGGTGGGTGCGAGCCAGGAGGTTCAGTCTCAGGCTGTGCCAGAAAGGGCAGTAGTGCCCAGGGCAGCCTGTATAATTGGGGTCCAGTCAAGTGGCATGCAGGTTGATCCTCATTTGGGGAATCTGGGTAGACCCAGAGGGCAATGTTTTTCTTCCGGAAAGCAGGCAGAGTGCTGCCTTGTAGTTCTGGAATTGCCAAACTGGAGGGCTTGTGGGCCAGGAATGTGAGGATGGAAGTTGAGAACACAAATTAGACTTACGTTTCTGGGCAAGGGCACGGCAGACACACTCTGCAGAGATGAATCAAGATGTCCTGCATCTGAAGTCAGGGCGAGGATCAGACGATCGCTCAGGTTGGAGCTTCTGTCCCTGATGGCCCCTTCATGAAGCACAGGGGGCGAAATCACAAGGCCATGGAGGTTTGCCCACGATGGGAGTTGTGAGATGCTCCAAACAGTAAAGATTCTTCTGCGGGACTATTGAGACCTGTTGGTTGGCTCCAGGACTTCCCATACAGCATAATTCTGAGAATGGTTCTAAGTATGGATGTCTGCGAAGCCTGCCTCTCATTCCAATCATCTCCTAGCGACAAGACGGGTTAGATCTGCTGGATCAGGGGGAGCAAATTAGGGGGCTGAGTTGAAATGGACTCTCCTGTGGATGGGTCCTAATGTGGGTGTGTCTCCATGGAGACCTTGGAATGAGGCGCTGGCACCGGGAACCTGAAATGCCCAAGGAAAATGTGTCTGTCACATTTGCCTAAAACTTCGAGAAAAGGAGAAACCTGCAAGGCCCCTGAGCCCACCCCAATACTGGAGGCCCCTCTGGACACAAATGTGCAGTCTGAAATACGCTGATCACCTGAATCCAGGCAGATACCCAAGTCAGTGTTTCTCAGTCAGAAGATTGAACCTGACATGCTCCTATGACCTCATTGTAACCCCTGATTAGGTTTTCAGGCATCTGTAATCAGAGACCTGTTCTGGAGTACCAACTTAAGATACAACATATGGTCCCTGATCCCCACAACAGAACATCTCCTTTCTCTAGATGGAAGCCGTGCTCTTGGAACTGTGTCAAACCCTCAGGGTAGATGAATCCTACTTGGCCCGTAGCCACCAGCAGATTCTAAGATCTCACTGGTAACAAGCCAGCATTGTGAGCCATCTTCATGAGATTCCATGTCAACTACAGGCCTTGGTACTTCACCCCAGAGCCTTCAGAAAGAACCTGTCATGTTCCTCAGCTGCAATGTTCAGTGGAAGTGTGCTTTCCAGGCATCCATGTGGGAGTGCTCTGCTACCCAAACTTTCCACATGGGGGACTCTCGAGCAAACAAATCTGACTGCCCTGTCCTGTAGAAGGAAACCTGGCTGTTTGGAGCATCTCACAAGCTCAAGTGTGGGAAATCCTCTATGACCTCTTTTCAACTCCTCTCCATTTGTCGGTCATTATAGACACAAACTCCAGCTTGAGCAAACATCTGACGTCTGCGCTTACTCAGGTGCTGGATATTCGAATCAGCCGCTGCACACTGGAAATGCCATTCGCTTGTCACTGAATTTATTCATAGCTGGGGTTTACAATTCCATCCTCACCCTACTGGTCTACAAGCCCTCATGATAGGGAATTCTGCAGCCACAACACAGCATTCTGCCTTCCCAATAGAAAGAAGAAGGGCCTGGTGAGTCTGCCCAGAAACTCCACATTATGATCAATCTACTTGTCCCTTGAGGGAACCCTGAATTATAGACAGCCCTGGCCCCTAGTGTTGTGTCTGACAGAGCCTAAGCCCCGACCTCGTGTCAGCCACCTAGAAGGCGGGGCCCATATCCCGCATGTTAGACTGGCCACGGAACAGAGCCGTCATCTTTACCCATCCTTGGTATTCAGGCATGTGTCCCCAGACCTTTCCTGGAATCCCTACCAATGAGGGAACCTGAATCACAATAGGTAAATCCTCATTCCCCATGGCAGGATTCCTGTAAGTTCGGAAGGGTGTCCAACACTCAGAGTGTTAGCCTACTGAATGGCCATTGAGACCACCCCCATTCCTGAGGGCCACCCTATGCAAAAGCTTGCATAGTGACCCTCAACCTGAGCATGCTTTCAAACAAACGCTCTCAGTTGTATCTCCAGGACTTGCATTGGAGGCCTGGTAAGCCCCTATGCCCAAATCATAACCCTTGGTGGGTATTTCCAGGTGCCCAGAGCCAGAGCACTTCTCTGCAATCCCTGTTATGGGACACCCTTAATATGGAAAACAGAACTCTTTCCTCTCTGAGAAAGCCACCACATTATAAGGAGCCGCCAGGATACTTGAGAGGAAATATCACCCATGGACACCTGAGACCACACCTGCATTCTTAGTCCATCGTGGATACACAATCCAGATAAAAAAGCCTGTGCTACCTCCTTTGAGGCATGCGATTTACATTTCACACGGAGCTTCCCTCCAGGAGTATGCATTGGGCCTACAATCACTTCGCCACTAAACCTAACCCGCATTTGTGTTTGCAGACTTCCCTCCGAAAACCATGGCTCTCATGCCCTCCAGCATGGGGTCTTTGGAGCCACACCACAGGACTGTGCCCACCATTGCCAAGGAAACTGTGCCCATCAAATTGCCCTATCTTTCCAGATTAGGAGAAACCTGCAAGGCCCCTGAGCCCACTCCAATACTGGTTGCCACTCTGTACACAAATGCACAGTCTGGAACACCCTGATCACCTACATCTAGGCAGACTTTGAAGTCAATGATACTGAGTCAGAGGATTGAACCTGACATTCCGTTAGGATTTTATTGGAACCCTAGATTAAATTTTCAGGCATCTATCCTCAGAGGCCTGTTCTGCAATACCAAATTATGATACATTTGGTCCGTTAGCCCCACATCAGAACATCTCTGGTCCGAGAAGGAAACCGTGCCCTTTGACCAGTGTCAAACCCTCAGGGTAGATGAATCCTACATGGTCCCTTAGCCACCAGCACACTCTAAGGTCTCCATGGTAACAAACCTGCATTATGACCCATCTTCATGAGACTTCATGTCAACTCCAGGCCTTGGTAATTCGCCCAAAAGCCACCAGAACGAATTGGCCATGTTTCTCAGCTGCAATTTTAATGGAGGTGTGCTTTTCAGGCATCCACGTGGGAGTGCTCTGCTACCCAAACTTTCCACATGGGGGACCCTGGAGCAAATAAACCAGACTCCCCCTGTGTGGTAGAAGGAAACTTTGCTGTTTGAAGCATCTCACAAGCCCCAGCATGTGAAATCCTCCATGGTCTCTTGACGCCACCCCTCCATTCATCGGTCATCATAGACATAAACTCCAGCATGAGGAAATGTCTGACTTTCACCTTTACTCAGGTGCTGGATATCTGGAATCAGACACTACACAATGGAACTGCCTTTTGCTTGGCACTGAATTGAACCTTAGCTTGAGTTTACAATTCCATCCTCACCCTACTGGTCCCCAAGCCCGCTTGATAGGGAATTCTGGGGCCACAACGCAGCTTTTTGCCTTCCCCTTAGAAAGAAGAAGGGCATGGTGATTCTGCCCAGAAACTCTGCATGAGGATCAATCTGCTCAGCCCTTGAGGGATCCCTGATTCATACTCAGCCCTGACCACTAGTTCTGTTTCTGACAGAGCCTGAGTGCTCAATTCATGTCAGCTACTCAGAGAGTCAGGCATGTGAGACTGGCCATGTCTCAGGTCCCTCATCTCTACCCATCCTTGGTATTCAGGCATCTGTCCCCAGACATTTGCTAGAATACCTGCTAATGGGGGAACCTGAGGCACAATAGAGAATTCTTCCTTTTCCATGGCAGGAATCCTGGTAGTTGGGATGGGTGTCCTACATTAAAGTGGTAGCCAGCTGCATGGCCAAGGAGACAACTCCCACTCATAAGGGCTGCCCTAATCACATCAGGCATTGTGACACTCAGACTAGCATGCTTTCAAACAAACGCTCTCAGTTGTACCTCCAAGTCACACATTGTAGGCCTGGTACTCCCCTAGGCACAAATCCTAATCCTGGTGGGATTTTCCAAGCACCCAGACTCACAGCCCTTCTCTGGAATCCCTTTTTGGGGAACATCTAAGATTGAAAACAGCACTCTTCCATTCAAACGAGAAAGCCACCATACTATTGGGAGCTTCCAGGATCCGTAGAGAGGAAAATACTCTCATGGAAACATTAGAACACACCTGCATTCCAAGGCTATCATGGACACACAATCCAGATACAAAAGCCAGTGCTAGTGCCTTCGAGGTACGTGATTTACAGTTCCTGACGATCTGCCCTCCAGGTCTATGCATTGGGCCTACGATCACCTCGCAACTCAACCTAATCCGAGTTTGTGATTGCAGACTTCTCTCCCAAAACCATGGCTTACATGCCCTCCACGATGGAGTCTCTGGAGCCACACCACAGGACTGTGCCTGCCACCCCCAAGGAAACCGTGCCCACAAATTTGCCTAAACCTTCAAGATTAGGAGAAACCTGCAAGGCCCCAGAGCCCACCCCAATATTGGAGGCCACTCTGTACACAAAGGCACAGTCAGAAACATTCTGGTTGCCTACATATAGGCAGACACCGAAGTCAATGTTCCTGAGTCTGATGATTCAACCTGAAATTCCCCTTGGACTTCATTGGAACCCTTGATGAAGTTTTTAGGCATCTGTCCTCAGAGGCCTGTTCTGGAATACCAACTTATGATACAACATTTGGTCCGTGAGCCCCACAACAGAACATCTCCGATACCCAGAAAGAAACCATGTTCTTCGACCGGTGTCAAACCATCAGGATAGACTAATCATACATGGCCCCTTAGCCACCAGCACATAGTAAGATTTCCGTGGTAACAAAACTGCATTGTGACCCAACTTTATTAGAATCCAGGCCTTGGTACTTTGCCCTAGAGCAACCAGAAAGAACCTGCCATGTTCCTTAGGTGCAATGGTCAATGTAGGTGTGCTTTCCAGAATCCACGTGCGAGTACTATGCTACCCAAACTTTGCACATGGGGGAACCTGGTGTAAACAAACCAGACCTCCCCTGTCCAGTAGAAGGAAACCTTATGTTTGGATCAACTCACAGGCCTCAGCGTGTAAACTGCTCCATGGCCTCTTGATGCCACCACTCCATTGGTCGGTCATCATAGACACAAACTCCAGTCTAAGCAAACATCTGACATGCACCCTTATCCCGGTGCTGGATGTCTTGAATAAACCACTGCACATTGGATCTGCCTTCCACTTGGCACTGAATTGAACCATAGCTTGTGTTTACAATTCCATCCCCACCTGACTGGTCCCTAAGCCCTCTTGATAGGGAAATCTGGGGCCACAACGCAGCATTCTGCCTTCCCCATCGAATGAAGAAATGCCTGGTGAGTCTGCCCTGAAAACCCACATGAGGATCAATCAGGTCGGCCCTCGAGTCAACACCGATTTATAGGCTGCCATGGCCACTAGTGCCGTGTCTGACAGAGCCTGAGCTCGACTGAGTTTCAGCCACTAGAGAGCAGGCCCCATATCTAGCATTTGGGATTGCCATGGCCCAAGTATGTCATCTCTACCCATCCTTGATATTCAGGCTCCTGTCCCCAGACCTTGGCAGGGATCCCTGCCAATTAGGGAACTTGAAGCACAATAGAGAACTCTTCTTTCCCCATGGCAATAAACCTGGCTTTTGGGATGGGTGTTCTACCCTCAAAGGGGGAGCCAGTTACAACATCAATGACACCACACACACTCCTGAGGACTACCCTTGGCACAAACAGGCATTGTGACCCTCACCCTGAGCATGCTTTCAAAAAATCCCTCTCAGATTCACCACAATGATCCCTCATTTCAGGCCTGGTATGCCTGTAGGTTCAAATCATAAAACTTGGTGGGATTTTCGAGGTGCCCAGACCCAGAGACCATCTCTGGAATTTTTGTTTTGGTGCACCCTTCAGATGGAAAACAGCACTCATCCCTTCCCCAAAAATGTCACCAAATTATGAGGAGCCACCAGGATCCATAGAGAGGCAATGTCTCCCATGGACCCATGAGAACACACCTGCATTCCGAGGCCATCCTGGACACACAATCCGGAGAGAAAAGCCTGTGCTACTGCCTTCCATTCACCCTAATTACAGTTCCAGATGAGCTGCTCTCAAGGTATATGCATTGGGCCTGTGATCACCTCGCCACTCACCCTAATTCGAATTTGTGTTTGCAGACTTATCTACCAAAACCATGGCACACATGCCCTCCAGGATGGGGTCTCTGGATCCACACTGCAGGACTGTCCCTGCCATCCACAAGGAAACTGTTTCCATCACAGTTGCCCAAACTGTCTAGATTAGGAGAAACCTACAAGGCCTCTGGGCCTACCCCAATTTCGGCGGCCGCTCTGAACACAAATGCACAGTCTGAAATACCCTGATCTCCTACATCCAGGAACACAGCCAAGTCAATGGTCCTGAGTCAGAATAATGAACCTAACATGCCCCTAGGACGTCATTGGAACCATTGATTCGGTTTTCAGACATGTGTCCTCAGAGGCCTGTTCTAGAATGCGAACTTATGATACAACATGTGGTGGCTGGGCCACACAACAGAACATCTCCTGTCCCCAGAAGGAAACCGTGCCCTACAATCTGTGCAAAATCCCAGAGTAGTAGATTCCTGCACAACTACTAAGCCACCAGCACATTCTAAGATCTACCTGGTAACAAACCAGCTGTGTGGCCCATCTTCAAGAGATTCCATGTCAAATCAAGGACTTGGTACTTTGCTACAGAGACACCAGAATAAAGCTGCCATGTTCTTCAGTTGCAATGGTCAATGAAGTTGAACATTCCAGGCATCCATGCGGTAGAGCTCTGCTACCCAAACTTTCCACATGGGGGACCCTGGAGCAAATAAACCACACTCCACCTGTCCAGTAGAACAAAACCTTGCTATTTGGAGCAGCTCATGAGTCTCAACGTGAAAATCCCTCCATGGCTTCTTGACGCCACCCCTCCATTTGTCAGTCATCATAGACACAAACTCCAGTGTGAGCAAATATCCGACGTCCTCCCTTACTAAGGTGCTGGATATCTCGAAAAAGCTGCTGGACACAGGAACTGCCTTCCGCTTGGCAGTGAATTGAACTGTAGCTTGTGTTTACAATTCCTTCCTCACCCGACTGGTCCCCAAGCCTTCTTGATAGCGAATTATGGAGACACAACACAGCATTCTGCCTTCCCGATAGAAACAAGTGCCTGGTGAGTCTGGCCAGAAACCCCACATGAGGATCAATCTGCTCGGCCCTATATCGGAGGGACCCTGATTTATAGGTTGCCCTGGCCACTAGTGCTGTGTCTGACAGAGCCTGAGCCCAGACCTAGTGTCAGTCACCAGAGTTTGAGCCCCACATCTAGTATTTGGGAATGCCATGGCTCAAGTATTTCATCTCTACCCATCCTTGGTATTCAGGCACCTGTCCCCAGACCTTTGCTGGAATCCCTGATAATGGGGCATCCTGAAGCACAATAGAGAACTCCTCCTTCTTCATATCAGGAAACTTGGCTGTTAGGATGGGTGTTCAACCCTGAAAGGGGGAGTCATTTACAAGTCCAGTGAGACCACACAAACGCCTCAGGGATGCCCTGGAGGCAAACAGGCCTTGTGACCCTCAGCCTGAGCATGCTTTCAAACAATCCTTCTCTGTTGCACCACCATGAACCCGCATTGCAGGCCTAATATGCCCTAAGCCCAAATCCTAGCACTTGTTGTGATGTCCCAGATGCCATGAACCAGAGCCCGTCACTGGAATCCCTGTTTTGGGGCACCCATAAGGTGGAAAACATCACTCTCCCCTTCCCCGAAAAAGCCACCAAACTATGGAGAGCCACCAGGATCCATAGAGAGGAAAAGACTCCCATGGACCCATGAGACCACACCTGCATTCCAAGGCCATCCTGGACACACAATCCAGAGAGAAAAGCCTGTGCTACTGCCTTCCTGTCTCCCTAATTATAGTTCATGACGAGCTTCCCTCCAGGTCTACGCATTGGGCCTGTGATCACCTCGCCACTCACCCTAATTTGTATTTGTGTTTGCAGACTTCTCTCCCAAAACCATGGCTCTCATGCCCACCAGAATGTGATCTCTGGAGCCACACCACAGAACTCTGGCTGCCAACCCCAAGGACACTGTGCATATCAGATTTGCCCAAACCTTCCAGATTAGGAGAAACCTGTGTGGCCCCTGAGCCCACACCAATATTGCCGGCCACTCGGGATGGAAATGCGCAGTCTGAAACACCCTTATCACCTACATCCAGGGAAATAGCCAAGTCAATGATCGTGAGATAGACGATTGAACCTAAAATGCCCCTAGGCTCTCAATGGAACCCCATTTGGTTTTCAGGCATCTGTCCTCAGGGGCCTGTTCTAAAATACCAATCTATGACACATCATGTTTTCTCTGAGCCACACGACAGAACATCCCCTGTCCCCAAAAGAATACCATGCTCTTCGACCTGTGCCAAACCCTCAGGGTAGGAGAATCCTGCATGGCACCTTAGCAACCAGCACATTCTAAGTTCTCCCTGGTAACAAACAAGCATTGTGACCCATCTGCAAGAGATCCCATGTCAACTCAAGGCCTTGGCACTTTGTCCCAGAGCCACCAGAACGAATCTGTCATGTTCCTCAGCTGCAATTGTCAATGGAGGTGTGCTTTCCTGGCATCCATGCCGGAGAGCTCTTCTTCACAAACTTTCCACATGGGGAAACCTAGAGTAAACAAACCAGACTTCAACTACTCTGTACAAAGAAATGTTACTTTTTGCAGCAGTTCACAGGCCTCAGCATGTGAACTCCTCCATGGCCTCTTTATACCACCCCTCCACTTGTCGGTCATCATAGACAAAAACTCTAGTGTGAGCAAGCATCTGACATCCACCCTTATTCCAGTGCTGGATGTCTCGAGTAAACTGCTACAAATTGGAACTGCCTTCTGCTTGGCACTGAATTGAACCATAGCTTTTGTTTACAATTCCACCCAAAACTGACTGGTCCCCAAGCTCTCGTGATTGGGAAATCTGGAGCCACAACACAGCATTCTGCCTTTCCTATTGAATGAACAAATGCCTGGGAATCTTCCCAAGAAACTCCACATGAGGATCAATCTGCTCCGCCCTCGAATCTACTCTGATATAAAGGCTGCCATGGCCACTAGCGCTGTGTCTGACAGAGCCTGAGCCCCGACCGAGTTTTAGGCCTCATATCTAGCATTTGGGATTGCTATGGCCCAAGTACGTCATCTCCACCCATCCTTGGTATTCAGGCACCTATCTCGAGACCTTGCTGGAAACCCTGCCAATGGGGCAACCTGAAGCACAGAGGAACCTGACGGAAGAGAACTCATCCTTCCTCATGGCAGGACATTTGGCTGTTGGGTTGGGTGTCCAACTCTCTAAGAGGGAGCCAGATATATGACCAATGAGACCACTCCCACTCCTGAGGGCCGCCATGGGAGCAAACAGGCATTGTGAGACTCAGCCTGAGCAAGCTTTCAAACAATCCCTCTCAGTTGCACCATCATGATCCCGCATTGCAGGCCTCATACACCCCTAGGTGCAAATCCTAACCCTTCGTGGGAAGTCCCAGATGCCCAGAAAAAGAGCCTGTATCTGGAATCCCTGTTTTGGGGCACCCATAAGATGGAAAACAACACTCTTCCCTTCCCCAAAAAAGCCACCAAACTATGAGCTGCACAGATCCATAGAGAGGAAAAGTTTCCCATGGACCCATGAGACTATACCTGCATTCCGAGGCCATCCTGGACACACAATATAGAGAGAAAAGCCTGTGCTACTGCCTTCCAGTCACCCTAATTACAACTCCTGACAAGCTGCACTCCAGATCTACTCATTGGGCCTGTGATCACCTTTCCACTAACCATAACCCACATTTGTGTTTGCAGACTTCTCTCCCAAAACCATGGCTCATATGCCCTCCAGGACAGGGTCTCTGGATCCACAACACATGACTAGGCCTGCCATCCCCAAGGAAACTGTGCCCGTCAAACCTGCCCAAACCTTCCAGTTTAGGAGAAACACGCAAGAGCCCTGAGCCCGACCCAATATTGTCGGCAGCACTGGACACAAATGCCAGTCTGAAACGCCCTGATCACCTACATCCAAGCAGACAGCCATTTCAATGTTCCTGGGTCAGAAGATTGTACCTGACATGCTCCTAGGACGTCATTGGAACACTAGATTAGGTTTTCAGGCATCTGTCCTCAGGGTCCTGTTCTGAAATACCAACTTAGGATACAACATGTGGTCCCTGAGCCACACAATAGAATATCTCCTGTCCCCAGTAGGAAACCATGCCCTTCGACCTGTGCCAAACCCTCAAGATTGGAGAATCCTGCACAGCACCTTAGACACCAGCACAAACTCTAGTTTGTGCGTTGACCCATACCACAAGCTTTCCATCTGCTGGACAGTCGAGTCCTGTTGAATGGCTCCAGGATGTCCCATACGGAAAGACTGGAGAGCAGGATTCGAAGGATGGATGCCTGTACAGCATACCTCACATTCCCATTGGCTCTTTGTGACAAGACATGTTTGAACTACTGGCTCTGGGGCGAGCTAACTAGGGGGCTGAATTGAAATGGACTCTCCTGCGGATGGGTCATAATGTGGGTTTGTGTGCATGGAGACCTTGGAATATGTTGGCAGCTCAGGGGCCATGAAGTATTCGCCTAACCGAAGGGTGTAATATTGCTCCAATTAAAAAGAGATCCCTATGTCGAGATGAGACAGGTTCTCTTTGGTGCCTCAGAAAAGCCCCAGATACTGGTCTTCAAACCAGTTCTCTGAGTAGAGACACCTGGAAACCAAAGCTAGGGTTCAGATTAGAGCCTAGATGCCTGTCCGTTTCAATATTCTGTCTCTGGGGACACTGTCTGAGTATCTAAGTGGAGATAGTTGCTCAGCTGGTGTCAGAGTGCCCCTCTTAGTCCATGGCCGAGGCATGGCCTTGGAGACCTTATTGGATTTTCCTAATCTCTAGGGTTGTGGCCAATGGATTGGGTACAGTTTTCTTGGAGAGGACTGGCACAGTCCTTCAGTGTGTCTCCATAGGCCCTAGCCTGGAGGGTGTGTGGGTCCGGGCTGTGGGCACAGAAGTCTGAAAACACAAACTCGGCTTGGGTGCGGAGCCGAGAGCATGGCAGGATGGACCCACAGACCGTGAGAGGAGATCCTCAGCTTATGAAAGAAGGGCAAATGGGAGGCAGTCACGCAAGCTTTTGTCTTTGGATGTTTTGTCTCCCATAGCCGTGGAATGTAGGGGTGACCTCAGGGGCTATGGAAGAGTCTCCCTCTCTGAGGAGTTGGTCCAGCTCTTAAGATTTTGGGGACATTTTGTGGGAAGGGTGGAGTCCTGCTGTCTGGCTCAGGTGTTCTTCCAGGAGAGGGACTCCAGATCACAGTCCTGGGTTCGAGCAAATGGAATACTCGAGCTCTTGTGAAGATTGGGATCATAGGGGCTTGGCAAGCCCCATATGCGGGCTCTTGGTCCAGGCCCTGAGAGACCTTACTTCGACATGGGGCCCATGCTGATGGTCCCAATGCGAGTTTGTACCCAAGGAGGCACTCAAGTTTAGGCTTGGCCTCAGGGGCCATGAAGGTTTCTCCTACACTGAAGGTATGACTCCATGCCAACAGCAAGCTTTCCAGCCATGGGGAAGGAGAAGATCTGATTTGTGCTTCAGTTACCCACGTTTGCCAGGATTTGATATAATATCTAGGGTCAGATGTCTGAAAACCCAGGTTGGGAAGAGATGACAGCATAAGGCCATGGCCTGTCTGATGTGCTTAGTGTGCAGCCAGCTGTTTCCTTGTCTGTCGGGACGTCAGGCTGTGTCAGACAGAGCATTACTGACCAGGGTAGCTTTTCCAGTTAGGGTGCGGTCGAGGCCAGAGCAGGTTGGTTCTCATTTGTGGTTTCTGGAGAGCCCCATAGGGCAACGTTTTTCTTCTGGTGGGCAGGCAGAAAACTGTGTTGTGGTTCTGGAATTCCCAGTCTGGAGGGCTTGTTTGCCAGGTTTGTGAAGAGGGTAGTCTGAAAACACAAGCTAGCGTTAGGTTTGGGGCCGAGGGCATGGCAGGCCCACTCTGCAGAGACTGAATCAAGATCTCCTGCATCTGAGGTCAGGGCGAGTATCAGACGTTGCCTCAGGTTGGAGTTTGTGTCCATTATGGCCCCTTCCTGAAGGGGGTGGGGGCGTCATGAGGCCAGGGAGGTTTCCCAACGCTGGGAGTTATGAGCTGCCCCAAACATCAAGGTTTCCTCTGTAGGACAGTCGAGTACTATGAGATGGTTCTAGGATGACCCCTACAGAAAGACTCGAGAGAAGGGGTCTAAGCATGAATGTCTGCAAATGCCACCTCACATTCCCACTGGCTGCTTGGGGCAAGGCAGGCTCAATCTGCAGGCTCTTGGGCGGGTTTCTCAGAGGGCTGAGTAGAAATGGACTCTCCTGAGGATGAGTCATACTGTGGGTTGGTGGCCATGGAGACCTTGGAATGTGGCGGTGGCTCAGGGACTCTGCAGGTTTCTCCAAACCGAAGGGTTTGACACAGCTCCAACAATGAAGCTTCCCATGTGGAGACGATAGTTGTTCTGTTTGGTGTCTCAGGAAAGCCCCAGATGCTGGTCTTCAAACCCAGGCCTCTGAGGAGTGACACCTGGAAACCAAAGCAAGAGTTCAGATTAGGGCCCAGGGGCCTGTCTGGTTCAATCTACTGTCTCTGCCGACATCTGTCTGTGTTTCTGCATGGAGGTAGTTGCTCAGCTAGTGTCAGGATGCCTTTGTCCAGAGAGGCTTATAGTAGTGGGATGTCCTTGGGGGCCTTGAGGTTTCTCCTATTCTGGGGGGTTATGGGCAATGGAATGGGCATAGTCTCCTTGGAGAGAGCAGGACAGTCCTGTGGTGTGGCTCCAGAGGCCCCAGCCTGGCGGCTGTGTGGGCCAGGGCTGTGGGGACAGACATCCAAAAACACAAACTCGGCTGAGGTTTGGGGCTGAGGTTATGGCAGGAGTGATCTACAGTCCGTGAGGGGAGCTCATTGTGATTAGAAAGTAAGGCGAGTGAGAGGCGGTCGTTCAAGCTTATGTCTCTGGATGTTGTATTCATGATGGTCATTTAATGTAAGCATGGTCTCATGGGCCATGGAAGTCTCCCTCTCTGGTGATTTGTCCGGCTCCCAAGAGATTGGGGTCATTTTGTGGGAAGGGAGGAGTCCTGTTTTCTGCCTCATGTGTTCCCACAATAGAGGGATTCTAGAGCAGAGCACTGGGTACATACAACTGGAATACCCACCCTCTGGTTAGGCCTGGGGTCCTATGGGCATGGCAAGCCCATATGCAGATTCTTGGTCCAGCCACTGAGAGACGTTACTTGAATAGTGGACTCATGCTGAGGGTCACAATGTGTGTTTGTGCCCAAGGTGGTCCCCAATATTGGGCGGGACTTCATTGAGCTTGCAGGTTTCTCCTACACTGAACCTTGGACATGCCAACCTCAGGGTTTCTTGCCATGGGGAAGGAGGAGTTTTGATTTCTGCATCACGTTCACCTCTAGGCACTAATTGGAGATAAGGTCTAGGTTCTGAAGCCTGAAAACCGAGGTTTGGAAGAGATGACGACCTAAGGCCATGGCGGGTCCGATGTGTTCAGTTTGGGGCCAGCTTTCTAGGTGTCGTTCAGGAGGTCTGCACTCAGGCTGTGCCAGACAGGGCATTCGTGCCCAGATACGCTGTATAATTGGGGTACAGTTGAGTGGCATGCAGAAGATAATTATTTGGGGTTTCTCCGTAGCCCCATAGGGCAAAGTCTTTCTTCTGGAGGGCAGGCAGAGTGCTGCATTCTGGCTCCGGAACTGCCAAACTGGAGTCCTTGGGGCCAGGAATGCAAGGATGTAAGTCTGAGAACTGAAGCTTTGCTTTGGTTTCAGGGCGAGGACATGGCAGGCACACTCTGCAGAGCTAAATTGAGATTTCATGCATCTGAGGTCAGGGCGAGGTTCATATGTTGGCTCAGGTTGGAGTTTCTGTCCATGATGGCCCCTTCATGAAGGGGGGTCATCACACCGCCATTGGTGTTTTCCCATGATGGCAGTAGTGAAATGCTCCAAACCACAAGGATTTTCTGCGGGTCAGTTGAAACCTGTTGGATGGCTCCAGGGCATCCCATATGGAACAATTGCAGAGCAGGGTTCTAAGGATGTATGCCTGGGCATCCGGCCTTGCATTCCAATTGTCTCCTAGCGAAATGGCACGTTTGATTGCTGCCTATGATGTAGCAGCCGAGGGGGCTGAGTTGAAATGCATTCTCCTGAGGTTCGGTCATAATGTGGGATTGTGTCCATGGAGACCTGGGAATGGGGCAGTGGCACCAGGGCTCTGAAGGATGCTCCTAACCAGAGGTTTAGACACAGCTCCAAGAAGCATTTTTCCCATGGGGAAACAAGATTTGTTCTCATTGGTGCTTCAGTAACCCCCAATATGCTGGTATTGGAAACCAGAACTCTGAGGAGAGATGCCTGGAAACCAAGGCAATGGATCTGATTAGGGCCTGGGGCCTGTCTGGTTTAATCTTCTTCTCTCGGTTCATCTGTCTATGGGATTGAGTGGAGGTAGTTCCTCAGCTGGTGTCAGATTGCCCCTATTTGTCCTGGGCAGTCTACACTATTGGGATGGCCACTTTGACTTTGGAGGTTTCTCCTAATTTGCAAGTTTGTGGCCAATGAAATGGGCAGAATTCCTTTGGGGAGGGAAGGCACAATCCTGAGGTGTGGCTCTAGGGGCTCAAGCATGGAGGGTGTGTGGGTCAGAGCTGTGGGGACAGAAGTCTGAAAACAGAAACTCGTCTTAGGTTTGGGGACATAGGTATGGGAGGCCCGATCTACAGACCTTGAGGAGAACTCTTCAGGATATGAACAAAGAGTGAGTGTGAGGCACTTGCTCAGGCTTTTGACTCTGGATTTTGTGTCACTGATGGCCGTGGAATGTAGGGGCGTCCTCATGGACCATGGGTGAGAGTTCCTCTATGGGGATTTGGATGATCCCAATATTTTGGGGTCATTCCGTGGGATGGGAGGAGTCCATTCTGTTCTTTTTTTTTTTTTTTTTTTTTTTTTTTTTTTTACCTCAGGTGTGCCACTAAAGAGGGATTCCAGAGCAGATCCCTGGGAAGGGGCGACTGGACAACCCGAACTCTGTATAAGATTGGGGGCCTAAGGGCATGGCAATCCCCATATGGGGTACCTTGGTCCAGCCACTGAGAGGTCTTACTTGAGTACAGTGCTCACACTGAGGGTCACAATGCATGTTTGTGCCCAATGTAGGCATCAAGCATGGGCGGGGACTCATGGGCCATGCTTGATTCTCCTACACTGAACTTTGGACAACATACGAACCACAAGGTTTCTTTCCATGGGGAAGGAGGAATTCTGATTTCTGCATCATGTTCACCCCTGGGCAGTGACGGGAGATAAGATCTAAGTTCTGAATCCAGAAAATCGAGGTTGGGATGAGATGATAACCTAAGGTCATGGAGGGTCCGATGTGCTCAGTGTGCGGTCAGCTTTCTGGGTGTTGTTCAGGAGGTATGGATTCAGGCTGTGTCAGACAGTGCATTAGTGCCCAGGTTAGAATGTATAATTTGGGTACAGTTGAGTTCCATGTAGGTTCATCCTCATTTATTGTGTCAGGGAAGCTCACTGGGGCAACATTTTTCTTCTAGTGGGCAGGCAGAGTGCAGCATTGTGGGTCCAGAATTGCCAAACTTAAGGGCGTCGGGACCAGGAGTGTGAGGACGTAAGTCTGAGATCATAAGCTAGACTTAAGTTTCAGGGCGAGGGCACGGCAGGCACCCTCTGCAGATCCGAATCAAAATCTCATTCATCTGAAGTCAGGACGAGGATCAGACTTAGGCGCAGGTTGGAGTTTCTGTCCATGATGGCCCCTTCATCAAAGGGGTGGAATCTCGAGGCCATGGAGGTTTTCCCACGTTGGGAGTTGTGGGATGCTCCAAACTGCAAGGATTCCTTCTGCGGGAAAATTGAGAACTGTTGGATGGCTCCAGGACATCCCATATGGAATGACTCCAGAGCCGGGTTCTAAGGATGGATGCCTGAGCAGACTGCCTCTTACACCAATTGTCTCCCTGCCACAAGACAGGTACGATCTGATGGCTATGCAGGAGCAATCGTGGGAGCTGAGTTGAAATGGACTCTCCTGAAGATGGGTCTTAATGTGTGTTTGTGTCCATGAGGACGTTGGAATGGGGTGGTGGCCCCAGGGCTCTAAAGGATTCTAACCGGAGATTTTGAAACAACTCGAAAGAGCAAGTTTTCCATGTGGAGACAAGATTTGTTCTAATTGGTGCCTCAGGAAACCCACATATGCTGGTATTAGAACCAGGCCTCTGAGGAGAGATACATATAAACTGCAGCAATGCATCCAATTAGGTCCTAGGAGCCTCTCTGGTTCAATCTTCTTCTCTGTCGACATCTGTCTATTTTATGAAATGGAGGTAGTTGCTCAGCTGGTGTCAGACCGCTCCTGTTTGTCCGGGCGGCCTACACTATAGGGATGGCCTCGGGGACTTTGGAGGTTTCTCCTAAATTGTATGATTATGGACAATGGCATGGGCAGAATTCCTGTGGAGTGGGCAGGCACAGACCTGATGTGTGGCTCCAAGGGCCCAGCCTTGAGGGTGTGTGGGCAAGGACTGTGGGGACAGATGTCTGAAAACACAAACTCAGCTTAGCTTTGGGGACGTAGGTATGGCAGGTCCGATTTACAGACTATGAGGAGAACTTTTTGGGATATGAATAAAGGGTGAAAGTGTGACACTTGTCAGGCTTTTGCCCCTGGATTTTGTGTCAATGATGGCTGTGGAATGTCAAGGAGTCCTCATGGGCCATGGAAGAGTGTTTCTCTCTGTGGATTTGGCCAGATCCCAATTGTTTTGGGTTAATCTGTGGGATTCAGTTTTGTTAACTAAGGAGTCCCACCAAAAGAGTGATTCCAGAGCAGAGCCCTGGACAACAAGAAATCTAACTAAAAATACGGGCCTAGGGGCATGGCAAGCCCAATATGCCTTCTAATGGTCCAGCCACTGAGAGGCCTTCATTGAGGACAGAACTCATGCTGAGGGTCACAATGCGTGTTTATGCCCTCGTGGTACTCAAGCATGGGTGGGGACTCATGGTGCATGCTTGTTTCTCCTACACTGAATGATAGTCAACATGTCAACCACATGAGTTCTTGCCATGGGGAAGTATTAATTCTGATTTCTGCATGTCATTCACCCCTGGGCAGTGATTGGAGATAAGGTCTAGGTTGTGAAGTCTGAAAACCGAGGTTGGGAAGAGATGACGACCCAAGACCATGTTGGGTCCGATATGCTCAGCGTGGAGCCAGCTGTCTGGGTGTTGGTCGGGAGGTCCAAGCTTGGGCTGTGTCAGACAGGGCCTTAGTGCCCAGGGTAGATTGTATAATTGGGGTACAACTGAGTGCCGTGCAGGTTGATCTTTATTTGGCATTTCTGGGTAGCCCCAAGGGCAATGTTTTTCTTCTGGAGAACAGGCAGAGTGCTGCATTGTGGCTCTGGAATTTCCAAAGTGGATGCCTTGTGGACGGGGAGTATGAGGACGGAAGTCTGAGAACACATGTTAGGCGTAGGTTCTGGGCGAGGGCACGGCAGGCACCCTCTGCAGATCTGAATCGGGATATCATGAATCTGAAGTCAGGGCGAGGTTCAAACCTAGGCTTAGGTTTGAATTTCTGTCCATTCTGGCCACTTTATGAAGGGGACAGCATCTCCAGTCCATGGAGGTTTACCCACAATGGAAGTTGTGAGATGCTCCAAACAACAAAGATTCCTTCTGATCAACAATTGAGACCTTTTGTATCACTCCAGTACATACCATACAGAATGACACCAGAGCAGGGATCTAAGGATGGATGCATGGGAAGCCCGCCTCACATTGCAGTTGTCTCCTAGCAAATAGACAGGTTTGATATGCTGGCTCTGTCAGAGCAACCAAGGGGGCTGAGTTGAAATGGACTCTCCTGAGGATGGATGCTAATGTGGGTTTGTGTCCATGGAGACCTTGGAATGGGGCGTTGGTGCATGGGCCCTGAAGGATTCTCCTAACCGGAGGTTTTGAGACATCTCCAAAGGACAAGTTTCCCATGTGGAGACAAGATTTGTTCTGATTGGTGCCTCAGGAAACCCCCATATACTGTTATTGGAATATAGGCCTCTGAAGAGAAATAACTGAAAACCAAAGCAATGGCTCCATTTAGAGCCTAGGGGCCTGTCCGGTTGAATCTTCTTCTCTGTGTACATCCATCTAAGGTATTAGTGGAGTTAGATGCTCAGCTGGTGTCAGATGGCCCTTGTTTGTCCCAGGCGGCCTACACTATTGTGAAGGCCTTGGGGACTTTGGAGGTTTCTCCTAATTTTATGATTATGGACAATGGAATGGGCAGAATTCCCGTGGAGAGGGAAGGCACAGTTTTGATGTGGCTCCAGGGGCCCCAGCCTGCAGGGTGTGTGCACCAGGACTGTGGAAACAGAAGTCTAAAACACAAACTCAGTTTAGGTTTAGGGACGTAGGTATGGCAGGCCCGATCTACAGACCGTGAGGAGAATTCTTCCGGATATGAAGAAAGAGAGATTGTGAGGCACTTGTTCAGGCTTTTGTTTCTGGATTTTGTGTCAACGATGGGCGTGGAATGTCCGGGAGGCCTCATGGGCCATGGACGAGTCTTCCGCTCTGTGGATTTTGCCCGATTCCAATTGTATTGGGTCAAACTGTGGGATGGGAGGAGTCCTTTCAGTTTTGTTACCTCAGGTGTCCCACCAAAAGAGGGATTCCAAAGCCGAGCCCTGGGGAGGGGCGACTGGACAACCAGAAATCTGGTTAAAAATTGGGGCCTAGGGGCATTGCAAGCCCAATATGCTGTCTTTTGGTCCTGCCGCTGAGAGGCCTTACTTGAGAACTGGGCTCACGTTGAGGGTCACAATGCATGTTTGTGACCGACTTGGTCCTCAAGCATCTGCAGGGCCTCATGGGCCACACTGGTTTCAACTACACTTTACGTTGGACAACATGCCAACCACAAGGTTTCTTGCCATGGGGAAGGAGTTCTGATTCCTGCATCATGTTCAACCCTGGGTGGTGACTGGAGATAAGGTTTAGGATCTGAAGCCTGAAAACCGAGGTTGGAAAGAGATGATGACCTAAGGCCATGGCGGGTCTGATGTGCTCAGTGTGTGGCTAGCTGGGTGGGTGCGAGCCAGGAGGTTCAGTCTCAGGCTGTGCCAGAAAGGGCAGTAGTGCCCAGGGCAGCCTGTATAATTGGGGTCCAGTCAAGTGGCATGCAGGTTGATCCTCATTTGGGGAATCTGGGTAGCCCCAGAGGGCAATGTTTTTCTTCCGGAAAGCAGGCAGAGTGCTGCCTTGTAGTTCTGGAATTGCCAAACTGGAGGGCTTGTGGGCCAGGAATGTGAGGATGGAAGTTGAGAACACAAACTAGACTTACGTTTCTGGGCAAGGGCACGGCAGGCACACTCTGCAGAGCTGAATCAAGATGTCCTGCATCTGAAGTCAGGGCGAGGATCAGACGATCGCTCAGGTTGGAGCTTCTGTCCCTGATGGCCCCTTCATGAAGCACAGGGGGCGAAATCACGAGGCCATGGAGGTTTGCCCACGATGGGAGCTGTGAGATGCTCCAAACAGTAAAGATTCTTCTGAGGGACTATTGAGACCTGTTGGTTGGCTCCAGGACTTCCCATACAGCATAATTCTGAGAATGGTTCTAAGTATGGATGTCTGGGAAGCCTGCCTCTCATTCCAATCATCTCCTAGCGACAAGACGGGTTAGATCTGCTGGATCAGGGGGAGCAACTTAGGGGGCTGAGTTGAAATGGACTCTCCTGTGGATGGGTCCTAATGTGGGTGTGTCTCCATGGAGACCTTGGAATGAAGCACTGGCACCGGGAACCTGAAATGTCCTTCTAACCAGAGGCTTTGAGAGAGCTCCAAAATGCAAGTTTCCCATGTGTAGACGAGATTTGTTCTGATGGGTGCCTCAGGAGAAGCCCTCAGCTGGTATTGGAAACCAGGCTTTTGAGGAGACATGCCTGTAAACCAAAGCTATGGATCCCATTATGGCCTGGGGTCCTGTCTGGTCAATCTTCTTCTCTGGGACATCCATCTATGGTATGAGTGGAGGTAGATGCTCAGCTGGTGTCAGACGGCCCTTTTTTGTCCCGGACAACCTACACCATTGGTATGGCCTCAGGGAATTTGGAGGTTTCTCCTAATTTGTACGGTTTTGGATAATGGAATGGGCAGAATTCCCATGGATTGGTTAGGCACAGTCCTAATGTGTGGTTCCAGGGGCCCAGCCTGGAGGGTGTGTGGCCCAGGACTTTGAGGACAGAACTCAAAAAACACAAACTCAGCTTAGGTTTGGGAACGTAGGTATGGCACGGCCGAACTACAAATCATGAGAAGAACTCTTCAGGATATGAAGAAAGAGCGAGTCTGAGGCGCTTGATTAGGCTTTTGTCTCTGGATTTTGTATCAGCGATGGCCGTTGAATGTCGGGGAGGCCTCCTGGGCCATGGACGAATCTTCCTCTCTGTGGATTTGGCCCTATCCCAATTCTTTTTTGTGAATCTGTGGGATAGGAGGACTCCTTTAAGGTTTGTTACCTGAGGTGTCCCACCAAAAGAGGAATTCCAAAGCAGAGCCCTGGGCAAGAGTGAAGGGACAACCCGAAATATGGTTAAAAATTAGGGTCTAGGGGCATGGCAAGCCCAATATGCTGTTTCTTCATGCAGCCACTGAGAGGCCTTGCCTGAGGACCGGGCTCAGGCTGAGGGTCACAATGTGTGTTTGAGACCAATGTGGCCCTCAAGCATGGGCTGGGTCTCATGTGCCACACTGGTTTCAACTACACTGAAAGTTGGACAACATGCCAACCACGAGGTTTCATGCCAAGGGAACGAGTTCGGATTTCTGCAACATTTTCAAACCTGGGCAGTGATTGGAGATAAGGTCAAGGTTCTGAAGCCTGAAAACCGAGGTTGGGTAGAGATGACGACCTATGGCCATGGCGGGTCCGATGTGCTCAGTGTGCGGCCAGCTGTCTGGGTGGGGCCAGGAGTTCCAGGCTCAGGCTGTGTCAGAATGGGCAATTGTGCCCACTTCAGCCTATATATTTGGTGTACAGCCAAATGGCGTGCAGGTTGATCCTCATTTGGGGTTTCTGGGTAGCCCCAGAGGGCAATGTTCTTCTTCCAGGGAGCAGGCAGAGTGCCGCATTGTACTTCTGGATTGCCAAACTGGAGGGCTTGTGGGCCAGTAGTCTGAGGACTGAAGTCTGAGAACACAAGCTAGGCTTAGTTTTTATGGGTGAGGACATGGCAGGCACAATCTACAGACCTGAATCGAGATCTCGTGCATCTGAAGTCAGGGTGAGGATCAGACGATCTTCAGGTTGGACTTTCTGTCCCTGATGGCCCCTTCATGAAGGGGGGGGATCACGAGGCCATGGGGGGTTTCGCACGATGGGAGTTGTGAGAAGCTCCAAACTACAAAGATTCTTCTCCAGGACAATTGAGACCTGTTAGTTGGCACCAGGCCAAGGATTCCAAGCATGGTTCTGAGGATGGATGGCTAGGTACCACACCTGGCATTCCAATTTTCTCCTAGCTACAAGAAAGGTTAGATCTGCTGGATCTGGGGGAGCAACTGAGGAGGCTGAGTTGAAATTGACTCTCCTGTGGATGTGTCCTAATATGTTTTTGTGTCTATGGAGACCTTGGAATGAAGCGGTGGCACTGGGTCCCTTATGGGTTCTTCTAAACAGAGACTTTGACACAGCTCCACCATGCAAGTTTCCCATATGTAGATGAGATTTGTTCTGATGGGTGAGTCAAGAAACAGCCATATGCTGGTATTGAAATCCAGGCCTCTGAGGAGACATGCCTGGAAACCATAGCAATGGATCCGATTAGTGCCTAGTGGTCTGTTCATTCCTTTTTTTCTCTGGGGACATCAGTCTATGGGTCTGAGTGCAGGTAGGTGCTCTGATGTGCTCAGATTGCTCCTGTTTGTCCTGGGAAGCCACCACTATTGGGATGGCCTCAGGAACTTTGGAGGTTTATCCTATTAGTAGGATTGTGGCCATTGGAATGGGTACACACAATTCCCTTGGAGAGGGCAAGTACAGTCCTCAGGTTTGGCTCCAAGGGCCTGAGCCTTTGGGGTGTGTAGGCCAGGGCTGTTTGGACAGTTGTCTGAAAACACAACCTCGGCTTATGTTTCGGGTCATAGGTATGGCAGGACTGATCTACAGAACATGAGAAGAACTCTTCGGGATATGAAAAAAGGGCGAGTGTGAGGCTCTTGCTCAAGTTTATCTCTGGATATCGTGTGACTCATGGTCGTGAAATTTCCGGGTGACTTCATGGGAAATGGACGAGTCTTACTCTTTAGAAGGTTGGCCTCGTCCAAAGAGTTTGGTGTGTTTATGCCCTCGTCGCACTTGAGAATGGGCTGGGCCTCAGGGTGAATGCTGGTTTCTCCTACACTGAACGTTGGGCAACATGCCAACCACAAGGTTTCTTGCCATGGGTAAGGAGGAGTTCTGATTTCTACATACCATCACCCCTGGGCAGTGATTGGAGAAAAGGTAGGTTCTGAAGCCTGAAAACTGAGGTATGGAAGAGATGATGTCCGAGGGCCATGGCTGGTCTGTTGTGCTCAGTGTGTGGTCAGCTGTCTGTGTGTTAGTCAGGAGGTCCGGGCTCAGGTGTGTCAGACCGTGCATTAGTGCACAGCTTAGAGTATATAATTTACGTACAGTCAAGTGGCGTGTAGGTTTATCCTCATATGATGTGCCTGGGCAGCTCATGAGGCAATATTTTTTTTCTAGAGGGCAGGCAGAGTGCTGCACAGTGGGTTCGGAATTGCCAAACTTGAGGTCTTCTGGGCCAGGAGTGTGAGGACGGAAGTCTGAGAACACAAGCTAGACTTGGGTTTCAGGTCGAGGGCACGGCAGGTACCTCGGCAGATCTGAACCAATATCTCATGCATCTGAATTCAGGGCGAGGATCAGACATTGGCTCTGGTTGGAGTTTCTGTACATGACGGCCCATTCATGAAGGGAGTGGAATCTCTAGTCCATGGAGGTTTCCCCACGTTGGGAGTTGTGAGATGGCCCTTCAAAGATTCCTTCTGCGGGACAATTGAGACCTGTTGGACAGCTCCAGGACATCACATATGGAATGACTCGAGAGCACCATTCGAGGATGAATGCCTGGGAAGCCCGCCTCGCATTCCAATTTTCTTCTAGCAACAAGACAGTATAGATCTGATGGAATTTTCTTCTAGCAACAAGACAGTATAGATCTGATGGCTCAGCAGGTGTTACCGGGGTGGCTGAGTTGAAATGGACTTTCCGGAGGATGGGTCCTAATGTTTGTTTGTGTCCCTGAGGGCCTTGGAATGGGGCGGTGGCACCGGCACCCTGAAGTATTCTCCTAAGCCTTTGACATAGCTCCCATGCACAAGTTTCCTTGTGGAGACGAGATTTGTTCTGATGGGTGCCTCAGGAGAAGCCCTATGCTGGTATTGGAATCCAGGCTTTTGAGGAGACATGCCTGTAAACCAAAGCTATCGATCCCATTATGTCCTAGGGTCCTGCATGGTTCAATCTTCTTCTCTGGGGACATCCATCTATGGTATGAGTGGAGGTTGATGCTCAGCTGGTGTCAGACGGCCCTTGTTTGTCCGGGACAACCTACACCATTGAGATGGCCTCAGGGACTATGGAGGGTTCTCCTAATTTGAACGGTTTGAGACAATGGCATGGGCAGAATTCCCATGGATTGGGTAGGCACAGTACTAATGTGTGGCTCCAGGGGCTCAGTCTGGAGGGTATGTGGCCCAGGAATTTGAGGACAGAAAACAAAAAACACAAACTCATCTTAGGTTTGGGAACGTAGGTATGGCAAGCCCGACCTACAAACCAGGAGAAGAACTCTTCAGGATATGAAGAAAGAGCGAGTCTGAGGCGCTTGCTCAGGCTTTTGTCTGGATTTTGTATCAGCGATGGCCGAGGAATGTCGGGGAGGCCTCCTGGGCCATGGACGAATCTTCCTCTCTGTGGATCTGGTCCGATCCCAATTCTTTTTCGTGAATCTGTGGGATGGGAGGACTCCTTTAAGGTTTGTTACCTGAGGTGTCCCACCAAAAGAGGAATTCCAAAGCAGAGCCCTGGGCAAGAGTGAAGGGACAACCCGAACTATGGTTAAAAATTGGGGTCTAGGGGCATGGCAAGCCCAATATGCTGTTTCTTCATGCAGCCACTGAGAGGCCTTGCCTGAGGACCGGGCTCAGGCTGAGGGTCACAATGTGTGTTTGAGACCAATGTAGCCCTCAAGCATGGGCTGGGTCTCATGTGCCACACTGATTTCAACTACACTGAACGTTGGACACCATGCCAACCACGAGGTTTCTTGCCAAGGGAATGAGTTCTGATTTCTGCAACATTTTCAAACCTGGGCAGTGATTAGAGATAAGGTCTAGG
The DNA here is from genome assembly GCF_964662115.1 of Mustela nivalis. Lineage (NCBI taxonomy): Eukaryota > Metazoa > Chordata > Mammalia > Carnivora > Mustelidae > Mustela > Mustela nivalis. The sequence goes on along the minus strand of NW_028136547.1, from coordinate 1,701,530 downwards.
TACTGAAGCCTGAAAACCGAGGTTGGGAAGAGATGACGAACTAAGGCCATGGCGGTTCCAATGTGCCTAGTGTGCGGCCAGCTGTGTGGGTGGGGCCAGGAGGTCCAGCTCAGGCTGTGTCAGAGAAGGCAATGATGCCCAGGTCAGCCTATATATTTGGTGTACAGCCAAATGGCGTGCAGGTTGATCTTCATTTGGGGTTTCTAGGTAGCCCCAGAGGGCAATGTTTCTCTTGGAGGGCCCACAGAGTGCTGCATTGTACTTCCGGATTGCCAAACTGGAGGGCTTGTGGGCCGGTAGTCTGAGGACGGAACTCTGAGAACACAAGCTAGGCTTAGGTTTTATGGTGAGGACATGGCAGGCACAATCTACAGACCTGAATCGAGATCTCGTGCACCTGAAGTCAGGTTGAGCATCAGACGATGCCTCAGGTTTGACTTTCTGTCCCTGATGGCCCCTTCATAAAGGGGGGGAATCTCGAGGCCGTGGGGGTTTTCCCACCATGGGAGTTGTGAGAAGCTCCAAACTGCAAAGATTCTACTGTGGGACAATTGAGACCAGTTGGTTGGCTCCAGGCCAACGATTCTGAGCAGGGTTCTAAGGATGGATGGCTGGGTAGCCCACCTCGCATTCCAATATTCTCCTAGCTACAAGATAGGCTAGATCTGTTGGATCTCGGGGAGCAACCGAGGAGGCTGAGTTTAAATGGACTCTCCTGTGGATGGGTCCTAATATGTTTTTGTGTCTGGAGACTGTGGCATTAAGCGGTGGCACTAGGGCCCTGAAGGCTTCTCCTAAACCGAGGTTTGACAGAGCTCCACCATGCAAGTTTCCCATGTGTAGAGGAGATTTGTTCTGATGGGTGAGTCAAGAAACAGCCATATTCTGGTATTGAAATCCAGGCCTCTGAGGAGAGATGCCTGGAAACCAAAGCAATGAATCCGATTAGTGCCTAGGGGCCTGTTGATTTCTTTTTACCTCGGGCGACATCTATCTATGGGTCAGAGTGCAGGTAGGTGCTCAGATGAACTCAGATTGCCCGTGTTTGTCCTTGGAAGCCAACACTATGGGATGGCCTCAGGGAATTTAAAGGTTTATACTTTTAGTTGTGTTGTCGCCATTGGAATGGGCTCACACAATTCCCTTGCGAGGGCAAGAACAGTCCTCAGGTTTGGCTTCAGGGGCCTGAGCCTATAGGGTGTGTAAGCCAGGGCTGTTTGGACAGTTGTCTGAAAACACAAACTCGACTTCTGTTTCGGGTCATAGGTAGGGCAGGACTGATCTACAGACCATGAGGAGAACATTTCGGTATATGAAAAAAAAGCGAGTGTGAGGCTATTGCTCATGTTTTTGTCTCTGCATATCATGTCACTCATGGTCGTGAAATTTCCGGGTGACTTCATGGGAAATGGACGAGTCTTACTCTCTGGGGATTTGGCCCCTTCCAAAGAGGTTGGGGTCATTCTGTGGGATGGAAGAAGTCGTTTTTTTTGTTGTTGTTGCTTTGTTTTGTTTCATTTTTTAACCTCCGTTGTCCCACCAAATGAGGAATTCCAGAGTAGAGCTCTGGGGAGGGGTGACTGGACAACCAGAAATCTGGTTAAAAATTGGGGCCTAGGGCTATGTCAAGCCCATTATGACATCTAGTGTTCCAGGCTCTGAGAGGAATTACTAGAAGACAGGACTCACACTGAGGGTCACAATGCATATTTATGCCCTCGTCGCACTCAAGAATAGGCGGGCCTCAGGGTGAATGCTAGTTTCTCCTACAATGAACGTTGGACAACATGCCAACCACAAGGTTTCTTGCCATGTGTAAGGAGAAGTTCTGATTTCTGCATCACACTCACCCCTGGGCAGTGATTGGAGATAAAGTCTAGTTTCTGAGGCCTGAAAACTGAGGTAGGGAAGAGATGACGACCTAAGGCCATGGCAGGTCTGATGTGCTCAGTGTGCGGTCAGCTGTCTGGGTGTTGGTCAGGAAGTCCGGGCTCAGGTTGTGTCAGACAGTGCATTAGTGCCCAGGTTAGACTATATAATTCGGGCAAAGTCGAGTACCGTGTAGGTTTATCTTCATATAAGGTGCCTTGGCAGCTCTTTAGGCAATATTTTTTTTCCAGAAAGCAGGCCATGTGCTGCATTGTGGGACCGGATTTACCAATCATGAGGGCTTTGAGGCCAGGAGAGTGAGGTCGGAATTCTGAGAACAAAAGCTATACTTGGGCTCAGGGCAAGGGCACGGCAGGTACCCCCTTCAGATCTGAACCAATATCTCATCCATTTCAAGTCAGGGAGAGAATTACACTTTGGCTTAGGTTGGAGTGTCTGTGCCTGACGGCCCCTTCATGAAGGGAGCGGGAATCTCGTGTCCATGGAGTTTTTCCCACGTGGGAGTTGTGGGTTGCCCCCTTCAAGAATTCCTTCTGCGGGACAATTGAGACCTTTGGGCAGCTCCAGGACATCCCATATGGAATGACTCCAGAGCACCGTTCGAGGGAGGATGCCTGGGAAGCCAGCCTCGCATTCCAATTGTCTCCTAGGAACAAGCCAGTTTAGATCTGATGGCTCTGCGGGAGCAACCGGGGTGGCTGACTTGATATGGACTTTCCTGAGGATGAGTCCTAATGTGTGTTTGTGTCCATGGGGCCTTGGAATGGGGCCGTGGCACCAGGACCCTGAAGTATTCTCCTAAGCTTTTGACAGAGCTCGATGCACATGTTTCCTTGTGGAGACGAGATTTGTTCTGATTGCTGCCTCAGGAAAACCCCTATGCTGGTATTGGAATCCAGGCTTTTGAGGAGACATGCCTGTAACCAAAGCAATGGATCCGATATGGCCAGGGTCCTGTCTGGTTCAATCTTCTTCTCTGCAGACATCCATCTATGGTATGAGTGGAGGTTGATGCTCAGCTGCTATCAGACCGCGCTTGTTTGTCACGGGAGACCTGCACTATTGGGATGGCCTCAGGGATTTGGAGGGTTCTCCTAATTTTACGGTTTTGGACAATGGAATGGGCAGAGTTCCCATGGATTGGGTAGGCACAGTCCTTATGTGTGGCTCCAGGGACCGCAGCGTGGAGGGTGTGTGGCCCAGGACTTTGAGGACAGAAGTCTGAAAACATAAACTCAGCTTAGGTTTGGAGACATAAGTATGGCAGGCCCGATCTATAAACCATGAGAAGAACTCTTCAGGATATGAAGAAAGAGCGAGTCTGAGGTGCCTGTTCAGTCTTTTGTCTCTAGATTCGGTAACAGCGATGGCCGTGGATTGTCTGGGAAACCTCATGGGCCATTGACGAATCTTCCTCTCTGTGGAATTGGCCCGATCCCAATTCTTTTTCGTCAATCTGTGGAATGGGAGGTCTCCTTTCAGGTTGGTTACCTTAGGTGTCCCGCCAAAAGAGGAATTCCAAAGAAGAGCCCTGTGGAAAAGCGAAGGGACAACCCGAACTATGGGTAAAATTTGGGGCCTAGGGGCATGGCAAGCTCAATATGCTGTCTCTTCATCCAGCCACTGAGAGGCCTTACCTGAGGACTGGGATCAGGCTGAGGGTCACAATGTGTGTTTGTGACCAATGTGGCCCATAAACATGGGCGGGGCCTCATGGGCCACACTGGTTTCAACTACACTGAACATTGGAAAACATGCCAACCACATGGTTTCTAGCCACGGGGAAGGAGTTGTTATTTCTGCATCACTTACAAGCCTGGGCAGTGATTGGAGATAAGGTCTAGGTTCTGAAACTTGAGAATCGAGGTTGGGAAGAGATGACGACCTAAGGACACGGCTCGTCCGGCGTGCTCAGTGTTCGACCAGCTTTCTGGGTGGGGCCAGGAAGTCCAGGCTCAGGCTGTGTAGAAAGGGCAATAGTGCCCAGGTCAGCCTATATATTTGGGGTACAGTCGAATGGCCTGCAGGTTGATCCTCATTTGGAGTTTCTGGGTAGCCCCACAGGGCAATGTTTTTCTTCCTGAAGGCTGGAAGAGTGCTGCATTATAGTTCTGGTTTGCAAACTGGAGGCTTGTGGGCCAGTAGTCTGAAGACGGAAATCTGAGAACACAAGCTAGGCTTAGGTTTCTGGGTGAGGACAAGGCAGGAACAATCTACAGACCTGAATCGAGATCTCGTGCTTCTGAAGTCAGGGCGAGGATCAGAAGATCGCTCAGGTTGGTGTTTCTGTCCCTGATGGCCCCTTCATGAAGGGGCGGGGGGGTCAAGAGGCCGTGGGGGTTTTCCCACGATGGGAGTTGTGAGAAGCTCCAAACTGCAAAGATTCTTGTGCAGGACAATTGAGACATGTTGGTTGGCTCCAGGCCAACGATTCCGAGCAGGGTTCTAAGGATGGATGCCTGGGTAGCCCACCTTGCATTCCAATTGTGTCCTAGCAACAAGACAGGTTATATCTGCTGGATCTGGGCGAGCAATCTGGATCTGAGTTGAAATGGATTCTCCTGTGGATGGATCCTAATATGTTTTTGTGTCTATGGAGACCTTGGAATGAAGCGGTGGCACTGGGGTACTGAAGGGTTTTTTCAAACAGAGGCTTTGACACAGCTCCAACGTGCAAGTTTCCCATATATAGATGAGATTTTTTATGCCGGATGAGTCAGGAAACAGCCATATGCTGGTATTGAAATCCAAGCCTCTGAGGAGAGATGACTGGATACCACAACAATGAATCCGAATAGTGCCTAGGGGCCTGTTCATACCTTTTTACCTCTGGGAACATCAGTCTATGCGTCTGAGTGCATGTCGGTGCTCAGATGGGCTCAGATTGCCCGAGTTTGTCCTGGGAAGCCACCACTATTGGGATGGCCTCAGGGAGTTTGCAGGTTTATCCTATTAGTAGGGTTGTGGCCATTGGAATGGGCACATACAATTCCCTTGGAGAGGGCAAGTACACTCCTCCGGTTTGGCTCCAGGGGCCTGAGCCTGTAGGGTGTGTAGGCAGAGCTGTTTGGACAGTCGTCTGAAAACACAAACGCAGCTTATGTTTCAGGTCATAGATATGGCAGGATTGATCTACAGACCATGAGGAGAACTCTTCGGGATATGAATAAGGGGCGAGTGTGAGGCTCGTGCTCAAGTTTTTGTCTCTGGATATCGTGTCACTCATGGTCGTGAAATTCCCTGGTGACTTCATGGGAAATGGACGAGTCTTACACTCTGGGGGTTTGGCCCCGTCCAAAGAGTTTGGGGTCATTCTGTGGGATGGAAGAAGTCCGTTTTGTTGTTGTTGTTGATTTGCCATGTTTTGTTTTTTAACCTCAGGTGTCCCACCAAATGAGGGATTCCAGAGTAGAGCCCTGGGGAGGGCCGAACGGACAACCAGAAATCTGGTTAAAAATCGTGGCCTAGGGACATGTCAAGCCCATTATGACATCTAATAGTCGAGCCACTGAGAGGACTTACTAGAGGACAGGACTCACGCTGAGGGTCACAATGCGTGTCTATGCCCACTTCGCAAACAAGAATGGGCAGGGCCTCATGGTGAATCCTGGTTTCTCCTACACTGAACGTTGGACAACATGCCAACCACAAGGTTTCTTGCCATGGGTAAGGAAGAGTTCTGATTTCTGCATCACAGGCACCCCTGGGCAGTGATTGGAGATAAGGTCTAGGTTCTGAAGCCTAAAAACTGAGGTAGGGAAGAGATGATGACCTAAGGCCATGGCGGGTCTGATGTGCTCAGTGTGCGGTCAGCTGTCTGGGTGTTGGTCAGGAGGTCCGGGCTCAGGTTGTGTCAGACAGTGCATTAGTGCCCAGGTTAGACTATATAATTTGGGTACAGTCGAGTGCCATGTAGATTTATCCTCATATAAGTTGTCTGGGCCGCTCATTAGGCCAATTTTTTTTTCTAGAGGGCAGGCAGAGTGCTTCATTGTCAGTCCGGAATTGCTAAACTTGAGTGCTTCGTGTAGAGGAGTGTGAGGACGGAAGTCTGAGAACACAAGCTAGACTTGGTTTTCAGGGCGAGGACACGGCAGGTACCACTGTAGATCTGAACCAATATCTCATGCATCTGAAGTCAGGGCGAGGATCAGACGTTGGCTCAGGTTGGAGTTTCTGTGCATGACGGACCCTTCATGAAGGGAGCGGAATCTCAAGGCCATGGAGTTTTTCCCACGTTGGGAGTTGTGGGATGCCCCCATCAAGGATTCCTTCTGCGGGACAATTGAGACCTGTTGGGCAGCTTCAGGACATCAGGGCACTGTTCGAGGATGGATGCCTGGGAAGCCGGCCTCGCATTCCAAATGTCTCCCAGCAACAAGACAGTTTAGATCTGATGGCTCTGCGGGAGCAACCGGGGCGGCTGACTTGATATGGACTTTCCTGAGGATGGGTCCTAATGTGTGTTTGTGTCCATGAGGGCCTTAAAAAGGGGCGGTGGCACCGGGACCCTGAAGTATTCTCCTAAGCTTTTGACATAGCTCGATGCACAAGGTTCCTTGTGGAGACGAGATTTGTTTTGATGGCTGCCTCAGGAAAACTTCTATGCTGGTATTGGAATCCAGGCTTTTGAGGAGACATGCCTGTAATCCAAAGCAATGTATCCGATTATGGCCTAGGGTCCAGTCTGGTTCAAACTTCTTCTCAGGGGACATCCATTTATGGTATGAGTGGAGGTAGAGCTCAGCAGGTATCAGACCGCCCTTGTTTGTCCCGGGCGACCTGCACTATTGGATGGCCTCAGGGATTTGTAGGGTTCTCCAAATTTTACTGTTTTGGACAATGGCATCGGCAGAAATCCCATGGATTGGGTTGGCACAGTCCTAATGTGTGACTCCAGGGGCCCCAGCCTGGAGGGTGTGTGGCCCAGGACTTTGAGGACAGAAGTCTGAAAACACAAACTCAGCTTAGGTTTGGGGACGTAGGTATGGCAGGCCCGATCTATAAACCATGAGAAGAACTTTTCCGGATATGAAGAGAGAGCGAGTCTGAGGCGCTTGCTCAGGCTTTTGTCTCTGGATTTTGTATCAGAGATGGCCGTGGAATGTCGGGGAGGCCTCATGGGCCATGGACGAATTTTCCACTCTGTGGATTTGGCCCGATCCCAATTGTTTTTCATCAGTCTGTGGAATGGGAGGACTCCTTTCAGGTTTGTTACCTCAGGTGTCCCGCCAAAAGAGTAATTCCAAAGAAAGCCCTGGGGAAAAGTGAAGGGAGAACCCGAACTATGGGTAAAATTTGGGGCATAGGGGCATGGCAAGCCCAATATGCTGTCTCTTCATCCAGCCACTGAAAGGCCTTACCTGAGGCCTGGGATCAGGCTGAGGGACACAATGTGTGTTTGTGACCAATGTGGCCCATAAACATGGGCGGGGCCTCATGGGCCACACTGGTTTCAACTACACTGAACGTTGGAAAACATGCCAACCACTAGGTTTCTTGCCAAGGCGAAGGAGAAGTTCTGATTCTTCCATCACGTTCACTCCTGAACAGAGAGTGGAGATAAAGTCTAGGTTCTGAAGGTGAAAACTGAGGTTGGGTAGAGATGATGGCCTAAAGCCATTGTGGGTGTGATATGCTCTGTGTATGGCCAGCTATCTGGGTGTTGGACTGGAGGTCTGCCCTCAGGCTGTGTCAGACAGGGCTTTAGTGCACAGGCTAGACTGTATAATTGGGGTATGGTCGAGTGGCATGCAGGTTGTTACTCATTTGGCGTTTCTGGTTAGCCCTATAGGGCAACATTTTTCTTCTGGAGGGCAGGCAGAGTGCTGCATTGTGTCTCCAGAATTGCCAAACTGGAGGGGTGTGGCCAGGATTGTGAGGAAGGAAGACTGAAAACACAAGCTAGCACGAGTTTTGGGGCCAAGAGCATGGCAGGCCCACTCTGCAGAGGCTGAATCGAGATCTCCTGCAGGTGAGGTCAGGGCGAGTATTAGATGTTGCCTCAAGCTGCAGTTTGTGTCAATGACTGCCCTTACATGAAGGGGGTGGGGGCGTCATGAGGCCAGGGAGGTTTCCCTACGCTGGGAGTTGTGAGCTGCTCCAAACTTCAAAGTTTCCTTCTTCAGGACAGTCGAGTACTATTGGATGGTCCCTTGATGCCCCAAACAGAAAGACTGGAGAGCAGGGGCCTAAGCATGGATGCCGAGAAACGCCAACTCACCTTCCCATTGCCTGGTCGAGACAAGGCACGCTCAATCTGCGGGCTCTTGGGTGAGCTACCCAGAAGGCTGAGTTTAAATGGACTCTCCTGAGGATGAGTCATAATGTGGGTTGGTGGCCATGGAGACCTTGGAATATGGCAGTAGCTAAGGAGCTCTGCAGGATTCTCCAACCCGAAGGGCTTGACACAACTCCAACAAGGAAGCTTCCCATGTGGAGAAGAGAGGTCTTCTGTCTGGTGCCTCAGGAAAGCCCCGTATGCTGGTCTTCGAACCCAGGCCTCTGAGGAGTGATACCTGGACACCAAAGCAAGAGTTCATATTAGGGCCTAGGGGCCTGTCTGGTTCAATCTTCTGTCTCTGCGGATATCTGTCTGTGTGTCTGCATGGAGGTAGTAGTTGCTCAGCTTGTGTCATAATGCCCCTATTTGTCCAGTGCGGCTTGCGGTAGTGGGATTTCCTTGGGGACCTTGAGGTTTCTACTATTTTGTAGAGTTGTGGCCAATGGAATGGGCAGTTTCTTAGGAGAGAGCAGGCACAGTTCTGTGGTGTGGCTCCAGAGACCCCAGCCTGGAGGCTGTGTGGGCCATGGCTGTGCAGACAGACATCCAAAAACCCTAACTCAGCTCAGGTTTGGGGCCGAGGTTACGGCAGGCCTGATCTACAGTCCATGAGGGGAGGTCCTCTGGATATGAAAGAAGGGTGAGAGGGAGGCAGTCGCTCAGGCTTTTGTCTCTGGATGTTTTGTCCACAATGGCCGTTTAATGTAGGAGTTGCCTCACGGGTCGTAGAAGTCTCCCTCTCTGGTAGTTTGTCCAGCCCCCAAGAGTTTGGGGTCATTCTGTGGGAAGGGAAGTGTCCTGTTTTCTGCTTCATGTGTCCCCCCAGTAGAGGGATTCTAGAGCATAGCAGTGGGTACTGACAACTGGAATACTCGCCTTCTGGTTAAGCCTGGGGGCCTATGGATATGACAAGCCCCATATGCAGGATGTTGGTCCAGCCACTGAGAGGCGTTACTTTAATACGGGACTCACGCTGCAGGTCACAATGCATGTCTGTGCCCTAGGCGGCCCTCAAGGACTGGCGTGGCCTTTCGGACAATGTAGGTTTTCCCACATTGAACGTTGGACAACATGCCAACCACAAGGTTTCTGGCCATGGGGAAGGAGGAATTCTAATTTCTGCATCACGTTCACCCCTGGGCAGTGATTGGAGATAAGGTCTAGGTTCTGAAGCCTGAAAACCGAGGTTGGGAAGAGATGACGACCTACAGCCATAGCGGGTCCTATGTGTCCAGGTTGGGGCCAGCTGTCTGGGTGTCGTTTGGGATATCTTGTCTCAGGCTGTGCCAGACAGGGCATTAGTATACAGAGTGGGCTGTATAATTGCTTTACAATCGAGTGGCATGCATTAGAAAATCATTTGGGGTTTCTTATTAGCAGCATAGGGCAAAGTTTTTCTTCTGGAGGGCAGGCAGAGTGCTGCATTGTGGCTTCGGAATTCCCAAACTGGAGGGCTTGTGGGCCAGGAGAGTGAGGACAGAAGTCTGAGAACACAAGCTAGGCTTAGGTTTTGGGGCAAGGACATGGCAGGCACACTCTGCAGAGCTGAATTGAGATCTCATGCGTCTGAAGTCAGGTCGAGGTTCAGACTTTGGCTCAGGTTTGAGTTTCTGTCCATGTTGGCCCCATCAGGAAGGGGCGGCATTATGAGGCCATGGGGGTTTTCCCACTATTGGAGTTGTGAGATGTTCCAAACCGCAAGGATTCCTTCTGTGGGACAATTAAGATTTGTTGGATGGCTCCAGGACGTCTTATAAGGTATTTTTCCAGAACAGGATTCTAAGTATGGATGCCTGGGCAGCCAGCCTCACATTCCAATTGTCTCCTAGCAACAAGAAACGTTTGATCTGCTGGCTTGGGGTAGCAACAGAGGGGGCTGAGTAGAAATGGACTTTCCTGAGGATGGTCTTAATGTTGGTTTGAGTCCATGGAGACCTAGGTATGCGGTAGTGGCACCAGGGCCCTGAAGGATTCTCCTAACCAGAGGTTATGACAAAGCTCCAATGAGCAAGTTTCCATGGGGAGACGAGATTTGTTCTTATTGGTGCCTCAGGAAACCACCATATGCTGGTATTGGAAACGAGGCCTCTGAGGAGAGATGCCTGGAAACCAAAGCAATGGATCTGATTAGGGCCTATGGGCCTGTCCGGTTCAATATTCTTCTCTGGGGACATCTGTTGTCTGAGTGGAGCTAGTTGCTCAGCTGGTTTGAGATCACCCCTGTTTGTCATGGGCGGCCTACACTATTGGGATGGCCTCGGTGACTTTGGAGGTTTTTCCTAATTTGCAAGGTTGTGGCCAATGGAATGGGAAGAATTCCCTTGAAAGGGAAGCACAGTCCTGAGGTGTGGCTCCAGGGACCCAAGTGTGGAGCGTGTGTGGTCCAGGGCTATTTGGACAAATGTCTGAAAACACAAACTCCATTTAGGTTGGAGGATGTAGGTATGGCCGTCCCGATCTATAGACCGTGAGGAGACCTCTTCGGGATATGAACAAAGGGCGAATGTGATGTGCATGCTCATGTTTTTTTTTTTTTTTTTTCTGGAAATGTGTCACCGATTGCCATGGAATGTCGGGGTGTCCTCATGGTCCATCGATGAGGTTCCCTTTCTGGGGATTTGACCCGATCCCAAGAGTTTGGGGTCATTCTGTGGGAAGGGAGGAGGCCTGTCTGTTTTTTTTTTTTGTTTATTTTATTTGTTTTTGTTTTTTGTGTTTTTACCTCAGGTGGACCACCAAAAGAGGGATTCCAGAGCAGAGTCGTGGGTGGGGGCAACTGCACAACCATAACTATGGTTAACATTGGGACCTAAGAACATGGCAAGCCCCATATGTGGGCTCTTGGTCCAGACACTGAGAGGCCTTCCTTGAGGATAGGTCTCACACTGAGTTTCACAATGTGTTTTTGTGCCCAAGGAGCCCCTCAAGTCAAGGCGTGGCCTAATGTACCATGCTGGTTTCTCCTACACTGAACGTTGCACAGTATGGGAACCACAAGTTTTCTGGCAATGGGGAAGATGGAGTTCTAATTTCTGCAACAATTTCACTCCTGGACTGTGATTGGATTTAAGGTCTAGGTTCTGAAGCCTGAAAACTGAGGTTGGGAAGAGATGAAGCCCTAAGGCCATGGTGTGTCTGATGTGCTCAGTGTTCGGCCAGCTGTTGAGTGTGGGTTGGGAGGTGCAGGCTCAGGCTGTGGCAGACAGGGAATTAGTGCCCAGGCTAGACTGTATCATTGGGGTGCAGTCGAGTTTCGTGCAGGATGGTACTCATTTGTGGTTACTGGGTAGCCCCAGAGGGCAAAGTTTTTCTTCTAGAGGGAAGACACAGTGCCACATAGTGTCTCCAGAATTCCCAAACTGGAAGGCTTGTGGGCCAGGAGTGTGTGGAAAAAATTCTGAGAACACAAGCCAGACTTAGATTTCGGGGTGAGGGGACGGCAGGCACCCTCTGCAGAGATGATTAGAGATCCCGTATACCTGAAGACAGAGCTAGGATCAGACGTTGGCTTAGATCGGAGTCTCTGTCCACGACGGCCCCTTCATGAAGGGGAGGGTGTAACGAGGACATGGAGGTTTTCCCACGATGGGAATTGTGAGATGCTCCAAACCGCAATGATTCCTTCTGTGGAACAGTCGAGACCTGTTGGATGGCTCCAGGACATCCCATAAGGAAATTATCCAGAGCAGGGTTCTAAGGATGGATGCCTGGGCAGCCTGCCTCCCATTCCAGGTGTCTCATAGAGCCAAGGCATATTCGATCTCCTGGATCAGGGGAGCAACCGAGGCGGGTGTTTTGAAATGGGTGAGTTGAGGATGGGTCATAATGTGCATTTGTGTCCATGTAGACCTTGGAATGGGGTGCTTGATCCGGGGCCTTGAGGGATGTTCATAACCGGAGGTTTTGATGGAGCTCTAAAGAGTATGTTTCCTATGTAGAGAAGAGAATTGTTTTGATGAGTGCCAAAGGAATCTCCCATATGCTGGTATTGGAAACCAGGCCTCTGAGGGGAGATGACTGGAATCAAAGCAATGGATCTGATTAGGACATAAGTGCCTGTCCAGTTCAATCTAATTCTATGGGGATATCTGTCTCTGTGTCTGAGTGGTGGTAGTTTCCTAACTTGTGAAAGATCATCCCTGTTTGTCCTGGGCAGCCAACACAATTCGGATGGCCTGGGGGAGTTTGGAGGATTCTCCTAATCTATAGGGTTGTGGCCAATGGAAATGGCAGAATTCCCCTGGAGAGGGAAGACACAGTCCTGAGGTGTGGCTCCAGGGGCCCCAGCTTGGATGGTCTGTGGGCCAGGACTGTGGGGACAGAATTCTGAAAACACAAACTCAGCTTATGTTTGGGTATGTATGTATGAAGGCTCGATCAACAGACCGTGAGAATTTTCCGGTCTATGAACAAAGGGCGAGTATGTGGCGCTTGCTCAGGGTTTTGTCTCTGGATTTTGTGTCAACGGTGGCCGTGGAATTTCGGGATGTTCTCAAGGGCCATGGACAATTCTTTCTCTGGTGATATGGCCTGATCCCAAGCAGTTGGGATCATTCTGTGGATTGGAAGAGTCCTTTCTGTATATATATATATATATATATATATATATATATATATATATATATATATATATATTTTTTTTTTTTTTTTTTTTTTTTACCTCAGGTGTCCCACCTTAGAGGGATTCCAGAGAAGAGCCCTGAGTAGGGGTGACTAGACATCTCGAACTCTGGTTGAGATTGGGGGACTAGGGGCCTGGCAAGCCCCATATGTGGGCTGTTGTTCCAGTCACTAAGAGGCTTTACATGAGGATAGGGCTCACGCTGAGGGTCACAATGTGTGTTTGTGCAAATTATGGCCCTCAGGGATAGGTGGGGCCTCATAGTTCATGCTGCTTTCTAGTACAATGAACATTGGACAACATGCCAACCACTAGGTTTCTTGCCAGGGCGAAGGAGAAGTTCTGATTCTTGCATCACGTTCACTCCTGAGCAGTGAGTGGAGATAAGGTCTAGGTTCTGAAGGTGAAAACTGAGGTTGGGTAGAGATGATGGCCTAAAGCCATTGTTGGTGTGATATGCTCTGTGTACGGCCAGCTGTCTGGGTGTTGGACTGGAGGTCTGCCCTCAGGCTGTGTCAGAGTGGGCATTAGTGCACAGGCTAGACTGTATAATTGGGGTATGGTCGAGTGGCATGCAGGTTGTTACTAATTTGGCGTTTCTGGTTAGCCCTATAGGGCAACATTTTTCTTCTGGAGGGCAGGCAGAGTGCTGCATTGTGTCTCCAGAATTGCCAAACTGGAGGGGTGTGGCCAGGATTGTGAGGAAGGAAGTCTGAAAACACAAGCTAGCACGAGTTTTGGGGCCAAGAGCATGGCAGGCCCACTCTGCAGAGGCTGAATCGAGATCTCCTGCAGGTGAGGTCAGGGCGAGTATCAGATGTTGCCTCAAGCTGCAGTTTGTGTCCATGACGGCCCCTTCCTGAAGGGGGTGGGGGCGTCATAGGGCAGGGAGGTTTCCCTACGCTGGGAGTTGTGAGCTGCTCCAAACTTCAAAGTTTCCTTCTTCAGGACAGTCGAGTACGATTGGATGGTTCCAGGATGCCCCATACAGAAAGGCACGAGAGAAGGGCCCTAAGCATGGATGCCGAGAAACGCCAACTCACCTTCCCATTGCCTGGTCCAGACAAGGCACGCTCAATCTGCGGGCTCTTGGGTGAGCTACCCAGAAGGCTGAGTTTAAAAGGACTCTGCTGAGGATGAGTCATAATGTGGGTTGGTGGCGATGGAGACTGTGGAATGTGGCAGTAGCTAAGGGACTCTGCAGGATTCTCCAACCCGAAGGGCTTGACACAACTCCAACATGAAGCTTCCCATGTGGAGATGAGAAGTCTTCTGTCTGGTGCCTCAGGAAAGCCCCGTATGCTGGTCTTCGAACCCAGGCCTCTGAGGAGTGATACCTGGACACCAAAGCAAGAGTTCATATTAGGGCCTAGGGGCCTGTCTGGTTCAATCTTCTGTCTCTGCGGATATCTGTCTGTGTGTCTGCATGGAGGTAGTAGTTGCTCAGCTTGTGTCATAATGCCCCTATTTGTCCAGTGCGGCTTGCGGTAGTGGGATGTCCTTGGGGACCTTGAGGTTTCTACTATTTTGTAGAGTTGTGGCCAATGGAATGGGCAGTTTCTTAGGAGAGAGCAGGCACAGTTCTGTGGTGTGGCTCCAGAGACCCCAGCCTGGAGGCTGTGTGGGCCATGGCTGTGCAGACAGACATCCAAAAACCCTAACTCAGCTCAGGTTTGGGGCCGAGGTTACGGCAGGCCTGATCTACAGTCCATGAGGGGAGCTCCTCTGGATATGAAAGAAGGGTGAGAGGGAGGCAGTCGCTCAGGCTTTTGTCTCTGGATGATTTGTCCACAATGGCCGTTTAATGTAGGAGTTGCCTCACGGGTCGTAGAAGTCTCCCTCTCTGGTAGTTTGTCCAGCCCCCAAGAGTTTGGGGTCATTCTGTGGGAAGGAAAGTGTCCTGTTTTCTGCTTCATGTGTCCCCCCAGTAGAGGGATTCTAGAGCATAGCAGTGGGTACTGACAACTGGAATACTCGCCCTCTGGTTAAGCCTGGGGGCCTATGGATATGACAAGCCCCATATGCAGGATCTTGGTCCAGCCACTGAGAGGCGTTACTTTAATACGGGACTCACGCTGCAGGTCACAATGAATGTCTGTGCCCTAGGCGGCCCTCAAGCACTGGCGTGGCCTTTCGGACAATGCAGGTTTTCCCACATTGAACGTTGGACAACATGCCAACCACAAGGTTTCTGGCCATGGGGAAGGAGGAATTCTAATTTCTGCATCACGTTCACCCCTGGGCAGTGATTGGAGATAAGGTCTAGGTTCTGAAGCCTGAAAACCGAGGTTGGGAAGAGATGACGACCTACAGCCATAGCGGGTCCTATGTGTCCAGGTTGGGGCCAGCTGTCTGGGTGTCGTTTGGGATGTCTTGTCTCAGGCTGTGCCAGACAGGGCATTAGTATACAGGGTGGGCTGTATAATTGCTTTACAATCGAGTGGCATGCATTAGAAAATCATTTGGGGTTTCTTATTAGCAGCATAGGGCAAAGTTTTTCTTCTGGAGGGCAGGCAGAGTGCTGCATTGTGGCTTCGGAATTCCCAAACTGGAGGGCTTGTGTGCCAGGAGAGTGAGGACGGAAGTCTGAGAACACAAGCTAGGCTTAGGTTTCGGGGCAAGGACATGGCAGGTACACTCTGCAGAGCTGAATTGAGATCTCATGCGTCTGAAGTCAGGTCGAGGTTCAGACTTTGGCTCAGGTTTGAGTTCCTGTCCATGTTGGCCCCTTCAGGAAGGGGGGGCATTATGAGGCCATGGGGGTTTTCCCACTTTTGGAGTTGTGAGATGCTCCAAACCGCAAGGATTCCTTCTGTGGGACAATTAAGATTTGTTGGATGGCTCCAGGACGTCTTATAAGGTACTTTTCCAGAACAGGGTTCTAAGTATGGATGCCTGGGCAGCCAGCCTCACATTCCAATTGTCTCCTAGCAACAAGAAACGTTTGATCTGCTGGCTGGGGGTAGCAACAGAGGGGGATGAGTTGAAATGGACTTTCCTGAGGATGGTCTTAATGTTGGTTTGAGTCCATGGAGACCTTGGTATGGGGCAGTGGCACCAGGGCCCTGAAGGATTCTCCTAACCAGAGGTTATGACAAAGCTCCAATGAGCAAGTTTTCCATGGGGAGACGAGATTTGTTCTTATTGGTGCCTCAGGAAACCAACATATGCTGTTATTGGAAACGAGGCCTCTGAGGAGAGAGGCCTGGAAACCAAAGCAATGAATCTGATTAGGGCCTAGGGGCCTATCCGGTTCAATATTCTTTTCTGGGGACATCTGTTGTCTGAGTGGAGCTAGTTGCTCAGCTGGTTTGAGATCACCCCTTTTTGTCCTGGACAGCCTACACTATTGGGATGGCCTCGGTGACTTTGGAGGTTTGTCCTAATTTGCAAGGTTGTGGCCAATGGAATGGGAAGAATTCCCTTGAAAGGGAAGCACAGTCCTGAGGTGTGGCTCCAGGGACCCAAGTGTGGAGCGTGTGTGGTCCAGCGCTATTTGGACAAAAATCTGAAAACACAAACTCCTCTTAGGTTGGGGGATGTAAGTATGGCCGGCCCGATCTATAGACCGTGAGGAGACCTCTTCGGGATATGAACAAAGGGCGAATGTGATGTGCATGCTCATGCTTTTTTTTTTTTTTTTTTCTGGAAATGTGTCACCGATTGCCATGGAATGTCGGGGTGTCCTCATGGGCCATTGATGAAGCTCCCATTCTGGGGATTTGACCCGATCCCAAGAGTTTGGGGTCATTCTGTGGGAAGGGAGGGGGCCTTTCTGTTTTTTCTTTTTGTTTATTTTTTTTTTTTACTCTCAGGTGGACCACCAAAAGAGGGATTCCCGAGCAGAGTCGTGGGTGAGGGCAACTGGACAACCAGAACTCTGGTTAACATTGGGACCTAAGAACATGGCAAGCCCCTTATGTGGGCTCTTGGTACAGACACTGAGAGGCCTTCCTTGAGGATAGGTCTCACACTGAGTTTCACAATGTGTTTTTGTGCCCAAGGAGCCCCTCAAGTCAGGGCGTGGCCTAATGTACCATGCTGGTTTCTCCTACACTGAACGTTGCACAGTATGGGAACCACAAGTTTTCTGGCAATGGGGAAGATGGAGTTCTACTTTCTGCAACACTTTCTCTCCTGGATTGTGATTGGATTTAAGGTCTAGGTTCTGAAGCCTGAAAACTGAGGTTGGGAAGAGATGAAGCCCTAAGGCCATGGTGTGTCTGATGTGCTCAGTGTTCGGCCAGCTGTTGAGTGTGGGTTGGGAGGTGCAGGCTCAGGCTGTGGCAGACAGGGAATTAGTGCCCAGGCTAGACTGTATCATTGGGGTGCAGTCGAGTTTCGTGCAGGATGGTACTCATTTGTGGTTACTGGGTAGCCCCAGAGGGCAACGTTTTTCTTCTGGAGGGAAGACACAGTGCCACATAGTGGCTCCAGGATTCTCAAACTGGAAGGCTTGTGGGCCAGGAGTGTGAGGAAAAAATTCTGAGAACACAAGCCAGACTTAGATTTCGGGGTGAGGGGACGGCAGGCACCCTCTGCAGAGATGATTTGAGATCCCGTATACCTGAAGACAGAGCTAGGATCAGACGTTTCCTTAGGTCGGAGTTTCTGTCCATGACGGCCCCTTCATGAAGGGGAGGGTGTAACGAGGACATGGAGGTTTTCCCACGATGGGAATTGTGAGATGCTCCAAACCACAATGATTCCTTCTGTGGGACAGTCGAGACATGTTGGATGGATCCAGGACATCCCATAAGGAAGTTATCCAGAGCAGGGTTCTAAGGATGGATGCCTGGGCTGTCTACCTCCCATTCCAGGTGTCTCATAGTGTCAAGGCAAGTTCGATCTGCTGGATCTAGGGGAGCAACCGAGGCGGGTGTTTTGAAATGGGTGAGTTGAGGATGTGTCATAATGTGCATTTGTGTCCATGTAGACCTTGGAATGGGGTGCTTGATCCGGGGCCTTGAGGGATGTTCATAACCGGAGGTTTTGATGGAGCTCTAAAGAGTATGTTTCCTATGTAGAGAAGAGAATTGTTTTGATGAGTGCCTAAGGAATCTCCCATATGCTGGTATTGGAAACCAGGACTCTCAGGAGAGATGACTGGAATCAAAAGCAATGGATCTGATTAGGGCCTAAGTGCCCGTCCAGTTCAATCTTATTCTATGGGGATATCTGTGTCTGGGTCTCAGTGGAGGTGGTTTCATAACTTGTGAAAGATCATCCTTGTGTGTCCTGGGCAGCCAACACAATTCAGATGGCCTGGGGGAGTTTGGAGGATTCTCCTAATCTATAGGGTTGTGGCCAATGGAAATGGCAGAATTCCCCTGGAGAGGGAAGCCACAGTCCTGAGGTGTGGCTCCAGGGGCCCCAGCTTGGATGGTCTGTGGGCCAGGACTGTGGGGACAGAATTCTGAAAACACAAACTCAGCTTATGTTTGGGTATGTATGTATGATGGCTCGATCAACAGACCGTGAGAATTTTCCGGGCTATGAACAAAGGGCGAGTATGTGGCGCTTGCTCAGGGTTTTGTCTCTGGATTTTGTGTCAACGGTGGCCGTGGAATTTCGGGATGTCCTCAAGGGCCATGGACAATTCTTTCTCTGGTCATATGGCCTGATCCCAAGTGGTTGGGATCATTCTGTGGATTGGAAGAGTCCTTTCTGTATATATATACATATATATATATATATATATATATATATATATATATATTTTTTTTTTTTTTTTACCTCAGGTGTCCCACCAAAGAGGGATTCCAGAGTAGAGCCCTGAGTAGGGGTGACTAGACATCTCGAAATCTGGTTGAGATTGGGGGACTAGGGGCTTGGCAAGCCCCATATGTGGGCTGTTGTTCCAGTCACTAAGAGGCTTTACATGAGGATAGGGCTCACGCTGAGGGTCTCAATGTGTGTTTGTGCAAATTGTGGCCCTCAGGGATAGGTGGGGCCTCATATTCCATGCTGCTTTCTCCTACAATGAACATTGGACAACATGCCAACCACTAGGTTTCTTGCCAAGGCGAAGGAGAAGTTCTGATTCTTGCATCACGTTCACTCCTGAGCAGTGAGTCTAGATAAGGTCTAGGTTCTGATGGTGAAAACTGAGGTTGGGTAGAGTTGATGCCCTAAAGCCATTGTGGGTGTGATATGCTCTGTGTACGGCCAGCTGTCTGGGTGTTGGACTGGAGGTCTGCCCTCAGGCTGTGTCAGACAGGGCTTTAGTGCACAGGCTAGACTGTATAATTGGGGTATGGTCGAGTGGCATGCAGGTTGTTACCATTTGGCGTTTCTGGTTAGCCCTATAGGGCAACATTTTTCTTCTGGAGGGCAGGCAGAGTGCTGCATTGTGTCTCCAGAATTGCCAAACTGGAGGGGTGTGGCCAGGATTGTGAGGAAGGAAGTCTGAGAAAACAAGCTAGCACGAGTTTTGGGGCCAAGAGCATGGCAGGACCACTCTGCAAAGGCTGAATCGAGATCTCCTGCAGTTGAGGTCAGGGCGAGTATTAGATGTTGCCTCAAGCTGGAGTTTGTGTCCATGACGGCCCCTTCCTGAAGGGGGTGGGGGCGTCATGAGGCCAGGGAGGTTTCCCTACGCTGGGAGTTGTGAGCTGCTCCAAACGTCAAAGTTTCCTTCTTCAGGACAGTCGAGTACGATTGGCTGGTTCCAGGATGCCCCATACAGAAAGACTCGATAGCAGTGGCCTAAGCATGGATGCCGAGAAACGCCAACTCACCTTCCCATTGCCTGGTCGAGACAAGGCACGCTCAATCTGCGGGCTCTTGGGTGAGCTACCCAGAAGGCTGAGTTTAAATGGACTCTCCTGAGGATGAGTCATAATGTGGGTTGGTGGCCATGGAGACCTTGGAATGTGGCAGTAGCTAAGGGACTCTGCAGGATTCTCCAACCCGAAGGGCTTGACACAACTCCAACAAGGAAGCTTCCCATGTGGAGATGAGAGGTCTTCTGTCTGGTGCCTCAGGAAAGCCCCGTATGCTGGTCTTCGAACCCAGGCCTCTGAGGAGTGATACCTGGACACCAAAGCAAGAGTTCATAATAGGCCCTAGGGGCCTGTCTGGTTCAATCTTCTGTCTCTGCGGATATCTGTCTGTGTGTCTGCATGGAGGTAGTAGTTGGTCAGCTTGTGTCATAATGCCCCTATTTGTCCAGTGCGGATTGTGGTAGTGGGATGTCCTTGGGGACCTTGAGGTTTCTACTATTTTGTAGAGTTGTGGCCAATGGAATGGGCAGTTTCTTAGGAGAGAGCAGGCACAGTTCTGTGGTGTGGTTCCAGAGACCACAGCCTGGAGGCTGTGTGGGCCATGGCTGTGCAGACAGACATCCAAAAACCCTAACTCAGCTCAGGTTTGGGGCCGAGGTTACGGCAGGCCTGATCTACAGTCCATGAGGGGAGCTCCTCTGGATATGAAAGAAGGGTGAGAGGGAGGCAGTCGCTCAGGCTTTTGTCTCTGGATGTTTTGTCCACAATGGCCGTTTAATGTAGGAGTTGCCTCATGGGTCGTAGAAGTCTCCCTCTCTGGTAGTTTTCCAGCCCCCAAGAGTTTGGGGTCATTCTGTGGGAAGGGAAGTGTCCTGTTTTCTGCTTCATGTGTCCCCCCAGTAGAGGGATTCAAGAGCATAGCAGTGGGTACTGACAACTGGAATACTCGCCCTCTGGTTAAGCCTGGGGGCCTATGGATATGACAAGCCCCATATGCAGGATCTTGGTCCAGCCACTGAGAGGCGTTACTTTAATACGGGACTCACGCTGCAGGTCACAATGCATGTCTGTGCCCTAGGCGGCCCTCAAGCACTGGCGTGGCCTTTCGGACATGCAGGTTTTCCCACATTGAACGTTGGACAACATGCCAACCACAAGGTTTCTGGCCATGGGGAAGGAGGAATTCTAATTTCTGCATCACGTTCACCCCTGGGCAGTGATTGGAGATAAGGTCTAGGTTCTGAAGCCTGAAAACCGAGGTTGGGAAGAGATGACGACCTACAGCCATAGCGGGTCCTATGTGTCCAGGTTGGGGCCAGGTGTCTGGGTGTCGTTTGGGATGTTTTGTCTCAGGCTGTGCCAGACAGGGCATTAGTATACAGGGTGGGCTGTATAATTGCTTTACAATCGAGTGGCATGCATTAGAAAATCATTTGGGGTTTCTTATTAGCAGCATAGGGCAAAGTTTTTCTTCTGGAGGGCAGGCAGAGTGCTGCATTGTGGCTTCGGAATTCCCAAACTGGAGGGCTTGTGGGCCAGGAGAGTGAGGACAGAAGTCTGAGAACACAAGCTAGGCTTAGGTTTCGGGGCAAGGACATGGCAGGCACACTCTGCAGAGCTGAATTGAGATCTCATGCGTCTGAAGTCAGGTCGAGGTTCAGACTTTGGCTCAGGTTTGAGTTCCTGTCCATGTTGGCCCCATCAAGAAGGGGGGGGGGCATTATGAGGCCATGGGGGTTTTCCCACTATTGGAGTTGTGAGATGCTCCAAACCGCAAGGATTCCTTCTGTGGGACAATTAAGATTTGTTGGATGGCTCCAGGACGTCTTATAAGGTATTTTTCCAGAACAGGGTTCTAAGTATGGATGCCTGGGCAGCCAGCCTCACATTCCAATTGTCTCCTAGCAACAAGAAACGTTTTATCTGCTGGCTTGGGGTAGCAACAGAGTGGGCTGAGTTGATATGGACTTTCCTGAGGATGGTCTTAATGGTGGTTTGAGTCCATGGAGACCTTGGTAAGGGGCAGTGGCACCAGGGCCCTGAAGGATTCTCCTAACCAGAGGTTATGACAAAGCTCCAATGAGCAAGTTTCCATGGGGAGACGAGATTTGTTCTTATTGGTGCCTCAGGAAACCACCATATGCTGGTATTGGAAACGAGGCCTCTGAGGAGAGATGCCTGGAAACCAAAGCAATGGATCTGATTAGGGCCTAGGGGCCTGTCCGGTTCAATATTCTTCTCTGGGGACATCTGTTGTCTGAGTGGAGCTAGTTGCTCAGCTGGTTTGAGATCACCCCTGTTTGTCATGGGCGGCCTACACTATTGGGATGGCCTCGGTGACTTTGGAGGTTTTTCCTAATTTGCAAGGTTGTGGCCAATGGAATGGGAAGAATTCCCTTGAAAGGGAAGCACAGTCCTGATGTGTGGCTCCAGGGACCCAAGTGTGGAGCGTGTGTGGTCCAGCGCTATTTGGACAAAAGTCTGAAAACACAAACTCCTCTTAGGTTGGGGGATGTAGGTATGGCCGGCCCCATCTATAGACCGTGAGGAGACCTCTTCGGGATATGAACAAAGGGCGAATGTGATGTGCATGCTCATGGTTTTCTTTTTTTTTTTTTTCTGGAAATGTGTCACCGATTGCCATGGAATGTCGCGGTGTCCTCATGGTCCATCGATGAGGCTCCCTTTCTGGGGATTTGACCCGATCCCAAAAGATTGGGGTCATTCTGTGGGAAGGGAGGAGGCCTTTTTTTTGTTTGTTTATTTTTTTTTTGTTTTTTGTTTTTTGTTTTTTTAACCTCAGGTGGTCCACCAAAAGAGGGATTCCAGAGCAGAGTCGTGGGTGGGGGCAACTGCACAACCAGAACTCTGGTTAACATTGGGACCTAAGAACATGGCAAGCCCTATATGTGGGCTATTGGTCCAAACACTGAGAGGCCTTCCTTGAGGATAGGTCTCACACTGAGTTTCACAATGTGTTTTTGTGCCCAAGGAGCCCCTCAAGTCAGGGCGTGGCCTAATGTACCATGCTGGTTTCTCCTACACTGAACGTTGCACAGTATGGGAACCACAAGTTTTCTGGCAATGGGGAAGATGGAGTTCTAATTTCTGCAACACTTTCACTCCTGGACTGTGATTGGATTTAAGGTCTAGGTTCTGAAGCCTGAAAACTGTGGTTGGGAAGAGATGAAGCCCTAAGGCCATGGTGTGTCTGATGTGCTCAGTGTTCGGCCAGCTGTTGAGTGTGGGTTGGGAGGTGCAGGCTCAGGCTGTGGCAGACAGGGAATTAGTGCCCAGGCTAGACTGTATCATTGGGGTGCAGTCGAGTTTCGTGCAGGATAGTACTCATTTGTGGTTACTGGGTAGCCCCAGAGGGCAACGTATTTCTTCTGGAGGGAAGACACAGTGCCACATAGTGTCTCCAGAATTCCCAAACTGGAAGGCTTGTGGGCCAGGAGTGTGTGGAAAAAATTCTGAGAACACAAGCCAGACTTAGATTTCGGGGTGAGGGGACGGCAGGCACCCTCTGCAGAGATGATTCGAGATCCCGGATACCTGAAGACAGAGCTAGGATCAGACGTTTTCTTAGGTCGGAATTTCTTTCCATGACGGCCCCTTCATGAAGGGAAGGGTGTCACGAGGACATGGAGGTTTTCCCACGATGGAAATTGTGAGATGCTCCAAACCACAATAATTCCTTCTGTGGGACAGTCAAGACATGTTGGATGGCTCCAGGACATCTCATAAGGAAGTTATCCAGAGCAGGGTTCTAAGGATGGATGCCTGGGCAGCCTGCCTCCCATTCCAGGTGTCTCATAGAGCCAAGGCAAGTTCGATCTGCTGGATCTAGGGGAGCAACCGAGGCGGGTGTTTTGAAATGGGTGAGTTGAGGATGGGTCATAATGTGCATTTGTGTCCATGTAGACCTTGGAATGGGGTGCTTGATCCGGGGCCTTGAGGGATGTTTATAACCGGAGGTTTTGATGGAGCTCTAAAGAGTATGTTTCCTATGTAGAGAAGAGAATTGTTTTGATGAGTGCCTAAGTAATCTCCCATATGCTGGTATTGGAAACCAGGCCTCTGAGGAGAGATGACTGGAATCAAAAGCAATGGATCTGGTTAGGGCCTAAGTGCCTGTCCAGTTCAATCTTATTCTATGGGGATATCGGTCTCTGGGTCTGAGTGGAGGTGGTTTCCTAACATGTGAAAGATCATCCCTGTTTGTCCTGGGCAGCCAAAACAATTCGGATGGCCTGGGGGAATTTGGAGGATTCTCCTAATCTATAGGGTTGTGGCCAATGGAAATGGCAGAATTCCCCTGGAGAGTGAAGCCACAGTCCTGTGGTGTGGCTCCTGGGGCCCAGCTTGGATGGTGTGTGGGCCAGGACTGTGAAGACAGAAGTCTGAAAACACAAACTCTGCTTAGGTTTGGCGATGTATGTATGAAGGCTCGATCTACAGACCATGAGAATTTTCCGGGCTATGAACAAAGGGCGAGTATGTGGCGCTTGCTCAGGGTTTTGTCTCTGGATTTTGTGTCAATGGTGGCCGTGGAATGTCGGGGTGTCCTCAAGGGCCATGGACAATTCTTTCTCTGGTGATTTGGCCTGATCCCAAGGGTTTGGGATCATTCTGTGGATGGGAAGAGTCCTTTCTGTATTTTTTTTTTTTACCTCAGGTGTCCCACCAAAGACGGATTCCAGAGTAGAGCCCTGAGTAGGGGTGACTAGACATCTCGAACTCAGGTTGAGATTGGGGGACTAGGGGCTTGGCAAGCCCCATATGTGGGCTGTTGTTCCAGTCACTAAGAGGCTTTACATGAGGATAGGGCTCACGCTGAGGGTCACAATGTGTGTTTGTGCACATTGTGGCCCTCAGGGATAGGTGGGGCCTCATAGTCCATGCTGCTTTCTCCTACAATGAACATTGGACAACATGCCAACCACTAGGTTTCTTGCCAAGGCGAAGGAGAAGTTCTGATTCTTGCATCACGTTAACTCCTGAGCAGTGAGTGGAGATAAGGTCTAGGTTCTGATGGTGAAAACTGAGGTTGGGTAGAGATGATGGCCTAAAGCCATTGTGGGTGTGATATGCTCTGTGTACGGCCAGCTGTCTGGGTGTTGGACTGGAGGTCTGCCCTCAGGCTGTGTCAGACAGGGCTTTAGTGCACAGGCTAGACTGTATAATTGGGGTATGGTCGAGTGGCATGCAGGTTGTTACTCATTTGGTGTTTCTGGTTAGCCCTATAGGGCAACATTTTTCTTCTGGAGGGCAGGCAGAGTGCTGCATTGTGTCTCCAGAATTGCCAAACTGGAGGGGTGTGGCCAGGATTGTGAGGAAGGAAGACTGAAAACACAAGCTAGCACGAGTTTTGGGGCCAAGAGCATGGCAGGCCCACTCTGCAGAGGCTGAATCGAGATCTCCTGCAGTTGAGGTCAGGGCGAGTATCAGATGTTGCCTCAAGCTGGAGTTTGTGTCCATGACGGCCCCTTCCTGAAGGGGGTGGGGGCGTCATGAGGCCAGGGAGGTTTCCCTACGCTTGGAGTTGTGAGCTGCTCCAAACTTCAAAGTTTCCTTCTTCAGGACAGTCGAGTACGATTGGATGGTTCCAGGATGCCCCATACAGAAAGACTCGCGAGCAGGGCCCTAAGCATGGATGCCCAGAAACGCCAACTCACCTTCACATTGCCTGGTCGAGACAAGGCACGCTCAATCTGCGGGCTCTTGGGTGAGCTACCCAGAAGCCTGAGTTTAAATGGACTCTCCTTAGGATGAGTCATAATGTGGGTTGGTGGCCATGGAGACCTTGGAATGTGGCAGTAGCTAAGGGACTCTGCAGGATTCTCCAACCTGAAGGGCTTGACACAACTCCAACAAGGAAGCTTCCCATGTGGAGATGAGAGGTCTTCTGTCTGGTGCCTCAGGAAAGCCCCGTATGCTGGTCTTCGAACCCAGGCCTCTGAGGAGTGATACCTGGACACCAAAGCAAGAGTTCATAATAGGGCCTAGGGGCCTGTCTGGTTCAATCTTCTGTCTCTGCGGATATCTGTCTGTGTGTCTGCATGGAGGTAGTAGTTGCTCAGCTTGTGTCATAATGCCCCTATTTGTCCAGTGCGGCTTGCGGTAGTGGGATGTCCTTGGGGACCTTGAGGTTTCTACTATTTTGTAGAGTTGTGGCCAATGGAATGGGCAGTTTCTTAGGAGAGAGCAGGCACAGTTCTGTGGTGTGGCTCCAGAGACCACAGCCTGGGGGCTGTGTGGGCCATGTCTGTGCAGACAGATTTCCAAAAACCCTAACTCAGCTCAGGTTTGGGGCCGAGGTTACGGCAGGCCTGATCTACAGTCCATGAGGGGAGCTCCTCTGGATATGAAAGAAGGGTGAGAGGGAGGCAGTCGCTCAGGCTTTTGTCTCTGGATGTTTTGTCCACAATTGCCGTTTAATGTAGGAGTTGCCTCATGGGTCGTAGAAGTCTCACTCTCTGGTAGTTTGTCCAGCCCACAAGAGTTTGGGGTCATTCTGTGGGAAGGGAAGTGTCCTGTTTTCTGCTTCATGTGTTCCCCCAGTAGAGGGATTCTAGAGCATAGCAGTGGGTACTGACAACTGGAATACTCGCCCTCTGGTTAAGCCTGGGGGCCTATGGATATGACAAGTCCCATATGCAGGATCTTGTTCCAGCCACTGAGAGGCGTTACTTTAATACAGGACTCACGCTGCAGGTCACAATGCATGTCTGTGTCCTAGGCGGCCCTCAAGCACTGGCGTGGCCTTTCGGACAATGCAGGTTTTCCCACATTGAACGTTGGACAACATGCCAACCACAAGGTTTTTGGCCATGGGGAAAGAGGAATTCCAATTTCTGCATCACGTTCACCCCTGGGCAGTGAATGGAGATAAGGTCTATGTTCTGAAGCCTGAAAACCGAGGTTGGGAAGAGATGACGACCTACAGCCATAGTGGGTCCTATGTGTCCAGGTTGGGGCCAGCTGTCTGGGTGTCGTTTGGGATGTCTTGTCTCAGGCTGTGCCAGACAGGGCATTAGTATACAGGGTGGGCTGTATAATTGCTTTACAATCGAGTGGCATGCATTAGAAAATCATTTGGGGTTTCTTATTAGCAGCATAGGGCAAAGTTTTTCTTCTGGAGGGCAGGCAGAGTGCTGCATTGTGGCTTCAGAATTCCCAAACTGGAGGGCTTGTGGGCCAGGAGAGTGAGGACGGAAGTCTGAGAACACAAGCTAGGCTTAGGTTTCGGGGCAAGGACATGGCAGGCACACTCTGCAGAGCTGAATTGAGATCTCATGCGTCTGAAGTCAGGTCGAGTTTCAGACTTTGGCTCAGGTTTGAGTTCCTGTCCATGTTGGCCCCTTCAGGAAGGGGGGGCATTATGAGGCCATGGGGGTTTTTCCACTATTGGAGTTGTGAGATGCTCCACACCACAAGGATTCCTTCTGTGGGACAATTAAGATTTTTTGGATGGCTCCAGGACGTCTTATAAGGTATTTTTCCAGAACAGGGTTCTAAGTATGGATGCCTGGGCAGCAAGCCTCACATTCCAATTGTCTCCTAGCAACAAGAAACGTTTGATCTGCTGGCTTTGGGTAGCAACAGAGGGGGCTGAGTTGAAATGGACTTTCCTGAGGATGGTCTTAATGTTGGTTTGAGTCCATGGAGACCTTGGTATGGGGCAGTGGCACCAGGGCCCTGAAGGATTCTCCTAACCAGAGGTTATGACAAAGCTCCAATGAGCAAGTTTCCATGGGGAGACGAGATTTGTTCTTATTGGTGCCTCAGGAAAACACCATATGCTGGTATTGGAAACGAGGCCTCTGAGGAGAGATGCCTGGAAACCAAAGCAATGGATCTGATTAGGGCCTAGGGGCCTGTCCGGCTCAATATTCTTCTCTGGGGACATCTGTTGTCTGAGTGGAGTTTGTTACTCAGCTGGTTTGAGATCACCCCTGTTTGTCATGGGCGGCCTACACTATTGGGATGGCCTCGGTAACTTTGGAGGTTTTTCCTAATTTGCAAGGTTGTGGCCAATGGAATGGGAAGAATTCCCTTGAAAGGGAAGCACAGTCCTGATGTGTGGCTCCAGGGACCCAAGTGTGGAGCGTGTGTGGTCCAGGGCTATTTGGACAAAAGTCTGAAAACACAAACTCCACTTAGGTTGTGGGATGTAGGTATGGCCGGCCCGATCTATAGACCGTGAGGAGACCTCTTCGGGATATGAACAAAGGGCGAATGTGAGCTGCTTGCTCATGCTTATTTTTTTTTTTTTCTGTAAATGTGTCACCGATTGCCATGGAATGTCGGGGTGTCCTCATGGGCCATCGATGAGGCTCCCTTTCTGGGGATTTGACCCGATCCCAAGAGTTTGGGGTCATTCTGTGGGAAGGGAGGAGGCCTTTCTGTTTTTTTTTTTTTGTTTGTTTGTTTGTTTTTTTTTGTTGTTGTTTTTTTTTTTTTTAACCTTGGTGGACCACCAAAAGAGGGATTCCAGAGCAGAGTCGTGTGTGGGGGCAACAGGACAACCAGACCTCTGGTTAACATTGGGACCTAAGAACATGGCAAGCCCCTTATTTGGGCTCTTGGTCCAGACACTGAGAGGCCTTCCTTGAGGATAGGTCTCACACTGATTTTCACAATGTGTTTTTGTGCCCAAGGAGCCCCTCAAGTCAGGGCGTGGCCTAATGTACCATGCTGGTTTCTCCTACATTGAACGTTGCACAGTATGGGAACCACAAGTTTTCTGGCAATGGGGAAGATGGAGTTCTAATTTCTGCAACACTTTCACTCCTGGAATGTGATTGGATTTAAGGTCTAAGTTCTGAAGCCTGAAAACTGAGGTTGGGAAGAGATGAAGCCCTAAGGCCATGGTGTGTCTGATGTGCTCAGTGTTCGGCCAGCTGTTGAGTGTGGGTTGGGAGGTGCAGGCTCAGGCTGTGGCAGACAGGGAATTAGTGCCCAGGCTAGACTGTATCATTGGGGTGCAGTCGAGTTTCGTGCAGGATGGTACTCATTTGTGGTTACTGGTAGCCCCAGAGGGCAACGTTTTTCTTCTGGAGGGAAGAAACAGTGCCACATAGTGGCTGCAGAACTCTCAAACTGGATGGCTTGTGGGCCAGGAGTGTGAGGAAAAAATTCTGAGAACACAAGCCTGACTTAGATTTCGGGGTGAGGGGACGGCAGGCACCCTCTGCAGAGGTGATTCGAGATCCCGTATACCTGAAGACAGCGCTAGGATCAGACGTTGGCTTACGTCGGTGTTTCTGTCCATGAAGGCCCCTTCTTGAAGGGGAGGGTGTCACGAGGACATGGAGGTTTTCCCACGATGGGAATTGTGAGATGCTCCAAACCGCAATGATTCCTTCTGTGGGACAGTCGAGACCTGTTGGATGGCTCCAGGACATCCCATAAGGAAGTTATCCAGAGCAGGGTTCTAAGGATGGATGCCTGGGCAGCCTGCCTCCCATTCCAGGTGTCTCATAGAGCCAAGCCAAGTTCGATCTGCTGGATATAGGGGAGCAACCGAGGCGGGTGTTTTGAAATGAGTGAGTTGAGGATGGGTCATAATGTGCATTTGTGTCCATGTAGACCTTGGAATGGGGTGCTTGATCCGGGGCCTTGAGGGATGTTCATAACCGGAGGTTTTGATGGAGCTCTAAAGAGTATGTTTCCTATGTAGAGAGAGAATTGTTTTGATGAATGCCTAAGGAATCTTCCATATGCTGGTATTGGAAACCAGGCCTCTGAGGAGAGATGACTGGAATCAAAAGCAATGGATCTGATTAGTGCCTCAGTGCCCGTCCAGTTCAATCTTATTCTATGGGGATATCTGTCTCTGGGTCTGATTGGAGGTGGTTTCCTAACTTGTGAAAGATCATCCCTGTGTGTCCTGGGCAGCCAACACAATTCGGATGGCCTGGGGGAGTTTGGAGGATTCTCCTAATCTATAGGGTTGTGGCCAATGGAAATGGCAGAATTCCCCTGGAGAATGAAGCCATAGTCCTGAGGTGTGGCTCCAGGGGACCCAGCTTGGATGGTGTGTGGACCAGGACTGTGGGGACAGAAGTCTGAAAACACAAACTCTGCTTAGGTATGGGGATGTATGTATGAAGGCTCGATCTACAGACCGAGAGAATTTTCCAGGCTATGAACAAAGGGCGAGTATATGGCGCTTGCTCAGGGTTTTGTCCTTGGATTTTGTGTCAATGGTGGCCGTGGAATGTCGGGGTGTCCTCAAGGGCCATGGACAATTCTTTCTCTGGTGATTTGGCCTGGTCCCAAGGGGTTGGGATCATTCTGTGGATGGGAAGAGTCCTTTCTGTAATTTTTTTTTTTTTTTACCTCAGATGTACCACCAAAAAGGGATTCCAGAGTAGAGCATTGAGTAGGGGTGACTAGACATCTCGAACTCTGGTTGAGATTGGGGGACTAGGGGCTTGGCAAGCCCCATATGTGGGCTGTTGTTCCAGTCACTAAGAGGCTTTACATGAGGATAGGGCTCACGCTGAGGGTCACAATGTGTGTTTGTGCACATTGTGGCCCTCAGGGATAGGTGGGGCCTCATATTCCATGCTGCTTTCTCCTACAATGAACATTGGACAACATGCCAACCACTAGGTTTCTTGCCAAGGCGAAGGAGAAGTTCTGATTCTTGCATCACGTTCACTACTGAGCAGTGAGTGGAGATAAGTTCAAGGTTCTGAAGGTGAAAACTGAGGTTGGGTAGAGATGATGGCCTAAAGCCATTGTGGGTGTGATATGCTCTGTGTATGGCCAGCTGTCTGGGTGTTGGACTGGAGGTCTGCCCTCAGGCTCTGTCAGACAGGGCTTTAGTGCACAGGCTTGACTGTATGATTGGGGTATGGTCGAGTGGCATGCAGGTTGTTACTCATTTGGCGTTTCTGGTTAGCCCTATAGGGCAACATTTTTCTTCTGGAGGGCAGGCAAAGTGCTGCATTGTGTCTCCAAAATTGCCAAACTGGAGGGGTGTGGCAAGGATTGTGAGGAAGGAAGTCTGAAAACACAAGCTAGCACGAGTTTTGGGGCCAAGATCATGGCAGGCCCACTCTGCAAAGGCTGAATCGAGATCTCCTGCAGGTGAGGTCAGGGCGAGTATCAGATGTTGCCTCAAGCTGGAGTTTGTGTCCATGACGGCCCCTTCCTGAAGGGGGTGGAGGCGTCATGAGGCCAGGGAGGTTTCCCTACGCTGGGAGTTGTGAGCTGCTCCATACTTCAAAGTTTCCTTCTTCAGGACAGTCGAGTACTATTGGATGGTTCCAGGATGCCCCATACAGAAAGACTCGCGAGCAGGGCCCTAAGCATGGATGCCGAGAAACGCCAACTCACCTTCCCATTGCCTGGTCGAGACAAGGCACGCTCAATCTGCGGGCTCTTGGGTGAGCTACCCAGAAGGCTGAGTTTAAATGGACTCTGCTGAGGATGAGTCATAATGTGGGTTGGTGGCGATGGAGACTGTGGAATGTGGCAGTAGCTAAGGGACTCTGCAGGATTCTCCAACCCGAAGGGCTTGACACAACTCCAACAAGGAAGCTTCCCATGTGGAGATGAGAGGTCTTCTGTCTGGTGCCTCAGGAAAGCCCCGTATGCTGGTCTTCGAACCCAGGCCTCTGAGGAGTGATACCTGGACACCAAAGCAACAGTTCATAATAGGGCCTAGAAGCCTGTCTGGTTCAATCTTCTGTCTCTGCGGATATCTGTCTGTGTGTCTGCATGGAGGTAGTAGTTGCTCAGCTTGTGTCATAATGCCCCTATTTGTCCAGTGCGGCTTGCGGTAGTGGGATGTCCTTGGGGACCTTGAGGTTTCTACTATTTTGTAGAGTTGTGGCCAATGGAATGGGCAGTTTCTTAAGAGAGAGCAGGCACAGTACTGTGGTGTGGCTCCAGTGACCCCAGCCTGGGGGCTGTGTGGGCCATGGCTGTGCAGACAGACATCCAAAAACCCTAACTCAGCTCAGGTTTGGGGCCGAGGTTACGGCAGGCCTGATCTACAGTCCATGAGGGGAGGTCCTCTGGATATGAAAGAAGGGTGATAGGGAGGCAGTCGCTCAGGCTTTTGTCTCTGGATGATTTGTCCACAATGGCCGTTTAATGTAGGAGTTGCCTCATGGGTCGTAGAAGTCTCCCTCTCTGGTAGTTTGTCCAGCCCCCAAGAGTTTGGGGTCATTCTGTGGGAAGGGAAGTGTCCTGTTTTCTGCTTCATGTGTCCCCCCAGTAGAGGGATTCTAGAGCATAGCAGTGGGTACTGACAACTGGAATTCTCGCCCTCTGGTTAAGCATGGGGGCCTATGGATATGACAAGCCCCATATGCAGGATCTTGGTCCAGCCACTGAGAGGCGTTACTTTAATACGGGACTCACGCTGCAGGTCACAATGCATGTCTGTGCCCTAGGCGGCCCTCAAGCACTGGCGTGGCCTTTCGGACAATGCAGGTTTTCCCACATTGAACGTTGGACAACATGCCAACCACAAGGTTTCTGGCCATGGGGAAGGAGGAATTCTAATTTCTGCATCTCGTTCACCCCTGGGCAGTGATTGGAGATAAGGTCTAGGTTCTGAAGCCTGAAAACCGAGGTTGGGAAGAGATGACGACCTACAGCCATAGCAGGTCCTATGTGTCCAGGTTGGGGCCAGGTTTCTGGGTGTCGTTTGGGATGTTTTGTCTCAGGCTGTGCCAGACAGGGCATTAGTATACAGGGTGGGCTGTATAATTGCTTTACAATCGAGTGGCATGCATTAGAAAATCATTTGGGGTTTCTTATTAGCAGCATAGGGCAAAGTTTTTCTTCTGGAGGGCAGGCAGAGTGCTGCATTGTGGCTTCGGAATTCCCAAACTGGAGGGCTTGTGGGCCAGGAGAGTGAGGACAGAAGTCTGAGAACACAAGCTAGGCTTAGGTTTCGGGGCAAGGACATGGCAGGCACACTCTGCAGAGCTGAATTGAGATCTCATGCGTCTGAAGTCAGGTCGAGGTTCAGACTTTGGCTCAGGTTTGAGTTCCTGTCCATGTTGGCCCCATCAAGAAGGGGGGGGGCATTATGAGGCCATGGGGGTTTTCCCACTATTGGAGTTGTGAGATGCTCCAAACCGCAAGGATTCCTTCTGTGGGACAATTAAGATTTGTTGGATGGCTCCAGGACGTCTTATAAGGTATTTTTCCAGAACAGGGTTCTAAGTATGGATGCCTGGGCAGCCAGCCTCACATTCCAATTGTCTCCTAGCAACAAGAAACGTTTGATCTGCTGGCTTGGTGTAGCAACAGAATGGGCTGAGTTGATATGGACTTTCCTGAGGATGGTCTTAATGGTGGTTTGAGTCCATGGAGACCTTGGTAAGGGGCAGTGGCACCAGGGCCCTGAAGGATTCTCCTAACCAGAGGTTATGACAAAGCTCCAATGAGCAAGTTTCCATGGGGAGACGAGATTTGTTCTTATTGTTGCCTCAGGAAACCACCATATGCTGGTATTGGAAACGAGGCCTCTGAGGAGAGATGCCTGGAAACCAAAGCAATGGATCTGATTAGGGCCTAGGGGCATGTCCGGTTCAATATTCTTCTCTGGGGACATCTGTTGTCTGAGTGGAGCTAGTTGCTCAGCTGGTTTGAGAACACCCCTGTTTGTCATGGGCGGCCTACACTATTGGGATGGCCTCGGTGACTTTGGAGGTTTTTCCTAATTTGCAAGGTTGTGGCCAATGGAATGGGAAGAATTCCCTTGAAAGGGAAGCACAGTCCTGAGGTGTGGCTCCAGGGACGGAAGTGTGGAGCGTGTGTGGTCCAGCGCTATTTGGACAAAAGTCTGAAAACACAAACTCCTCTTAGGTTGGGGGATGTAGGTATGGCCGGCCCCATCTATAGACCGTGAGGAGACCTCTTCGGGATATGAACAAAGGGCGAATGTGATGTGCATGCTCATGGTTTTCTTTTTTTTTTTTTTCTGGAAATGTGTCACCGATTGCCATGGAATGTCGCGGTGTCCTCATGGTCCATCGATGAGGCTCCCTTTCTGGGGATTTGACCCGATCCCAAAAGATTGGGGTCATTCTGTGGGAAGGGAGGAGGCCTTTTTTTTGTTTGTTTATTTTTTTTTTGTTTTTTGTTTTTTGTTTTTTTAACCTCAGGTGGTCCACCAAAAGAGGGATTCCAGAGCAGAGTCGTGGGTGGGGGCAACTGCACAACCAGAACTCTGGTTAACATTGGGACCTAAGAACATGGCAAGCCCTATATGTGGGCTATTGGTCCAAACACTGAGAGGCCTTCCTTGAGGATAGGTCTCACACTGAGTTTCACAATGTGTTTTTGTGCCCAAGGAGCCCCTCAAGTCAGGGCGTGGCCTAATGTACCATGCTGGTTTCTCCTACACTGAACGTTGCACAGTATGGGAACCACAAGTTTTCTGGCAATGGGGAAGATGGAGTTCTAATTTCTGCAACACTTTCACTCCTGGACTGTGATTGGATTTAAGGTCTAGGTTCTGAAGCCTGAAAACTGTGGTTGGGAAGAGATGAAGCCCTAAGGCCATGGTGTGTCTGATGTGCTCAGTGTTCGGCCAGCTGTTGAGTGTGGGTTGGGAGGTGCAGGCTCAGGCTGTGGCAGACAGGGAATTAGTGCCCAGGCTAGACTGTATCATTGGGGTGCAGTCGAGTTTCGTGCAGGATAGTACTCATTTGTGGTTACTGGGTAGCCCCAGAGGGCAACGTATTTCTTCTGGAGGGAAGACACAGTGCCACATAGTGTCTCCAGAATTCCCAAACTGGAAGGCTTGTGGGCCAGGAGTGTGAGGAAAAAATTCTGAGAACACAAGCCAGACTTAGATTTCGGGGTGAGGGGACGGCAGGCACCCTCTGCAGAGATGATTCGAGATCCCGGATACCTGAAGACAGAGCTAGGATCAGACGTTTTCTTAGGTCGGAATTTCTTTCCATGACGGCCCCTTCATGAAGGGAAGGGTGTCACGAGGACATGGAGGTTTTCCCACGATGGAAATTGTGAGATGCTCCAAACCACAATAATTCCTTCTGTGGGACAGTCAAGACATGTTGGATGGCTCCAGGACATCTCATAAGGAAGTTATCCAGAGCAGGGTTCTAAGGATGGATGCCTGGGCAGCCTGCCTCCCATTCCAGGTGTCTCATAGAGCCAAGGCAAGTTCGATCTGCTGGATCTAGGGGAGCAACCGAGGCGGGTGTTTTGAAATGGGTGAGTTGAGGATGGGTCATAATGTGCATTTGTGTCCATGTAGACCTTGGAATGGGGTGCTTGATCCGGGGCCTTGAGGGATGTTCATAACCGGAGGTTTTGATGGAGCTCTAAAGAGTATGTTTCCTATGTAGAGAAGAGAATTGTTTTGATGAGTGCCTAAGTAATCTCCCATATGCTGGTATTGGAAACCAGGCCTCTGAGGAGAGATGACTGGAATCAAAAGCAATGGATCTGATTAGGGCCTAAGTGCCTGTCCAGTTCAATCTTATTCTATGGGGATATCTGTCTCTGGGTCTGAGTGGAGGTGGTTTCCTAACATGTGAAAGATCATCCCTGTTTGTCCTGGGCAGCCAAAACAATTCGGATGGCCTGGGGGAATTTGGAGGATTCTCCTAATCTATAGGGTTGTGGCCAATGGAAATGGCAGAATTCCCCTGGAGAGTGAAGCCACAGTCCTGTGGTGTGGCTCCAGGGGCCCAGCTTGGATGGTGTGTGGGCCAGGACTGTGAAGACAGAAGTCTGAAAACACAAACTCTGCTTAGGTTTGGCGATGTATGTATGAAGGCTCGATCTACAGACCGTGAGAATTTTCCGGGCTATGAACAAAGGGCGAGTATGTGGCGCTTGCTCAGGGTTTTGTCTCTGGATTTTGTGTCAACGGTGGCCGTGGAATGTCGGGGTGTCCTCAAGGGCCATGGACAATTCTTTCTCTGGTGATTTGGCCTGATCCCAAGGGTTTGGGATCATTCTGTGGATGGGAAGAGTCCTTTCTGTATTTTTTTTTTTTACCTCAGGTGTCCCACCAAAGACGGATTCCAGAGTAGAGCCCTGAGTAGGGGTGACTAGACATCTCGAACTCAGGTTGAGATTGGGGGACTAGGGGCTTGGCAAGCCCCATATGTGGGCTGTTGTTCCAGTCACTAAGAGGCTTTACATGAGGATAGGGCTCACGCTGAGGGTCACAATGTGTGTTTGTGCACATTGTGGCCCTCAGGGATAGGTGGGGCCTCATAGTCCATGCTGCTTTCTCCTACAATGAACATTGGACAACATGCCAACCACTAGGTTTCTTGCCAAGGCGAAGGAGAAGTTCTGATTCTTGCATCACGTTAACTCCTGAGCAGTGAGTGGAGATAAGGTCTAGGTTCTGATGGTGAAAACTGAGGTTGGGTAGAGATGATGGCCTAAAGCCATTGTGGGTGTGATATGCTCTGTGTATGGCCAGCTGTCTGGGTGCTGGACTGGAGGTCTGCCCTCAGGCTGTGTCAGACAGGGCTTTAGTGCACAGGCTAGACTGTATAATTGGGGTATGGTCGAGTGGCATGCAGGTTGTTACTCATTTGGTGTTTCTGGTTAGCCCTATAGGGCAACATTTTTCTTCTGGAGGGCAGGCAGAGTGCTGCATTGTGTCTCCAGAATTGCCAAACTGGAGGGGTGTGGCCAGGATTGTGAGGAAGGCAGTCTGAAAACACAAGCTAGCACGAGTTTTGGGGCCAAGAGCATGGCAGGCCCACTCTGCAGAGGCTGAATCGAGATCTCCTGCAGTAGAGGTCAGGGCGAGTATCAGATGTTGCCTCAAGCTGGAGTTTGTGTCCATGACGGCCCCTTCCTGAAGGGGGTGGGGGCGTCATGAGGCCAGGGAGGTTTCCCTACGCTTGGAGTTGTGAGCTGCTCCAAACTTCAAAGTTTCCTTCTTCAGGACAGTCGAGTACGATTAGATGGTTCCAGGATGCCCCATACAGAAAGACTCGCGAGCAGGGCCCTAAGCATGGATGCCCAGAAACGCCAACTCACCTTCACATTGCCTGGTCGAGACAAGGCACGCTCAATCTGCGGGCTCTTGGGTGAGTTACCCAGAAGCCTGAGTTTAAATGGACTCTCCTGAGGATGAGTCATAATGTGGGTTGGTGGCCATGGAGACCTTGGAATGTGGCAGTAGCTAAGGGACTCTGCAGGATTCTCCAACCCGAAGGGCTTGACACAACTCCAACAAGGAAGCTTCCCATGTGGAGATGAGAGGTCTTCTGTCTGGTGCCTCAGGAAAGCCCCGTATGCTGGTCTTCGAACCCAGGCCTCTGAGGAGTGATACCTTGACACCAAAGCAAGAGTTCATAATAGGGCCTAGGGGCCTGTCTGGTTCAATTTTCTGTCTCTGCGGATATCTGTCTGTGTGTCTGCATGGAGGTAGTAGTTGCTCAGCTTGTGTCATAATGCCCCTATTTGTCCAGTGCGGCTTGCGGTAGTGGGATGTCCTTGGGGACCTTGAGGTTTCTACTATTTTGTAGAGTTGTGGCCAATGGAATGGTCAGTTTCTTAGGAGAGAGCAGGCACAGTTCTGTGGTGTGGCTCCAGAGACCACAGCCTGGGGGCTGTGTGGGCCATGTCTGTGCAGACAGATTTCCAAAAACCCTAACTCAGCTCAGGTTTGGGGCCGAGGTTACGGCAGGCCTGATCTACAGTCCATGAGGGGAGCTCCTCTGGATATGAAAGAAGGGTGAGAGGGAGGCAGTCGCTCAGGCTTTTGTCTCTGGATGTTTTGTCCACAATTGCCGTTTAATGTAGGAGTTGCCTCATGGGTCGTAGAAGTCTCACTCTCTGGTAGTTTGTCCAGCCCCCAAGAGTTTGGGGTCATTCTGTGGGAAGGGAAGTGTCCTGTTTTCTGCTTCATGTGTTCCCCCAGTAGAGGGATTCTAGAGCATAGCAGTGGGTACTGACAACTGGAATACTCGCCCTCTGGTTAAGCCTGGGGGCCTATGGATATGACAAGTCCCATATGCAGGATCTTGTTCCAGCCACTGAGAGGCGTTACTTTAATACAGGACTCACGCTGCAGGTCACAATGCATGTCTGTGTCCTCGGCGGCCCTCAAGCACTGGCGTGGCCTTTCGGACAATGCAGGTTTTCCCACATTGAACGTTGGACAACATGCCAACCACAAGGTTTTTGGCCATGGGGAAAGAGGAATTCCAATTTCTGCATCACGTTCACCCCTGGGCAGTGAATGGAGATAAGGTCTAGGTTCTGAAGCCTGAAAACCGAGGTTGGGAAGAGATGACGACCTACAGCCATAGTGGGTCCTATGTGTCCAGGTTGGGGCCAGCTGTCTGGGTGTCGTTTGGGATGTCTTGTCTCAGGCTGTGCCAGACAGGGCATTAGTATACAGGGTGGGCTGTATAATTGCTTTACAATCGAGTGGCATGCATTAGAAAATCATTTGGGGTTTCTTATTAGCAGCATAGGGCAAAGTTTTTCTTCTGGAGGGCAGGCAGAGTGCTGCATTGTGGCTTCAGAATTCCCAAACTGGAGGGCTTGTGGGCCAGGAGAGTGAGGACGGAAGTCTGAGAACACAAGCTAGGCTTAGGTTTCGGGGCAAAAACATGGCAGGCACACTCTGCAGAGCTGAATTGACATCTCATGCCTCTGAAGTCAGGTCGAGTTTCAGACTTTGGCTCAGGTTTGAGTTCCTGTCCATGTTGGCCCCTTCAGGAAGGGGGGGCATTATGAGGCCATGGGGGTTTTTCCACTATTGGAGTTGTGAGATGCTCCAAACCGCAAGGATTCCTTCTGTGGGACAATTAAGATTTTTTGGATGGCTCCAGGACGTCTTATAAGGTATTTTTCCAGAACAGGGTTCTAAGTATGGATGCCTGGGCAGCAAGCCTCACATTCCAATTGTCTCCTAGCAACAAGAAACGTTTGATCTGCTGGCTTTGGGTAGCAACAGAGGGGGCTGAGTTGAAATGGACTTTCCTGAGGATGGTCTTAATGTTGGTTTGAGTCCATGGAGACCTTGGTATGGGGCAGTGGCACCAGGGCCCTGAAGGATTCTCCTAACCAGAGGTTATGACAAAGCTCCAATGAGCAAGTTTCCATGGGGAGACGAGATTTGTTCTTATTGGTGCCTCAGGAAACCACCATATGCTGGTATTGGAAACGAGGCCTCTGAGGAGAGATGCCTGGAAACCAAAGCAATGGATCTGATTAGGGCCTAGGGGCCTGTCCGGCTCAATATTCTTCTCTGGGGACATCTGTTGTCTGAGTGGAGTTTGTTACTCAGCTGGTTTGAGATCACCCCTGTTTGTCATGGGCGGCCTACACTATTGGGATGGCCTCGGTAACTTTGGAGGTTTTTCCTAATTTGCAAGGTTGTGGCCAATGGAATGGGAAGAATTCCCTTGAAAGGGAAGCACAGTCCTGATGTGTGGCTCCAGGGACCCAAGTGTGGAGCGTGTGTGGTCCAGGGCTATTTGGACAAAAGTCTGAAAACACAAACTCCACTTAGGTTGTGGGATGTAGGTATGGCCGGCCCGATCTATAGACCGTGAGGAGACCTCTTCGGGATATGAACAAAGGGCGAATGTGAGCTGCTTGCTCATGCTTATTTTTTTTTTTTTTCTGTAAATGTGTCACCGATTGCCATGGAATGTCGGGGTGTCCTCATGGGCCATCGATGAGGCTCCCTTTCTGGGGATTTGACCCGATCCCAAGAGTTTGGGGTCATTCTGTGGGAAGGGAGGAGGCCTTTCTGTTTTTTTTTTTTTTTGTTTGTTTGTTTGTTTTTTTTTTGTTGTTGTTTTTTTTTTTTTAACCTTGGTGGACCACCAAAAGAGGGATTCCAGAGCAGAGTCGTGTGTGGGGGCACCAGGACAACCAGACCTCTGGTTAACATTGGGACCTAAGAACATGGCAAGCCCCTTATTTGGGCTCTTGGTCCAGACACTGAGAGGCCTTCCTTGAGGATAGGTCTCACACTGAGTTTCACAATGTGTTTTTGTGCCCAAGTAGCCCCTCAAGGCAGGGCGTGGCCTAATGTACCATGCTGGTTTCTCCTACACTGAACGTTGCACAGTATGGGAACCACAAGTTTTCTGGCAATGGGGAAGATGGAGTTCTAATTTCTGCAACACTTTCACTCCTGGAATGTGATTGGATTTAAGGTCTAAGTTCTGAAGCCTGAAAACTGAGGTTGGGAAGAGATGAAGCCCTAAGGCCATGGTGTGTCTGATGTGCTCAGTGTTCGGCCAGCTGTTGAGTGTGGGTTGGGAGGTGCAGGCTCAGGCTGTGGCAGACAGGGAATTAGTGCCCAGGCTAGACTGTATCATTGGGGTGCAGTCGAGTTTCGTGCAGGATGGTACTCATTTGTGGTTACTGGGTAGCCCCAGAGGGCAACGTTTTTCTTCTGGAGGAAAGAAACAGTGCCACATAGTGGCTGCAGAACTCTCAAACTGGATGGCTTGTGGGCCAGGAGTGTGAGGAAAAAATTCTGAGAACACAAGCCTGACTTAGATTTCGGGGTGAGGGGACGGCAGGCACCCTCTGCAGAGGTGATTCGAGATCCCGTATACCTGAAGACAGCGCTAGGATCAGACGTTGGCTTACGTCTGTGTTTCTGTCCATGAAGGCCCCTTCTTGAAGGGGAGGGTGTCACGAGGACATGGAGGTTTTCCCACGATGGGAATTGTGAGATGCTCCAAACCGCAATGATTCCTTCTGTGGGACAGTCGAGACCTGTTGGATGGCTCCAGGACATCCCATAAGGAAGTTATCCAGAGCAGGGTTCTAAGGATGGATGCCTGGGCAGCCTGCCTCCCATTCCAGGTGTCTCATAGAGCCAAGCCAAGTTCGATCTGCTGGATATAGGGGAGCAACCGAGGCGGGTGTTTTGAAATGAGTAAGTTGAGGATGGGTCATAATGTGCATTTGTGTCCATGTAGACCTTGGAATGGGGTGCTTGATCCGGGGCCTTGAGGGATGTTCATAACCGGAGGTTTTGATGGAGCTCTAAAGAGTATGTTTCCTATGTAGAGAAGAGAATTGTTTTGATGAATGCCTAAGGAATCTCCCATATGCTGGTATTGGAAACCAGGACTCTGAGGAGAGATGACTGGAATCAAAAGCAATGGATCTGATTAGTGCCTCAGTGCCCGTCCAGTTCAATCTTATTCTATGGGGATATCTGTCTCTGGGTCTGAGTGGAGGTGGTTTCCTAACTTGTGAAAGATCATCCCTGTGTGTCCTGGGCAGCCAACACAATTCGGATGGCCTGGGGGAGTTTGGAGGATTCTCCTAATCTATAGGGTTGTGGCCAATGGAAATGGCAGAATTCCCCTGGAGAATGAAGCCACAGTCCTGAGGTGTGGCTCCAGGGGACCCAGCTTGGATGGTGTGTGGACCAGGACTGTGGGGACAGAAGTCTGAAAACACAAACTCTGCTTAGGTATGGGGATGTATGTATGAAGGCTCGATCTACAGACCGAGAGAATTTTCCAGGCTATGAACAAAGGGCGAGTATATGGCGCTTGCTCAGGGTTTTGTCCTTGGATTTTGTGTCAATGGTGGCCGTGGAATGTCGGGGTGTCCTCAAGGGCCATGGACAATTCTTTCTCTGGTGATTTGGCCTGGTCCCAAGGGGTTGGGATCATTCTGTGGATGGGAAGAGTCCTTTCTGTAATTTTTTTTTTTTTTTACCTCAGATGTACCACCAAAAAGGGATTCCAGAGTAGAGCATTGAGTAGGGGTGACTAGACATCTCGAACTCTGGTTGAGATTGGGGGACTAGGGGCTTGGCAAGCCCCATATGTGGGCTGTTGTTCCAGTCACTAAGAGGCTTTACATGAGGATAGGGCTCACGCTGAGGGTCACAATGTGTGTTTGTGCAGATTGTGGCCCTCAGGGATAGGTGGGGCCTCATATTCCATGCTGCTTTCTCCTACAATGAACATTGGACAACATGCCAACCACTAGGTTTCTTGCCAAGGCGAAGGAGAAGTTCTGTTTCTTGCATCACGTTCACTACTGAGCAGTGAGTGGAGATAAGTTCAAGGTTCTGAAGGTGAAAACTGAGGTTGGGTAGAGATGATGGCCTAAAGCCATTGTGGGTGTGATATGCTCTGTGTATGGCCAGCTGTCTGGGTGTTGGACTGGAGGTCTGCCCTCAGGCTCTGTCAGACAGGGCTTTAGTGCACAGGCTTGACTGTATGATTGGGGTATGGTCGAGTGGCATGCAGGTTGTTACTCATTTGGCGTTTCTGGTTAGCCCTATAGGGCAACATTTTTCTTCTGGAGGGCAGGCAAAGTGCTGCATTGTGTCTCCAAAATTGCCAAACTGGAGGGGTGTGGCCAGGATTGTGAGGAAGGAAGTCTGAAAACACAAGCTAGCACGAGTTTTGGGGCCAAGATCATGGCAGGCCCACTCTGCAAAGGCTGAATCGAGATCTCCTGCAGGTGAGGTCAGGGCGAGTATCAGATGTTGCCTCAAGCTGGAGTTTGTGTCCATGACGGCCCCTTCCTGAAGGGGGTGGAGGCGTCATGAGGCCAGGGAGGTTTCCCTACGCTGGGAGTTGTGAGCTGCTCCATACTTCAAAGTTTCCTTCTTCAGGACAGTCGAGTACTATTGGATGGTTCCAGGATGCCCCATACAGAAAGACTCGAGAGCAGGGCCCTAAGCATGGATGCCGAGAAACGCCAACTCACCTTCCCATTGCCTGGTCGAGACAAGGCACGCTCAATCTGCGGGCTCTTGGGTGAGCTACCCAGAAGGCTGAGTTTAAATGGACTCTGCTGAGGATGAGTCATAATGTGGGTTGGTGGCGATGGAGACTGTGGAATGTGGCAGTAGCTAAGGGACTCTGCAGGATTCTCCAACCCGAAGGGCTTGACACAACTCCAACAAGGAAGCTTCCCATGTGGAGATGAGAGGTCTTCTGTCTGGTGCCTCAGGAAAGCCCCGTATGCTGGTCTTCGAACCCAGGCCTCTGAGGAGTGATACCTGGACACCAAAGCAAGAGTTCATAATAGGGCCTAGAAGCCTGTCTGGTTCAATCTTCTGTCTCTGCGGATATCTGTCTGTGTGTCTGCATGGAGGTAGTAGTTGCTCAGCTTGTGTCATAATGCCCCTATTTGTCCAGTGCGGCTTGCGGTAGTGGGATGTCCTTGGGGACCTTGAGGTTTCTACTATTTTGTAGAGTTGTGGCCAATGGAATGGGCAGTTTCTTAAGAGAGAGCAGGCACAGTACTGTGGTGTGGCTCCAGTGACCCCAGCCTGGGGGCTGTGTGGGCCATGGCTGTGCAGACAGACATCCAAAAACCCTAACTCAGCTCAGGTTTGGGGCCGAGGTTACGGCAGGCCTGATCTACAGTCCATGAGGGGAGGTCCTCTGGATATGAAAGAAGGGTGATAGGGAGGCAGTCGCTCAGGCTTTTGTCTCTGGATGATTTGTCCACAATGGCCGTTTAATGTAGGAGTTGCCTCATGGGTCGTAGAAGTCTCCCTCTCTGGTAGTTTGTCCAGCCCCCAAGAGTTTGGGGTCATTCTGTGGGAAGGGAAGTGTCCTGTTTTCTGCTTCATGTGTCCCCCCAGTAGAGGGATTCTAGAGCATAGCAGTGGGTACTGACAACTGGAATTCTCGCCCTCTGGTTAAGCATGGGGGCCTATGGATATGACAAGCCCCATATGCAGGATCTTGGTCCAGCCACTGAGAGGCGTTACTTTAATACGGGACTCACGCTGCAGGTCACAATGCATGTCTGTGCCCTAGGCGGCCCTCAAGCACTGGCGTGGCCTTTCGGACAATGCAGGTTTTCCCACATTGAACGTTGGACAACATGCCAACCACAAGGTTTCTGGCCATGGGGAAGGAGGAATTCTAATTTCTGCATCTCGTTCACCCCTGGGCAGTGATTGGAGATAAGGTCTAGGTTCTGAAGCCTGAAAATCGAGGTTTGGGAAGAGATGACGACCTACAGCCATAGCGGGTCCTATGTGTCCAGGTTGGGGCCAGGTGTCTGGGTGTCGTTTGGGATGTCTTGTCTCAGGCTGTGCCAGAAGGGCATTAGTATACAGGGTGGGCTGTATAATTGCTTTACAATCGAGTGGCATGCATTAGAAAATCATTTGGGGTTTCTTATTAGCAGCATAGGGCAAAGTTTTTCTTCTGGAGGGCAGGCAGAGTGCTGCATTGTGGCTTCAGAATTCCCAAACTGGAGGGCTTGTGGGCCAGGAGAGTGAGGACGGAAGTCTGAGAACACAAGCTAGGCTTAGGTTTCGGGGCAAGGACATGGCAGACACACTCTGCAGAGCTGAATTGAGATCTCATGCGTCTGAAGTCAGGTCGAGGTTCAGACTTTGGCTCAGGTTTGAGTTCCTGTCCATGTTGGCCCCTTCAGGAAGGGGGGGCATTATGAGGCCATGGGGGTTTTCCCACTTTTGGAGTTGTGAGATGCTCCAAACCGCAAGGATTCCTTCTGTGGGACAATTAAGAGTTGTTGGATGGCTCCCGGACGTCTTATAAGGTATTTTTCTAGAACAGGGTTCTAAGTATGGATGCCTGGGCAGCCAGCCTCACATTCCAATTGTCTCCTAGCAACAAGAAACGTTTGATCTGCTGGCTTGGGGTAGCAACAGAGGGGGCTGAGTTGAAATGGACTTTCCTGAGGATGGTCTTAATGTTGGTTTGAGTTCATGGAGACCTTGGTATGGGGCAGTGGCACCAGGGCCCTGAAGGATTCTCCTAACCAGAGGTTATGACAAAGCTCCAATGAGCAAGTTTTCCATGGGGAGACGAGATTTGTTCTTATTGGTGCCTCAGGAAACCACCATATGCTGGTATTGGAAACGAGGCCTCTGAGGAGAGATGCCTGGAAACCAAAGCAATGGATCTGATTAGGGCCTAGGGGCATGTCCGGTTCAATATTCTTCTCTGGGGACATCTGTTGTCTGAGTGGAGGTATTTGCTCAGCTGGTTTGAGATCACCCCTGTTTGTCATGGGCGGCCTACACTATTGGGATGGCCTCGGAGACTTTGGAGGTTTTTCCTAATTTGCAAGGTTGTGGCCAATGGAATGGGAAGAATTCCCTTGAAAGGGAAGCACAGTCCTGAGGTGTGGCTCCAGGGACCCAAGTGTGGAGCGTGTGTGGTCCAGGGCTATTTGGACAAAAGTCTGAAAACACAAACTCCACTTAGGTTGTGGGATGTAGGTATGGCCGGCCCGATCTATAGACCGTGAGGAGACCTCTTCGGGATATGAACAAAGGGCGAATGTGAGGTGCTAGCTCATGCTTCTTTTTTTTTTTTGGAAATGTGTCACCGATTGCCATGGAATGTCAGGGTGTCATCATGGGCCATCGATGAGGCTCCCTTTCTGGAGATTTGACCCGATCCCAAGAGTTTGGGGTCATTCT
The DNA here is from genome assembly GCF_964662115.1 of Mustela nivalis. Lineage (NCBI taxonomy): Eukaryota > Metazoa > Chordata > Mammalia > Carnivora > Mustelidae > Mustela > Mustela nivalis. The sequence goes on along the minus strand of NW_028136547.1, from coordinate 1,656,609 downwards.
CCGGGAAGGGAGGAGGCCTTTCTGTTTTTTTTTTTTTTTTTTTTTTTTTTTACCTCAGGTGGACCACCAAAAGAGGGATTCCAGAGCAGATTCGTGGGTGGGACAACTGGACAACATTAACATTGGTTAACATTGGGACCTAAGAACATGGCAAGCCCCTTATGTGGGCTCTTGGTCCAGACACTGAGAGGCCTTCCTTGAGGATAGTTCTCACACTGAGTTTCACAATGTGTTTTTTTGCCCAAGTAGCCCCTCAAGTCAGGGCGTGGCCTAATGTACCATGCTGGTTTCTCCTACACTGAACGTTGCACAGTATGGGAACCACAAGTTTTCTGGCAATGGGAAAGATGGAGTTCTAATTTCTGCAACACTTTCACACCTGGACTGTGATTGGATTTAAGGTCTAGGTTCTGAAGCCTGAAAACTGAGGTTGGGAAGAGATGAAGCCCTAAGGCCATGGTGTGTCTGATGTGCTCAGTGTTCGGCCAGCTGTTGAGTGTGGGTTGGGAGGTGCAGGCTCAGGCTGTGGCAGACAGGGAATTAGTGCCCAGGCTAGACTGTATCATTGGGGTGCAGTCGAGTTTCGTGCAGGATGGTACTCATTTGTGGTTACTGGGTAGCCCAAGAGGGCCACGTTTTTCTTCTGGAGGGAAGACACAGTGCCACATAGTGGCTCCAGAATTCCCAAACTGGAAGGGTTGTGGGCCAGGAGTGTGAGGAAAAAATTCTGAGAACACAAGCCTGACTTAAATTTCGGGGTGAGGGGACGGCAGGCACCCTCTGCAGAGATGATTCGAGATCCCGTATACCTGAAGACAGAGCTAGGATCAGACGTTGGATTACGTCGGAGTTTCTGTCCATGAAGGCCCCTTCATGAAGGGGAGGATGTCACGAGGACATGGAGGTTTTCCCACGATGGGAATTGTGAGATGCTCCAAACCACAATGATTCCTTCTGTGGGACAGTCGAGACCTGTTGGATGGCTCCAGGACATCCCATAAGGAAGTTATCCAGAGCAGGGTTCTAAGGATGGATGCTTGCGCAGCCTGCCTTTCATTCCAGGTGTCTCATAGAGCCAAGGCAAGTTCGATCTGCTGGATCTAGGGGAGCAAACGAGGCGGGTGTGTTGAAATGGGTGAGTTGAGGATGGGTCATAATGTGCATTTGTGTCCATGTAGACCTTGGAATGGGGTGCTTGATCCGGGGCCTTGAGGGATGTTCATAACCGGAGGTTTTGATGGAGCTCTAAAGAGTATGTTTCCTATGTAGAGAATAGAATTGTTTTGATGAGTGCCTAAGGAATTTCCCATATGCTGGTATGGGAAATCAGGCCTCTGAGGAGAGATGACTGGAATCAAAAGCAATGGATCTAATTAGGGCCTAAGTGCCCGTCCAGTTCAATCTTATTCTATGGGGATATCTGTCTCTGGGTCTGAGTGGAGGTGGTTTCCTAACTTGTGAAAGATCATCCCTGTGTGTCCTGGGCAGCCAACACAATTCGGATGGCCTGGGGGAGTTTGGAGGATTCTCCTAATCTATAGGGTTGTGGCCAATGGAAATGGCAGAATTCCCCTGGAGAGGGAAGCCACAGTCCTGAGGTGTGGCTCCAGGGGCCCCAGCTTGGATGGTGTGTGGGCCAGGACTGTGGGGACAGAAGTCTGAAAACACACACTCAGCTTAGGTTTGGGGATGTATGTATGAAGGCGATCTACAGACCGTGAGAATTTTCCGGGCTATGAACAAAGGGCGAGTATGTGGCGCTTGCTCAGGCTTTTGTCTCTGGATTTTGTGTCAATGGTGGCCGTGGAATGTCGGGGTGTCCTCAAGGGCCATGGACAATTCTTTCTCTGGTGATTTGTCCTGATCTCAAGTGGTTGGGATCATTCTGTGGATGGGAAGAGTCCTTTCTGTATTTTTTTTTTTTATCTCAGGTGTCCCACCAAAGAGGGATTCCCGAGTAGAGCCCTGAGTAGGGGTGACTAGACATCTCAAACTCTGGTTGAGATTGGGGGACTAGGGGCGTGGCAAGCCCCATATGTGGGCTGTTGTTCCAGTGACTAAGAGGCTTTACATGAAGATAGGGCTCACGCTGAGGGTCACAATGTGTGTTTGTGCACATTGTGGCCCTCAGGGATAGGTGGGACCTCCTAGTCCATGATGCTTTCTCCTACAATGACCATTGGACAACATGCCAACCACTAGGATTCTTGGAGAAACCTCCAAAGTCCCTGAGGCCATCCCAATAGTGTAGGTCGCCCGGAACAAACAAGGGCTGTCTGACACCAGCTGATAATCGACCTCCACTCATACCATAGATGGATGTCCACAGAGACGAAGATTGAACCAGACAGGACCCTAGGCCATAATAGGATCCATTGCTTTAGGTTACAGGCATGTGTCCTCAAAAGCCTGATTCGAATACGAGCATAGGTGTTTTCCTGAGGCACCCATCAAAACTCATCTCGTCTCCACAAGGAAACCTGTGCATGGGAGCCATGTCCAAAGCTTAGGAGAGTACTTCAGGGTCCCGGTGCCACCGCCCCATTCCAAGGCCCTCATGGACACAAAAACACATTAGGACCCATCCTCAGGAAAGTCCATTTCAACTCAGCCACTCCTGTTGCTCCAGCAGAGCCATCAGATCTAAACTGTCTTGTTGCTAGGAAACAATTGGAATGCGAGGCGGGCTTCCCAGGCATACATCCGAGAACGGTGCTCTGGAGTCATTCCATATGGGATGTCCTGGAGCTGTCCAACAGGTCTCAATTGTCCCGCAGAAGGAACCCTTGAAGGGGGCATCCCACAACTCCCAACGTGGGAAAACCTCAATGGTCTCGAGATTCCGCTCCCTTCATGAAGCGGCCGTCTTGCACAGAAACTCCAACCTGAGCCAACGTCTGATCCTCGCCCTGACTTCAGATGCATGAGATATTGGTTCAGATCTGCAGGGGTACCTGCCGTGCCCTTGCCCTGAAACCCAAGTCTAGCTTTTCTTCTCAGACTTCTGTCCTCAAACTCCTGGCCCCGAAGCCCTCAAGTTTGGCAATTCCGGACCCACAATGCAGCACTCTGCCTGCCCTCTAGAAAAAAAATGATTGCCTCATGACCTGCCCAGGCACCTTAAATGCGGGTAAACCTACGCAGCACTCGACTTTACCCAAATTATATAGTATGACCTGGGCACTAATGCACTGTCGAACACAACCTGAGCCCGGACCTCCTGACCAACACCCAGAAAGCTGACCGCACACTGAGCACATAAAACCCGCCATGGCCTTAGGTCATCATCTCTTCCCTACCTCAGTTTTCAGGCTTCAGAACCGAGACCTTATCTCCAATCACTGCCCAGGGGTGAGTGTGATGCAGAAATCAGAACTCCTCCTTACCCATGGCAAGAACCCTTGTGGTTGGCACGTTGTCCAACGTTCAGTGTAGGAGAAACCAGCATTCACCCTGAGGCCCCGCCCATTCTTGAGTGCGACGAGGGCATACACACGCATTGTGACCCTCAGCATGAGTCCTGTCCTCTAGTAAGTCCTCTCAGTGGCTGGACCATTAGATGTCATAATGGGCTTGACATGTCCCTAGGCCCCAATTTTTAACCAGATTTCTGATTGTCCAGTCGCCCCTCCCCAGGGCTCTACTCTGGAATCCATCATTTGGTGGGACACCTGAGGTTAAAAAAGAAAACAACAACAACAACAACAACAAAAAACGGTCTTCTTCCAGCCCACAGAATGACCCCAAACTCTTTGGACTGGGCCAAACCACCAGAGAGTAAGACTCGTCCTTTTACCATGAAGTCACCCAGAAATTGCACGACCATGAGAGACACGATATCCAGAGACAAAAACTTGAGCAGGAGCCTCACACTCGCCCTTCTTTCAAATCCCGAAGAGTTCTCCTCATGGTCTGTAGATCAGTCCTGCCATACCTATGACCCGAAACATAAGCCGAGTTTGTGTTTTCAGACAACTGTCCAAACAGCCCTGGCCTACACAACCTACAGGCTCAGGCCCCTGGAGCCAAACCTGAGGACTGTACTTGCCCTCTCCAAGGGAATTGTGTGTGCCCATTCCAATGGCCACAACCCTTCTTATAGGATAAACCTCCAAAGTCCCTGATCCATCTCAATAGTGGTGGCTTCCCAGAAAAAACAGGGGCGATCTGAGCTCAACTGAGCACCTACCTGCACTCAGACCCATAGACAGATGTCCCCAGAGGTAAAAAGGAAAGAACGGGCTTCTAGGTACTAATCAGATCCATTGCTTTGGTTTCCAGGCATCTCTCCTCAGAGGCCTGGATTTCAAAAGCAGCATATAGCTGTTTCTTGACTCACCCATCAGAAAACATCTCATCTACACATGGGAAACTTGCACGTTGGAGCTGTGTCAAAGCCTTTGTTTAGGAGAACCCTTTAGGCCCCAGTGCCACCGCTTCATTCCAGGGTCTCCATAGACACAAAAGCACGTGAGGACCCATCCCCAGGGGTGTCCATTTCAACTCAGCGTCCTCGGTTGCTCCCCACAGATCCAGGAGATATAACCTGTCTGGTTGCTACGAGACAATTGGAATGCGAGGTGGGCTACCCCGCCATCCTTCCTTAGAACCCTGCTCAGAATCATTGGCCTGGAGCCAAACAACAGGTCTCAATTGTCCTGCAGAAGACTCTCTGCAGTTTGGAGCTTCTCACAACTCCCATCGTGGGAAAACACCCATGGCCTCGTGATGCCCCCCCCCATTCATGAAGGGGCCATCAGGGACAGAAACTCCAACCTGAGCGATCGTCTGATCCTCGCCCTGACTTCAGATGCACGAGATCTCGATTCAGGTCTGTAGATTGTGCCTGCCATGGCCTCACCCAGAAACCTAAGCCTAGCTTGTGTTCTCAGACTTTTGTCGTCAGACTAGTGGCCCACAAGCCCTCCAGTTTGGCAATCCAGAACTACAATGCAGCACTCTGCCGGCCCTCCAGAAGAAAAAACATTGTCCTCTGGGGCTACCCAGTAACCCCAAATGAGGATCAACCTGCACCGACCTTGGCTGTAATTCAAATACGTAGGCTGACCAGGGCACTAATGCCCTTTCTGACACAGCCAGAGCCTTGACCCCCTGGACACTTCCAGACAGCTGGCCGCACACTGAGCACATCCAGCCGCCATGGCCTTAGGTCGTATCTCTTCCCAACCACGGTTTTCAGGTTTCAGAATCTAGACCTTATCTCCAATCACTGCCCAGGGTTGAAGGTGATGCAGAAATCAGAACTCCTTCCCCATGGCAAGAAACCTTGTGGTTGGCATGTTATCCAACGTTCAGTGTAGTTGAAACCAGTGTGGCCCATGAGGCCCCGCCCATGCTCGCGGGCCACATTGGTCAGAAACACACATTGTGACGCTCAGGCTGAGCCCAGTCCTCAAGTAAGGCCACTCAGTGGCTGGATGAAGAGATAGAATATTGGGCTTGCCATGCCCCTAGGCCCCAATTATTAACCATAGTTCGGGTTGTCCCTTCAGTATTCCCCACTGCTTGGCTTTGGAATTCCTCTTTTGGTGGGACACCTGAGGTAACAAAACTGATAGGAGACTTCCCATCCCAGAGATTGACGAAAAGCAATTGGGAATCAGGCCAAATCCTCAGAGAGGAAGATTCGTCCATGGCCCATGAGGCTTCCCCGACATTCCACGGCCATCGCTGATACAAAATCCAGAGACAATAGCCTGAGCATCGCCTCAGACTCGCACTTTCTTCATATCCTGAAGAGTTCTTCTCATGGTTTGTAGATCGGGCCTGCCATACCAACGTCCCCAAACCTAAGCTGAGTTAGTGTTTTCAGACTTCGGTCCTCAAAGTCTTGGGCCCCACACCATCCAGGGTGGGACCCTGGAGCCACACATAGGACTGTGCCTACCAATCCATGGGAATTCTGCCCATTCCATGGTCCAAAATCGTACAAATTAGGAGAAACCTCCAAAGTCCCTGAGGCCATCCCAATAGTGTAGGTCGCCCGGAACAAACAAGGGCTGTATGACACCAGCTGATAATCGACCTGCACTCATACCATAAATGGATGTCCCCAGAGAAGAAGATTGAACCAGACAGGACCCTAGGCCATAATAGGATCCATTGCTTTAGGTTACAGGCATGTGTCCTCAAAAGCCTGATTCCAATACGAGCATAGGGGGTTTCCTGAGGCACCCATCAGAACTCATCTCGTCTCCACAAGAAAACCTGTGCATGGGAGCCATGTCCAAAGCTTAGGAGAGTACTTCAGGGTCCCGGTGCCACCGCCCCATTCCAAGGCCCTCATGGACACAAAAACACATTAGGACCCATCCTCAGGAAAGTCCATTTCAACTCAGCCAACCCAGTTGCTCCCGCAGAGCCATCAGATCTAAACTGTCTTGTTGCTAGGAGACAATTGGAATGCGCGGCGGGCTTCCCAGGCATCCATCCGCGAACGGTGCTCTGGAGTCATTCCATATGGGATGTCCTGGAGCTGTCCAACAGGTCTCAATTGTCCCGCAGAAGGAATCCTTGAAGGGGGCATCCCACAACTCCCAACGTGGGAAAACCTCAATGGCCTCGAATTTCCGCTCCCTTCATGAAGTGGTCGTCATGCTCAGAAACTCCCACCTGAGCCAACGTCTGATCCTCGCCCTGACTTCAGATGCATGAGATATTGGTTCAGATCTGCAGGGGGTACCTGCCGTGCCCTCGCCCTGAAACCCAAGTCTAGCTTGTCTTCTCAGACTTCCGTCCTCACACTCCTGGCCCTGAAGCCCTCAAGTTTGGCAATTCCGGACCCACAATGCAGCACTCTGCCGGCCATCTGGAAAAAAAATTATTGCCTCAACCTGCCCAGGCACCTTAAATGCGGGTAAACCTACGCAGCACTCGACTTTACCCAAATTATATAGTCTAACCTGGGCACTAATGCACTGTCGAACACAACCTGAGCCCGGACCTCCTGACCAACACCCAGAAAGCTGACCGCACACTGAGCACATAAAACCCGCCATGGCCTTAGGTCATCATCTCTTCCCTACCTCAGTTTTCCCGCTTCAGAACCGAGACCTTATCTCCAATCACTGCCCAGGGGTGAGTGTGATGCAGAAATCAGAACTCCTCCTTACACATGGAAAGAACCCTTGTGGTTGGCACGTTGTCCAACGTTCAGTGTAGGAGAAACCAGCATTCACCTTGATGCCCCGCCCTTTCTTGAGTGCGACGAGGTCATACACACACATTGTGACCCTCAGCATGAGTCCTGTCCTCTAGTAAGTCCTCTCAGTGGCTGGACCATTAGATGTCATAATGGGCTTGACATGTCCCTAAGCCCCAATTTTTAACCAGATTTCTGATTGTCCAGTCGCCCCTCCCCAGGGCTCTACTCTGGAATCCATCATTTGGTGGGACACCTGAGGTTAAAAAAGAAAACAAAAACAACAACATCAACAAAAAAACGGACTTCTTCCAGCCCACAGAATGACCCCAAACTCTTTGGACGGGGCCAAACCACCAGAGAGTAAGACTCGTCCATTTCCCATGAAGTCACCCAGATATTGCACGACCATGAGTGACACGATATCCAGAGACAAAAACTTGAGAAGGAGCCTCACACTCGCCCTTCTTTCAAATCCCGAAGAGATCTCCTCATGGTCTTTAGATCAATCCTGCCATACCTATGACCCGAAACATAAGCCGAGTTTGTGTTTTCAGACAACTGTCCAAACAGCCCTGGCCTACACAACCTACAGGCTCGGGACCCTGGAGCCAAACCTGAGGACTGTACTTGCCCTCTCCAAGGGAATTGTGTGTGCCCATTCCAATGGCCACAACCCTTCTAATAGGATAAACCTCCAAAGTCCCTGATCCATCTCAATAGTGGTGGCTTCCCAGGAAATATAGGGGCAATCTGAGCCAAACTGAGCACCTACCTGCACTCAGACCCATAGACAGATGTCCCCAGAGGTAAAAAGGAAAGAACAGGCCCCTAGGCACTAATCAGATCCATTGCTTTGCTTTCCAGGCATCTCAGCTCTGAGGCCTGGATTTCAAAAGAAGCATATAGCTGTTTCTTGACTCACCCATCAGAAAACATCTCATCTACACATGAGAAACTTGCACGTTGGAGCTGTGTCAAAGCCTCTGTTTAGGAGAACCCTTTAGGGCCCCAGTGCCACCGCTTTATTCCAAGGTCTCCATAGACACAAAAGCACGTTAGGACCCATCCCCAGGGGTGTCCATTTCAACTCAGCGTCCTCGGTTGCTCCCCACAGATCCAGGAGATCTAACCTGTCTTGTTGCTAGGAGACAATTGGAATGCGAGGTGGGCTACCAGGCATCCATCCTTAGAACCCTGCTCAGAATCATTGGCCTGGAGCCAAACAACAGGTCTCAATTGTCCTGCAGAAGACTCTCTGCAGTTTGGAGCTTCTCACAACACCCATCGTGGGAAAACACCCATGGCCTCGTGATGCCCCCCCACCCATTCATGAAGGGGACATCAGGGACAGAAACTCCAACCTGAGCGATCCTCTGATCCTCGCCCTGACTTCAGATGCACGAGATCTCGATTCAGGTCTGTAGATTGTGCCTGCCATGGCCTCACCCAGAAACCTAAGCCTGGCTTGTGTTCTCAGACTTTTGTCGTCAGACTACTGGCCCACAAGCCCTCCAGTTTGGCAATCCAGAACTACAATGCAGCACACTGCCGGCCCTCCAGAAGAAAACCATTGTCCTCTGAGTCTACCCAGTAACCCCAAATGAGGATCAACCTGCACCGACCTTGGCTGTACCCCAAATACATAGGCTGACCAGGGCACTAATGCCCTTTCTGACACAGCCTGAGCCTGGACCCCCTGGACCCTCCCAGACAGCTGGCCGCACACTGAGCACATCGAGCCGCCATGGCCTTAGGTCGTCATCTCTTCCCAACCTCGGTTTTCAGGTTTCAGAACCTAGACCTTATCTCCAATCACTGCCCAAGGTTGAAGTTGATGCAGAAATCAGAACTCCTTCCCCATGGCAAGAAACCTTGTGGTTGGCATGTTGTCCAACGTTCAGTGTAGTTGAAACCAGTGTGGCCCATGAGGCCCCGCCCATGCTCACGGGTCACATTGGTCACAAACACACAGTATGACGCTCAGGCTGAGCCCAGTCCTCAAGTAAGGCCACTCAGTGGCTGGATGAAGAGATAGCATATTGGGCTTGCCATGCCCCTAGGCCCCAATATTTAACAATAGTTCGGGTTGTCCCTTCAGTCTTCCCCACGGCTTGGCTTTGGAATTCCTCTTTTGGTGGTACACCTGAGGTAACAAAACTGAAATGAGTCCTCCCATCCCAGAGATTGACGAAAAGCAATTGGGAATCAGGCCAAATACTCAGAGAGGAATATTCGTCCATGGCCCATGAGGCCTCCCCGACATTCCACGGCCATCGCTGATACAAAATCCAGAGACAAAAGCATGAGCAAGCGCCTAAGACTCGCACTTTCTTCATAGCCTGAAGAGTTCTTTTCATGGTTTGTAGATCGGGCCTGCCATACCTACGTCCCCAAACCTAAGCTGAGTTTGTGTTTTCAGACTTCTGTCCTCAAAGTCTTGGGCCCCACACCCTCCAGGCTGGGCCCCTGGAGCCACACATTAGGACTGTGCCTACCAATCCATGGGAATTCTGCCCATTCCATGGTCCAAAATCGTACAAACTTGGAGAAACCTCCAAAGTCCCTGAGGCCATCCCAATAGTGTAGGTCGCCCGGAACAAACAAGGGCTGTCTGACACCAGCTGATAATCGACCTCCACTCATACCATAGATGGATGTCCCCAGAGAAGAAGATTGAACCAGACAGGACCCTAGGCCATAATAGGATCCATTGCTTTGGGTTACAGGCATGTGTCCTCAAAAGCCTGATTCCAATACGAGCATAGGGGTTTTCCTGAGGCACCCATCAGAACTCATCTCGTCTCCACAAGGAAACCTGTGCATGGGAGCCATGTCCAAAGCTTAGGAGATACTTCAAGGTCCCGGTGCCACCGTCCGATTCCAAGGCCCTCATGGACACAAAAACAGATTAGGACCCATCCTCAGGAAAGTCCATTTCAACTCAGCCACCCCTGTTGCTCCCGCAGAGCCATCAGATCTAAACTGTCTTGTTGCTAGGAGACAATTGGAATGCGAGGCGGGCTTCCCAGGCATCCATCCGGGAACGGTGCTCTGGAGTCATTCCATATGGGATGTCCTGGAGCTGTCCAACAGGTCTCAATTGTCCCGTAGAAGGAAACCTTGAAGGGGGCATCCCACAACTCCCAACGTGGGAAAACCTCAATGGCCTCGAGATTCCGCTCCCTTCATGAAGCGGCCGTCATGCACAGAAACTCCAACCTGAGCCAACGTCTGATCCTCGCCCTGACTTCAAATGCATGAGATATTGGTTCAGATCTGCAGGGGGTACCTGCCGTGCCCTCGCCCTGAAACCCAAGTCTAGCTTTTCTTCTCAGACTTCCGTCCTCACACTCCTGGCCCCGAAGCCCTCATGTTTGGCTATTCCGGACCCACAATGCAGCACTCTGCCTGCCCTCTAGAAAAAAAATTATTGCCTCATGACCTGCCCAGGCACCTTAAATGCGGGTAAACCTACACAGCACTCGACTTTACGCAAATTATATAGCCTAACCTGGGCACTAATGCACTGTCGAACACAACCTGAGCCCGGACCTCCTGACCAACACCCAGAAAGCTGACTGCACACTGAGCACATAAAACCCGCCATGGCCTTAGGTCATCATCTCTTCCCTACCTCAGTTTTCAGGCTTCAGAACCGAGACCTTATCTCCAATCACTGCCCAGGGGTGAGTGTGATGGAAAAATCAGAACTCCTCCTTACCCATGGCAAGAACCCTTGTTGTTGGCACGTTGTCCACCGTTCAGTGTAGGAGAAACCAGCATTCAACCTGAGGCCCCGCCCATTCTTGAGTGCGACGAGGGCATACACACGCATTGTGACACTCAGCATGAGTACTGTCCTCTAGTAAGTCCTCTCAGTGGCTGGACCATTAGATGTCATAATGGGCTTGACATGTCCCTAGGCCCCAATTTTTAACCAGATTTCTGATTGTCCAGTCGCCCCTCACCAGGGCTCTACTCTGGAATCCATCATTTGGTGGGACACCTGAGGTTAAAAAAGAAAACAACAACAACAACAACAACAACAAAAAAACGGACTTCTTCCAGCCCACAGAATGACCCTAAACTCTTTGGACGGGGCCAAACCACCAGAGAGTAAGACTCGTCCATTTCCCATGAAGTCACCCAGAAATTGCACGACCATGAGTGACACGATATCCAAAGACAAAAACTTGAGCAGGAGCCTCACACTCGCCCTTCTTTCAAATCCCGAAGAGTTCTCCTCATGGTCTGTAGATCAGTCCTGCCATAGCTATGACCCGAAACGTAAGCCGAGTTTGTGTTTTCAGACAACTGTCAAACATATAGGCTGACCAGGGCACTAATGCCATTTCTCACACAACCTGAGCTTGGACTCCCTGGCCCGTCCTAGACAGCTGGCCGCACACTGAGCACATCGAGCCTTAGTGTCCTTAGGTCGTCATTTCTTCCCACCCTCGGTTTTCAGGTTTCAGAACCTAGAGCTTATATCCAGTCACTGCCCAAGGTTGAAGGTGATGCAGAAATCAGAACTCCTTCCCCATGGCAAGAAACTTGTGTTTGGCATGTTGTCCAACGTTCAGTGTGGTTGAAACCAGTGTGGCCCATGAGGCCCCGCCCAAACTCATGGGCCACATTGGTCACAAACACACATTGTGACCCTCAGGCTGAGCCCAGTCCTCAAGTAAGGCGACTCAGTGGCTGGATGAAGAGATAGCATATTGGGCTTGCCATAGTTCGCGTTGTCCCTTCAGTCTTCCCCACGGCTTTGCTTTGGAATTCCTCTTTTGGTGGGACAACTGAGGTAACAAACCTGAAATGAGTCCTCCCATCCCACAGATTGACGAAAAGCAATTGGGAATCGGGCCAAATCCTCAGAGAGGAAGATTCGTTCATGGCCCATGAAGCCTCCCCGACATTCCACGGCCATCGCTGATACAAAATCCAGAGACAAAAGCCTGAACAAGCGACTCAGTCTCGCACTTTCTTCATATCCTGAAGAGTTCTTCTCATGGTTTGTAGATCGGGCCTGCCATACCTACTTCCCCAAACCTAAGCTGAGTTTGTTTTCAGACAACTGTCCAAACAGCCCTGGCCTACACAACCTACAGGCTCAGGCCCCTGGAGCCAAACCTGAGGACTGTACTTGCCCTCTCCAAGGGAATTGTGTGTGCCCATTCCAATGGCCACAACCCTTCTGATAGGATAAACCTCCAAAGCCCTGATCCATCTCAATAGTGGTGGCTTCCCAGGAAAAACAGGGGCAATCTGAGCCCAAATGAGCACCTACCTGCACTCAGACCCCTAGACAGATGTCCCCAGAGGTAAAAAGGAAAGAAAAGGCCCCTAGGCACTAATCAGATCCATTGCTTTGTTTTCCAGGCATCTCTCCTCAGAGGCCTGGATTTCAAAAGCAGCATATAGCTGTTTCTTGATTCACACATCAGAAAACATCTCATCTACACATGGGAAACTTGCACGTTTGACTTGTGTCAAAGCCTCTGTTTAGGAGAACCCTTTAGGGCCCCAGTGCCACCGCTTCATTCCAAGGTCTCCATAGACACAAAAGCACGTTAGGACCCATCCCCAGGGGTGTCCACTTCAAATCAGCATCCTCGTTAGCTCCCCACAGATCCAGGAGATCTAACCTGTCTTTTTGCTAGGAGACAATTGGAATGCGAGGTGGGCTACCCAGCCATCCATCCTTAGAACCCTGCTCAGAATCATTGGCTTGGAGCCAAACAACAGGTCTCAATTGTCCTGCAGAAGACTCTCTGCAGTTTGGAGCTTCTCACAACTCCCATAGTGGGAAAACCCCCATGGCCTCGTGATGCCCCCCCATTCATGAAGGGGCCATCAGGGACAGAAACTCCAACCTGAGTGATCGTCTGATCCTCGCCCTGACTTCAGATGCACGAGATCTCGATTCAGATCTGTTGATTGTGCCTGCCATGGCCTCACCCAGAAACCTAAGCCTAGCTTGTGTTCTCAGACTTTTGTCGTCAGACTAGTGGCCCACAAGCCCTCCAGTTTGGCATTCCAGAACTACAATGCAGCACTCTGCCGGCCCTCCAGAAGAAAAACGTTGTCCTCTGGGGCTACCCAGTAACCACAAATGAGGATCAACCTGCACCGACCTTGGCTGTACCCCAAATACATAGGCTGACCAGGGCACTAATGCCCTTTCTGACACAGCCTGAGCCTGGACCCCTTGGACCCTCCCAGACAGTTGGCCGCACACTGAGCACATCGAGCCGCCATGGCCTTAGGTCGTCATCTCTTCCCAACAACAGTTTTCAGGTTCCAGAACCTAGACCTTAACTCCAATCACTGCCCAGGGTTGAAGGTGATGCAGAAATCAGAACTCCTTCCCCATGGCAACAAACCTTGTGGTTGGCATGTTGTCCAACGTTCAGTGTAGTTGAAACCAGTGTGGCCCATGTTGCCCGGCCCATGCTCTCGGGCCACATTGGTCACAAACACCCATTGTGACGCTCAGGCTGAGCCCAGTCCTCAAGTAAGGCCACTCAGCGGCTGGATGAAGAGATAGAATATTGGGCTTGCCATGCCCCTAGGCCCCAATTTTTAACCATAGTTCGGGATGTCCCTTCAGTCTTCCCCACGGCTTGGCTTTGGAATTCCTCTTTTGGTGGGACACCTGAGGTAGCAAAACTGAAATGAGTCCTCCCATCCCAAGATTGACAAAAAGCAATTGGGAATTGGGCCAAATCCTCAGAGAGGAATATTCGTCCATGGCCCATGAGGCCTCCCCGACATTCCACGGCCATCACTGATACAAAATCCAGAGACAAAAGCCTGAGCAAGCGCCTCAGACTCGCACTTTCTTCATATCCTGAAGAGTTCTTCTCATGGTTTGTAGATCGGGGCTGCCATACCTACTTCCCCAAACCTAAGCTGAGTTTGTTTTCAGACAACTGTCCAAACAGCCCTGCCCTACACAACCTACAGGCTCAGGCCCCTGGAGCCAAACCTGAGGACTGTACTTGCCCTCTCCAAGGGAATTGTGTGTGCCCATTCCAATGGCCACAACCCTTCTAATAGGATAAACCTCCAAAGTCCCTGATCCATCTCAATAGTGGTGGCTTCCCAGGAAAAACAGGGGCAATCTGAGCCCAAATGAGCACCTACCTGCACTCAGACCCCTAGACAGATCCCCAGAGGTAAAAAGGAAAGAAAAGGCCCCTAGGCACTATACAGAACCATTGCTTTGGTTTCCAGGCATCTCTCCTCAGAGGCCTGGTTTTCAAAAGCAGCATATAGCTGTTTCTTGACTCACCCATCAGAAAACATCTCATCTACACATGGGAAACTTGCACGTTTGACTTGTGTCAAAGCCTCTGTTTAGGAGAACCCTTTAGGGCCCCAGTGCCACCGCTTCATTCCAAGGTCTCCATAGACACAAAAGCACGTTAGGACCCATCCCCAGGGGTGTCCACTTCAACTCAGCATTTTCGTTAGCTCCCCACAGATCCAGGAGATCTAATCTGTCTTTTTGCTAGGAGACAATTGGAATGCGAGGTGGGCTACCCAGCCATCCATCCTTAGAACCCTGCTCAGAATCATTGGCCTGGAGCCAAACAACAGGTCTCAATTGTCCTGCAGAAGACTCTCTGCAGTTTGGAGCTTCTCACAACTCCCATAGTGGGAAAACCCCCATGGCCTCGTGATGCCCCCCCATTCATGAAGCGGCCATCAGGGACTGAAACTCCAACCTGAGTGATCGTCTGATCCTCGCCCTGACTTCAGATGCACGAGATCTCGATTCAGATCTGTAGATTGTGCCTGCCATGGCCTCACCCAGAAACCTAAGCCTACCTTGTGTTCTCAGACTTTTGTCGTCAGACTACTGGCCCACAAGCCCTCCAGTTTGGCAATCCAGAACTACAATGCAGCACTCTTCCTGCCCTCCAGAAGAAAAACATTGTCCTCTGGGGCTACCCAGTAACCCCAAATGAGGATCAACCTGCACCGACCTTGGCTGTACCCCAAATACATAGGCTGACCAGGGTACTAATGCCCTTTCTGACACAGCCTGAGCCTGGACCCCCTGGACCCTCCCAGACAGCTGGCCGCACACTGAGCACATCGAGCCGCCATGGTCTTAGGTCGTCATCTCTTCCCAACCTCGGTTTTCAGGTTTCAGAACCTAGACCTTATCTCCAATCACTGCCCAGGGTTGAAGGTGATGCAGAAATCAGAACTCCTTCCCCATGGCAAGAAACCTTGTGGTTGGCATGTTGTCCAACGTTCAGTGTAGTTGAAACCAGTGTGGCCCATGAGTCCCCGCCCATGCTCGCGGGCCACATTGGTCACAAACACACATTGTGACGCTCAGGCTGAGCCCATTCTTCAAGTAAGGCCACTCAGCGGCTGGATGAAGAGATAGAATATTGGGCTTGCCATGCCCCTAGGCCCCAATTTTTAACCATAGTTCGGGATGTCCCTTCAGTCTTCCCCACGGCTTGGCTTTGGAATTCCTCTTTTGGTGGGACACCTGAGGTAACAAACCTGAAAGGAGACCTCCCATCCCACAGATTGACGAAAAGCAATTGGGAATCGGGCCAAATCCTCAGAGAGGAAGATTCGTCCATGGCCCTTGAGGCCTCCCCGACATTCCACGGCCATCGCTGATACAAAATCCAGAGACAAAAGCCTGAGCAAGTGCCTCAGACTCGCACTTTCTTCATATCCTGAAGAGTTCTTCTCATGGTTTGTAGATCGGGCCTGTCATACCTACGTCCCCAAACCTAAGCTGAGTTTCTGTTTTCAGACTTCTGTCCTCAAAGTCTTGGGCCACACACCCTCCAGGCTGGGCGCCTGGAGCCACACATTAGGACTGATACTACCAATCCATGGGAATTCTGCCCATTCCATGGTCCAAAATCTTACAAATTAGGAGAAACCTCCAAAGTCCCTGAGGCCATCCCAATAGTGTAGTTCGCCCGGAACAAACAAGGGCTGTCTGACACCAGCTGATAATCGACCTCCACTCATACCATAGATGGATGTCCCCAGAGAAGAAGATTGAACCAGACAGGACCCTAGGCCATAATAGGATCCATTGCTTTGGGTTTCAGGCATGTGTCCTCAAAAGCCTGATTCCAATACGAGCATAGGGGTTTTCCTGAGGCACCCATCAGAACTCATCTCGTCTCCACAAGGAAACCTGTGCATGGGAGCCATGTCCAAAGCTTAGGAGAGTACTTCAGGGTCCCGGTGCCACCGCCCCATTCCAAGGCCCTCATGGACACAAAAACACATTAGGACCCATCCTCAGGAAAGTCCATTTCAACTCAGCCACCCCGGTTGCTCCCGCAGAGCCATCAGATCTAAACTGTCTTGTTGCTAGGAGACAATTGGAATGTGAGGCGGGCTTCCCAGGCATCCATCCGCGAACGGTGCTCTGGAGTCATTCCATATGGGATGTCCTGGAGCTGTCCAACAGGTCTCAATTGTCCCGCAGAAGGAATCCTTGAAGGGGGCATCCCACAACTCCCAACGTGGGAAAACCTCAATGGCCTCGAGATTCTGCTCCCTTCATAAAGCGGCCGGCATGCACAGGAACTCCAAACTGAGCCAACGTCTCATCCTCGCCCTGACTTCAGAAGCATGAGATATTGGTTCAGATCTGCAGGGGGTACCTGCCGTGCCCTCGCCCTGAAACCCAAGTCTAGCTTGTCTTCTCACACTTCCGTCCTCAAACTCCTGGCCCCGAAGTCCTAAAATTTAGCAATTCCGGACCCACAATGCAGCACTCTGCCGGCCATCTGGAAAAAAAAAAAAATATTGCCTCATGAGCTACCCAGGCACCTTAAATGAGGGTAAACCTACACAGCACTCGACCTTACCCAAATTATATAGTCTAACCTGGGCACTAATGCACTGTCGAACACAACCTGAGCCGGGACCTCCTGACCAACACCCAGAAAGCTGACCGCACACTGAGCACATAAAACCCGCCATGGCCTTAGGTCATCATCTCTTCCCTACCTCAGTTTTCAGGCTTCTGAACCGAGACCTTATCTCCAATCACTGCCCAGGGGTGAATGTTATGCAGAAATCAGAACTCCTCCTTAGCCATGGCAAGAACCCTTGTGGTTGGCATGTTGTCCAACGTTCAGTGTAGGAGAAACCAGCATTCACCCTGAGGCCCCGCCCATTCTTGAGTGCGACGAGGGCATACACACGCATTGTGACCCTCAGCATGAGTCCTGTCCTCTAGTAAGTCCTCTCAGTGGCTGGAACTTTAGATGTCATAATGGGCTTGACATGTCCCTAAGCCCCAATTTTTAACCAGATTTCTGACTGTCCAGTCGCCCCTCCCCAGGACTCTACTCTGGAATCCCTCATTTGGTGGGACACCAGAGGTTAAAAAAGAAAACAACAACAACAAAAAAAAAAAAAACGGACTTCTTCCATCCCCAGAATGACCCCAAACTCTTTGGACGGTGCCGGAACCCCAGAGAGTAAGACTCGTCCCTTTCCCATGAAGTCACCCAGAAATTCCACGACCATGAGTGACACGATATCCAGAGACAAAAACTTGAGCAGGAGCCTCACACTCGCTCTTCTCTCAAATCCAGAAGAGTTCTCCTCATGGTCTGTAGATCAGTCCTGCCATACCTATGACCCGAAACATAAGCCGAGTTTGTGTTTTCAGACAACTGTCCAAACAGCCCTGGACTGCACAACCTTCTGGCTCAGGCCCCTGGAGCTAAACCTGAGGACTGTACTTTCCCTCTCAAAGGGAATTGTGTGTGCCCATTCCAATGGCCACAAACCTTCTAATAGGATAAACCTCCGAAGTCCCTGATCCATCTCAATAGTGGTGGCTTCCCAGGAAAAACAGGGGCTATCTGAGCCCTACAGAGCACCTTCCTGCACTCAGACCCATAGACAGAGGTCCCCAAAGGTAAAAAGGAAAGAACAGGCCCCTAGGCACTAATCAGATCCATTGCTTTGGTTTCCAGGCATCTCTCCTCAGAGGCCTGGATTTCAAAAGCAGCATATAGCTGTTTCTTGATTCATCCATCAGAAAACATCTCATCTACACATGGGAAACTTGCACGTTGGAGCTGTGTCAAAGCCTCTGCATAGTAGAACTCTTTAGGGCCCAAGTGCCACCGCTTCATTCCAAGGTCTCCTTAGACACAAAAGCACATTAGGACCCATGCCCAGGGGTGTCCATTTCAATGCAGCGTCCTCGGTTGCTCCCCACAGATCCAGGAGATCTAACCTGTCTTGTTGCTAGGAGACAATTGGAATGCGAGGTGGGCTACCCAGCCATCCATCCTTAGAACCCTGCTCAGAATCATTGGCCTGGAGCTAAACAACAGGTCTCAATTGTCCTGCAGAAGACTCTCTGCAGTTTGGAGCTTCTCACAACTCCCATCGTGGGAAAACCCCCATGGCCTCGTGATCGCCCCCCCATTCATGAAGGGGCCATCAGGGACAGAAACTACAACCTGAGCGATCGTCTGATCCTCGCCCTGACTTCAGACGCACGAGATCTCGATTCAGGTCTGTAGATTGTGCCTTCCATGGCCTCACCCAGAAACCTAAGCCTAGCTTGTGTTCTCAGACTTTTGTCGTCAGACTACTGGCCCACAAGCCCTCCAGTTTGGCAATCCATAACTACAATGCAGCACTCTGCCTGCCCTCCAGATAAAAAAACATTGTCCTCTGGGTCTACCCAGTAACCCCAAATGAGGATCAACCTGCACCGACCTTGGCTGTACCCCAAATACATAGGCTGACCAGGGCACTAATGCCCTTTCTGACACAGCCTGAGCCGGGACCCCTGGCCCCTCCCAGACAGCTGGCCGCACACTGAGCACATCGAGCCCCCATGGCCTTAGGTCGTCATCTCTTCCCAACCTCGGTTTCCAGGTTTCAGAACCTAGACCTTATCTCCAATAACTGCCCAGGTTGAAGGTGATGCAGAAATCAGAACTCCTTCCCCATGGCAAGAAACCTTGTGGTTGGCATGTTGTCAAACGTTCAGAGTCTTTGAATCCAGTGTGGCCCATGAGGCCCCGCCCATGCTCACGGGCCACATTGTTTACAAACACACATTGTGACCCTCAGGCTGAGCCCAGTCCTCAAGTAAGGCCACTCAGTGGCTGGATGAAAGGATAGCATATTGGGCTTGCCATGCCCCTAGGCCCCAATTTTTAACCATAGTTCCGGTTGTCCCTTCAGTCTTCCCCACGGCTTGGCTTTGGAATTCCTCTTTTGGTGGGACACCTGAGTAACAAAACTGAAATGAGTCCTCCCATCCCACAGATTGACGAAAAGCAATTGGGAATCGGGCCAAATCCTCAGAGAGGAAGATTCGTCCATGGCCCATAAGGCCTCCCCGACATTCCATGGCCATCGCTGATACAAAATCCAGAGACAAAAGCCTGAGCAAGCGCCTCAGATTAGCACTTTCTTCATATCCTGAAGAGTTCTTCTCATGGTTTGTAGATCGGGCCTGCCATACCTACGTCCCCAAACCTACGCTGAGTTTGTGTTTTCAGACTTCTGTCCTCAAAGTCTTGGGCCACACACTCTACAGGCTGGGACCCTGGAGCCACACATTAGGACTGTGCCTACCAATCCATGGGAATTCTGCCCATTCCATGGTCCATAATCGTACAAATTAGGAGAAACCTCCAAAGTCCCTAAGGCCATCCCAATAGTGTAGGTCGCCCGGAACAAACAAGGGCTGTCTGACACCAGCTGATAATCGACCTCCACTCATACCATAGATGGATGTCCCCAGAGAAGAAGATTGAACCAGACAGGACCCAAGGCCATAATAGGATCCATTGCTTTGGGTTAAAGGCATATGTCCTCAAAAGCCTGATTCCAATACGAGCATAGGGGTTTTCCTGAGGCACCCATCAGAACTCATCTCGTCTCCACAAGGAAACCTGTGCATGGGAGCCATGTCCAAAGCGTAGGAGAGAACGTCAGATTCCCGGTGCCACCGCCCCATTCCAAGGCCCTATGGACACAAAAACACATTAGGACACATCCTCAGGAAAGTCCATTTCAACTCTGCCACCCCTGTTGCTCCCGCAGAGCCATCAGATCTAAACTGTCTTGTTGCTAGGAGACAATTGGAATGTGAGGCGGGCTTCCCAGGCATCCATCCGCGAACGGTGCTCTGGAGTCATTCCATATGGGATGTCCTGGAGCTTTCCAACAGGTCTCAATTGCCCGGAAGAAGGAATCCTGGAAGGGGGCATCCCACAACTCCCAACGTGGGAAAACCTCAATGGCCTCGAGATTCCGCTCCCTTCATGAAGCGTCCATCATGCACAGAAACTCCAACCTGAGCCATCGTCTGATCCTCGCCCTGACTTCAGATGCATGAGATATTGGTTCAGATCTGCAGGGGGTACCTGCCGTGACCTCGCCCTGAAACCCAAGTCTAGCTTGTCTTCTCAGACTACTGTCCTCACACTCCTGGCCCCGAAGCCCTCAAGTTTGGCAATTCCGGACCTACAATGCAGCACTCTGCCTGCCCTCTAGAAAAAAAATTATTGCCTCATGAGCTGCCCAGGCACCTTAAATGAGGGTAAACCTACACAGCACTCGACTTTACCCAAATTATATAGTCTAACCTGGGCACTAATGCACTGTCGAACACAACCTGAGCCCGGAACTCCTGACCAACACCCAGAAAGCTGACCACACACTGAGCACATAAAACCCGCCATGGCCTTAGGTCATCATCTCTTCCCTACCTCAGTTTTCAGGCTTCAGAACCGAGACCTTATCTCCAATCACTGCCCAGGGGTGAGTGTAATGCAGAAGTCAGAACTCCTCCTTACCCATGGCAAGAACCCTTGTGGTTGGCACGTTGTCCAACGTTCAGTGTAGGAGAAACCAACATTCACCCTGAGGCCCCACCCATTCTTGAGTGCGACGAGGGCATACACACGCATTGTGACCCTCAGCATGAGTCCTGTCCTCTAGTAAGTCCTCTCCTTGGCTGGACCATTAGATGTTAATGGGCTTGACATGTCCCTAAGCCCCAATTTTTAACCAGATTTCTGATTGTCCAGTCGCCCCTCCCCAGGGCTCTACTCTGGAATCCATCATTTGGTGGGACACCTGAGGTTAAAAAAGAAAACAACAACAACAACAACAAAAAACGGACTTCTTCCAGCCCACAGAATGACCCCAAACTCTTTGGACGGGGCCAAACCACCAGAGAGTAAGACTCGTCCATTTCCCATGAAGTCACCCAGAAATTCCACGACCATGAGTGACACGATATCCAGAGACAAAAACTTGAGCAGGAGCCTCACACTCGCCCTTCTTTCAAATCCCAAAGAGTTCTCCTCATGGTCTGTAGATTAGTCCTGCCATACCTATGACCCGAAACATAAGCCGAGTTTGTGTTTTCAGACAACTGTCCAAACAGCCCTAGCCTACACAACCTACAGGCTAAGGCCCCTGGAGCCAAACCTGAGGACTGTACTTGCCCTCTCCAAGGGAATTGTGTGTGCCCATTCCAATGGATACAACCTTTCTAATAGGATAAACCTCCAAAGTCCCTGATCCATCTCAATAGTGGTGGCTTCCCAAAAAAAACAGGGGCAATCTGAGCACTACAGAGCACCTACCTTCACTCAGACCCATAGACACATATGCCCAGAGGTAAAAAGGAAAGAATAGGCCCCTAGGCACTAATCAGATCCATTGCTTTCGTTTCCAGGCATCTCTCCTCAGAGGCCTGGAATTCAAAAGCAGCATATAGCTGTTTCTTGACTCACCCAACAGAAAACATCTCATCTACACATGGGAAACTTGCACGTTGGAGCTGTGTCAAAGCCTCTGTTTAGTAGAACTCTTTAGGGCCCAAGTGCCACCGCTTCATTCCAAGGTCTCCTTAGACACAAAAGCACATTAGGACCCATGCCCAGGGGTGTCCATTTCAATGCAGCGTCCTCGGTGGTTCCCCACAGATCCAGGAGATCTAACCTGTCTTGTTGCTAGGAGACAATTGGAATGCGAGGTGGGCTACCCAGCCATCCATCCTTAGAACCCTGCTCAGAATCATTGGCCTGGAGCCAAACAACAGGTCTCAATTGTCCTGCAGAAGACTCTCTGCAGTTTGGAGCTTCTCACAACTCCCATCGTGGGAAAACCCCCATGGCCTGGTGATCCCCCCCCCCATTCATGAAGGGGCCATCAGGGACAGAAACTACAACCTGAGCGATCGTCTGATCCTCGCCCTGACTTCAGATGCATGAGATCTCGATTCAGGTCTGTAGATTGTGCCTTCCATGGCCTCATCCAGAAACCTAAGCTTAGCTTGTGTTCTCAAACTGTTGTCGTCAGACTACTGGCCCACAAGACCTCCATTTTGGCAATCCAGAACTACAATGCAGCACTCTGCCTGCCCTCCAGAAGAAAAACATTGTCCTCTGGGGCTACCCAGTAACCCCAAATGAGGATCAACCTGCACCGACCTTGGCTGTACCCCAAATACATAGGCTGACCAGGGCACTAATGCCCTTTCTGACACAGCCTGAGCCTGGACTCCCTGGCCCGTCCCAGACAGCTGGCCGCACACTGAGCACATCGAGCCGCCATGGCCTTAGGTCGTCATCTCTTCCCTACCTCGGATTTCAGGCTTTAGATTCTAGAACTTACCTCCAATCATGCCCAGGGTTGAACGGGATGCAGAAATCAGAACTCCTTCCCCATGGCAAGAAACCTTGTGGTTGGCATGTTGTCCAACTTTCAGTGTAGTTGAATCCAGTTATGCCCATGAGGCCCTGCCATGCTCGCAGGCTACATTGGTCACAAACACACATTGTGACCCTCAGCCTGACCAAAGTCCTCAAGTAAGGCCTCTCAGCGGCTGGATGAAGAGATAGCATATTGGGCTTGCCATGCCCCTAGTCCCAATTTTGAACCATAGTTCTGGTGGTCCCTTCAGTCTTCCCCACGGCTTTACTTTGGAATTCCTCTTTTCGAGGGACACCTGAGGTAACAAAACTGAAAAGAGTCCTCCCATCCCACAGTTTGACGAAAAAAAATTGGGAATCGGGCGAAATCCTCATAGAGGTAGATTCGTCCATGGCCCATGAAGCATCCCCGACATTCTACGGCCATTGCTGATACAAATTCCAGAGACAAATGCCTGAGCAAGCACCTCAGACTCGCTCTATATTCAAATCTTCATGAGTTCTTCTCATGGTTTGTATATTGGTCCTGCCATACCGACGTCCCCAAAAAAAGCTGAGTTTGTGTATCGGAATCACAATCAGAACTCTGCCTTCCACATGGCTGTAATGCTTGTTCTTCACATGGAGTCACACCTTCACGTGGGGAACCCTTCATGGCCCCTGATGCCACGCCAAAACATGAGTGCTGCTTGGGCACAAATTCACACTGTGACCCTAGCATGAGCCCCATGTCAAAGAAAGGCCTGTCAGGTTCGGGACGAAGATCCTGCATATAATCCCTGCCATGCCTATAGGCAACCAGGACTAACTAGATGGTTTGTATTCCAATTGAAGGAACCCACTGCTGTGCTCTAGAGTCCCTCTCCTGGGGGGTCCTTTCTGGCAGAAAACAGTACTCTTCACTTCCCACAGAATGAACCCAAACACTTGGGAGCTTGGACAATCCCCCGAGAGGAAGGCTCTTCCTCGGCCCCTGAGGCAACCCCTACCCTGACCGGACACTGTGAATGCAACACCCAGAGACAAAAGCCTGAGCAACTGCCTCCCACTTGCCCTCCTTTGATATCCAGAGAATCTCCCCTCACGGACTGGAGATCAGGCCTGCCATTACCTTGGCCCCTTCCTGAGCCAAGTTTGCTTTTTCAGACATCTGTCCCCACAGCCCTGGCAAACACAGCCTCTAGGCTGGGTCCTCTGGAGCCATACCACAGGACCGTGCCTGCTCTCTCCTGGGAAACTGTGTCCATTCCTTTGGACACAAACCTCCAGAATATGAGAAACCTCAAGGCCCCCGAGGACATCCCACTACTGGGAGCCTCCCTGGACACACAGGGGCATTCCAACACAAGCTGAGCAGCTACCTCCACGAAGGCATGCACAAGATGTCAACAGAGATAGAAGGTTGAGCCGGACAGGCCCTTAGGCCATAATCTCAACTCTTGCTTTGGGTTCCAGGTGTTACTCCTCAGAGGCTTTGGTTCGAAGAAAAGGATATGGGGCTTTCCTGAGGCACTGAACAGAACTCCTCTCGTCTCCACATGGGAAGCTTCCTTGTTGGAGCTGTGTCAAACACCTCAGTTTGGAAAACCCTGCAGAGTCCCTGAGCCACCTCCACATTCCAAGGTCTCCCAGGCCACCAAGCCACAGTAGGACTCATCTTCAGGAGAGTCCATTTCAACTCTCCCCTCTGGGTAGCTCACCCAGGAGCCTGCAGATTGAGCCTGCCTTGTCCTGACTAAAGAGTGGGAATATGAGGTGGCGTTCCCAGGCATCCATGCTTAGACATCTGCTCTCGAGTCTTTCCGTATGGGGCCTCCTGGAACCATCCAATAGGACTCGACTGTCGTGCAGAAGGAAAGCTTGAGGTTTGGAGTAGTTCACAAATCACATCGTAGGCAAACCTCCCTGGTTTCATGAAGCCCCCACACCCTTCAGGAAAAGGCCATGCTGGACAAAAACTCTAGCCTGAGGCACGTCTCATAGTTGACATGACCTCAGTGCAGGAGATCTCGATTCAGCCTCTGCAGAGTGGGCCTGCCGTGCCCTCGTTCCCAAACCTCATGCTAGCTTGTGTTTTCAGACTTCCTTCCTCACACTCCTGGCAAACAAGCCCTCCGGATTAGGAACTCCAGAACCACAACCCAGCCCAGTGTCTGCCAAAAGGAAGAAAAACGTTTCCCTGTGGGGCTCTCCAGAAAACCCAGATGAGGATCAACCTGCTCGGGCCTCGACGGTACCCGAACTGGATAGGATGCTCTGGGCACTCATGCTCTGTCTGACACAGCCTGAAGCCAGACGTCCAGACAGACAAGGAGACAGATGGCCGCACACCCAGCACTTCGGACACGCCATGGTCTTATGCCGTCACCTCTTCCTAACCTTGGTTTTCAGATATCTGAACCTAGACATTATATCAATTCTCCACACAGCTGGGTATAGCTAGCACAAAACAGAATTCCTCCTTCCCCATGGCTGTCAAGGTTGCCTTGGCATGGAGTCACACCTTCAGGGTGGGAGAAACCTTCATGGCCCCTGATGCCACGCCCAAACGTGAGTGCTGCTTGGGCACAAATTCACACTGTGACCCTCAGCATGAGCCCCATGTCAAAGAAAGGCCTGTCAGGGCCTGGACCAAGTGCCCGCATATGGGGCTTGCCAAGCCCCTATGCACCCAATCCTCACCAGTGTTTGAGTTTTCCAGTCGCCCCGCCCGTACCTGGGGCTCTGTTCTGGAATCCCTTTCTTGGAGAGACCCATGAGCCAGACAACACGACTCCACCCTTCCCACAAAATGACCCCAAACTCTTGGGAGCTGGGACAAATCCCCAGAGAGGGATACTTGTCCACAGTCCCTGAGGCCACCCCTCTAATCCATGGCTATCCAGGACACAACATTCAGAGACAAAAGCCTTAGGAACGCCTCCCACTCGCCCTTGTTTCAGAGGCCCAGGAGCTCCCTCTTGTGCTGTACCTCCGGCCTGCCATACCCTAGGCGCCACTCATAAGCTGACTTTGTGTTTTCAGACTTCTGTGCCCACAGCCTGGACCCACACACCTCCAGGCTAGGGCCTCTGGAGCCACAGCGAAAGATTGTGCCTGCCCTCTCCAAAAAAAGTGTGCCCAATCAATTGACCACAAACCTACAGGTTAGGAAAAAGTTCCAAGGCCCTGAGGCCATCAATAGTGTAGGCCACCCTGGACTGAGAGGGGCTCTCTGACACCAGCGGAGCAACTATCTCCACTTAGACTCTCAGACAGTGTCCCCAGAGAAAGAAGGTTGAGCCGGACAGGCCCTTAGGCCGTAGTCTCAACTCTTGCTTTGGGTTCCAGGTGTTACTCCTCAGAGGCTTTGGTTCAAAGAACAGGATATGGGGCTTTCCTGAGGCACTGAACAGAACTCCTCTCGTCTTCACATGGGAAGCTTCCTTGTTGATGCTGTGTCAAACACCTCAGTTTGGAATACCCTGCAGAGTCCCTGAGCCACCTCCACATTCCAAGGTCTCTCAGGCCACCAAGCCACAGTAGGACTCATCTTCAGGAGAGTCCATTTCAACTCTCCCCTCTGGGTAGCTCACCCAGGAGCCTGCAGATTGAGCCTGCCTTGTCCTGACTAAAGAGTGGGAATATGAGGTGGCGTTCCCAGGCATCCATGCTTAGACTACTGCTCTCGAGTCTTTCCGTATGGGGCCTCCTGGAACCATGAATAGGACTCGACTGTCGTGCAGAAGGAAAGCTTGAGGTTTGCAGTAGTTCACAAATCCCATCGTAGGCAAACCTCCCTGGCTTCATGAAGCCCCCACACCCTTCAGGAAGAGGCCATGCTGGACAAAAACTCTAGCCTGAGGCACGTCTCATAGTTGACATGACCTCAGTGCAGGAGATCTCGATTCAGCCTCTGCAGAGTGGGCCTGCCGTGCCCTCGTTCCCAAACCTCACGCTAGCTTGTGTTTTCAGACTTCCTTCCTCACACTCCTGGCAAACAAGCCCTCCGGACCAGAAACTCCAGAACCAAAACCCAGCCCAGTGTCTGCCCAACGGAAGAAAAAAGTTTCCCTGTGGGGCTCTCCAGAAAACCCAAATGAGGATCAACCTGCTCGGGCCTCGACGGACCCCGAACTGGATATGCTGCTCTGGGCACTCATGCTCTGTCTGACACAACCTGAAACCAGACGTCCAGAGAGACAAGGAGACAGCTGGCCGCACACCCAGCACTTCGGATACGCCATGGTCTTATGCCGTCACCTCTTCCTAACCTTGGTTTTCAGATATCTGAACCTAGACATTATATCAATTCTCCACACAGCTGGGTATCGCA
Source organism: Mustela nivalis (assembly GCF_964662115.1). Lineage (NCBI taxonomy): Eukaryota > Metazoa > Chordata > Mammalia > Carnivora > Mustelidae > Mustela > Mustela nivalis. The sequence goes on along the minus strand of NW_028136547.1, from coordinate 1,629,416 downwards.
AGCAAAAAAACAGAACTCCTCCTTCCCCATGGCTGTCAAGCTTGATCTTGGCATGGAGTCACACCTTCAGGGTGGGAGAAACCTTCATGGCCCTGATGCCACGCCCAAACGTGAGTGCTGCTTGGGCACAAATTCACACTGTGACCCTCAGCATGAGCCCCATGTCAAAGAAAGGCCTGTCAGGACCTGGACCAAGAGCCCGCATATGGGGCTTGCCAAGCCCCTATGCACCCAATCCTCACCAGTGTTTGAGTTTTCCAGTCGCCCCACCTGTACCTGGGCTCTGCTCTGGAATCCCTTTCTTGGAGAGACACATGAGCCAGACAACACGACTCCACCCTTCCTTCAAAATGTCCCCAAACTCTTGGGAGCTGCGACAAATCCCCAGAGAGGGATACTCGTCCACAGTACCTGAGGCCACCGCTCCAATCCACGGCTATCCCGGACACAACATCCAGAGACAAAAGCCTGAAGGAACGCCTCCCACTCGCCCTTGTTTCAGAGGCCCAGGAGCTCCCTCTCGGGCTGTACATCCGGCCTGCCATACCCTAGGCGCCACTCATAAGCTTAGTTTTGTTTTCAGACTTCTGTGCCCACAGCCTGGACCCACACAACCTCCAGGCTAGGGCATCTGGAGCCAAAGCGAAATATTGTGCCTGCCCTCTCCAAGGAAAGTGTGCCCAATTCATTGTCCACAACCCTACAGGTTAGGAAAAAGCTCCAGGGCCCCTGAGGCCATCAATAGTGTAGTCCACCCTGGACTAAGAGGGGCTCTCTGACACCAGCGGAGCAACTATCTCCACTTAGACTCTCAGACAGTGTCCCCAGAGACAGAAGGTTGAAATGGACAGGCCCCCAGGCCCTAATCTGAACCTTAGCTTTGGTTTCCATGTTTCCATTCTCAGAGGACTGTTTTCGTAGACCAGCACATGGGGCTTTTCTGAGGCACCAAACCAAGCATCTCTCGTCTCCACATGGGCAGCTTTCTTACTGGGGATGTATCAAACCCTTCAGGTAGGAGAGTTCCGCAAGGCCACCGAACAACCAGCACATTCCAAGGTCTCCATGGACCCAAACGCACATTATGACGCATCCTCAGGAGAGGCCATTTCAACTCAGCCCCCTGGGTAGCGTGACCCAGAGGCAGCAGATCAAACATATCTTGTCGCTAATGGCCAATTGGAATGCGAGGAATGCTGTACAGGGATCCATCCTTTGAACCCTGCTCTCCAGTCCTTCCATATGGTATGTCCTGGAGCCATGCAACAGGACTCGAATGTCCCGCAGAAGGAAACCTTGTGGTTTGGGGCAACCTCCAAACTCAGCGTGGGAAAACTTCCTTGGCCTCATGAGGCCCCCGCTTCATGAAGGTGCCATCATGGACACATACTCCAGCCTCAGCCAACGTCTGATCCTCAGCCTGACTTCAGATGCAGGAGATTTTGATTCAGCCTCTGCAGAGTGGGCCTGCTCTGCCCTTGGCTCCAATACGCACCCTAGCTTGTGTTTTCAGACTTCCGTCCTCACACTCCTTGCCCACAAACCCTCCCTACTGGGAATTCTGGGGCCACACTGAAGCACTCTGCCTGCCTCCCAGGAGAAAAACATTGTCTATGGTGCTGCGCAGAAACCTCAAATGAGGATCAAACTGCTTGGCCCTCGGCAACACCCCAATTGCATAGGCTACCTTAAACAGTGATGCTCTGTCGCAAATAGCCTGAGCCCAGACCTTCCAACAGACACCGACAATGCTGGCTGCACTCCTAGGACATTGGACCTGCCACTGCCTTAGGCCACCAACCATTCCCAACCTGGGTTTTCAGTCATCGGATCCTAGACCTTATCTCAAATCCCTGGACAGGGGGGAACCTGATGCACAAATCAGAACCCCTCCTTCCCCCTGGCAAAAAACCTTGCTGCTGGCAGTGAGTCAAACCTTCAGTGTAGGAAAAACGACATGGCCCATGAGGCAACGCCCAAGCGTTAGGGCCGCCTTGGGCACAAACACACATTGTGACCCTCAGCGTGAGTACCTTATTCAAGTAACGCCTCTCAGTGACTGGACCAAGAGCCCGCATATGTGGCTTGCCATGCCCATAGGCACCCAGGACTAACTAGATGGTGTGTATTCCAGTTAAGGGAACCCACTGCTGTGCTCTAGAGTCCCTCTCCTGGGGGGTCCCCTGTGGCAGAAAACAGTACTCTTCATTCCCACAGAATGAACACAAACACTTGGGAGCTTGGACAATCCCCCGAGAGGAAGGCTCTTCCTCGGCCTCTGAGACAACCCCTACCCTGACTGGACACTGTAAACGCAACACCCAGAGACAAAATCCTGAGTGACTGCCTCCCACTTGCCCTCCTTTGATATCCAGAGGATCTCCCCTCACGGACTGGAGATCAGACCTGCCATTACCTTGGCCACTAGCTGAGCCAAGTTTGCTTTTTCAGACATCTGTCCCCACAGCCCTGGCAAACACAGCCTCTAGGCTGGGTCTTCTGGAGCCATACCACAGGACCGTGCCTGCTCTCTCCTGGGAAACTGTGTCCATTCCTTTGGACACAAACCTCCAGAATATGAGAAACCTCAAGGCCCCCGAGGACATCCCACTACTGGGAGCCTCCCTGGACACACAGGGGCATTCGGACACAAGCTGAGCAGCTACCTCCACGAAGGCATGCCCACAGATGTCAACAGAGATAGAAGGTTGAGCCGGACAGGCCCTTAGGCCGTAGTCTCAACTCTTGCTTTGGGTTCCAGGTGTTACTCCTCAGAGGCTTTGGTTCAAAGAACAGGATATGGGGCTTTCCGGAGGCACTGAACAGAACTCCTCTCGTCTCCACATGGGAAGCTTCCCTGTTGGAGCTGTGTCAAACACCTCAGTTTGGAGAACCCTGCAGAGTCCCTGAGCCACCTCCACATTCCAAGGTCTCCCAGGCCACCAAGCCACAGTAGGACTCATCTTCAGGAGAGTCCATTTCAACTCTCCCCACTGGGTAGCTCACCCAGGAGCCTGCAGATTGAGCCTGCCTTGTCCTGCCTAAAGAGTGGGAATATGAGGTGGCGTTCCAAGGCATCCATGCTTAGACACCTGCTCTCGAGTCTTTCCGTATGGGGCCTCCTGGAACCATCCAATAGGACTCGACTGTCGTGCAGAAGGAAAGCTTGAGGTTTGGAGTAGTTCAAAAATCCCATCGTAGACAAACCTCCCTGGCTTCATGAAGCCCCCACACCCTTCAGGAAGAGGCCATGCTGGGCAAAAACTCTAGCCTGAGGCACGTCTCATAGTTGACATAACCTCAGTGCAGGAGATCTCGATTCAGCCTCTGCAGAGTGGCCCTGCCATGCCCTCGGTCCCAAACATCACACTAGCTTTTGTTTTCAGACTTCCTTCCTCACACTCCTGGCAAACAAGCCCTACGGACTAGGAACTCCAGAACCACAACCCAGCCCAGTGTCTGCCCAACGGAAGAAAAACGTTTCCCGGTGGGGCTCTTCAGAAAACCCAGATGAGGATCAACCTGCTCGGGCCTCGAAGGTCCCAGAACTGGATATGCTGCTCTGGGCACTCATGCTCTGTCTGACACAGCCTGAAGCCAGACGTCCAGACAGACAAAGAGACAGCTTGCCGCACACCCAGCACTTCGGACACGCCATGGTCTTATGCCATCACCTCTTCCTAACCTTGGTTTTCAGATATCTGAACCTAGACATTATATCAATTCTCCACACAGCTGGGTATCGCAAGCACAAAACAGAACTCCTCCTTCCCCATGGCTGTCAAGCTTGCTCTTGGCATGGAGTCACACCTTCAGGGTGGGAGAAACCTTCATGGCCCCTGATGCCACGCCCAAAGTTGAGTGCTGCTTGGGCACAAATTCACACTGTGACCCTCAGCATGAGCCCCTTGTCAAAGAAAGGCCTGTCAGGACCTGGACCAAGAGCCCGCATATGGGGCATGCCAAGCCCTTATGCACCCAATCCTCACCAGTGTTTGAGTTTTCCAGTCGCCCCACCTGTACCTGGGCTCTGCTCTGGAAACCCTTTCTTGGAGAGACACATGAGCCAGACAACACGACTCCACCCTTCCCACAAAATGACCCCAAACTCATGAGGCCCCCGCTTCATGAAGGTGCCATCATGGACACATACTCCAGCCTCAGCCAACTTTTGATCCTCAGCCTGACTTCAGATGCAGGAGATTTTGATTCAGCCTCTGCCGATTGGGCCTGCTCTGCCCTTGGCTCCAATCCTCACCCTTGCTTGTGTTTTCAGACTTCCGTCCTCACACTCCTGGCCCACAATCTCTCCCTACTGGGAATTCTGGGGCCACACTGAAGCACTCTGCCTGCCTCCCAGGAGAAAAACATTGTCTATGGTGCTGCCCAGAAACCCCAAATGAGGATCAAACTGCTTGGCCCTCGGCAACACCCCAATTGCATAGGCTACCTTAAACAGTGATGCTCTGTCGCAAATAGCCTGAGCCCAGACCTTCCAACAGACACCGACACAGCTGGCTGCACACCCAGCACATTGGACCCGCCACTGCCTTAGGCCACCATCCATTCCCAACCTGGGTTTTCAGTCATCGGAACCTAGACCTTATCTCCAATCCCTGCACAGGGGGAACCTGATGCACAAGTCAGAACCCCTCCTTCCCCATGGCAAGAAACCTTGCTGCTGGCCGTGAGTCAAACCTTCAGTGTAGGAGAAAACGGCAAACCTGCCGGGCCTCATGAAGCCCCCCATATCTTTCAGGGAGAGGCCATCATGGACAAAAACTCTTGCTTGAAGCACGTCTCATAGTAGATATGACCGCAATGCAGGAGATCTTGATTCAGCCTCTGCAGAGTGGCCTGCCATGCCCTCGGTCCCAAACCTCATGCTAGCTTGTGTTTTCAGACTTCCTTCCTCACACTCCTGGCAAACAATCCCTCCAGAGTAGGATTTGCAGAACCACAAGCCAGCCCAGTGACTGCCCACCGGTAGAAAACGTTTCCTTGTGGGGCTCTCCATAAATCCCAGATGAGGATCAACCTGCTCTTGCCTCGACGGCACTCAGATTTGATAGGCTGCTCTGGGCACTAATGCTCTGCCTTTCACAGCCTGATGCCAGACGTCCAGACAGGCAAGGAGACAGCTGGCCACACACCTAGCACTTCTGACACGCCATGGTCTTATGCTGTTATCTCTTCCTAACCTTGGTTTCCAGATATCTAAACCCAGATATTATATCAATTCCCCACACGGTTGGGCATCTGAATCACAAATCAGATCTCCTTCTTCCCCATGGCTGTAAGGCTTGCTCTTGGCATGGAGTCACACCTTCAGGGTGGGAGAAATCTTCATTTCCCCTGAAACCACGCCCAAACTTGAGTGCTGCCTTGGGCACAAATTCACTCTGTGACCCTCAGCATGAGCCCAATATCAAAGAAAGGCCTGTCAGGGCCTTGACCAAGAGCCCGCATATGGGGCGTGCCACGCCCCTATACACCCAATCCTCACCAGTGTTTGAGTTTTCCAGTCTCCCCCCCGTTCCTGGAGCTCTGCTCTGGAATCACTTTCTTGGAGAGACACATGAGCCAGACAACAGGACTCCACCCTTCCCACAAAATGACCCCAAACTCCTGTTAGCTGGGACAAATCCCCAGGGAGGGATACTTGTCCACAGTCACTGAGGCCACCCCCTACAATCTATGGCTATCCTGGACGCATCCAGAGACAAAAGCCTGAAGGAATCTCGCCCTTGATTCACAAGCCAAGGAGCTCACTCTCTATCTGTACATCTGGCCTGCCATACCCTCGGAGCCACTCATAAGCTGAGTTTGTGTTTTCAGACTTCTGTGCCCACAGCCTGGACCCACACACCCTCCAGGCTAGGGCATCTGGAGCCACAGCGAAAGATTGTGCCTGCCCTCTCCAAGGAAAATGTGCCCAATCCATTGACCACAACCCTACAGGTTAGGGAAAAGCTCCAAGGCCCCTGAGGCCATCCTGATAGTGTAGGCTGCCCTGGACTAAAAGGGGCACTCTGACACCAGCTGAGCCATTATCACCACTTAGACTCTCAGACAGTGTCCCCAGAGACAGAAGATTGAAATGGACAGGCCCTTAGGCCCTAATATGAACCTTAGCTTTAGTTTTCATGTGTCTGTCCTCAGAGGACTGGTTTCGTATACCAGCATATTAGGTTTTTCTGAGGCTCCAAACCAAACCTCTCTCGTCTCCACATGGAGTGCTTTCTTACTGGATCTGTATCAAACCCTTCTGGTCGGAGAATTCCGCAGGGCCACAGTACAACCATCACATTCCAAGGTCTCCATGGACAGAAACACACATTATGACGCATCCTCAGGAGAGGCCATTTCAACTCAGCCCGCTGGTTAGCTTGCCCCAGAGCCAGCAGATCAAACATATCTTGTCGTTAATGGCCAAAGGGAATGCGAGGCATGCTGTTCAGGGATCCATCCTTTGAACCCTCCTCTTCAGTCCTTCCGTATGGTATGTACTGGAGCCACTCAACAGGACTCGACTGTCTTGCAGAAGGAAACCTTGTGGTTTGTGGCAACCTCCAAACTCAGCGTGGGAAAATTTCGTTGGCCTCATGAGGCACCTGCTTCATGAAGGTGCTATCAAGGGCACAATACAACCTCAGCCAACGTCTGATCCTCAGCCTGACTTCAGATGCATGAGATATCCTTTCAGCCTTTGCAGAGTGGGCCTGCTCCCAACCTCACCCTATCTTTTGTTTTCAGACTCTACCCTGGCACTCCTGGCCCAAAAGCCCTCATGATTGGGAATTCTGGTTCCAGAACGAAGCACTCTGCCTGCCCCCCAAGAAAAACATTGTCTATGGCATTGCTCAGAAACTCCAAATGAAAATCAACCTGCTCAGCCCTCGGCAACACCCCAATTGCATAGGCTACCCTAAACACTATGCTCTGTCTTACATAGCCTGAGCCCAGACCTTGTGAGAGACATTGAGACAGTTGGCTTCACACCCAGCACATCGAACCTGCCATGGGTTAGGCCATTTCATCCCTTCCCATTGACCTGGGTGTCTTCCTGGAGGTATATTCTGAGGCTGTGTCAGACTATGCATTTTTTCTGGAGCTTCCTATTGAATTGGGGTGGTATTAGGGGCCTTGCAATTTTCTCTTAATCTGGTGGGTTGGGAAACTGAGACAGGCTGACATTCCTTGGGAGAGCTGGCCCAGTGCTGTTGTGTGTTCCTGGAGGCCCCATCCTGGAGGGCATATGGGTCAGGACTCTGGGTCCAAAGTCTTCAGACACAAACTCGGGTAAGAGTTAAGCTCGAGGTGATGGCAGACCCAATCTGCAGACCCTGAGCGAAGCATCTCCAGATATGAAATTCGGACGGCTGTGAGGCAGGAGCACAGTCTTTTCTGTCTGACTTGTTTGTCTATGATGGCCACGAAATGGAGGGGTGGCCTCATGGGTCCATGTGAGATTCTACCTCTCGGTGAATTCTGCTCGGCACCCAATAGTTTGGTGTATTTCCGGGGGATGGGAGGAGCGCAGTTTTCTGAGTCAGGGATCCCGTCCAAACAGCCATTCCAGAGATGGGTCCTGGGTTCTGGAGCCTGGATCACCGCAACAAGGCTTAGGATTTGGGCCTAGGGTCCTGCTCTATGTTTTCCTGGTACAGCTCCCGAGTGTTCTTGTTGGAAATGGGTCTCATTCTGAGGGTCACAATGCCTGTTTTTGCCCAGATGCCCATGCTGAGTGGGTGTGACCTCATGGGCTATGCACTTGGCTCCCACTCTGAGGGTTGGACTGCCATCTCAACATTCAGTTTTCCTGCCATGGGGAAGGAGGTGTACTTTTTTATGCTTCAGGTTCCCCCATGGGCAGGAATTTGAGCTAAGTTCTGGGACAGGTGCCTGAATACCCAGTTCACTTTGAGATGAGGTCCTCGGGCCAAGGCAGGACCCACCTGCAGAAAATGAGGCCTGCTTTCTGGGTGGCTGTCAGGAGCTCGGGCTCGAGCTGTGTCAGACAGAACATTCGTGGAGAGTTCGGCCTATGATATTGGGGTGCTTTTGAGAGCTGTGCAACTGGATCCTCATGGGGGATTTTTGCACAGACCCTTTCTTCACTTCTTCTATCTGGTGAGCAGGCAGATGGCTGCATTACGGCTCCAGAATATCCAAGTTGGAGGGTTTGCAGGCAAGGAGTGTGAGGACAGAAGTATGAAAACATAAGCTACAGTTACGCTCAGTGCCGAGCACATGTCTATTCCAATGTACAGCAGTTGTTTCGAGATCTCCAGCACCTGGGCGAGGGGAAGATGTCTGCTCACGCTGGAGTTTGTATCCATGATGGCCAACAAATGGTGGGGAGGCCTCAAGAATTCTTGGAGGTTTTTCCAAGCTGGAGCTTGTGAGCTTCTCCAAACATCAAGGTGTCCTACTAAGGGGCAGCAGAAGTCTTCTTACAGGGCTCCAGGGTCCCCCATATGGAAGATTCGATAGCAATGCTCTCTGAATGGAGGCCTGGGAAGCCAATCTCGTGTTACCATTGCAGCTGAGGAACAGGGTAAGCTTGAACCAATGACACTGATTCCAAGTTCCAAGTGATTTGCGTTGATGGAAGTTCTCAGTCTAACAGTTCCCAATGCTGCTTGGTGTCCAGGGAGACCTTAGAATGTGGTGGCGGCTCTCTGACCATTGAGGATTCTCTATCCTTAGGATTAGACCCAGTACCCAGGAGCCAGGTTTCCTTCTTGGGACAGGAGGTGTGCTCTTGTATGGCTCACGGACCACAGGTTGGACCATATGCTTGAATTTCCAGAACAGACCTCTAGGAAGAGAGACCTCAAAACATAAGCTAGGGTTCTGATGAGGTTTTAGGGCCATGGAAGTTTCAATCTTCGGACTAAGTGCCATTGGCCTGCATGTCATCCTGGAGGTAGGTGCTGAGGCTGTGTCAGGCTGTGCACTTTTTCCAGAGTGGCCTATGATATTGGGGTGCAGTCAGGGGCCTTGCAGTTTTCTCCTAATCTGGACATTTTGGGAAACTGAGATGGGCAGGGTTTCCTCAGGAGAGCAGGGCCAGTGATGTCATGTGTTTCTCGAGGCCCCATCCTGGAGGTCATGTGTGTCAGGACTTTGGGACCAAAGACTTTAGACACAACCTCGGATAAGAGATAGGAGTGAGGTGATGGCAGTTTGAATCTGAAGACCCTGAGGGAAGCTCCTCGGGATTTGAAATTCAGGTGGCTGGGAGGGAGGAGCACAGGCTTTTCTGTCTGGATTTTGTGTCTAGGATGGCCACTAAATGGAGGGGTGACCTCATGTGTCCATGGGATATTATTCCACTCTGGTGATTCTGCTTGGCACCCAAGAGTTTGATTTCTTTCTGGGGAAGAGGAAAAGACTGTATTCCATCTCTGGGATCCTGTCCAAACAGGGATTCCAGAGATGGGTTCTGGGTCCAGACACTGGGAAAACTTAACCAAAGCTTCGATTTGGGATCCTGGTCCAGATCCCAAGGGGGATATTTGGAAAGGGGTCTCATTCTGAGGGTCACAATGCCTATTTGTGCCCAGCTGCCCATCCTGTGTAGGCATGGTCTCATGGACCATGCACCTGGTTCCCACTCAGGGTTGTACAGCCATCTCAACATTCAGTTTTCTGGCCATGGGGAAGGAGGAGCACTCTTTTGTGCTTCCGAGTCCCCTATGGGCAGGAATTTGAGCTAAGTCTGGGACAGGTACCTGAATATCCAGGTTGCTTCAAGATGATGGCCTCGGGCCAAGGTTGGACCCACCTGGAGGATATGGGGCCCACTATCTGGGTGGCTGACAGGAGGTCGGGGATCAGGCGGTGTCAGATAGTTAATTTATGCAGAGGTCGGTCTATTATATTGGGGTGCCATTGAGGGCCGTGCAGGAGGATCCTCTCCAACCTAGCTAGAGAAAGCCATGGATGAGCAAATGGAATTGATTAGGGCTGAGCTGAACGTGAAGAGAGATGATGTTCACAATGTTAGGGTGGAGCTTAAAGCTACCAGGGCTGAGGTTCACAATGCTCTCAATGAGTTCCAATCTAATCTAAATTCTCTCAAAGCTAGGGTAACTGAGACAGAAGTTAGAATTAGTGATCTGGAGGACAAACAGATAGAGAGAGGGGATCAGGAGGAGGGCTGGAACAAACAGCCTAGAAACCATGAAAACAGAATCAGGGAAATAAATGATGCCACGAAACCTTCCAAAGTCAGAATTATTGGAATCCCTGAAGGGGAGGAGAAAGAAAGAAGTCTAGAAGATATAGTGGAACAAGTTCTTCATGAAAAATTTCCCAAACTCCTGAATGGAATCTGCGTTCATGTACTAGAGTCTGAACGGTCTCCACCCAAGATTATCCATTCCAAAAAACCATCACAACACCTGGTAGTCAAATTGAGGAATCATAATTGTAGGTATAATCTCATGAAAGCCGCTAGGACAAAGAGGCTCCTTTCTTACAGAGGAAAGCCCATCAGAATAACATCAGACCTGTACACAGAGACCTGGCAAGCCAGAAAGAGCTGGCAAGATATATTCAGGGCATTAAATGAGAAGAATATGCAGCCAAGAATACTTTATCCAGCAAGACTGACATTCAAAATGGATGGGGAGATATAGAGTTTCCAAGACCGGCAAGGCTTAAAAGACTATGCAACCTCCAAGCCGACACTGCAGGAAATATTAAAGGGGGTTCTATAAAAGAGGAAAAAATCCTAATAATAGCATTGAACAGAAATATAGAGACAGTCTACAGAAAGAAAGACTTCAAAGGTAACTCGATGTCAATAAAAATGTATCTATAAATAATCACTCTCAATGTGAATGGCCTAAATACGCCCATAACATGACACAGGGTTGCAGATTGGATAAAACGACAGGACCCATCCATGTATTGTCTACAAGAGACCCATTTTGAACCTAAAGATACATGCAGACTGAAAGTGAAGGGATGGAGAAGCATCTTTCATGCCAATGGGCCTCAAAAGAAGGCTGGGGTAGCAATTTTTGTATCAGATAAATTAGACTTTAAACTAAAGACTGTAGTCAGAGATACAGAAGGACACTACATCATTCTTAAAGAGACTATCCACCAAGTTGATCTAACAATTGTAAATATCTATGCCCCCAATATGGGAGCAGGCAATAATAAAACTGTTAATCAAGATAAAGAGTCATATTGATATAAATACACTAATTGTAGGAGATCTTAACACGTCTCCCTCAGAAATAGACAGATCATCAAAGCAGAAAATCAATAAAGAAACAAAAGCATTGAATGACACATTGGACCAGATGGACCTCATAGATATATACAGAACATTCCACCCTAAAACAACAGAATACTAATTCATCTCAAGTGCACATGGAACCTTCTCAAGAATAGACCACAAACTGGGTTACAAATCAGGACTCAACCGATACCAAAAGACTGAGAATATTCCCTGCATTTTCTCAGATCACAATGCTTTGAAACTGGAGCTCAATCACAAGGAAAAGTTCAGAAGGAACTCAAACACATGGAAGCTAAAGACCACCTTGCTTAAGTATGCTTGGATCAAGCAGGAGATCAAAGAATAACTGAAAAAAAATCATGGAAACCAATGAGAATGAAGACCCTTCGGTCCAAAATTTATGGGATAGAGCAAAGGCGGTCCTAAGGGGGAAATATATAGCCATCCAGCCCTCCCTCAAAAAAATTGAAAAATCCAGAACACAGCAGCTGACTCTACACCTTCAAGAACTGGAGAATCAACAACAAATCAAACCAACTCCACACATAAGAAGAGAAATAATCAAGATTAGAGCTGAGATCAATGAGGTAGAAACCAGAGATACAATAGAACGTACTAATGAATCTAGAAGTTGGTTTTTTGAAAGTATCAATAAAATCAATAGACCACTGGACACACTAATCCAAAAGAAAAGAGAGAAAGCCCAAATTCATAAAATTATGAATGAAAAGGGAGAGATCACAAGTAACACCAAGGAAGTAGAAATAATCATCAGAAGTTTTTATCAACAGTTATATGCCAATAAGCATAGCAACCTAGATGAAATGGATGCATTCCTGGAATACTATAAACTCCCAAAATTGAACCAGGAAGAAATTGACAACTTGAATAGACCAATATCTAGTAACGAGTTTGAAGCAGTGATCAAAAATCTCCAAAAAAACAAGAGCCCAGGACCTGACGGATTCCCTGGGGAATTCTATCAAACTTTCAAAGAAGAAATAAGACCAATTATCCTGAAGATGTTTCAAAAAATTGAAGCAGAAGCCAGCATTACCCTGACCCCTAAACCAGGCATTGACCCTTAAAAAAAGGAGAATTTCAGACTAAAATCACTGATGAATACGGATGCTAAGATTCTCAACAAGATCCTAGCAAACAGGATCCAACAGCCCATTAAAAAGATTATCCGACATGACCAGTTGGGATTCATCCCTGGGCTACAAGGATGGTTCAACATTCGCAAATCAATCAATGTGATAGAACAAATGAATACGAGACGAGAGAAGAACAACATGGTCCTCTCAATCGATGCAGAAAAAGCAGTTGAAAAAATCCAGCATCCGTTTCTGACAAAAACCCTTCAAAGTATAGGGATAGAAAGAACATTCCTGAACGTCATCAAATCTAACTATGAAAGACCCACAGCAAATATCATCCTCAATGGGAAAAAGCTTGCAGCCTTCCCGTTGAGATCAGGAACAAGTCAAGGATGCCCTGTCTTACCACTCTTGTTCAATATAGTATTAGAAGTCCTAGCAACAGCAATGACAACAAAGAGAAATAAAATGTATCCAAGCTGGCAATGAAGAAGTCAAACTCTCTTCGCAGATGACATGATTCTTTATACGGAAAACCCAAAAGACTCCACCCCCAAACTACTAGAACTCATACAGCAATTCAGCAACGTGGCAGGATACAAAGTCAATGTACAGAAATCAGTGGCTTTCTTATACACTAACAATGAAAATACAGAAAGGGAAATTAGAGAATCAATTTCATTTACTATAGCACCAGAACCATAAGATACCTGGGAATAAACCTTACCAAAGAGGTAAAGGATCCGTACTTGAGGAACTACAGAACACTCATGAAAGAAACTGAAGAAGACACAAAAAGATGAAAGACCATTCCATACTCTTGGTTCGGAAGAATAAACATTGTTAAATTGTCTATACTGCCTAGAGCAATCTATACTTTTAATGCCATTCTGATCAAAATTCCACCGGTATTCCTCAATGAGCTGGAGCAAATAATCCAAAAATTTGTATGGAATCAGAAGAGACTCTGAATCGCTAAGGAATTGTTGAAAAACAAAAATAAAACGGGGGCATCACATTACCTGATTTCAAGCTTTATTACAATGCTGTGACACCAAAACAGCATGGTACTGACATTAAAACAGTGGAACAGAGTAGAGTGCCCAGATATGGACCCTCAACTCTATGGGCAAATAATCCTCGAGAAAACAGGAAAAAATATACAATGGAAAAAAGACAGTCTCTTCAATAAATGGTGCTGGGAAAACTGGACAGCTATGTGTAGAAGAATGAAACTCGACCATTCTCTAACACCGTACACAAAGATAAACTCAAAATGGATAAAAGACCTCAACATGAGACAGGAATCCATCAGAATCCTTGAGGAGAACATAGGCAGCAATCTCTTCGATATTAGCCACACAATCTTCTTTCAAGTTATGTCTCCAAAGGCAAAGGAAACAAAAGCGAAAATAAACCTTTCAGACTTCATCAAAATCAAAAGCTTCTGCACAGCAAAGGAAACAGTCAAAAAAACAAAGGTGCAACCCACGGAATGAGAGAAGATATTTGCAAATGACAGTGCAGAGAAAAGATTGATATCCAGGATCTATAATGAACTCCTCAAATTCAACATGCACAAAACAGACAATCATATCAAAAAATGTGCAGAAGATATAAACATAAACTTCTCCAATGAAGACATACAAATGGCTATCAGACACATGAAAAAAATGTTCATCATCACTAGCCCTCAGGGAGATTCAAATTAAAACCACATTGAGATATCATGTTTCAGCAGTTAGAATGGTCATTAGCAAGACAGGAAACAACTTGTGTTGGAGGGGATATGGTTGGTGGGAATGTAAGTTGGTGCAGCCTCTTTGGAGAACAGTGTGGAGATGTCTCAAGAAATTAAAAATAGAACTTCCCTATGACCCTGCAATTTCACTTCTGGATATTTACCCCAAAGATACAGATGTCATGAAAAGAAGGGCCATCTGTACCCCAATGTGTACAGCAGCAATGGCCACGGTAGACAAACTATGGAAAGAACCAAGATGCCCTTCAACGGACGAATGGATAAGGAAGATGTGGTCCATATACACTATGTATGCATACCCAACTTTTTAGCAACATGGACGGGACTGGAAGAGATTATGCTGAGTGATATCAGTCAAGCAGAGAGTGTCAATTATCATATGGTTCACTTATTTGTGGAGCATAACAAATAGCATGGAGGACATGGGGAGTTAGAGAGAAGGGAGTTGGGGAAATTGGAAGGGGAGGTGAACCATAAGAGACTATGGACTCTATAAAACAATCTGAGGGGTTTGAATTGGCGGGTGGGTGGGAGGTTGGGGTACACAGGTGGCCGGTATTATAGAGGGCACGGATTGCATGGAACACTGGGTTTGGTGAAAAAATAATGAATACTGTTATGCTGAAAATAAAAAATAATAATAATAATACGCACTTGAGTCCAGAGTGTTGTTTGAAATTAAGGTCGGCACAGGGAATTTGTACTTTGCTTCTAATCTTCAGGGTTTGAGCAACCGTGAAGGGCAGAGTTTTCTTTTGGGTGGTAAGCATACTCATCTGGTGTGGCACCAGAGGCCCCATCCTGGAAAGCATGTGGTCCAGGGCCTTGGGGACAGAAATTTGCAAATGCAAACTAGGTTTATGGTGAGGGCGGAGGCGATCACAGGCCCAATCTGCAGGCCTGAGTGCACCTCATAGTGTACTGAAATTAAGGTGTCATGGAGGCAGTATCACAGGCTTTTCTGTCTGGATTGTGTGTCTAGGATGGTCGCAAAATGTAGGGGAGTCTTCATTGGGCCACGGGAGATTCTTCATCTCTGGGCATTCTGCCCAGCTCTCTAGAGTTTGGTGTCTCTGGGGAAAAGAAGACTGCTGTTTTCCGTCTCAGCAGATTCCCAAAAGAGGGATTTCAGAGACAGTTTCTGGGATTTTTCAGGGCCCCTGAACAACACGAATGAGGGTGAGGATTTGGCCCTAGGGACCTGGCAGGCCCGCCCTGTGTCCTTTCTGTCCAGCTACCAAGGGGGTTTGTTTGAAAGCAGGCTCACTCTGAGGGTCATAATGCCCAGGGCAGCTCACATGAGTGGCCGTGGTCTCATGGGCCATGCAGCTGGTTCCCACTCTGAGGGTTGGAAACCCATCTCAACAGCCAGGATTCCTGCCATGGGGAAGGAGGAGTACTCTTGTGCTTCAGGTTCCCCCATAAGCAGGGATTTGAGCTACAGTATGAAGGAGAGATGACTGAATATCCAGGTTGAGTATATGTGATGGCTTCTGGCCACAACAGGTCCCACTTGCAGGATATGGGGCAAACTGTCTGTGTGGCTGATTAGAGGTCGTGGCTCAGGATGTGTCAGACCAAGCCTGATTGCCCATGGTGGCCGATGATATTAGGGTACCGTCGAGGGCCATGCCGCTGTATCCTCATATGGAGTTTCTGGGCAGAATCACCAGGCACTTCTTCTTTCTGTTGGGCAGGCAAATTCTGCATTTTGTTACCAGATTCCCTATCAAGAGGCCTTGGGGATGGATGAAATTGAGGATGGAATTGTAAACACAAGCTACGGTTAAATTCAGTGCGAAGCAGAAGGCAGTTCCCGTGTGCAGTGGCTGATTCGAGATATCCAGCACCTGAGTAAGGGCAGATGTCTGAAGTTAGCTCACACTGTAGTTTGTGACTATGATGACCGACTAATGGAGTGGGGGCGCAAGATGCCATGGAGGATTTCCCACACTGTGGCTTGTGGGATGCTCCAAACAGCAAGGTTTCCTTGTACTGGACAGGGGGAGTCTGGTTTGTTGGCTCCAGGATCCCCATAGTGAAAGTTTGGGTAGCAGAGATCTCTCACATGGATGCCTGGAAAGCACACCTCCATTGACCATTGCAGCTGAGGAAGAAAGCATGTTCCATTGGTGGCTCTGGGGTGAAATTCCAAGCAGCCTGAGTTGACATGGAGTTCCATGCTGTTGGATCATAATGATGGTTTGTATCCAGGGAAACGTTAGAATGTTTGAGTGGTAGGGGCCATGCAGGATTCTCATCCACTGAGTCTTGGACATATCTACCAAGAGCAATGTTTTTTACTGGGGACAGGAGGGGTTCTGTTGTGTGGCTCACAGACCATATGTTGGAATATAAGTTGGTTTTGGAAAAAAGGCCTCTGGGGACAGGCGCCTGAAAATATAAGCTATGGTATCAATAAAGTCTTATGGGCATGTCAGGTTCAGTCATCTGACTCAGGGCCTTTGACGTGGATATCTGCCTGGAAATAGGTGCTCATGGTGTATCAGAATGCGCATTTGGGTCCAGAGTGTTCCTCAGAATTGAGGTGTGCTCAGGGGTTTTGCATATTGCTACTAAACTTCAGGGTTTGGGCAACAGTGAAGGGCAGAGTTTCCTTTGAGTACGTAGGCACAATCATCTGGTTTGGCTCCAGAGACCCCATCCTGGAGGGCTTCTGGTCCAGGGCTTTGGGAATTAGGGTTAATGTGAGGGCCAAGTTGATCACAGGCCCGACATGCAGGCCCGAGGGCAGCTCATAGTGTACTGAAATTACACTATCATGGAGGCGGTAGTGCAGGCTTTTCTGTCAGGTATGTGTCCAGGACAGTCACAAAAGGTAGGGGTGGCTTCATGAGGCCATGGTAAATTCTTCGTCGCTAGGGATTCTTCTCAGCTCCCAAGTGTTTTGTGTCTCTGGGAGAAAGGAAGACTGCTGTTTTCTGTCTCAGGGCACCCCCAAAAGAGGGATTAGAGACAGGTTCTTGGTCTGGTCGCCAGGAAAACACGAACGATGGTGAGAATTTGGCCCTAGGGATCTGGAAGCCCCACTCTGCGGGCTCCTGGGCCAGGTTCCGAGGGGGTTTGTTTGAAAGCAGACTCCCACTGACGATCACAATGACTGTTTGTGCCCAGGGCGGCTCCCATGAATGGCCATGGTCTCATGGGCTATGCAGCTAGTTCCCACTCTGAGGGTTAGACACCCATCCCATCAGCCAGGTTTCCTGCCATCAGAAAGGAGGACTCATTCTGTGCTTCAGGTTACACCATAGGCAGGGATTTGAGATTTGAGCTACGGTCTGGGGACAGATGCCTGAATACCCAGGTTGTGTAGAGATGATGGCTTCGGGCCATGGCAGGTCCAGCTGCAGGATATGGGGCCCACTCTCTGCGTGGCTGACTGGAGGTCGTGGCTCAGGCTGTGTCAGACAGAGTCTTAGTGCCCATGGCAGCCTATTTATTATGGTGCTGTCGAGGGTCATGCAGGTGGTTCCTCATGTGGGATTTCTGGTCAGACTCACCAGCCACTTCTTCTTTCTGTGGGGCATGCAGAATGCTGTGTTATGGCTCCAGAATTCCCTATCAAGAGGGCTTGGGGACCAGGAAGTTGAGGATGGAATTGTAAACACAAGCTATGGTTCAATTCAGTGACAAACAGAAGGCACTTCCAGTTTGCAGTGGCTGATTCGAGACATCTAGCTCCTGAATAAGGGCAGATGTCAGATGTTTGCTCATGCAGGAGATTGTGTCTATGATGACCAAGAAATGGAGCAATGGCATCAAGAAGCCATGGAGGATTTCCCACACTGGGGCTTGTGAGATGCTCCAAACAGCAAGGTCTCCTTCAACCAGACAGAGGAGTCTGGTTTGTTTGCTCCAGAGTCCCCAATATGGAAAGGTTGGGTAGCAGAGTACTCCCTCATGGATGACTGGAAAGCACACCTTCATTGACCATTGTAGTTGAGGAACATGGCAGGTTCGATCTGCTGGCCCTGGAGCCAAGTTCCAAGGGGGCTGAGTTGACATGGAGTTTCATGCTGTTGGATCACAATGCTGGTTTGTATCCAGGGAGACGTTAGAAAGTTGGGGTGGTCAGGGGCCATGCAGGATTCTCCTACACTGAGTCTTGGACACAGCTACCAAGAGCAAGGTATCTTTCTGGGAACAGCAGGGGTTCTGTTGTGTTTCTCAGGGACCACATGTTGGAATATAAGTTGGTATTAGAGAACAGGCCTCTCAGGATGGGCGCCTGAAAACCCAAGCTAGGGTCAATGAAGTCCTTGGTGTATGTCAGATTCAAACTTCTACTCAGGGCTTTTGACTTGAATGTCTGCCTGGAGACAAGTGCTCATTGTGTGTCAGAATGAATTCAATGAATTCAATTTCTTTGAATTTGAGGTGGGCTCAGGGGCTTTGTACTTTGCTCCTAATCTTCAGGGTTTGGGCAACAGTGAAAGGCAGAGTTTCCTTTGGGAGGGTAGTCACAGTCTTCTGGTGTGGCACCAGAGGCCCAAGTCTGGATGGCATGAGGGCAGGATTTTGGAGACAGAAATCTGCCAATGCGAACTAGGGTTAGGGTCAGGCCCGAGGTGATCACAGCCCTGATCTGTAGGATCTGAGGGCAGCTCATTGTGTAGTGAAATTAAGGTATCATGGAGGCGGTGGGTAGACTTTTCTGTCTGGATTGTGTGTCCAGAACGGTGGCCAAATGTAGGGATGGCTTCATGGGGCCATGGAACATTCTTCATCTCTGGGGTTTCTGCCCAGCTCCCAAGAGTTTGTGTCTCTGGGGGAAGGGAAGACTGCTGTTTTCCGTCTCAATGGATCCCCACTAGAGCGATTCCAGAGACAGTTTCTGGGTCTCAGCGCCAGAAAACACCACCAAGTGTGAAGATTTGCCTCTAGGCACCTGGAAGGCCCACTCTGCCGGCTCCTGGTCCAGCTACCATGGGGGTTTGTTGGAAACAGGCTCATGCTGAGGATCACAAAGCCTGTTTGTGCCCAGGGCGGCTCCCATGTGTGGTCGTGGTCTCATGTCCATGCAGCTGGTTCCCACTCTGAGGGTGAAACACCCATCTCACCAGCCAGATTTCCTGCCATTATGAAGGAGGTGTACCCTTGTTCTTCAGGTTCCCTCATAGGGTAGGATTTGAGCTAAGTGCTAGGCACAGATGCCTGAATATCCAGGTTGAGTAGAGATGACGGCTTTGGGCCACAACAAGTCCCATCTGTAGTATATGGGACCCACTGTCTGGGTGGCTGACTAAAGATCGTGGTGCAGGCTGTGTCAGACAGAGCCTTAGTTCCCATGGTGGCCTATGACATTAGGGTGTCGTCAAGGGCCCTGCAGGTGGATCCTCATGTGGGGTTACTGGGCAGACTTACCAGGCTATTCTTCTTTCTTGTGGCAGGCAGAATGCTGCGTTGTGGCTACAGAATTTCCTATCAAGAGTGTTTGTGGACCAGGAGCATGAGGATGGAATGGTAAACACACGCTAATGTTAAATTCA
The DNA here is from genome assembly GCF_964662115.1 of Mustela nivalis. Lineage (NCBI taxonomy): Eukaryota > Metazoa > Chordata > Mammalia > Carnivora > Mustelidae > Mustela > Mustela nivalis. The sequence continues at coordinate 1,609,781 of NW_028136547.1, read as the reverse complement.
GTGCCAAGCGAAAAACAGTTCCAATGTGCAGTGGCTGATTGGAGATATCCAACACCTGAGTAAGGGCGGATGTCAGATGTTTGCTCACACTGGAGTTTTTGTCTATGATGACCAACAAATGGAGGGGTGGCGTCAAGAGGCAATGGAGGATTTACCACGCTAGGGCTTCTGAGATGATCCAAACAGCAAGGTTTCCTTCTACCAGACAGGGGGAGTCTGTTTTTTTTTTCTCCAGGGTCCCCCATGAGGGAACTTTGTGTAGCAGAGCACTCCCTCATGGATTCCTGGAAAGCACACCTGCATTGACCATTGCAGCTGAGGAACATGGCAGGTTTGTTGTGGTGGCTATGGGGTGTAGTTCCAAGGCCTTGAGTTGACATGGAGTCTCATGTAAATTGGGCACAATGCTGGTTTGTTACCAGGGAGATCTTAGAATGTGCTGCTGGCTAAGGGGCCATGCAGAGTTCATCTACCCTGACAGTTTGACACAGGTCCAAGAGCAAGTCTTTCTTCTGGGGACACTAGATGTTCTTTTGTGGGGCTCAGGGATGACATGTTTTATCATAGGTTGGTATTCCAGAACAGGTCACTGAGGACAGGTGCCTGAAAACCTCATCTAGGGTTCCAATGAGGTCCTAGGGACATGTCAGTGTAAAACTTCTGACTCAGGACCATTGACATGGCTTCCTGCCTGGATGTAGGTGATGAGGGTGTATCAGACTGGGCATTGCATTCAGAGGGTTCACCAATATGCTGATTGGCTCAGGGGCCTTACAGGTTTCTCCTAATCTGGAGGGGTTGGGCAATTGTGACCGTCAGAGCTTCCATGGGGATGGCAGGCACAGTCCTCTGGTGTGGCTCCAGAGACACCATCCTGGAGGGCAGGTGAGCCATGGTTTTGGGAATGAAGTCTTCAAACACAAATTCCGGTTAGGGTTAGTGGCACGGTGATCACAGGCCCAATGCATAGACCTTGAGGGCAGCTTGTGAGGAATTGTTATTAGGGTGACTCAAAGGCGGTAGCACAGGCTTTTCTATCTGAATTGTGTGTCCAGGATGGCCTCGGAATACAGGTGTGATCTCATGGGTCCATGGGATATCATGACAGGGTTGCCCACTCTCTCCACTCTTATTCAACATAGTATTTGAAGTCCTAGCAACAGCAATCAGACAACAAGGAGAAATAAAATGTATCCAAATTGGCAATGAAGAAGTCAAACTCTCTCTTCACAGATGACATACTTTATATGGAAAACCCAAAAGAATCCACCCCAAAACTACTAGAACGCATACAGCACTTCAATAATGTGGGAGGATACAAAATCTTTGTACAAAAATCAGTGGTTTTCTTATCCTTTAACAATGAAAATACAGAAAGGGAAATTAGAGAATCAATTCCATTTACTACAGCTCCAAAACCATAAGATACCTGGGAATAATCCAAACCAAAGTGATAAGCAATCTATACTCAGGGAACTACAGAACACTCATGAAATAAATGGAAGAAAACCATAAAGATGGAAGACCATTCCATACTCGTGGATCAGAAGAATAAACAGTCTTTAAAAGTCTATACAACCTAGAGAAATCTATCCTTTTAATGCCATTCTGATCAAAATTCCTCCGGTATTTTTCAAAGAGCTGGAGCAAACAGAAGCCTAAAATTGGTGTGGAATCAGAGGAGATCCCGTATTGCTAAGGAAATGGCAAAAAGGAAAGAACAAAACTGGGTGCACCCTGTTGCCTGGTTTCAAGGGTTACTACAAAGCTGTGACCACCAAGACAGCAGGGGACTGGCATAAAAACAGGCCATTAGACCAGTGTAACAGAGTAGAGAGCTCAGATATGGACCATCAATCTATAGTCAAATAATTTTCAAGAAAGCAGGAAAAAATATACAAAGGAAAAAAAACGTCTTTTCAATAAATGCTGCTGAGAAAATTGGGACAGCTTTGTGTAGATGAATGAAACTAGACCATTCTCTGACACCATACACAAAGAGAAACTCGAAATGGATAAAAGACCTCAACCTGAGGCAGGAATCCATCAGAATCTTGGAGGAGAAAATAGGCAGAAACCTCTTCAACATTGGCCATAGCAACTTCTTTCAAAATGTGTCTCCAAAGGCAAAGGAAAAAAATGTGAAGATGAACGTTTGGGACTTCATAAAGATCAAAAGCTTCTACACAGCAAAGGAAACAGTCAACAAAACAATGAGGCAACCCACGGAATTCGAGTAGATATTTGCAAATGACAGTACTGACAAAACCTTTTATCCAGGATCTATAAAGAATTCCTGAAACTCAACACACACAACACAGATAATCCTATTAAAAAATGGGCAGAAGATACAAAGAGACATTTCTCCAATGAAGACATACAAATGGCTATCAGACACATTAAAAAATGTTTGTCATCACTAGCCATCAGGGAGATGCAAACTAAAACCACATTGAGATATCACCTTACACCAGTTAGAATGGCCTTAGAAAGATAGGAATCAACATGTGTTGGAGAGGATGTAGAGAAAGGGGAACCCTCTTACACTGATGGTGGGAAAGCAAGTCGGTGCAGCCACTCTGGAGAACAGTGTGGAGATTACTCAAGAAATTAAAAATAGAACTTCCCTAAGACCCTGCAATTGCACTACTGGGTATTTACCCCCAAAGAAACAGATGGAGTGAAAAGAAGGGCCATCTCTACCCCCAAATTTATAGAAGCAATGTCCATGGTCGTCAAAGAGTGGATAGAACCAAGATGCCCTTCAATGGATGATTGGATAAGGAATATGTGGTCCATATACACTACAGAGTATTAGGCCTCCATCAGAAAGGATGAATACCTAACATATGTAGCTACATGAATGGGACTGGAAAAGATTCTGCTGAGTGAAATAAGTTAAATAAGTCAAGCAGAGAGAATCAATTATCATAAGGTTCCACTTATGTATGGAGCATAACAAATAGCATGGAGGACAAGGGGAGTTAGAGAGGAAAAGGGAGTTTGGGGAAATTGGAAGGGGAGGTGAACCATGAGAGACTATGGACTCTGAAAAACAATCTTAGGGTTTTGAAGTGGCGGGGGTGTGGGAGGTTGGTACCAGGTGGTGGGCATTATAGAGAGCACAAATTGCATGGAGCACTGGGTGTGGTGAAAAAATAATAAGTACTTTTTTTCTGAAAATAAATCAATTGGAAAAGAAAAAAAAAAGCAAATGGGGGCATCACATTTCCGGACTTTAAGCTTTACTACAAAGCTATGATAACCAAGACAGCATGGTACTGGCAAAAAAATAGACATATAGACCAGTGGAACAGAGTAGAGAGCCCTGATATGGACCCTCAACTCTATGGTCAAATAATCTTAGACAAAACAGGAAAAAATATACAGTGGAAAAAAGACAGTCTCTTCCATAAATGGTGCAGAGAAAACTGGGCAACTATACGTAGAAGAATGAAACTGGACCATTGTCTTACACCGCACACAAAGATAAACTCAAAATGGATAAAAGACCTCAATGTGAGACAAAATCCATCAGAATCATAGAGGAGAATATAAGCAGTAATCTCTTCGATGTCAGCCACAGCAACTTCTTTCAAGATATGTCTCCAAAGGGAAAGGAAACAAAAGCCAAAATAAACTTCTGGGACTTCGTCAAAATCTAAACCTTCTGCATAGCAAAGGAAACAGTCAACAAAACAAAGAGCAACCCAAGGATTGCGAGAAGATACTTGCAAATGACAGGACAGACAAATGGTTGATATCCAGGACCTATAAAGAACTCCTCAAACTCAACACACACAAAACAGACAATCATATTTTAAAAATGGGCAGAAGATATGAAGAGACACTTCTCCAATGAAGACATACAAATGGCTATCAGACACATGAAAAAAAAAAGGTTCATCATCATTAGCCATCAGACTGATGCACATTAAAACCGCATTGAGATACCACCTTACACCAGTTAGAACAGCCAAAATAAGCAAGACAGGAAACAACATGTGTTGGGGAGGATGTGGAGAAAGGGAAACCCTCTTACACTGTTGGTGGGGATGCAAGTTGGTGCAGCTACTTTGGAAAACAGTGTGGAGATTCCTCAAGAAATTAAAAACAGAGCTATCCTATGACCCTGCATTGCACTACTGGGTATTTACCCCAAAGATACAGATGGAGTGAAACGAAGGGTCATCTGTACCCCAATGTTTATAGCAGCAATGGCAATGGTCAACAAACTGTGGAAAAAACGAAGATGAACTTCAAAAGATGAATGGATAAGGAAGATGTAGTCCATATACACAATGGAGTATTATGCCTCCATCAGAAAGGTTGAATACCCAAATTTTGCAGCAACATGGACAGGACTGGAAGAGATTATGCTTAGTGGAATAAGATAAGCAGACAGAGTCAGTTATCATATTGTTTTACTTAAGTGTGGAGCATAAACAATACCATGGAGGACAAGGGGAGATGGAGAGGAGAAGGGAGTTGAGGGAAACTGGAAGCGGAGGTGAACCATGAGAGACTATGGACTCTGTAAAAGAATCTGAGGTCTTTGCATGGGTTGGGTGGGAGTTTGGGGGAACCAAGTGGTGCTTTTTAGAGATGGTATGGAGTGCATGGAACACTGGGAGTTGTACTAAAACATTGAATATGGTTACACTGAAAATAATTTAAAAAATTAAACAGTTGTATGCCAATATGCTAAGCAAACTTTGTGAAATAGATGCATTTTTAGAAAAGTATAATCCCAAAATTGAACCGGGAAGAAATTCACAACATAAATAGACTTTTACCCAGTAACAAGATTGAAGCAGTGTTCAAAAACCTCCCAATACACAAGAGCCCAGGACTTGATGGATTCACAGGAGAAATCTACCAGACTTTAATAGAAGAAATAACATGTCTTCTCCTGAAGCTCGTTCCAAAAATTAAGCAGAAAGAAAACTTCCAGACCCTTTTTATGAAGGCAGCATTACCCTGCTCCACAAACCAGGCAAAGACCTCACCAAAAGGAAAATTTCAGACCAATATCACTGATGAATATGGATACTAAGATTCTCAACAAGATCCTAGCTCACAGGATCCAACAGTACATTCAAAAGATGATCCACCATGACCAGGTGGGATCTATCCCTGGGTTGCAAGGATGGTTCAGCATTCACAAATCAATCAATGTCATAGAACAAATTATGAAGCATGGAGAGGAGAACCACATGGTCCTCTCCATTGAAGAAGAAAAAGCATTATACAAAATCCAGCATCCGGTCCTGATTAAAATGCTTCAAATTATAGGGATAGAGGGAACATTAGTCAACTTCATAAAATGTCTATGAAAAACCCACAGTGAATATTATCCTCAATGGGTAATAGCTGACAGGCTTCCCTTTGAGATCAGGAACATGACAAGGATGCCCACTCTCACCACTCTTGTTCTACAAACTATTTGAAATCCTAGCAACAGCAATCAGACAACAATGAGAAATAAAAGGTATCCAAATTGGTAATGAAGAAGTCAAACACTCTCTCCTCACAGATGACATAATTTATATGGAAAACTCAAAACACCCCACCTCCAAACTACCAGAACTCATACAGCAACTCAATAATGTGGCAGGATACAAAATCATTGTACAGAAATCAGTGGCCTTCTTCTACATTATCAATGAAAATACAGAAAGGGACATTAGAGAATCAATTCCATTTACTACAGCACTGAAACCATAAGATACCTGGGAATAAACCATACCAAAGAAGTAAAGGATTTTTCTTGAGGAACTACAGAACACTCATGAAAAAAATTGAAGAAAACAAAAAAGACAGAAGACCATTCCATGCTCAAGGATCAGAAGAATAAACATTGGTAAAATGGATAAAAGACCTCAATGTAGGACAGGAATCCATCAGAACCCTAGAGGAGAACATTGGCAGTAATCTCTTCTATATCAGCCACAGCAACTTATTTCAAGATATGTCTCCAAAGGCAAAGGAAACAAAAGCCAAAATAAACTTTTGGGACTTCATCAAAATCAAAAGCCTCTGCACAGCAAAGGAAAAAGTCAAAAAAACAAAGATGCAACCCATGGAATGTGATAAGATATTTGCAAATAACAGTACAGACAAAAGGTTGATATCCAGGATCTATAATGAACTCCTCAAACTCAACACATAGGAAATAGGCAAACATATCAAAAAATGGGCAGAAGATATGAACAGACAATTCTCTAATGAAGACATACAAATGGCAATCAGACACATGAAAAAATGTACATCATCACTAGCCCTCAGGGTGATTCAAAATAAAACCACAGTGAGATATCACCTTACACCAGTTAGAATTGCCAAAGTTAACAAAACAAGAAACAACATGTGTTGGAGAGGATGTGGAGAAAGGGGAACCCTTTTACACTGTTGGTGGGATTGCAAGTTGGTGCAGCCTCTTTGGAGAACAGTGTGGAGATTCCTCAAGAAATTAAAAACAGAACTTCCCTATGACCCTGCAATTGCACTCCTGGGTATTTACCCCAAAGATACAGATGTCGTGAAAAGAAGGGCCATCTGTACCCTAATGTTTATAGCAGCAATGTCCATGGTCGCCAAACTATGAAAGAACCAAGATGCCCTTCAACGGACGAATGGATAAGGAAGATGTGGTCCATATACACTATGGAGTATTATGCCTCCATCAGAAAGGATGAATACCCAACTTTTGTAGCAGCATGGACGGGACTGGAAGAGATTTTGCTGAATGAAGAAAGGCAGAGAGAATCAATTATCATATGGTTTCACTTATTTGTGGAGCATAACAAATATCATGGAGAACAAGGGGTCTTAGAGAGGAGAAGGGAGTTTGGGGGAATTGGAAGGGGAGGTGAATCATGAGAGACTATGGACTCTGAAAAACAACCTAGGGGTTTGAAGTGGCGGGGGGGTGGGATCTTGGGGTACCAGGTGGTGGGTATTATAGAGGGCACAGATTGCATGGAGCACTGGGTTGGTGAAAAAAATAATGAATACTGTTTTTCTGAAAATAAAGAAATTAATTTAATTAAAAAAAAACATTGTTAAAATGTTATACTGGAGACAAGATGGCGGAGAAGTAGGAGGAGGCTCCCTTTCAACCTGAACCCTACTTCTATTGAACTCCACTCACCGACAAAATCAGCCTGAGACCCGAATTATACACATCTGGATCTCTACCAGAGCAGAAAACGCCAGTGGGCAGGTAAAGCAGAGTGGGAAAGTCGGACTGATATCGGAAGATAAACAAAAGTGGGAGGGTGCTACCAGAGGTGACCCACTGGAAAGTAATATCCCAATACGAGAGTGCCCTGCGTCTGGGGACCAGCATTATCTCAGAAGTATGGTAGAAAGCACTCAAGAAGAGCAAGGGATCACTGGGAAGAAATTGCAGGAATCGGGGTGTTAGGGTCAGGGGCTTAAGTCCCCAGACCCAGGACAACCACCCCTGGTGCAGAGCCAGAAAGAGTGCGGCAGAGAAACCAGGTCTTGGTCCCTGAACCACCAGCAAGCTCGCCTGAGAGCGTGTGGCTCCTAGCTCCCATGAGGGGCTGGGAGCCTCGCCAGCCAACAGAAGCACAGCTTTTTTGCAGTCCCCATGCAAGTGCCCTGCCATGCCATCAGAGTCCGAGTCATGCCCTGCGCCCTCCAGAGAGAGAGGTGGCACAGGCACCAGCCTGGTGCTCTCGGACCTGGAAATACCAGGCACTCCCAGCTAGTGCCAGGGGGAAAATCTCAGTTTGCGATTGCTGCTTGGAACTTCTCTGGCAGTCTGGAGCTGCCCAGACAGCGGCCACTGCTGTGGTTTTGGTACAAGCAAAAAATCTTGAGTCCCCAGGGACCGCGACTGGGAACCTGCTCTGCCAGTGTTGAAGGGGGATTTTATTTGGGCTCTTCGGACAGATTGAGGCTTCTCTCTGAGACGAAGGACAGGGTACAGTTTGCTTTCCTCTAAACCTACAAAAACCATCAAAAGCCCTCAAGGCAAGAGAAAAACAAAAGTGAACAAATATAAAAACCTCCAGAGAACAAAAGCCTGAAAAAAACAGTTTCCTAAGAGCACACCCCCTTGAGGGGGGTGGGAGGACTTAACTCAGAGAACATCATTGACTGAAATCCCACGTGGCAGGCCCCTCCCCCAGAAAACCAACCGGGAAAGGAAAAAAAAAAAAAAAGACAACAAAAGATCAACCACCACTACTTCATAGGACAATTTTTATTATTAATTTGTTCCCACTATCCTGGCTCATTTTATTAAAGATAATTTTTTATTATTATATAGAAAATTTTTTAACCTATTTACCGTCACAGTGAGATGTCCAGTACATCAAATTCCATAATAACCTTCTAACCTGAACTTTTTGATACATACACCTGTCTTTTCCTTTTGCATTTCTGTTTTTTAAATTTATTTTTTTTAATTTTAGTTTAGTTTAGTCTAGTTTATTCCTTTTTTTAATTTTTATTTTCTAATATTCATATAGAATTAAACTTCAAGGTAATCCCCTTTTCCCAATCAAAGCCACCCCTATAGGTAAAACAATTCCTAATCCCCATTTATCTTAGGAAAGTGGAGTCTTTAACAAATACATCAAGATACATCCGGAAAAAAAAAAACAAAAAAACAAAAAACAAAAAACCTTCCTCACCCACACTGAGAATTTACAACCACTCTACAATCTTTTTCTTCCACCAGTATTTCTGTGTTGTTTTTTATTTATATATTTGACAGAGAGAGATCACAAGTAGGCAGAGAGGCAGGCAGAGAGAGAGAGAGAGAGAGGAAGCAGGCTCCCTGCTGAGCAGAGAGCCCGATGTGGGACTTGATCCCAGGACCCTGAGATCATGACCTGAGCCGAAGGCAGCGGCTTAACCCACTGAGCCACCCAGGCGCCCCTATTTCTGTGTTTTTGTGTTTGTCCTAATAGTATATAAATCTTACACTCGGGGTTCTTTCTGATGAGGTTATTCCTTTATTTGCATTTATATATGCAAATATATATATATATATATATATATATATATATATATATAATTTTCTCTTCTCATATACTTTTATCAGTCTTTTTGTTTGTCTGTTTTTGTTTGTAAACTTCATAAATCTTACCTTGGAACCCATTTGGGCTGAACCTTCTCTTTTATCTCACCTTTCATTCTTGTCTCTCTCCCTCTCTCTTTTTTTTCTTTTTTTTAACCTCAGGTGTCCCAACAAATGAGGGATTCCAGAGTAGAACCCTGGGGAGGGGCGACTGGACAATCAGAAATCTGATTAAAAATTGGGGCCTAGGGACATGTCAAGCCCATTATGACACCTAATGGTCCAGCCACTGAGAGGACTTACTAGAGGACAGGAATCATGCTGAGGGTCACAATGCGTGTGTATGCCCTCGTCGCACTCAAGAATGGGCGGGGCCTCAGGGTGAATGCTGGTTTCTCCTACACTGAACTTTGGACAACATGCCAACCACAAGGGTTCTTGCCATGCGTAAGGTGAAGTTCTGATTTCTGCATCACACTCACCCCTGGGCAGTGATTGGAGATAAGGTCTCGGTTCTGTAGCCTGAAACCTGAGGTAGGGAAGAGGTGATGACCTAAGGCCATGGAGGGTTTTATGTGCTCAGTGTGCGGTCACCTTTCTGGGTGTTGGTCAGGAGGTCTGGGCTCAGGTTGTGTTCGACAGTGCATTAGTGCCCAGGTTAGACTATATAATTTGGGTAAAGTCGAGTGCTGTGTAGGTTGATCCTCATTTATGGTGCCTGGGCAGCTCATGAGGCAATAATTTTTTTTTCTATTGGGCAGGCAGTGTGCTGCATTGTGGGTCCGGAATTGCCAAACTTGAGGGCTTCGGGGCCAGGAGTGTGAGGACGGAAGTCTGAGAAGACAAGCCAGACTTGGGTTTCAGGGCGAGGGCACGGCAGGTACCCTCTGCAGATCTGAACCAATATCTCATGCATCTGAAGTCAGGGCAAGGATCAGACATTGGCAAAGGTTGGAGTTTCTCTGCATGACGGCCGCTTCATGAAGAGAGTGGAATCTCGAGGCCATTGAGGTTTTCCCACGTTGGGAGTTGTGGGATGCCCCCTTCAAGGATTCCTTCTGCGGGACAATTGAGACCTGTTGGACAGCTCCAGGACATCCCATACGGAATGACTCCAGAGCACCGTTCGCGGATGGATGCCTGGGAAGCCCGCCTCGCATTCCAATTGTCTCCTAGCAACAAGACAGTTTAGATCTGATGGCTCTGCTGGAGCAACCTCGGTGGCTGAGTTGAAATGGACTTTCCTGAGGATGTGCCCTAATGTGTTTTTGTGTCTATGAGGGCCTTGGAATGGGGCGGTGGCACCGGCAACCTGAAGTACTTTCCTAAGCTTTGGACATGGCTCCCATGCACAGGTTTCCTTGTGGAGACGAGATGAGTTCTGATGGGTGCCTCAGGAAAACCCCTATGCTCGTATTGGAATCAGGCTTTTGAGGACACATGCCTGTAACCCATAGCAATGGATCTTATTATGGCCTAGGATCCTGTCTGGTTCAATCTTCTTCTCTGGGGATATCCATCAATGATATGAGTGGAGGTCGATTATCAGCTGGTGTCAGACACCCCTTGTTTGTTCCGGGTGACCCACACTATTGGGATGGCCTAAGGGTCGTTGGAGGTTTCTCCTAATTTGTACGATTTTGGACCATGGAATGGGCAGAATAACCATGGATTGGTAGGCACAGTCCTAATGTGTGGCTACAGGGGCCCAGCCTGGAGGGTGTGTGGCCCAAGACGTTGAGGACAGGAGTCTGAAAACACAAACTCAGCTTAGGTTTGCGACGTAGGTATGGCAGGCCCGATCTACAAACCATGAGAAGAACTCTACAGGATATGAAGAAAGTGCGAGTCTGTGGCGATTGCTCAGGCTTTTGTCTCTGGATTTTGTATCAGTGATGGCCGTGGAATGTCGGGGAGGCCTCATGGGCCATGGACGAATCTTCCTCTCTGAGGATTTGGCCCGATTCCCAATTGCTTTTCATCAATCTGTGGGATGGGAGGACTCATTTCAGTTTTGTTACCTCAGGTGTCCCACCAAAAGAGGAATTCCAAAGCCAAGCTGTGGGGAAGACTGAAGGGACAACCCGAACTATGGTTAAAAATTGGGGCCTAGGGGCATGGCAAGCCCAATATGCTATCTCTTCATCCAGCCACTGAGTGACCTTACTTGAGGACTGGGCTCAGCCTGAGCGTCACAATGTGTGTTTGTGACCAATGTGGCCCGCCAGCATGGGCGGGGCCTCATGGGCCACACTGGTTTCAACTACACTGAACGTTGGACAACATGCCAAGCCCCAGAGGACAATGTTTTTTTATCTGGAGTGCAGGCAGAGTGCTGCATTGTAGTTATGGATTGCCAAACTGGAGGGCTTGTGGGCCAGTAGTCTGACGACAAAAGTCTGAGAACACAAGCTAGGCTTAGGTTTCTGGGTTAGGCCATGGCACGCACAATCTACAGACCTGAATCGAGATCTCGTGCATCTGAAGTCAGGGCGAGGATCAGACGATCGCTCAGGTTGGAGTTTCTGTCCCTGATGGCCCCTTCATGAATGGGGGGGGCATCTCGAGGCCATGGGGGTTTTCCCATGATGGGAGTTGTGAGAAGCTCCAAACTGCAGAGAGTCTTTGGCAGGACAATTGAGACCTGTTGTTTGGCTCCAGGCCAAAGATTCTGAGCAGGGTTCTAAGGATGGATGGCTGGGTAGCCCACCTCGCATTCCAATTGTCTCCTAGCAACAAGACAGGTTAGATCTCCTGCATCTGTGGGGAGCTACCGAGGATGCTGAGTTGAAATGCACACCCCTGGGGATGGGTCCGAATGTGCTTTTGTGTCTATGGAGACCTTGGAATGAAGCGGTGGCACTGGGGCCCTAAAGGGTTCTCCTAAACAGAGGCTTTGACACAGCTCCAACGTGCAAGTTTCCCATGTGTAGATGAGATGTTTTCTGATGGGTGAATCAAGAAACAGCTATATGCTGCTTTTGAAATCCAGGCCTCTGAGGAGAGATGACTGGAAACCAAAGCAATGGATCTGATTAGTGCCTAGGGGCCTGTTCTTTCCTTTTTACCTCTGAGGACATCTCTCTATGGGTTTGAGTGCAGGTAGGGGCTCATTTGGGCTCAGATTGCCCCTGTTTTTCCTGGGAAGCCACCACTATTGAGATATAACAGGGACTTTGGAGGTTTAACCTATTAGAAGTGTTGTGGCCATTGGAATGGGCACACACAATTCCCTTGGAGAGGGCAAGTACAGTCCTCAGGTTTGGCTCCAGGGGCCCGAGCCTGTAGGTTGTGTAGCCCAGGGCTGTTTGGACAGTTGTCTGAAAACACAAACTCAGCTTATGTTTCGGGTCATAGGTATGGCAGAACTGATCTACAGACCATGAGGAGAACTCTTCGGGTTGAAAGAAGGGCGAGTGTGAGGCTCCTGCTCAAGTTTTTGTCTCGGGATATCGTGTCACTCATGGTCGTGGAATTTCTGGGTGACTTCATGGAAAATGGACGAGTTTTACTCTCTGGTGGTTTGGCCCCGTCCAAAGAGTTTGGGTTCATTCTGTGGGCTGGAAGAAGTCCGTTTTATTTTGTTGTTGTTGTTGTTGTTGTTTTCTTTTTTAACCTCAGGTGTCCCACCAAATGAGGGATTCCGGAGTAGAGACCTGGGGGGGGCGACTGGACAGTCAGAAATCTGGTTAAAATTGGGCCCGAGTGACATTTCAAGCCCATTATGACATCTAAAGGTCCAGCCACTGAGAGGACTTACTAAAGGACAGGACTCATGCTGAGGGTCTCAATGCGTGTGTATGCCCTCCTCGCACTCAAGAATGGGCGGGGCCTCAGGGTTTCTCCTACACTGATCGTTGGACAACGTGCCAACCACAAGGGTTCTTGCCATGGGTAAGGAGGAGTACTGATTTCTGCATCAGACTCACCCCTGGGCAGTGATTGGAGATAAGGTCTCGGTTCTGAAGCCTGAAAACTGAGGTAGGGAAGAGATGATGACCTAAGGCCATGGCGGGTTTTATGTGCTCAGTGTGCAGTCATCTTTCTGGGTGTTGGTCAGGAGTTCCGGGCTCAGGTTGTGTTCGACAGTGCATTAGTGCCCAGGTTAGACTATATAATTTGGGTAAAGTCGAGTGCTGTGTAGGTTTACCCTCATTTAAGGTGCCTGGGCAGCTCATGAGGCAATAATTTTTTTTCTAGAGGGCAGGCAGAGTGTTGCATTGTGGGTCCGGAATTGCCAAACTTGAGGGCTTTGGGGCCAGGAGTGTGAGGACGGAAGTCTGAGAAGACAAGCTAGACTTGGGTTTCAGGGCGAGGGCACGGCAGGTACCCCCTGCAGATCTGAACCAATATCACATGCATCTGAAGTCAGGGCGAGGATCAGACGTTGGCTCAGGTTGGAGTTTCTGAGCATGACGGCCGCTTCATGAAGGGAGCGGAATCTCGAGGCCATTGAGGTTTTCCCACGTTGGGAGTTGTGGGATGCCCCCTTCAAGGATTCCTTCTGCGGGACAATTGAGACCTGTTGGACAGCTCCAGGACATCACATATGGAATGACTCCAGAGCACCTTTCGGGGATGGATGGCTGGGAAGCCCGCCTCGCATTCCAATTGTCTCCTAGCAACAAGACAGTTTAGAACTGATGGCTCTGCGGGAGCAACCTGGGTGGCTGAGTTGAAATGGACTTTCCTGAGGATGTGCCCTAATGTGTTTTTGTGTCCATGAGGGCCTTGGAATGGGGCGGTGGCACCGGGACCCTGAAGTACTCTCCTAAGCTTTGGACATGGCTCCCATGCACAGGTTTCCTTGTGGAGACGAGATGAGTTCTGATGGGTGCCTCAGGAAAACCCCTATGCTCGTATTGGAATCAGGCTTTTGAGGACACATGCCTGTAACCCAAAGCAATGGATCCTATTATGGCCTTGGGTCCTGTCTGGTTCAATCCACTTTTCTGGGTACATCCATCTATGGTATGAGTGGAGGTCGATTATCAGCTGGTGTCAGACCCCCTTGTTTGTTCCGGGCGACCCACACTATTGGGATGGCCTCAGGGTCGTTGGAGGTTTCTCCTAATTTGTACGATTTTGGACCATGGAATGGGCAGAATTCCCATGGATTGGTAGGCACAGTCCTAATGTGTGGCTTCAGGCGCCCAGCCTGGAGGGTGTGTGGACCAAGACTTTGAGGACAGAAGTCTGAAAACACAAACTCAGCTTAGGTTTGGGGACATAGTTATGGCAGGCCCGATCGACAAACCATGAGAAGAACTCATCAGGATATGAAGAAAGTGCGAGTCTGAGGCGCTTGCTCAGGCTTTTGTCTCTGGATTTTGTATCAGCGATGGCCGTGGAATGTCGGGCAGGCCTCATGGGCCATGGACGAATCTTCCTCTCTGAGGATTTGGCCCGATTCCCAATTGCTTTTCGTCATTCTGTGGGATGGGAGGTCTCCTTTCAGGTTTGTTACCTCAGGTGTCCCACCAAAAGAAGAATTCCAAATCCAAGCCGTGGGGAAGACTGAAGGGACATCCCGAAATATGGTTAAAAGTTGGGGCCTAGGGGCATGGCAAGCCCAATAGCTATCTCTTCATCCAGCCATTGAGTGGCCTTACTTGAGGACTGTGCTCAGCCTGAGGGTCACAATGTGTGTTTGTGACCAATGTGGCCCGCGAGCATGGGCGTGGCCTCATGGGCCACACTGGTTTCAACGACACTGAACGTTGGACAACATGCCAACCACAAGGTTTCTTGCCATGGGGAAGGAGTTCTGATTTCTGCATCACCTTCAACCTTGTGCAGCGATTGAAGATAAGGTCTAGGTTCTGAAACCTGAAAACCGAGGTTGGGAGAGATGACGACCTAAGGCCATGGCGGCTCGATGTGCTCAGTGTGCGGCCAGCTGTCTGGGAGGGGCCAGGGGGTCCAGGCTCAGGCTATGTCAGAAAGGGCATTAGTGCCCTGGTCAGCCTATGTATTTGGGGTACAGCCAAGGTCGGTGCAGGTTGATCCTCATTTGGGGTTACTGGGTATCCCCAGAGGACAATGTTTTTCTTCTGGAGGGCAGGCAGAGTGCTGCATTGTAGTTCTGGATTGCCAAATGGAGGGCTTGTGGGCCAGTAGTCTGACGACAAATGTCTGAGAACACAAGCTAGGCTTAGGTTTTTGGGTGAGGCCATGGCAGGCACAATCTACAGACCTGAATCGAGATCTCGTGCATCTGAAGTCAGGGCGAGGATCAGACGATCGCTCAGGTTGGAGTTTCTGTCCCTGATGGCCCCTTCATGAATGGGGGGGGGGCATCACGAGGCCATGGGTGTTTTCCCACTATGGGAGTTGTGAGAAGCTCCAAACTGCAGAGAGTCTTCTGCAGGACAATTGAGACCTGTTGTTTGGCTCCAGGGCAATGATTCTGAGCAGGGTTCTAAGGATGGATGGCTGCATAGTCCACCTCGCATTCCAATTGTCTCCTAGCAACAAGACAGATTAGATCTCCTGGATCTGTGGTCAGCTACCGAGGATGCTGAGTTGAAATGGACACCCCTGTGAATTGGTCCTAATGTGCTTTTGTGTCTATGGAGACCTTGGAATGAAGCGTTGGCACTGGGGCCCTAAAGGATTCTCCTAAACAGAGGCTTTGACACAGCTCCAACGTGCAAGTTTCCCATGTGTAGATGAGATGTTTTCTGATGGGTGAATCAAGAAACAGCTATATGCTGCTTTTGAAATCCAGGCCTCTGAGGAGAGATGCCTGGAAACCAAAGAAATGGATCTGATTAGTGCCTAGGGGCCTGTTCTTTCCTTTTTACCTCTGGGGACATCTGTCTATGGGTCTGAGTGCAGGTAGGTGCTCAGTTGGGCTCAGATTGCCCCTGTCTTTCCTGGGAAGCCACCACTATTGAGATATAACAGGGACTTTGGAGGTTTATCCTATTAGAAGGGTTGTGGCCATTGGAATGGGAACACACAATTCCCTTGAGAGGGCAAGTACAGTCCTCAGGTTTGGCTCCAGGGTTCTGAGCCTGTAGGTTGTGTAGGCCAGGGCTGTTTGGACAGTTGTCTGAAAATTAACTCAGCTTAGGTTTGGGGACGTAGGTATGGCAGGCCCGATCTACAAACCATGGGAAGAACTCTTCAGGATATGAAGAAAGTGCGAGACTGAGTCGCTTGTTCAGGCTTTTGTGTCTGGATTTTTTATCAGCGATGGCCGTGGAATGTCGGGGAGGCCTCATGGGCCATGGACGAATCTTCCTCTCTGAGGTTTTGGCCCGATTCCCAATTGCTTTTCGTCAATCTGTGGGATGGGAGGACTCATTTCAGGTTTGTTACCTCAGGTGTCCCACCAAAAGAGGAATTCCAAAGCAAAGCCGTGGGGAAGACTGAAGGGACATCCCGAAATATGGTTACAAATTGGGGCCTAGGGGCATGGCAAGCCCAATTTGCTATCTCTTTATCCAGCCACTGAGTGGCCTTACTTGAAAACTGGGCTCAGCCTGAGGGTCACAATGTGTGTTTGTGACCAATGTGGCCCGCGAGCATGGGCGGGGCCACATGGGCCACACTGGTTTCAACCACACTGAACGTTAGACAACATGCCAACCACAAGGTTTCTTGCCATGGGAAAGGAGTTCTGATTTCTGCATCACCTTCAACCTTGGGCAGTTATTGGAGATAAGGTCTAGGTTCTGAAACCTGGAAACCGAGATTGGGAAGAGATGACGACCTAAGGCCACGGAGGCTCGATGTGCTCAGTGTGCGGCCAGCTGTCTGGGACGGGCCAGGGAGTCCAGGCTCAGGCTGTGTCAGAAAGGGCATTAGTGCCCTGGTCAGCCTATGTATTTGGGGTACAGCCAAGGTCGGTGCAGGTTGATCCTCATTTGGGGTTACTGGGTAGCCCCAGAGGACAATGTTTTTCTACTGGAGGGCCGGCAGAGTGCTGCATTGTAGTTCTGGATTGCCAAAATGGTGGGCTTGTGGGCCAGTAGTCTGACGACAAAAGTCTGAGAACACAAGCTAGGCTTAGGTTTCTGGGTGAGGCCATGGCAGGCACAATCTACAGACCTGAATCGAGATCTCGTGCATCTGAAGTCAGGGCGAGGATCAGACGATCGCTCAGGTTGGAGTTTCTGTCCCTGATGGCCCCTTCATGAATTGGGGGGGGGGTATCACGAGGCCATGGGGGTTTTCCCACGATGGGAGTTATGAGAAGCTCCAAACAGAGGAGAGTCTTCTGCAGGTCAATTGAGACCTGTTGCTTGGCTCCAGGCCAATGATTCTGAGCAGGGTTCTAAGGATGGATGGCTGCGTAGCCCACCTCGCATTCCAATTGTCTCCTAGCAACAAGACAGGTTAGATCTCCTGGATCTGTGGGGAGCAACCGAGGACGCTGAGTTGAAATGGACACCCCAAAGGATGGGTCCTAATGTACTTTTAAGTCTATGGAGACCTTGGAATGAAGCGGTGGCACTGGTGCCCTAAAGGGTTCTCCTAAACAGAGGCTTTGACACAGCTCCAACGTGCAAGTTTCCCATGTGTAGATGAGATGTTTTCTGATGGGTGAATCAAGAAAGAGCTATATGCTGCTTTTGAAATGCAGGGCTCTGAGTATAGATGCCTGGAAACCAAAGCAATGGATCTGATTAGTGCCTAGGGGTCTGTTCTTTCCTTTTTACCTCTGGGGACATCTGTCTATGGGTCTGAGTGCACGAAGGTGCTCATTTGGGCTCAGATTGCCCCTGTTTTTCCTGGGAAGCCACCACTTTTGAGATGGATCAGGGACTTTGGAGGTTTATCCTATTTGAAGGGTTGTGGCCATTGGAATGGGCACACACAATTCCCTTGGAGAGGGCAAGTACAGTCCTCAGGTTTGGCTCCAGGGGCCTGAGCCTGTAGGTTGTGTATGCCAGGGCTATTTGGACAGTTGTCTGAAAACACAAACTCGGCTTATGTTTCGGGTCATAGGTATGGCAGGACTGATCTACAGACCATGAGGAGAACTCTTCTGGATTGAAAGAAGGGCGAGTGTGAGGCTCCTGCTCAAGTTTTTGTCTCTGGATATCGTGTCACTCATGGTCGTGGAATTTCTGGGTGACTTCATGGGAAATGGACGAGTCTTACTCTCTGGTGGTTTGGCCCCGTCCAAAGAGTTTGGGGTCATTCTGTGGGCTGGAAGAAGTCCGTTTTGTTGTTGTTGTTCTTGTTGTTGTTTTCTTTTTTAACCTCAGGTGTCCCACTAAATGAGGGATTCCGGAGTAGAGCCCTGGGGAGGGGCGACTGGACAATCAGAAATCTGGTTAAAAATTGGGGCCTAGGGACATGTCAAGCCCATTATGACATTTAATGATCCAGCCACTGAGAGGACTTACTAGAGGACAGGACTCATGCTGAGGGTCACAATGCATGTGTATGCCCTCGTCTCACTCAAGAATGGGCAGGGCCTCAGCGTGAATGCTGGTTTCTCCTACACTGAATGTTGGACAACGTGCCAACCACAAGGGTTCTTGACATGGGTAAGGAGGTGTACTGATTTCTGCATCACATTCACCCCTGGGCAGTGATTGGAGATAAGGTCTCGGTTCTGAAGCCTGAAAACTGAGGTAGGGAAGAGATGATGACCTAAGGCCATGGCGGGTATTATGTGCTCAGTGTGCGGTCAGCTTTCTGGGTGTTGGTCAGGAATTTCGAGCTCAGGTTGTGTTCGACAGTGCATTAGTGCCCAGGTTAGACTAAATAATTTGGGTAAGGTCGAGTGCTATGTAGGTTTATCTTCATTTAAGGTGCCTGGGTAGCTCATGAGGCAATATTTTTTTTTTTTTTTTCTAGAGGGCCGGCAGAGTGCTGCATTGTGGGTCCGGAATTGCCAAATTTTAGGAATTCGGGGCCAGGAGTGTGAGGACGGAAGTGTGAGAAGACAAGCTAGACATGGGTTTCAGGGCAAAGGCACGGCAGGTACCCCCTGCAGATCTGAACCAATATATCATGCTTCTGAAGTCAGGGCGAGGATCAGACGTTGGCTCAGGTTGGAGTTCCTGTGCATGACGGCCGCTTCATGAAGGGAGCGGAATCTCGAGGCCATTGAGGTTTTCCCACGTTGGGAGTTGTGGGATGCCCCCTTCAAGGATTCCTTCTGCGGGACAATTGAGACCTTTTGGACAGCTCCAGGACATCCCATATGGATATACTTTAGAGCACCGATCGCGGATGGATGCCTGGAAAGCCCGCCTCGCATTCCAATCGTCTCCTAGCAACGAGACAGTTTTGATCTGATGGCTCTGCCGGAGCAACCGGGGTGGCTGAGTTGAAATGGACTTTCCTGAGGATGGGTCCTAATGTGTTTTTCTGTCCATGAGGGCCTTGGAATGGGGCGGTGGCACCGGGACCCTGAAGTACTCTCCTAAGCTTTGGACATGGCTCCCATGCACAGGTTTCCTTGTGGAGACGAGATGAGTTCTGATGGGTGTCTCAGGAAAACCCCTATGCTCGTATTGGAATCAGGCTTTTGAGGACACATGCCTGTAACCCAAAGCAATGGATCCTATTATGGCCTAGGGTCTGTCTGGTTCAATCTTCTTCTCTGGGGACATCCATCTATGGTATGAGTGGAGGTCGATTATCAGCTGGTGTCAGACAGCCCTTGTTTGTTCCGGTCGACCTAAACTATTGGGATGGCCTCAGGAACTTTGGAGGTTTCTCCTAATTTGTACGATTTTGGACCATGGAATGGGCAGAATTCCCATGGATTGGTAGGCACAGTCCTAATGTGTGGCTCAAGGCGCCCAGCCTGGAGGGTGTGTGGCCCAAGACTTTGAGGACAGAAGTCTGAAAACACAAACTCAGCTTAGGTTTGGGGACGTAGGTATGGCAGGCCTGATCGACAAACCATGAGAACTCTTCAGGATATGAAGAAAGTGCGAGTCTGAGGCGCTTGCTCAGGCTTTTGTCTCTGGATTTTGTATCAGCGATGGCCGTGGAATGTCGGCCAGGCCTCATGGGCCATGGACGAATCTTCCTCTCTGAGGAAAGGCCCGATTGCCAATTGCTTTTCGTAAATCTGTGGGATGGGAGGACTCATTTCAGGTTTGTTACCTCAGGTATCCCACCAAAGGAGGAACTCCAAAGCAAAGCCGTGGGGAAGACTGAAAGGACAACCCGACCTATGGTTAAAAATTGGGGCCTAGGGGCATGGCAAGCCCAATTTGCTATCTCTTCATCCAGCCACTGAGTGGCCTTACTTGAGGACTGGGCTCAGCCTGAGGGTCACAATGTGTGTTTGTGACCAATGTGGCCCGCGAGCATGGGCGGGGCCTCATGGGCCACACTGGTTTCCACGACACTGAACGTTGGACAACATGCCAACCACAAGGTTTCTTGCCATGGGGAAGGAGTTCTGATTTCTGCATCACCTTCAACCTTGGGCAGTGATTGGAGATAGGTCTAGGTTCTGAAACCTGAAAACCGCGGTTGGGTAGAGATGACGACCTAAGGCCATGGCGGCTGGATGTGCTCAGTGTGTGGCCAGCTGTCTGGGAGGGGCCAGGGGGTCCAGGCTCAGGCTGTGTCAGAAAGGGCATTAGTGCCCTGGTCAGCCTATGTATTTGGGGTACAGCCAAGGTCGGTGTAGGTTGATCCTCATTTGGGGTTACTGGGTAGCCCCAGAGGACAATGTTTTTCTTCTGGAGGGCAGTCATAGTGCTCCATTGTAGTTCTGGATTTCCAAATGGAGGGCTTGTGGGCCAGTAGTCTGACGACAAGAGTCTAAGAACACAAGCTCGGCTTAGGTTTCTGGGTGAGGCTATGGCAGGCACAATCTACAGACCTGAATCGAGATCTCGTGCATCTGAAGTCAGGGCGAGGATCAGACGATCGCTCAGGTTGGAGTTTCTGTCCCTGATGGCCCCTTCATGAATGGGGGGGGGGCATCACGAGGCCACGGGTGTTTTCCCACTATGGGAGTTGTGAGAAGCTCCAAACTGCAGAGAGTCTTCTGCAGGACAATTGAGACCTGTTGTTTGGCTCCAGGCCAATGATTCTGAGCAGGGTTCTAAGGATGGATGGCTGGGTAGCCCACCTCGCATTCCAATTGTCTCCTAGCAACAAGACAGGTTAGATCTCCTGGATCTGTGGTCAGCTACCGAGGATGCTGAGTTGAAATGGACACCCCTGGGGATTGGTCCTAATGTGCTTTTGTGTCTATGGAGTCCTTGGAATGAAGCGGTGGCACTGGGGCCCTAAAGGGTTCTCCTAAACAGAGGCTTTGACACAGCTCCAACGTGCAAGTTTCCCATGTGTAGATGAGATGTTTTCTGATGGGTGAATCAAGAAACAGCTATATGCTGCTTTTGAAATCCAGGCCTCTGAGGAGAGATGCCTGGAAAACAAAGCAATGGATCTGATTAGTGCCTAGGGGCCTGTTATTTCCTTTTTACCTCTGGGGACATCTGTCTATGGGTCTGAGTGCAGGTAGGTGCTCATTTGGACTCAGATTGCCCCTGTTTTTCCTGGGAAGCCACCACTTTTGAGATGGATCAGGGACTTTGGAGGTTTATCCTATTAGAAGGGTTGTGGCCATGGAATGGGCACAAACAATTCCCTTGGAGAAGGCAAGTACAGTCCTCAGGTTTGGCTCCAGGGGCCTGAGCTTGTAGGTTGTGTATGCCAGGGCTGTTTAGACAGTTGTCTGAAAACAAACTCAGATTAGGTTTGGGGACGTAGGTATGGCAGGCCCGATCTACAAACCATGAGAAGAACTCTTCAGGATATGAAGAAAGTGCGAGTCTGAGTCGCTTGCTCAGGCTTTTGTCCCTGGATTTTGTATCAGCGATGGCCGTGGAATGTCGGCCAGGCCTCATGGGCCATGGACGAATCTTCCTCTCTGAGAATTTGGCCCGATTCCCAATTGCTTTTCGTCAATCTGTGGGATGGGAGGACTCATTTCAGGTTTGTTACCTCAGGTGTCCCACCAAAAGAGGAATTCCAAAGCCAAGCCGTGGGGAAGACTGAAGGGTCAACCCGAACTATGGTTAAAAATTGGGGCCTAGGGGCATGGCAAGCCCAATATGCTATCTCTTCATCCAGCCACTGAGTGGCCTTACTTGAGGACTGGGCTCAGCCTGAGCGTCACAATGTGTGTTTGTGACCAATGTGGCCCGCGAGCATGGGCGGGGCCTCATGGGCCACACTGGTTTCAACTACACTGAACGTTGGACAACATGCCAACCACAAGGTTTCTTGCCATGGGGAAGGAGTTCTGATTTCTGCATCACCTTCAACCCTGGGCAGTGATTGGAGATAAGGTCTAGGTTCTGAAACCTGAAAACCGAGGTTGGGAAGAGATGACGACCTAAGGCCATGGCGGCTCGATGTGCTCAGTGTGCGGCCCGCTGTCTGGGAGGGTCCAGGGGGTCCAGCTCAGGCTGTGTCAGAAAGGGCATTAATGCCCTGGTCAGCCTATGTATTTGGGGTACAGCCAAGGTCGGTGCAGGTTGATCCTCATTTGGGGTTACTGGGTAGCCCCAGAGGACAATGTTTTTCTTCTGGAGGGCCGGAGGAGTGCTGCATTGTAGTTCCGGATTGCCAAACTGGAGGGCTTGTGGGCCAGTAGTCTGACGAAAAAGTCTGAGAACACAAGCTAGGCTTAGGTTTCTGGGTGAGGCCATGGCAGGCACAATCGACCGACCTGAATCGAGATCTCGTGCATCTGAAGTCAGGGCGAGGATCAGACGATCGCTCAGGTTGGAGTTTCTGTCCCTGATGGCCCCTTCATGAGTGGGGGGGTGGGCATCACGAGGCCATGGGTGTTTTCCCAAGATGGGAGTTGTGAGAAGCTCCAAACTGCAGAGAGTCTTCTGCAGGACAATTGAGACCTGTTGTTTGGCTCCAGGCCAATGATTCTGAGCAGGGTTCTAAGGATGGATGGCTGGGTAGCCCACCTCGCATTTCAATTGTCTCCTAGCAACAAGACAGGTTAGATCTCCTGGATATGTGGGGAGCAACCGAGGACGCTGTGTTGAAATGGACACCCCTAAGGATGGGTCCTAATGTGCTTTTTTGTCTATGGAGACCTTGGAATGAAGAGGTGGCACTGGTGCCCTAAAGTGTTCTCCTAAACAGAGGCTTTGACACAGCTCCAACGTGCAAGTTTCCCATGTGTAGATGAGATGTTTTCTGATGAGTCAAGAAACAGCTATATGCTGCTTTTGAAATCCAGGCCTCTGAGGAGAGATGCCTGGAAACCAAAGCAATGGATCTGATTAGTGCCTAGGGACCTGTTCTTTCCTTTTTACCTCTGGGGACATCTGTCTATGGGTCTGAGTGCAGGTAGGTGCTCTTTTGGGCTCAGATTGCCCCTGTTTTTCCTGGGAAGCCACCACTTTTGAGATGGATCAGGGACTTTGGAGGTTTATCCTATTAGAAGGGATGTGGACATTGGAATGGGCACACACAATTCCCTTGGAGAGGGCAAGTACAGTCCTCAGGTTTGGCTCCAGGGGCCTGAGCCTGTAGGTTGTGTAGGCCAGGGCTGTTTGGACAGTTGTCTGAAAACACAAACTCGGCTTATGTTTCGGGTCATAGGTATGGCAGGACTGTAGTACAGACCATGAGGAGAACTCTTCGGGATTTGAAAGAAGGGCTAGTGTGAGGCTCTGCTCTAGTTTTTGTCTCTGGATATCGTGTCACTCATGGTCGTGGAATTTCTGGGAGACTTTATGGTAATGGACGAGTCTTACTCTCTGGTGGTTTGGCCCCGTCCAAAGAGATTGGGGTCATTCTGTGGGCTGGAAGAAGTCCGTTTTTTTTTTTTTTTTTTTTTTGTTGTTTTCTTTTTAACCTCAGGTGTCCCACGAAATGAGGGATTCCAGAATAGAGACCTGGGGAGGGGCGACTGGACAGTCAGAAATCTGGTTAAAAATTGGGGCCTAGGGACATGTCAAGCCCATTATGACATCTAAATGTCCAGCCACTGAGAGGACTTACTAGAGGACAGGACTCATGCTGAGGGTCACAATGCGTGTGTATGCCCTCGTCGCACTCAAGAATGGGCGGGGCCTCAGGGTGAATGCTGGGTTCTCCTACACTGAACATTGGACAACGTGCCAACCACAAGGGTTCTTGCCATGCGTAAGGAGGAGTTCTGATTTCTGCATAACATTCACCCCTGGGCAGTGATTGGAGATAAGGTCTCGTTTCTGAAGCCTGAAAACTGAGGTAGGGAAGAGATGATGACCTAAGGCCATGGCGGGTTTTATGTGCTCAGTGTGCGGTCAGCTTTCTGGGTGTTGGTCAGGAGGTCCGGCCTCAGGTTGTGTTCGACAGTGCATTAGTGCCCAGGTTAGACTATATAATTTGGGTAAGGTCGAGTGCTGTGTAGGTTTACCCTCATTTAAGGTGCCTGGGTAGCTCATGAGGCAATAATTTTTTTTTTCTAGAGGGCCGGCAGAGTGCTGCATTGTGGGTCCGGAATTGCCAAATTTTAGGACTTCGGGGCCAGGAGTTTGAGGTCGGAAGTGTGAGAAGCCAAGCTAGACATGGGTTTCAGGGCGAGGGCACGACAGGTACCCCCTGAAGATCTGAACCACTATCTCATGCTTCTGAAGTCAGGGCGAGGATCAGACGTTGGCTCAGGTTGGAGTTCCTGAGCATGACGGCCGCTTTATGAAGGGAGCGGAATCTCGGGGCCATTGAGGTTTTCAAACGTTGGGAGTTGTGGGATGCCCCCTTCAAGGATTCCTTCTGCGGGACAATTGTGACCTGTTGGACAGCTCCAGGACATCCCATATGGAATGACTCCAGAGCACCGTTCGCGGATGGATGCCTGGGAAGCCCGCCTCTTATTCCAATTGTCTCCTAGCAACAAGACAGTTTAGATCTGATGCCTCTGCCGGAGCAACCGGGGTGGCTGAGTTGAAATGGAATTTCCTGAGGATGGGTCCTAATGTGTTTTTGTGTCCATGAGGGCCTTGGAATGGGGCGGTGGCACAGGGACCCTGAAGTACTCTCCTAAGCTTTGGACATGGCTCCCATGCACAGGTTTCCTTGTGGAGACGAGATGAGTTCTGATGGGTGCCTAGGAAAACCCCTATGCTCGTATTGGAATCAGGCTTTTGAGGACACATGCCTGTAACCCAAAGCAATGGATCCTATTATGGCCTAGGGTCCTGTCTGGTTCAATCTTCTTCTCTGGGGACATCCATCTATGGTATGAGTGGATGTCGATTATCAGCTGGTGTCAGACAGCCCTTGTTTGTTCCGGGCGACCTACACTATTGGGATGGCCTCAGGGACTTTGGAGGTTTCTCCTAATTTGTACGATTTTGGACCATGGAATGGGCAGAATTCCCATGGATTGGTAGGCACAGTCCTAATGTGTGGCTCCAGGCACCCAGCCTGGAGCGTGTGTGGCCCAAGACTTTGAGGACAGAAGTCTGAAAACACAAACTCAGCTTAGGTTTGGGGACGTAGGTATGGCAGGACCGATCGACAAACCATGAGAAGAAATCTTCAAGATATGAAGAAAGTGCGAGACTGAGGCGCTTGCTCAGGCTTTTGTCTCTGGATTTTGTATCAGCGATAGCCGTGGAATGTCGGGGAGGCCTCATGGGCCATGGTCGAATCTTCCTCTCTTAGGATTTGGCCCGATTCCCAATTGCTTTTCGTCAATCTGTGGGATGGGAGGACTCATTTCAGGTTTGTTACCTCAGGTGTCCCACTAAAAGAGGAATTCCAAAGCAAATCCGTGGGGAAGACTGAAGGGACAACCCGAACTACGGTTAAAAATTGGGGCCTAGGGTCATGGCAAGTCCAATATGCTATCTCTTCATCCAGCCACTGAGTGGCCTTACTTGAGGACTGGGCTCAGCCTGAGGTTCACAATGTGTGTTTGTGACCAATGTGGCGTGCGAGCATGGGCGGGGCCTCATGGGCCACACTGGTTTCAACTACACTGAACGTTGGACAACATGCCAACCACAAGGTTTCTTGCCATGGGGAAGGAGTTCTGATTTCTGCATCCCCTTCAACCTTGGGCAGTGATTGGAGATAAGGTCTAGGTTCTGAAACCTGAAAACCGAGGTTTGGAAGAGATGACGACCTAAGGCCATGGCGGCTGGATGTGCTCAGTGTGCGGCCAGCTGTCTGGGAGGGGCCAGGGGCTCCAAGCTCAGGCTGTGTCAGAAAGGGCATTACTGCCCTGGTCAGCCTATGTATTTGGGGTACAGCCATGGTCGGTGCAGGTTGATCCTCATTTGGGGTTACTGGGTAGCCCCAGAGGACAATGTTTTTCTTCTGGAGGGCCGGCAGAGTGCTGCATTGTAGTTCTGGATTGCCAAACTGGAGGGCTTGTGGGCCAGTAGTCTGACGACAAAAGTCTGAGAACACAAGCTAGGCTTAGGTCTGGGTGAGGCCATGGCAGGCACAATCTACAGACCTGAATCGAGATCTCGTGCATCTGAAGTCAGCGCGAGGATCAGACGATCGCTGAGGTTGGAGTTTCTGTCCCTGATGGCCCCTTCATGAATGGGGGGGGCATCATGAGGCCGTGGGTGTTTTCCCACGATGGGAGTTGTGAGAAGCTCCAAACTGCAGAGAGTCTTCTGCAGGACAATTGTGACCTGTGTTTGGCTCCAGACCAATGATTCTGAGCAGGGTTCTAAGGATGGATGGCTGGGTAGCCCACCTCGCATTCCAATTGTCTCCTAGCAACAAGACAGGTTAAATGTCCTGGATCTGTGGGGAGCAACCGAGGACGCTGTGTTGAAATGGACACCCCTAAGGATGGTTCCTAATGTGCTTTTGTGTCTATGGAGACCTTGGAATGAAGAGGTGGCACTGGTGCCCTAAAGGGTTCTCCTAAACAGAGACTTTGACACAGCTCCAACGTGCACGTTTCCGATGTGTAGATGAGATGTTTTCTGATGGGTGAGTCAAGAAACAACTATATGCTGCTTTTGAAATCCAGGCCTCTGAGGAGAGATGCCTGGAAACCAAAGCAATGGATCTGATTAGTGCCTAGGGGCCTGTTCTTTCCTTTTTACCTCTGGGGACATCTGTCTATGGGTCTGAGTGCAGGTAGGTGCTCATTTGGGCTCAGATTGCCCCTGTTTTTCCTGGGAAGCCACCACTTTTGAGATGGATCAGGGACTTTGGAGGTTTATCCTATGAGAAGGGTTGTGGCCATTGGAATGGGCACACACAATTCCCTTGGAGAGGGCAAGTACAGTCCTCAGGTTTGGCTCCAGGGGCCTGAGCCTGTAGGTTGTGTAGGCCAGGGCTGTTTGGACAGTTGTCTGAAAACACAAACTCGGCTTATGTTTCGGGTCTTAGGTATGGCAGGACTGATGTACAGACCATGAGGAGAACTCTTCGGGATTTGAAAGAAGGGTGAGTGTGAGGATCCTTCTCAAGTTTTTGTCTCTTGATATCGTGTCACTCATGGTCGTTGAATTTCTGGGTGACTTAATGGGAAATGGACGATTCTTACTCTCTGGTGGTTTGGCCCCGTCCAAAGAGTTTGCGGTCATTCTGTGGGCTGGAAGAAGTACGTTTTTTTTTTTTTTTTTTTGTTGTTGTTGTTGTTTTCTTTTTTAACCTCAGGTGTCCCACCAAATGATGGATTCCAGAGTAGAGCCCTGGGGAGGGGCGACTGGACAATCAGAAATCTGGTTAAAAATTGGGGCCTAGGGACATGTCAAGCCCATTATGACATCTAATGGTCCAGCCACTGAGAGGACTTACTAGAGGACAGGACTCATGCTGAGGGTCACAATGCGTGTGTATGCCCTCATCGCACTCAAGAATGGGCGAGGCCTCAGGGTGAATGCTGGTTTCTCCTACACTGAACGTGCCAACCACAAGGATTCTTGCCATGGGTAAGGAGGAATTCTGATTTCTGCATCACACTCACCCCTGGGCAGTGATAGGTGATAAGGTCTCGGTTCTGAAGCCTGAAAACTGAGGTAGGGAAGAGATGATGACCTAAGGCCATGGCGGGTTTTATGTGCTCAGTGTGCAGTCAGCTTTCTGGGTGCTGGTTAGGAGGTCCGGGCTCAGGTTTGTTCGACAGTGCATTAGTGCCCAGGTTACACTATATAATTTGGGTAAAGTCGAGTGCTGTGTAGGTTTACCCTCATTTAGGTGCCTGGACAGTTCATGACGCAATAATTTTTTTTCTAGAGGGCAGGCAGAGTTCTGCATTGTGGGTCCGGAATTGCCAAACTTGAGGGCTTCGGGGCAAGGAGTGTGAGGACGGAAGTCTGAGAAGACAAGCTAGACTTGGGTTTCAGGGCGAGGGCATGGCAGGTACCCCCTGCAGATCTGAACCAATATCTCATGCATCTGAAGTCAGGGCGAGGATCAGACGTTGGCTCAGGTTGGAGTTTCTGAGCATGACGGCCGCTTCATGAAGGGAGCGGAATCTCGAGGCCATTGAGGTTTTCCCACGTTGGGAGTTGTGGGATGCCCCCTTCAAGGATTCCTTCTGCGGGACAATAGAGACCTGTTGGACAGCTCCAGGACATCCCATATGGAATGACTCCAGAGCATCGTTCGCGGATGGATGCCTGGGAAGCCCGCCTCGCATTCCAATTGTCTCCTAGCAACAAGACAGTTTTGATCTGATGGAGAAACCGGGGTGGCTGAGTTGAAATGGACTTTCCTGAGGATGGGTCCTAATGTGTTTTTGTGTCCATGAGGGCCTTGGAATGGGGCGGTGGCACCGGGACCCTGAAGTACTCTCCTAAGCTTTGGACATGGCTCCCATGCACAGGTTTCCTTGTGGAGACGAGATGAGTTCTGATGGGTGCCTTAGGAAAACTCCTATGCTCGTATTGGAATCAAGCTTCTGAGGACACATGCCTGTAACCCAAAGAAATGGATCCTATTATGGCCTAGGGTCATGTCTGGTTCAATCATCTTCTCTGGGGACGTCCATCTATGGTATGAGTGGAGGTCGATTATCAGCTGGCGTTAGACAGCCCTTGTTTGTTCCGGGCGACCAAATCTACTGGGATGGCCTCAGGGACTTTGGAGGTTTCTCCTAATTTGTACGATTTTGGACCATGGAATGGGCAGAATTCCCATGGATTGGTAGGCACAGTCCTAATGTGTGGCTCCAGGGGCCCAGCCTGCAAAGTGGTTGGCCCAAGACTTTGAGGACAGAAGTCTGAAAACACAAATTCAGCTTAGATTTGGGGACGTAGGTATGGCAGGCCATGAGAAGAACTCTTCAGGATATGAGGAAAGTGCGAGTCTGAGGTGCTTGCTCAGGCTTTTGTCTCTGGATTTTGTATCAGCGATTGCCGTGGAATGTCGGGGAGGCCTCATGGGCCATGGACGAATCTTCCTCTCTGAGGATTTGGCCCGAATCCCAATTGCTTTCGTCAATCTGTGGGATGGGAGGACTCATTTCAGTTTTGTTACCTCAGGTGTCCCACCAAAAGAGGAATTCCAAAGCCAAGCCGTGGGGAAGACTGAAGGGTCAACCCGAACTATGGTTAAAAATTGGGGCCTAGGAGCATGGCAAGCCCAATATGCTATCTCTTCATCGAGCCACTGAGCGGCCTTACTTGAGGACTGGGCTCAGCCTGAGCGTCACAATGTGTGTTTGTGACTAATGTGGCCCGCGAGCATGGGCGGGGCCTCATGGGCCACACTGGTTTCAACTACACTGAATGTTGGACAACATGCCAACCACAAGGTTTCTTGCCATGGGGAAGGAGTTCTGATTTCTGCATCACCTTCAACCCTGGGCAGTGATTGGAGATAAGGTCTAGGTTCTGAAACCTGAAAACCGAGGTTGGGAAGAGATGACGACCTAAGGCCATGGCGGCTCGATGTGCTCAGTGTGCGGCCAGCTGTCTGGGAGGGTCCAGGGGGTCCAGGCTCAGGCTGTGTCAGAAAGGGCAGTAGTGCCCTGGTCAGCCTATGTATTTGGGGTACAGCCATGGTCGGTGCAGGTTATCCTCATTTGGGGTTACTGGGTAGCCCCAGAGGACAATGTTTTTCTTCTGGAGGGCCGGCAGAGTGCTGCATTGTAGTTCTGGATTGCCAAACTGGAGGGCTTGTGGGCCAGTAGTCTGACGACAAAAGTCTGAGAACACAAGCTAGGCTTAGGTTTCTGGGTGAGGCCATGGCAGGCACAATCTACAGACCTGAATCGAGATCTCGTGCATCTGAAGTCAGGGCGAGGATCAGACGATCGTTAAGGTTGGAGATTCTGACCCTGATGGCCCTTTCATAAATGGGGGGGGTATCACGAGGCCATGGGTGTTTTTCCACGAGGTGAGTTGGGAGAAGCTCCAAACTGCAGAGAGTCTTCTGCAGGACAATTGAGACCTGTTGTTTGGTTCCAGGCCAATTATTCTGAGCAGGGTCCTAAGGATGGATGGCTGGGTATCCCACCTCGCATTCCAATTGTCTCCTAGCAACAAGACAGGTTAGATCTCCTGGATCTGTGTGAAGCAACCGAGGACGCTGAGTTGAAATGGACACCCCTGGGGATGGATCCTAACGTGCTTTTGTGTCTATGGACACTTTGGAATGAAGCGGTGGCACTGGGGCCCTAAAGGGTTCTCCTAAACAGAGGCTTTGACACAGCTCCAACGTGCAAGTTTCCCATGTGTAGATAAGATGTTTTCTGATGGGTGAGTCAAGAATCAGCTATATGCTGCTTTTGAAATCCAGGAATGTGAGGAGAGATGCCTGGAAACCAAAGCAATGGATCTGATTAGTGCCTAGGGGCCTATTCTTTCCTTTTTACCTCTGGGGACATCTGTCTATGGGTCTGAGTGCAGGTAGCTGCTCAGTTGGGCTCAGATTGCCCCTGTTTTTCCTGGGAAGCCACCACTATTGAGATGGATTTGGGACTTTGGAGGTTTATCCTATTAGAAGGGTTGTGGCCATTGGAATGGGCACACACAATTCCCTTGGAGAGGGCAAGTACAGTCCTGAGGTTCGGCTCCAGGGGCCTGAGCCTGTAGGTTGTGTAGGCCAGGGCTGTTTGGACAGTTGTCTGAAAACACAAACTCAGCTTATATTTCGGGTCATAGGTATGGCAGGACTGATCTACAGACCATGAGGAGAACTCTTCGGGATTTGAAAGAAGGGCGTGTGTGAGGTTCCTGCTCAAGTTTTTGTCTCTGGATATCGTGTCACTCATGGTCGTGGAATTTCTGGGTGACTTCATGGGAAATGGACGAGTCTTACTCTCTGGTGGTTTGGCCCCATCCAAAGAGTTTGGGGTCATTCTGTGGGCTGGAAGAAGTTCGTTTTTTTTTTGTTGTTGTTGTTGTTGTTGTTTTCTTTTTTAACCTCAGGTGTCCCACCAAATGATGGATTCCAGAGTAGAGCCCTGGGGAGGGGCGACTGGACAGTCAGAAATCTGGTTAAAAATTGGGGCCTTGGGACATATCAAGCCCATTATGACATCTAATGTTCCAGCCACTGAGAGGACATACTAGAGGACAGGACTCATGCTGAGGGTCACCATGCGTGTGTATGCACTCCTAATACTCAAGAATGGGCGGGGCCTCAGGGTGAATGCTGGTTTCTCCTACACTGAACTTTGGACAACGTGCCAACCACAAGGGTTCTTGCCATGGGTAAGGAGGAGTCCTGATTTCTGCATCACACTCACCCCTGGGCAGTGATTGGAGATAAGTTCTCGTTCTGAAGCCTGAAAACTGAGGTAGGGAAGAGATGATGACCTAAGGCCATGGCGGGTTTTATGTGCTCAGTGTGCGGTCAGCTTTCTGGGTGTTGGTCAGGAGGTCCGGGCTCAGGTTGTGTTCGACAGTGCATTAGTGCCCAGGTTAGACTATATAATTTGGGTAAAGTCGAGTGCTGTGTAGTTTTACCCTCATTTAAGGTGCCTGGGCAGCTCATGAGGCAATAATTTTTTTTCTAGAGGGCAGGCAGAGTGCTGCATTGTGGGTCCGGAATTGCCAAACTTGAGGGCTTCGGGGCCAGGAGTGTGAGGACGGAAGTCTGAGAAGACAAGCTAGACTTGGGTTTCGGGGGGGCATGGCAGGTCCCCCCTGCATATCTGAACCAATATCTCATCCATGTGAAGTCAGGGCGAGGATCAGACGTTGGCTCAGGTTGGAGTTTCTGAGCATGACGGCCGCTTCATGAAGGGAGCAGAATCTCGAGGCCATTGAGGTTTTCCCACGTTGGGAGTTGTGGGATGCCCCCTTCAAGGATTCCTTCTGCGGGACAATTGAGACCTGTTGGACAGCTCCAGGACATCCCATATGGAATGACTCCAGAGCATCGTTCGCGGATGGATGCCTGGGAAGCCCGCCTCGCATTCCAATTTTCTCCTAGCAACAAGACTGTTTAGATCTGATGGCTCTGCCTGAGCAACCGGGGTGGCTGACTTGAAATGGACTTTCCTGAGGATGGGTCCTAATGTGTTTTTGTGTCCATGAGGGCCTTGGAATGGGGCGGTGGCACCGGGACCCTGAAGTACTCTCCTAAGCTTTGGACATGGCTCCCATGCACAGGTTTCCTTGTGGAGACGAGATGAGTTCTGATGGGTGCCTCAGGAAAACCCCTATGCTCGTATTGGAATCAGGCCATGCCCAATATGCTATCTCTTCATCCAGCCACTGAGTGGCCTTACTTGAGGACTGGGCTCAGCCTGAGCGTCACAATGTGTTTCTGACCAATGTGGCCCGCCAGCATGGGCGGGGCCTCATGGGCCACACTGGTTTCAACTACACTGAACGTTGGACAACATGCCAACCACAAGGTTTGTTGCCATGGGGAAGGAGTTCTGATTTCTGCATCACCTTCAACCCTGGGCAGTGATTGGAGATAAGGTCTAGGTTCTGAAACCTGAAAACCGAGGTTGGGAAGAGATGACGACCTAAGGCCATGGCGGCCGATGTGCTCAGTGTGCGGCCAGCTGTCTGGGAGGGTCCACGGGGTCTAGGCTCAGGCTGTGTCAGAAAGGGCATTAGTGCCCTGGTCAGCCTAAGTATTTGGGGTACAGCCAAGGACGGTGCAGGTTGATCCTCATTTGGGGTTACTGTGTAGCCCCAGAGGACAATGTTTTTCTTCTGCAGGGCCGGCAGAGTGCTGCATTGTAGTTCTGGATTGCCAAACTGGAGGGCTTGTGGGCCAGTAGTCTGACGACAAAAGTCTGAGAACACAAGCTAGGCTTAGGTTTCTGGGTGAGGCCATGGCAGGCACAATCTACAGACCTGAATCGAGATCTCGTGCATCTGAAGTCAGGGCGAGGATCAGACTATCGCTCAGGTTGGAGTTTCTGTCCCTGATGGCCCCTTCATGAATGGGGGGGGCATCACGAGGCCATGGGTGTTTTCCCACGAGGGGAGTTGTGAGAAGCTCCAAACTGCAGAGAGTCTTCTGCAGGACAATTGAGACCTGTTGTTTGGCTCCAGGCCAATGATTCTGAGCAGGGTTCTAAGGATGGATGGCTGGGTATCCCACCTCGCATTCCAATTGTCTCCTAGCAACCAGACAGGTTAGATCTCCTGGATCTGTGGGGAGCAACCGAGGACGCTGAGTTGAAATGGACAACCCTGGGGATGGATCCTAACGTGCTTTTGTGTCTATGGAGACTTTGGAATGAAGCGGTGGCACTGGGGCCCTAAAGGGTTCTATTAAACAGAGGCTTTGACACAGTTCCAACGTGCCAGTTTCCCATGTGTAGATGAGATGTTTTCTGATGGGTGAGTCAAGAAACAGCTATATGCTGCTTTTGAAATCCAGGAATCTGAGGAGAGATGCCTGGAAACCAAAGCAATGGATCTGATTAGTGCCTAGGGGCCTGTTCTTTCCTTTTTACCTCTGGGGACATCTGTCTATGGGTCTGAGTGCAGGTAGGTGCTCAGTTGGGCTCAGATTGCCCCTGTTTTTCCTGGGAAGCCACCATTATTGAGATGGATCAGGGACTTTGGAGGTTTATCCTATTAGAAGGGCTGTGGCCATTGGAATGGGCACACAGAATTCCCTTGGAGAGGGCAAGTACAGTCCTCAGGTTTGGCTCCAGGGGCCTGAGCCTGTAGGTTGTGTAGGCCAGGGCTGTTTGGACAGTTGTCTGAAAACACAAACTGGGCTTATGTTTCTGGTCATAGGTATGGCAGGACTGATCTACAGACCATGAGGAGAACTCTTCGGGATTTGAAAGAAGGGCGATGTGAGGCTCCTGCTCAAGTTTTTGTCTCTGGATATATTGTCACTCATGGTCGTGGAATTTCTGGGTGACTTCATGGGAAATGGACGAGTCTTACTCTCAGGTGGTTTGGCCCCGTCCAAAGAGTTTGGGTTCATTCTGTGGGCTGGAAGAAGTCCGTTTTTGTTGTTGTTGTTGTTGTTGTTTTCTTTTTTAACCTCAGGTGTCCCACCAAATGATGGATTCCAGAGTAGAGCCCTGGGGAGGGGCGCCTGGACAATAAGAAATCTGGTTTAAAATTGGGGCCTAGGGACATGTCAAGCCCATTATGACATCTAATGGTCCAGCCACTGAGAGGACTTACTAGAGGACAGGACTTATGCTGAGGGTCACAATGCGTGTGTATGCCCTCGTAACACTCAAGAATTGGTGGGGCCTCAGGGTGAATGCTGGTTTCTCCTAAACTGAACGTTGAACAACGTGCAAACCACAAGGGTTCTTGCCATGGGTAAAGAGGAGTTCTGATTTCTGCATCACACTCACCCCTGGGCAGTGATTGGAGATAAGTTCTCGTTCTGAAGCCTGAAAACTGAGGTAGGGAAGAGATGATGACCTAAGGCCATGGCGGGTTTTATGTGCTCAGTGTGCGGTCAGCTTTCTGGGTGTTGGTCAGGAGGTCCGGGCTCAGGTTGTGTTCGACAGTGCATTAGTGCCCAGGTTAGACTATATAATTTGGGTAAAGTCGAGTGCTGTGTAGTTTTACCCTCATTTAAGGTGCCTGGGCAGCTCATGAGGCAATAATTTTTTTTCTAGAGGGCAGGCAGAGTGCTGCATTGTGGGTCCGGAATTGCCAAACTTGAGGGCTTCGGGGCCAGGAGTGTGAGGACGGAAGTCTGAGAAGACAAGCTAGACTTGGGTTTCGGGGGGGCATGGCAGGTCCCCCCTGCATATCTGAACCAATATCTCATCCATGTGAAGTCAGGGCGAGGATCAGACGTTGGCTCAGGTTGGAGTTTCTGAGCATGACGGCCGCTTCATGAAGGGAGCAGAATCTCGAGGCCATTGAGGTTTTCCCACGTTGGGAGTTGTGGGATGCCCCCTTCAAGGATTCCTTCTGCGGGACAATTGAGACCTGTTGGACAGCTCCAGGACATCCCATATGGAATGACTCCAGAGCATCGTTCGCGGATGGATGCCTGGGAAGCCCGCCTCGCATTCCAATTTTCTCCTAGCAACAAGACTGTTTAGATCTGATGGCTCTGCCTGAGCAACCGGGGTGGCTGACTTGAAATGGACTTTCCTGAGGATGGGTCCTAATGTGTTTTTGTGTCCATGAGGGCCTTGGAATGGGGCGGTGGCACCGGGACCCTGAAGTACTCTCCTAAGCTTTGGACATGGCTCCCATGCACAGGTTTCCTTGTGGAGACGAGATGAGTTCTGATGGGTGCCTCAGGAAAACCCCTATGCTCGTATTGGAATCAGGCCATGCCCAATATGCTATCTCTTCATCCAGCCACTGAGTGGCCTTACTTGAGGACTGGGCTCAGCCTGAGCGTCACAATGTGTTTCTGACCAATGTGGCCCGCCAGCATGGGCGGGGCCTCATGGGCCACACTGGTTTCAACTACACTGAACGTTGGACAACATGCCAACCACAAGGTTTGTTGCCATGGGGAAGGAGTTCTGATTTCTGCATCACCTTCAACCCTGGGCAGTGATTGGAGATAAGGTCTAGGTTCTGAAACCTGAAAACCGAGGTTGGGAAGAGATGACGACCTAAGGCCATGGCGGCCGATGTGCTCAGTGTGCGGCCAGCTGTCTGGGAGGGTCCACGGGGTCTAGGCTCAGGCTGTGTCAGAAAGGGCATTAGTGCCCTGGTCAGCCTAAGTATTTGGGGTACAGCCAAGGACGGTGCAGGTTGATCCTCATTTGGGGTTACTGTGTAGCCCCAGAGGACAATGTTTTTCTTCTGCAGGGCCGGCAGAGTGCTGCATTGTAGTTCTGGATTGCCAAACTGGAGGGCTTGTGGGCCAGTAGTCTGACGACAAAAGTCTGAGAACACAAGCTAGGCTTAGGTTTCTGGGTGAGGCCATGGCAGGCACAATCTACAGACCTGAATCGAGATCTCGTGCATCTGAAGTCAGGGCGAGGATCAGACTATCGCTCAGGTTGGAGTTTCTGTCCCTGATGGCCCCTTCATGAATGGGGGGGGCATCACGAGGCCATGGGTGTTTTCCCACGAGGGGAGTTGTGAGAAGCTCCAAACTGCAGAGAGTCTTCTGCAGGACAATTGAGACCTGTTGTTTGGCTCCAGGCCAATGATTCTGAGCAGGGTTCTAAGGATGGATGGCTGGGTATCCCACCTCGCATTCCAATTGTCTCCTAGCAACCAGACAGGTTAGATCTCCTGGATCTGTGGGGAGCAACCGAGGACGCTGAGTTGAAATGGACAACCCTGGGGATGGATCCTAACGTGCTTTTGTGTCTATGGAGACTTTGGAATGAAGCGGTGGCACTGGGGCCCTAAAGGGTTCTATTAAACAGAGGCTTTGACACAGTTCCAACGTGCCAGTTTCCCATGTGTAGATGAGATGTTTTCTGATGGGTGAGTCAAGAAACAGCTATATGCTGCTTTTGAAATCCAGGAATCTGAGGAGAGATGCCTGGAAACCAAAGCAATGGATCTGATTAGTGCCTAGGGGCCTGTTCTTTCCTTTTTACCTCTGGGGACATCTGTCTATGGGTCTGAGTGCAGGTAGGTGCTCAGTTGGGCTCAGATTGCCCCTGTTTTTCCTGGGAAGCCACCATTATTGAGATGGATCAGGGACTTTGGAGGTTTATCCTATTAGAAGGGCTGTGGCCATTGGAATGGGCACACAGAATTCCCTTGGAGAGGGCAAGTACAGTCCTCAGGTTTGGCTCCAGGGGCCTGAGCCTGTAGGTTGTGTAGGCCAGGGCTGTTTGGACAGTTGTCTGAAAACACAAACTGGGCTTATGTTTCTGGTCATAGGTATGGCAGGACTGATCTACAGACCATGAGGAGAACTCTTCGGGATTTGAAAGAAGGGCGATGTGAGGCTCCTGCTCAAGTTTTTGTCTCTGGATATATTGTCACTCATGGTCGTGGAATTTCTGGGTGACTTCATGGGAAATGGACGAGTCTTACTCTCAGGTGGTTTGGCCCCGTCCAAAGAGTTTGGGTTCATTCTGTGGGCTGGAAGAAGTCCGTTTTTGTTGTTGTTGTTGTTGTTTTCTTTTTTAACCTCAGGTGTCCCACCAAATGATGGATTCCAGAGTAGAGCCCTGGGGAGGGGCGCCTGGACAATAAGAAATCTGGTTTAAAATTGGGGCCTAGGGACATGTCAAGCCCATTATGACATCTAATGGTCCAGCCACTGAGAGGACTTACTAGAGGACAGGACTTATGCTGAGGGTCACAATGCGTGTGTATGCCCTCGTAACACTCAAGAATTGGTGGGGCCTCAGGGTGAATGCTGGTTTCTCCTAAACTGAACGTTGAACAACGTGCAAACCACAAGGGTTCTTGCCATGGGTAAAGAGGAGTTCTGATTTCTGCATCACACTCACCCCTGGGCAGTGATTGGAGATAAGTTCTCGTTCTGAAGCCTGAAAACTGAGGTAGGGAAGAGATGATGACCTAAGGCCATGGCGGGTTTTATGTGCTCAGTGTGCGGTCAGCTTTCTGGGTGTTGGTCAGGAGGTCCGGGCTCAGGTTGTGTTCGACAGTGCATTAGTGCCCAGGTTAGACTATATAATTTGGGTAAAGTCGAGTGCTGTGTAGTTTTACCCTCATTTAAGGTGCCTGGGCAGCTCATGAGGCAATAATTTTTTTTCTAGAGGGCAGGCAGAGTGCTGCATTGTGGGTCCGGAATTGCCAAACTTGAGGGCTTCGGGGCCAGGAGTGTGAGGACGGAAGTCTGAGAAGACAAGCTAGACTTGGGTTTCGGGGGGGCATGGCAGGTCCCCCCTGCATATCTGAACCAATATCTCATCCATGTGAAGTCAGGGCGAGGATCAGACGTTGGCTCAGGTTGGAGTTTCTGAGCATGACGGCCGCTTCATGAAGGGAGCAGAATCTCGAGGCCATTGAGGTTTTCCCACGTTGGGAGTTGTGGGATGCCCCCTTCAAGGATTCCTTCTGCGGGACAATTGAGACCTGTTGGACAGCTCCAGGACATCCCATATGGAATGACTCCAGAGCATCGTTCGCGGATGGATGCCTGGGAAGCCCGCCTCGCATTCCAATTTTCTCCTAGCAACAAGACTGTTTAGATCTGATGGCTCTGCCTGAGCAACCGGGGTGGCTGACTTGAAATGGACTTTCCTGAGGATGGGTCCTAATGTGTTTTTGTGTCCATGAGGGCCTTGGAATGGGGCGGTGGCACCGGGACCCTGAAGTACTCTCCTAAGCTTTGGACATGGCTCCCATGCACAGGTTTCCTTGTGGAGACGAGATGAGTTCTGATGGGTGCCTCAGGAAAACCCCTATGCTCGTATTGAAATCAGGCTTTTGAGGACACATGCCTGTAACCCAAAGCAATGGATCCTATTATGGCCTAGGGTCCTGTCTGGTTCAATCTTCTTCTCTGGGGACATCCATCTATGGTATGAGTGGAGGTCGATTATCAGCTGGCGTTAGACAGCCCTTGTTTGTTCAGGGCGACCAAATCTATTGGGATGGCCTCAGGGACTTTGGAGGTTTCTCCTAATTTGTACAATTTTGGACCATGGAATGGGCAGAATTCCCATGGATTGGTAGGCACAGTCCTAATGTGTGGTTCCAGGGGCCCAGCCTGGAGGGTGTGTGGCCCAAGACTTTGAGGACAGAAGTCTGAAAACACAAACTCAGCTTAGTTTTGGGGACGTAGGTATGGCAGGCCCGATCGACAAACCATGAGAAGAACTCTTCAGAATACGAAGAAAGTGCGAGTCTGAGGTGCTGCTCAGGCTTTTGTCTCTGGATTTTGTATCAGCGATGGCCGTGGAATGTCGGGGATGCCTCATGGGCCATGGACGAATCTTCCTCTCTGAGGATTTGGCCCAATTCCCAATTGCTTTTCGTCAATCTGATGGGAGGACTCATTTCAGTTTTGTTACGTCAGGTGTCCCACCAAAAGAGGAATTCCAAAGCCAAGCCGTGGGGAAGACTGAAGGGACAACCCGAACTATGGTTAAAAATTGGGG
Organism: Mustela nivalis; assembly: GCF_964662115.1. Taxonomy (NCBI): domain Eukaryota; kingdom Metazoa; phylum Chordata; class Mammalia; order Carnivora; family Mustelidae; genus Mustela; species Mustela nivalis. The sequence continues at coordinate 1,570,389 of NW_028136547.1, read as the reverse complement.
CCTAGGGGCATGGCAAGCCCAATATGCTATCTCTTCATCCAGCCACTGAGTGGCCTTACTTGAGGACTGGGCTCAGCCTGAGCGTCACAATGTGTGTTTCTGACCAATGTGGCCCGCCAGCATGGGCGGGGCCTCATGGGCCACACTGGTTTCAACTACACTGAACGTTGGACAACATGCCAACCACAAGGTTTGTTGCCATGGGGAAGGAGTTCTGATTTCTGCATCACCTTCAACCCTGGGCAGTGATTGGAGATAAGGTCTAGGTTCTGAAACCTGAAAACCGAGGTTGGGAAGAGATGACGACCTAAGGCCATGGCGGCTCGATGTGCTCAGTGTGCGGCCAGCTGTCTGGGAGGGTCCACGGGGTCCAGGCTCAGGCTGTGTCAGAAAGGGCATTAGTGCCCTGGTCAGCCTAAGTATTTGGGGTACAGCCAAGGACGGTGCAGGTTGATCCTCATTTGGGGTTACTGGGTAGCCCCAGAGGACAATGTTTTTCTTCTGCAGGGCCGGCAGAGTGCTGCATTGTAGTTCTGGATTGCCAAACTGGAGGGCTTGTGGGCCAGTAGTCTGACGACAAAAGTCTGAGAACACAAGCTAGGCTTAGGTTTCTGGGTGAGGCCATGGCAGGCACAATCTACAGACCTGAATCGAGATCTCGTGCATCTGAAGTCAGGGCGAGGATCAGACTATCGCTCAGGTTGGAGTTTCTGTCCCTGATGGCCCCTTCATGAATGGGGTGGGCATCACGAGGCCATGGGTGTTTTCCCACGAGGGGAGTTGTGAGAAGCTCCAAACTGCAGAGAGTCTTCTGCAGGACAATTGAGACCTGTTGTTTGGCTCCAGGCCAATGATTCTGAGCAGGGTTCTAAGGATGGATGGCTGGGTATCCCACCTCGCATTCCAATTGTCTCCTAGCAACCAGACAGGTTAGATCTCCTGGATCTTTGGGGAGCAACCGAGGACGCTGAGTTGAAATGGACAACCCTGGGGATGGATCCTAACGTGCTTTTGTGTCTATGGAGACTTTGGAATGAAGCGGTGGCACTGGGGCCCTAAAAGGTTCTATTAAACAGAGGCTTTGACACAGCTCCAACGTGCCAGTTTCCAATGTGTAGATGAGATGTTTTCTGATGGGTGAGTCAAGAAACAGCTATATGCTGCTTTTGAAATCCAGGAATCTGAGGAGAGATGCCTGGAAACCAAAGAAATGGATCTGATTAGTGCCTAGGGGCCTGTTCTTTCCTTTTTACCTCTGGGGACATCTGTCTATGGGTCTGAGTGCAGGTAGGTGCTCAGTTGGGCTCAGATTGCCCTGTTTTTCCTGGGAAGCCACCATTATTGAGATGGATCAGGGACTTTGGAGGTTTATCCTATTAGAAGGGCTGTGGCCATTGGAATGGGCACACAGAATTCCCTTGGAGAGGGCAAGTACAGTCCTCAGGTTTGGCTCCAGGGGCCTGAGCCTGTAGGTTGTGTAGGCCAGGGCTGTTTGGAGAGTTGTCTGAAAACACAAACTCGGCTTATGTTTCTGGTCATAGGTATGGCAGGACTGATCTACAGACCATGAGGAGAACTCTTCGGGATTTGAAAGAAGGGCGATGTGAGGCTCCTGCTCAAGTTTTTGTCTCTGGATATATTGTCACTCATGGTCGTGGAATTTCTGGGTGACTTCATGCGAAATGTACGAGTCTTACTCTCAGGTAGTTTGGCCCCGTCCAAAGAGTTTGGGTTCATTCTGTGGGCTGGAAGAAGTCCATTTTTGTTGTTGTTGTTGTTGTTTTCTTTTTTAACCTCAGGTGTCCCACCAAATGATGGATTCCAGAATAGAGCCCTGGGGAGGGGCGCCTGGACAATAAGAAATCTGGTTTAAAATTGGGGCCTAGGGACATGTCAAGCCCATTATGACATCTAATGGTCCAGCCACTGAGAGGACTTACTAGAGGACAGGACTTATGCTGAGGGTCACAATGCGTGTGTATGCCCTCGTAACACTCAAGAATTGGTGGGGCCTCAGGGTGAATGCTGGTTTCTCCTAAACTGAACGTTGAACAACGTGCAAACCACAAGGGTTCTTGCCATGGGTAAAGAGGAGTTCTGATTTCTGCATCACACTCACCCCTGGGCAGTGATTGGAGATAAGTTCTCGTTCTGAAGCCTGAAAACTGAGGTAGGGAAGAGATGATGACCTAAGGCCATGGCGGGTTTTATGTGCTCAGTGTGCGGTCAGCTTTCTGGGTGTTGGTCAGGAGGTCCGGGCTCAGGTTGTGTTCGACAGTGCATTAGTGCCCAGGTTAGACTATATAATTTGGGTAAAGTCGAGTGCTGTGTAGTTTTACCCTCATTTAAGGTGCCTGGGCAGCTCATGAGGCAATAATTTTTTTTCTAGAGGGCAGGCAGAGTGCTGCATTGTGGGTCCGGAATTGCCAAACTTGAGGGCTTCGGGGCCAGGAGTGTGAGGACGGAAGTCTGAGAAGACAAGCTAGACTTGGGTTTCGGGGAGGCATGGCAGGTCCCCCCTGCATATCTGAACCAATATCTCATCCATGTGAAGTCAGGGCGAGGATCAGACGTTGGCTCAGGTTGGAGTTTCTGAGCATGACGGCCGCTTCATGAAGGGAGCAGAATCTCGAGGCCATTGAGGTTTTCCCACGTTGGGAGTTGTGGGATGCCCCCTTCAGGGATTCCTTCTGCGGGACAATTGAGACCTGTTGGACAGCTCCAGGACATCCCATATGGAATGACTCCAGAGCATCGTTCGTGGATGGATGCCTGGGAAGCCCGCCTCGCATTCCAATTTTCTCCTAGCAACAAGACTGTTTAGATCTGATGGCTCTGCCTGAGCAACCGGGGTGGCTGACTTGAAATGGACTTTCCTGAGGATGGGTCCTAATGTGTTTTTGTGTCCATGAGGGCCTTGGAATGGGGCGGTGGCACCGGGACCCTGAAGTACTCTCCTAAGCTTTGGACATGGCTCCCATGCACAGGTTTCCTTGTGGAGACGAGATGAGTTCTGATGGGTGCCTCAGGAAAACCCCTATGCTCGTATTGGAATCAGGCTTTTGAGGACACATGCCTGTAACCCAAAGCAATGGATCCTATTATGGCCTAGGGTCCTGTCTGGTTCAATCTTCTTCTCTGGGGACATCCATCTATGGTATGAGTGGAGGTCGATTATCAGCTGGCGTTAGACAGCCCTTGTTTGTTCAGGGCGACCAAATCTATTGGGATGGCCTCAGGGACTTTGGAGGATTCTCCTAATTTGTACGATTTTGGACCATGGAATGGGCAGAATTCCCATGGATTGGTAGGCACAGTCCTAATGTGTGGTTCCAGGGGCCCAGCCTGGAGGGTGTGTGGCCCAAGACTTTGAGGACAGAAGTCTGAAAACACAAACTCAGCTTGGTTTTGGGGACATAGGTATGGCAGGCCCGATCGACAAACCATGAGAAGAACTCTTCAGAATACGAAGAAAGTGCGAGTCTGAGGTGCTTGCTCAGGCTTTTGTCTCTGGATTTTGTATCAGCGATGGCCGTGGAATGTCGGGGAGGCCTCATGGGCCATGGACGAATCTTCCTCTCTGAGGATTTGGCCCAATTCCCAATTGCTTTTCGTCAATCTGTGGGATGGGAGGACTCATTTCAGTTTTGTTACGTCAGGTGTCCCACCAAAAGAAAAATTCCAAAGCCAAGCCGTGGGGAAGACTGAAGGGACAACCCGAACTATGGTTAAAAATTGGGGCCTAGGGGCATGGCAAGCCCAATATGCTATCTCTTCATCCAGCCACTGAGTGGCCTTACTTGAGGACTGGGCTCAGCCTGAGCGTCACAATGTGTGTTTCTGACCAATGTGGCCCGCCAGCATGGGCGGGGCCTCATGGGCCACACTGGTTTCAACTACACTGAACGTTGGACAACATGCCAACCACAAGGTTTGTTGCCATGGGGAAGGAGTTCTGATTTCTGCATCACCTTCAACCCTGGGCAGTGATTGGAGATAAGGTCTAGGTTCTGAAACCTGAAAACCGAGGTTGGGAAGAGATGACGACCTAAGGCCATGGCGGCTCGATGTGCTCAGTGTGCGGCCAGCTGTCTGGGAGGGTCCACGGGGTCCAGGCTCAGGCTGTGTCAGAAAGGGCATTAGTGCCCTGGTCAGCCTATGTATTTGGGGTACAGCCAAGGTCGGTGCAGGTTGATCCTCATTTGGGGTTACTGGGTAGCCCCAGAGGACAATGTTTTTCTTCTGGAGGTCCGGCAGAGTGCTGCATTGTAGTTCTGGATTGCCAAACTGGAGGGCTTGTGGGCCAGTAGTCTGACGACAAAAGTCTGAGAACACAAGCTAGGCTTAGGTTTCTGGGTGAGGCCATGGCAGGCACAATCTACAGACTTGAATCGAGATCTCGTGCATCTGATTTCAGGGCGAGGATCAGACGATCGCTCAGGTTGGAGTTTCTGTCCCTGATGGCCCCTTCATGAATGGGGGGGCATCACGGGGCCATGGGTGTTTTCCCACGATGGGAGTTGTGAGAAGCTCCAAACTGCAGAGAGTCTTCTGCAGGACAATTGAGACCTGTTGTTTGGCTCCAGGCCAATGATTCTGAGCAGGGTTCTAAGGATGGATGGCTGGGTAGCCCACCTCGCATTTCAATTGTCTCCTAGCAACAAGACAGGTTAGATCTCCTGGATGTGTGGGGAGCAACCGTGGACGCTGAGTTGAAATGGACACCCCTGGGGATGGGTCCTAATGTGCTTTTGTGTCTATGGAGACCTTGGAATGAAGCGGTGGCACTGGGGCCCTAAAGGGTTCTCCTAAACAGAGGCTTTGACACAGCCCCAACGTGCAAGTTTCCCATGTGTAGATGAGATGTTTTCTGATGGGTGAGTCAAGAAACAGCTATATGCTGCTCTTGAAATCCAGGTCTCTGAGGAGAGATGCCTGGAAACCAAAGCAATGGATCTGATTAGTGCCTAGGGGCCTGTTCTTTCCTTCATACCTCTGGGGACATCTGTCTATGGGTCTGAGTGCAGGTAGGTGCTCATTTGGGCTCAGATTACCCCTCTTTTTCCTGGGAAGCCACCACTTTTGAGATGGATCAGGGACTTTGGAGGTTTATCCTATTAGAAGGGTTGTGGCCTTTGGAATGGGCACACACAATTCCCTCTGAGAGGACAAGTACAGTCCTCAGGTTTGGCTCCAGGGGCCTGAGCCTGTAGATATGTAGGCCAGGGTTGTTTGGACAGTTGTGTGAAAACACACATCCTCCATGCTAGGGCCCCTGGAACCACACATCAGGATTGTTCCTGCCTTCTCAAAGGGAATTCTTCATATTCCATTGGCCACAACCATATAAATCAGGAGAAATCTCCAATGTCCCTGGGACCATCCCAATATTGTAGGCAGCTCGGAACAAACAGGGGTGATCTGACACTAGCTGAGCAACTAGCTCCACACCAACTCGGAGACAGATGTCCCCAGAGAAGAACATTGAACTGGACAGGCCCCTAGGCCCTAATCAGATCCATTGCTTTGGTTTCCAGGCATCTCTTCTCAGAGGCCTGGTTTCTAATACCAGCCTATGGGGTTTCCATAGGCTCCTTCAGAGCAAGTCTTGTCTGCACATTGGAAACTTGCTCGAGGAGCTATGTCAGAACCTCAGAGGCCTGGTTTTCAATACCACCATATGGGGGTTTCCTGAGGCATCAGTCAGAACAAATGTCTTCTCCACATGGGAAACGTGCTCTTTCAAGCTGTGTCAAAACCTCCGGCTAGGAAAATCCTTCAGGGCCCCGGTGCCACCACCTCATTCCAAGGTCTCCATGGACACAATCCCACATTAGGACCCATCTGCAGGAGAGTCTATTTCAACTCAGTGCCCTTGGGTGCTCCCCTAGAGCCAGCAGATCGAACCTATCTTGTCACTAGGAGACAATTGGAATGTGAGGCGGACTGGCTAGGCATCCATCTGTAGAAAACTACTCTGAAGTAATTCCATATGGGACGTCCTGGAGCCATCCAACAGGTCACAGCTGTCCTGCAGAAGGAATCCTTGCGCTTTGGAGCACCTCAGAACTCCCATCATGGGAAAAGCTCTGTGGCCTCGTGGTGCACTGTCCCCTTCATGAAAGAGCCATCTTGGACAGAAAATCCAACCTGAGCCAACGTCTAATCCTCGCCCTGACTTCAGATGCACGAAATCTTGATTCAACTCTGCAGAGTGTGCCTGCCGAAACCCTGCCCCGAAGCAAAACCTAGCTATTGTTCTCAGACTTCGTCCTCACACTCCGAGCCCACCAGCCCTCCAGTTAGGGAATTCTGGAGAGACACAATGCAGCACTCTGACTGCCCTCCAGAAGAGAAACGTTGTCCTATGGGGCTAACCAGAAACACCAAATGAGGATCAACCTGCATGCCACTTGACTCTACCCCAATTATACAGTTTCGCTTCGGCGTTAATGCCCTGTCTTGCACAGCCTGAGGTCTGAATTTTCAACCGACACCCAGACAGCTGGCTGTACACTGAGCACATCAGACCCGCCATGGCTTTAGGTCATCATCTCTTTTCAACCTTGGTTTTCAGGCTTCAGAACCTAGACCTTATATATACTCACTACCCAGGGGTGAACGTGATGCAGAAATAAAACTCCTTCTTCCTCAAGGCAAGAAACCTTGTGGTTGGCATGTTTTCCAACGTTCAGTGTAGGAGAATCCAGTGTAGCCCATGAGTCCCCGCCCATGCTTGAGAACCGCAATGGGCACAAACACATTGGGACCCTCAGTGTGAGCCCTGTCCTCAAGTAAAGCCTCTCAGGGTCTGGACCAAGACCCGCATTGCCATCCCTAGTCCCCCAATATTAATGAGAGGTTGAGAGTTCTAATCACCCCTATTCAGGTCTCTGCTCTGGAACCCCTGAGGAAAAAAAATATTGAAGGGTCTCCTCCATCCCCTGAATGAGCCCCAAAACTTGGGATCTGACCAAATCTTAAAAGAGAAAGAATCATTCATGGCCAAAGAGGCCATCCCGTCATTCCATGGCCACCATTGACACAAAATCTAGAGACAAAAGCCTGGAGATATGCCTCACACTTGCCCTTTGTTCATAGCCTGATAAATTCTTCTCACGGTCTATAGATCAGGCATGTCATACCTACGTCCCCAAATCTAAGCTGAGTTTGGGTTTTCAGGTTTCTGTCCCCACTGTCCTGGCCCACACACCCTCCAGGCTGGGGCCCCTGGAGCCATGCCTCAGGACTGTGCCTGCCTTCTCCAAGCAAATTCTGCCCATTCCATTGGCCACAACCCTAAAGATTAGGAGAACACTCCAACGTCCCTGAGGCCATCCCAATAGTGTTGGCCACTCAAGGCAAACAGGGTGATCTGTCCCAAGATGAGCAACTACCTCAACTCAGATCCATAGACAGATAACGCCAGAGAAGAATATTGAACCAGACAGGCACCTAGGCCCTAATCAGATCCATTGCTTTTGATTCCAGGCATCTCTCCTCAGAGGCCTGGTTTCCAATACCAGCATATGTGTTCTTCAAGAGGTACCAGTCTGAACAAATCTCATTTCCACATGGGAAACATGCATTTTGGAGCTGTGTCACAACCTCCAGTTAAGGGAAACCTTCAGGTCCCAGCAGCCAACACCCCATTCCAAGGTCTCCATGGACACAAACCCGCATTATGACCCATCCGCAGGCGAGTCCATTTCAACACATCCCCTTTGGTTGCTCCCCAAAAGAAGCAGATCGAACCTGCCTTGTCACTAGGAGACAATAGGAATGTGAGGCGGGCACTCCAGGAATCCATCCTTAGAACCCTGCACTGCCGTGGTTCCGCATGGGACGTCCTGGAGCAATCTGACCGGTCTCGACTGTCCCGTAGAAGGAATCCTTGCCGATTGGAGCAACTTACAATGCCAATCGTGGGAAAGTCTCCATAGCCCCATGATGCCCCCCACCATCATGAAGGGGCCATCCTGAACAGAAACTTCAACCTGAGCCTACGTCTGATCCTCGCCCTGACTTCAGATGCATGAGATTTAGATTTAGCTCTACAGAGTGTGCCTGCCATGATCTTGACCCAAAACCTAAGCCTAGCTTGTGTTCTCTCATTTCCTTCCTCACAATTCTGGCCCACAAGCCCTCCAGTGTGAGAATTCCGTCGCCACAATGCAGCACTCTTCCTTCCCTCCAGAAGAAAAACGTTGCCCCTGGGGCTACCCAGAAACGCCAAATGAGGATCAACCTGCATGCCACTCAACTTTACTTCAATTATACAGTCTAAGCTTGGCACTAATGCCCTGTCTGACACAGCCTGAGCCTGGACCTCCTGGATGACACCCAGAAAGGTGGTGTCACACCTAAGGACTGTGCCAGTGCACTCCAAGGGAACTCTGCCCGTTTCATTTGCCACAACCTTACAGATTAGGAGAAACCTCCAATTCCCAAGACCAGCCCAATAGTGTTGGCCTCCCCCAACAAACATGGGTGATCTGACACAAGCTGAGCAGTGACCTCCATTCTGAATCTTAGACAGAGACACTCAGAGGAGAATATTGAAAAAGACAGGCCCCTAGACCGTAATCAGATCCATTGCTTTGGATTCCAGGCATTGTTCCCCAGATGCTTGGTTTCCAATACCAGGTTGTGGGGGTTTCAGAACAAATCTCGTCTCTACATGGGAAACTTGCTCTTTGGAGCTGCATCAAAACCTCAGGTTAGGAGAATTCTTCAGGGCAACAGAGCCACTGCCCCATTCCAAGGGATCCATGGACACAAATCCATATCATGACTGATCCTCATGAGATTCCATTTCAATTCAGCCCCCTCGGTTGTTCCCCCAGTGACAGCAGATCGAATCCTCCTTTTCACTAGGACACAACTGGAATGCAAGTTGGACTGCCCAGTTATCCATCATTAGAACTGTGCTTTGGAGCATTTCTTATGGGACGTCCTTGATCCATCCAAAAGGTCGTGACTGTCCCGCTGACGGAATTCTTGTGGTTTGGAGCATCACACACTCACAAAGTTGGAAATCTTCCATGGTTTCCTGATGCCCCCCCACCTTCATGAAGGGGACATCATGTACAGAAACTCCAACCTAAGCCAACATCTGATCCTCGCCCTGACTTCAGATGCACGAGATCTCATTTCAGGTCTGTAGAGTGTGCCTGCCATGTCACCGCTGCGAATTCTAAGCTGAACTTGTGTTCTCAGACTTCTGTCCAAAAACACCTGGCCCACAAGCCCTGAAGTTGGCAATTCTGGAGCCAGAATGCAGCACTCTGCCTGCCCTCCAGAAGAAAATCTTTGCCCTATGGGGCCAACCAGAAACCCCAAATGAGGACCAACCTTCACATCACTCGACTGTACCCCAATTATACAGTCTAGCCTGGGGACTAATGCCCTGCATGACACAGCCTGAGCCCAGACCTCATGATGGACACAGACATCTGGCCGCACACTAAGTGCATCGGACCCACCATGGCCTTAGGTCGTCATGTCTTACCAACCTCGGTTTTCAGGCTTCAGAATCTAGACCTTATCTCTACTCACTGCCATGCCGTGAACGTGATGCAGAAATCAGAACTCCTCCTTCCCCATGACCAGAAACCCTGTGGTTGGCATGTTGTCCAACGTGCAGTGTAGGAGAAACCAGCATGGCCCATGAGGCCTCAGACATGCTTGAGGGCTGCGATGGGCACAAACACACATTAGGACCCTAAGCATGAACCCTGGCCTCAAGTAAAGCCTCTCCGGGGCTGGACCAAGAGCCCATATATGGAGATTACCATGCCCCTACTCCCCAAACCTTAACCAGTGCTTGAGAAGTCTAGTCACCCCTACTCAGATCTCTTCTCTAGAATCCCTCCTTGGTGGGACACATGAGGTTAAAAAAAAAATAGAGAAAGGACTCCTACCGTCCAAAGAATGACCGCAAACACTTGGAATTGGGCCAAATGCACAGAGAGAAATACTCGTCCATGGCTGATGAGGCCATCCTGACATTCCACGGCCACCATTGACACAAAATCCGGAGACAAAAGCCTGAAAAAGCGCCACACACTCGCCCTTTGTTCAAAGCCTGAAAATTCTCACGGTCTGTAGATCGGGCCTGCCATACCTATGTCCCCAAACCTAAGCCACGTTTGTGTTTTCAGACTTCTGTCTCCATTGTCCTGGCCCACATACCCTCAAGGCTTGGCCCCATGGAGCCACACCTCAGGACTGTGTTTGCCCTCTCCATGGGAATTCTGATCATTCCTTTGGCACAACCTGACAGATTAGGAGAAACATCCGAAGTCCCCGAGGCCACCCCAATATTGTAGGATGTCCGGGACAAACAGGGACCATCTGCCACAAGCTGAGCCACTACCTCCAATCAGACCTGTAGATAGATATCCATAGAAAAGAAGATTGAAGAGGACAGGCACCTAGGCCCTAAACGAATTCATTGCTTTTGTTTTCATGTATCTCTCCTCAGAGGCCTGGATTCCAATACCAGCACATGGGGGTTTCTGGAGCTACCAATCAGAACAAATCGCATGCCACATGGGAATCATGCTATATGGAACTGTGTCAAAACCTCCAGTTAGGAGAAAATTTCACGTCACTGGAGCCACCGCCCCATTCCAATGTCTCAATGGACACAATCCCACATTATGACCCATCCTCAGGAGAGTCCATTTCAACACAAACCTGGCGGTTGCTCACCCAGTGCCAGCAGATCAAACCTGCTTTGTCACTAGGAGACAATTGGAATGCGAGTTCGTTGCCCAGGTATCCATGTTAGAACTCTGCTCTGGAGAAATTCCTAATGGGGTGTACTTGATCCATTCAACAGGTCTCAACTGTCCTGCAGAAGGAATCCTTGTGGTTTGCAGCATCACACACTCGCACCGTGGGAAAACCTCCATGGCCTCGTGATGCCTCCACCTTCAGGTAGAGGACATCATGGACAGAAACTCCCGTCTGATCCTCGCCCTGACCTCAGATGCATGAGATCTCAATTCAGCTCAGCAGAGTGTGCTTGCCTTGCCCTCACCCCAAAACCTAAGCCAGCTCGCGTTCTCAGACTTCCATCCTCACACTTCTGGCCCACAAGCCTTCCACTTTGGGAATTCTGGAGACAAAATGCAGCACTCTGCCTGCCCTCCAGAAGAGAGACTTTGCCCTAGGGGTCTAACCAGAAACATCAAATGAGGATCAACCTGCAATTCTCTAGACTGTACCCCAATTATACAGTCTAGCCTGGGCACTAATGCCCTGTCTGACACAGCCTGACCCCAGACCTCGTGACCGACACCCAGACACCTGGCCTCACACTGAACACATCAAACATGCCATGGCCTTAGGTCATCATCTCTTCCCAACCTTCTTCTTCAGGCTTCAGAACCTAGACATTATCTCCACTCACAACTAAGTGATGTACGTGATGCAGAAATCAGAACTTCACCTTCCCCATGACCAGAAACCTTGTGGTTGGCATGTTGTCCAACGTTCAGTATATGAGAACCCAGCATGGCCAATGAGGCCTCAGACATGCTTGAGGGCTGCGATGGGCACAAACACACATTAGGACCCTAAGCATGAACCCTGGCCTCAAGTAAAGCCTCTCCGTGGCTGGACCAAGAGCCTGCATATGGGACTTGCCATGCCCCTACTCCCCCAATCCTAGCCAGAGCTTGAGAAGTCTAGTCAACCTTATTCAGAGCTCTTTTCTGGAATACCTCTTTGGTGGGACACATAAGGAAAAAAAAAAAAACCCAAGATAAAGAAAAAAAAAAGTAAGGACTCCTACCATCCAAAGAATGACCCCAAATACTTGGAATCTGGCCAAATCCACAGAGAGAAATACTCGTCCATGGTCGATGAGGCCAGCCTGACATTCCACGGCCACCATTGACACAAAATCCGGAGACAAAAACCTGAAAAAGCGCCACACACTTGCCCTTTGTTCAGAGCCCCCAAAATTCTCAAGGTCTGTAGATCGGGCCTGCCATACCTATGTCCCCAAACCTAAGCCGAGTTTGTGTTTTCAGACTTCTGTCTCCAGTGTCCTCACCCACACATTCTAAAGGCTGGGCCCCATGGAGCCACACCTCAGGACTGTGCCTGCCCTCTCCAAGGGAATTCTGCTCATTCATTTGGCACAACCTGACAGATTAGGAGAATCATCCAAAATCTCTGAGGCCATCCCAATAGTGTAGGATGTCCTGGACATACAGGGACCCTCTGGCACAAGCTGAGCCACTACCTCCAATCAGAACCTTAGACAGATATCCATAGAAAAGAATATTGAACAAGACAGGCACCTAGGCCCTAATTGGATCCATTGCTTTTGTTTTCAGGCATCTCTCCTCAGAGGCCTGGATTCCAATACCAGCATAAGGGGGTTTCCAGAGCTACCTATCAGAAAAAATCTCGTCTCCACATGGGAATCTTGCTCTATGGAGCTGTGTCATAACCTCCAGTTAGGAGAAAACTTCAGGTCACTGGAGCCACTGCCCCATTTGAATATCTCCATGGACACAATCCCAAATTATGACCCATCCTCAGGAGAGTCCATTTCAACTAAACCCCCTCGGTTGCTACTCCAGAGCCAGCAGATTGAACCTGCCTTGTCGCTAGGAGACAATTGAAATGCGAGTTGGGCTCTTCAGGCATCCATCCTTAGAACCCTGCTCTTGCGTCGTTCCTTATGGGACATCCTTGAGCCATCCAACAGGTCTCGACTGTCCCACAGGAGTCCTTGTGCATGGACCACCTAACAACTCATATCATGGAAAGCTTCCAAGGTCACATGATGCCCCCAATCTTCATGAAGGCAGATCATGGAAAGAAACTCCAACCTGAGCCAACAGCTGATCTTCGCCTTGACTTCAGATGCACGAGATCTTGATTCAGCTCTTCAGAGTGTACCTGCTGTGCCCTCACCCCAAAACCTAAGCGTAGCTAGTGTTCTCCGACTTCCGTACTCACTCTCCTGGACCACACGCCCTCTATTTTGGGATTTCCGATGACACAGTGCTGCACTCTGCCTGCCCTCTAGAAGAAAAATATTGCCCTATGGGTCTACCCAGAAACCTCAAATGAGGATAAACCTGCACGTCACTCAACTGTACACCAATTATATAGTCTAGCCTGTGCACTAATGCCCTGTCTGACAGAACCTGAGGCCTGAATTCCCAACCGACACCCAGACAACTTGCAGTACACTGAGAACATCTGAACCGCCATGGCCTTAGGTCGCCATCTCTTTCCAACTTCGGTTTTCAGGCTACAGAATCCTAGACCTTATCTCTACTCACTTCCCATGGGTGAACGTGATGCAGAAATCAGAACTCCTCCTTCCCTCTCGCCAGAATCTTGTGGTTGGCATCTTGTCCAACGTTCAGTGTAGGACCCCTGTAGGGCCTACAGGGGCAGTAGTAGGGCCCCTGAGGGTAGTGTAGGGTCCCTGAGGCCCTGCCTATGCTTAAGAGCTGCGGTGGGCTCAAACACACATTGGGACCCTCAGTTTGAGCCCTGTCCTCAAGTAAAGCCTCTCAGTGGCTGGACCATGAGCCCGCATATGGGGCCTGCCATGCCCCAAGTCACCCAATCTTAACCAGAGGTAGAGACATCTAGTCACCCCTACTCAGGGCTCTGCTCTGGAATTCCTCTTTGGTGGGACATTTGAGGTAAATAAACACAGAAAGGACTCCTCCCACTCACAGAATGACCCCAATCACTTGGGATTGGGCCATCCCAAAAAATTCTCCTCATAGTCTGTAGATTGGGCCTGCCATACCTATATTCCCAAACCTAAGCCGAGTTTGTGTTTTCAGACTTCTATCCTGACATCCCTGTCCCACACACCCTCCAGACTGAGGCCCCTGGAGCCGCACCTCAGGACTGTGCCTGCCCTCTCCAAGGAAATTCTTCCCATTCCATTGGCCACAACCCTACAGATAAGGAGAAACCTCCAAAGTCCCAGAGGCCATTCCAATAGTGTAGGCCACCCAGGACAAAGAGGGGCGATCTCTCACAAGCTGAGCAACGACGTCAACTCACCCGTAGACAGATAACCCAAGAGAATAAGATTAAACTGGACTGGCCCCTAGAATGTAATTGGTTCCATTGCTTTTTTTTCTAAGCATCTCTCCTCAGAGGCCTGTTTTCCAATACCAGCATATGGGGGATTCCAGAGATACCAATCAGAACAAATCTTGTCTTCACATGGGAAACTTATCCTTTGGAGCTCTGTAAAAGCCTCCAGTTAGGAGAAACCTTCAGGTAGCCGGAGCAACCGTCCTATTCCAAGGTCTCCATGGACACATACCCGCATTATGACCATTTGGCAGGAGAGTACATTTCAACTCAGCCCCGTCGATTACTCCCCCAGAGGCAGAATATCAAACCTGCCTTGTCGCTAGGAGACAACTGGAATGCAAAGCAGACTCTCTAGGCATCCATCCTTGGAATCCTGCTCTGGCGCCGTTCCATATGGGATGTCCTGGAGCCTTCCAACAGGTCTTGACTGTCCCACAGAAGGAATCCTTGCAGATTGGAGCATCTCACAACTCCTATCGTGGGAAAACCTACATGGCCTCATGAGATGCTCCCCTATATAAAGGGGCCATCATGGACAGAAACTCCAACCTGAGCCAACTTCTGATGCATTGCTTTGGTTTCTAGGTATCTCTCCTCAGAGGCCTGGTTTCCAATATCAGAATATGGGGGTTTCCTAAGGAAACAATCAGAACAGATCTCATCTCCACATGGGAAACTTGCTCTTTGGAGCTGTGTCAATACCTCAGGTTAGGAGGATCCTTCAGGGCGCTGGCACCATGGCCCAATCCCAAGGTCTCCAAGGACACAAACTTACATTATGAACCATTCTCAGGAGAGTCCATTTCAAATCAGCCCCCTCGGCTGCTCACCCAGAGCCAGCAGATCAAACCTTCCTTGTCACTAGGAGACAGTTAGAATGGGAGGCGGGCTTCCCAGGCATCCATCCTTAGAACCCAGCTCTGGAGAACTTCTTTATGGGACGTCTTGAATCCAACCAACCTGTCTTGACTGTCTCGCAGAATGAATCCTTGTGGTTTGAAGCATCACACAATAAAACTGTGAGAAAACCTCCATTTCCTCATGATGCCCCACACCTTCATAAATGGGCCATCACGGACAGAAACTCCATCCTAAGCCAAAGTCTGATCCTCGCCCTGAATTCAGAAGCATGAGATCTCGATTCAGCACTTGAGAGTGTGCCTGCTGGGCCCTCTCCCCAAAAACTAAGCCTAACTTGTGTTCTCAGACATCCGTCCTCAGAATCCTGGCCACACTCCTCCAGTTTGGAAATTCTGGAGACACAATGCAGCACTCTGCCTGGCCTCCAGAAGAAAAATGTTGCCCTATAGGGCTAAACAGAAACGCCAAATGAGTAACAACCTGCATGCCACTCGACCATACCCCAATTTTACAGTCTAGCCTGTGCACTAAAGCCCTGTCTGACACAGCCTGAGGGCAGACCTCCAGTCCAACACCCAGACAGTTGGCCGTACACTGAGCATATCAAACCCACAATGGCTTTAGGCCATCATCTCTACCCAACCTCAATTTTCACCTTCAGAACCTAGACCTTATCTCCACTCACTGCTCAGGAGTGAACGTGATGCAAGAATCAGAAATTCTCCTTCGCCTTGGCAAGAAACCTAGTGGTTGGCATGTTGTCCAATGTTCATTGTAGGAGAAAGCAGCATGGACTATGAGGCCCCACCTATCCCTGAGGGTCACAATTTGCACAAACACACATTGTGACCCTCAGCGTGAGCCCTATCCTCATGTAAAGCCTCTTAGTGACTGGAACAACAGCCCACATATGGGGCTTGCAAAGCCCCTAGTCCCCCAATCTCAACCAGAGTTCGAGATGTCTAGTCACCCCTACTCAGGGCTCTACTCGGAATCCCTCTTTGGTGGGACACCTGAGGTAAAAAAAAAAAAAAAATACAGAAAGGACTCTTCCCATTCACAGAATGATCCCAACCACTTGGGATCAGGCCAAATCACCAGAGAAAGAATTGTCCATGGCCCTTGAGGACACCCCGACATTCCACGGCCGCCATTGACACAAAATCCAGAGACAAAACCCTGAGCAAGCGCCACATACTCGCCCTTTGTTCATAGCCCGGAAAATTCTCACGGTCTGTAGATCGAGCCTTCATACATACATCCCCAAACCTAAGCTGAGTTTGTGTTTTCAGTCTTCTGTCCCCACAGTCCTGGCCCACACACCATCCAAGCTGGGGCCCCTGGAGCCACACCTCAGGACTGTGGCTTCCCTCTCCAGGGGAATTCTGCCATTTCCATTGGCCACAACCCTATAGATTAGGAGAATCCTCCAAACTCCCCCAGGCCATCGGAATTGTGTTGGCTGCCCAGGACACACAGGGATGATCTTTCACAAGTTAGGAAACCAACTCCACTCAGACCCAGAGACAGATATCCCCATAGAATAAGATTGAACAGGAAGGGCACTTAGGCCCTAATCAGATCCATTGCTTTTGATTCCAGTCATCTCTCCTCAGAGGCCTGGTTTCCAATACCAGCATATGGGAGATTCCTTAGGCACTCATCAAAACAATTCTCTTCTCTACATAGGAAACATACTCTTTAGAGCTCCATCAAAACCTCCGGTTATGAACATCCCTCAAGACCCCGGATCAAGCACCCCATTCCAAGGTCTACATGGACACAAATGCACATTATGACCCATCCTCAACTCACCCATTTCAACACACCCGCCTCGGTTGCTCCCCTAGATCCAGCAGATCGAACTTGGCTTGGCTCTATGAGACACCTGGAATGGGAGGCAGGCTGCCCAGGCATCCATCCTTAGAACCCTGCTCTGGATAACTTCCTTATGGGATGTCCTGGAGCCATCCAACAGGTCTCGACTGTCCCACAGAAAAAATCATTGTGGTTTGGAGCATTTCACAATTCCCATCGTCGGAAAACCTCCATGTCCTCGTGACACCCTCCCCTTCATGAAGGGGCCGTCATGGACAGAAACTCCGACCTAAGCCAACGTCTGATCCTAGCTCTGTCTTCAGGTATACGGGATCTCGAATCATCTCTGCAGAGGGTGCCTGCCTTCCCCTCACCCCGAAATCTAAGTCTGGCTTGTGTTCTCAGAATTTTTTCCTCACACTCCTGGCCCTAAAGCCTTCCAGTTTGGGATATCTGGAGCCACTATGTGGCACTGTGTCTTCCCTCCAGAAGAAAAACGTTGCCCTCTGGGGCTACCCAGTAACCACAAATGAGTACCATCCTGCACGAAACTCGACTGCACCCCAATGATACAGTCTACCCTGGGCACTTATTCCCTGTCTGCCACAGGCTGAGCCTGCACCTCCCAACCCACACTCAACAGCTGGCCGAACACTGAGCACATCAGACACACCATGGCCTTAGGGCTTCATCTCTTCCCAACCTCAGTTTTCAGGCTTCAGAACCTTGACCTTAAATCCAATCACAGTCCAGGAGTGAAAGTGTTGCAGAAATTAGAACTCCATCTTCCCCATGGCCAGAAAACTTGTGGTTCCCATACTGTACAACGTTCAGTGTAGGAGAAACCAGCATGGTACTTTAGGCCACGCCCTGACTTGAGGGGATCCTTGGGCACAAAACCACATTGTGAAACTCAGTGTGACCTATCCTCAAGGAAGGCCTCTCAATGTCTGGACCAAGAGCCCACATATGGGGCTTGCCATGTTCTTAGGTCCCAATGTTAACCAGAGGTCTGGTTGTCCAGTTGCCCCCACCCACGACTCTGCTCTGGAATCCCTCTTTTGGTGGTCCACCTGAGGTAAAAAAAAAAAAAAAAAAAGTAAACAAAAAAAACAGAAAGGCCTCCTCCATTACCACAGAATGACCACAAACTTTTAGGATGGGGTCAAATCCCCAGAAAGGGAGCCTCATCGATGGCCCATGAGGACACCCCGACATTCCATGGCAATCGGTGACACATTTCCAGAAAAAAAAAAAAAAAGCATGAGCAAGCACCTCACATTCGCCCTTTGTTCATATCCCGAAGAGGTCTCCTCACGGTCTATATATAGGGCCGGTCATACCTACAACCCACAACCTAAGTGGAGTTTGTGTTTTCAAACTTTTGTCCAAATCGCCCTGGACCACACACGCTCCACACTTGGGTCCCTGGAGCCACACCTCAGGACTGTGCTTCCCTTTCAAGGGAATTCTTCCCATTCCATTGGCCACAACCTTGCAAATTAGGAAAAACCTCCAAAGTCACCGAGGCCATCCCAATAGTGTAGGCCGCCCAGGACAAACAGGGGTGATCTCAAACCAGCTGAGCAACTACCTCCACTCAGACAACTGATGTCCCCAGAGAAGAATATTGAACCGGACAGGCCCCTAGGCCCTAATCAGATCCATTGCTTTGGTTTCCAGGCATCTCTCCTCAGAGGCCTCGTTTCCAATACCAGCATATGGTGGTTTCCTGAGGCACCAATAAGAACAAATCTCATCTCCCCATGGAAAACTTGCTCATTGGAGCTTTGTCATAACCTCTAATTAGGAGAATCCTTCAGGGCCCTGGTGCCACTGCCCCATACCAAGGTCTCCATGGACTCAAACCAACATTAAGACCATCCTCAGGAAAGTCCATTTCAACTCAGTCCCCTCTGTTGCTACCCCAAGCCAGCAGATCAAACGTTTCTTGTTGCTAGGAGACAATTGGAATGTGAGGCTGGCTGCCCAGGCATCCATACTTAGAACCCTGTTCTGGAAAAATACCTTATAAGACATCCTGGAGCCATCCAACAAATCTTAATTGTCCCACAGAAGGAATCCTTGCGGTTTGGAGCATCTCACAACTCCAATAGTGGGAAAACCCCCATGGCCTCATAATGCCCCCCCTTCCTGAAGAGGCCAACATGGACAGAAACTCAAACCTGAGCCAAAGACTGAACCTCGACCTGACTTCAGACGCATGAGATCTCAATTCAGCTCTGCGGAGTGTGCCTGCCATGTCCTTGCCCCGAAACCTAAGCCTAGCTTGTGTTCTCAGACTTCGGTCTCACTCTCCTGGCCCACAAGCCCTCCAGTTTGGGAATTCCGAAGCCACAATGCAGCACTCTGCCTGCCCTCCAGAAGAAAAACTTTGCCCTATGCTGCTAATAAGAAACCCCAAATGATTTTCTAATGCATGCCACTCGATTGTAAAGCAATTATACAGCCCACCCTGTATACTAATGCCCTGTCTGGCACAGCCTGAGACAAGACATCCCAAACGACACCCAGACAGCTGGCCCCAACCTGGACACATAGGACCCGCTATGGCTGTAGGTCGTCATCTCTTCCCAACCTCGGTTTTCAGGCTTCAGAACCTAGACCTTATCTCCAATCACTGCCCAGGGGTGAACGTGATGCAGAAATTAGAATTCCTCCTTCCCCATGGCCAGAAAACTTGTGGTTGGCATGTTGTCCAACGTTCAATGTGGGAAAACCTGCATTGTCCGAAAGGCCACGCCAGTGCTTGAGGGCCGCCTAGGGCACAGACATGCATTGTGACCTGCAGCGTGAGTCCCGTATTAAAGTAACGCCTCTCAGTGGCTGGACCAAGATCCTGCATATGGGGCTTGTCATATCCATAGGCCCCCAGGCTTAAACAGAGGGCGAGTATTCCAGTTGTCAGTACCCACTGCTATGCTCTAGAATCCCTCTACTGGGGGGACACATGAAGCAGAAAACAGGACACTTCCCTTCCCACAGAATGACCCGAACTCTTGGCGGCTGGACAAACTACCAGAGAGGGAGACTTCTACGACCCATGAGGCAACTCCTACATTAAACGGCCATTGTGGACAAACCATCCAGAGACAAAAGCCTGAGCGACTGCCTCCCTCTCACCCTTCTTTCATATCCAGAGGAGCTCCCCTCATGGGCTGTAGATCAGGCCTGCCGTAACCTCGGCCCCAAACCTGAGTTGAGTTAGGGTTTTTGGATGTCTGTCTGCACAGCCATGGCTCACACAGCCTCCAGGCTGGGGTCTCTGGAGCCACACCACAGAACTGTGCCTGCTCTCTCCTAAGAAACTGCCCATTCCATTGGCCACAACTCTACAAAATAGTAGAAACCTCAAGGTCCCCAAGGACATCCCACTACCGCAAGCCGCACTGGACAAATAGGGGCATTATGACACAAGCTGAGCAACTACTACCTCCATGCAGACACACAGACAGATATCCGCAGAGACAGAAGATTGAACCAGACAGGCCCCTAGGCCCTATTATGAACTCTTGCTTTGGTGTCCAGGTATCACTCCTCAGAGGCCTGGGTTCGAAGACCAGCATATGGGGCTTTCCTGAGGCACCAGACAGAAGACCTCTCATCTCCACATGGGAAGCTTCCTTGTTGGAGTTGTGTCAAGCCCTTCAGGTTGGAGAATCATGCAGAGTCCCTTAGCTACTGCCACATTCCAAGGTCTCCATGGCCACCAACCCACATTATGACTCATCCTCAGCAGAGTCCATTTAAACTCAGCCTTCTGGGTAGCTCACCCAAGAGCCCGCAGATTGAGCGTGCCTTTTCTCGAACAGGCAATGGGAAGGTGAGTTGGCGTTTCTCGGCATCCATGCTTAGGGCCCTGCTCTCGAGTCTTTCTGTATGGGGCATCCTGGAACCATCCAATAGTACTCGACTGTCCTGAAGAAGGAAACCTTGAAATATGGAGCAGCTCACAACTCCCAGCGTAGGGAAACCTCCCTGGCCTCATGACGCCCCTCCCCCTTCAGGAAGGGGCCGTCATGGACACAAACTCCAGCTTGAGGCAACATCTGATAATCGCCCGGACCTCACTTGCAGGAGATCTCGATTCAGCCTCTGCAGAGTGGGCCTGCCATGCTCTTGGCCCTAAAACTCGTGCTAGCTTGTGTTTTCAGACTTCCTTCCTTACAATCCTGGCCACACCCCTCCAGTTTGGCAATTCTGGAGACACAATGCAGCACTCTGCCTGCCCTCCAGAAGAAAAATGTTGCCCTATAGGGCTAACCAGAAACGCCAAATGAGTAACAACCTGCATGCCACTCGAACATACCCCAATTATACAGTCTAGCCTGTGCACTAAAGCCCTGTCTGACACAGCCTGAGGGCAGACCTCCAGTCCAACACCCAGACAGCTGGCCATACACAGAGCATATCACACCCACAATGGCTTTAGGCCATCATCTCTACCCAACCTCAGTTTTCACCTTAGAACCTAGACCTTATCTCCACTCACTGCTCAGGAGTGAACGTGATGCAAGAATCAGAACTTCTCCTTCGCCTTGGCAAGAAACCTAGTGGTTGGCATGTTGTCCAATGTTCATTGTAGGAGAAAGCAGCATGGACTATGAGGCCCCACCTATCCCTGAGGGCCACAATGTGCACAAACACACATTGTGACCCTCAGCGTGAGCCCTATCCTCATGTAAAGCCTCTTAGTGACTGGAACAACAGCCCACATATGGGGCTTGCCAAGCCTCTAGTCGCCCAATCTCAACCAGAGTTCGAGATGTCTAGTCACCCCTACTCAGGGCTCTACGCGGGAATCCCTCTTTGGTGGGACACTTGAGGTAAAAAAAAAAATACAGAAAGGACTCTTCCCATTCACAGAATGATCCCAACCACTTGGGATCAGGCCAAATCACAAGAGAAAGAATTGTCCATGGCCCTTGAGGACACCACGACATTCCACGGCCACCATTGACACAAAATCCAGAGACAAAACCCTGAGCAAGCGCCACATACTCGCACTTTGTTCATAGCCCGGAAAATTCTCACGGTCTGTAGATCGAGCCTTCATACATACATCCCCAAACCTAAGCTGAGTTTGTGTTTTCAGACTTCTGTCCCCACAGGCCTGGCCCACACACCATCCAAGCTGGGGCCCCTGGAGCCACACCTCAGGACTGTGGCTTCACTCTACAGGGGAATTCTGCCATTTCCATTGGGCACAACCCTATAGATTAGGAGAATCCTCCAAACTCCCCAAGGCCATCCGAACTGTGTTGGCTGCCCAGTACAAACAGGGATGATCTTTCACAAGTTAGGAAACCACCTCCACTCAGACCCAGAGACAGATATCTCCATAGAATAAGAAGAAACTGGAAGGGCACTTAGTCCCTAATCAGATCCCTTGCTTTTGATTCCAGTCATCTCTCCTCAGAGGCCTGGTTTCCAATACCAGCATATGGGAGATTCCTTAGGCACTCATCAAAACAATTCTCTTCTCTACATAGGAATCATACTCTTTAGAGCTCCATCAAAACCTCCGGTTATGAACATCCCTCAAGGCCCCGGATCAAGCACCCCATTCCAAGGTCTACATGGACACAAATGCACATTATGACCCATCCTCAACTCACCCATTTCAACACACCCGCCTCGGTTGCTCCCCTAGATCCAGCAGATCGAACTTGCCTTGGCTCTATGAGACACCTGGAATGGGAGGCAGGCTGCCCAGGCATCCATCCTTAGAACCCTGCTCTGGATAACTTCCTTATGGGATGTCCTGGAGCCATCCAACAGGTCTCGACTGTCCCACAGAAGGAATCATTGTGGTTTGGAGCACCTCACAATTCCCATAGTGGGAAAACCTTCATGTCCTCGTGACACCCTCCCCTTCATGAAGGGGCCATCATGGACAGAAACTCCGACCTAAGAAAACGTCTGATCCTAGCTCTGTCTTCAGGTATACGGGATCTCGAATCATCTCTGCAGAGGGTGCCTGCCGTCCCCTCACCCCGAAATTTAAGTCCTGCTTGTGTTCTCAGAATTTTTTCCTCACACTCCTGGCCCTAAAGCCTTCCAGTTTGGGAATTCTGGAGCCACTATGTGGCACTGTGTCTTCCCTCCAGAAGAAAAACGTTGCCCTCTGGGGCTACCAAGTAACCACAAATGAGTAACATCCTGCACGAAACTCGACTGCACGCCAATGATACAGTCTAGCCTGGGCACTTATTCCCTGTCTCCCACAGCCTGAGCCTGCACCTCCCAACCCACACTCAACAGCTGGCCGAACACTGAGCACATCAGACACACCATGGCCTTAGGGCTTCATCTCTTCCCAACCTCAGTTTTCAGGTTTCAGAACCGAGACCTTAAATCCAATCACAGTCCAGGAGTGAAAGTGTTGCAGAAATTAGAACTCCTTCTTCCCCATGGCCAGAAACCTTGTGGTTCCCATACTGTGCAACGTTCAGTGTAGGAGGCACCAGCATGGTACTTTAGGCCATGCCCTGACTGGAGGGGATCCTTGGGCACAAAACCACATTGTGAAACTCAGTGTGAGACCTATCCTCAAGGAAGGCCTCTCAGTGTCTGGACCAAGAGCCCACATATGGGGCTTGCCATGTTCTTAGGTCCCAATGTTAACCAGAGGTCTGGTTGTCCAGTTGCCCCCACCCACGACTCTGCTCTGGAATCCCTCTTTTGGTGGTCCACCTGAGGTAAAAAAAAAAAAAAAAAAAAAAAAAAAAAAAAAAAAAGTAAACAAAAAAAAAAAGAAAGGCCTCCTCCCTTCCCACAGAATGACCCCAAACTTTTAGGATGGGGTCAAATCCCCAGAAAGGGAGCCTCATCGATGGCCCATGAGGACACCCTGACATTCCATGGCAATCGGTGACACATTTCCAGAAAAAAAAAAAAAAAAAAAGCATGAGCAACACCTCACATTCGCCCTTTGTTCATATCCCGAAGAGTTCTCCTCACGGTCTATAGATCCGGCCGGCCATACCTACATCCCACAACCTAAGTGGAGTTTGTGTTTTCAGACTTTTGTCCAAATAGCCCAAGACCACACACACTCCACGCTTGGGTCCCTGGAGCCACACCTCAGGACTGTGCTTCCCTTTCAAGGGAATTCTTCCCATTCCATTGGCCACAACCTTGCAAATTAGGAAAAACCTCCAAAGTCACCGAGGCCATCCCAATAGTGTAGGCCGCCCAGGACAAACAGGGGTGATCTCAAACCAGCCGAGCAACTACCTCCACTCAGACAACAGATGTCCCCAGATAAGAATATTGAACCGGACAAGCCCCTAGGCCCTAATCAGATCCATTGCTTTGGTTTCCAGGCATCTCTCCTCAAAGGCCTCGTTTCCAATACCAGCATATGGTGGTTTCCTGAGGCACCAATAAGAACAAATCTCGTCTCCCCATGGAAAACTTGCTCATTGGAGCTTTGTCATAACCTCTGGTTAGGAGAATCCTTCAGGGCCCTGGTGCCACTGCCCCATACCAAGGTCTCCATGGACTCAAACCAACATTAAGACCATCCTCAGGAAAGTCCATTTCAACTCAGTCCCCTCTGTTGCTACCCCAACCAGCAGATCAAACGTTTCTTGTTGCTAGGAGACAATTGGAATGTGAGGCTGGCTGCCCAGGCATCCATTCTTAGAACCCTGTTCTGGAAAAATACCTTATAAGACGTCCTGGAGCCATCCAACAAATCTTAATTGTCCCACAGAAGGAATCCTTGCGGTTTAGAGCATCTCACAACTCCAATAGTGGGAAAACCCCCATGGCCTCATAAAGCCACCCCTTCCTGAAGGGGCCAACATGGACAGAAACTCAAACCTGAGCCAAAGTCTGAACCTCGACCTGACTTCAGACGCATGAGATCTCAATTCAGCTCTGCAGAGTGTGCCTGCCATGTCCTTGCCCCAAAACCTAAGCCTAGCTTGTGTTCTTAGACTTCCGTCCTCACTCTCCTGGCCCACAAGCCCTCCAGTTTGGGAATTCCGAAGCCACAATGCAGCACTCTGCCTGCCCTCCAGAAGAAAAACTTTGCCCTATGCTGCTAATAAGAAACCCCAAATGATTTTCTAATGCATGCCACTCGATTGTAAAGCAATTATACAGCCCACCCTGTATACTAATGCCCTGTCTGGCACAGCCTGAGACAAGACATCCCAAACGACACCCAGACAGCTGGCCCCAACCTGGACACATAGGAGCCGCTATGGCTCTAGGTCGTCATCTCTTCCCAACCTCGGTTTTCAGGCTTCAGAACCTAGACCTTATCTCCAATCACTGCCCAGGGGTGAACGTGATGCAGAAATTAGAATTCCTCCTTCCCCATGGCCAGAAACCTTGTGGTTGGCATGTTGTCCAACGTTCAATGTGGGAAAACCTGCATTGTCCGAAAGGCCACGCCAGTGCTTGAGGGCCGCCTAGGGCACAGACATGCATTGTGACCTGCAGCGTGAGTCCCGTATTAAAGTAACGCCTCTCAGTGGCTGGACCAAGATCCTGCATATGGGGCTTGTCATATCCATAGGCCCCCAGGCTTAAACAGATGGCGAGTATTCCAGTTGTCAGTACCCACTGCTATGCTCTAGAATCCCTCTACTGGGGGGACACATGAAGCAGAAAACAGGACACTTCCCTTCCCACAGAATGACCCCAAACTCTTGGGGGCTGGACAAACTACCAGAGAGGGAGACTTCTACGACCCATGAGGCAACTCCTACATTAAACGGCCATTGTGGACAAAACATCCAGAGACAAAAGCCTGAGCGACTGCCTCCCTCTCATCCTTCTTTCATATCCAGAGGAGCTCCCCTCATGGACTGTAGATCAGGCCTGCCGTAACCTCGGCCCCAAACCTGAGCTGAGTTAGGGTTTTTGGATGTCTGTCTGCACAGCCATGGCCCACACAGCCTCCAGGCTGGGGTCTCTGGAGCCACACCACAGAACTGTGCCTGCTCTCTCCTAAGAAACTTCCCATTCCATTGGCCACAACTCTACAAAATAGTAGAAACCTCAAGGTCCCCAAGGACATCCCACTACCGCAAGCCGCACTGGACAAATAGGGGCATTATGACACAAGCTGAGCAACTACTACCTCCATGCAGACACACAGACAGATATCCGCAGAGACAGAGGATTGAGCCAGACAGGCCCATAGGCCCTATTATGAACTCTTGCTTTGGTGTCCAGGTATCACTCCTCAGAGGCCTGGGTTCGAAGACCAGCATACGGGGCTTTCCTGAGGCACCAGACAGAAGACCTCTCATCTCCACATGGGAAGTTTCCTTGTTGGAGTTGTGTCAAGCCCTTCGGGTTGGAGAATCCTGCAGAGTCCCTTAGCTACTGCCACATTCCAAGGTCTCCATGGCCACCAACCCACATTATGACTCATCCTCAGCAGAGTCCATTTAAACTCAGCCTTCTGGGTAGCTCACCCAAGAGCCCGCAGATTGCGCATGCCTTGTCTCGACCAGGCAATGGGAAGGTGAGTCGGCGTTTCTCGGCATCCATGTTTAGGGCCCTGCTCTCGAGTCTTGCTGTATGGGGCATCCTGGAACCATCCAATAGTACTCGACTGTCCTGAAGAAGGAAACCTTGAAGTTTGGAGCAGCTCACAACTCCCAGCGTAGGGAAACCTCCCTGGCCTCATGATGCCCCCACCCCCTACAGGAAGGGGCCGTCATGGACACAAACTCCAGCTTGAGGCAACATCTGATAATCGCCCTGACCTCACCTGCAGGAGATCTCGATTCCGCCTCTGCAGAGTGGGCCTGCCATGCTCTTTGCCCCAAAACTCGTGCTAGCTTGTGTTTTCAGACTTCCTTCCTCACAATCCTGGCCACACCCCTCCAGTTTGGCAATTCTGGAGACACAATGCAGCACTCTGCCTGCCCTCCAGAAGAAAAATGTTGCCCTATAGGGCTAACCAGAAACGCCAAATGAGTAACAACCTGCATGCCACTCGACCATACCCCAATTATACAGTCTAGCCTGTGCACTAAAGCCCTGTCTGACACAGCCTGAGGGCAGATCTCCAGTCCAACACCCAGACAGCTGGCCGTACACAGAGCATATCACACCCACAATGGCTTTAGGCCATCATCTCTACCCAACCTCAGTTTTCACCTTCAGAACCTAGACCTAATCTCCACTCACTGCTCAGGAGTGAACGTGATGCAAGAATCAGAACTTCTCCTTCGCCTTGGCAAGAAACCTAGTGGTTGGCATGTTGTCCAATGTTCATTGTAGGAGAAAGCAGCATGGACTGAGTCCCCACCTAACCCTGAGGGCCACAATGTGCACAAACACACATTGTGACCCTCAGCGTGAGCCCTATCCTCATGTAAAGCCTCTTAGTGACTGGAACAACAGCCCACATATGGGGCTTGCCAAGCCCCTAGTCCCCCAATCTCAACCAGAGTTCGAGATGTCTACTCACCCCTACTCAGGGCTCTACTCTGGAATCCCTCTTTGGTGGAACACCTGAGGTAAAAAAAAAAAAAAAAATACAGAAAGGACTCTTCCCATCCACAGAATGATCCCAACCACTTGGGATCAGGCCAAATCACCAGAGAAAGAATTGTCCATGGCCCTTGAGGACACCCCGACATTCCACGGCCACCGTTGACACAAAATCCAGAGACAAAAGCCTGAGCAAGCGCCACATACTCGCCCTTTGTTCATAGCCCGGAAAATTCTCACGGTCTGTAGATCGAGCCTTCATACATACATCCCCAAACCTAAGCTGAGTTTGTGTTTACCGACTTCTGTCCCCACAGTCCTGGCACACACACCATCCAAGCTGGGGCCCCTGGAGCCACACCTAAGGACTGTGGCTTCCCTCTCCAGGGGAATTCTGCCATTTCCTTTGGCCACAAAGCTATAGATTAGGAGAATCCTCCAAACTCCCCGAGGCCATACCAATAGTGTTGGTTGCCCAGGACAAACAGGGATGATCTTTCACAAGTTAGGAAACTACCTCCACTCAGACCCAGAGACAGATATCCCCATAGAATAAGATTGAACTGGACAGGCACTAGGCCCTAATCAGATCCATTGCTTTTGTTTCCAGGCATCTCTCCTCAGTGGCCTGGTTTCCAATACCAGCATACGGGGGATTACTGAGGCACTCATCAGAAAAATCTCGTCTCCACATAGGAAATGTACTCTTTGGAGCTCTATAAAAACCTCTGTTTAGGAGAATCTTTCAGGGCCCCGGATCAAGCGCCCCATTCCAAGGTCTCCATGGACTTAAACCCACATTATCATATCCTCGGGAGAGTCCATGTCAACTCAACCCCCTTGGTTTCTCCCCCAGGGCCTGCAGATCAAACCTGCCTTGTTGCTAGGAGACAACTAGAATGGGAGGCGGGCTGCCCAGGCATCCATCCTTAGAACCCTACTCTGGAGTCGTTCAACATGGGACATCCTAGAGCCATCCAACAGGTCTCAAGTGTCCCACAGAAGGAATCTTTGCAGTCTGGAGCATCTCACAACTCCCATTGTGGTAAAATCTACATGGCCTCTTGAGACGCTCCACGTTATAAAGGGGCCATCTTGGACAGAAACTCCAACCTGAGCAAACGTCTGATATTCGCCCTGACTTCAGGTGCATGAGATCTTGATTCAGCTCTGCAGAGTGTGCCTTCTGTGCCCTCACCCCAAAAACTAAGCCTAGCTTGTGTTCTCAGACTACCGTCCTCACACCCATGGCCCAAAAGACCTACAGTTTGACAATACTGGGGCCACAATGCAGCACTCTGCCTGCCCTCCAGAAGAAAAACGTTGCCTTATGGAGCTACCTAGAAACCCGAATAAGGATCAACTGAACGCCACTCGACTGCACCCCAAATATACAGTCTACCCTGTCTAATGCCTTGTCTGACACAGCATGAGCCCACACCTCCAGACCTATGCTCAACATCTGGCCGCAAAATGAGCTCATTGGACCCATCAGGTCCTTAGGTCTTCATCTCTTCCCAACCTCAGTTTTCAGGTTTCAGAACCAAGACCTAAACTCCAATCACTGTCCAGGGGTGAACGTGATGCAGAAATCACAACTCTTCCTTCGCCATGGCTGGAAATCTTGTGGTTGGCATATTCTCCAACGTTCAGTGTAGGAGAATCAAGCGTGGCCCATGAGGCACTTCCCATGCTTGAGGGCCTTGTTGGGCACAAAAACGGCATTGTGTCCCTCAGCATGAGCCCTGTCCTCAAGGAAGGCCTCCCAGTGTCTGAATCAAGAGCCCACATATTGGACTTGCCATGCCCCTAGGCCCCCAAACTTAAATAGAGGTGGGGTTATCCAGTTGTCCCTCCCAAGGACTCTGCTCTGGAATCCCTCTTTTATTGGGACACTTGAGGTACATAAAATAAAATATAAAATAAAATAAAATAAATAAAATAAAATAAAATAAAATAAAATAAAAAACAGAAAGGACTCCTCCCATCCCACAGAATGTACCCAAACTCTTGGGATCGGGTCAAATCCTCAGAGAAGGAAAGCCGTCCACAACCCATGAGGCCACGCCAGCATTCCACCCACATTGTTGACACAAATCCAGAGAGAAAACCTGAGCAAGCACCTCAAACACACCCTTTTTCATATCCCGAAGTGTTATCACGGTCTGTAGATTGGGCGTGCCATACCTATGTCCCCATTCCTAAGCGGAGTTTGTGTTTTCAGACTTTTGTCCCCACAGGCCTGGCCCACACAGCCTCAAGGCTGGGCCCCTAGAACCAAACTCAGAACTGTGCCTGCCCTCTCCAGGCGATTTCTGCCCATTCCATTGGCCACAACCCTATAGATTAGGAGAAACTCCAAAGTCCCGAGGCCATCCCAATATTAGAGTTTGCCCAGGACAAACAGGGGCGATCTGACACAAGCTGAGCAACTACATCCCCTCGGATCCGTAGAAACGTATCCTCAGGAAAGAGATTGAACCGGGCAGGCACCTAGGCCCTAACCATATTCACTGCTTTTGTTTCCAGTCATCTCTCCTCAGAGGCCTGGTTTCCAATACCAGCATATGGGAGATTCCTTAGGCAACATCAAAACAATTCTCTTCTCTACATAGAAAACGTACTCTTTAGAGCCCATCAAAACCTCCGGTTATGAACATCCCCAAGGCCCCGGATCAAGCACCCCATTCCAAGGTCTACATGGACACAAATGCACATTATGACCCATCCTCAACTCACCCATTTCAAAACACCCGCCTCGGTTGCTCCCCTAGATCCAGCAGATCGAACTAGCCTTGGCGCTATGAGACACCTGCAATGGGAGGCAGGCTGCCCACGCATCCATCCTTAGAACCCTGCTCTGGATAACTTCCTTATGGGATGTCCTGGAGCCATCCGACAGGTCTCGACTGTCCCACAGAAGGAATCATTGCGGTTTGGAACATCTCACAATTCCCATCCTGGGAAAACCTCCATGTCCTTGTGACACCCTCCCCTTCATGAAGGGGCCATCATGGACAGAAACTCCGACGTAAGCCAACGTCTGATCCTAGCTCTGTCTTCAGGTATACGGGATCTCGAATCATCTCTGCAGAGGGTGCCTTCCGTCCCCTCACCACGAAATCTAAGTCTGGCTTGTGTTCTCAGAATTTTTTCCTCACACACCTGGCCCACAATCCTTCCAGTTTGGGAATTCTGGAGACACTATGTGCCACTGTGTCTTCCCTCCAGAAGAAAAACTTTGCCCTCTGGGTCTACGCAGTAACCACAAATGAGTAACATCCTGCACGAAACTCGACTGCACCCCAATGATACAGTCTAGCCTGGGCACTAATTCCCTGTCTTCCACAGCCTGAGCCTGCACCTCCCAACCCACACTCAACAGCTGGCCGAACACTGAGCACATCAGACACACCATGGCCTTAGGTCTTCATCTCTTCCCAACCTCAGTTTTCAGGCTTCAGAACCTAGACCTTAAATCCAATCACAGTCCAGGAGTGAAAGTGTTGCAGAAATTAGAACTCCTTCTTCCCCATGGCCAGAAAACTTGTGGTTGCCATATTGTGCAACGTTCAGTGTAGGAGAAACCAGCATGGTACATTAGGGCACGCCCTGACTTGAGGGGCTCCTTGGGCACAAAAACACATTGTGAAACTCAGTGTGAGACATATCCTCAAGGAAGACCTCTCAGTGCCTGGACCAAGAGCCATATATGGGGCTTGCCATGTTCTTAGGTCCCAATGTTAACCAGAGGTCTGGTTGTCCAGTCGCCCCTCCCCAGGACTCTGCTCTGGAATCCCTCTTTTGGTGGTCCACCTTAGGTAAAAAAAAAATAATAATAAAAAAAATAAACAAAAAAACAAGGAAGGCCTCCTCCCTTCCCACAGAATGACCCCAAACTCTTGGGATCGGGTCAAATCCCCAAAGGGAGCCTCATCGATGGCCCATGAGGACACCCCGACATTCCATGGCAATCGGTGACACATTTCCAGAAAAAAAAAAAAAAAGCATGAGCCAGCACCTCACATTCGCCCTTTGTTCATATCCCGAAGAGTTCTCCTCACGGTCTATAGATCCGGCCGGCCATACCTACATCCCACAACCTAAGTGGAATTTGTGTTTTCAGACTTTTGTCCAAATAGCCCTGGACCACACACGCTCCACACTTGGGTCCTTGGAGCCACACCTCAGGACTGTGCTTCCCTTTCAAGGGAATTCTTCCCATTCCATTGGCCACAACCTTGCAAATTAGGAAAAACCTCCAAAGTCACCGAGGCCATCCCAATAGTGTAGGCCACCCATGACAGACAGGGGTGATCTCAAACCAGCTGAGCAACTACCTCCACTCAGACAACAGATGTCCCCAGAGAAGAATATTGAACCGGACAGGCCCCTAGGCCCTAATCAGATCCATTGCTTTGGTTTCCAGGCATCTCTCCTCAGAGGCTTCGTTTCCAATACCAGCATATGGTGGTTTCCTGAGGCACCAATAAGAACAAATCTCGTCTCCCCATGGAAAACTTGCTCATTGGAGCTTTGTCATAACCTCTGGTTAGGAGAATCCTTCAGGGCCCTGGTGCCACTGCCCCATACCAAGGTCTCCATGGACTCAAACCAACATTAAGACCATTCTCAGGAAAGACCATTTCAACTCAGCCCCCACTGTTGCTACCCCAAGCCAGCAGATCAAACGTTTCTTGTTGCTAGGAGACAATTGGAATGTGAGGCTTGCTGCCCAGGCATCCATACTTAGAACCCTGTTCTGGAAAAATACCTTATAAGACGTCCTGGAGCCATCCAACAAATCTTAATTGTCCCACAGAAGGAATCCTTGCGGTTTGGAGCATCTCCCAACTCCAATAGTGGGAAAACCCCCATGGCCTCATAATGCCCCCCCTTCCTGAAGGGGCCAACATGGACAGAAACTCAAACCTGAGCCAAAGTCTGAACCTCGACCTGACTTCAGACGCATGAGATCTCAATTCAGCTCTGCAGAGTGTGCCTGCCATGTCCTTGCCCCGAAACCTAAGCCTAGCTTGTGTTCTCAGACTTCCGTCCTCACTCTCCTGGCCCACAAGCCCTCCAGTTTGGGAATTCCGAAGCCACAATGCAGCACTCTGCCTGCCCTCCAGAAGAAAAACTTTGCCCTATGCTGCTAATAAGAAACCCCAAATGATTTTCTAATGCATGCCACTCGATTGTAAAGCAATTATACAGCCCACCCTGTATACTAATGCCCTGTCTGGCACAGCCTGAGACAAGACATCCCAAACGACACCCAGACAGCTGGCCCCAACCTGGACACATAGGACCCGCTATGGCTGTAGGTCGTCATCTCTTCCCAACCTCGGTTTTCAGGCTTCAGAACCTAGACCTTATCTCCAATCACTGCCCAGGGGTGAACGTGATGCAGAAATTAGAATTCCTCCTTCCCCATGGCCAGAAACCTTGTGGTTGGCATGTTGTCCAACGTTCAATGTGGGAAAACCTGCATTGTCCGGAAGGCCACGCCAGTGCTTGAGGGCCGCCTAGGGCACAGACATGCATTGTGACCTGCAGCGTGAGTCCCGTATTAAAGTAACGCCTCTCAGTGGCTGGACCAAGATCCTGCATATGGGGCTTGTCATATCCATAGGCCCCCAGGCTTAAACAGAGGGCGAGTATTCCAGTTGTCAGTACCCACTGCTATGCTCTAGAATCCCTCTACTGGGGGGACACATGAAGCAGAAAACAGGACACTTCCCTTCCCACAGAATGACCCCAAACTCTTGGGGGCTGGACAAACTACCAGAGAGGGAGACTTCTACGACCCATGAGGCAACTCCTACATTAAACGGCCATTGTGGACAAAACATCCAGAGACAAAAGCCTGAGCGACTGCCTCCCTCTCACCCTTCTTTCATATCCAGATGAGCTCCCCTCATGGACTGTAGATCAGGCCTGCCGTAACCTCGGCCCCAAACCTGAGCTGAGTTAGGGTTTTTGGATGTAGTCTGCACAGCCATGGCCCACACAGCCTCCAGGCTGGGGTCTCTGGAGCCACACCACAGAACTGTGCCTGCTCTCTCCTAAGAAACTGCCCATTCCATTGGCCACAACTCTACAAAATAGTAGAAACCTCAAGGTCCCCAAGGACATCCCACTACCGCAAGCCGCACTGGACAAATAGGGGCATTATGACACAAGCTGAGCAACTACTACCTCCATGCAGACACACAGACAGATATCCGCAGAGACAGAAGATTGAACCAGACAGGCCCCTAGGCCCTATTATGAACTCTTGCTTTGGTGTCCAGGTATCACTCCTCAGAGGCCTGGGTTCGAAGACCAGCATACGGGGCTTTCCTGAGGCACCAGACAGAAGACCTCTCATCTCCACATGGGAAGCTTCCTTGTTGGAGTTGTGTCAAGCCCTTCGGGTTGGAGAATCATGCAGAGTCCCTTAGCTACTGCCACATTCCAAGGTCTCCATGGCCACCAACCCACATTATGACTCATCCTCAGGAGAGTCCATTTAAACTCAGCCTTCTGGGTAGCTCACCCAAGAGCCCGCAGATTGAGCATGCCTTGTCTCGACCAGGCAATGGGAAGGTGAGTTGGCGTTTCTTGGCATCCATGCTTAGGGCCCTGCTCTCGAGTCATTCTGTATGGGGCATCCTGGAACCATCCAATAGTACTCGACTGTCCTGAAGAAGGAAACTTTGAAGTTTGGAGCAGCTCACAACTCCCAGCGTAGGGAAACCTCCCTGGCCTCATGACGCCCCCACCCCCTTCGGGAAGGGGCCATCATGGACACAAACTCCAGCTTGAGGCAACATCTGATAATCGCCCTGACCTCACCTGCAGGAGATCTCGATTCAGCCTCTGCAGAGTGGGCCTGCCATGCTCTTGGCCCCAAAAATCGTGCTAGCTTGTGTTTTCAGTCTTCCTTCCTCACAATCCTGGCCACACCCCTCCAGTTTGGCAATTCTGGAGACACAATGCAGCACTCTGCCTGCCCTCCAGAAGAAAAATGTTGCCCTATAGGGCTAACCAGAAACGCCAAATGAGTAACAACCTGCATGCCACTCGACCATACCCCAATTATACAGTCTAGCCTGTGCACTAAAGCCCTGTCTGACACAGCCTGAGGGCAGACCTCCAGTCCAACACCCAGACAGCTGGCCATACACAGAGCATATCACACCCACAATGGCTTTAGGCCATCATCTCTACCCAACCTCAGTTTTCACCTTCAGAACCTAGAACTTATCTCCACTCACTGCTCAGGAGTGAACGTGATGCAAGAATCAGAACTTCTCCTTCGCCTTGGCAAGAAACCTAGTGGTTGGCATGTTGTCCAATGTTCATTGTAGGAGAAAGCAGCATGGACTATGAGGTCCCACCTATCCCTGAGGGCCACAATTTGCACAAACACACATTGTGACCCTCAGCGTGAGCCCTATCCTCATGTAAAGCCTATTAGTGACTGGAACAACAGCACACATATGGGGCTTGCCAAGCCCCTAGTCCCCCAATCTCAACCAGATTTCGAGATGTCTAGTCACCCCTACTCAGGGCTCTACTCTGGAATCCCAATTTGGTGCGACACCTGAGGTAAAAAAAAAAAAAAATACAGAAAGGACTCTTCCCATCCACAGAATGATCCCAACCACTTGGGATCAGGCCAAATCACCAGAGAAAGAATTGTCCATGGCCCTTGAGGACACCCCGACATTCCACGGCCACCATTGACACAAAATCCAGAGACAAAACCCTGAGCAAGCGCCACATATTCGCCCTTTGTTCATAGCCCGGAAAATTCTCACGGTCTTTTGATCGAGCCTTCATACATACATCCCCAAACCTAAGCTGAGTTTGTGTTTTCATACTTCTGTCCCCACAGTGCTGGCCCACACACCATCCAAGCTGGGGCCCCTGGAGCCACACCTCAGGACTGTGGCTTCCCTCTCCAGGGGAATTCTGCCCTTTCCATTGGCCACAACCTTATAGATTAGGAGAATCCTCCAAACTCCCCCAGGCCATCCGAATTGTGTTGGCTGCCCAGGACACACAGGGATGATCTTTCACAAGTTAGGAAACCACCACCACTCAGACCCAGAGACAGATATCCCCATAGAATAAGATTGAACTGGACGGGCACTTAGGCCCTAATCAGATCCATGGCTTTTGATTCCAGTCATCTCTCCTCAGAGGCCTGGTTTCCAATACCAGCATATGGGAGATTCCTTAGGCTCTCATCAAAACAATTCTCTTCTCTACATAGGAAATATACTCTTTAGAGCTCCATCAAAACCTCCGGTTATGAACATCCCTCAAGGCCCCGGATCAAGCACCCCATTCCAAGGTCTACATGGACACAAATGCACATTATGACCCATCCTCAACTCACCCATTTCAAAACACCCGCCTCGGTTGCTCCCCTAGATCCTGAAGATCGAACTTGCCTTGGCTCTATGAGACAACTGGAATGGGAGGCAGGCTGCCCACGCATCCATCCTTAGAACCCTGCTCTGGATAACTTCCTTATGGGATGTCCTGGAGCCATCCAACATGTCTCGACTGTCCCACAGAAGGAATCATTGTGGTTCGGAGCATCTCACAATTCCCATCGTGGGAAAACCTCCATGGCCTCGTGACACCCTCCCCTTCATGAATGGGCCGTCATGGACAGAAACTCCGACCTAAGAAAACGTCTGATCCTAGCTCTGTCTTCAGGTATACGGGATCTCGAATCATCTCTGCAGAGGGTGCCTGCCGTCCCCTCACCTCGAAATCTAAGTTTGGCTTGTGTTCTCAGAATTTTTTCCTCACACTCCTGGCCCACAAGCCTTCCAGTTTGGGAATTTTGGAGTCACTATGTGGCACTGTGTCTTCCCTCCAGAAGAAAAACGTTGCCCTCTGGGGCTACCCAGTAACCACAAATGAGTACCACCCTGCACAAAACTCGACTGCACCCCAATGATACAGTCTAGCCTGGGCACTAATTCCCTGTCTGCCACAGCCTGAGCCTGCACCTCCCAACCCACACTCAACAGCTGGCCGAACACTGAGCACATCAGACACACCATGGCCTTAGGGCTTCATCTCTTCCCAACCTCAGTTTTCAGGCTTCAGAACCTAGACCGTAAATCCAATCACAGTCCAGGAGTGAAAGTGTTGCAGAAATTAGAACTCCATCTTCCCCATTGCCAGAAAACTTGTGGTTCCCATACTGTGCAACGTTCAGTGTAGGAGAAACCAGCATGGTACATTAGGCCACGCCCTGACTTGAGGGGCTCCTTGGGCACAAAAACACATTGTGAAACTCAGTGTGAGAGCTATCCTCAAGGAAGGCCTCTCAGTGTCTGGACCAAGAGCCCACATAAGGGGCTTGCCATGTTCTTAGGTCCCAATGTTAACCAGAGGTCTGGTTGTCCTCTTGCCCCCACCCACGACTCTGCCCTGGAATCCCTCTTTTGGTGGTCCACCGGAGGTTAAAAAAAAAAAAAAACAAAAAACAAAAAACAAAAAAAATAAACAAAAACAAAAAAAAAAACAGAAAGGCCTCCTCCCTTCCCACAGAATGACCCCAAACTCTTGGGATCGGGTCAAATCCCCAGAAAGGGAGCGCATCGATGGCCCATGAGGACACCCCGACATTCCATGGCAATCGGTGACACATTTCCAGGAAAAAAAAAAAAAAAAGCATGAGCATGCACATCACATTCGCCCTTTGTTCATATCCCGAAGAGGTCTCCTCACGGTCTATAGATCGGGCCGGCCATACCTACATCCCACAACCTAAGTGGAGTTTGTGTTTTCAGACTTTTGTCCAAATAGCCCTGGACCACACACGCTCCACACTTGGGTCCCTGGAGCCACACCTCAGGACTGTGCTTCCCTTTCAAGGGAATTCTTCCCATTCCTTTGGCCACAACATTGCAAATTAGGAAAAACCTCCAAAGTCACCGAGGCCATCCCAATAGTGTAGGCCGCCCAGGACAAACAGTGGTGATCTCAAACCAGCTGAGCAACTACCTCCACTCAGACAACAGATGTCCCCAGAGAAGAATATTGAACCGGACAGGCCCCTAGGCCCTAATGAGATCCATTGCTTTAGTTTCCAGGCATCTCTCCTCAGAGGCCTCGTTTCCAATACCAGCATATGGTGGTTTCCTGAGGCACCAATAAGAACAAATCTCGTCTCCCCATGGAAACTTGCTCATTGGAGCTTTGTCATAACCTCTGGTTAGGAGAATCCTTCAGGGCCCTGGTGACACTGCCCCATACCAAGGTCTCCATGGACTCAAATCACCATTAAGACCATCCTCAGGAAAGTCCATATCAACTCAGCCCCCTCTGTTGCTACCCCAAGCCAGCAGATCAAACGTTTCTTGTTGCTAGGAGACAATTGGAATGTGAGGCTGGCTGCCCAGGCATCAATACTTAGAACCCTGTTATGGAAAAATACCTTATAAGACGTCCTGGAGCCATCCAACAAATCTTAATTGTCCCACAGAAGGAATCCTTGCGGTTTGGAGCATCTCACAACTCCAAAAGTGGGAAAACCCCCATGGCCTCATAATGCCCCACCTTCCTGAAGGGGCCAACATGGACAGAAACTCAAACCTGAGCCAAAGTCTGAACCTCGACCTGACTTCAGACGCATGAGATCTCAATTCAGCTCTGCAGAGTGTGCCTGCCATGTCCTTGCCCCGAAACCTAAGCCTAGCTTGTGTTCTCAGACTTCGGTCTCACTCTCCTGGCCCACAAGCCCTCCAGTTTGGGAATTCCGAAGCCACAATGCAGCATTCTGGCTGCCCTCCAGAAGAAAAACTTTGCCCTATGCTGCTAATAAGAAACCCCAAATGATTTTCTAATGTATGCCACTCGATTGTAAAGCAATTATACAGCCCACCCTGTATACTAATGCCCTGTCTGGCACAGCCTGAGACAAGACATCCCAAACGACACCCAGACAGCTGGCCCCTACCTGGACACATAGGACCCGCTATGGCTGTAGGTCGTCATCTCTTCCCAACCTCGGTTTTCAGGCTTCAGAACCTAGACCTTATCTCCAATCACTGCCCAGGGGTGAACGTGATGCAGAAATTAGAATTCCTCCTTCCCCATGGCCAGAAACCTTGTGGTTGGCATGTTGTCCAACGTTCAATGTGGGAAAACCTGCATTGTCCGAAAGGCCATGCCAGTGCTTGAGGGCCACCTAGGGCACAGACATGCATTGTGACCTGCAGCGTGAGTCCCGTATTAAAGTAACGCCTCTCAGTGGCTGGACCAAGATCCTGCATATGGGGCTTGTCATATCCATAGGCCCCCAGGCTTAACCAGAGGGCGAGTATTCCAGTTGTCAGTACCCACTGCTATGCTCTAGAATCCCTCTACTGGGGGGACACATGAAGCAGAAAACAGGACACTTCCCTTCCCACAGAATGACCCCAAACTCTTGGGGGCTGGACAAACTACCAGAGAGGGAGACTTCTACGACCCATGAGGCAACTCCTACATTAAACGGCCATTGTGGACAAAACATCCAGAGACAAAAGCCTGAGCGACTGCCTCCCTCTCATCCTTCTTTCATATCCAGAGGAGCTCCCCTCATGGACTGTAGATCAGGCCTGCCGTAACCTCGGCCCCAAACCTGAGCTGAGTTAGGGTTTTTGGATGTCTGTCTGCACAGCCATGCCCCACACAGCCTCCAGGCTGGGGTCTCTGGAGCCCCACCACAGAACTGTGCCTGCTCTCTCCTAAGAAACTGCCCATTCCATTGGCCACAACTCTACAAAATAGTAGAAACCTCAAGGTCCCCAAGGACATCCCACTACCGCAAGCCGCACTGGACAAATAGGGGCATTATGACACAAGCTGAGCAACTACTACCTCCATGCAGACACACAGACAGATATCCGCAGAGACAGAAGATTGAACCAGACAGGCCCCTAGGCCCTATTATGAACTCTTGCTTTGGTGTCCAGGTATCACTCCTCAGAGGCCTGGGTTCGAAGACCAGCATACGGGGCTTTCCTGAGGCACCAGACAGAAGACCTCTCATCTCCACGTGGGAAGCTTCCTTGTTGGAGTTGTGTCAAGCCCTTTGGGTTGGAGAATCCTGCAGAGTCCCTTAGCTACTGCCACATTCCAAGGTCTCCATGGCCACCAACCCACATTATGACTCATCCTCAGCAGAGTCCATTTAAACTCAGCCTTCTGGGTAGCTCACCCAAGAGCCCGCAGATTGAGCGTGCCTTGTCTCCACCAGGCAATGGGAAGGTGAGTTGGCATTTTTCGGCATCCATGCTTAGGGCCCTGCTCTCGAGTCTTTCTGTATGGGGCATCCTGGAACCATCCAATAGTACTCGACTGTCCTGAAGAAGGAAACTTTGAAATTTGGAGCAGCTCACAACTCCAAGCGTAGGGAAACCTCCCTGGCCTCATGACGCCCCCACCCCCTTCAGGAAGGGGCCGTCATGGACACAAACTCCAGCTTGAGGCAACATCTGATACTCGCCCTGACCTCACCTGCAGGAGATCTCGATTCAGCCTCTGCAGAGTGGGCCTGCCATGCTCTTGGCCCCCAAACTCGTGCTAGCTTGTGTTTTCAGACTTTCTTCCTCACAATCCTGGCCACACCCCTCCAGTTTGGCAATTCTGGAGACACAATGCAGCACTCTGCCTGCCCTCCAGAAGAAAAATGTTGCCCTATAGGGCTAACCAGAAACGCCAAATGAGTAACAACCTGCATGCCACTCGACCATACCCCAATCATACAGTCTAGCCTGTGCACTAAAGCCCAGTCTGAAACAGCCTGAGGGCAGACCTCCAGTCCAACACCCAGACAGCTGGCCATACACAGAGCATATCACACCCACAATGGCTTTAGGCCATCATCTCTACCCAACCTCAGTTTTCACCTTCAGAACCTAGACCTTATCTCCACTCACTGCTCAGGAGTGAACGTGATGCAAGAATCAGAAATTCTCCTTCGCCTTGGCAAGAAACCTAGTTGTTGGCATGTTGTCCAATGTTCATTGTAGAAGAAAGCAGCATGGACTATGAGGCCCCACCTATCCCTGAGGGCCACAATTTGCACAAACACACATTGTGACCCTCAGCATGAGCCCTATCCTCATGTAAAGCCTCTTAGTGACTGGAACAACAGCCCACATATGAGGCTTGCCAAGCCTTTAGTCCCCCAATCTCAACCAGAGTTCGAGATGTCTAATCACCCCTACTCAGGGCTCTATTCTGGAATCCCTCTTTGGTGGGATACCTGAGGTAAAAAAAAAAAAAAAAAATATATATATATATATATATATATATATATATATATATATATATACACATACACAAAAAGGACTCTTCCCATCCACAGAATGATCCCAACCACTTGGGATCAGGCCATATCACCAGAGAAAGAATTGTCCTTGGCCCTTGAGGACATCCCGAAATTCCACGGCCACCGTTGACACAAAATCCAGAGACAAAAGCCTGAGCAAGCGCCACATACTCGCCCTTTGTTCATAGCCCGGAAAATTCTCACGGTCTGTTGATCGAGACTTCATACATAAATACCCAAACCTAAGCTGAGTTTGTGTTTTCAGAATTCTGTCCCCACAGGCATGGCCCACACACCATCCATGCTGGGGCCCCTTGAGCCACACCTCAGGACTGTGGCTTCCCTCTCCCGGGGAATTCTGTCATTTCCATTGGCCACACCCTATAGATTAGGAGAATCCTCCAAACTCCCCCAGGCCATCCGAATTGTGTTGGCTGCCCAGGACACACAGGGATGATCTTTCACAAGTTAGGAAACCACCTCCACTCAGACCCAGAGACAGATATCCCCATAGAATAAGATTGAACTGGACGGGCACTTAGGCCGTAATCAGATCCATTGCTTTTGATTCCAGTCATCTCTCCTCAGAGGCCTGGTTTCCAATACCAGCATATGGGAGATTCCTTAGGCACTCATCAAAACAATTCTCTTCTCTACATAGGAAACATACTCTTTAGAGCTCCATCAAAACCTCCGGTTTTGAACATCCCTCAAGGCCCCGGATCAAGCACCCCATTCCAAGGTCTACATGGACACAAATGCACATTATGACACATCCTCAACTCACCCATTTCAAAACACCCGCCTCGGTTGCTCCCCAAGATCCAGCAGATCGAACTTGCCTTGGCTCTATGAGACACCTGGAATGGGAGGTAGACTGCCCAGGCATCCATCCTTAGAATCCTGCTCTGGATAACTTCCTTATGGGATGTCCTGGAGCCATCCAACATGTCTCGACTATCCCACAGAAGGAATCATTGTGGTTTGGAGCATCTCACAATTCCCATCGTGGGAAAACCTCCATGTCCTCGTGACACCCTCCCCTTCATGAAGGGGCCGTCATGGACAGAAACTCCGACCTAAGTAAACGTCTGATCCTAGCTCTGTCTTCAGGTATACGGGATCTCGAATCATCTCTGCAGAGGGTGCCTGCCGTCCCCTCACCCCGAAATCTAAGTCTGGCTTGTGTTCTCAGAATTTTTTCCTCACACTCCTGGCCCACAAGCC
Organism: Mustela nivalis; assembly: GCF_964662115.1. NCBI lineage: Eukaryota > Metazoa > Chordata > Mammalia > Carnivora > Mustelidae > Mustela > Mustela nivalis. The sequence continues at coordinate 1,528,562 of NW_028136547.1, read as the reverse complement.
TTCCAGTTTGGGAATTCTGGAGCCACTATGTGGCACTGTGTCTTCCCTCCAGAAGAAAAACTTTGCCCTCTGGGGCTACCCAGTAACCACAAATGAGTACCATCCTGCACGTAACTCGACTGCACCCCAATGATACAGTCTACCTTGGCACTAATTCCCTGTCTGCCACAGCCTGAGCCTGCACCTCCCAACCCACACTCAACAGCTGGCCGAACACTGAGCACATCAGACACACCATGGCCTTAGGGCTTCATCTCTTCCCAACCTCAGTTTTCAGGCTTCAGAACTTAGACCTTAAATCCAATCACAGTCCAGGAGTGAAAGTGTTGCAGAAATTAGAACTCCATCTTCCCCATTGCCAGAAAACTTGTGGTTCCCATACTGTGCAACGTTCAGTGTAGGAGAAACCAGCATGGTACATTAGGCCACGCCCTGACTTGAGGGGCTCCTTGGGCACAAAAACACATTGTGAAACTCAGTTTGAGACCTATCCTCAAGGAAGGCCTCTCAGTGTCTGGACCAAGAGCCCACATAAGGGGCTTGCCATATTCTCAGGTCCCAATGTTAACCAGAGGTCTGGTTGTCCAGTTGCCCCCACCCACGACTCTGCTCGGGAATCCCTCTTTTGGTGGTCCACCTGAGGTTAAAAAAAAAATAAACAAAAAAAAACAGAAAGGCCCCCTCCCTTCCCACAGAATGACCCCAAACTCTTGGGATCGGTTGAAATCCCCAGAATGGGAGCCTCATCAATGGCCCATGAGGACACCCCGACATTCCATGGCAATCGGTGACACATTTCCAGAAAAAAAAAAAAAAAAGCATGAGCATGCACATCACATTCGCCCTTTGTTCATATCCCGAAGAGGTCTCCTCACGGTCTATAGATCGGGCCGGCCATACCTACATCCCACAACCTAAGTGGAGTTTGTGTTTTCAGACTTTTGTCCAAATAGCCCTGGACCACACACGCTCCACACTTGGGTCCCTGGAGCCACACCTCAGGACTGTGCTTCCCTTTCAAGGGAATTCTTCCCATTCCATTGGCCACAACCTTGCAAATTAGGAAAAACCTCCAAAGTCACCGAGGCCATCCCAAAAGTGTAGGCCGCCCAGGACAAACAGGGGTGATCTCAAACCAGCTGAGCAACTACCTCCACTCAGACAACAGATGTCCCCAGAGAAGAATATTGAACCGGACAGGCCCCTAGGCCCTAATCAGATCCATTGCTTTGGTTTCCAGGCATCTCTCCTCAGAGGCCTCATTTCCAATACCAGCATATGGTGGTTTCCTGAGGCACCAATAAGAACAAATCTCGTCTCCCCATGGAAAACTTGCTCATTGGAGCTTTGTCATAAACTCTGGTTAGAAGAATCCTTCAGGGCCCTGGTGCCACTGCCCCATACCAAGGTCTCCATGGACTCAAACCACCATTAAGACCATCCTCAGGAAAGTCCATTTCAACTCAGCCCCCTCTGTTGCTACCCCAAGCCAGCAGATCAAACGTTTCTTGTTGCTAGGAGAAAATTGGAATGTGAGGCTGGCTGCCCAGGCATCCATACTTAGAACCCTTTTCTGGAAAAATACCTTATAAGACGTCCTGGAGCCATCCAACAAATCTTAATTGTCCCACAGAAGGAATCCTTGCGGTTTGGAGCATCTCACAACTCCAAAAGTGGGAAAACCCCCATGGCCTCATAATGCCCCCCCTTCCTGAAGGGGCCAACACGGACAGAAACTCAAACCTGAGCCAAAGTCTGAACTTCGACCTGACTTCAGACGCATGAGATCTCAATTCAGCTCTGCAGAGTGTGCCTGCCATGTCCTTGCCCAAAAACAAAGCCTAGCTTGTGTTCTTAGACTTCCATCCTCACTCTCCTGACCCACAATCCCTCCAGTTTGGGAATTCCGAAGCCACAATGCAGCACTCTGCCTGCCCTCCAGAAGAAAATCTTTGCCCTATGCTGCTAATAAGAAACCCCAAATGATTTTCTAATGCATGCCACTCGATTGTAAAGCAATTATACAGCCCACCCTGTATACTAATGCCCTGTCTGGCACAGCCTGAGACAAGACATCCCAATCGACACCCAGACAGCTGGCCCCAACCTGGACACATAGGACCCGCTGTGGCTGTAGGTCGTTATCTCTTCCCAACCTCGGTTTTCAGGCTTCAGAACCTAGACCTTATCTCCAATCACTGCCCAGGGGTGAACGTGATGCAGAAATTAGAATTCCTCCTTCCCCATGGCCAGAAACCTTGTGGTTGGCATGTTGTCCAACGTTCAATGTGGGAAAACCTGCATTGTCCGAAAGGCCACGCCAGTGCTTGAGGGCCGCCTAGGGCACAGACATGCATTGTGACCTGCAGCGTGAGTCCCGTATTAAAGTAACGCCTCTCAGTGGCTGGACCAAGATCTTGCATATGGGGCTTGTCATATCCATAGGCCCCCAGGCTTAACCAGAGGGCGAGTATTCCAGTTGTCAGTACCCACTGCTATGCTCTAGAATCCCTCTACTGGGGGGACACATGAAGCAGAAAACAGGACACTTCCCTTCCCACAGAATGACCCCAAACTCTTGGGGGATGGACAAACTACCAGAGAGGGAGACTTCTACGACCCGTGAGGCAACTCCTACATTAAACGGCCATTGTGGACAAAACATCCAGAGACAAAAGCCTGAGCGACTGCCTCCCTCTCACCCTTCTTTCATATCCAGAGAAGCTCCCCTCATGGACTGTAGATCAGGCCTGCCGTAACCTCGGCCCCAAACCTGAGCTGAGTTAGGGTTTTTGGATGTCTGTCTGCACAGCTACGGCCCACACAGCCTCCAGCTGGTGTCTCTGGAGCCACACCACAGAACTGTGCCTGCTCTCTCCTAAGAAACTGCCCATTCCATTGGCCACAACTCTACAAAATAGTAGAAACCTCAAGGTCCCCAAGGACATCCCACTACCGCAAGCCGCACTGGACAAATAGGGGCTTTATGACACAAGCTGAGCAACTACTACCTCCATGTAGACACACAGACAGATATCCGCAGAGACAGAAGATTGAACCAGACAGGCCCATAGGCCCTATTATGAACTCTTGCTTTGGTGTCCAGGTATCACTCCTCAGAGGCCTGGGTTCGAAGACCAGCATACGGGGCTTTCCTGCGGCACCAGACAGAAGACCTCTCATCTCCACGTGCGAAGCTTCCTTGTTGGAGTTGTGTCAAGCTCTTCGGGTTGGAGAATCCTGCAGAGTCCCTTAGCTACTGCCACATTCCAAGGTCTCCATGGCCACCAACCCACATTATGACTCATCCTCAGGAGAGTCCATTTAAACTCAGCCTTCTGGGTAGCTCACCCAAGAGCCTGCAGTTTGAGCGTGCCTTGTCTTGACCAGGCAATGGGAAGGTGAGTTGGCGTTTTTGACATCCATGCTTAGGGCCCTGCTCTGGAGTCTTTCTGTATGGGGCATCCTGGAACCATCCAATAGTACTCGACTGTCCTGAAGAAGGAAACTTTGAAGTTTGGAGCAGCTCACAATTCCCAGCATAGGGAAACTTCCCCGGCCTCATGACGCCCCCACCCCCTTCAGGAAGGGGCCGTCATGGACACAAACTCCAGCTTGAGGCAACATCTGATACTCGCCCTGACCTCACATGCAGGAGATCTCGATTCAGCCTCTGCAGAGTGGGCATGCCATGCTCTTGGCCCCAAAACTCGTGCTAGCTTGTGTTTTCAGACTTCCTTCCTCACAATCCTGGCCACACCCCTCCAGTTTGGCAATTCTGGAGACACAATGCAGCACTCTGCCTGCCCTCCAGAAGAAAAATGTTGCCCTATAGGGCTAACCAGAAACGCCAAATGAGTAACAACCTGCATGCCACTCGACCATACCCAAATTATACAGTCTAGCCTGTGCACTAAAGCCCTGTCTGACACATATGATTGCAGACCTCCAGTCCAACACCCAGACAGCTGGCCGTACACAGAGCATATCACACCCACAATGGCTTTAGGCCATCATCTCTACCCAACCTCAGTTTTCACCTTCAGAACCTAGACCTTATCGCCACTCACTGTTCAGGAGTGAACGTGATGCAAGAATCAGAACTTCTCCTTCGCCTTGGCAAGAAACCTAGTTGTTGGCATGTTGTCCAATGTTCATTGTAGGAGAAAGCAGCATGGAGTATGAGGCCCCACCTATCCCTGAGGGCCAAATTTGCACAAAAACACATAGTGACCCTCAGCGCGAGCCCTATCCTCATGTAAAGCCTCTTAGTGACTGGAACAACAGCCCACATATGGGGCTTGCCAAGCCCCTAGTCCCCCAATATCAACAAGAGTTCGAGATGTCTAGTCACCCCTACTCAGGGCTCTACTCTGGAATCCCTATTTGGTGGGACACCTGAGGTAAAAAAAAAAAAATATATATATATATATATATATATATATATATATATATATATATATACACAGCAAGGACTCTTCCAATCCACAGAATGTTCCCAACCACATGGGATCAGGCCATATCACCAGAGAAAGAATTTTCCATGGCCCTTGAGGACATCCCGAAATTCCACAGCCACCGTTGACACAAAATCCAGAGACAAAAGCCTGAGCAAGCGCCACATACTCGCCCTTTGTTCATAGCCCGGAAAATTCTCATGGTCTGTAGATCGAGCCTTCATACATACATCCCCAAACTTAAGCTGAGTTTGTCTTTTCAGAATTCTGTCCCCACAGGCCTGGCCTACACACCATCCAAGCTGGGGCCCCTGGAGCCACACCTCAGGACTGTGGCTTCCCTCTCCAGGGGAATCCTGCCATTTCCATTGGCCACAACCATATAGATTAGGAGAATCCTCCAAACTCCCCCAGGCTATCTGAATTGTGTTGGCTGCCCAGGACAAACAGGGATAATCTTTCACAAGTTAGGAAAGTACCACCACTCAGACCCAGAGACAGATATCCCCATAGAATTAGATTGAACTTGACAGGCACTTATGTCCTAACCAGATCCATTGCTTTTGATTCCAGTCATCTCTCCTCAGAGGCCTGGTTTCCAATACCAGCATATGGGAAATTCCTTAAGCACTCATCAAAACAATTCTCTTCTCTACATAGGAAACATACTCTTTAGAGCTCCATCAAAACCTCCGGTTATGAACATCCCTCAAGGCCCCGGATCAAACACCCCATTCCAAGGTCTACATGGAAACAAATGCACATTATGACCCATCCTCAACTCACCCATTTCAAAACACCCGCCTCGGTTGCTCCCCTGATCCAGCAGATCGAACTTGCCTTGGCTCTATGAGACACCTGGAATGGGAGGGAGGCAGCCCAGGCATCCATCCTTAGAACCCTGCTCTGGATAATTTCCTTATGGGATGTCCTGGAGCCATCCAACAGGTCTCGACTGTCCCACAAAAGGAATCATTGCGGTTTGGAGCATCTCACAATTCCCATCGTGGGAAAACCTCCATGTCCTCGTGACACCCTACCCTTCATGAAGGGGCCGTCGTGGACAGAGACTCCGATCTAAGCCAACGTCTGATCCTAGCTCTGTCTTCAGGTATACGGGATCTCAAATCATCTCTGCAGAGGGTGCCTGCCGTCCCCTCACCCCGAAATCTAAGTCTGGCTTGTGTTCTCAGAATTTTTTCCTCACACTCCTGGCCCACAAGCCTTCCAGTTTGGGAATTCTGGAGACACTATGTGGCACTGTGTCTTCCCTCCAGAAGAAAAACGTTGCCCTCTGGGGCTACCCAGTAACCACAAATGAGTACTATCCTGCACGAAACTCGACCGCACCCCAATGATGCAGTCTAGCCTGGGCACTAATTCTCTGTCTGCCACAGCCTGAGCCTGCACCTCTCTACCCACACTCAACAGCTGGCCGAACACTGAGCACATCAGACACACCATGGACTTAGGGCTTCATCTCTTCCCAACCTCAGTTTTCAGGCTTCAGAACCTAGACCGTAAATCCAATCACAGTCCAGGAGTGAAAGTGTTGCAGAAATTAGAACTCCATCTTCCCCATTGCCAGAAAACTTGTGGTTCCCATACTGTGCAACGTTCAGTGTAGGAGAAACCAGCATGGTACATTAGGCCACGCCTTGTCTTGAGGGGCTCCTTGGGCACAAAAACACATTGTGAAACTCAATGTGAGACCTATCCTCAAGGAAGACCTCTCAGTGTCTGGACCAAGAGCCCACATATGGGGCTTGCTATGTTCTTAGGTCCCAATATTAACCAGAGTTATGGTTTTGCAGTTGCCCCCACCCACGACTCTGCTCTGGAATCCCTCTTTTGGTGGTCCACCTGAGGTAAAAAAACAAAAAACAAAAACCTAGTGGTTGGCATGTTTTCCCATATGCTGGGAGTAATTCCATGGAATTACTCTTTTGGCGGGACACCTGAGGTAACAATCCTGAAAGGAGTCCTCCCATTCCACAGATTGACGAAAAACAATTGGGATCGGGCCAAATCCACAGAGAGGAAAATTCGTCCATGGCCCATGAGGCCTCCCCGACATTCCACGGCCATCTCTGATACAAAATCCAGAGACAAAAGCCTGAGCAAGCGCCTCAGACTCGCTCTCTCTTCATATCCGGAAGAGTTCTTCTCATGGTTTATAGATCGGGCCTGCCATACCTACTTCCCCAAACCTAAGCTGAGTTTGTGTTTTCAGTCTTCTGTCCTCAAAGTCCTGGGCCACACACCCTCCAGCCTGGGGCCCCTGGAGTCACACATTAGGACTGTGCCAACCCAATCCATGGGAATTCTGCCGATGCCATTGTCCAATACAGTAAAATGTGGAGAACCTTACAAATCCCTGAGGCCAACCCAATAGTGCAGGTCGCCCGGGACAAACAAGGGCGGTCTGATACCTGCTGAGCATCTACCTCCACTCATACCATAGATGGATGTCCCCTGAGAAGAAGATTGAACCAGACAGGACCCTAGGCCATAATAGGATACATTGCTTTGGATTACAGGCATGTCTCCTCAAAAGCCTGGATTCCAATACCAGCATAGAAGTTTTCCTGAGGCACCCATCAAAACAAATCTCGTCTCCACAAGGAACCTTGTGCATCGAGCTATGTCAAAAGCTTAGGAGAATACTTCAGGGTCCCGGTGCCACCGCCCCTTTTTAAGGCCCTCATGGACACAAACACACATTAGGACCCATCCTCAGGAAAGTCCATTTCAAGTCAGCCACCCCGGTTGCTCCCGCAGAGCCATCAGATCTAAACTGTCTTGTTGCTGGGAGACATTTGGAATGCGAGGCCGGCTTCCCAGGCATCCATCCTCGAACAGTGCCCTGGAGTCATTCCATATGGGATGTCCTGAAGCTGCCCAACAGGTCTCAATTGTCCCGCAGAAGGAAATCTTGATGGGGGCATCCCACAACTCCCAACGTGGGAAAAACTCCATGGCCTTGAGATTCCGCTCCCTTCATGAAGGGTCCGTCATGCACAGAAACTCCAACCTGAGCCAACGTCTGATCCTCGCCCTGACTTCAGATGCATGAGATATTGGTTCAGATCTACAGTGGTACCTGCCGTGTCCTCGCCCTGAAACCCAAGTCTAGCTTGTGTTCTCAGACTTCCGTCCTCACACTCCTCTACATGAAGCCCTCAAGTTTAGCAATTCCGGACTGACAATGAAGCACTCTGCCTGCCCTCTAGAAAACAAATTTTGCCTAATGAGCTGCCCAGACAACTTATATGAGGATAAATCTACATGGCACTCGACTGTACCCAAATTATATAGTCTAACCTGGGCACTAATGCACTGTCTGACACAACCTGAGCCCGGACCTCCTGACCAACACCCAGACAGCTGACCGCACACTGAGCACATCAGACCCGCCATGGCCTTAGGTCATCATCTCTTCCCTACCTCAGTTTGTAGGCTTCAGTACCTAGACATTATCTCCAATCACTGCCCAGGGGTGCCTGTGATGCAGAAATCAGAACTCTTCCTTACCCATGGCAAGAAACCTTGTGGTTGGCATGTGTAGGAGAAACCAGGATTCACCATGAGGCCCTGCCCATTCTTGTTTGCGAAGTGGGCATAAACACACATTGTGACCCTCAGCGTGAGTCCTGTCCTCTAGTAAGTCCTCTCAGTGGCTCGACCATTAGATGTCATAATGGGCTTGACATGTCCCTAGGCCACAATTTTTAACCAGATTTCTGGTTGTCCGTTCGGCCCTCCCCAGGGCTCTACTCTGGAATCCCTCATTTGGTGGGACACCTGAGGTTAAAAAACAAAACATGGCAAATCAACAACAACAACAAAACGGACTTCTTCCATCCCACAGAATGACCCCAAACTCTTTGGACAGGGCCAAACCCCCAGAGTGTAAGACTCGTCCATTTCCCATGAAGTCACCAGGGAATTTCACGACCATGAGTGACACGATATCCAGAGACAAAAACTTGAGCACGAGCCTCACACTAGCCCTTCTTTCAAATCCCGAAGAGTTCTCCTCATGGTCTGTAGATCAATCCTGCCATACCTATGACCTGAAACATAAGCCGCGTTTGTGTTTTCAGACGACTGTCCAAACAGCTCTGCCTACACACCCTACAGGCTCAGGCCCCTGGAGCCAAACCTGAGGACTGTACTTGCCCTCTCCAAGGGAATTGTATGTGCCCATTCCAATGGCCACAACCCTACTAATAGGATAAACCTGCAAACTCCCTGAGGCCATCCCAATAGTGGTGGCTTCCCAGGACAAACTCGGGCAATCTGAGCCCAACTGAGAACCTACATGCACTCAGACGCATAGACTGATGTTCCCAGAGGTAAAAAGGTACGAACAGGCCCCTAGGCACTATTCGGATTCATTGTTGTGGTATCTAGTCATCTCTCCTCAGAGGCCTGGATTTCAATACCAGCATATGGCTGTTTCCTGACTCATCCGTCATAAAAAATCTCATCTACATATGGGAAACTTGCACGTTGGAAATGTGTCAAAGCCTCTGTTTGAAAAAACCCTTCAGGACCCCAGTGCCACCGCTTCATTCCAAGGTCTCCATAGACACAAAAACATATTAGGATCCATCCACAGGAGAGTCAATTTCAACTCAGCCTCCTCAGTTGCTCCCCCAGATCCAGCAGATCTAACCTTTCTTGTAGCTAGGAGAAAATTGGAATGCCAGGTGTGGTACCTAGCCATCCATCCTCAGAACCATGCTTGGAATCCTTGGCCTGGCGCCAACTAACAGGTCTTAATTGTCCTGGAAAAGAATCTTTGTAGTTTGGAGCTTCTCACAACTCCCATCGTGCGAAAACCCCCATGGCCTCGTGATTCCCCCCCTTCATGAAGGGGCCATCAGGGACAGAAAGTCCAACCTGAAGATCGTCTGATCCTCACCCTGACTTCAGATGCACGAGATCTCGATTCAGGTCTGTAGATTGTGCCTGCCATGTCCTCACCCATAAAAACTAAGCCTAGCTTGTGTTCTCAGACTTCAGTCCTCAGACTACTGACCAACAAGCCCTCCAGTTTGGCAATCCAGAAGTACAATGCGGCACTCTGCCTGCTCCCTGGAAGAAGAACATTGCCCTCTGGGGCTACCCAGAAACCCCAAATGAGGATCAACCTGCACGCCATTTGGCTGTACACCAAATATATAGGCTGAAGTGGGCATAATTGCCCATTCTGACACAGCCTGAGCCTGGAACTCCTGGCCCCACCCAGACAGCTGGCCGCACACTGAGCACATCGGACCCGCCATGGCCTTAGGTCGTCATCTCTACCCAACCTCGGTTTTCAGGCTTCAGAACCTTGACCTTATCTCCAATCACTGCCCAGGTTTGAAAATGTTGCAGAAATCCGAACTCGTTCCCTTGGCATGAAACCTCGTGGTTGGCATGTTGTCCAACTTTCAGTGTAGTTGAAACCAGTGTGGCACATGAGACCCAGCCCATGCTTGAGGGCCACATTGGTCTCAAACACACATTGTGACCCTCAGCCTGAGCCCGGTCCTCAGGCAAGGCCTCTCAGTGGCTGCATGAAGAAACAGCATATTGGGCTTGCCATGCCCCTAGACCCTAATTTTTAAACATATTTCGGGTTGTCCCTTCACTCTTGCCCAGGGCTCTGCTTTGGAATTCCTCTTTTGGTGGGACACCTCAGGTAACAAACCTTAAAGGAGTCCTCCCATCCCACAGATTCACGAAAAAGAATTGGGATAGGGCCAAATCCACAGAGAGGAAGATTCGTCCATGGCCCATGAGGCCTCCCCGACATTCCACGGCCATCGCTGATACAAAATCCAGAGACAAAAGCCTAACCAAGCGCCTCAGACTCGCTCTTTCTTCATATCCTGAAGAGTTCTTCTCATGATTTGTAGTTCGGCCGTGCCATACCTACGTTCCCAAACCTAAGCTGAGTTTGTGTTTTTTGAGTTCTGTCCTCAAAGTCCTGGGCCACACACCCCCAGGCTGGGCCCCTGGAACCACACATTAGGACTGTGCCTAACCAATCCATGGGAATTCTGCCCATTCCATTATCCAAAACCGTACAAATTAGGAGAAACCTCCAAATTCCCTGAGGCCATACCAATGGTGTAGGTTGTCCGGGACAAAAAAGGGCCATCTGACACCAGCTGAGCATCTACCCCCACTCATACCATAGATGGATGTCCCCAGAGAAGAAGATTGACCAGACAGGACCCCAGGCCATAATGGGATCCATAGCTTTGGTTTACAGGCATGTCTCCTCAAAAGCCTGGTTTCCAATACCAGCTGAGTGCTTCTCCTGAGGCACCCATCAGAACAAATCTCGTCTACACATGGGAAACTTGCATGTTGGAGCTCTCTCAAAGCCTCTGGTTAGAAGGACATTTCAGGTTCCCGGTGCCAGCGCCTCATTCCAAGGTCTCCATGGAGACACACCCACATTAGGACCCATCCACAGGAGAGTCCATTTCAACTCAGCCCCCTAAGTTGCTCCCCCTGATCCAGCAGATCTAACCCGTCTTGTCGCTAGGAGATGATTGGAATGAGAGGCAGGCTTCCCAGACATCCATACTTAGAACCATTCTCAGAATTATGCTGTATGGGAAGTCCTGGAGCCAACCAACAGGTCTCAATAGTCCCTCAGAAGAATCTTTACTGTTTGGAGCATCTCACAACTCCCATCGTGGGCAAACCTCCATGGCCTCGTGATTTCGCCCCCTGTGCTTCATGAAGGGGCCATCAGGGACAGAAGCTCCAACCTGAGCGATCGTCTGATCCTCGCCCTAACTTCAGATGCAGGACATCTTGATACATCTCTGCAGAGTGTGTCTGCCGTGCCCTTGCCCAGAAACGTAAGTCTAATTTGTGTTCTCAACTTCCATTCTCACATTCCTGGCCCACAAGCCCTCCAGTTTGGCAATTCCAGAACTACAAGGCAGCACTCTGCCTGCTTTCTGGAAGAAAAACATTGCCCTCTGGGGCTACCCAGATTCCCCAAATGAGGATCAACCTGCATGCCACTTGACTGGACCCCAATTATACAGGCTGCCCTGGGCACTACTGCCCTTTCTGGCACAGCCTGAGAGTGAACCTCCTGGCTCGCACCCACCCAGCTAGCCACACACTGAGCACATCAGACCCGCCATGGCCTTAGGTCATCATCCCTTTCCAACCTCGGTTTTCAGGCTTCAGAACCTAAACCTTATCTCCAGTCACCACCCAGGGTTGAACATGATGCAGGAATCAGAACTCCTTCCCCATGGCAAGAAACCTTGTGGTTGGCATGTTGTCCAACGTAAAATGTAGTTGAAACCAGTGTGGCCCATGAGGCCCTGCAGATGCTTGAGGACCAAGTCGTTCACAAACATGCATTCTGACCCTCAATGTGAGCCCAGTTCTCAAGTAAGGCCTCTCAGTGGCTGGACCAAAAGACAGCATATTGGGCTTGTCATGCCCCTAGGCCCCAATTTTTAACCAGATTTCTGGTTGTCCAGTCTCCCCTCCCCAGGGCTCGGCTTTGGAATCCCTCTTTTGGTGGGACACCTGAGGTAACAAAACTGAAAGGACTCCTCCCATCCCACAGTTTGACCCAAAACAATTGGAATCGGGCCAAATCCACAGAGCGGAAGACTCGTCCATGGCCCATGAGGCCTCCCGGACATTCCACGCCGATCGTTGACACAAAATCCAGAAACAAAAGCCTGAACAAGTGCCTCACAATCTCTCTTTCTTCATATCTGGAAGAATTCTCCTCACGGTCTGTAGATCGGGCCTGCCATACCTATGTCCCTAAACCTAAACTGAGTTTGTGTTTTAGACTTCTGCCTCCACAGTCCTGGTGCACACACCCTGCAGGCTGGGGCCCCTGGAGCCACATCAAAACTGTGCCTTCCCTCTCCACGGGAATTCTGCCCATTCCATTGTCCATAATCATAAAATTAGGAGAAACCTCCAAAGTCCCCAAGGCCTTCACAATAGTGTAGGCCGCCTGGGACAAACAAGGGCCATCTGACACCAGCTGAGCATCTAACTCCACTAATACCTTAGATGGATGTACACAGAGAAGAAGATTCAACCGGACAGGCCCCTAGGCTCTAAACGGAGCCATTGCTTTGGTTTCCAGTTATCTCTCTTCAGAGGCCTATATTCCAATAACAGTATATGGGGGTTTCCTGAGGCACCAATCAGAACAAATCTCGTCTCCACATGGGAAACTTGTCCTTTGGAGATGTCTCAAAACCTCCGGTTAGGAGAATCCTTCAGGGCCCATGCACCAACGCCCCATTCCAAGGTCTCCATGGACACAAACCCACATTAGCATCCATCCTCAGGAGAGTCCATTTCAACTCAGCCCCCTTGGTTGCTCTGACAGAGCCAGCATATCAAACCTGTCTATTTGCTAGGAGACAACTGCAATGTGAGGCGGGCTTCCCATGTATCCATCCTAAGATCCCTGCTCTGGTGTCATTCTGTATGGTATGTACTGGAGTGATACAAAAGGTCTCAATTGTTGATCAGAAGGAATCCTTGTTGTTTGGAGCATCTCACAACTCCCATTGTGGGTAAACCTCCATGGACTGGAGATGCTGTCCCCTTCATAAAGTGGCCAGAATGGACAGAAATTCAAACCTAAGCCTAGGTTTGAACCTCGCCCTGACTTCAGATTCATGATATCCCAATTCAGATCTGCAGAGGGTGCCTGCCGTGCCCTCGCCCAGAACCTACGCCTAACATGTGTTCTCAGACTTCCGTTCTCACACTCCCCGTCCACAAGGCATCCACTTTGGAAATTCCGGAGCCACAATGCAGCACTCTGCATTTTCCAGAAGAAAAACATTGCCCTTGGGGCTACCCAGAAATGCCAAATAAAGATCAACCTGCACGGCATTCAGTTGTACCCCAATTATACAATCTACCCTGGGCACTAATGCCCTGTCTGACACAGCCCAAGCTTGGACCTCCCGACCAACACCCAGACAGCTGGCTCCACGCTGAGCATATCGGACCCAACATGGTCTTAGGTCGTCATCTCTTCCCAACCTCGGTTTTCAGACTTCACAACCTAGACCTTATCTCCAATCACTGCCCAGGGGTGAATGACATGCAGAAATCAGAATTAATACTTCCCCATGGCAAGAACTCATGTGGTTGACATGTTGACTATCATTCAGTGTAGGAGAAACAAGCATGCACCATGAGTCCCCACCCATGCTTGAGTACCACAAGGGCATAAACACGCATTGTGACCCTCAGCATGATTTCTGTCCTCAATGAAGGCCTCTCAGTGGCTGGACCATTAGAAGGCATATTGGGCTTGCCATGCCCCTAGGCCCGTATTTTTAGTTAGATTTCTTGTTGTCCAGGGCTCTGCTCTGGAATCCCTCTTTTGGTGGGACACCTTAGTTAACAAAACTGAATCCCACAGATTAACCCAAAACAATTGGGATCTGGCCAAATCCACAGAGAGAAAGACTCTTCCATGGCCCATGAGGACTCCTCGACATTCCACAGCCATCATTGACACAAAATCCAGGGGCAAAAGCCTGACAAGTGTCACACTTTCACCCTTTATTCATATCCCAAAAAGTTCTCCTCATAGTCTGTAAATCGGACCTGCCATACCTACGTCCCAAAACCTAAGCTGAGTTTGTGTTTTCAGACATCTGTCCCCACAGTCCTTGCCCACACACCCTCAAGGCTGGGCCCTTGGAGCCACACATCAGGTCTGTGCCTGCCCACACCACAGGAATTCTGCCCATTCCATTGTCCATAATCATACAATTTAGGAGAAACCTCCAAAGTCCCCGAGGCCATCCCTATAGTGTAGGCCGCCCGGACAAACAGGAGCGGTCTGACACCAGCTGAGCAACTACCTCCATTTCATAAAATAGACAGATGTCGACAGAGAAGAAGATTGAACCAGAGAGGCTCCTAGGACCTAATTGGATGCATTGCTGTGGTTTCTATGTATCTCTCCTCAGAGGCCTGGTTCTAATACCAGCATATGTGGGTTTCCTGAGGCACCAATTAGAACAAATCTTGTCTCCACATGGAAAACTTGCTCTTTCGAGTTGTTTCAAAATCTCCGATTAGAATCCTTTAGAGCCCTGGGGCCACCACCCCATTCCAACGTCCTCATGGACACAAACACACATTAAGACCCATCTTCAGGAGAGTCCATTTCAACTCAGCTCCCACGATTGCTCCTGCATAGCCATCAGATCGTACCTGTCTTGTGGCAGGGAGACAATTGGTGTAAGAGGCAGTCTGCTCAGGCATCCATCCTTAGAACCCGGCTCTGGAGTCATTCCATATGGGATGTCCTGGAGCCATCCAACAGTTCTCAATTTTCCCGCAGAAGGAATCCTTGCAGTTTGGAGCATCCCACAACTCCCAACGTGGGAAAACCTCCATGGCCTCGAGATTCCACCCCTTTGATGAAGGGGCCATCATGGACAGAAACTCCAACCTGCGCCTAAGTCTGATCCTCGTCCTGACTTCAGATGAATGAGATTTTGATTCGGATCTGCAGAGGGTGCCTGCCGTGCCCTCGCCCTGAAACTTAAGTCTAGCTTATGATCTCAGACTTAGGTCCTTACACTCCTGGTCCCGACGTCCTTAAGTTTGGCAATTCTGGACCCACAATGCTGCACTCTGCCTGCCCCAGCGAGCTTCCCTGACACAATAAATGAGGATGAACCTACATGGAACTCAACTGTACCCAAATTATACAGTCTAACCTGGGCACTAATGCACTGTCTGACACAGCCTGATTCCATACCTCCTGAACAACACCCAGAAAGCTGACCGCACACTGAGCACATCGGACCCTCCATGACCTTAGGTTATCATCTCATCCCAACCTCGATTTTCTGGATTCAGAACTTAGATCTTATCTCCAGTCACTGCCCAGGGGTGAACATGATGCAGAAATCAGAATTCCTCCTTCCCCATGGAAAGAAACCTTGTGGTTCGTATGTTGTCCAAAGTTCAGTGTAGGAGAATCAAGCATGGCCCATGAGTCCCCGCCCATGCTTGATGCCTACATTGGGCACAAACATGCATTGTGACCCTCAGTGTGAGCACTGTACTCAAGTAAGACCTCTCAGTGGCTGGACCAAGGTACCCCATATGGGGATTGCCATGCCCTTAGGCCCCCAATCTTATACAGAGTTCGGGTTGTCCAGTCGCCCCTTCCCAGGGTTCTGCTCTGGAATCCCTCTTTAGTGGCACACCTGAGGTAAAAAAACAAAACAAAACAAAACAAAAAAACAGAATGGACTCCTCCCATCCCACGGAATGACCCCAAAATATTGGGATCATCCAAATCCCCATAGAGGAACTCTCACCCATGGTCCATGAGGACGCCCCTACATTCCACGGCCATCAGTGACACAAAATCCAGAGTCAAAAGCCTGAGCAAGTGCCTCACACTCACTCTTTGTTCATATCCTGAAGAGTTCTGCTCAAGGTCTGTAGATCGGGCCTCCCATACCTATGTCCCCAAACCCAAGACGAGTTTCTGTTTTCAGACTTCTGTCCCCACAGCTCTGACCCACACACCCTCCATGCTTGAGCCCCTAGAGCCACACCTCAGGATTGTGCCTTCCCTCCCCAATGGAATTCTGCCCATTTCATTGGCCACAAACTTGCAAATTAGGAGAAACCTCCAAAGTCAAAGTGGCCATCCCAATAGTGTAGACTGCCCAGGACAAATAGGGGCAATCTGACACCAGCTGAGGAACTACCTCCACTCAATCCCATAGACAGATGAACCGAGAGAAGAAGATTAAACCAGACAGGCCCCAGGCCCTAATCAGATCCATTGCCTTGGTTTCCAGGCATCTCTCCTCAGAGTTCTGGTTTCCAATACCAGCATATTGGGGGTTACTGAAGCACCAATGAGAACAAATCTTTTTTCCCCATGGGAAAAATGCTTCTTGGAGCTGTGTCAAAACCTCTGGTTAGGAGCATCCTTCAGAGCCCTGGTGCCACTGCCCCATTCCAAGGTCTCCATGGACACAATCCCACATTATGACCGATCCTCAGGAGAATGCATTTCAACTCAGCCCCCTCGGCTGCTACATCATAGGCAGCAATCAAACGTGCCGTTTCGCTAGGAGACAATTGGAATGCAAGGCCGGATGCCCAGGCATCCATCCTTACAACCCTGCTCTGCAATTGTTCCATATGGGATGCCCTGGAGCCATCCAACAGGTTTCAACTGACCCGCAGAAAATCCTTGTGGTTTGGAGCATCTCACTACTGCCATCATGGGAAAACACCAATGGTGTGATGACCCCCCTTCATGAAGGGGCCATCATGGACAGAAACTCCAACCTGAGCCAACATATGAACCTCGCCCTGACCTCAGATGCATGAAATCTCAATTCAGCTCTGCAGAGTGTGCCTGCCATGTCCTCGCCCTGAAACCAAAGCAAAGCTTCAGTTCTCAGACTTACATCCTTGCATTCCTGGCCCCAAGGACTCCAGTTTGGCAGTTCCGGAGCCAGAATGCAGCACTCTGCCTGCCCTCCAGAAGAAAGACTTTGCCCTATGGGGCTACGGAGAAACCCCAAATAATTATCTTCTGCATGCCACTCAACTGTACCCCAATTATACAGCATATCTGGGCACGAATGCCCTGTCTGGCACAGCCTGAGTGCAGACCTCCTGAACGACACCTAGAAAGCTGGCCCCAAACTGAACACATTGGACCCGCCATGGCCTTAGGTCGTCATCTCTTCCAAACCTCGGTTTTCAGTCTTCAGAACCTAGACCTTATCTCCAATTAGTGCCCAGAGGTGAACGTGATGCAGAAATCAAAACTCCTCCTTCCCCATGGCAAGAAACCCTGAGGTTGGCATGTCCAAGGTTCAGTGTAGGAGAAACCTGCAAGCTCAATGAAGTCCCGCCCAATATTGGGGACCACCTTGGGCACAAACACACATTGTGACCCTCAGCATGAGTCCACTATTCAAGTAACGTCTCTCAGTGGCTGGACCAAGAATCTGCATATGGGCTTTCCATGCCCAATGGACCCCAAGCCTAACCAGAGGGTGGGTATTCCAGTTGTATGTACCCAGTGCTCTGCTCTAGAATCCCTCTATTGTGGGGACACATGAGGCAGAAAACAGGACTCCTCCCTTCCCACAAAATGACCCCAATCTCTTGGGAGCCGGACAAATCACCAGAGAGGGAGACTTCCATGGCCCATGAGACCATGCTTACATTAAATGACCATCATGAATACAACATCCAGAGCCATAAGCTTGAACAACCGCCTCTCACTCGCCTTACTTTCTAATCACAATGAGCTCCCCTCACGGACTGTAGATCACTCCTGCCATATCCTCAGCCCCAAACCTCAGCCGAGTTTGTGTTTTTGGATGTCTGTCCCCACAGCCCTGGCCCACACAGCCGCCAGGCTGGGGCCTCTGGAGCCACACCACAGGACTGTCCTGCTCTCTCCAAGGAGACTATGCCCATTCCATTGCCCATAACCCCACAGAATAGGAGAAACCTCAAGGCCCCCGAGGACATCCCACTACTATAAGCCTCTCTGGACAAAGGCATCCTGACACTAGCTGAGCAACTACCTCCATGCAGAAACACAGACAGATGTCGGCAGAGACAGTAGATTGAACCAGACAGGCCCCTGGGCCCTAATCTGAACTCTTGCTTTGGTTTCCAGGTGTCACTCCTCAGAGGCCTGGGTTTGAAGACCAGCATCTGGGGCTTTCCTGAGACACCAAACAGAACAACTATCGTCTCCACATGGGAAGCTTCATTGTTGGAGCTGTGTCAAACCCTTCGGTTTGGAGAAACCTGCAGAGTCCCTGAGCCACCGCCACATTCCAAGGTCTCCATGGCCACCAACCCACAGTATGACTCATCCTCAGGAGAGTCCATTTCAACTCAGCCCTCTGAGAAACCCGCCCAAGAGCCTGCAGATTGAGCCTGCCTTGCCCCAAACAGCCAGTGGGAATGTGAGGTGGCATTTGCAGACATTCATGCTTAGACCCCTTCTCTCGAGTCTTTCTGTAGGGGTCATCCTAGAACCATCTCATAGTACTCGACTGTCCTACAGAGGAAACCTTGATGTTTGGGGCAGCTCATAACTCCCAGCGTTGGGAAACCTCCCTGGCCTCATGACGCCCCCACCCCCTTCAGGAAGGGGCCATAATGGACACAAACTCCAACCTGAGGCAACGTCTGATACTCGCCCTGACCTCAGATGCAGGAGATCTTGATTCAGTCTCTGCAGAGTGGGCCTGCCATGCC
This sequence comes from Mustela nivalis, assembly GCF_964662115.1. Classification (NCBI taxonomy): domain Eukaryota; kingdom Metazoa; phylum Chordata; class Mammalia; order Carnivora; family Mustelidae; genus Mustela; species Mustela nivalis. Next base: position 1,509,801 of record NW_028136547.1, on the reverse strand, counting down.
CTCGGCCCCAAACCTAACGCTAGCTTGTGTTTTCAGACTTCCCTCTTCACACTCCTGGCAAACAAGCCCTCCATACTGGGAATTCCAGAACCACAACACAGTTTTCTGCCTGCCCACCAGAAGAAAAACGTTGCCCTATGGGGCTCTCCAGACACCACAAATGAGAACCAACCTGCTCTGGCCTCGACCGCACCCTAACTGGAAAAGCTACCCTGGTCAGTAATGCTCTGTCTGACACAGCCTGACGTCCCGACAGACAAGGAAACAGCTGGCTGCACACTAAGCACATCAGACAGGCCATGGCCTTATGCTGTCATCTCTTCCCAACCTGGGTTTTCAGACATCTGACCCTAGATATTATATCAAATCCTGGCAAACGTGGGTAACTGAAGCACAAATCAGATCTTCTCCTTCCCCATGGCTGGAAAGCTTGCTGTTGGCATGGAGTCATACCTTCAGTGTAGGAGAAACCTTCATGGCCCCTGAGGCCAAGCCTAAACTTGAGTGCCTCCTTGGGTACAAACTCGCATTGGGACCATCAGCATGCGCCCCATGTCGAAGTAAGGTCTCTCAGGGCCTGGACCAAGAGCCCGCATATGGGGCTTGCCAAGCCCCTATGATCCCAATCTTCACAAGAGCTCGAGTATTCCATTTGCTCGAACCCAGGACTGTGATCTGGAGTCCCTCTCCTGGAAGAACACCTGAGCCAGACAGCAGGACTCCACCCTTCCCACAAAATGTCCCCAAAATCTTAAGAGCTGGACCAACTCCTCAGAGAGGGAGACTCTTCCATAGCCCCTGAGGTCACCCCTACATTCCACGGCTATGGGAGACAAAACATCCAAAGACAAAAGCTTGCGTGACTGCCTCCCATTTGCCCTTCTTTCATAAGCTGAGGATCTCCTCTCACGGTCTGTGGGTCCATCCTGCAATGCTCTCGGCTCCGCACCCAAGCCGAGTTTGTGTTTTCAGACTTCTGTGCCCACAGCCCGGACCCACACACCCTCCAGGCTAGGGCCTATGGAGACACATTGAAGGACTGTGCCAGTCCTCTCCAAGAAAACTGTACCCAATCCATTGGCCACAACCCTAGAGATTAGGAAAATCCAATAAGGTCTCCAAGGCCATGCCTCGGCCATGGACTAAGAGGGGCACTCTGACACCAGCTGAGCAACTATCTCCACTTAGATACTCAGACAGTGTCCCCAGAGACAGAAGATTGAAATGGACAGGCATCTAGGCTCTAATCTGAACCCTAGCTTTGGTTTCCAGGTGTCTCTACTCAGAGAACTGGTTTGAAGACCAGTATCTGGGGCTTTTCTGAGGCACCAAAGAGAACCTGTCTCATCTCGACATAGGGATCTCTTTTTAATTGGAGCAATATTACACCCTTCGGTTAGGCGAATACTTCATGGCCCCTGAGCTGCCAACATATTCCAAGGTCTCCATGCACACAAACCCACATTATGACCCATCCGCAGGAGAGTCCATTTCAATTCAGCCCCCTAGTTAGCTCGCCCCAGAGCCAGTAGTTCAAACATGTCTTGTCACAAAGAGCCAATGGGAATGTGAGGTATGCTGTACAGGCATCCATCCTTCGAATCCTGCTCTCCAGTCTTTCCGTATGGGACATCCTGGAGCCATTCAACAGGACTCGACTGTCCAGCAGATGGAAAGCTTGTGGTATGGGTCAACGCACAAACTAGAGTTTGTGCTGGTGTCTAAGGTGCTGTGCAGGATTCTCCAATCTTGAGGGTTTGGCACAGGTCGAAGGGCATGGTTTCCTACTGGGGACAGGAGATATTCTATTGTGTGGCTCAGGGACCACATGTTGTATCCTAAGTTGGTATTTCAGAACAGGACCCTGAGGACAGATGCCTGAAAACCTAATCTAGTGTTCCAATGACGTCCTAGGAGCATGTCAGGTACAATCTTCTGACCCAGGAACATTGAAATGGCTGTCTGCTTGGATGTAGGTGATCAGGGCGTTTCAGACTGGCATTTGTGTCCAGTGCTGCCGACAATATTGGGTCGGGCTCAGGGCTCTTGCGTGTTTCTCCTAAACTGGAAGGTTTGGGCAGGTTTGACGGGCACAGTTTCCTTGGGGATGGCAGGCCTAGTCATGTGTTGTGGATCCAGAGACCCTGTCCTGGAGGGCATATGAGCCATGGTTTTGGGAGAGAAGTCTGCAAACACAAATGTGGGTTATGGTTAGTGGAAAGGTGATCACAGGCCCAATGAGTAGATCTGGAGTGCAGCTTGTCAGGAGTTGTAATTAGGGTGACTGGAAGGCAGTAGCACAGGCTTTTCTCTCTATATTGTGTGTCCAGGATGGCCTCGGAATGCAGGTATAGTCTCATGGGTCCATGGGAAACTTTTCCTCTCTATGGATCTGTGCAGCTCATAGTTTGGTGGCTTTTTTGGGGAAGGGAAGAGTGTTGTTTTCCATCTTATGGGTGCCCCAAAACAGGGATTCCAGATACAGGCTCTTTTTCTGGGCATCTGGGACTTCCCACCAAGGGTTAGGATTTGCACCTAGGGGTGTATGAGGCCTGCAATGCGGGATCATGATGGTGCAACTGAGAGGGATTGTTTGAAAGCTTGCTCAGGCTGAGTCTCACAATGCCTGTTTGCTCCCATGGCGGCCCTCAGGAGTGGGAGTGGTCTCATTGGTCATATATCTGGCTCCCTCTTAGAGAGTTGGACACCCAACCCAACAGCCAAATGTCCTGCCATGAGGAAGGATGAGTTCTCTTCCGTCAGGTTCCTCTGTGCTTCAGGTTGCCCCATTGGCAGGGTTTCCAGCAAGGTCTCGAGATAGGTGCCTGAATACCAAGGATGGGTGGAGATGACGTACTTGGGCCATAGCAATCCCAAATGCTAGATATGAGGCCTAAAACTCGGTCGGGGCTCAGGCTCTGTCAGACACAGCGCTAGTGGCCATGGCAGCCTTTATATCAGAGTAGATTCGAGGGCGGAGCAGATTGATCCTCATGTGGAGTTTCTTGGGAAGATTCCCAGGCATTTGTTCATTCAATAGGAAAGGCAGAATGCTGTGTTGTGGCTCCAGATTTCCCAATCACGAGAGCTTGGGGACCAGTCAGTTTTGGGTGGAATTGTAAACAAAAGCTATGGTTCAATTCAGTGCCAAGCAGAAGGCAGTTCCAATTTGTAGCAGTTTACTCGAGACATCCAGCACTGGAATAAGGGTGGATGTCAGATGCTTGCTCACACTAGAGTTTTTGTCTATGATGACCGACAAGTGGAGGGGTGGTATAAAGAGGCCATGGAGGAGTTCACATGCTGAGGCCTGTGAACTGCTGCAAAAAGTAACATTTCTTTGTACAGAGTAGTTGAAGTCTGGTTTGTTTACTCTAGGTTTCCCCATGTGGAAAGTTTGTGAAGAAGAGCTCTCCGGCATGGATGCCAGGAAAGCACACCTCCATTGACAATTGCAGCTGAGGAACATGGCAGATTCGTTCTGGTGGCTCTGGGACAAAGTGCCAAGGCCTTGAGTTGACATGGGATCTCTTGCAGATGGGTCACAATGCTTGTTTGTTACCAGGGAGAACTTAGAATGTGCTGGTTGCTAAGGTGCCATGCAGGATTCTCCTACCCTGAGGGTTTGGCACAGGTCGAAGAGCATGGTATTCTTTTGGGGACAGGGGATGTTCTGTCGTGTGGCTCAGAGAAAACATGATGTGTCATAGATTGGTATTTTAGAACAGGCCCCTGAGGACAGATGCCTGAAAACCAAATGGGGTTCCATTGAGAGCCTAGGGGCATTTTAGGTTCAATCGTCTATCTCACGATCATTGACTTGGCTATTTCCCTGGATGTAGGTGATAAGGGTGTTTCAGACTGCGCATTTCCATCCCGAGTGGCCGGCAATATTGGTGTGGGCTCAGGGGCCACACAGGTTTCTCCTAATCTGGAAGGTTTGGGCAAATCTGATATGCACAGTGTCCTTGGGGTTGGCAGCCAGAGTTCTGTGGTGTGGCTCCAGAGATCACATTCTGGTGGGCATGAGAGCCATGGTTTTGGGAGAGAAGTCTGCAAACACAAATACAAATTAGGGTGAGTGGCGAGGTGATCACAGGCCCAATGCGTAGACCTGGAGGGAAGCTCGTCATGAACTATAATTAGGGAGACTGGAAGGCAGTAGCACAGGCTTTTCTCTCTGGATTGTGTGTCCAGGATGGCCTTGGAATGCAGGTGTGGTCTCATGGGTCCATGGGAGTCTTTTCCTCTCTATGGATCCTGGTGGCTCTCCATAGTTTGGTGGCTTTTTCGGGGAAGGGGAGAATGATGTTTTCCACCTTATGGGTGCCCCAAAACAGGGATTCCAGAGACGGGCTCTGGTTCATGGCATCTGGGACAACACAACAAGTGCTAGGATTTGGGCTTAGGGGCATATTAGGCCTGCAATGCGGGTTCATGGTGGTGCAACAGAGAAGGATTGTTTGAAAGCATGCTCAGGCTGAGGGTCACAAGGCCTGTTTGCCTCCAGGGCATCCCTGAGGAGTTTGTGTGGTCTCACTGGACTTGTAAATGACTCCCCCTTTCAGGGTTGAACACCCATCCTAACAGCCAAGTTTCCTGATATGAAGAAGGAGGAGTTCTCTATTGTGCTTCAGGATGCCCCATTATCAGGGATTCCAGCAAAGGTCTGGGGACAGGTGCCTGAATACCAAGGATGGGTAGAGATGAAATACTTGAGCCATGGCATTCCCAAATACTAGATGTGGGGCTCAAACTCTGGTGACTGACACTAGGTCTGGGCTCAGGCTCTGTCAGACACAGCACTAGTGGCCAGGGCAACCTATAAATCAGGGTCCCTCCGATATAGGGCCGAGCAGATTGATCCTCATGTGGGGTTTCTGGCCAGACTCACCAGGCACTTGTTTCTATCGGGAAGGCAGAATGCTGTGTTGTGTCTCCATAATTCGCTATCAAGAAGGCTTGGGGACCAGTCGGGTGAGGAAGGAATTGTAAACACAAGCTACAGTTCAATTCACTGCCAAGCGGAAGGCAGTTCCTGTGTCCAGCAGCTTTTTCGAGATATCCAGCACCTTAGTAAGGGAGGACGTCAGATATTTGCTCACACTGGAGTTTGTGTCTATGATGACTGACAAATGGAGGGGTGGCGTCAAGAAGCCATGTAGGGATTTTCACGTTGAGACTCATGAGCTGCTCCAAATAGCAAGGTTTCATTCTACTGGACAGGTGGAGTGTGGTTTATTTGCTCCAGGGTCCCCCATGTGGAAAGTTTGGGTAGCAGAGCTCTACCGCATGGATGCCTGGAATGTTCAACTTCATTGACCATTGCAACTGAAGAACATGGCAGCTTTATTCTGGTGTCTCTGTAGCAAAGTACCAAGTCCTTGATTTGACATGGAATCTCTTGCAGATGGGCCACACAGCTGGTTTGTTACCAGGTAAATCTTAGAATGTGCTGGTGGCTTAGTAGTTGTGCAGGAATCTACTACTCTGGGATTTTGCACAGATTGTAGGGCACGGTTTCCTTCTGGGGACAGGAGATGTTCTGTTGTATGGCCCAGCCACCACATGTTGTATCATAAGTTCGCATTCTAGAACAGGCCTCTGAGGACACATGTCTGAAAACCGAATCAATGGTTCCAATGACGTCCTAGGGGCATGTTAGGTTCATTATTCTGACTCAGGACCATTGACTTGGCTGTGTTCCTGGATGTAGGAGATCAGGGTATTTCAGACTGTGCATTTGTGTTCAGAGCGGCCGCCGAAATTGGGGTAGGCCCAGAGGCCTTGTAGGTTTCTCCTAATCTAGACAGTTTGGGCAACTGTGATGGAAACAGTTTCCTTGTGGATGGCAGGGACAGTCCTGCAGTGTGGATCCAGAGACCCCATCCTGGAGGGCATGTGTGCCATGGTTTTGGTAGATAAGTCTGCAAACACAAATTCGAATTAGGTTGAGTGGCGAAGTGATCACAGGCCCAATGCATATACCTTGAGAGCAGCTCATCTGGAACTGTAATTAGGGTGAATGGAAGGCAGTAGCACAGGCTTTTCTCTCCGGATTGTGTGTCCAGGATGGCCTCGGAATGCAGGTGTGTTCTCATGGGTCCATGGGAGACATTGCCTCTCTATGGATCCTGGTGGCTCCTCATAATTTGGTGACATTTTTGGGGAAGGGATGAGTGCTGTTTTCCATCTGAAGGGTGCACCAAAACAAAAATTCCAGAGATGGTCTCTGGGTCTGGGCACCTCGAAAATCCCACCAAGTTTTATGATTTGAACCTACAGGCATACCAGGCCTGAAATGAGGGATCATTGTGGTGAATCTGAGAGGGATTTTTTGAAAGCATGCTCAGGGTGAGGGTCACAATGCCTGTTTGTGCCAAGGGTAGTCCTCAGGAGTGTGTGTGGTGTCATTGATGTTGTAACTGGCTCCCCCTTTGAGGGTAGAACACCCATCCCAAAAGCCAGGTTTATTGCCATGGGGAAAGAAGAGTTCTCTATTGTGCTTCAAGTTCCCTAATTGGCAGGGATCCCTGCCAAGGTCTGGGGACAGGTGCCTGAATATCAAGGATGGGTAGAGATGACATACTTGGGCCATGGCAATCCCAAATGCTAGATATGGGGCCTGCTCTCTAGTGGCTGAAACTCAGTCGAGCTCAGGCTCTGTCAGACACGGCACTAGTGGCCATGGCAGCCTATAAATCGGTGTTGACTCGAGGGCCGACCTGATTGATCCTCATGTGGGTTTTCAGGGCAGACTCACCAGGCATTTCTTCATTCGATGGGGAAGGCAGAATGCTGCACTGTGGCCCCAGATTTCCCTATCAAGAGGGCTTAGGGACCAGTCAGGTGAGGATGGAATTGTAAACACAAGCTATGGTTCAATTCAGTGCCAAGTGGAAGGCAGTTCCAATGTGCAGTGGTTTATTCAAGACATCCAGCACTGGGATAAGGGTGCATGTCAGATGTTTGCTTAGACTGGAGTTTGTGTCTATGATGACCGACCAATGGAGTGGTGGCATCAAGAGGCCATGGAGCAGTTTACACGCTGAGGCCTGTGAGTTGATCCAAACATAAGGTTTCCTTCTACTGGACAGGGGAGGTCTGGTTTGTTTACACCAGGTTCCCCCATGTGCAAAGTTTGGGTAGCATAGTACTCGCATGTGGATACTGGAAAGCACACCTACATTAACCATTGCACCTAAGGAACATGGCAGGTTCTTTCTGGTTGCTCTAGGGCAAAGTACCAAGGCCTGGATTCTAATGAAGTTGGGTCACAATGCAGTTTTGTTAACACGGAAATCTTACTATGTGCTGGTGGCTAAGGGGCCATGTTTGATTAGTCTATCCTGATGATTTGACACCGGTCGAAGAACACGGTTTCTTTCTGGGTATCGGAGATGTTCTGTTGTGGGGCTCACGGACCAATTGTTGTATCATAAGTTGGTATTCCAGAACAGGCCTCTGAGGACAGATGCCTAAAAACTTCATCTAGGGTTCCAATGAAGTCCAAGGGGAATTTCAGGTTGAATCATCAGACTCAGGACCATTGACTTCGGTGTCTGCCTATATGTAGGCATCCAGGGTGTTTCTGACTGTGCCTTTGTGTACAGAGTGGCCTCCAATATTGGGGTGGGCTCTGGGGCCTTGCAGGTTTCTCCTAATCTTGAAGTTTTAGGAAAATTTGTGGGCACGGTTTCCGTGGGGGTGGCAGGCACAGTCCTGTGGTGTGGCTCCAGAGACTCCATCGTGGAGGGCATGTAAGCCATGGTTTTGGGAGAGAAGTCTGCAATCACAAACTCGGATTAGGTTGAGTTGCGAGGTGATCGTAGGCCCAATGCATAGACCTGGAGGGCAGATCGTCAGGAACTGTAAATCACGTACTCGAAGGCACTAGCACTGGCTTTTGTATCTGGATTGTGTGTCCATGATAGCCTTGGAATGCAGGTGTGTTCTAATGTTTCCATGAGAGTATTTTCCTCTCTACGGATCCTGGAAGCTCCCAATAGTATGGTGGCTTTCTCGTTTGAATGGAAGAGTGCTGTTTTCAATCTTAGATGTTCCCCAAAAAGGGATTCCAGAGAAGGGCTGTGAGTCTGGGTGCTTGGAAAATCCCACCAGGATTAGGATTTGGGCCTAGGGGAGTACCAGGCCTACAATGTGTGACTTGGAGGTACAACTGAGAGCGTTTGTTTGAAAGCATGCTAGTCTGAGTGTCACAATGCCTGATGTGATTAGGGCAGCCCTTATGAGTGGGAGTTGTCTCCTTGTCCATGCAGCTGGCTACCACTTTAATGTAGGACACCCATCCCAACTACCAGGATTCCTGCCATGGAAAAGGAAGAATTCTCTATTGTGCCTCAGGTTCCCCCATTAGCAGGTATTCTAGCAAATGTCTGGGGACAGATGCCTGAATACCAAGGATGGGTAGAGATGAGGGACCTGAGACATGGCCAGTCTCACATGCCTGACTCTCTGAGTAGCTGACATGAATTGAGCACTCAGGCTCTGTCAGAAACAGAACTAGTGGTCAGGGCTGAGTATGAATCAGGGATCCCTCAAGGGCTGAGCAGATTGATCCTCATGCAGAGTTTCTGGGCAGAATCACCATGCCCTTCTTCTTTCTAAGGGGAAGGCAAAAAGCTGTGTTGTGGCCCCAGAATTCCCTATCAAGCGGGCTTGGGGACCAGTAGGGTGAGGATGGAATTGTAAACTCAAGCTAAGGTTCAATTCAGTGCCAAGCAAAAGGCAGTTCCATTGTGCAGTGTCTGATTCCAGATATCCAGCACCTGAGTAAAGGTGAAAGTCAGACATTTCCTCATGCTGGAGTTTATGTCTATGATGACCGATGAATGGAGGGGTGGCGTCAAGAGGCCATGGAGGATTTCACATGCTGGGGCTTGTGAGATGCTTCAAACAGCAATGTTTCCTTCTACCACACAGGGGGAGACTGGTTTATTTGCTCCAGGGTCCCCCATGTGGAAAGTTTGGGTAGCAGAGCACTCCCACGTGGATGCCTGAAAAGCACACCTCCATTAAAATTGCAGCTGAGAAACATGGCCAATTCGTTCTGGTGGCTCTTGGGCGAATTACCAAGGCCTGGAGTTGACATGAAGTCTCATGAAGATGGGTCATAATGCAGGTTTGTTACCATGGAGACCTTAGAGTGTGCTGGTGGCTAAGGGACCATGTAGGATTCATCTACCCTGAGGGTTTGACACTGGTCAAAGGGCACGGTTTCCTTCTCGGACCAGAGATGTTCTGATGTGGGGCTAACGGACCAAATGTATCATAATTTGGTATTGCAGAACAGGCCTCTGAGGATAGATGCCTGAAAATTTAATCTAGGGTTCCAATAAAATCCTAACGGAATGTCAGGTTCAATCCTCTGACTCAGTATCATTGACTTCAAAGTCTGCCTAGATGTAGGTGATCAGGGTGTTCCAGACTGTGCATTTGTGTACAGAGTGGCAACCAGTATTGGGGTGGGCTCAGGGGCCTTGCAGGTTTCTCCTAATCTGGAAAGATAGGGCAATTTGATGGGCACAGTTTCCTTGGCAATGGTGGGCACAGTCCTGTGGTGTGGCTCCAGAGACCCCATGCTGGAGGGCATGAGAGCCATGGTTTTGGAAGGGATGTCTGCAAACACAAATGCGGGTTAGGTTTAGTGGCGAAGTGATTGTAGGCCCAATGCATACTCCTGGAGGGAAGCTCCGTGTGAAATGTAAATCGCATGCCTCAAAGGAGGTAGCACAGTCTTTTTTATCTGGATTGTGTATCCACGATGGACTAAGAATGCAGGTGTGGTCTCAGGTGTCCATGGGTGATATTTCCTCTCAAGTATCCTGGCGGCTCCTTATAATGTGGTGGCTTTCTCAGAGAGGAAAGAGTTCTGTTTTCCATATTAAGGGTGTCCCATAACAGGGATTGCAGAGAAGTGCTCTGGCTCTGGGCACCTGGAAATACCCACCAAGGGTTATGATTTGGGCATAGGGGCTTACCAGGCCTCCAATGCAAGTCCTGGAGATACAACTGAGAGCGTTTGTTTGAAAGCATGCTCAGGCTGAGGGTCACTATGCAAGCTTTTGCATAGGGTGGCCCTCAGGAATGGGGGTGGTCTCAATGGCCATTCAGTAGGCTAACACTCTGAGTGTTGGACACCCTTCCGAACTTACAGGAATCCTGCCATGGGGAATGAGGATTTCTCTATTGTGATTCAGGTTCCCTCATTGGTAGGGATTCCAGGAAAGGTCTGGGGACACATGCCTGAATACCAAGGATGGGTAAAGATGACGGCTCTGTTCCGTGGCCAGTCTAACATGCGGGATATGGGCCCCGCCTTCTAGGTGGCTGACACGAGGTCGGGGCTTAGGCTCTGTCAGACACAACACTAGGGGCCAGGGCTGTCTATAATTCAGGGTTCCCTCAAGGGACAAGTAGATTGATCATAATGTGGAGTTTCTGGGCAGACTCACCAGGCCCTTCTTCTTTCTATTGGGAAGGCAGAATGCTGTGTTGTGGCTGCAGAATTCCCTATCATGAGGGCTTGTGGACCAGTAGGGTGAGGATGGAATTGTAAACCCAAGCTATGAATAAATTCAGTGACAAGCGAATGGCATTTCCAGTGTGCAGCGGCTGATTCGAATATCCAGCACCTGAGTAAGCGCAGACGTCAGATGTTTGCTCAAGCTGGAGTTTGTGTCTATAATGACTGACAAATGGAGAGGAGTTGAAAAGAGGTCATAGAGGATTTCCCACACTTGAGCTTGTGAGATGCTCCAAACAGCCAGGTTTCCTTCTACAGGACAGGGCAGTCAGATTTGTTTGCTCGAGAGTCCCCCATGTGGAAAGTTTGGGTAGCAGAGCACTCCCACATGGATGCCTGGAAAGCACACTTCCACTGAACATTGCAGCTGAGGAACATGGCAGGTTCTTTCTGAAGGCTCTGGGGTGAAGTACCAAGGCCTGTAGTTGACATGGAATCTCATGAAGATGGCTCACAATGCTGGCTTGTTACCAGTGAGATCTTAGAATCTGCTGGTGGCTACGGGCCAAGTAGGATTCATCTACCCTGAGGGTTTGACACAGTTCCAAGAGCACGGCTTCCATCTAAAGAAAGGAGATGTTCTGTTGTGGGGATCAGGGACCATATGTTGTATCTTAAGTTGGTACTCCAGAACAGGTCTCTGATTATAGATGCCTGAAAACCTAATCAGGGGTTACAATGAGGTCATAGGAGCATGTCAGGTTCAATCTTCTGACTGAGAAACACTGACTTGGGTATCTGCCTGGATTCAGGTGATCAGCGTATTTCAGACTGCACATTTGTGTCCAGAGGGGCCTCCAGTATTGGGGTGGGCTCAGGGGCCTTGCAGGTTTCTCCTTATCTCGAAGTTTTAGGCAAATGTGACGGACACATTTTCCTTGGGGATGGCAGGCACAGTCCTTTGGTGTGGCTCCAGAGACCCCATCCTGGAGGAAATATGAGCCATGGTTTCGGGATAGAAGTCTGTAAGCACAAACTCGGGTTAAGGTTAGCGGTGAGGTGATCGCAGGCCCAATGCATAGACCTGGAGGGCAGCTCGTCTGGAACTATAAATTAGTTGCCTTGAAGGTGGTAGCACAGGCTTGTGTATCTGGCTTTTGTGTCCAGGATGTCCTCGGAATACAGGTGTGGTCTCATGGATTCATGGGAGATTTTTCCTCTCAAGGTTCCTAGCGGCTCCCTATACTATGGTGGCTTTCTTGGCGAAGGGGAGAGTGCTATTTTCCATCTTAGGGGTGTCCCAAAACAGGGATTCCAGAGACAGGCTGTGTTTCTGGGCCCCTGAAAAATCCCACCAGGTGTTATGATTTGTGCTTAGGGGCATATCAGGCCTGCAAATTTGGATTCTGGAATGCAACTGAGAGTGTTTGTTTGAAAGCATGCTCATGTTGGGGGTCACAATGCCTGCTTGTGTCCAGGGCGGCCCTCATGAGTGGGCGGGTTATCATTGGCCATTCAGCTGGCTACCACTCTGAGGTCTGGAAACCCATCCCAAGAGCCATCATTCCTGCCACGGGGAAGGAGGATTTCCCTATTGTGCTTCTGGTTCCCCCATTGGCAGGGATTTCAGCAAATGTCTGGGGACAGATGCCTGAATCAAGAATGGGTAGAGATGACAGCCCTGGGACATGGCTGGTCTCACATTCTGGAGTTGGAGCCCAGTCTCTGGGTCCTGACACGAGGTCAGAGACGAGGTTCTGTCAGACTCAGCGCTAGTGGCCAGGTAAACCTATAAATGGGGTTCACTCGAGGGTCGAGTAGATTTATCCTCATGTAGGGTTTCTGGGCAGTCTCTCCAGGCTGTTTTTTCTTGCTATGGGGAAGGCAGAATGCTGTGTTGTGGCGTCAGAATTCCCTATCAAGAGAGCTTACTGAACACCAGGGTGAGGATGGAATTGCAAACCCAAGCTACTTTTTTTTTTCAAGATTTTATTTATTTGTCAGAGAGCGAGCGAGAGCAAGCACAGGCAGACAGAGTGGAAGGCAGAGTCAGACGGAGAAGCAGGCTCCCTGCGGAGCAAGGAGCCTGATGTGGGACTCGATCCCAGGACGCTGGGATCATGACCTGAGCCGAAGGCAGCTGTTTAACCAACTGAGCCACCCAGGCGTCCCGCCAAGCTACTTTTAAATTCAGTGCCAAGCATAAGGCAATTCCAGTGTGTAGCAGCTGATTCAAATATCCAGCACTTGAGTAAGTGCAGATGTCAGTTGATTGCTCACGCTGGAGTTAGTGTCTATGATGACCAACAAATGGATGGGTGGCCTCAAGAGGCCATGGAGGATTACCCACCCTCAGGCTTGAGATACTCCATACAGAAAAGATTCCTTTTACCAGACAGGGGAGTCTGGTTAGTTTCCTCCAGGGTTCCCCATGTGGAAAGTTGGTATCAGAGCACTCCTGCTGGATGCCTGGAAAGTACACCTACATTGACCATGGCAGCAGAGGAACATGGCAGTTTCATTCTGGTGGCTCTGGGCCGAAGTACCAAGGGCTGGAGTTGTCATGGAGTCTCATGAAGATGGGTCACAATGCTGGCTTGTTACCAGTGAGATCTTAGAATCTGCTGGTGGCTACGGGCCAAGTAGGATTCATCTACCCTGAGGGTTTGACACAGTTCCAAGAGCACGGCTTCCATCTAAAGAAAGGAGATGTTCTGTTGTGGGGATCAGGGACCATATGTTGTATCTTAAGTTGGTACTCCAGAACAGGTCTCTGATTATAGATGCCTGAAAACCTAATCAGGGGTTACAATGAGGTCATAGGAGCATGTCAGGTTCAATCTTCTGACTGAGAAACACTGACTTGGGTATCTGCCTGGATTCAGGTGATCAGCGTATTTCAGACTGCACATTTGTGTCCAGAGGGGCCTCCAGTATTGGGGTGGGCTCAGGGGCCTTGCAGGTTTCTCCTTATCTCGAAGTTTTAGGCAAATGTGACGGACACATTTTCCTTGGGGATGGCAGGCACAGTCCTTTGGTGTGGCTCCAGAGACCCCATCCTGGAGGAAATATGAGCCATGGTTTCGGGATAGAAGTCTGTAAGCACAAACTCGGGTTAAGGTTAGCGGTGAGGTGATCGCAGGCCCAATGCATAGACCTGGAGGGCAGCTCGTCTGGAACTATAAATTAGTTGCCTTGAAGGTGGTAGCACAGGCTTGTGTATCTGGCTTTTGTGTCCAGGATGTCCTCGGAATACAGGTGTGGTCTCATGGATCCATGGGAGATTTTTCCTCTCAAGGATCCTAGCGGCTCCCTATACTATGGTGGCTTTCTTGGCGAAGGGGAGAGTGCTATTTTCCATCTTAGGGGTGTCCCAAAACAGGGATTCCAGAGACAGGCTGTGTTTCTGGGCCCCTGAAAAATCCCACCAGGTGTTATGATTTGTGCTTAGGGGCATATCAGGCCTGCAAATTTGGATTCTGGAATGCAACTGAGAGTGTTTGTTTGAAAGCATGCTCATGTTGGGGGTCACAATGCCTGCTTGTGTCCAGGGCGGCCCTCATGAGTGGGCGGGTTATCATTGGCCATTCAGCTGGCTACCACTCTGAGGTCTGGAAACCCATCCCAAGAGCCATCATTCCTGCCACGGGGAAGGAGGATTTCCCTATTGTGCTTCTGGTTCCCCCATTGGCAGGGATTTCAGCAAATGTCTGGGGACAGATGCCTGAATCAAGAATGGGTAGAGATGACAGCCCTGGGACATGGCTGGTCTCACATTCTGGAGTTGGAGCCCAGTCTCTGGGTCCTGACACGAGGTCAGAGACGAGGTTCTGTCAGACTCAGCGCTAGTGGCCAGGTAAACCTATAAATGGGGTTCACTCGAGGGTCGAGTAGATTTATCCTCATGTAGGGTTTCTGGGCAGTCTCTCCAGGCTGTTTTTTCTTGCTATGGGGAAGGCAGAATGCTGTGTTGTGGCGTCAGAATTCCCTATCAAGAGAGCTTACTGAACACCAGGGTGAGGATGGAATTGCAAACCCAAGCTACTTTTTTTTTTCAAGATTTTATTTATTTGTCAGAGAGCGAGCGAGAGCAAGCACAGGCAGACAGAGTGGAAGGCAGAGTCAGACGGAGAAGCAGGCTCCCTGCGGAGCAAGGAGCCTGATGTGGGACTCGATCCCAGGACGCTGGGATCATGACCTGAGCCGAAGGCAGCTGTTTAACCAACTGAGCCACCCAGGCGTCCCGCCAAGCTACTTTTAAATTCAGTGCCAAGCATAAGGCAATTCCAGTGTGTAGCAGCTGATTCAAATATCCAGCACTTGAGTAAGTGCAGATGTCAGTTGATTGCTCACACTGGAGTTAGTGTCTATGATGACCAACAAATGGATGGGTGGCCTCAAGAGGCCATGGAGGATTACCCACCCTCAGGCTTGAGATACTCCATACAGAAAAGATTCCTTTTACCATACAGGGGAGTCTGGTTAGTTTCCTCCAGGGTTCCCCATGTGGAAAGTTGGTATCAGAGCACTCCTGCTGGATGCCTGGAAAGTACACCTACATTGACCATGGCAGCAGAGGAACATGGCAGTTTCATTCTGGTGGCTCTGGGCCGAAGTACCAAGGGCTGGAGTTGTCATGGAGTCTCATGAAGATGGGTCACAATGCTGGTATGTTGTCAGGGAGGTCATAGAATGTGCTGGTTGCCAGGGGGCCTTGAAGGATTCATCTACCCAGAGTGTTTGACACAGGTCCAGAGCACAGCTTTCTTCTAAGGACAGGAGATGTTCTTTTGTGTGGCTCAGTGACCATATTGTATCATACATTGATATTCAGAACAGCCTTCTGAGTACAGATACCTGAAAACCTATTCTAGTGTTCCAGTGAATCCTAGGAGCATGTCAGGTTCAATCTTCTGTCTGAGGACCATTGACTTGGATATCATCCTGGATGTAGGTGATATGGTGTGTCAGACTGTGCATTTGCGTCCAGAGTGGCCTCCAATATTGGGCTGGGCGTAGGGGCCTTGCAGGTTTCTCCTAATCTAGAGTGTTTGTTTAATATTGACAATCACAGTTTCCTTTGGGAAGACAGGTACAATCCCGTGGTGTGGCTCCAGTTATCACAAACTGGAGGGCATGTGAGCCATGGTTTTGGGAGGGAAGTCTGAAAACACAAACTTGGGTTAGGGTTAGTGGCAAGGTTATCACAGGCCCAATGCATAGACATGGATGGCAGCTCTTCAGGAACTGTTAATCGGGTGACTCAAAGGCAGAATCACAGGCTTTTTTCTCTGTATTGTGTGCAGGATGGCCTCAGAATGCAGTTGTGGCCTCATGGGTCCATGGGAGATTTTTCCTCTCTAAGGATCCTGGTGGCTCCCAATAGTTGGTGGCTTTTTCGGGGAAGGGAAGAGTGCTGTTTTTCATGTTAGGGGTGACCCAAAATATGGATTCCAGAGACGGACTCTGGGTTTGGTCCCCTGGAAAATCCCACCAAGTGTTAGGATTTGGGCCTAGTGGCTTACCAGGCCTGCATGCAGGATCCTGGAGGTGCAACTGAGAGGTCTTGTTTGAAATCATTCTCAGGCTGAGGGTCACAACACTTGCTTATGCCCAGGTGGCCCTCATGAGTGGGCGTGGTCACATTGGCCATGCAGCTGGCTCCCACTTTGAGGGTTGGACAACCATCCCAACAGCCAGAATCCTGCCATGGGGAAAGAGGAGTTCTCTATAGTGCTTCAGGTTCCCCCATTAGTGGGGATTCCAGCAAAGGTCTGGGGACAGAGGCCTGAATACCAAGGATGGGTAAAGATGATGGACATGGGCCATGGCCAGTATCAAATCGTGGATATGGGCCCCGATCACTGGGTGGCTGACACTAGGTCTTGGCTCAGGCTCTGTCAGACACAGCACTAGTGCCCAGGGCAGCCTATAAATTGGGGTTCCCTCGAGTGCTGAGCAGATTGATCCTCATGTATGGTTTCTGGGCAGACTCACCAGGCCCTTCTTGTTTGTAAGGGGAAGGCAGAATGCTGTTTTGTGGCTCTAGAATTCACTATCAAGAGGGCTTGTGGACCAGGAGGCTGAGGATGGAATTGTAAACCTAAGCTATGGTTACATTCTGTATCAAGCGAAAGAAATTTCCAGTGTGCAATGTTTGAATCCAATATTCAGCACTTGAGTGAGGGTGGATGTCAGATATTTGCTCATGCTGGAGTTTGTGTCTATGATGACACAAAAATGGAGGGGTGGCGTCAAGAGGTTATGGAGGATTTCCCAATCTGGTGTTTTTGAGATGCTCCAAACAGCAAGGTTTCCTTCTACGAGACAGGGGCAGTCTGATTTGTTTCCTCCATGGTTCCCCATGTCGAAAGATCGGATAACATAGATCTCCCAAATGGGTGACTGGAAAGCACACCTTCATTGACCATGACAGCGAAGGAACATGGCATCTGGTGGCTTTGAGGCGAAGAAATAAAGACTGGATTGGACATGGAACCTCATGAAGATGGGTCAAAATGTTGGTTTGTTACCAGGGAGATCTTAGAATGTGCTGGTGGTTAATGGGCCATGCAGGATTCATCTAGCCTGAGGATTTGACACAGGCCCAAGAGCCTGGATTGCTTCTGGGGGCAGGAGATATTCTGTTGTGGGGCTCAGCGGCCATATGTTGTATCATAAATTGGTAATCCAGAACAGGTCTCTGAGGACAGAAGCCTGAAAACCTAATAATGGGTTTGAATGAGGCCCTAGGGGAATGTCATTCAATCTTCTGACTCAGGATCATTGACTCTGGTGTCTGACTGGATGCAGGTGATGAGGGTGTTTCAGACTGTGCATTTGTGTCCAGAGTAGCATCCAATACTAAGGTTGGCTCAGGTTCCTTGTAGGTTTCCCTTATATGGGGTTTTTGGACAACTGTGATGTGTAGTTTCCTTGGGGATTGCAGGAACTGTCCTGTGGTGTGACTCCAGAGACCCCATCCTGGAGGACATGTGCGCCATGATTTTGAGAGAGAAGTCTGCAAACACAAACTTAGGTTAGGGTTAGTGGCAAGGTGATCATAGTCCCAATCCATAGACCAGGAGGGCAGCAAGTCTGGAACTGTAAATCACGTAACTCAAAGGTGGTAGCACAGGTAATTGTATCTGGATTTAATTTCCAGAATGGCCTTTATTGCAGGTGTTGTCTCAAGGGTCCATGGGAGATTTCTCCTCTCAAGGATCCTGGCGGTTCTCAATAGTTTGTTGGATTTCTCCGGGAAGGGATGAGTACTGTTTTCCAGCTTAGGTGTGCCCCAAAACAGGCATTCCAGAGATGAGCTCTGGGTCTAAGTGCTTGGAAAATCCCACCAAGGGTTAATATTTAGGCCTAGGGCCATACCAGGCCTGCAATGCGGGATCCTGGAGGTGCAACTGAGAGCGTTTGTTTGAAAGTATGGTCAAGCTGAGGGTCCCAATGCCTGCTTGTGCCCCGGAGGCCATCAGGATTGGGCGATGTCTACTCAGCCATGCAGCCAGTTCCCATTCCTAGGGTTGGACACCCATCCAAAAGCCAGGATTCCTGCCATGGCGAAGGATGAATTCTCTATTGTGCTTCAGGTCCCCCCATTGGTAGGGATTCCAGCTAAGATCTAGGGGACAGATGCCTGAATACCAAGGATGGGTAGTAATGACAGCCCTGGGCCATGGCCGGTCTCACATGGTTAATGTGGGCCCCACCCTCTGGGTTGCTGACACGAGGTAGGGGCTCAGGCTCTGTCAGACACAGCACTAGTGGCTAGGGCAAACTATAAATAGGGGTTCCCTCCTGGGCTGAGTATATTGATCTTTATGTGCAGTTTATGGGCAGACTCACCAGGTCCTTCTATCTATGAAGAAGGCAGAATGTTGCGTTGTGGCTCCAGAATTCCCTATCAAGAGATATGGCAGACCAGTAGGGTGAGGATGAAATTGTAGTCTGAAGCTAGGCTTAAATTCATTGCAAAGCGAAAGGCAGTTCCAGTGTGCAGCAGCTGATTCCAATATCAGCGCCTGAATATGGGCGGATGTCAGATGTTTGCTCAGGCTGGAGTTTGTGTCTACGATGACCAACAAATGGAGAGGTGCGTCAAGAGGCCATGGAGGATTTCCCACCCTGGGGCTCAGGGGCCATAATTTGTATCATAAGTTGGTATTCCAGAAGAGGCCTCTGAGGACAGGTGCCTGAAAAGTTAATCCCTCTTCCAATGAGGTCCTAGGGCCATGTCAGGTTCAATTATCTGACTCAGGACCATTGATTTGGGTGTCTGCCTGGATGGAGGTGATCAGGGTGTTTCAGACTGTGCATTTGTATCCAGAGCAGCCTCCAATATTGGGATGTGCTCAGGAGCCTTCCGGGTTTCTCCTAATCAGGAGGGTTTGGGCAACTGTGATGGTCCCAGTTTCCTTGGGGATGGCAAGCACAGTCTTGTGGTGTGACTCTAGGGGCCCCATCCTGGAGGACATGTGAGCTATTGTTTTTAGAGAGAGATCTGCAAACACAAACTCGGGATAAGGTTAATGGAGAGGTGTTCACAGTCCCAATCCAAAGATCTGGAGGGCAGCACGTCAGGAACTGTAAATCAGGTGACTCGAAGCCAGTAGCACAGTCTCTTGTATCTGGATAGCATATCCACGCTGGCCTCGGAATACAGGTGTGGACTCATGGGACCATGGGAGATTCTTCTTCTCAAGGATCCTGGGGGATCCCATTAGTTTGGTGGCTTTCTCAGGGAAGTGAAGAGTGCTGTTTTCCATCTTAGGGGTGCCTCAAAACAGGGATTCCAGTGACGGGCTCTGGGTATGTGCACATGGAACATCCCACGATGTGTTAGGATTTGGGCTTAAGGGCATATCAGGCCTGCAATGCAGGATCCTGGAGGTGCAACTAAGAGCATTTTTTTGAAGGCTTGATCAAGCTGAGGGTTACAATGGCTACTTGTGCCCAGGGCAGCCCTCATGAGTGGGCATTGTCTCCTTGGCCATGCAGCTGGCTCCCACTTTGAGGTTTGGACACCCATATCAACAGCCAGGATTCCTACCATGGGGAAGGAGGAGTTCTCTATTGTGCTTTAGGTTACCCCATTGGTAGGGATTACATAAAAGGTCTGGGGACAGGTGCCTGAATACCAAGGATGGGTAGAGATGATGGACTTGGGCCCTGGCCAATCTCACATGCTGGATATGGGCTCATATCTCTGGGTGCCTGAAACTAGGTCTTGGCTCAGGCTCTGTCAGACACAGTACTAGTACTAGTACTAGTACTAGTGCCCAGGACAGCCTATAAATCAAGGTTCCATCGAGTGCCAAGTAGATTGATCCTCATGTGGAGTTTCTGGGAAGATTCACCAGGCCCTATTTCTTTCTAGTGGGAATGCAGAATGTTGCCTTGTGGCTCCAAATTCCCTCTCTAGAGGGCTTGCAGACCAGGAGGCTGAGGATGGAATTCTAAACCCAAGCTATGGATAAATTCAGTGTCAAGTGAAACGCAGTTCCAGTGTGCAGTGGTGGAAAAGAAAATGCAGAATCTAAATAACGGCAGATTTCAGATGTTTTCTCATGCTGGAATTTTTGTCTATGATGACTGACAAATGGAGGGGTTGTGTCAAGGGCCATGGAGGATTTCTCCTGCTGGTGCTTCTGACATGCTCCAAACAGAGGGTTCCCTTCTACTGGTCAGTGGCAGTCTGGTTTGTTTGCTCCAGGGTCCCACATGTGGAAAGAATCAGTAGAAGAGCACTCCCACATGGATGCCTGGAAAG
Organism: Mustela nivalis; assembly: GCF_964662115.1. Lineage (NCBI taxonomy): Eukaryota > Metazoa > Chordata > Mammalia > Carnivora > Mustelidae > Mustela > Mustela nivalis. The sequence goes on along the minus strand of NW_028136547.1, from coordinate 1,489,534 downwards.
CACACCTCACTGACCATATCAGGTGAGGAACATGGCAGGTTCATTCTGGTGGCTCTGGGGCGAATTACCAAGGACTTGAAATGACATGGAATCTCATGAAGATGGATCACAATGCTGTTTGTTTGTTACCAGAGAGATCTTAGAATGTGCTGGGGGCTAAGGGGCTGTGCATAATTCATATACCCCGACCCTTGACACAAGTTGAAGAGCACGAATTCCATCTGGGGACAGGAGATATTCTATTGTGGTGTTCAGGGACCAATCTTCTGACTCAGGAACATTGACTTGGGTGTCTTCCTGGATGGAGGTGATCAGGGTGTTGCACACTGTGCATTTGTGTCCAGAGTGGCCTCCAATATTGGACTGGGCTTAGGGGACTTGCAGGTCTCTCCTAATCTGGAGGGTTTGGGCAACTGTGATGGACACAGTTTCATTGGGGATAGCAGGATCTTTCCTGTGGTGTGGCTACAGAGACCCATCATAGAGGGCATGTGAGCCATGGTTTTGGGAAAGAAGTCTGCAAACACAAACTTGGGGTAGGGTTAATGGCGAGGTGATCACAGGGCCAATGCGTAGGTCTGTAGGGCAGCTCGTCTGGAACTGTAAACCAGGTGATTCGAAGGTGGTAGCACAGTCCCTTGTATCTGGATTGTGTGTCCCGGATGGCCTCGGAATGAAGGTGTGGTCTTATGGAGCCCTGGGAGATTTTTCTTCTCTACGCATCCTGGCAGCTCCTAATAGTTTTCTCAGGGGAGGGAAGAGTGCTGTTTTCCATCATAGGGGTGCTTCAAAACAGAGATTCCAGAGACGGGCTCTGGTTATGTTGGCATGGAAAATCCCACGAAGTGTTAGGATTTGGTCCTAAGGGCATACCAGGCCTGCGATGCGGGACCCTGCAGAAACAACTGAGAGCATTTGTTTGAATGCATGCTAAGGTTGAGGGACACAATGCCTGCTTTGGCCCAGGCGGCCCTTATGATTGGGCGTTGTCTCATTGGCCATGCACCTGGTTCTAATTCTGAGGGTTGGGCACCCATAGCAACAGCCAGGCTTCCTGCCATGGGGAAGGAGGAGTTCTCAATTGTGCTTCAGGTTCCCCCACTGGTAGGGATTCCAGCAAAGATCTGGGATAGTTGCCAGAATACCAAGGATGGGTAGAGATGACTGGGCCATGGCCAGTCCCACATGCTGGATAAGGGCCCCACACTCTGGGTGGCTGACACGAGGTTGGGGCTCAGGCTCTCTCAGACACAGCGCTAATGGCCAGCGCAAAGTATAAATCGGGGTTCCCTCGAGGGCCAAGTAGATTGATCTTCATGGGGAGTTTCTGGGCAGACTCACCAGGCCCTTGTTCTTTCTATGGGGAAGGCAGAATGTTGCGTTTTGTCTCCCTAATTCCCTCTCAAGAGGACTTGCAGTCCAGTAGGGTGAGGATGGAATTGTAAACCCAAACTATGCAAGAATACAGTGTCAAGTGAAAGGTATTTCCAGTGTGCGTGACTGATTCGAATATCCAGCACCTGAGTAAGAGCAGATGTCAGATGTTTGCTCATGCTGGAATTTGTGTCTATGATGACTAACAAATGGAGGGTTGGCATCAAGAGAATGTGGAGGACTTCCCAGGCTGGGGCTTGTGAGATGCTCCAAACAACCAAGGTTTCCTTCAACCTGACAGGAGTAGTCTTATTTGTTTGCTCTAGGGTTCCCTATGTGGAATTTTTGTGTAGCAGAGAACTACCTCTTGGATGCCTAGAAAGCACACGTCCATTGACCTTTGTACCTGAGGAACATGGCAGATTCGTTTCATGGCTCTTGGGCAAAGTACCAACACCTTGAGTTGGCATCAAGTCTCAGGAAGTTGGGTCACAATGCTGGTTTGTTACCAGGGAGATCATAGAAGGTGCTGGGGCTAATGGGTCATGCAGGATCCATCTACCCTGAAAGTTGGACATAGATCCAAGAGCACATTTTCCTTCTGGAGACAGGAGATGTTCTGTTGTGGGAATCAGGGACCACATGTTGTATCATAACTTGGTATTCCAGAACAGGACTCTGAGAACAGATGTCTGAAGACCCAATCTAGGGTTCCAGTGAAGTCCTAGGGGCATGTCAGGTTCAATCATCTGACTCAGAACCATTGACTTGGCTTTCTGCCTCGATGGAGGTGCTCAGGGTGTTTCAGACTGCACGTTTGCATCCAGAGCAACCTCCAATATTGGGGTGGGTTCAGGGGCCTGGCAGGTTTCTCCTAATCTGGAGGGTTTGGACAACCTGATGGGCACAGTTTTCTTGGGGAAGGCAGGAACTTTCCTGTGATGTGGCTTGAGGGACCACATCCTGGTGGGCATGTAAGCCATGGTTTTGGGAGAGAAGTCGGCAAACACAAACTGGGGTTAGGGTTAGTGTCGAGATGATCACAGGCCCAATGCATAGACATGGAGGGCAGCTCGTCAGGAAATGTAAATAGGATGACTCGAAGGCGGTAGCAAAGACTTTTCTCGCTGGATTGTGTGGACAGGATGGCCTCGGAATGCAGGTTTGTTTTCATGGGTCCATGGGAGATTTTTTCTCTCTAAGGATCCTGGCGGCTCCCAATAGTTTGGTGCCTTTCTCAGGGAAGGGAAGAGTGCTGTTTTCCATCTTAAGGGTGCCCCAAACAGGGATTCTGAGACGGACTCTGGGTCTGGGCACCTGGAAAATCCCACCAAGGGTTAGGATTTGGGCCTAGGGGCATACCAGGCCTGCAATGCTGGTACTGGAGGAGCAACTGAGAGTGTTTGTTTGAAAACATGCTCAGGCTGAGGATCACCATGCCTGCCTGTGCCCATGTCGGCCCTCAGGAGTGGGTATGGTCTCCTTGGCCATGCAGCTGGCTCCCACGCTGAGGGTTGGACAACCAATATTCCTGCCATGGGGAAGGAGGTGTTCTCTATTGTGTTTCAGGTTCGCCATTGGCAGGAATTCCAGCAAAGTTTGGGGGACAGATGACTGGATACCAAGGATGGGTACAGATGATGGCCCAGGGCCATGGCCGATCTCTCATGCTAAATATGCGCCCTCAAATCTGGGTGGCTGACACGAGGTCGTCGGGGCTTAGACTCTGTCAGACACAGCACTAGTGGTCAGGGAAATCTATTAATCAGGGTTGCCTCGTGGTCTGAGTAGATTGATCCTCATGTGAGGTTTCTGGGCAGACTCAACAGGTCCTTCTTCTTTCTATGTGGAAGGCAGAATACTGCGTTGTGGCTCCAGAATTCCCTATCAAGAGATATTGTGGACCAGTGTGGTGAGGATAGAATAGTAATACAAAGCTATGGTTAAGTTCAGTGAAAAGCAAAAGGCAGTTCCAGTGTGCAGCTGCCGTTTCGAATATCCAGCACCTGAGTAAGGGTGGATGTCAGATGTTTGCTCACACTGGAGTTTGTGTCTGTGATTACCCACAAATGGAAGGGTGGCGTCAAGAGGCCATGGAGGATTTCCCATGCTGGGGCTTGTGAGATGCTCCAAATAGCAAAGTTTCTTTTTACCGGACAGGAGAAGTCTGGTTTGTTTTCTCTGGTTTCTCCATGTGGAAAGTTTTGTAGCAGAGAACCCCACAGGGATGCCTGGAAATCACCCCTCTATTGACCATTGCACCTGAGGAACATGGCAGGTGCATTCTGGTGGCTCTGGGGCAATATATCGAGACCTTGAGTTGACATGGAGTCTCATGAAGATGGGGCACAATGATGGTTTGTTACCAGGAATATCATAGAATGTGCTGGTTGCTAAGGGGCCATTCAGGATCCAAATACCCTAAGGGTATGACACAATTCCAGGAGCATGGCTTCCTTTTTGGGGAGGACATATTCTGTTCTGTGGCTCAGGGACTATATATTTTATCATAAGTTGATATTCCAGAGCAGGCCTCTGATGACAGATACCTGTAAACCTAATCTAGTGTGCCAATGAAGTCCTCGGGGCATGTCAGGTTCAATCTTCTGACTCAGGAGCATTGACTTGGGTGTCTGCCTGTATGGAGGTGATCAGGGTGTCTCAGACTGTGCATTTGTGCCCAGAGCGGCCTCCATTATTTGGCTGCGCTCAGGGGCCTTGTAGGTTTCTCCTAATCTAAAGGTATCGGGCAAAAGTGATGGGCACAGATTCCTTGAGGATCTCATGCACAGTCTTGTGGTGTGGCTTCAGATGCCAGAACCTGGAGGTCATGTGAGCCATGGTTTTAGGAAGGAAGTCTGCAAACACAAACTCAGTTTAGGTTAATGGCAAGGTGATTGCAGGCCCAATGCATAGACCTGGAAGGCAGCTCGTCAGGAACTGTAAATCCGATGACTCAAAGGTGATAGCACATGATATGTATCTGGATTGTATGTCCAGGATGGCCTCGGAATGCAGGTGTGTTCTCATGGGTCTATGGCAGATTTTTCCACTCAAGGATCCTGGTGGCTACCAAGAGTTTGGTGACTATCTCGGGGAAGGGAAGAGTGCTGTTTTCCATCTTAAGGGTCCCCCAAAATAGGGATTCCAGAGATGGGCTCTGTGTCTGGGCCCCTGTAAAATCCCACCAGGGTTAGGATTTGGGCCTAGGTGTGTACTAGGCCTGCAATTCGGGGTCCCAGAGATGCAATTGAGAGCGTTTGGTTGAAAGCATGCTCAGGCTGAGGTCACAATGCCTGCTTGTGCCCGGGTAAGCCATCATGAGTGCACATGGTCTCCTTGGCCATGGAGCTGCCTTCCACTTTGAGGGTTGAGCAACTATCCCAACTGTCAGAATACCTTCCATGGGGAAGGAGGAGTTCTCTATTGTGCTACAGGTTTCCCCAATGGCAAGGATTTCAGCAAAGGTGTGGGTACAGATGCCTGAATACCAAGAATAGAAGAGAAGACAGACTTGGGCCATAGCTGGTCTCACATGCTGTATATGGGCCCTGATCTCTCAGTGGCTGACACTAGGTCCTGGCTCCGGCTATGTCAGACACAGCACTAGTGCCCAGGGCAGCCTATGAATCAGGGTTCCGTCTAGCACCGAGAAGATTGACCATCATATGGAGTTTCTGGGCAGACTCTCCAGGCCCTTTTTCTTTCTATGGGGAAGGCAGAATATTGTGTTGTAGCTCCAGAATTCCCTCACAATAGGGCTTGTGGACCAGTAGGCTGAGGAAGGAATTGTAAACCCAAGCTATGGCTTAATTCAGTCAAACTAAAGGCAGTTCCAGTGTGCAGCGATCGAATTGAAATCCAGCAACTGAGTAAGGGCGGATGTCAGATGTTTGCTCATGCTGGAGTTTGTGTCTATGATGACTGACAAATGGAGTGGTGGCTTCAAGAGGAAATGGAGGATTTCCCACGCTGGGGCTTGTGAGATGCTCCAAACAGAAGGTTTCCTTCTACCGGACAGGGGCATTCTGTTTTTTTTGTCTCAAGGGTCCCCGCCAATTGCAAAGTTTGTGTAGCAGAGCACCCCCTTATGGTTGCCTGGAAACCACACCTCCACTGACCATTGCAGCTTAGGAACATGGCAAGTTCATTCTGGTGGCTCTGGGGCGAAGTACTAAGGGCTTATTTCTACATGGAATGTCATGAATATGGGTAACAATGCTGTTTTGTTACCTGGGAATTCTTAGCCTGTCATCTGTACACATCCTTGGTATTAAGGCAACTTTCCACAGACCTTTCCTGTAACCCTGCCAATGGGGGAACCTGCAGCACAATAGAGAACTCCTCTTTCCATTGCAGGAAGCCTGGCTGTTGCAATGGGTGTCCAACCCTCAAAGTGGGATCCAGCTATATGGCCAATGAGACTACGCCGTCTCATGAGGGCCCCCCTGGGCACAAAGAGGCATGATGACCCGCAGCCTGAGCATGCTTTCAAACAAGCCCTCTCTGTTACACCATTAGGATCCTGCATTGCAGGCCTGGAATGCCCCTAGGCCCAAATCCTAACACTTGGTGGGATATCCGGGCACCCAGACCCAGAGCCCGTCTCTGGAATCCCTGTTTTGGCATAAGCCTAAGTTGGAAAACAGCATTCTTCCCTGTTTTGGAGCACCCCTAAGATGGAAAAGAGCACTCTTTTCTTCTCTGAAAAACCACCAATCTATGGGGATCCACCAGGATCCTTAGAGAGGAAAAGTCTCCCATTGAACCATGAGACCACGTCTACATTCAGAGCCCATCCTGGACACACAATCCAGATAGAAAAGCCTGTGCTACCAGCTTTCAGTCACCCTAATTACAGTTCCTGACGTGATGCCTTCTAGGTCTATGCATTGGACCTGCCATCACCTTGCCACTATCCCTGACCCAAATTTGTGTTTGCAGACATCCCTACCAAAACCATGGCTCTCATATCCTCAAGGAGGTGGTCTCTGAAGCCTTACCACAGGACTGGGCCTGCCATCCCCAAGGAAACTGTGCCCATCACAGTTCCCCAAAGCCTCCAAGTTAGGAGAAACCTGCAAGGCCCCTGAGCCCACCCCAATAGTGGAAGTGGCTCTGGATGCAAATGCACAGTCTGAAACACCCTGATCACCTACATCCAGTCAGACAACCATATCAATGGTCCTTAGTAAGAAAATTGAACCTGATGGGCACCAAGGACATCATTGGATCTCTAGATTAGGTTGCCAGCATCAATCCTCAGAGGCCTGTTCTTGAATACCAAGTCAGGATACAACATATGTACCCTGAGCCACAAAACAGAACATCTCCTCTCCCAAGATGGAAACTGTGCACATCGACCTGTGCCAAACCCTCAGCGTGGCCCATAGCCACCAATACATTCTAAGAACTCCCTTGTAACAAACCAGTTTTGGGACACATCTGTAAGAGATTCCAAGTCAACTCAAGGCCTTGGTACTTGGCACCAGAACCACCAAAACGAACCTGTCATGTTCCTCAGCTGCAATGGTCATTGGACGTGTGCTTTCCAGTCATCCATGCGGGAGGGCTCTGCTACGCAAACTTCCACTTGAGGGACCCTGGAGGAAAAAAAAACAGACTCCTCCTGTCCATTAGAAGGAAACCTTGTTGTTTGGAGCATCTCACAATCTTAAGCGTGGGTAATCCTCCATTGCCTCCTGAAGCCACCCCTCCATTAGTCATCATCCTAGACACAAACTCAAGTGTGAGCAAATATCTGACATCTGCCCTTACTCAGGTGCTGGATATCTCGTATAAGCTGCTGCACATTGAAACTGACTTCCGCTTGGCACTCAATTTAAGCATAGCTGGTGTTTACAATTGCATTCTCACCCTATTTGTCCCCAAACCCTCTTGATAGGGAATTCTGGATCCATAAGGCAGCACAGAAAGAAGTGCTTCGTGAGTCTGGCCAGAAACCCTACATGAGGATCAATTTACTCGGCCCTGGAGAGAACCCCAATATATAGACTTCTCTGGCCACTAGTGCTGTGTCTGACACAGCCTGAGCCCAGACCTCGTGTCAGCCACCCAGAGAGCGGGGCCCATATCCAGCATGTGAGAACGGCCATGGCCCAAATCTGTCATCTCTATGCATCCTTGGTATTCAGGCATCTGTCCCCAGACCTTTGCTGTAATCCCTGCCTATGGGGGAACATGAAGCACAATAGATATTTCCTCCTTCCCCATGGCTGGAAACCTGGCCATTGGAATGTGTGTCCATCCCTCAGTGTGGGAGCCAGAAAATGGACAATGGGACCACGCCCACTCCTGAGGGCCACCCTGGGCACAAACAGGCATTGTAATGCTCAGCCTGAGCATGCTTCCAAACAAGCCCTCTCAGTTGCACCACCAAGATCCTGCATTGCAGGCCTGGTCTGCCCATAAGCCCAAATCCCAACCCTTGGTGGGATTTTCCAGGCGCCTAGACCCAGAGACCATCTCTGGAATCCCTGTTTTGGGGCACACCTAAGATCGAAAATAGCAGTCTTCCCATCTCAAAAAGTCATCAAAATATTGGGAGCCGCCAGTATCCTTAGAGGAAAAATCTCCCATGGACCCATGAGGCCACAGCTACATTCTGAGGTCACCCTAGACACACAATCCAGATATAAAAGCCTGTGCTTCCACCTTCGGGTCATTCCAGTTACTGTTCCTGACGAGTAGCCTTCTAGGTCTACACATTGCCCTGCGATAACCTAGCCACTAAACCTAACCCGAGTTTGTGTTTGCAGACTTCCCTCCCAGAACCATGGCTCACATGCCCTCCAGGGTGGAGTCTCTGGAGCCACACCACAGGACTGTGCTTGCCATCCCCATGGAAATTGTGCATGTCAGTTAACCAAACCCTCCAGAGTTGGTTGAAACATTCAAGGCCCCTGTGGCCACCCCAATATTGGAGGTTACTCTGGACATAAGTGCGCAGTCTGAAACTCCCTGATCACCTACATCCTGGCAGACACCCAAGTCAACTTTCCTAAGTCTGAAGATTGAACCTCTCATGCCCCTGGTACTCATTGGAACCCTAGATTAGGTTGTCGGGCATCTGTCTTCAGAGGCCTGTTCTTGAATAGGAACTTATGATATGGCATGTGGTCCCTGAGCCACAAAACACTACATCTCCTGTCCCCAGAAGGTAACCGTGCTCTTCGACCTGTGTTAAACCCTCAGGGTAGGAGAATCTTGCAGGCACCTTAGCCACCAACACATTCTAAGATCTACCTGGTAAAAAAAACCAGCATTGTAACCCATCTTCAAGAGATTCCATGTCAACTCAAGACCTTGGTGCTTCGCCCCAGAAGCACCGTACAGAACCTGCATGTTCCTCAGCTGCATTGGTCAATGGAGGTGTGCTTTCCAGGCATCCATGTGTAAAGGCTCTGCTACCCATACTTTTCACATGGGAGGCCCTGCAGAAAACATACCAGACTCTAACTGTCCAGTAGAAAAAACAACCTTGCTGTTTGGAGCATCTCACATGCATCAGCCTCTTGATGCCACTCCTCCATTCGGTCATCAGAGACACAAACTCCAGTGTGCGTAAACATCTGAAATCCACCTTTACTCAGGTGCTGGATATTTCATTTGTTGGCCACGATAGATACAAACTCTATCATGAGCAGACATCTGACCCTCGCCTGTACTCAGATGCTGGAGATCTCGAAAAAAACCACTGCACATTGGAACGGCCATGTTCTCGGCACTGAGATTAAGCATAGATTGTGTTTTCTGCCTTCTGTTCTCACACTCCTCGCCTTCAAGTCCCCCATATTGGGAATTTGGGAGCCACAATGCAGCCTTCTGCCTGCCCACCAGAAAAAAGAGGTGCCCTATGGGTCTGCGTGAAACTCCATATAAGGTTCCACCAGCACAGCCCTCTATAGCACCACAATATCATAGGCCACCTTGTGAACTAATGCTTTGTCTGACACAGCTCGAGCCCCGACCTCCTGGTAGCCACCTAGATAGCGGGACCCATATCTGGCAGGTGTGACCTGCCTTGACCTGAGTCCTTCATCTCAAACCAACCTGGTTATTCACGTACCAGTCCCAGAACATAGCTCAAATTACTGTGCATGGGGGAATCTGAAGCACAAAAGAGTACTCCTCCTTCCTCATAGAAGGAAAATTAAATGTTGATATGGTGGTCCAACCCTCATATTGGGATCCAGGTGCATGGAACAAGAGCCAATGCCCACTCAGGATGGGCATCTGGGCACAAACAGGCATTGTGACCCTTACCCTGAAACCCATTTCCAACAAGTCTCCATGGGATCTGAACCAAAGCCCCACAGAACCAGGCAGTCAAGCCTCTAGGCCCAAATACTAAGCCTTTGTAGGGTTATCCAGGCACAGGGACCTATAACCCATCTCTGGAATCCCTGTGTTGACGGGAACCGTGAAACAGTAAACCACGCTCTCTCCTTCTCAGTGAGACACCAAACTCTTGGGTGCTGGGCAGAATCCCCAGAGAGGTAGAATATTCCATGGACACATGAGGACACCCCACCATTCCAAGGCCATCCTAGACACAATCCAGACAGAAAAGCCTTTGCTCCTGCCTCCCAGCCACACGAATTTCAAATCCTGAGGAGCTGCCCTCAGCGTCTGCAGATCGGGGCTGCCATCACCTCCCTCCTAATTGATACACAATTTTGTGTCTGAAGACTTTGGTCCCAGAGCCCTTAACCACATTCCCTGCAGGATGGGGCTGACAGAACCACACTACATCACTGGGCCTGATCTCTTGATGAAATTCTGCCGTCTCAGTTGCACAAACCCTCCAGATTAGGAAAAGCCTGCAAGGCCCCTGAGCCCACCCCAATTTCATAGGCCACTCTGGAAAAAATGCACAGTCTGACACAGCCTGAGCATCTACCTCCAGGAAGACTCACAGGTCAAAGTCCCTAAGTCCGAAGGTTGAGGATGACATGCCTCTACAACCTCATAAGAACCCTAGCCTAGATATTCAGGCCTCTGTGCCCAGAGGCCTGGTCTTGAAATCCAACATATGATCCGACATGTGGTCCCTGAGCCATACAAGAGAACCCCTCCTGTCCCGAGAAGGGAACCTGGCTCCTGGGAACTGGGTCTAACCCTCAGGTAGGAGAATCCTGCATGGCCACAGATCCACAACCACATTCTTTTTTTTTATATAGATTTTATTTATTTATTTGACAGAGAGAGATCACAAGTAGGCATAGAGGAAGGCAGAGAGAGAGAGAGGAACAAGCAGGCTCCCTGCTGAGCAGAGAGCCCGATGCGGGACTCAATCCCAGGACCCTGAGATCATGACCTGAGCCGAAGGCAGCGGCTTAGCCCATTGAGCCACCCAGGCACCCTCACCACCACATTCTAAGGTCTCCCTGGACACCAAGCAGCATTGTGACTCATTAGACTGAGAACATCCGTCAACTTAGATCACTTGGAAATTTGAACAAAAACCAGCAGATCAAGCCTGCAATGTTCCTCATCTGCAATGGTCATGCAAGGAAGAATTCCCAGGCCCCCATTCAGAGACCTCTGCTGTCGAATCTGTCTATAAGGGGGACCCTGGAGCCTTGTAAGCGGACTTCCCCTGTCCCACAGTAGGACACCTTGCTGTTTGGAGCAGCTCACAAGGTCCTGCTTGGGAAAATCTCCAAGAATTCTTGAGGCCACCCCACAATTCGTTGACCATCATGGATGCAAACCCAGCGTGAGCAGACATCTGACCCTCGCCCATACTCAGGTGCTGGAAATCTCGAAACAACCACTGCACAATGGAATGGTCCTGTGGTCGGCACTGAGCTTATTCCTGGCTTGTGTTTTCAGACTTCTGTCTTCACACTCCTCGCCTACAAGCCCTCCATATTGGGAATTCTGAAGCCACAGTGCAGCTTTCTGCCTGCCCACCACAAAGAAGAAGTGCCCTATGGGTCTTCGCAGAAACCCACATGAGGATCGTCCTGCACGGCCCTCAATGGCACCCCAATATAATAGACCGACCTCTGCATAAATTGTCTGTCTGACACCGCCTGATCCCCGACCTCCTGTCAGCCACCCAGATAGTGGGCCCCATATCCTCCAGGTGGGTCCAACCTTGGCCCGAGGCCATCATCTTGAAGCAACCTGGATATTCAGGTACCTGTCCCAGACTTAGCTCAAATTCCTGCCCATAGGGGACTCGGAAGCACAAAAGAGTGCTCCTCCTTCCCCATGGCCAGAAAACTGAATGTTGAGATGGCTGTACAACCCTGAGTGGGAACCAGGTGCATGGTCCATGAGACCACGCCTACACAGGATGGGCAGCTGGGCACAAACAGGCATTGTGACCCTCAGAATGAGACCCCTTTCCAAAGATCCCCCTTGGGACATGGACCAGGATCCCAAATCGAAGCTTTGGTTAAGTTTTCCCAGTGTCTGGACCCAGAAACCATCTCTGGAATCCCTGTTTGGACAGGATCCCAGAGATGGAATACAGTCTTTTCCTCTTCCCCAGAAAGAAATCAAACTCTTGGGTGCCAAGCAGAATCACCAGAGTGGAAGAATATCCCATGGACACATGAGGTCACCCCTCCATTTAGTGGCCATCCTAGACACAAAATCCAGACAGAAAAGCCTGTGCTCCTCCCTCCCAGCCACCTGAATTTCAAATCCCGAGGAGCTTCCCTCAGGGTCTTCAGATTCGGACTGCCAACACCTCACTCCTATCTCTTATCCGAGGTTGTGTCTAAAGTCTTTGGTCCCAAAGTCCTGACACACATGACCTCCAGGATGGGGCCTCGAGAAACACATGACATCACTGGCCCTGCTCTCCTGAGGAAACCCTGCCCATCTCAGTTTCCCAAAATGTCCAGATTAGGAGAAAACTGCAAGGCCCCTGACTGCACCCCAATTTCATAGGCCACTCTGGAAAAAGTGCACAGCCTGACACAGCTTCAGCACCTACCTCCACGATGACATGCAGGCCAATGGCACTTAGTCCGAAGATTGAAACTTCCATGGCCCTAAAACCTCATCAGAACCCTAGCTTATGTTTTGATGTCTCTCTCCCTAGAGGGCTGTTCTGGAAATTCAAGCATATGGTCCAACCTGTGGTCCGTGAGCCATACAAGAGCACACCTCCTGTCCCAAGAAGGAAACCTGGCTCCTGGGTACTGGGTCTAATCCTAAGGATAGAGAATCCTCAATGGTCAGAGAGCCGCCACCACATTCTAAGGTCTCCCTGGACATCAAGCAGCATTGGAACCTGTTAGACTGAGAACTTCCATCAACGCAAATCACTTGGAACTTGGAATCAGTGTCATTGGTTCAAGCTTACCCTGTTCCTCAGCTGCAATGGTAACAAGAGATTGGCTTCCCAGGCCTCCAATCAGAGAGCATTGCTATCGAATCTTTCAAATGGGGTCCCTGGAGCCCTGTAAGAAGACTTCTGCTGTCCCTTAGTAGGACACCTTGATGTTTGGAGCAGCTCACAAGCTCCAGCTTGGAAAAACCTCCAAGAATTCTTGAGGCCTCCCCACCATTTGTTGGCCATCATGGATACAAACTCCAGCATGAGCAGACATCTTCCCCTCGCCCAGGTGCTGAAGATCTCGAAACAACTGCTGTACATTGGAATAGACATGTGCTCGGCACTGAGCGTAACCGTAGCTTATGTTTTCATACTTCTGTCCTCACACTCCTCGCCTGCAAACCCTCCAACTTGGATATTCTGGAGCCATAATGCAGCCATCTGCCTGCTCACCAGATAGAAGAAGTGAAGAAAGGGTCTGTGCAAAAATCCCCCTTGAGGATCCAGTTGCACAGCTCTCAAAAACACCCCAATATCATAGGCTGAACTCTCCACGAATGTTCTGTCTGACACAGCTCGAGCCCGAGCTCCTGACAGCCACCCAGAAAGCAGGCCTCATTTTCTGCAGGTGGGTCCTGCCTTGGCCCGAGGACCTCATCTCAAAGTGAACTGGGTATTCAGGCCCCTGTCCCAGAACTTAGCTCAAATTCCTGCCCATGGGGGAACCTGAAGCATAAAAAAGTACACCTCCTTCCCCATGGCAGGAAAACTGAATGTTGAGATGGCAGTCCAACCCTCAGAGTGGGAGCCAAGTGCATAGCCCATGAGGTCACACCCACTCAGCATGGGCATCTGGGCAAAAACAGGCATTGTGACCCTCAGAATGAGACCCATTTCCAACAAGAACACTCGGGAGCTGTACCAGGAAAACATAGAGCAGGACCCTAGGCCCAAATCCTAAGCCTTGTTGCGGTGATCCAGGCTCCAGAACCCAGGACCCATCTCTGGAATGGCTGTTTGGACGGGATCCCTGACTCATAAAACTGCGCTCCTCCCATCCCCCGGAAATACACCAAACTCTTGGGTGCCGAGCAGAATTCCCAGAGAGGTAGAATCTCACATGGACCCATGAGGCCACCCCTCCATTTCGTGGCCATCATAGACAAACAAGTCAGACAGAAAAGACTGTGCTCCTGCCTCACAGCCGTCCGAATTTCATATCTGGAGATGCTTCGCTCAGGGTCTGCAGATTGGGTCTGCCATCACCTCGAGCTTAACTCTTACCCGAGTTTGTGTCTGAAGACTTTGGACCCAGAGTCCTGACCCATATGCCCTCCAGGATGGGGCCTCCAGGAACACACAACAGCACTGGGCCAGCTCTCCCAAGGAATGTCAGCCTGTCTCAGTTTCCCAACCCACCAGATTAAGAGAAAATTGCAAGGCCCCTAATACCACCCCAATTCCATAGGAAGCTCCAGAAAAAATGCATAGTCTGACACAGCCTCAGAATATACCTCCAGGAAGACACCCAGGTCAATGGGAAGGGATGAAATGGCCTAACCCATGGCAGGTTCGATGTGCTGGGTGTGAAGCCAACTGTCTCAATGTCTCTCACAAGGTCTGGGCTCAGGCTATGTAAGACAGAGCATAGTGTTTAGGGTAGCCTATGCAATTGGGGTGTTGCCGAGGGCTGAGCAGGTTGATTTTCATTTGGGTTTCTGAGCAATGCCATAGACAATGTTTTTCTTTGGGGGGCAGGCAGAGTGCTTCGTTCTGGAACCAGAATTCCCAATCATGAGGGCTTTTGGGCCAGGAGTGCTAGGGTAGAGTCTGAAAACAAAACATAGGGTGAGGTGGGGAGCAGGCCCACTCTGCAAAGGCTGAAAGGATATCTCATGCATCTGAAGTCAGGCTGAGGATCAGACATTGGCTGAGGTTGGATTGTGCCCTTGATGGCACCTTCATGAAGCAGGTGCCTCATGAGGCCAACGAAGTTTTCCCACGCTGAGTTTGGAGGTTGCCACAAACCACAAGGTTTCCTTCTGCGAGACAGTCGAGTCCTGTTGAATGGCTCCAGTACATACCACACGGAAGGACTGAAGAGGAGGGTTCAAAGGATGGATCCCTGAACAACATGCCTCGCATTCCCTTTGGCCATTAACGACAAGATATGTTTGTTCTGCTGGCTCTGGGGCAAGCTAACCAGTGGGCTGAGTTGAAATGGCCTCTCCTGAGGATGCGTCATAATGTGGGTTTCTGTCCATGGAGACCTTGGAATGTGATGGTTGTACTGTGGCCCTGCGGAATTCTCCGACCAGAAGGGTTTGATACAGATCCAGTAAGAAAGCACTCCATGTGGAGACGAGAGAGGTTTGGTTTGGAGCCTCAGAAAAACCTAATATGCTGGTATAAGAAACCAGTCCTCTGAGGACAGACACATGAAAACTAAAGCTAAGGTTCACATTAGGGCCTAAGGGCCTGTCCATTTCAATCTTCTGTCTCTGGGGACACTGTCTGAAAGTCTAAGTGGTGATAATGGCAGAGCTGGTGTCAGAGTGCCCCTTTTAGTCCAGGGCAGCCTACACTATCAGGATGGCCTCAGGGGCCTTGGAACTTTTCCCTAACCTGTAGGGTTGTGGTCAATGGATTGGGCACACTTTCCTTGGAGATGGCAGGCACAATCTTTCACTGTGGCTCCAGATGCCCTAGCCTGGAGGGTGTGTGGGTCCAGGCTGTGGGCACATAAGTCTGAAAACAAAAACTCAGCTTCTGAGTGGCGCCGAGGGTATGGCAGGCCGGATGTACAGATAAAGAGTGAGCTCCTTGGCTTGTGAATCAAGGGCGAGATTCCTTCAGGCTTTTGTCTCTGGATGCGTCCAGGATAGCCGTGGATTGTAGGGGGTGGCCTCAGTGACTGTGGACGAGTAACCTCTCTGGGGATTTGTCCCAGCTAACAGGAGTTTGGGGTCATTTTGTGGGAAGGGTGGAGTCCTGTTGTCTGGCTCATGTGTCTCTCCAAGAAAGTGATTCCAGAGAAGAGCCCCAGGAACAGGGGGGAGACTGGAAAACTCAAACACTGGTGAGGATTGGGTGTATAGGGGCTTGGCACGCCCCATATGAGGGCTCTTGGTCAAGGCCCTGACAGGCCTTTCTTTGATATTGGCCTCATGCTGAGGGTCACAGAGTGAATTTCTGCCCAAGGCAGCACTCAAGTTTGGGCGTGGTTTCAGGGGAAATGAAGGTTTCTCCCACCCTGAAGGTGTGACTGCATGCCAAGAGCAAGCCTTACAGCCATGGGGAAGAAGGAGTTCTGATTTGTGCTTCAGATGCCCAACTGTGTGGGGAATTGATATAATATCTGGGTTTAGATATCGGAAAACCAAGGTTAGGAAGAGATAACGGCATAAGATCATGGCGTGTCAGAAGTGCTAGGTGTGTGGCCAGCTGTCTCCTTGCCTGTCTGGACGTCTGGCATCAGGCTGTGAAAGGCAGAGCATTAGTGCCCAGAGCAGCCTATCAAATCTGAGTGCCGTCGAGGCAAGAGCAGGTTTATCCTCATCTGGGTTTTATGGAAAGCCCCACAAGGAAACGTTTTCTACCGGTGGGCAGTAACTGGGCAGGCTTGTGGTTCTGTAATTCCTACTCTGGAGGGATTGTTTGCCAGGAGTGTGAGGAAGGAAGTCTGAAAACACAAGCTAGCGTGAGGTTTGGGACCGAGGGCACGGCAGGCCACTCTGCAGAGGCTGAATCAAAATCTCCTGCATTGCGGTCATGTCTACTATGAGAAGTGCTTCAAGCTAGAGTTTTTGACCATGATGGCCTCACCCTGAAGGATATGGGGGGCTTCATGAGGCCCGGCAGGTTTGCCGTTTTCTCCTACACTGAAGGTTTGACTAACGGACAGCAGCAAGGTTTCCTGCCATGGAGAAGGAGGGGTTCTGACTTGTGCATCAGGTTCCCCCCTGTGCAGGGATTGGAGATAAGGTCTAGGTTCCGATGACTGAAAACCCAGGTTGGGAATGGATGGTGGCCTAAGGCAGTGGCGGGTCCAATGTGCTGGGTGTGCAGCCAGCTGTGTCGGTGTCTGTTGGAAGGTCTGGGCTCAGGCTATTTGCGACAGAGCATCACTGTTTAAGGTAGCCTATGCAATTGGGGTGTTGCCGAGGGCCAAACAGTTTGATCCTCATTTGGGGTTTCTGGGCAGCGACATAGACAATGTTTTTCTCCTGGGAGGCAGGCACAGTGCTTCATTGTGGCCCCAGAATTCCCAGTAGGGAGGGTTTGTGGGCCAGGAGTGTGAGGACGGAAGTCTGAAAACACAAGCTAGTGTGAGGATTGGAGCCAAGGGCAGAGCAGGCCCACTCTGCAGAGGCTGAATCAAAATCTCCTGCAT